>NC_135669.1:17183517-18383517 GCF_964188315.1 Podarcis muralis
GCATGCCACATCCAGGGGCTGTGCGTTACTTAAAAACACAACCTTTGTGATGCTCTGCACAGTGGACTGTGCAGGATAAATATGATGGAACTGTCCAGTTTCCAAGCACACTGAAAGCCACCGCAGCCATTGGAAAGAAAGGGGCTGTTTCTCTGGTAGAGCCGAAGGAGATATTAACATTGAGAGGAGGCAGAGAGAGATGGAAGGAAGAGCGAGGCTCCTGCAGTACCTGGATATTCAGTACCCTCTTGGGTCTCCTGTCTGGTTTTGATTTGACAGTATTCCTGGGGAAAGTATTTTAAATAATGCATGAAGTTTGCATGCAGTTCAAGGCCGGCCTGCTTGCTTAACAGCACTTGTGACGCATCATCATCTGATAAACATGCTGGTTATATATTATGTATCTCCCACCTTGGTGCCAGGTTTGAAAAGAGGTTCCCTGATCATGCAGCAGGCAGTTTGCCCACACATGTGGTGTAGGTTACATTCACATCAGCAAGGGCTGGTGCAGTACGCCAGCCTCCCCTCCCTCCATGCCTTGCAGCAGAACGCTTCTTCAAAGCAGCCCTGAGTGAGAGAGGGGATGCTAATAACTAATTATGAATGAAGCGATGAAGGAGGGCACAGTCTCATTCAGGGCAGGCTCATAGGACCTCTGCTCTCATTGTTGTACCTTGCCTGTTGGTGACATGATTTCTCTGAAAGCCTGTTGCTGGAAATGACAAGTGAGGAGTGTTGCTGCTGCAGTCAGGTCCTGTTTGTGGGCTTTCCAGAGGCATCTGTCTGGCTCCTGTGAGAACAGAGTTCTGGACCAGATGGACCCCTGATCCACCCAAACAGCTCTTCTTGGCTTCAGTAGAATGTGAAGTCATAGTAGTTTATCATTAGCTCTCATTCCAGCATTGTTGCGATTAGCTGTTCTTTTATTGAGGGTGATTTTATATTTCTAAAATGTAGTAGTGGCATTGTTTTTATTGACCTGGAAACTGCTTTGGGGTCCACCGAGTATTGTAAATAAATACAGTGAGGGAGTACCTCTCTCTGAGCGTATACAGAGTGCAATTTCCTCATTGAGGGGTCAACACAACTGATCACCATCCATCCTGGATGAGAGGGAAGGACTTTCCAGGTAAGAGTGTGGCTTCTTCACATTCCAGACATTTTTCTTCTTAGGCATGAACTACCTCACCAGTGCTTTGGCCACAAATTAACTTCAGCTATGGAAAAAAAGAGAATCCAGTAGAGAACAAATGGTTAGAGAACAAAGCACTAACAAACATGAGTCAAAAAGCCTACATTGGACACACAGCAGAACTCTCTTGCCTTTCTAACATGCACCATTCATTCCATTATTATCACACTTTTTCTCCCATGCTGGTGCAACTTGACACTCCCATGTTTTTATCTCACAACAGCCCTATGAAGAAGGCTAGGCTGAGAAAAAGTGACTGGCTGAAGCCCAGTCAGTGGTATTCATGGCTATGTGGTCATCTGAATCTGGATCTGCCTGATTCTGGTTAAAAACTCTGATATCACTATACCATACTTGCTCTTGCCTTTGCTGTATACACGAAATAGCCTGGTTTCAGGCAGTGACATTTATGCCCCAGGCAGCTTCTAGATCTCCCTGCTCAAGGAGAAAAGCTGAGGTCCAGGACTGGATCAAGGAGGGTTCACTTCCAGCCTGTGCATTTTGTGCAGGCGAAGGAACCATTAGCAGTCTGATAGCAAGATTTATAGCAGATGCTAATAATTGACTCACTATGCATGTAAGCGGCCATTGTCTCCATTTTTATCCCACATAGACTGATAATTCAAGAGCGTCTCATTAGGAAGAAGGAGCCCACTTTGCCTGCCGAGCAAAGTTGCTGGAATGGAAATGGCAATTAGCGCTGGCAGCCTCGTCCCCGCAATGAGATTGCCGAGGAAATTGTAGCACGGGTGCCTCTTGCCATCTGGATGGGCAGGAAACAAAAATCCCATCCTGGGTGAGCCCTGGCTTGGCCTGAGGAAGCAGACGGGATCTCTATGAGAGGTCAGTGGGGCCAAACTGCTCCTGAGTGCCTCCTCAGATTAGGAACGCTGGCTTGTCATAGCAGGGGTGTGTCATGCCCCACAGCTAAGCAATTTGTGACCGAGGGTGAGAAGGGAAGAAAGGGAGGATTAACCCCGAAACCTCCCTAAACAAGCTCACAGACACTGTTTATCCGTACACATATATGTAGTGCTTAAAGCAAAAATCCCCCTCGGAAGTCGTCTCCTTCAGGTCCCACCAAAGAGGTGCTGAGAAGGGTGGCAGTGGTGCAAATCCCAGAGTTTTGAATTTCTTTACAGCTTACTCAGTGAAAACTTTTTGCTCGACCTCTGCTGATTTTACAGAAAATGTCTAAAAAGCTGATGGAGATGCCATAGGAACCATCTGTTGTTGTAAAAGAAGAAGAAGGAGAAAAGGGAGCCCTCTAACAGTCTGAACACTGACAAGTGCATTGTGGCATAAGCTTTCATGGAGTAGAGTCCACTTCAGCAGTTGCCAAGTGTAGCGGTTCAAATCGCACTTCTTCAGATAATCCCCTGCCCACCCTCATCTCCTCATGCTAATCCAGATGGATACCTATACTTTAGCCCCACAGTGCAAATGTGGGGAATTAAGCTAAGGCGTAGAATGGGAAAATGTGTTACAACTGAGTCATCCCTTGGCTTGTGTGAATCTTGCCGGTTTTTGTTTTTCCGTTTCTTGTTTTTTCCAGCCTTGGTTTCACATTTCTGCATCAGTTTGCAATCCAACCGCCCCCCCCCCCCCAAAAGGGGCTCATGAAAATGCATCAGCGTTTCAGTTTGAATCTCACCTAATGTACACATTTGTCTAAGCAATCTCACCTAACATACACCCAGCATGCAAAGTAAGTTGTGCTATGCCTCTCTAATGTTTTAAAGCCCGTGGTATTTGCTTGTTTTAAATAGCGTATCATTTTGATGGGATGATTGTTTTATTTGTGTAAACCTCTATGTGACTATATAAGGTGAAAACAGTTTGTAACTATTGGAAGTAAGCAGGGGAGGGCAGGAATGAAGCACCTTGTGTGTGTCTGTGTGTGTGTGTGTGTGCGCGTGCGTGTGCGCGTGCGTGTGCGCATGTGAGTAATGTCATTTTCCGAGGTGCTTCTTTGCCAAGCCTCTGCAGGTCAAATAAATTAGTTTTTCTCTGAATGAAAACTCACCAAGTAAGCCAAACAGAGGAAGAGGGATACATGGCTAAGGCCATGGAAGCTCTTCCACTAGGTAGGGCTCTTGGGGCATAGCCTTCCCAAGGAGAATGTCAATCAAATGTCTTTAAATCTCCTCTCAAAATCTCAAAGCCACACACTCCTCTTGTGCCAGCCTAAACTGGCACTTTTTATTTTTGAATAATTCAAAACCCCCATTATGATAGTGAACCATTTTTTTTCATAATAGTGAGTTTTGAAGTCCACCATAACTCTTCATCATTGAATATAGAAGTTGATTAGACAGATTCATGGAGGAGAGGGCTATGGAAGGCTTCTAGCCATGACAGCTACGGTCTGTCTCCATGTTTGGAGGCAGCTATGCTTCTGAATACTTAGTTGCTGGAAGCTATAGGGGAGCAGAGTACTCTTGTGCTCAGGCCCTGATCAAGGGCTTCCTACAGACAACTAGTTGGCAGCTGTGAGAACAGGATGCTGGACTAGTTGTGCCATTGTTCTGATTCAGTGGGGGTCTTTTTATGTTCTTATCAGCCTCGATGTTAAGCAAAGCAGGAAGGCTGGTGATAATAAAAAGAAAGCTAGCTTTATATTGAAGCCATAGTGTCTGCACTGGTCAAAAATTCATTTTGTTGTGCAGCCTTGGAAGGGGCACAGCTATCGGGGTTGCTTTGAAGAGCACCTGCACTTCAGAATTTGCCACTACATTACCAATTCCTCTCTGCTCCTGTCTCTTCACTGCATCTGGTGAAATGTCACTGCTTGAAAATGTCCCGGTCACATGAAACCCATTGGCCTTTGAAGAGGCTGCAGTGCCTGTTTGTCATGCTTCATAGACAGAGGAAGCACCTGAGGGAGACACCAAAGCCAGGCAATTAACTCCCTCCACTCTGGCTGCTTCTCTGGGATCTTTCCACGGAGCAGGAGGAACCGTCACTCTGGCATAGTGATCAAATTGCATTTGGAGTGATTAATTATGTCCTGATTTGCAGCACTCAAATATTCTCTCTGCTGCAGCAAGTGGCTAAGGGAGAAGAGTTTGCAACCTTCATCACCAGCCAACAATTCCTGAAATGATGGGCTAATGAGGTTGAATCCTGACAAGACAGAAGTACTGTTTGGGGGGGACAGGAGGCGGGTGGGTGTGGAGGACTCCCTGGTCCTGAATGGGGTAACTGTGCCCCTGAAGGACCAGGTACGCAGCCTGGGAGTCATTCTGGACTCACAGTTGTCCATGGAGGCGCAGGTCAATTCTGTGTCCAGGGCAGCTGTCTACCAGCTCCATCTGGTATGCAGGCTGAGACCCTACCTGCCTTCAAACTGTCTTGCCAGAGTGGTGCATGTCTTAGTTATCTCTCGTTTGGACTACTGCAATGCGCTCTATGTGGGGCTACCTTTGAAGGTGACCTGGAAACTACAACTAATCCAGAATGTGGCAGCTAGACTGGTGACTGGGACCGGCCAACGAGACCATATAACACTGGTCTTGAAAGACCTACACTGGCTCCCAGTATGTTTCCGAGCACAATTCAAAGTATTGGTGCTGTCCTTTAAAGCCCTAAACAGCCTCGGTCCAGTATACCTGAAGGAGCATCTCCACCTCCATCGTTCTGCCCGGACACTGAGGTCCAGTGCTGAGGGCCTTCTGGCCGTTCCCTCTCTGCGAGAAGCCAAGTTACAGGGAACCAGGCAGAGGGCCTTCTCGGTAGTGGCACCCGCCCTGTGGAACACCCTCCCACCAGATGTCAAAGAGAAGAACAACTACCAGACTTTTAGAAGACATCTGAAGACAGCCCTGTTTAGGGAAGCTTTTAATGTTTAAAAGGTTATTGTATTTTGGTGTTCTGTTGGAAACCGCCCAGAGTGGCTGGGGAAACCCAGCCAGATGGGCGGGGTATAAATAATAAATTATTATTATTATTATTATTACTAATGGCACCAGCTCCAGAAAAGGCAGCTTTTGGGGGGCAAAGGTGAAGGTTAGGCCGTCTCTTGGAGGAAGTTCTTCTTTTCTTGTTCCTTTCCCAAGGAGATAGTGAAATCTTATCCCCTGAGCACAATTATACATTTCAATATTTCCGGGCAGGCTCTCCATCACCCTTTGTTAGCTTGTTGCACAGAAGCAGATAATGCCATTTACCCTTCTGATGCGAACAGATTTGTCAATGGCGCATTATCCTTGGAGTTGCCCATGTCAAAATTATGCATTACCAATAAAGTTGCCTGGAGCAGTTGAATGAAAGATAACAGGTGTGGGTCGTGGCTCAGAAGGAATGCTCCCATGCTTTGACAGCTAGGTGCTTGGTGCCATCTCAGGATCTCATATGTATGTTCGCCCCTCTATGCTGGCAGCACCACCAAAGGTTGCCATGCACATGAAGAAGACCCTTACCACAGATTGAAGACTGTTGCATCCCATTCCATTATACCCCCTCCCTTCCCCCTCCAAAATGCAACTCCTCATCTCCCAGTGAACAACTGACAGACCCTGACAAATTCCTTTGATCAATACTTGCCAGTCGACAAGCACCATCATTGCTTTTAATGTTCGGGTTGGATCCATTTCTCTTCTCTTGAATGAGGACAGACGTATTGTTAAGGGCCCCATTGGGATCAATGCGGAAGCAATTGAACAGAGTTCCAAACTGCAAGAGGAAGATAAAGGATGATTTATGCGGGTGCCGGCTGCTGGGTTGCTCTGCTAGGTGACGCTGAGGAGGATTTCAGGTTTGCTTTACTGCCCTGTGGGCTCCTGGCTGAACAGCAGCTCTTGGGCTCAGAAGCACTGTGGCAAGTGAAGCCTCCTGCTACTTACAGCTGTAGTCTGGACCACCATTCTGGGTGTGGATGCAGAACATTTGCTTTATTTGTTGGGCATGGAGTTGAGCATGGCCCCAGGTCCAGGTCCCTTGTCTTGCTGCATCAGAGCATGACTTCATCTCATCCAGCCCTCTCGCAATGTCATCCAGATGCCTCTGGGAAGCCCACAAGCAGGGAGAAAAAAACGACGGTCCTCTCTTGTTGTTTGCTCCCTACCCCTTGCACATTGGTCACCAATGTGGTACCCTCTGGATTTTGTGAGACTACCACTCCCATAATCTTTGACCATTGGGCCATGCTGGCTGGGGCTGATGGGAGCTGAGTCCAATAACCATGTTGGCTACCTAGTCTGTCTGGTATCAGGCATATGGAATTTCTGTTCAGCTTCTGCAGCGTATCAGATTTCAGCAAGCCACTTTCTTCTGTGCTAAATCAAGGGCTTGGTGATTAACTTTAAAGCCCTGTTCAGTGGGAATGGGGATGGGGTAGCATTTGTGGGCCTCATGTGGCCTGACAGCCTATTCCTGAATGGCATTGAATGCAAGTACCAACCAACCAACCAACCAACCAACCACTCTCATTGGCCCCAGCAGGCGATGGCCAGGGATGATGGGAGTTGATGTCCAGTAACATCTGGAGGTCCACATCTATCCCCTGTCCCTGTTTTTCATTCTGGGCCCAGGAGACTCAAGAGAATATCTTCTTCTTCCCTTTGTCCCTTCCTGTCTTTTTAAGATCTGGGGATGAAAACTTCCTGCTGGGCCCAGCTTGCTCCAGGTTGGCAGCCAGCATCAAATAACTTTTTATTTATTTATTTATTTATTTTACAACCCCCACCTCCAAGCTCTGGAATCCATTTCTATCTTCTGTGCCACAGATTCAGGAGCCCGGCCCTTTTAAAATGAGATGTCAAAGAGACCTCTCCCTCCAGGCAAGCCTTTTATGATGAACATGTTGTTTTATGGTGTGCTCTCTGTTTTGAATCTGTCCCGGTTATTATCTTCCATTGCTGTTGCGCTGATTTTATTGATATTTCACTTTTCTTTTAACCGCAGCCTGCTTTGAGGCTGATTGCTGCAAGAACGAACGAACGAATGAACAAATGAACAAATGAATGAACAAACAACATTTCTAGCTGACCTACCTCACTGGGGTGTTGCTGGAGTCGCAGCGATGGGCATGGATACATTGTGCCTGACTGCAGGCTGCATAAGTAGCCTTGCCACGTTGGCAGTATTTGTTTCTTGTATTCTCCTTGCAGCAGCCACCCCCCCCCATCCGCCCCCTGCAGTTCCAAATCCCAGACGGGGACCTGGAAGTAATTATGAAAACATGGCCCCAGCCTCTCTGTCGTAAATGTGGCCGGCGCGAGTGGATGTAATGGGGACGACCTCCGGTCCCCTGCGGAAGGCGGCTTCAAGCACAGCCCGTGCCGAGGCACCTGTTAAACGTCCATTAAATATGATGACGGCAAAATAAAGTCAAATTACTGTTCATTATTCCTTTGCTCACATGGCCTCGCTGATGGGGCATTAAAGCAGCGCAAGAAGCTCGCTGAGCACAGAATGACACCTGTAAGCCCCTCTGCCAGATGTGGGATGCCAGCCAAGAGCCATTACGTGGGATTGATGGACAAGGCGCTCGCTGAGAAGCAAGGGGGGGAGGGGAAGCCCTTTCCGCCAGCACCGCCTGGTTTCTGTTCTCCCATTTTCTGCTCTGCCTGGGCTTCCTAATCTCCACTGACCCCTGTAATGCCTCGTGTAGGTAATGCAGCTGGGTTTGTAAATTTCCCTCCCTCCCTCCCTCTCTCTCTCCATAGAGCAGCTTATAAACAGCCGGTCTGCGTTCCAGTTAGAGACCTACAACGTGGCTGCAACTGTTCAGCAAATGAGGCTACCCTGCTACTGCCACAGCAAAGCGCCCTGTGCACAATGCATGCAGGGATAGGGGCCTGTCCAAGAAGGGAGGGAGCCGGGCAAGGGGTCCAAGTAAGCCTTCCCTGCGTAACTGATCTCAAGAAGCAGTGCGCCCAGGACATTTGAATGGTGATGCCCATCAACTTGAGGGGGGTGGGACCCAGCTCCCCAAACGTGTTTTTTGTGGGGGAGCAAAGGGACCTTGACTCCTAGGCGTTGGCTCCTGTGGAGCGAGGGGAGGGGGTCTTACCAGCAGCTCTGCTTCTGTCTGCATTAGTAACAGGAAAGTCAGAGTGCTGGCAATGACAGGAGTAGCTACACATTCTTTTTTGCAAAGGGGTTAAGTGCCATATGCAATAATAATAATAATAATAATAATAATAATAATAATAATAATAATAATAATAATTTATTATTTATACCCCACCCATCTGGCTGGGTTTCCCCAGCTACACTGAGCAGCTTCCAACAGAACACTAAAATACAATAGCCTATTAAACATTAAAAGCTTCCCTAAACAGGGCTGCCTTTAGATGTCTTCTAAAAGTTTGGTAGTTGTTTTTCTCTTTAACGTCTGGTGGGAGGGCGTTCCACAGGGCAGGTGCCACTACCGAGAAGGCCCTCTGCCTGGTTCCCTGTAACTTGGCTTCTCGCAGTGAGGGAACAGCCAGAAGGCCCTCTGCGCTGGACCTCACTGTCCGGGCAGAACGATGGAGGTGGAGACACTCCTTCAGATATACTGGACCGAGGCCGTTTAGGGCTTTAAAGGTAAGCACCAACACTTGTGCTCGGAAACATACATATGCAAAACTGGCTGCACTCGTTTGCCCAGGGAAATACAAGTGGCAGGATGCTGCTTACCAGGGGGTGGAATCCTGCATTCCTTTTGGAGAGGCCTCTGGGCTCATATCATCAATATATTTGTACTCGGCACATCTGACTGGGTTGCCCCAGCCACGCTGGGCAGCTTCCAACAAATATAAAAGCATATTACAACATCAAACATTAAAAGAACTTCCATTTCTTGCTCCACCAACCATTACAGGCTCACTTGGGCTGACTTTGCAGGAGGGGCTTGAGGCAGACCAATGTGCTCTCCTCCAGATGTTGTTGGACTCCAACTCCCATCAGCCCCAACCAGCGTGGCCAGTGGCTCAGGGGTTATATGAGCTGCTCTCGCCCAATCAAATCTGGGCACCACCCAGCCTTAGACATTTAGTGGAGCTCTGCTCTTTTGAGTGGCATGCCCTGGGATCCCTTGCACCATTGCAGGAGATGTAAGGTTGCAATCCGAATGACTGCAGTAGATTTTTGGGGTCACTATCTTGCTGCAGGCGGTTTCACTGGAGCCTCTGAAGCTATTTCCTGTCCCCAGGGATTGCTGAGATTTCTTGCACAGTCAGACTGTCCCCCTTCCCATGACGAGAGCTTCTTGTTTATTAAACTTATATCCCTCCCTTCCTCTCAAGGGAGTCCAGGGCGGCAAACACACAAACGATAAAACAAAACATCTACAAACAATTCCAATACAGAGGCAGGCTCTCTAAGCATTCACACAAACAATGTCCTCTTCAAAAGGAAAATTCTGTGCTTGTGTGTGTGAAAGGGTGGGTGGATTACCAGTTCAGCTGTTCATCCGCTTTCAGCCCCCTGGTGTCTGGGGTTGTGATTCCAAATGACTGAGCCGGAACATCCCAGGCTCCACCCTGTCAATGCCTTGGTGGGCAGAATAGGCCCCTAGACTTGGGCCAGGCTTGGGGGGCCCTGGGAGGATGTCTTGTCTATCTACTGAAGCAAGCAGTTGCCCCCAGGGTGGGCTGGTTGAGTGCCAGGCAAGCAAAGGAAGGCTTGGGGGGGGGGAATAATCTCGGCCCCTGCAGCATTTTGCTTCCGCATTTCCCCACCGGCTCCTCCTGACTCCTTGCCGGCTGCCGGAGTGATGGCAGACGGCGCTGCATATTTAACTGCTATTTACATTCAACAAAGTCTCTGTGTGGCTCTGTTTTCTCTCCCAAACACTGTAATTCCTCCAGGCATCTGGCTGGTGTGACTTGGAAATGTGCTGGAGAAAATGCAGCAGAGGGGAAGACGGACCTATTTGGCGCATGTCTGCTGTTGCCATCTCTGACTGGGCTGGGCTGCACTTGCTCCACCTGGCCTGACTGGTTGGCAAGGGTGCCAACCTGAATAAAATATTGGGGGGGGGGAGCAGGTAAGCCCTGCCCTGTATAATCAATCACAAGGACACAGTGCACACAAACACCATTTGAATGGCAATGCTCATTGACTTTGGGGCCACTGACCGCTCTTCAGCATGGCTAGAACCCACCACAATCCTCTTGATTCTGGGGTTAAGGTACAGTATTTTGTGGGCTGCGGGCTGCGGATGTCTCTGCCGAACCGTTCTTTTGCTTTAGAAATCAAGCACCAAGGCAAGGTCATTCACCAGATCCAGAGATCAGGAGGCAGAATGTCTAAAATGCTGGGACCCAAAGGAGGCAGGAGGGGAAAACTTTGCAAAGGCGTAAATGCATAGCTCCCCTCTGAATGACAGCAACCTTGCAGCCTCAGGTGCTGGCTTACCATTGTTATTCCAAACACTGAGGCATAGTAATTACCCATAATTACTTGTAGGCTTTGGTCCAGTGACTATCTATACCTAACGCCCCTAATGAAATTTCCATGAAGGAACACAACACCTGTTTCGTAAACAACCCCGTCTTCAGCACCTTCCGGGATTTGTTCACTAAAAGCAACCGTCTTCTCTAATGCCTCAGCCCCTGGAGTGACCAAGTGGGACTCTGCCTGTGACATTGCAATGGCAAGGTGCACTTGTTCGGTGAATATAGAAGGACAAGTCTCTCCATCGCAATGTCATGATGGATGCCTGTCTAGTTGGGACAGGGAGAGAAAGTCCAGAGTCACATACCCAACATGTCTCGTAGTAGAAACAGAGTCCTGAGATCAAACGCAACACCTGAAACCAGGTTCCACATATTGGACATGCTACCTCTGCTTCATCCTCAGGGTCTTGTGGAGCAAGTGGCAGCACTGAGAGAGACATCTGCTGCCCATCAACAGCCAAGCTCTTCTTTAGTGTACACTTTCGCTGTGTGTGTATCGCTCAATGGCTAGCTGACTCAACAGAGACCAGAAAGAGAGCCCCTTAGTTTTCCTCAGCCCCCAGAACCCTGAATCTTCAGAGGCAATCGAGGAGCCTTCCTGTATAGAGTGCCTTGAAATCTCTGCCACAGATCCTGTGTTTTTTTTTGGTGGCTAATTCCATATTAATCTGTGGCTCCAACAAGCCCGGGGTCAGGCCTCCTGTGCAAAGGTGGGCAAGATTATCTGCTTATCCCAGAAACCATCGCACTGCAAAGCTGAGTCGAGTTAGTGCAATGCCATTAGGAATTACATCAAGTGCCACAAACACCCTCCTTGCCTTCCGCCAGCTCCCATAAATCTCTTAAGCTCGGCTGCCTACGTGGCAGGGTATGGAGAAGCTGTGCCAAACGCTTAAGAGCTTCGAGTTGTACATTTCTTCCCCCTCACCTTAAAAGCCTGTAATTTTTGCTTCAACTCTAGCTTTCGCACACACAAGCATTATGTTGCTGTGTGCTTGTCAATAACAAATTGTTGATCCAGGGGAAGGGAGATGGCTTGAGAGGGTAAGAATAGCAGGTTCAAAAACTTACAGCATCTTCCAAATTCATGCTGGAAACATCTTCATCCAGTGAAATACTAGGAAGAAGAAAAGTGATATTTGGGTACTGGATGGAAATTCACCCAATGTGTAAAAAGGACAAACAAAAAAAAGTAGTGTGGTTTTGAATTCCCTCCCCCCCCTATATTTATCATTCAGCCATAACGGCCCCCAAAATGGTTTATGAAAACAAACAAAAGCAAATTAAACACCACTTGTAATTAAAGCCAACCAAGTCTGACAAAACAAGTCCCCAAACCAAAAGGCAAGGAGCCTAACCAAATAATGGCAACAGCAGGACAGTCCAAACAGAGAGTGATGGGATTTGCAAGAAACAAACTGACAGCAAGAACATCTTGTTTAATATGCTGTCTGAAACCTCTTTCTATAAGTCTCTGCTCTTTGGCAAAGTCCACCCCACACCTCATTCGTGGCCCCCATGGCTTCTGAAGAGTAAACCCCTTGAAGAACATGTTGTAGGGTGTGTGGAGGGGTCTATCTACTGTAAGGTTACCAGATTTATTTCAATGAATCTGGGGACACTTTTCAACTTCCTACTAAATAGATGGATTTTGTCAGGGGACTGACTTGTAAATCCGTGGACATCTGGTAACCTTAATCTACTGTGGAAGGTCTCTATAAGGCCTATGTGGCTCTATGTGGCTCAGGAGCCACATGACTCTGAAAAGCATGCTTCTGTCAGTTTGTCCCCAATTTCGGGAGTAGGGAGGTGTAGTGTGGAAAAGGAGTGGATTCTCCACACACTCAGGTGTTCTGTATTATATAATTACTGCTGTATATCTGGGAGCAAGCCCCATTGAATTCAACAGGAGTTACTTCTGAATATACATAGTTAGCATGTGTGCGCACCGTTTGGTTCAGGACTGAATGAGGTATGCAAAGTATGCACAGCTTTAGTGAGATATGTATTGTAGCTAAAACCAAGATACTGTTACCAACTATCAGAATTAGAAGGGAGCTTCGGGGAGGGTGGGTGGAGGGTCAATGATGATTGGAGAGAATTGCCTAGAGAGGCTCACCCGGATCCTGAAGTAGTCTGTTGGCCCCTCAAGATGACCTCTCTCCTCTCTTTTAAGCATTCATCCTGATTTGCCTGCACAAAACTTACAGAGAGGTTAGACTATATCTAGTCCTTATGGAGTATTTCCTCTGCTTTGTTTATGGGGTGGTTATATGGCAATGAACTCCCCCCCCCCATTCATCCTGATTTGCTTAGTTGCACATTCATCCCACACTTTAAAAATCATTTCCCTATCACTTTCGAAACCATAAGCAGACCGGTTCTTTTAAACATGGATTTGTTGTGCTGGAGCACTTTAATCTACTTTAATTGCACAAACCTAATGGTTCTGACACAAAGGGACGCAGGTGGCGCTGTGGGTTAAACCACAGAGCCTAGGACTTGCCAATCACAAGGTTGGAGGTTCGAATCCCCGCGACGGGGTGAGCTCCCGTTGCTTGGTCCCTGCTCCTGCTAACCTAGCAGTTCGAAAGCACATCAAAGTGCAAGTAGATAAATAGGTACCGCTCCGGCGGGAAGGTAAATGGCATTTACGTGCACTGCTCTGGTTCGCCAGAAGCGGCTTAGTCATGCTGGCCACATCACCCGGAAGCTGTATGCCAGCTCCCTTGGCCAATAAAGCGAGATGAGCGCTGCAACCCCAGAGTCGGCCACGACTGGACCTAATGGTCAGGGGTCCCTTTACCTTTACCTAATGGTTCTGACATGCATGTAACTCCCTCTCACAAAACACTTGCAGTTTGGAGGCACCTTATGAGTACCACCTGTGAACATAACTGGAGAGCAGCATCCTAAGTGATGAGATGATCACTGGATTAAGAAGTTACTCCAGACCCTTTTCTAATTATCTTGCTGCTCCATTTGTGGGTTAAATGAGTGGGACTAGCCACGATGGCTCTGCTCTGCTCACATGTCTGGAAGAAATAATGCTTCTGGATACCAGATGCTGGAACCTGCAGGAGGAGAGGGTGCTGTTGGGCTCAGGTCCTGCTTGTGGGCTTCCCATGGGACCAGCTGGGTGGCCACTGTGAGAATACAAAGGTGAACTAGATGGACCATTGGACTGTTCCAGGCTTCAGGCTCTTCTTCTATTCTCATAACCAGCATAGTTAATTTATCCACTCTGGTCTGTTTTCCAAGTTTTCCATCTGACTACAGGGGGAGCCAAACCACTAACACTGTTCATCTTATTTCTAGCAATATAAAATGAGCCAGGAAGATGTTGTCACACAGCTGTAAATGCCATTCGGGCGACTCCAGGATGGCTGCAGGAAGCTGCTTCTCCCCACAGAGCCACTAAGATTTGCTGGCATCCTTTTAATTAGCAAAGGTTTGCTAAAGTACTTTGAAATGCTCAGAAGAAAGCCAGAGCCATAATTGCCAAATATTATTGTTCCTTCCTTTTGAAATGGTTCCGCTGGAACAAGCATGCCAGATAGAGTCCAGCTCTCTCTGCCATTGTATGTTGGGACTTAATCTCAACAGGTAGCTCTGTCCATCAGGTCAAGGTAGAGGGCAGAAGTTCAGCACTAGGAATCATTTGGGCCAGGAGAGGGTCACAGCTCACCTGCATTTCAGAAGGGTGCTATGATTTATTTATGATTTGAATATATATTTCAACCTGTCCTTCAGCTGATGATCTCAGGGCAAGATACACTTCCATTAAAATGGCCAGGCTCCCATCCCAAAACACGACGGTGTTTTCTACCTGAGTGTAAGGAAGAGATCTTTATTCCAGCTAATAGCAGTACAGGCTTAGCAAAGTCCTGAAGCCAAGATTCCAAGGTTCAAGACTAGAGGTTTGTAATAAACAGAAGCTACAAAGATGTCCCAACAGTTGACACAATCCTCCCACCAAGCTTTTAAAGATGAGGAAGGGCAAGTTCTGTCATGGGTCAGGAGTTGGCTTCACCTGCTGAACAGCAGCCTGAAGTAGCAGAAGGCAAAGTGACTCCACCTGCTGCTGATCAGCCTTCTTGTTCCTGATGAGAACCAGCTGGCTCCAGCTTTCTTAAGCAGAGTTTCCCGCCTCAGTCAGTTGCTGGAATCAAACTGTCGTATTCCTATGCTGCCAGCCATGGCAGAGCTCAAGGGAGGGAGAAGTCAGCCAACCAGATGAGTCTCGGGGGGTGGGGTGGGGTACTTGCCCGGAGGCAGAGTCCATATGCAAGTTTCAGTCCAGTCCTAAGGTCAGGAGTATCTCAGTTCATGTAGTCAGGTGATCCAGGGGTCAAGAAAGCCGAGGGTTAATGGTCACGACAAGCAAGAAGCAGCAAGGTCTAGCCAGGAATGACAAATGTTGTTTCCAGCAACTGGCTGAGGCTGGAAACCCTGCTTAAGAAAGCTGGAGCCAGCTGGTTCTCACCAGGAGGAAGAAGGCTGATCGGCAGGTGAAGTGACTTCACCTTCTGCTCCTTCAGGCTGCTGCTCAGCATGTGGAGCCAACTCCTAGTCCATGACAAGTTCACTCATGAGACTCTCTCGCCCTAGGAGTCTGCTGTGGGCACACCCATGCACTCTGTCTTGGTGGGTGCATCTGAGCCTGCCTATGAAGTTGGTGCCTGGTTCTGGGTGACAGGACTGTGTCCTGCCTGTCATGGTCCAGTTCACGGGCGATCAAAGTCCCGGCAGGGGATGTCAGGACCGGGGGCAAGATGGCGGGGTGGGAGCAGGAACGGGGGTCCAGAAGCCAGGAGTCACGAAGTCAGGGGTCCGAGGATCAAGAAGCAAGGCAGGGAATGTGTTGCTGTGGGAAAGAGCCGAAGGGAAAATGCTGACCGTATATCCCTTCCTGGCTCTTTCCACCAGGTGCAGTGAGTTACCAATCGGCCTCACCTGTGTGGCCACGCCTTGCCTCTTCAGAACAAACTTAGGAAGGCCACAGTCCTGCAAAGTCCTATTGGCCACAGGGCCTGGCTCCTGCACGCACACCTGACACTGCCCCTCTACCTCCAGCTCTAATACCACATCCTCCTGTTCAGCCCCCCCCCCTGGCTGGTTGAAGTCCTTCGCCTCCTAATGAGACACTGCGGGAGCAGCAGGGGAGGGAACCAGCAGATCTGCTTCCTCTCTCTGAGTTCTAGAGTCACAAGGCAAGGACCTCTCTTCTCCATTCCTGGAGGCTCACCTCCCCCGTCCTCAACTACTTCTCTTTCTTCCTGATCTGCCCGGGGCTGCCAAACCACACCCAATCCTGGCTGAGGGGCCCATAACAAAAAACCACCATCAATAAAACAGTGGGAGAGCAACTGAAACAACAATAGAATCGACACCAAACCATGGAGAAACCACAAATCGATCTCCTAGCAGGACTAAAGTCTCTGGAAGTTTCATAAAACAAGTATGTTTTCACTTGGCACTGACATGCTAGCAGCACCGGTGTTAATTGTGCTTCCATGGGGGGGCATTCCACAAATGAGGTGCCATTGCAAAGAAGGCCCTATCTCATGGTGCCACATTATGCAGCTCCCTCAATAGTGGGACCATGAGAAGGGCCTCTACCTCTAGACCTAAGCACCCAGGTGGGCTGATCCCAGGAAAGATGTTACTTCAGATACCACCATGAATGCAACCACATTAAAAGAGCTAAAGCTGAGTGATGCCAAAGAATGTTCAGAAACATTCCAGCTTCTAAACAGGGGGGAAATGATTGTGAAAGGCTGAAATATCAGTGCAGTTACCCTGAAGGAAGCAGAAAGCTCTTTGGGGCAAAATGTTGTACATGGCTGAAAGGCAGGGAAGAACTGAGAAGCTGGATGCGTCTGTCACTGATTATGACAGTTTCTGATGCTCCAAAGGACGTATGAGGGAATAGTGTGTGCACGTGCCCCCCTTCCCAATCCACTGGTCTACACCTGAGGAATCAGGAAAGATGCCGTTTCTTCCTTCTTTTGCTTTGTATCCGTTTTACATGAACAACACAGTGCAAAACTGGAGTTAGAGAATGTTGGATCATCGCTCATCAGAGTCTTGCTTTCTCTAGGCAGGGAGTCTTTAATCCACTGATTGTATCTAGGTACACTCTGTAGGTGTTGCTTTAAAAAAAGAATTATATGCCGTCATTTGCGCTTGAATCTGAAGCTTTCAAGAAAACATTTGCCTGCCACTTGGCTGTTGCTCGGTGATTGCTAGGCTGCACATGTCTGTATTTCCCATTTTTTCCCTCTCTCTCTCTCCCTTTGGTGACATCTCTTTGTAAGTCAGTTTCAAAGACAGGTAGTCCCCCTCCTTCTCTCCTCCACCCCTTTTGAAGGTCTGTATAAAACTTTAATTATAGTGGCACTGTTTTAACAAAAGGAAGGAAGAAAAGGATCATTACATCTTGGGGAACAAGCTGCAGTCAAAAAGGAAACAGGAGGGTGGGGTGGTGGTGGTGGCGGCTCCCCTTCTGCAGAGGAGCACCTTAATTTGAGCCGCACCCTCTGATAAATGAGTGGCTGAGCCCACAGGGAAGGGACTGGTTTCTTTCCTCCTTTGGCAGGCAAGGCTCCCTCTCTCTCCTGCTGTCTATCTTTCTGCAGTGAGAATCCAGATCAAGACACCTGGGGTTGAACCAACCAGCAAAACTCAGTCCAGGTCTTCCTGGCTCTCTTTGATGGCACTGCTGCCTCCAGGGATGAGCAGGAAGGTCAGGCAATGGTCCAAACCCCAGGCTGAATGCCAAGTCACAAAATCAATGTCTGAACACCAGATCACAAAGTCAATGGCTACTAGTCAATGATGGTATGGGAGGAGGCAGTGCTGAAACTGAATACCAGTTGCTAGAAACCACAGGAGGGGAGAGTGCTCTTGTGCTTGGGTCCTGCTCGCATGTTTTGCACAGGAATCTGGCTGGCCACTGTGAGAACAGGATGCTGAACCAAATGGGTCATTGGCCTGATCCATCAAGGATGCTCTTATCATGTTTGGGGTGAGGAAGTCACTAGGAAACAACTTCACATTTTCATATGGTTTTCATGGAATGGTTACTAGTACAGTGGTATCTCGGGTTACAGATGCTTCAGGTTACAGACGCTTCAGGTTACAGACTCCACCAACCCAGAAATAGTACCTCGGGTTAAGAACTTTGCTTCAGGATGAGAACAGAAATCGTGCTCCGGCGGCACGGCGGCAGCAGGAGGCCCCATTAGCTAAAGTGGTACCTCAGGTTAAGAACAGTTTCAGGTTAAGAACGGATCTCCAGAACGAATTAAGTTCTTAACCCGAGGTACCACTGTATGTTGGTCTAAGGATGGCAAGATCTGTGTTCAAATTTTCCACAGCCACAAAGTTCAGTGGCCAGCCGCCCCCTCTCTCCTGCCTCCCTCTTTCCCTCTCCCTAAACTTCCCTCCAGGGCTATTGTGTGGGTAAAAAGGGATAAATGAGCTATTTAGATGAAGGGTATGTAAACATGTTGCTGGGACACGGGTAGCGCTGTGGGTAAAAGCCTCAGCGCCTAGGGCTTGCCGATCAAAAGGTCGGCGGTTCGAATCCCCGCTGCGGGGTGCACTCCCGTTGTTCGGTTCCAGCGCCTGCCAACCTAGCAGTTCGAAAGCACCCCTGGGTGCAAGTAGATAAATAGGGACCGCTTACTAGCAGGAAGGTAAACGGCATTTCCGTGTGCGGCTCTGGCTCGCCAGATGCAGCTTGTCACGCTGGCCACGTGACCCAGAAGTGTCTCTGGACAGCGCTGGCCCCCGGCCTCTTAAGTGAGATGGGCGCACAACCCTAGAGTCTGTCAAGACTGGCCCGTACGGGCAGGGGTACCTTTACCTTTACGTAAACATGTGAAGAATCATTGTTATTTTTGCTCTCATTATTATTGGAAAATGAGCAAAGTGCTTAATATAAACAAAGAAAAAGGGGAGGCCCTTGTCCTGAGAGGAGATTGTTATCAGCCTCTGCTAACCTGGTGCCCTCCAGATATTTTGGACTACCATTCCCGTCATCCCCCAACAAGAACAGTCATATGATGGCAAAGCTGCCATGCATTATAGTCCAAAACATCTGAAGTGTCACTGAGTTGGGAAAGGCTGGTTTAAATGATATTGGATTGGCCAGAGCAGCAATGTTGGCATAGTAGGAATGGGATAGCAGTTGGCTTTGGGAGGCAAGGAGGCAACAATTTCTGTCCCATTTGGGGTGTTTATCGCTATCAGTGATGTTTCCGTTTTGCTACAGATCTGCCTCTGCTAAAACACTTGCTTATCTTGCTTTTCGTTATGGCTGAAAGTATTGAAATTAACTACGTTATCAACTTCAACACATTTCAGAGCAAAGGAAACATCAAAAACAATGCAAAAAACAGCACAATTATTTGCATGACATCTGAGGACTGAAACCAGCTCATATCCACACATATCTGCTTGGATAATTTCCTTCCCTGACCTCTGATGAAGGTGCGGGTTGCAGCAATTTTATGTGCCCATTTCTGTTTCGGATGAAATTATCCAACAATGCTAGCTGGATGTAGGTTAAAACATTAGCTGGGAATGTGGGGGTGAACTGGGAACAATGCACTGGTGTTTCACTTGTTTTGGAAAAGCCATGAGCATCATCATTTGGCTCCAGGACTGAGCTTGCAGATGACCCTTCTGTTTCACAAACACTAAAAGTGCCATTAAATTATTGAAGGAAACGAGAGATGTCAGCAGATCTGACCCTCCCCAGCTTTGTCTCCTCCTCCTCCTCTGGTGCATTTGTTGTTTGCTGGTAGCCTGGTGGTTGCTATGTCATGACTGCCCGCAAGAGAGAAGAAGAAGCAGGAACGCTGGAACAAATGAATGGCACACGCCTTGTATCTTACACCCCAGAGAGCGAGGGAAATAATTAAGGGCTTGGTGGTTTTGTTGTGTTTCGAACCCAACAGAGACCCAGAGGCACCGGCTGGGAGAATATTGTTTGGAAGCCGGAGTGAGATCGTTGGAGGGGAAGGAAAGCTGTACTTGAGGAAAGTGTTGGAAGCCCAGCTGCAGCATAGAAAACAGCCATCAGGGGAGGGGAGGGGGAAGAGGCTTGTCATGTTGCAAATCCCTCCCTGAAGCCATGTTGGAATCCAACGTATCAGAGTAGCATAATGGAGTCAGCTGGAATCATATCCAGAGATACTCTTAACAATGTAGCTTTCAAAAAACAAATCCAAATTGTGAATCAATGGGATCTTCATCTTATGTTCAAAAATTATGATATGAGGCAGACTGATGGCAGGGGGAAAAAGGAGAGGTGCAATAAAGGGAAGGATGTCTGGGCAAAATGGTAACTGTCCTATTTCGTTGAAGAAGGAGCCCCCACATGGTATTGAATAGGTACTCTGAAAGGCACTGGAAACAGCAGGGGCAGAAAGGATGGTCAGTGACAGGTAGGAACAATAACCCAGGGATCTGGTGTAGCTGACCACTGTGACAGCAGCAGGCACCACACCTTTTAGAATAGAGTAGAGAGAAGCAGGCAACCAAGTCTGGATATTTTACAGCAGCTGCCCCCAGCCTGGTGCCCTCTAGATGTTTCAGACTACAACTCTTTCAAGCCCTACCAGTATGGCCTCATGATGCTGCTGGAGCTTAAATAGAATTTTAGTTCTAAACATCTGGAGGGGATTAGGCTGGGGAGGCTGTTATATGGGAATTAGGGATGGTGCCAAGGCAGCAGATGAGTTGATTTCAGATGGTACAGAACTCAACAGATATCCCAGTGCTGGGTTTGGAAAACTCTGTAGTGTAAGTGCCTTGAAGCCTAGTTATGAGACATGCAACTGAGCCATGGAGGACCATCAACAGAGGCCCCCCCCCAAATATCTCAGTGATTGGGCAGGGGTATAAGGAATCAGGTGGTCTTCAAGATATGGTGGGACTGTGCAATGCTAAAACTCAGCACACACACACACCTCATTTCTTGCACACCATTCTACAGTGTTGCTTTGGTGCCCCCTGCAGCACGGCGCCCAGTGCAACTGCACCCATCATGCCACTTGGGGTGCCAACTTGAATAAACTATTAGGGAGGCCCAAGCTGTGGCAATGGCCATCAACTTGGGTGGTGGTGGTGGTGGCCCCCTCAAATATTTTTTGGGGGGAGGTCCCTAGAGGTTGGCTCCTGTGGCACCATCCTAAAACTGCCTCTGGCCTCATTGCAACATTTTGCACCAGCTGGAGCTTCTGAACCAGGCACAAGGGTAGCCCCACCCAAAGGGCATTGCAGTAATCAAGCCTTGAGATTACCAATGCATGAATCGCCACAACAAGGGCACTCTTGTCTATGAATGGACTTAGCTGGTACAGCAGCCAACCAGCTTAAGGATGACTTCTGCGCACTTCCAGAGCTCGTTGTCCTACTTTTAAAGCACTCATAGGTATGAACGAAAATACAGTGGTACCTCAGGTTAAGAACTTAATTCATTCTGGAGGTCTGTTCTTAACCTGAAACTGTTCTTAACCTGAGGTACCACTTTAGCTAATGGGGCCTCCTGCTGCTGCTGCATTGCCAGAGCACAATTTCTGTTCTCATCCTGAAGCTAAGTTCTTAACCCGAGATACTATTTCTGGGTTAGTGGAGTCTGTAACCTGAAGCGTCTGTAACCCGAGGTACCACTGTATTGCTTCCTTGGTATTTCTTCCCAGGTGTGCAGAGCAATGCCCACAAATGATTCTGCTGCAGAAAAAAAGGATTGGGGTGGGGGCTGAGCCAACAGGGAAGAATCAGCAGAAGCATCTGGATCCCTGGAAGCCTCATGGCAGAGTTCTGATGGTGCCCCTTTGATGTTGGCATCCAGGCAGAGTTCCATCAGCTTGATCTCCCAGGCAGAGCTGAGTCTGTTGTGACAGGAAACAAGGTTGAAAGAGAGCAAGACCCCCTCGAGGCAGAGCGGCCAGGCCGTCCCCTGGCACTCCTCATCCCACCGAAAACTGCTTTGCTCTACATCTGAGGACAGTCCAAAGTGCCCGAGAGGAGCCTTTCTGATGTTTTCTCTCTCCCTCGCTCTCCTTTTCACACAAACATGCACATATCCCCCAGAGCTAGCAGAGAGCCAGGCTGGTGCAAGTTTGGGTTCTTGTCTTGCACATCAAGGTGCAAAAATGAGTTAGTTCACCAGCCTCTTCTGTTATAAGATGGGGGTGCCTTGCTGGGCAGTCTCAGCCCTTTCCAGGATCCAAATGGGAGGGCCCTCGAGGTCTGCAGAGTTGTGGGACTTGCCAGAGCACCCCCTGTGGACTGCTCAGTTGGTAGAGCATGGGACTCTTAATCTTAGGGTTGTGGATTCAAGCCCCACATTAGGCAAAAGGTTCCTGCATTGCAAGGGGTTGGACTAGATGACCCTCGTGGTCCCTTCCAACTACACAGTTCTATGATTCTATGAAATTATTCTGTGGACTCTTTGTGACTAACCTAAAACGTATGGAAATTCTGCGGCCCAATTCTGCAACCTACAAACACAATACAAACTTGTTAGTTTTGCAGCATATATTTTGCTTTGGCAAAGGCCACCTTGCCTACCCCCAGCTGCCCCTCCCTCTTTTTTTTTTTTTAGGCAACCTTACCCACACATGTAATTTAATTGTGTGGATTTGTTTCAAAAACCACTCGTTTTATTTATATTTTGATAATTTTGTGTCTGCTGCTTTTAATGTCTCCTTCCATTGCTTTCTTAATGAATATTTGATAGCGTTTTATGCAAACTGTGCTGAAGTTCTTGCAGTAAATAAACCTTGCTAAATAAATAAATATCAATCAATAAATATTTCTCCTGTAAATGCCCATTTTTTTTAGCTTGTTTCCCCTCAAACTGGGTGCTGGGACTGGAAGTAACTCCAGCTAGCGAAAAGGCAGACCTGGGAGATGGGGAGGGGCATAAACACTCTTCCCTCCTATTTACATAAGAAGAGCGTCCTGGATCAGGCCAGTGGCCCATCTAGTCCAGCATCCTGTTCTCACAGTGGCCAAACAGATGTCTCTGGGAAACCCACAAGCAGGATTCTAGCACAAGAGCGTTCTCCCCTCCTGTCGATTCTAGCAACTGGTATCATGGGCGTAGCCAGGATTTACCGTTTTTTCGCTCTATAACACGCACCTGACCATAACACGTACATTGTTTTTAGAGGAGGAAAACAAGGGGGGAAAATTCTGAAGAAACAGTGGATGTATCATTTTTGTGGCCACAGACATGTGATCTGATGGTGAATTTGGGGTGACCCAATGCAAAGATCCTGAGGATCCATGTGGATCCATGCTTTGTAACCACGTTTTTGCACCATTGCAGCCCCAGGCAACAGTGGGTGCGTGATTTTTTTGGTGCAGGCTGTAGCCATGGACATGCTATGTGATCTGATGGTGAATTTGGGGTGACCCAATGCAAAGATCAGGGACGCGGGTGGCGCTGTGGGTAAAAGCCTCAGCGCCTAGGGCTTGCCGATCGAAAGGTCGGCGGTTCGAATCCCCGCGGCGGGGTGTGCTCCCGTTGCTCGGTCCCAGCGCCTGCCAACCTAGCAGTTCGAAAGCACCCCCGGGTGCAAGTAGATAAATAGGGACCGCTTACTAGCGGGAAGGTAAACAGCGTTTCCGTGTGCGGCTCTGGCTCGTCAGAGCAGCGATGTCACGCTGGCCACGTGACCCGGAAGTGTCTTCGGACAGCGCTGGCCCCTGGCCTCTTGAGTGAGATGGGCGCACAACCCTAGAGTCTGTCAAGACTGGCCCGTACGGGCAGGGGTACCTTTACCTTTACCTTTAATGCAAAGATCCTGAGGATCCATGTGGATCCGTGCTTTGTAACCACGTTTAAAGTGGGGAGGGAAGGAAAAACACAGAAGGGACAAGGAGCACAAGAGGGGTGTGCAGAGAAGCAGCTGGCTAAGAATGCAGAAGAGGGGTTTAACGGGAGGGAGGAAAGGAAGGCAAAAGTTTCCCCCCACCCACCCAGCCACCCAAGCCAGCCCTCTCTCTCCCTCTCCCTCTCTCTCTCCCACCTGCATGTTTTCCGGCTGCCTGCGAGTCCCTAAAACGCTTCCCTGGACGCAGCAGCACCGGAGTGGAATGGAATTAGAAGGAAGGACGAGATCCTTTCCTTTCCCCTCTGCTTGCCTGGAGGGGAGGGGATTTGCCTGCTCTTTGTTCCATTTGAGCAAACAGCAACCGAAACAGAAGCGGGTGGGCAGTAAGACCCTGAGGCAGAATGCAGGAAAGCAACAGCTTCCTCTCTCGTGCAATTGGATTTTTGCCTGATTTTTGCCCCTGCGCTCGGGACAGTCGGCTCCAGGGACCACACATTCACTCAATAACATGCACAGACATTTCCCCTTACTTTTTAGGAGAAAAAATATGCGTGTTATAGAGAGAAAAGTATGGTATGTTGGGGGCGGGGGTAGAACACCCACCTGCCACCGTCCTCTGTTTGGCTCCATCTAGCAGATTTGGAACAAAATGTCTCAGCAACAGTTGTTTTAAATTACTTTCTTTTGACCCCAAGCGCTCCGAAAAATCTGTTGAAACATTTCTACAGTTTCTACTTTTAGTTAAGTATTTTATTTATTTATTTACTTGATTTAGTGGGTGGGGGAAGCTGCCTTTCCCCCGCCCCCCGCTATCCACCTGGCTATGCACATCATGACTGGTATTCAGAAACTGTACTGGCTCTGAGTACGGAGGCTCAGCATAGCCATTGTGGCTGGTAGCTGCTGGTAGCTTTCTCCATGAATTGGGGCAATGCTCTTTGAAAGCCACCCAAGTCAGTAGCTATCACTGCCTGCTGTAGAAGTGAGTTCCATAGTTCTTTAACAATACTACCACCATCACCACCACCACATTTATTCAAAAGTTACAGGAGCTGCTTAAGGCCATATGCCTCTTAGCTCTCTGCTCTCCTACTTTCACTGTTCACTGGGTTCTGGGAGAAGGGGGGGTGGTCTGGAATGCTTTCGAGTAATAACGTGTCAGCCAGCTGTTCTGGCTCTGCTTCCCTCTTCCTCTTCTCCCATTATCTCCCAACTCTGCCCCTCTTCTGTCTCAGAGCCGCGACCTTCTGCAAACCACTGTTGTACACCTATACTTTCTTCTTCTTCTCTGGAAGGTTGAGGAGGAGAGGGAGGTGGTCTCCATCATTCCTCTTCAGTCCTTGACACTCACTATTATTTAACCAGGCATTTAACTGTGCTAGCCACCCCATACCTTTGTGTTTATAAATGTGAATTTGGGTTTGGGTGGGAGTACAAGCATGCTGGGATCCCATCTCATCCCATCCTCTTTCTCCTTTCCCAACAGATTCTTAAGTGGTGGCCTCAGAAGACCGTGTTCAGGATAGAACTAGACAGACCTTCATGTCCTTGGGGGTTGGGCAGCCTGGGCTTTTAAATCTCTTTGTGCCAATGCAGATGCATTTTGTTGTGCCCCACCCTCCGCCGAAGCGTATAAAGAGAAGGTTATACAGGATGGCTTCCAGGAAGAAATCCCGAGCAGGAACAAAGCCTTCCCAGCAGCATGGCAGGCTCTGACTTCTGAAAGTCATATCCAGGCTCAGCCTGATGCTCTGGGCAACAATCAAAGAGCTTTGCCACTTGGCAATCACCATGGAAACATTGCTTTGTTACCAGGAATGGGGGATCAAACGGAACAAAAGCAGAAGACAAAACATTCCTTGAGCTGCGGAGGAATGAGAAGGCCAGCCGGTTTCTGTTTCCTTGACCACCATCACCCCTTTCTCTGCTTCTCCAGTGGTTTATTTTTCTAAACTCATAAAATATATTAAATCCTGCCACCCCACCCTCTACTACAAGAAAGGAATGATGGGCAGCTACAAAACAGCCCACTGCTAATCCGGCACCCGGCAACAACCCACAGCAACAGTGCTGTGGTTGCTGTTGTACCAGCAACACTGTGCCATTTCCAGGACTTGAGATGTGTCAGCTATACTCTGCAGTCTTAAGACCACATATGGAGTCCTCTGTACCGTTTTGGGGGTCCGCACAGCTCAAAAAGGAGGTTGGCAAATTGGAAACGATTCAGAGGGGAGCTCAGCAGATGAGGAGTCAAGAGGGCAACTTGTATATAAGGAAAGGCTTAAGGAAACGGGGTACATTTAGCCTAGAGGGAAGACAGTGGCAGCTAGAATTCTCTGAACCAGGTTTGCTCAGAAATCTGATAAATTCCAACTGGGCCAACTTCCAAGAGTGTGTGCTTAGGATTGCAGCCTCAGGGAGATATGCTGGCTCTTTTAAATATATATTTCCAAACAGATGGTTGCAGAAAAGGCAAGGGGATCATCATTCACTCTTTCTACAGCCCCTTTTGGATGGAGATGACTTGACCACTGTACTCCATGCTTTGGTAACTCCCAGACTGGATTATTGCAATGCGCTGTCCATGGTGCTGCCCCTGAAGATGACCTGGAAACTTCAGCTGATCTGAAATGGAGCAACCAGATTGCTGGGTGGGGTTCCATTTAGAACTCATAAAATCCCTATATTAAAAGAGCTGCACTGGTTGTCAGTTTATTTCTGGGTGTGTGTGTTTTTTAAGGTGCTCCTGCTAGTGTTTAAAGCTCTAAATGACTTAGGCCCCAAATATGTTTTCCTTCCCTACAGACCCTCTTGGGCAGCATTTCTCAACCTGTGAGTCCCCAGATGTTGTTGAACTACAACTCCCATCACTCCTAGCTAGCAAGGCCAGAGCTCAGGGATGATGGGAGTTGTAGTCCAACAACATCAAGGGACCCATAGGTTGAGAACTACTGCTCTTGGGTGTTAAGATTGGCTAAGGGAGCTCTGTTGGCTGTTCTACCACATTAAGAAGCTCAAAGAGGGTGGTCCGGGGAAGGACCTTCTCTGTCGCAGCCCCTAAGTGGTGGAATTCTTTCTCCATAGAGGTGCATCTGGCAACTTCACTATGCAAATTTCACTTGCGTGCTGAAGATGCACCTGTTTACTGTGGCCTTTGACACTTGAAGTATTTATTTTGATCATCTTTTGATTGTAATTAGCTTTAAAACTCTTTTTAATGTTGTGACCTTAGGGTTAAGGGCAGGTAATAGATCAAAATCATCACCATTATCTCCATATCTACTTTGAATAGTGGAGGAACCAATAGTTTTAAACAGGCAAGGAAGTGAGTGCCTATGATCAGATAATGCATAAGGTTTGGAGGAGGAATATTGAGCTTGTGTGTGGCTTTGCCTCTCTCCTTGAAGATCCTCTTCCATTATCACTGTGCCCAGAAAATGAACTGTCATGGGGTAATCTGTGTGGTGCTTTCCTGAACTTGTTGGACTATAACTCCTTTGAGCCTTAGCCCACATAGCTAATTGCCAATGATATTGGGAGCTGGAGTCCAGCAACCTCTGGAGGGTACCCTGTTGGCTTTCTGCTATAGTTCTGGTGGTGATGCAGAGCACATGTGGACATGAAATCTGCCTCAACAACCCCCTGTGATCTCCTCTGAATACTCTGGAGGGCAAGAAGGAAATAAAAAGAAGCTTTAAGAGACATCTGTCATGGATGCATTTAGGCAAAGGACACATCCTGTTGGGAAACAGTACCAACTGGTTGACAGTACCAACTGGTTTTGAGCTGAATGGGGCCTGGTCACAAACTGGATCCACAAATCCCCAGATTTGCCACACACAAGGTGTCACATGGAGGTGGGAAGCCAAGGTGGGAGAGCCCTGTGAGTAGCTCCCCCTCATGCCCAGCCGCCCACCCTCCCATCTACTGCTTTCTAATTAGCAGAGGTTACTTCATCCACTCGGTTCATTGGCCCCCTTTAGCCTGGCATCTCTGCCTTTGGCATGTGCCAGACCTTCAGAGGAAGAATCCAAGCCGTTGCCCTTTTCCAAGAGGCCTGCTGTGCTGTGTCGTGATGAGAGGGTTCAAGGCTTGTGCGTCCTTGCTAACCCCCTGCCGATGATCTGGTAGTTTTGCTCCAAAGCATGAAATTTGATTACCGCTTCCACAGACTCACCAGCATCTGTTATGTCACAGTTGCTAATAAGACGATGGATTTAAAGCTCGCAGAGACAAACAGACGTCCGTTCCACTTCTGCCAAGGGGCTTGGGATGAGGCCCAGAAATGAACTCCAGGACAGTTTGATCCTCCAGCTGTAGGAGTCGAGCTCTCTGCAATGATGAAGAGGACTGTCTTTTTGTTATGGCACCCTCCCCTTTTCACCTGAGTGATAGGAAAATGACCATATCAGGTTACACTTCCAAACCTTTGGACATTTCAAACTGGTGGACCGAGCTGTCCTTGCAGCTCTGGGTGAGGAACAAAGAAGGCCAGCAGAGAGTTTCTGCCACACAGGACCCATAGGAATGCTTCCCGCCCCCCAGCTGAGCAGCT
Organism: Podarcis muralis; assembly: GCF_964188315.1. NCBI lineage: Eukaryota > Metazoa > Chordata > Lepidosauria > Squamata > Lacertidae > Podarcis > Podarcis muralis. Next base: position 17,211,514 of record NC_135669.1, read on the forward strand.
GAATGATGCCCTGATATCCCTCTGGCTCATGTGAGCGGAATTGGGGCTTTGTAGAGTTGGACAATGTATCTCAGCTGCTTCTTCCTCCCCTAAGGTGGGGAGGAAGAAGCAGCTGAGATACATTCCAGAGTCAGACATCATGATATATCAGTACATCATGGTATTTAGCTGCTGATACTGTATAGCACAATGCTGAAAACCAGATATTGCTCAGCCCTATACTGTGGTGAAGGGGATGAGGGTGGTGCTGTGGGTTAAACCACAGAGCCTAGGACTTCCCAATCAGAAGGTCGGCGGTTCGAATCCCCACGACGGGGTGAGCTCCCATTGCTCAGTCCCTGCTCCTGCCAACCTAGCAGTTCGAAAGCATGTCAAAGTGCAAGTAGATAAATAGGTACCGCTCTGGCGGGAAGGTAAATGGTGTTTCTGTGCGCTGCTCTGGTTTGCCAGAAGCGGCTTAGTCATGCTGGCCACATGACCCGGAAGCTGTACGCCGGCTCCCTCGGCCAATAAAGCGAGATGAGCGCCGCAACCCCAGAGTGGGCCACGACTGGACCTAATGGTCAGGGGTCCCTTTACCTTTTTTATACTGTGGTGAACACAGCAATCGTGGTTAGTAGCTATTAATGACTGCAGCCTTCATGAATCTGTCTCACACTCTTTTAAAACAATATATAGAGATGGTAGCCATCTCTATATATTGTGCAATCAACTTATGTAGTTTAACTGTGCAACTTGTTCCCGCAAGATGTGTTCTTGCAAATATTTACCGTCCAGGGTGTGAAATTCACATACAGAAACACAGGCCTGGGCCAGATCTGGAGGTTGAGCCCTGAGCCTTGTTGCTGCCATCTATCTCTCCAAGCTGTTCAGAATGCTTCTCCTAAACTCTCTGCCTTGAAAACACTCTATTGATGCCCTGTCAAAGTAACTCAGTTCCAGGGATTGTGTATGGCTTCTGACTGAGCATTGATGCAGACTATTAAGGACCCAGCCTCCTTGTACGTCTCCAGCATCCCTGCGTCAATGTCAGTGCCGCTTCTCCCTCATTTATATCCTTGTACGTGGTTTGTAGGGAGCTGGAAGCCAGGTTCCTGCAGGAGGGAGGGAGGGAGGAAGGATGGCCAGCGCGGCTTCCCGGCCGGCAAGTGTTGCTGCATGAAATTACATCATCACGTTTCGGTGGTGGATGCGTTGATGCCAAGCAAACCTTTCAATCCATTCATCAAAGAGGAAAAAGGTCCTGCTTCAAGGCAGAAAGCTGTTTTTGTTTTTCTCGTTTTAAATGCACAGAGCTGGACAACAGCCAAGAAGTTTTAACTAAATCAGGGACGCAGTAGAGAATATCAGTCTCAGCAGCTGTGTTGGCCCCACAGAGCAGGGAAACAGTGAGTAAACGAGAGAATCATGGTAGTAGTAGTAATAATAATAATAATAATAATAATAATAATAATAATAATAATTTATTTATACCCCACCCAGCTGGCTGGGTTTTCCCAGCCACTCTAGGCAGCTTCCAACAAAAATAAAATACAGTAGTCCATCAAACATTAAAAGCTTCCCTAAACAGGGCTGCTTTCAGATGTCTTCTAAAAGTTTGGTAGTTCTTGTTCTCATTGACATCTGGTGGGAGGGCATTCCACAGGGCAGGTGCCACTACCGAGAAGGCCCTCTGCCTGGTTCCCTGTGAGGAGTGGCAAGACGTTTCCAGGAGTGCAGTGCCCATCCAGGTCTCGGTCTCCTTTGGAAGGAGGTCACAGGAGGGTTTGGACTTTTTCATAAAATTTGCATTTGGTCACAGATATACAAGATGAGCAGAAGTACATCTTCATGCAGCACAAAGTTCAACTATGGAACACATGTTCACAGGAGCTAGTGATTGCTACCAACTAGGGTTGCCACCTTTGTTCTGGCAAAATACAGGACAGGGTGAGGCAGGGTGGGTGGGTGGGGGTGATTTTTCTCCCCATCAAGTGCTGGAGTGACTTCAAAGAAATCCATTACAATCAATTTCAGCCTAATAGGTTGGCCCTCTGGAATTTGTCACATACGTACATGCATATACACCTGTATTTGTAAATTCATCTGTGCTTTTCAATCCAGAGCTTAAATTCATGACCTTTTACACACACATGCAAAGACATGCATTTGGAGAGGATCCCTAAGAGAGAGAGAGAAGGTCAAACTGTATCAATAAGGGATGTAGCATGTAGCATACAGGACAATTCTGTATTATACAGGACAGGTGGCAACCTACCAGTCTAAATGGCTTTTAAAAAGGCTTTGGTTTCCTTAGAATGAAGGTCAGTGGAGACTAAGATGTCTTTAGGATATATTATTATTTTATATACCTATACAGTGCAAACTGAGCATAGGAAAGAGGGGGTCACAGCATTAACACCACCATAGATCTTGCTTGCTCTTTAGGTTTCCAGAAACACTCCCCAAATCCAGCTTAGGCTCACCACAGAGCAAAATGTACAGTGGTACCTGTGGATGCGAACGGGATCCGTTCCGGAGCCCCGTTCACAACCTGAACCTAATGTAACACGTGTCTGCGTGGGTTGCGTTTCACCGCTTCTGCGCATGTGTGTGACGTCATTTTGAGCGTCTGCGCATGTGAAGTGTATTCATACAACTTGAAGTGTATTCATCCCAAGGTATGACTGTATCTTTCTTCTGTCTTTAGCCCTGAGTCTGTTTTTCTTACAGCCTTTTCACAAGCATCTCTGACTGTTGTTCTCCTACATAGCAGCTAGGTGAGGGGATGGGGGAAAGGCCCAACCATTTGTTCTATGCAGCTTCTTTAGTTATGCTAATGTGGTACTTAACTAGCCAGCCAAAGCCCTGACCTTGACAAAGGAACTGGTTTGGCAAGCTTGCTCTTAGACATCCTGCGCCACACAGACAGGATCACAGGTGTGGAAGGCGCACAGGATATCATCCAAACTGCCCCCCCTGCCCCCAAACTCATGACACCATATTCCAGCTGGTCTCTACTTGACTGTGTCTGCTGCCTTTCAGAATCCAGAAGCAGGCAGTAAATGCAGGCACTCTGTTAATTAGACTATCAATTATGCCTTGCTGTAAAGATTGTACAAGGTACAAAGGTCCCTCTGGGGACATATGAGTAATCGTGCTGGGAGCCAGGCCACTAATATTATCATTTTACAGATGGGGAACTGAGGCGGAAAATTTCTGATTTGCTCAGGGCCACCCAGGATACTCAGGGTGGAGAAGAGATTTGGCTTCTTTGGTGGTGTGTGTGGTTCACATCACCTTGCCAACAAAGATTTGTATAGTTAAAGCTATGGTTCTCCCAGTAGTGATGTATGGAAGTGAGAGCTGGACCATAAAGAAGGCTGATCGCCGAAGAATTGATGCTTTTGAATTATGGTGCTGGAGGAGACTCTGGAGAGTCCCATGGACTGCAAGAAGATCAAATCTATCCATTCTGAAGGAAATCAGCCCTGAGTGCTCACTGGAAGGACAGATCCTGAAGCTGAGGCTCCAATACTTTGGCCCCCTCATGAGACGATAAGACTCCCTGGAAAAGACCCTGATGTTGGGAAAAGATTGAGGGCACAAGGAGAAGGGGACAACAGAGGATGAGATGGTTGGACAGTGTTCTCGAAGCTACCAGCATGAGTTTGACCAAACTGAGGGAGGCAGTGGAAGACAGAAGTGCCTGGCGTGCTCTGGTCCATGGGGTCAGGTAGAGTCGGACACGACTAAACAACAACAACAACGTGTGCTTGACAAGAGCAGCTGAGAGAGGGGAATGTCAGGAAAGGGATGGTGTGTTTTGCAATTGTTTTATAAGGAAAGATACAGAGGATGCCAGCCTGGCCCCCTCCTGCTGCACAAGGTTGATGTGCAAATTCATGAAGCGTTCCATATTTCTGGGCAGATGTTGCTGACCCTGTGGCGGGGGGTACAAGTGGCAGGAGATGGTCACCTCCACCTCAATCTGTGTGTGAATTTTCATGGAAATCTGGTTGTTCTCTGTGGGAGACTAAGTGGTGGAGGAGACTGAATCTTATTTATTTATTTCAAAATTGTCTTTCCCCCAACCCCCCCCGAAAAGCCAATCAAATAACAACATATGAAACCACCACTTCACCAATGGGACACAGCACACACACCCTCCACTGTCTTGAGAAAACCCCTTAATCCCAGTTTTATCTTGTGTTATTCTTGGGTAGATTTACAAAATGAAAAACGCACACCAATAAATAAATTTTAGAAAGGGGCAAGCTTAGGTGCAGACGCGCAAAGCACTTTATTTAAATAAAATCAAGACTCCTTCTGTACTGTTCTGCTTTACCTTCCTTCCTTCCCTCCTTCCTAGGATGGCTCTGCTTTCTGTCTCCCCATCAGAACCGGCACATCACGTGGTGCTGGGTCTCAGCGGTGGCACCTTGCACTCTCTCCAGCAACCGCTACAAGCTGCCCAAGGGGGCAGGCTGGTAGCAGCGATAGGATGCTCCTTCACTGCTACCACTGCTGGGGGAAATGGCGTCCTCCTTGAGCTTGTTGGTGGCAGCACTGGCAGGAGAAATGGGAACATTATGGGATCAAATCAGAAACTGGGATGGCTTTTGTAATTGCGGGACTTTCTCTGGAAAATTAGGACACTTGGAGGGCCTGCTAACCTGGTGAAGGGTGGTTGGTATACTATTTTGCAAGCTATTGGTCTAAATCAGCACCCTGTTCTGGCCACTGGCCTCTGCTGCTCATCTGACTGGCTCAGAGGCTCGTGCAGCGTAGTTGTAGGCCTGTCTCCAGAGATCAAACATGCCACCGCAGTAGTCGGAGGAGATCAGCAGGTGGTAGCGAAGGCCTCCTGCAGTGCTTAAGTGCAGGCGCTGTTCTGCAATGACAGCTGATGAGATCGAGTGTCTCTTGTCAGCTTCAACAGCGACATAAGCCAGTCTTAGGCTGGGTCTGTTGAGAGCCCCGGCTGGATAAAAAGGCCTTTTTTTGAGGGCTTGTTTATCTTGCTGCATTCAGGGGCTTATGGAAAGATCAGAATCGGGAGGGGGGCTTTTAATAAGTCAATGCTTTAAAAGCCTCCTCTGCCTTTGAAGGGACAGTCGGAAGTTTATCTTTCTGGAGGAAAAACAGCAGCAGAAGGGAGGTGCCTGAGGACTAGAGGCCTCCCTGGCTTGGCAGTGGGAGGCTAGCCGGCCTGTTGAGATGGGCAGCACACACACAGACACATCACAACCCACTCCCTCTTCTCCTTTTGGCTCTGTCTGGATCCTGTGAGGCATTTGAGGAGGCCTTGCTGCCATGTGATTAACTGCCCCTTTCATCCCTCCCCACCTTATCGAATGCAATTGTTGTTTCCAATGTGCATCTTCTGGCTGCAACATGACCTTACAGGGAAAGGGACAATGATGAGGAGTTGGCTGGGAGTTATGAAGTGAGCGGCAGGTTCTGGGGAAATAGACAGTGTCCTCTCCCTGATTGCCTCCCTGCCTTCTCTCTCCAACCCCCCGCCCAGCCCCTGCCTCCAAGTCTCTCTGTATTATCTCTCCATAAATTGTTTATGAAAGCTTTTGTTGCCTTCTCAAGGTGAGACGGGGCGATCCGGAAGGCAAATATATAAATCTAAGCAGCTCTTGGAGCCCGGAGCAGCAGAGGGGCGGGTGGGAAGCTGGCGCTTAGTGTGCCCCCGTGCATATTTTAGAGGCCCCGCAATCTCCCCTTGGTATCTCTCTCCTGCCTGATGCACTTTGATGGGAGTTTATATTAACTGGTGTGGCCTGTAAGTCTATTTACAGCAGACGACGCCTTCGGTGTGTTTGTGCGAGATGCTGCAGCCCGAGATTAGTTAAATTGGAAATAAATTGGTTGTTAAATAAAAAACCTCTCCAGATGTGACAGTGATGAATGAGGGAGGCAAAGGGGATGGAGAGCAGGCTTTGCCTCCCTTTCGCTGATGCCGAAAAAGAAGAAGAAGTAGCAGCAGCCATGGCTTGGCTCTCCCTACAGTCAGGAAAGGATCAGTTTCCCTTTTGCTCACAGTTCTGAGATGTCTCTGGTTGGGAGGGAATGCAGAGACCCAAATGGTGTGGAGGGAGGGCAGAGTCCTACCATCCTCTGGGGTGATGACACGCTAGAGCCTGGTCACTAGCCTGGACTACAGTGCCCTTGGCATCATGGTCAATTCACCCCAAGCCTTTGAGGTGGCATGATACAAGTTTTTTGCTTCCCCTCTGCCCATCATTTTTATTTGATTTTACAAATGTAAATTAGTTACAATGCCAAATACATATCCATAAAATGAGATTTCTCTGAATCTCAATACTTCCCCCCCATCCCCTCCATGGGTCCTATTGTCAACATTTCCAACTGCATATTATTTCGTAGTCTATGTTTTGTATCCCTCTATATTGTCCATAGTATTTGTTACATTGCAAGCAAGATTAGAATCCTGCTAATGTTTTCATCTGCTTACAGTGGTCTCCGAAGTAAATTCTAAACTCCTCCCATTATTCCTTGAATTTCTTGTCTTCTTGGTCTCTGAGTTTCCTGGTCAGTTTTGTCATTTCAGCATAGTTTGCCAGCTGAGTTTGCCATTCCTCTCTGCTAGGGACTCTTTCTTCTTGCCATCTCTGGGCTAGTAGCATCTGTGCTACTGCTGTTGCATACATAAAGGGTCTTTTCTGTTCCTTTGGAATATCAGTACATAGAATTCCTAATAGAAAGGCTTCTTATTAAGGTTTCTATTTTCAGGGTGTTGTTTTTTTTTACAAAGGTTATTTTAAACATTTTTTTCAATTCATTATATATCATTTCCCAGAAAGCCTTTATTGCCTTACATGACCACCACATATGATAAAAGGTACCTTCTTTTCCTTTACATTTCCAGCAGGTATTTGTACTTGTTTTATACATTTTTGCTAATTTACTAGGAGTTAAATTCCACCGCCACGTCATTTTCATATAGTTTTCTTTCAGCGTACGAGGTGCCATGAATTTCAGAAGTTTATAAAATTATACATGACATGGGGAAAGTAGACAGAGGAAAGATTTACTCCCTCTCTCATATCACTAGAACTCAAGTGCATCTAGTGAAGCTGAGCTTGGGAAGATTCAGGACATCAAAGAAAGTCTTTCTTCTCACAGCACAAACTGGAGCTCGCTCCTGCAGGAGACAGAGAAGGCCACCAACTTGGAGGACAGGACATATTCACAGAGTCCAAGGCTATCAACAGTTACTGACTATGAAAGAGACTATGCTCTGCCGCCATGGTCAGAGGCAATAACGCATCTGAACATCAGTTGCTGGAAACAGCAGCAGGAGAGAGGGCTCTTATGCTCAGGTGCTGCTTGTGGGTTTCCTGAAGGCATCTGCTTGACCAGTGTGAGAAGAAGATGCTGGTCTAAATGGGCCACTGGCCTGATCCAGGAGGCTCTTATGTTCATCTTCCTTGGTTGCATACCACCAAGACAGGTATCAGGCAGCTGTTTCAAAAGAGCAAAGAAGGCTAGGATGAGAAAGCCACTGCTGCCTGGCTGGTTCACACCCTAATTTTTCCTGCTCTCATCCCTTGTCAAAGAAGTCCAGCAGGTTTTTTTTTAAGTACAGTGGTACCTCGGGTTAATTACTTAATTCGTTCCGGAGGTCCTTTCTTAACCTATAACTGTTCTTAACCTGAAGCACCACTTTAGCTAATGGGGCCTCCTGCTGCTGCCGTGCCACTGGAGCACGATTTCTGTTCTCATCCTGAAGCAAAGTTCTTAACCTGAGGTAATATTTCTGGGTTAGCGGAGTCTGTAACCTGAAGCGTATGTAACCTGAAGTGTATGTAGCCCAAGGTACCACTGTACAGTTATACGTCATGTTACGTTTGCTTCATGTTACGTTTTTTCATGTTATGTCCCGTGGCGACCCGGAAGTACTGGAAGTGGTTACTTCTGGGTTTCGCTGCTTGAGCATGCGCAGAAGCACTAAATTGCGCTTCGCGCATGGGCACAAGCACTAAGTTGCCCCGTGCACCTGCGCTGATATGGCGCTTCATGTTGTGCTCTTTTCATGTTGTGAACGGGCCTCCGGAACGGATCCTGTTTGCAACCAGAGGTACCACTGTACTATGACAACCTTGTTTTCACCTGAGACAACAGTGGGGCACACACACAAAAAGCACTTGGACACAGCAATTTAAAGCGTGGACCTCTGCCTAGGAACATGGCACAAAAGGAAGTCTGGATGAGCCCCCAGTTGTTGTCCTTTTGCCTCTCCTCCTTGCAAGTCTTCCCTCCAGTCTGCTCTCCTCTCTACCACCACCACCTCTTCCTTTTCTTTGGCAGGGTAGAGTCCCTTCATTCCTAATTAGGGCTCCTCTTTTATCTGCGAGATCTGCTCTCCGAACCTATTGGCATTTCCATTGTAAACAGACTTGTTTGCTTCTTGGCTATTCCTCTGACATTGTCCCTGACACAAAAGCTGAGTCAGGCATCTCTGTGGAGAGGAGCAGGATTACCCCACACTTGCTAAGCACTTGCTAAGTGCTTCCTGGAGATGCTGTGCTGGAAACGGGAAGGGAAGGCACAAGAGGATGGATTGTGGCCTCATCCAGCAGGCCAGGGCTTATAAGTGCCTTTCCAGTGCAGTGTGGATGAAAGGGGCATGTGCCGTTGACTTGGGGTGTGGATCATACTGTAGATCTCCTGTATCGTGTGGAACCTAACCTCTAAGACAGGAAGTTTTGAAGGAGTAGTAACATTCCTGCAGTCATCCCATCCTGTTTTGCAAGTTGGAACCACCTCTGTCCACAGCTCCTTTTGCACTGGAACATCCCAGCAATACCAGACTGAGCCATCTCCACCGATCTCTTTGCCTGCTCCCGCTCCCCTCCCCAGGCTTATTTATATAATATCCTGTAATTATATCGGAATAACTGGCTCTTGCTGATTAGTGGGTGATTATGTTTCATAGCAACAAAATGAATATTTCCCAATTAACTCTTTGAGTTTATAATATGGAAGACAAAAGCCTAGCTTTTCCCCTTACGTTTTCCTTTGAAGAATTAAAACCCCCTAATGAACCTGTCATTGTCTCGCACGTAAACAAAACCATTAATTGGTTAATTCTTACTGTGCAAGTTAAGTGGCTTTCTCCAGAATCCTATTTGCTACACCCTGAGTTTGTCCCACTTAGTATTATCTGGAGGAACATAAGTTCTGAAAGGCTCAAGCACTGCCAGCAGTCTGGATCCTGCATGCATGTTGGGAGGGTCATTGATCAGTGGTAGAACACAAACTTTGCAAATTTAGTTTCTGGCATTGCTAGTTGATGGACCTCAGAAAGTGGGTCTGCCTGGGAAAAGATCCCTCTAGCCCAGAGACTCGACAGTCTAAGGAGACCGGGGGGCAGGTAGACCTCAGACTTTCAGACTTAAATTTGTAACCCCCTCTGTTGGTTCACAAAAAAATAATAATACAAAATTAAAACACAAAATACATAAAACACACACAAACAAACACATTTAAAAGGCCATAGAATGTTAATCAGCCCAACACCTGAGAAGGATCTACACTCAAGGATTAAGGAATGATTTTCATAACGTAATGGACACATTATGTTCTAATAATGCGTTATTATAATCTGACACCAGAGGACACTGCAGAGCAACCAGGAAGTGGCAGTAAGGGACACTGCATGGTTACTGAAGAAACAAGGTAAGAATGTTTCTAATTTACCAGTATGCCCTGTGATGTTTTAGAATGACATATCTAATATTGTTCTAATAACATTTAAAAAGTCAGTGTAGATCCAGCCTTAGTCAAAGAGAAACATTTTTGCCAGGCGCTTAAAGATATGCAGTGAAGGTACCAAGTGAGCCTCCTTAGAGAGAGCATTCCACAAATGGGGAGTCACTGCAGAAAAGGCCTGTCCCCCAGACCTCTCATGGGGAACACATCCAAAGAAGGGCCTCAGCTGATGATTGCAGGATATGGGTCGGTTCATATGGGAAGAAGCGATCCTTGAGGTATTGCAGTATTTCTGGCTTTATAGGTCAAAACCAGCACTTTAATTGGGCCTGGAAACTAATTGCCAACTGGTGCAGTTGGGCCAGGATTGGTGTAATATGTTTACACTGTCTTGGCCCAGTGAGCAACCTGGCCACTGAATTCTGCACCAGCTGAGGTTTCTGAACTGTCTTCAGAGGCAGCCCCACGTGTAATGTAGTAATCCAGGCATAGGCAAACTCGGCCCTCCAGATGTTTTGGAACTGCAACTCCCATCATCCCTAGCTAACAGGACCAGTGGTCGGGAATGATGGGAATTGTAGTCTCAAAACATCTGGAGGGCCGAGTTTGCCTATGCCTGTAGTAATCTAACCTAGAGATTACCAGAGCATAGACAACAGAGGTTAGGCTATCACTGTCCAGATAGGGGCACAGCTGGGCCACCAGCCGAAGCTGATGGAAGGCACTCTGTGCCAGTAAGGCCACCTGAACCTCAAGCGACAACAATGCATCAAGAAGTACCCTCAGGCTGCATACCCTCTCCTTCAGAGGGAGTGTAACCTCATCAAGAGCAGTTAACCTCCCAACCATCTGGTCTAGGGAACAATCCACTAACAGTGTCTCAGTCCTATGTGGATAAAGCTTCATGTTGGCTCTCATCCAGTCCTTTATTGAGGCAAGACAACAGTCCAGCACATCCACTGCTTCACCTGCAGATGTAAAGGAGAAACAGAGCTATCTGTCATCAGCATATTGCTGACAATGAACTCCAAACCTTCAGATCACCCCACTCAGTGGTTTTATCTAGATGTTAAACAGTGTAGGGGATAAAACTGAACCCCAAGGAACCCTACATTTTAGTAGAACTCTCTGTGGCTCAGTTGGGTAGACAGACACTACAGGCTTATCCAAACTTACCTTTTGTCCTGCTCTTTTCAGGCACCTGTACTTAAAAACTCTCTGTCCACAAAAATTGCTCTTTCGTGCTCAATCAGAGCAAACATCAATTTGGGTTTTCTGCAGATTGCTGTTTGCTCTGATTAAGCTTTAAAGAGCAAATGGCACATGAAGAAGGGCCTCAGATGATGATCACATTGTCCGGGTTGGTTCATACGGGGAGGGATGATCCCTGAGGTTGGTTCAAACTGCTTTCCTAGAAGTTTCCCTCCATAATCTTTGATGATAAATATTCACCACATCTCCTCTGAACCTTTTGGTGAATGTTCAGTGTGCATTTCATATTCGGGTATTTGATTTCCGATGTCAGTTGACTTCAGAATTTGATATTTTACCTTGGCATTGATTTCTGCATTTTCATATCTTACAGTCCAAGCGGTTAACAGCTGGAGAGTTCCATGTTTGAAAATCAAAGCAACTAAGATGTGATTTAACTGACCTTAAAGTGGCCATACTGGAGCAAACAGAGTTCAAAGGGAGATTGCAACATGAAACCAATGAATTACAATTCATCAAGACAGTCACGCCTATCTCTTGTGAATTGAATTGGCACCATGGATTTTTAACACATTTGCTAATTGGCTTACCAATGCCAGGATGTCTGTGTTATTGACAATTTCTTGTCTGTGAACGATCACTGTTAACAAAGTAATTATCACTGTTCATAGTACTATCTCCAACTATATATACATATGTATTCCTGCAACTCAGGATAACACTTCATGCATTTCATGAAGTGGGTTGAAGCCCATGAAAGCTTACTATGCTGCAAGACTTGTTGCAATTTTTGCTGCCCCTTTGGAAATTATGGGATGGCAATAAGCTAAGTCACTGAGCAGTACAGTGGTACCTTGGTTCTCAAACTTAATCCATTCCGGAAGTCTGTTCTAAAACCAAAGTGTTCCAAAACCAAGGCATGCTTTCCCATAGAAAGTAATGCAAAACAGATTAATCCGTTCCAGACTTTTAAAAACAACACCTAAAACAGCGATTTAACATGAATTTTACTATCTAACGAGACCATTGGTCCATAAAATGAAAGCAATAATCAATGTACTGTACTATAAAATAAATAAATAAGACAGTATAGTAGAGGATAAATATTGAAAACTAACTTTTTTCTTACCTGCACTGATGATAGTCATTGTTTGGATGGGGGGCTTTTATCCATTTCCACAGTCACACAATCAATCAATCAGTAGCTGAACTGGGTTCCACACAGTCACAAAAACAAATTAACCGAAAAAGCCTCAAAAACAAAAGCGCCAAACTTAATCCATTCCGGAAGTCCATTTTACCTCCGAAATGTTTGAAAACCAAGGCACAGCTTCTGATTGGTGTAGGCACCCTGGAAACAATAGCCGACAGCTGCATCAGAAGTTCGGCTTATGAAAAATGTTCAAAAACCAGAACACTTACTTCCGGGTTTTCGGTTTTTGGGAACCAAGGTGTTTGAGTACCAAGGCATTTGAGAACCAAGGTACCACTGTATACTTAGTCCACAGGTGAAACGTATGTGCCAGTATAACATTGTTGCACAAGTAAAATGTGCAAGGAGGTTGCTGGCAACCTAGTTATGCAATAGACCACACAATCTTACATGCAACAGGCTTCTGTTGTGCAACTTTCAAACTAACTCACCTCCTAGGGCAAGTGCCCTTGTGCTAGCAAGGCAATGTCCAATACAGACTTGAATGCTGAAAATTTGAATTGTGAACGAATTATTTCAGTTCAAAATCTGAATGTTGACAGTGGAGCTTTTGACGAATTTCACATTTTTGTGGATATTCATTTCTGCTCTAGTTCCGTAGCTGTGTGACAACTGAATTCACTGCTGCGACCTTAAAAAACCCACCAAATTTAAAGAGTTGGGGCGTGGGGAGTCGTGGGCATTTTCAGAGAGGAGGAGTTTGAGTGACTGATGCTTTTTGTGACTGTTCATGGGGAACCACTTGACTATTGCCAGAGGTAAAGGTCTACAACAGAGTTATTTATATATTACAGCCACCGCCGGAGGGATAGCTGTCATGATCCAGCGAAGTGTGTCAGTTATAAACCAGCTTCTCAGAGCAGGAGCTGTCAAAAGCCGTGATGAGTCAAGACAAACCTCTTGCTCTGCGTGGCGCTCACCTTTCTCTGGGAAGTGGCTTAATGATGATAAATATAGAGCCAGGAGGGAGTTAAGCTGTTGCCTGCGATTTCAAATGAAGGAGAAGGCTCCTGGACTCATCATCTGTGCCTGAGTCTGACACACGTGTCTCCATCTTCTTTGATCCATTATACAGATAGGGTGAACAATGGACCTACTCACCCTTGCTTTGCAAGCTCTAGAATTCAAGTGTCCTTGGGTTGGGATGGAAAAGCCTATCAGTCAGTATAATCTGGTGTGTGTGTGTATAATGTTGTAATGTTGCTTAAAGGAAAGGACCTCAGCCCTAGACCTCAGCAACTGCAAGCGCTTAGATAGACACCTTATTAAATGCCTCGTATCCATTCTGACAAGAACTTCAGGGTTTGCTGAGAACTGGGGAAGGCCAAGCGCAGATTGAAAAGCACAAGTCTGCTCATTTAATTAGGAGTGGTATGGACAGGATAGTTTGTCTCAAGTCTTTTATTTCATCTCATTAAAGAGTTGTTGTAAGGGGGTCAACTATACACAGCTGGGGGGCAGCTCAGGGATGGGGAAGGAGCCTGTTGTCTGCTTTTGCCCAGAGAAAGGAAGGCATGGCATATTCTGACAGGTTCGTTTTAACTAGGGCAGTGTCAAAAGTTGATCTGGGGAGGGCAAAAACAATGTTTTCGGTGGGGCCAAAATGCTCCGAGAAGAAGAAAGCCTCTACCTATTTTTGACTGATAACAGCTGTTCACACTTATAGTTTCTCCTTTCTGCTGCTTCTTCAGTGCAGCTTTCTACTTGTTCTCTCCTTTCTCAAGTGATCCCAGCCAATCAGGGATCATATACTGAACATGCTGGTGCCACAGCACTACATGGAGTTATGCGTGTAGCCCACTTAAAGTGTTAACATTAAATATTATGAAAAGAAATGTGAGAGGGACAGCGGGGATGAGTTGTGTGCTAGTTCTTCTTTGGTTATTGTTTGCATTGCACACCAAATATACAAGCAAGGAGCCGTGTCTATTTGTGGCGGCTCCACATGTTTTAGAACCCAGGAAAATCAGGGTTCTAAAATGCACAAGGAGCACACATGAGTGCAAGACGTTTCCTGCTTCAGACAGCCACTCTCTAAGAGTTGAGGATGGTGCAAATAATGGTGAAGAGGCTATTGCACTCACCCCTGCTGCCAACTCCATTTGTTTTCATAACACTTAATGATAATGACTGAAGAAGGTTCATGTGATGATGTCCCTGAGGGCAAATGAAGTACAGTGGTACCTCTGGTTACGTACTTAATTCGTTCCGGAGTTCCGTTCTTAACCTGAAACTGTTCTTAACCTGAAGCACCACTTTAGCTAATGGGGCCTCCTGCTGCTGCCACACTGCCGCCGCCCGATTTTTGTTCTCATTCTGAAGCAAAATTCTTAACCCGAGGTACTATTTCTGGGTTAGCAGAGTCTGTAACCTGAAGCGTATGTAACCCAAGGTACCACTGTACTGAAAACTGTGGGCAAAGCTTCCTGTGTCGGGATTCACAGAATGCTGTGTGAGATAGTAAGTCTGCAGGCTTGAGTTTGCTAGCTGATGCAACTGGCTGATGCTATCAGCCTGCAATACTTTCTAAGGAAGTGCTGGGTCAGAATGACTCAGCGGTAATGTGCTGACAGTTGATTGGATGTCATGGGTTTAAAAGGGAAACCTGTCCAGCAGTAAAGGGGTGGTGTAGAAGAGTGTGGTCAGAGAGAGAGAGATAGAAAGGTCTTCCTATTTGCCTTAAGGTGCAGCCAGGTACTCTGTTTGACTGTATGATCTGCTCGTGTATTATAACCTGTAGATATTTGTATATATAGCTCACAATAAATATACTACACTGAAGAACCTGGAACTCTGAGCATTTTTGCTAAAGCGCTGCAGAGAATTCGTGACATCCTGCGCTGGTGGCAAGTGTGTTCCCAGCTGTCGCAAAGAGCCATGGGGCAGGGGGCAGAGCTGAATGCCCAGCCCCCTGAAAAAAAATTGGGGCCCCCCAAAAGTGGCTCAGCCCCTAGGAGCTGGCATGTATATTGTCCTTCCTTTCTTCACCAATGCCCAGAAAGTCAGTAATGAAAATGGGAGCAGTGCTTCAGTTTAACTTTATAAATTTAGAGCCATAGATCTCTTTTAGCTCAGTGCTAAGCTAAGCACCTTGCTTTTCTTGCCATTTTGAGGTGTGTGCGTCTATGCATGTGGGTCTCCCAATGGAAGACAGGGGTCTCTGGGGCCACCATGAGAGGCACGATGCGTGTCAGAGTGGGACGAGATGCTACCCACGAAGCATCGGAGTTCAGCACTCTGGCTCTGAAGTTGCCAATCCTCACTTTCCACAACCTGTTCCTGCTTACGCAAGAACAGACCTTGGCCGGCTAATTTTGCTGCCCTTAGTGCTGTTCTAAAAGACCCACAGAGAATGATATATCTACAGGCGGAATGGAAGGTAATCACGACTTGAGACACACACCGAGGCAGTATATATTTTGAGAAATCTGCAAAGTCACTGATGCTGAAATGGTGCTCCCAACTCCTCTTTCCAAAGCTGTCGAGAAGATTTGCGGGAGAGGATTCCTGGTGCGCCTGGCCTCCCTCCAGAGGCCCAACTTTCATTAAAACACTGACCACAGAACATTCCTTTTATTTTGGGTCCCAGGCCCACAAGATGAGCTTGATCAAAAGGCTCATTAAAGAGAAACATGACACAATCTGGTGGGTCCCCAAGCACTTATGGAATGAAGCGTTTCCCCTGCATTACAAAAAGTGCTGCTCTTGTCTCTTTTTGTTTTGTTGTTTCTTCCTCCAGAGGAACATTGAGGAAAGGTAGTGATGGTTTACTTAAATGGTTTTCAAGGGAAAAGGAGAGAAAGGAGCGTGTCCATTAATTTCAATAGTCTTCTCCAGGCTTGGCGAACCCTTTTCAGGCAGAGGGATGCATTCTTTCTTGGGGAACCTTCTGGGGGCTGCATGCAAGTAGTGGGTGGGGTCAGAGGCAAAAGAGTATGGAGCAGCAAATGCAAATTTTGCCTTTGAACAGTACACCCCCCCCCCCATTTCCATCCAGGCAAGCGAGAGTCATTATCAGAGTTCAAGGAAGAATTCTAGCCTGGCAAAAAACACTCAAAGCAGGGACTGTGTGTGGTGTAGCCTGGGAACTGTGTGGGTGTGGCTGAGGAGGAGCTGTAGCCTGGCAGGAGCACTAAGGGCCACATAGAGAGGAGTGGAGGGCCACATTTACCCCCCCCCCCAAGCCTGAGATGTGGCCTGAGAATGTCTGCAACCCTTTAATTCTAATAGGTGAGTTGCTGCAGATTGGGCTTGGGAGTTATACCTTCTGACCGTTTAACCCCACATCACTGGGAGCTGGTTTAATCAGTGATGAGAGAGAGAGAGAGAGGCATTCTGCACATGCTCCCGAGCACTCTTTTTCTCAGTCCTTTACTTTTTTTCCAGGGGTGTGTTCTGTGTGGTGCCAGTGTGGTGTAGTGGTTAAGAGCAGTGGACTCGTAATCTGGTGAACCGGGTTCGCGTCTCCGCTCCTCCACATGCAGCTGCTGGGTGACCTTGGGCTAGTCACACTTCTCTGAAGTCTCTCAGCCCCACTCACCTCACAGAGTGTTTGTTGTGGGGGAGGAAGGGAAAGGAGAATGTTAGCTGCTTTGAGACTCCTTTGGGTAGTGATAAAGCGGGATATCAAATCCAAACTCTTCTTCTCTTCTTCTTCTTAAAGCTGGTTCCAGTGCTAAATAGTGGGAAGCGGCGACTCTGAATTAAGCTCTGGAAGACAGCATTGGTTCAAAGGTCTGCCTACAAAGATGACCTCTCAGAGAGATGCTTGATGGGGTGCTTTGGGGACAGTTAGTTTCTATTCACAGAGCGACTATTGTTATAAATGCTCGGATGGTCCTGTGTGCTGGGTGGGCTGGCAGGGGTGCCAAACACATAAATCCTTTTTGCCTGGAAAGGACAGTAACTGGTCCATGTTGATAACACTGTCGCAATTATTGCAAAGTATAGCCAAAAAGGAAAATAAACACAACAGATGCTCCTAAAATACACTGCTTCTCCCGCCCACTTGCCCGCTGCCCCAATTTAACTTGGAATGTATCCAAGTGTTAGTGCTTCAGTCTCGCTGAATCTTTTCTTCTAAGATCTTTCCCCCATCCCTCTGTGCCTTTGCCCACCACAAAGTGTGTGACTCCTTGGAACCTTGTGGTGGGGATTGTGGTAGGGAGAGAGTATTGTAAAACATTGTGAATGGAACCAAAATAAAGCACAGCCCTCCTGTATAACCCTGGTGGACTTGGCAGTCCTAAACGCTGCTGCTTCTCTTGTTCTTGCAGGCTGAATCCTGTGATTCAGAATCCTGCTTCTGAAAGGCATCCCTTTTCTTCCCTATGGATGAAAGCACCCTGAATCTGGCCAAAAAATAAAAATCTTGCAGTTCCTTTCCCATCCATCTAGTTTTGCAAAACCCTTCCGCCCCAAATGGATTTCCAGACGCTTTGTTGAAGACGGAAATATCTCCATCTCTGTCTCCACCCCCCTCCCGCACGTGCACACACAGACTTGTATATTTCTCTAGGTGCTGTAGGAACACAACTTGCAAATACAAGACATCTACACTTCAGGATAGAAAATGCACCCCAGCAGGAAATTCAAGAGTTGAAATCAGTGTTACTTTTGCTTGTGCCTAAGAACTGCTCCTGCCAACCTAGCAGTTCAAAAGCACGTCAAGTGCAAGTAGATAAATAGGTACCGCTCCGGCGGGAAGGTAAACGGCATTACTGTGTGCTGTTCTGGTTCACCAGAAGCAGCTTAGTCATGCTGGCCACATGACCCGGAAGCTGTACGCCGGCTCCCTTGGCCAATAAAGTGAGATGAGCACTGCAACCCCAGAGTCGGCCATGACTGGACCTAATGGTCAGGGGTCCCTTTACCTTTAAGAACATAAGAAGCATCATTTTCCCACAGTAGCCAATGAGACCCTTCTGGGAAGCCCACAAGCAGGACCTGAGTGTAGCAGTAGGATTCCTCCCTCTTGCGGTTGCAGCAATCGGTATTCAGAAGTATACTGTCTCCAACAGTGGAGATATAGCATGACCACGATGACTAGCAGCCATTGATAGCTTTATCCTCTGTGAATTAGTCTAATTCTCTTTAAAAGCTGTCCTAGTTGGTGGTCAACTCTACGTCATGTGGTAGGAAATTCCATAGCTGTAACTATGAGCTGCTTCCTATTGTCTCTCGCAATTCCTCCTGCATTAAGCTTCATTCATCGGACGGCCCCATTGGGTTCTTGTATTATGCTTGCTATGCACAGCAGTAGAAACGATAAGAGAGAAATTGGTGCTTCTGCTTATAGCATTTTCTACAACCTGTCTGCTTTTGTGAATAGAGAGCCACACCGGAATGGGAGACTATGACAGGGGAGGCATTGTGACTTGCTGTGACCCACAACTGGTAGGCCAGAAGGGAATAATAGAAAAATACTTGCCTGTGGGAGAATTTTGAAATGCAAGAGCCTGCCTGAAAGCCCAACCCCATGATGCACTTGATGAGGGTTGGCTGGAATTTCACTAGAGCAAGAGAAAAAAACACTCTCTGCCCATGCTCAGAGTTGCTCTCATCTTTATATTTTCACAAAGCCTTGGCACTCCAACTGGTTCTGAAGCTGGGCCTTGAAGTTGAATGCTGGTATTTGATGAGATTTCAAAAGCAAGAATGTATGCCATCCATTATTTGTTTGATTTCTTACCTGTCCTTCACCCATAGGTCCCAGGGTGGGTTACAACAATGTTTAAATACAATACTAAAAGCACTTTCAAAGACGTATGAACACAAGAATAAGGTGGGTCCTAAAAATATACATTGCAGAGGTCAAAGACCAAGATAAAGAAGCGCATGTTCAGCATACAAAGGAAACTACATGATGAAGATGTCAAGCACACCTCTGGGAAGAGGGAATTTCACAGCTTAGGGACTGCTGCAGAGAATGTCTACTCTGAGAAGCCACCCCTGAACTTCTGAGGAAGGTGGGCCCCCTCTGCTGATCTTAATACAAGAGCGAATCTCATGGGGAGGAGATGGCCTTTCAGATATATGAGGTATAAATCACTCTGGGCTTTAAACACTAATGTTTAAACAGTACATTTCTGAGCACAATTCAAAGTTTTGGTGCTGACCTTTAAAGCCCTAAATGGCCTCGGTCCAGTATACCTGAAGGAGCGTCTCCACCCCCATCGTTTAGCCTGGACACTAAGGTCCAGCTCCGAGGACCTTCTGGTGGTTCCCTCACTGTGAGAAGTGAGGTTACAGGGAACCAGGCAAAGGGTCTTCTTGGTAGTGGTGCCCACCCTGTGGAAAGCCCTCCCACTAGATGTCAAGGAAATAAATAACTACCTGATTTTTATAAGACATCTGAAGGCAACCCTGTTTAGGGGAATTTTTAATGTTTGATGTTTTATCATGTTTTTAACATTCTGTTGGGAGCCACCCAGAGTGGCTGGGGAAACCCAGCCAGGTGGGCAGGGTATAAATAATAAATTATTATTATTATTATTATTATTATTATTATTATTATTATTATTATTATAATTATTATAATGTGAGCCTCCCCCAAATGACTGCTGGACCACATGAGATGGTTGTGGGCATCCAGCATCAAATCTGTGGCGTTAAATGAAGGAAAGGGCTGCAGATGAAGAGCTGCTGTTCTAGCAGAGCACTGTTCCACTCTGCTCCAGCAATTCAAAGACCCAGGTCTGCAGGTCTGCCCCACAATGGTTCTAAATGGTCTTCTTCTGATGTGCTCCCTTGGGGGCCAATGGAAGCAGCCCTCCCCGTGCCTTGTTTGCGAGTGATGAATGGAAGCCCGGACTGAGCAGACCCGATTGCATATCTCCACATCCTTGGGGTGTTCCAGATGCACTGCCTGACCATGTTACCGCAGAGCTCCCCATCGATCATGTTTAAGTGTGGTGCAGTTATTGGCTGTGGCCCCCTCTGGCAACAGAGCATTTAGCAGGATAAATATATATACTCACATGTGTGACAACACACACACACTCTCGCTTTCTCTGATGGAAAAGAGTGTGGGGAGGGAGCAGAAATGCTGTTAAGAAGAAGGAGACAGCTTAGTTCTTTTTCAGTAGAGCCTTTTGGGAGGCTGAGAGTGGGGGGCAGCAGGTGGAATTGAAACCGGGGTCACCGTCTCTTTCAGAGGGTCAAGGAATGTGGCAGTTGCTCATCTACTGGGTTCAAAGTCTTACCCATCTGCACGTTCTGGAATTCACCTACTAATATTTGAGAAAGCGAATCAGTTACGTGCATTGTACATTAAACGCATGCGGCGTTAATATGGTAAGGAGCAAACCAAACAAGCAAGTGACTTCTGTGTGATACAGGACAAAGGCTTGTTAAGGAATTTGGAAAAGACTCCCATTCCAAAAAGACATGTCACTGCAACTCAGATGGAAGGTTTATCACACTTACATGGCACATTTTGAGTGCCACCATTCTCACTACTGAAAGGCTAAAAATAGTCCATGGTTCTAAATTTTATTACAAATTAGCATATACAGTTTCAAAGCAAGACAGCGACATAATTAGGTTTTCCAGAGGGGTAGCTGTGTTAGTCTGTTGCAGCAAACACAACAGAGTCTTGTGGCACTTTAAAGGCTAACACGTTCTTCTGACATAAGCTCCAGAATCAGGAATAAATTGAGTCCATCCATACTGTGCTAGCAACTCATACACACAGTGAGAACAATTAAAAAGCAAGGACACTTGGAGAGTCTTATAATAACTTGCATGTTATCAGCTACATTTCCTCTCATTTGTGTGTCATGATCCGCAGCCAGGGTTCAGTTTGCCTCTGAAGGCCATTTGCTGAAATCACAACTGAGGAGAGAGTGCTGTGGTGCTCAGGTTCTGCTCATGAGCTTCCCAGAGGCATCTGATTGGTTAATGTGAAAACAGGGTACTGGACTAAGATGGGAATATTATTACCGTATTTTCCCGTGTATAACACGCCCCCATGTATAAGGCGACCCCTATTTTGGGGGACTCCAATTTAAGAAAATGGGGGGAGAACACAACCAATTGCTGCAGCAGCTGCCAATCCTGGACAGCACTTGTCACAGACACCAATCACCCACCCTATCGCTGCTGATGAGCTCCTGCTTGCGGCTGCAACCAATTGCCAGTACCCCCTCAGCACTATCTGTGTGTAAGGCGACCCCCAATTTTGAACATTATTATACAGTAAAAATATATCTTCTCGTGCACGGAAAAGTATATTATTATTATTATTATTATTATTATTATTATTATACCTTGCCCATCTGGCTTGGTTTCCCCAGACACTCTGGGCAGCATCCAGCACATATAAAAAACACAATAAAACATCAAACATTAAAAAACTTCCCTTCTCCTTCACATCTGATGGGACGGCGTTTCACAGGGAAAGCACCACTGCCAAGAAGGCCCTTTGCCTGGTTTGCTGTAACTTCACTTCTCGCAGTGAGGTAGCAGTGATCCTAATTCTGAAGACTCCACCCCCATCGTTCTACCTGGACATTGAGGTCCAGCGCCGAGGGCCTTCTGGCGGTTCCCTCACTGCGGGAAGCCAAGTTACAGGGAACCAGGCAGAAGGCCTTCTTGGTAGTGGCACCCACCCTGTGGAACGCCCTCCCACCAGATGTCAAAGAGAAGAACAACTACCAGACTTTTAGAAGACATCTGAAGGCAGCCCTGTCTAGGGAAGCTTTTAATGTTTGATGAATTACTGTATTCTAATATTTTGTTGGAAGCCTCCCAGAGTGGCTGGGAAGCCCAGCCAGATGGGCGGGGTATAAATAATAAATCATCATCATCATCATCATCATCATCATCATCATCATCATCATCTTATGTTTGGGGATCCTGCAGTGCCTGGTGGGGAAATTGGATGAGGACAAGGTTCAGGCAACTTATTTGGGGAGAGGGAGAGAGATCCACTAGTACCTTATATGGCGTCCACTTGCTGGAAAGTACTGATATGCCATCCCGTCAGAGGATGCATCCCTTGCAGTACTGCTAAGTACTGCAAAATTAGGTGAGGGCCCTTTAACTAAGTAGCCAGCTTTTCCAGGGAGGTGTAGCCTACCACACTCCAGGAGTGGTCAGCCTACATAAGGCATCAGTCTCCCTATAGAGGTAACATCTCTTGTAGCTGTCCAAGGTCCTGTCCAGGGTTTCCCAAACTTGGGACTCCAGCTGTTTTTGGGCTACAATTCCCATCATCCCTGACTCATGGTCTTGCTAGCTAGGGATGAAGGGAGCTGTAGACCAAAAACAGCTGGAGGCCCAAGTTTGGGAAACCGTGATCTAGACAGTAAGTCATCTAGTGTTCCTAATCTATCTAGTGTGTTGGCTAGATCTCACAGCTGAATTGACAGCTGTGCATGTACACTCCTCTAGTCTAGGCTAATGGGCTCACATGCAAATAGTTTCTGCTGGGAACACGGAACATTAATTCTGCAACTTGGCTCATGCATAGATCTGGTGTTCCTCGTTTGCATGTCTCAGACTGACACAAACTGCGCAAGGCTTAGTCAAAGCAAGAGAGGATCAGCCTTTGGGGTGTTACATAAACAGTCTGTCAGTGGAGGAGATGCACACCCTTTAATTCCATCCTTGCTCATCTCCCAGATCTGTGACTCTGTAACTGGGTGTTTCTGTGGTGAGGCTCAAGAATCATCACAGCTGCGATTTGAAAACTACACAGGCAATTTTAGGGAAAATTAGATCTTTCTGAAGAAATTCTCTCCCCAGCTGGCCTCCATTTCCCATCTAAAGAGCAGGGTCTGAAAAGCTCCTCACAGCAGTCTTGGTGGGCTTTGAACACGCGAGTTGGCTACCTTGAAACGATCTGATCACCCAAAGACAAAGCAGAATAGGGCATCCGAGGCCAAGGAAACACTGAGAGGTCACCCAACTGCCTGAGGGTTGATGCTTGGCCTTCTACCCTGACTCCCTGCTTCCTTCCCTCATCTTTCCAGAAACAGACCAAAAGGCAGGATATGAGCACCACACTAAACATGAATGCAATTAATGTTTTAATTGAGGGGATGCTTGAGCAGCTTTGGGACCACGGGGAAGGGGCGTTCCACTCTTTCCCTAAATCTGCTCTCAAAAAGCTGCTCTTTGTGCTTCATTTGAGGCATCCACTGGTGTCAATGGGAACTTCTCATGAAATGCCGAAAGCAGTTTGGAGAGGTGGCTTTTGTTGTTGTTGGGATGGGGAAAGGGAGAGGGGAAGAACTGACCTCCTTTCCCCCTCTCCCTTGCTCCTAAGGTTACTCAGGCTTACCCTCAGCTTGCATTTACACCACTGAAAACATGCCGGTTAATCACATCCATGTAATTCACTTCACATCTAGTTTGGCCCAGCGAAAGGAAAAGGAGGAAAGGAAATAGTAAATGTGGTTTTGGTGATGGGGAAGGAGCGGGAAGCAGAGAAAGCTGACTCATTCAGGCAAATGGGGCATTGCCTCCCACTGCAACCTCAGTCTGCCCTCAGCCAGCTCCCACCTTCTGACTTTTTTTACCCTTATGATCAATCGGGTTACGGCATGGCATCCCCTGTCAACTTCCTCCTCCTTAGCCTCAGGGTTGCCCCTATAAAACTCAGCAGGGAGAAGTAGGGAGACAAAGCAAGAGTTAGGTGGATCTCCCTGTCATTGGCTCTTGCTCCCTCTATAGTTGGTCCCCTATGCCTTCTGTCCTACCAGACACCACTGGTGGAAAGACCTCCACAACAGTCTCTTAAGGAGATTCTGAGGGACCCTCCTTCCCTTCTCCAAAATGCCCCAACTCCATTGCAAATCTAGTAGCTGATTAAGTCCTTTTGGTGCTGCCAAGACACATGAAGTCAGTGTTCTCTGCAGTGACTGGGCCTGGATATGGTTCCCATGGAAACCAGCCAGAGTTGAGTGTAAGCTCTGATGTTGTATGGGCTCAGGGTTATCTCAGGAATGGAGAGGCAATATGGACTTCAAAGCTTTGTAGGTGGTTGCCTATGGTCCATAGAGACACGTACTGGATGTAACTCACCTACCGTGTGTGTGTATGAGAGAGAGAAATAGTCATCAGACTGAATTCTGGGATTCATGGGGCATTGCTTTTCCCATGGATCCCCAGGAATGGCTTTGCAGGACTTCTAGTTTCATTTGAAAATCAACATGGATAGATTGGGTTATTTCCCTAGTGCTTTCCATTAAACAGACATTGAAGGGTTACAGAATCCTGGGCTTCACTGACAGATGATGCCAGTAGTTCTTTCACAAGGGCCACGATGGCCTCATTTTGTGGCACAAAACACGTCCGGCGTCTGTTCCGGAAATGCGTGTGACTGGTCAATTGAAGAAGGCATTTGCTGAGGCTAACATGACAAGCAATATCCATAACTGCTGGTAATCTTCCTCAGATGTTCAATTGCTCCAATCCAGCTCCATTGAGTATGAAGAGGCTGCTATTATCCAGAGATCCGTCTGTCACCAGTATTACAAATGGATGCTGACACACGGCTCAGGCACACTCAGAGCATCCTGCTTATTAAAACATTTCTTTTGTTGTCTTCTGCAAAGGCTGGGAAGGGATTGTGGGAAAATGGCTGTTGCTTTTTGGAAACCAGAGTTTCAACCCTGTCCCTCCCCCCCTCCTGAAGTGTAAAAACAATAATAAAACAACCCATCAAATGTGAGCCAGGTACACATTTTTCGCTCTCAGTGTCATTCACTGCCAGACAGAATAAAAAGATGGTCTATGAGAGTTTGGTCTAGGTCAGGCTTCCTCAACCTCAGCCCAACAGATGTTTTGAGACTACAATTCCCATCATCCCTGACTACTGGTCCTGCTAGCTAGGGATCATGGGAGTTGTAGGCCAAAAACATCTGGAGGGCCAAGGTTGAGGAAGCCTGGTCTAGGTAGCACCAGGGAGTGGAGGCATGGGTGATGGATAGCTGAGAAGTCCCTGTTGCTGATTCAGCATTGAAAGCGCCTAGGTAGTAGGTTCTTCTAATATACCTTAGGGAAAGGTCCCAGTGCAGTGCGTAGCTATACTATGGAACTCCCTCCCTCAGGAGGCAGTGATGATGACCAACTTGGATGGCTTTAAAAGAGGATTAGACAAATCCATGGTGGAGAGGGCTATTGAAGGCTACTAGTCCTGATGGCTTTGCTCTGCTTCCATTGTTGGAGGAAGCAATGCTCCTATATACTGTACCAGATAGAAGACTTTAGCAGCCCTATCAGATGCCAAGGATTGATTCCTAGGACCTTTCACATGGAAAGCAGGTGCTCTGCTGCTGAGCTGCAGCCACACCAATATTTCCAACTAGGCAACCGGAGATGTTGCAAAGACTTGAAGGAGCACTCCCCTTGACTCATGCCCAGCCATGTTTATTCCAACTGGGAAAGCCACATAACCAGGATCATAAAGAGATACAAAGAAAAGTTGTGCAAATGCAAAGGCCTCGAGAACAGTGTTCCCCTTAATCTCACTGCGTTGTTGGTAGGTGTTTTTCTAATGTCTTTGCCATTTCAGACATCTTTGTATAACCACCCTGAGATCCATGTTTGGACAGAAATGTTAAAAATAAAATTCAATCTGCGTCTGATACTCGTTGGAGCACCAAGCTGGCTCAATTCAGTTTGAACAAGAAGGCTCCAGTTCGGTCAGCGATGGAAAGTGGCCAACGTCTCACTCCAAAACGGTTGCCTTTTCTTCTCAGCAGAGCTTCAAAAAGATTTCAAGGCTTTGATGCTGGCTTTGAAAGGTGAGGCCTCCAATGCCTTCCACGTAAAATTAATGAGGACAACAGCCGCCGGAGATGAATGGAGAATTCTATCTTCCCCAGTTGAGTTCTGCTCATTGTTCCATCTTGAGATGTTTACTCTCTCCCCAGCAAGCCTCCTGCGTCTTGTTTCTTTTGTAAGGCAGTCGTCTTTTGCCAGTTACCTGGTGAATGCAGGCAGAGCTAGCATCTTAGGTGGTGTACCAGATATATGCAGCCCGGGAGTGGTCAGAAAGTCCGCTGGGGTCATCAACTACACAGCCCCCAGGCAAAGGTGATATCCAGCCAAATATACAATTCAAGGCTTGGCAGTTTCCCTGTTCTTTTTCATTTCTTTTGAGGCCATTTCCTGGCAAGAATTCTCTGCATGTTCCTCTCTTTCTCTTCTGTTCACTGACGGGCCCCTCAGCATCCCTTTGATTTACCGTAACTCCAAAATGTCTCTCTGTGTACTTAAATTCCATTCTGGAGTCTTTGCTCTTCCCTCACCCCAGGATACTTTGCAATTCAAACACTCACAGTTTATCATACCAGAATATCTCTAGGTAGCGGGATATATATATTTTTTTAAAGAAAGAAAACCCCCAAAATAAAATACAAAAAATTAATAATTAACTGCCATATGCTTTTCTCTCTCCTCTTTCATCTCAGAGAAGCTGATGATGACTGGCGTCCCCAAAGATCTCACACTCTTTCCTTTGCAAAGGGACATGGGCTGCCAGAGAGGGAGCCTTTCGTTGATAACAAGAAAAGAAGTCATTTGAATCGGCTGAGCAGCTGGAGACTCTGCTGTCCAGAAGGCACCCTGCGGAGCACGCAGGCAGGAGGGAGGTTTGGCCAACACTCCCCATGGCTAGATCTGGACTGCTCCATGACAGGCTGAGGCAAGCCTTGAATGCTTTGCCTTTTCCACTAAGGGCCTGATTCTGTGGGTTGATATGGCACCGGGAAAACTCTGATGCGGCTGCCACATTCAGCTTGCTGGAGAGAGAGCTGCAAATGTGTCCCTAGGCCAGACCGAGGAGGCAGAATGCCTTCATAACCCTGCAGGCGCTTTTGCCATGGGTACCCAAGGCCAAACCCTCTGTCATGAATGAGACAGCTCCCAGTGAAGGTTTGCAGCCAACTGAAGAAAGCAGTCAGGAACAGAGAGCGCTAACTGCCATGCAGAAGGAAGATCAGCTAGTGCCAACTCCCCTGCCCCTTGAAATGCCAGCTGATAATGCCAGCTGAAAAGTCTGTAAGTAGACCACCACTGCTGTGCATGCACAAAGCATGATAGAGTGCTTCTGTGCATGCGAAGAAACGCGACACAGCACTTCTGTGCATGTGTGAAGTGCACAAATCACTTCTGCGCATGCGCAACGAACCTGGAAATAAACACTTCCGGGTTTGCCGCGTTCGTAACCTGAAAAGCCACAACGTGAAGCAAACATAACACGAGGTATGACTGTATGTGAATCACAAAGATACAGCTCAAAGCTAGTACGTAAATTGCTACATGGTGCAAATGACGACACGTAACACAGGTTCCCAACATGCACACTAATACTATGTAACAGAACATGGTGGGAATCAGAACTTTATCAGCAGAAATTGCCAGTGCTTATTGCGCATGTGTATTAAACATGAAATGAGGTAATGATGTATATGATTGGTGAAAACTGAAATGCTTTGTTTGAAATTTTATAAATACCACTGCCTGGACGGGGTTGCAGTTTTGCAGAATGATCCGACTGTAACCTATTGCTTCACAATAAGCAATGTTAGATTCCTAATACCTCATGTTTCTGAGTTTTATTGGCATAAACTCAGGAGATAAGCTATTTTCTGGCTTACAACAGATGAGCAAGGGAGAAAGCTGGAGGGCTAGGAGAAGGCCTAATTCAGAAAAGGGTTGATGCAAATTGTTTCCCTGCAGAACCACCAGAGGCCGAGAGTGAGAGGCTGGGTGGGGGCGGTCTTCAGCATATGTGGACCTTGGCTAAGTATCACCTCTTCCCCTGATTGTTAACCATCTAATCTGATGAAGAGTTCTGGAAAAATAACAAGCTTTCTGTTTTCTGATATTTTGGATAGCCTGATCAATATATTGCCCTATTATGGAATTTGGGGGTTTACCTATGGGCCAACCATGACTACCTTTCAAGGAAACCCTGTTGTTAACTCTATGAGCAAGGTGTGGTTGAATGCCCACAGTGCCAGGCACAAGAAAATGGCAGCCTTGGCGTCACCAAGTGAAATTTGGATGGTATCATTCTAATAAACACAGGATTTTTCTCTTTGATCAGCCCTCAGCATATGGAATGGCACAATATCGACAAAAAGAGCCTCCTGCAGGAAAACAGGCTTAAATTCTGTCTCCCTCATTTACATCTCCCTGTCTCTATGCTGGGGCTGTGGGAGGCCAAGGCTACTGGGCGTTGCCATAGTGACCAAGGAGGATTATGGCTTTGTTCTAGCAAGGGATGGAGACCACATTGAGACCTCATTGACAGGGGTAAAACAAAAAATTAAATTGAGTGTATTTATGGGAGATAAAGAACTAACAATTAATTTCTCAGAAGAGAAGAACTTGAGCACAAGCTGTTCTCCAAATCATAGCCTTGACCTGGAAGGCCACCCTCTTCCTTGTAGTAGTAGTAGTAGTAGTAGTAGTAGTAATAATAATAATAATAATAATAATAATAATAATAATAATAATAATTTATTATTTATACCCCGCCCATCTGGCTGAGTTTCCCCAGCCACTCTTGGCAGCTCCCAATCAAGTGTTAAAAACAATACAGCATTAAATATTAAAAACTTCCCTAAACAGGGCTGCCTCCAGATGTGTTTTAAAAATAGGATAGCTGCTTGTTTCCTTGACTTCTGATGGGAGGGTGTTCCACAGGGTGGGCGCTGTGGGGGGAATCAGGAGGAAGAGTTAGTGAGTGGGAGGATGCCACCAGGGCTGTACCCAACATCTGCTACCTAAGGTGGTTGCCTCACTCTGCCTAATGACAGGGCCACCTCTACATAAAATTTCCATCCACAAAGCAGAGAGGTCACTGTCTGTGTCTGATGAGGACAGGAAGTGTCGTCTGAAAGTTCCTGGAAAAAGAATCAGGCTCCCAGCCAAGGACACATGGTGCTTCCTCGAGAGGCCTTGCTTGATGGGCCTGCAGTTGCATGAGAAGCAAATTGGCTTTGTAGAAGCTAGAGCAGGAGAGTAACTGGACTTCCCATGAGTTTGCCATGGCAATCAATCTGCTTGTTTTCTCTCACTGCCCCCGGAGTCCCTTTGTCTGCCTCTCCAGATTCCAGGCATGGCTCTGATTATGGTAGCACAGATGGTCCGCACTAACCCTGAGGCATCTCTCACAATCCTGTTAACTATATAGGCATGTGTAAGACCTTGTCTGTCCCTGCGGGGGGAAAGCGAAATGGAATGCCTGGAATTGCCAGCTCCAGATTTTAAGGCTCTTTGCCCTCCTCCCTCCTGGTTTCGCTTTCATTTCGCTTTCCTGATGCTGTAATTGCAATTAAGGTAAACTCTGGTTGCTCAGTGGAAGTGAACCACTTTGCAAGACAGCTCCCATGTAACTTAATTAAAATAAATCTTGGGCAACCTGAGCTGCTGGATGAAAAGAAAGCCCCTTGGGAGGCTAGAGCTCTTTTGCAAATTTTGCTGAACCTGAATCGCTAGAAGTTCAGAAGGAAGGCTCTGTTTGAAAGAGACCTCGCAAGATCTTAATATTTGGAATGCGAACTGAATGAATGCAAATACAAAACTACCAAGCCAGGAATTCTTTGTTTTACTTTCAAGACATAGCAAAGCAGCGGTGCCAAAGTCAGGAGAATGAGCTTGAATCTCCCTCTGGGGGATGTCTAAAAGTTGGCAGCAGGCATGCTCATTGTGGCCTTCATCCCCATCTGTTATTTGTGTATTCCCTCTTGTACCTGAGGTTTCAGTTCTCTGCACATTTACCTAGGAGTAAGTTCCACTGAACTACTGAACAAAAATGCATTGGAGCTGCCTGGGTTTTTTTAAAAAAAGGTATGATATATGGGAAGCAAAAGCTAACGATGGAGGATAAGTCTCTGTTTTCCCAATCCAGTTGTTAACCAAGTTGGCAACATCGCCCTTTGATTGGAGCCTCACTCTATCCTCTGCCATGGATCCTTCCTTCCTTCCCCAGAGACTGTCTTTCATCTCAGGGACAGGCAGAGTGATAGTCCTGTGAATGAGCAGCAGAAGCAGGATTGCCAATTCTCCCAGAGTATAATGTGCAATTAGAGCATCAAGGCTGTGACCCTGTCAGGGAGGGAAGGTGGATTTACAGTCCTAAAGAGAAAGGGAGCAGGCCCAACACGGTGCGATGGTTCTCACCAGAGCATGGGTCACCCACTCCGTGCAAATTAAAGGAGACCCTGAAGATCACGATCACCCTGGCAAACTGGATTTATGGTGGCAAATGTAAAAATTCTGTAATAAGGGAAAGGGTTGAAGGAGCAGGTGGTAAATCAGGCAAACATACTGGAATGGAGGTCCCTGCATGCCAAGGCCTGGAACATCAATGGCAATGAACAAGTGAAGAAAACATTCCAGAGAGTAGACAGAGAATCATTTGAGGGACAGAAGGGGCGACACCTCCTGAGTTTAAACATGGTTTAAAGGATCAAGGTTTGGGGGAAAGAGGAGAACGTTGAGCAATCTAATATAGAATGCATGTGGCCGGGAGCGAGAAGGAGGTTTGGAGAAGAAGGAACAGTCTCTTTCCATGCTGATTTTTCTCCTCAAGTCACAGTTTGATATCCTGCACTGTTGATATTATCATACACCTTTAGTACATCCCAGGCCTCCTATTTCTTGATGGTGGTTATGGGACTTTGAGGATCTACCACTTGCCTGAGCCCTGCCTCCAGTAGCTGTCTGATAAAACACTACCATTATAATGTCTATTGGTACCACACAGAGAGAAACACGGAGCAATTGTAATGACGCCTGGAGCAACTTGCTGGGTCAAGCACTGCAGGCTTTTGAACCCCAAGTTCCTTGGACCTGATGGCTGTCTGGAGCCCTTGGTGCTGTAGGCCACCAGGGCAGGACTTTGGAGCAGGACTCAGCCAGTACTAAAGGCAAGAAGGCTGGCTTATGACATTTTGAAGTAAGCGACATAATACTCATTGCTCTCTAAAGCAGTGTTCTTCAGCCTTGGACCTCCAGATGTTGAACTGCAACTCCCATCACCCCTGACCATTGATTGCACAGGCAGGGGAGGATTGTAGTTGTAGTCCAAGAACTTTTGGGACCCCAGTATTGGAGAACACTGATCTAAAGGGCCCTCACATAAAACCACGAGGTCAAGAGTCTAAAACTATGTGTTGCAGGAGCCTAAGGTAGGATTTGGCAACTGAGTGACCAAAGGGGCATAGCTCAATGTTAGAGCATCTGCTTTGAAAGCAGAAGGTCCCAGGTTCAGTCCCTGGCATCTCCAGGCAGGGCTGGGAGGGACCCTTGCCTGAAATCCCAGAGAGCTGCTGCCAGTCAGTGTAGACAATGCTGAGTTAGATGGACCAATGGTCTGACTCAGTATAAGGCAGTTTTCTATAATTAAGCAATTTGCAGAAGGGTAGCTGTGCTGTCCTGCTGCAGAAAAACACTAAAGAGTCTGGTGGTACCTTAAAGACTAACAAATGGATTACAGCAGAAGCTTAGGTGGACTTTATCAGATGATCTGATAATTAAGCCTCGTTCATATAAATCAGTGTTCCCCAACCTTGGGCCTCCAGCTGTTTTTGGACTACAATTCCCATCATCCTTGACCACTGGTCTTGCTAGCGAGGGATGATGGGAGTTGTAGTCCAAAAACAGCTGGAGGCCCAAGGTTGGGGAACACTGATATAAATGACTGAGGAAGAGAAAATCTATGGTATATATATATGTTGTATTTTATTGATTCAATAACTTATCTCCCACCTTGAGGGTTTCTGACAAAAATAATAAAATACAAATGAGGATAAATAACCAGTAAAAATAATTGACAAGCTGAAAGTTGATTACCATTGGCTGGAAGCCTTGAGCTATCTCTGTAGACCTCTTCTAGGTGTTCCAGTTTACACTGAGGGCCAAACTCTTGAAACAAGAGCAGGACCATGTCTGCTGGCTCTATGACAAATGTCAGACCACCCCAGCAGTACCACCTTCGTGTCTGCACACTAAAGTGGACCTCTGCAAAGAAAAAGCCTTTCCATGTGCAAAGTCTTCCACACAAAGACTTCCTCATTTTTTTGCAGACATCCATGTCAAGTTGCAGCTGTCCAGATGGCAGGGATGAGAGACATGCAACATCAGAGGTGGGGACAGGATACACAGCCTCACTGCTCATCCATGTCCTCCATGAATGGATTACAATGTTCAAAGAGGGTCTTTGGTGGTCTTGCTTCAGATGAATGCCTTATCTTTACCATGTTGCTGCTATTGTCACCTGCAGAAGTGCTCTGGTGGAAAATGTTCTGTGGTGACATTCTCTTGGAAGGATATTTATTTAATCTGGTGAGTCTGGATTTCTTTTTCCTGGGTGGAGAGGGGGAAAGGTTCTTAGCACCGAGAATTCCCCTTCCTTCCAGCAGAGGGAGGCAGTGTTACACTCCTGCTCTGCCACTCAAAGTGATTGGCAGTTTCCTCTTGGAACTGCAACATCTGCACTTTTGGAAGAGGAGGGGGTTTGCTTTAGTTCATGGCTCCTGGTGCAAAGGTAATTTTCAATGAGGCCACAGCCTTGTAGGTACATGCCGTGGTCGTGCCACATGTGCTATTTCCGCTCTGCAAATATTTGCTCTTAGCAATCACTGTTGCTTACAGACACCAAGCACCTTCCCTTCTCTCCAAGTCACAACAGATGAAGACCTTGCCAAGGAAATGAAATAAATGATTTACAATGGCCTTATATATTAAATCTCAGAGTCAATATTGCTGGTGACTCTCACTTTTTATGAGATCAAAGCAAATGCAGAGAGGGCTGAGTAAAGCTAGTAGCAGAGGCCTTGATACAATAAGCACCACGTGGTTGCAACCACGGCTTCCTGCTGCGGGAAGTGCAGAGAAGCAAGGAGGTGAGGCCTGTATCCAGGGAGGAGGGCAGAGATGGATGTGGCTGTATCTCCTAGGACAGGGTGGCACTTTTGGTACAGTACACACCTGGGTCTGTGCCACTGCATGGTGAAGAATTGATCAAAGGGCAGAGGCTGCCTGAATCACGGTCATGATGTTGGAGCTGACAATTTAAACTCACCAATGAACCTTTTATCAACCACCCTTCCAATTGCACATCTTCTACTCTCATTTATGCTCACAATCATTCAAAACTAAGACATTTAGGATCTGCCTAAGTGGAAGGCCTTCAAAGCCCTAAACAAGAGTAATTCTTTCAGTTTCTGCAACTTTCTGTGTAACTCTAATATGCATCTTCTGAATGTAACTCAGAACCTTTAATTAAGCGGAAGCCTCTCTAGGCAGGCGGGCCTTGATCCTGTGCACTTTGAGATAACAGTGGAAAAATGATTAAACCAAAATTGACAGATTCATTCATCCCCATTTCCAGGCCAGGAGATTCAGCAGATGGAACACATGAGATGCAAGGGGAAAGTTGCCCCATCCTAATAATGTCAATGTATTTTATTTCATTTTAAGTAAGTTGTAAATAACTTCCATAACTTTGAAGAACAGGTGTGATATGAAGAAGAGTTTGGATTTGATATCCCGCCTTTCACTCCCTTTAAGGAGTCTCAAGGCGGCTAACATTCTCCTTTCCCTTCCTCCCCCACAACAAACACTCTGTGAGGTGAGTGAGGCTGAGAGACTTCAAAGAAGTGTGACTGGCCCAAGGTCACCCAGCAGCTGCATGTGGAGGAGCGGAGACGCGAACCCGGTTCCCCAGATTACGAGACTACCGCTCTTAACCACTACACCACATATGCTAGACAGCTCAACAACAAGCAAAGCTCTATTTTGGATAAAGCTCTTTCTGACTAGGTTTTTAAGAAGGATCACTTACTCAAATTCTGGGTGGGTGGTGGTTGTGGCGCAGCTCCCCTGGGGCACAGAAAAAACACATTTTATCCCCCATAGCCAGCCGTTGGGGTTCTCCTTGGCCATCCATGGGGGGTGGCGTGATTATTTTGCCAGAAATTGGAATCTAAAATGGCCAGTGATAGCCCTTGTGGGGGTGGGGCCTGGGTGGCAGACCAGAGTGAACAAGATTTCACTTTGGTCCACTGCTGGAGTATTGAAGCCAGCTGTGCCTGGAGTCACCTGGAGTCATGGGCACAGTTGGCAGAAGACCTTGCTGTGGTTCAAAATGGTCGCCATGTTCAGGGCTGCAAAGGAATTTGCCTGCAAACAAATTGGGCCCATTTGTGGGTTTTGCCTTCCTCAGAGTAATCATCATAACTAAGGCATTGGGTAGAATCCTTAGTCCAATTCCGGGTGTCAGGTGATTTGGTGCATCGCCCTGACCTCATGCAGGTGTGATTTCTCAGAGTACCCCAGTAAAGGGGTCTGGGTGGAAGTTTATGTCCTGAAGCCAAGTGGAGGGCAGATGGACCATAGAACTTTCAATAGTGGTCTGGTAAAGGCCAGCTTAGTGGACCTGTATCTTGAGGTGATCCAGAACCCTGTTCAAATTTTAGCCTTCATCCAGAAGGAAGTCATACCTCATGTTACATTTGCTTCATGTTACGTTCTTTCAGGTTATGTCCTGCGGTGACCCGGAAGTACTGGAAAAGGTTACTTCCAGGTTTTGCCGCTTGCGCATGCACAGAAGCGCTAAATCGTGCTTCATGCATGCGCACAAGTGCCATATCTGCGCAGGTGCACAGCGCGATTTGGCGCTTGTGCGCATCCACGAAGCACGATTTAGCGCTTCTGTGCATGCGTGCTGCGCACCTGCGCAGATATGGCGCTTCAGGTTGTGCTCTTTTCATGTTGCAAATGGGCCTCCGGAATGGATCCCGTTTGCTACCAGAGGTACCACTCTACAGGATACATGCCCAATGCCTGAGCCAAAACCTACCTACACCTGTAATCAATAAGGTAAAGGTAAAGGGACCCCTGACCATTTGGTCCAGTCGTGACTGACTCTGGGGTTGCGGCGCTCATCTCTCTTTATTGGCCAAGGGAGCCGGCGTACAGCTTCCGGGTCATGTGGCCAGCATGACTAAGCCGCTTCTGGAGAACCAGAGCAGCGCACGGAAACACCGTTTACCTTCCCGCCGGAGCGGTACCTATTTATCTACTTGCACTTTGATGTGCTTTCAAACTGCTAGGTTGGCAGGAGCAGGGACCGAGCAATGGGAGCTCATCCCGTCGCGGGGATTCGAACTGCCGACCTTCTGATTGGCAAGTCCTAGGCTCTGTGGTTTAACACACAGCGCCACCCGCGTCCCCTGCAATCAATAAAGCTGTGGCCAATTTTTGCTTCCCATTTTTTTGTGTCAATTTGTTCAACCTGTCAACACCTCGATCTTCTGTCCATGGGGAGAATGCTGTGCATGGGCCCGCAATGTAAGAAGAGCCTGCTGGATCAGGCCAATGGTCCATCGGGTGCAGCATCGTGTCCTCACACTGGCCAACGAGATGTCAATGAGCTACTTGCATTTTGGCACTTGGTAATGGACAACAGGGTCCCAGTTAACAGACTTTGATTACTGGTGGCTACTACAGCCCATGGGAATTTATGTAACTCCCCAACCAACCTAGTTGTGGGCTGAAGGCAACAGCTCTGAATCTCGTTAGTGAAAAGAAGCATTATGCATTTTGGAACTGGCCGGCAAGGGGCTACAGGGGTGTGGTTTTGCTTCTTGGGGATGATGCATTGAAGACCACTGTCACCTATTAAGCAGGTGCCTCCCTAATTCCCCCAGGCATACCTGTGTTTTTGTAAATAGTTTACTTCAAAATACATTGTACAAACCTAGGGCTCTCTTCTCATAAGGAGAATGAACATCTAAAAAGGCTTCTTTTTCTGCTTGGGACAAAACAACCCATTAGGTCCACACAAATGAAGCCTTTCCAAAGCTTGAGGATTATTGGCCTCTAGAGATGCAGAGTTGGACTTTCTGTTGCTGTTTTTTTTTTTTTAATAGTGGCACCAGTGTTTGGGAATGCACTCCCTGCTGAAATATGAGAGACCCCATTTGTATAGGCATTCCACTGACTTCTGAAGGCACACCTGTTCCATAGACAATCCCTTGACCCCTTGACCTGAGCCTCCTCATGTAATGGCTGTTTTGCTTTAAATGGGATTTGCTTTATTGCATATTTTAATCATGGATGTTTATATTTCAGTGTTTTAATGGGATTATTTTATTGACTATTTTAATTACAGGTGTTTCTAATTTAATGTTTGTGATGCTGGTTTTTAGACTTTGTAAATGGATTAGAAGCCACTTTGGCATTAGGTGGTATATAAAATGAAAAATAAGAATAAGAATAGTGTGACATTTGGGTGAGATGCACAGGCAACTATATTCTTTAAAGGCCACACATTTCACCTTATTACACAAGAACAAAATTTATTTTTATTCCATTTTGTGTGATTCTGGAAAATGTAAGGGCTTTTTTTTTAATGATGAAAGGAAACTAATTAATTGAAGGAGTGACACATTTCTTACTAATGATATATAATTGCTCTCCTGCTGAGTTTCTCCATTGGGGATGCAACCCTGTGAAACTATGACTTTGCGGAAGTGAGCGAGAGAATTAAGCAGACAAAAAGAAACGGGGGGGGGGGGGCCGTGGTGGTGCTCCTTAGTGGGTCCCTTTCCAAGGAACTAAGCCCCTTGACTCTATTGCTTTCTCTACACTTGGTCAGTCTCTGGTGCAAAGATCAACACCAATACCACATGCTTGTTTTGCTTTAGGTGTGCTACTTCTGCCCTTCCCTGAAGCTCAGCTGTCCAGCAAAAACAGCACACTCTCTGCTCCAGGTCAGGTTAAACCCTGAGTCTCTTCTAATGGATTAATAGATAATAGTGACCTGAACCTATTCTAATTGATGATAGTGTGTGGCATCAACTCAGGAGTTCAGGAGTCCTGTTCTCAGTCACCAAGGATTTGTGATAAAGCTGTGTGAATGTCCAAGCTGCATTAATAGGAACAAGGTGACCAGATCCACAATAGGTACAGTAATGGCGCCATTCTGTTGTGCTTTGACTGGAGGATTGTGTCCAGTTCTGGATTCGGCAGTTTGGTAGTGATGGTGGTGGGACTGGAGACCAAGCTCCATGAGGAGGAAAGGAGCTAAATCAAATCAGCCGGGAGAAGAGGTGGTTAAGCATTTGCAGGGCTGTCACACAGATCACAGAGCAAATAGTTTTCTGTTGTTCCAGAAAACTGGAACCGAACCAGAAGCTCCATACTACAAGAAAGGAGATTTCAACTAAACATTAGGAAGAACTTCTGTTTGACAGTAGAAGCTGCTGCCTTGGAAGTCAGGACATAAGAAGTCCTATATTTGTCACAGTCAGCACTGTTTCCATTTTACTGCAGTTCAGTTTCACCAAATACTATGTTATTAGTCTCACTGTCCACTACCGTATTTTTCGCACGATTGGACGCACCGGACCATAGGACGCACCTAGTTTTTTTTTTGGGGGGGGGGGAAATAAAGGAAAAATTTTTCCCCTTTATTTCCCCCCCAAAAGCAGGTCAGGGAAACCGAACCAGGTCGAGGAACAGCGGGATAGTGGCGCTGCGCCTCCCTGCTGTCCCCCAAGCTTGTGGGGCTGGCCGATGTCTGTCTGGCGGGCGGGGAGCTCTGCTTCAGGGCGCCCCACCCGCCAGGCAGCAGGCTGCTATCCGCAGCGTGGGGAGCCCTGTGGGGAACTCCTGCAAGGTTCCCCACTCTGCGGATGTATGCCTGGCGCGAGGGGCGCTCTGCTTCAGGGCGCCCCACCCGCCAGGCAGCAGGCTGCTATCCGCAGTGTGGGGAGCCTTGTCGGGAACTCCTGCAAGCCTCCCCACTCTGCGGATGTCTGCCTGGCGCGAGGGGCGCTCTGCTTCAGGGCGCCCCACCCGCCAGGCAGCAGGCTGCTATCCGCAGCGTGGGGAGCCTTGTCGGGAACTCCTGCAAGCCTCCCCACTCTGCGGATGTCTGCCTGGCGCGAGGGGCGCTCTGCTTCAGGGCGCCCCACCCGCCAGGCAGCAGGCTGCTATCCGCAGCGTGGGGAGCCTTGTCGGGAACTCCTGCA
This sequence comes from Podarcis muralis, assembly GCF_964188315.1. NCBI lineage: Eukaryota > Metazoa > Chordata > Lepidosauria > Squamata > Lacertidae > Podarcis > Podarcis muralis. The sequence continues at coordinate 17,249,671 of NC_135669.1, forward strand.
AGGCTCCCCACTCTGCGGATGTCTGCCTGTCGCGAGGGGCGCTCTGCTTCAGGGCGCCCCACCCGCCAGGCAGCAGGCTGCTATCCGCAGCGTGGGGAGCCTTGTCGGGAACTCCTGCAAGGTTCCCCACTCTGCGGATGTCTGCCTGGTGCGAGGGGCGCTCTGCTTCAGGGCGCCCCACCCGCCAGGCAGCAGGCTGCTATCCGCAGCGTGGGGAGCCTTGTCGGGAACTCCTGCAAGCCTCCCCACTCTGCGGATGTCTGCCTGGCGCAAGGGGCGCTCTGCTTCAGGGCGCCCCACCCGCCAGGCAGCAGGCTGCTATCCGCAGCGTGGGGAGCCTTCTCGGGAACTCCTGCAAGCCTCCCCACTCTGCGGATGTCTGCCTGGCGCGAGGGGCGCTCTGCTTCAGGGCGCCCCACCCGCCAGGCAGCAGGCTGCTATCCGCAGCGTGGGGAGCCTTGTCGGGAACTCCTGCAAGGCTCCCCACTCTGCGGATGTCTGCCTGGCGCGAGGGGCGCTCTGCTTCAGGGCGCCCCACCCGCCAGGCAGCAGGCTGCTATCCGCAGCGTGGGGAGCCTTGTCGGGAACTCCTGCAAGGTTCCCCACTCTGCGGATGTCTGCCTGGCGCGAGGGGCGCTCTGCTTCAGGGCGCCCCACCCGCCAGGCAGCAGGCTGCTATCCGCAGCGTGGGGAGCCTTGTCGGGAACTCCTGCAAGCCTCCCCACTCTGCGGATGTCTGCCTGGCGCGAGGGGCGCTCTGCTTCAGGGCGCCCCACCCGCCAGGCAGCAGGCTGCTATCCGCAGCGTGGGGAGCCTTGTCGGGAACTCCTGCAAGGCTCCCCACTCTGCGGATGTATGCCTGGTGCGAGGGGCGCTCTGCTTCAGGGCGCCCCACCCGCCAGGCAGCAGGCTGCTATCCGCAGCGTGGGGAGCCCTGTGGGGAATTCCTGCAAGGCTCCCCATGCTGCGGATGTGTTCCCGAAGCGCCTGGAGCTCTGCTTTCAGGGCGCCTGGCGCTCCGGGAAGCAGGCTGAGCGGAGCGCTAATCCCGAAGCCCCAAGCTTCGGGATTAGCGCGGCGCTTCGCTAGCCCTGGGAGAGCCACGCAACGTCGCGGGGCTCTCCCAGGGCTAGCGAGACCTTGCCGGCACCCAGAAGCTTGGGGCGCGCTGTGCTCCGCACGGCCCAAGCTTCTGGATTAGAGCAGCGGTCCGCTAGCCGTGGGAGAGCTGGGTCTCCCACGGCTAGCGGATAGCTTCCTGAAGCCTGGAGAGCGAGAGGGGTCGGTGCGCACCGACCCCTCTCACTCTCCAGGCTTCAGCGAAAGCCTGCATTCGCTCCATAGGACGCACACACATTTCCCCTTGCTTTTTGGGAGGGAAAAAGTGCGTCCTATGGTGCAAAAAATACGGTAGTTGATGTAATGATGTAAGTTACAAATTTAACATAATTAATGGCATAGTTATTTCTACACCTTTCGTTTCAATGCAAAGGAAACACAATATAATTGGGGCGTGTGTGTGTGGAAGTAATCAGTTAGGTATCATTTGTGGAATGAAAACAACAACCGTGAATACCACTCAGTATGCAGTGGAATGGAAACAGCGCTGAATACCACTCAGTATTCACTGGATTTATTTGTGTTCCAGACTCCAGTAAACCTGGTTTCTGCTTGTTTCAATTTTTGTTGGAATTCTTTAACACCCCTATGCAGAAGGCAACAGATTCTCTTTGTTAGAAGTTTTTTTTTTAATTACAATTTTTATTAACATAAAACTGAAAACAAAATCAAACAAAAGAAATAATAAAATTTACACAACACAGGAGCAGGTAATGTAGATGTAATGTAGATGTAGAAGAATAAAAACAACTCATAAATTACACATTTCTAAGGGTAAGGAAGACCTGGATCATTTCTGCACCATTTAATTTAATTTCTTATGTGTCAAATTCAGATATGCAAAACTCTCTTCCCCCACCAAATCATAAAATTTGACTTTCATGGTGTGTTTTGCTGCTTTCATTCTCCTTTTTCAGAGATTTAAAAGCAGAATTTTGATGCCCACCCCTACTCTTGGGGTGCTGTAGCCGTGGATTTCTGGCACCAACGGAGGCTTGGTGTTGATGACTTTTGAGGTACCTTCCTACTCTAAGGCTCTATGATTTTCTGTTGTCTCAGCAACAAGGATGCTCTTATGCCAAAGGTTTTGATTAGCTAAGCAGACAAAGGTATCTATACCTTTTGAAAAAGAGAGGGGATTCAGCAGACCATTAAAAGTACCCCCGGGTGATTATTACCTGCGGCCCAAGCCTACCCATGTTTACTCTGGAGCTTACTCTCAGGTAAGTGCACATACCTGTAGTATTTCTGGCATAGTGAATTACAGTTTCCAAAGCTTGTCTAGTCTTTTGTTTCCTCCCCCTGTCCCCCAAACTGGCATTCTCCTCTCGGCTTGTCTGCTGGCTTCTGTGCTGTGGCAGTGACAGCCTGAAGGATCCTACAGGAGGGAACCAGCAAATGAAGGAGATAATAACTCACCAAGGGGAAGTTTGCTTCTCCGCTTGTTCTCTGGAGCCCATTCCATTTCCTGGGGCAGAGATGGTGGCACTTGCTTGATGCATCCGGTCTCCCTATGCCACCTTTTGCATGGCTGTTCTTACCACCCTTCTGCTACACAGAGTTTACTAAGGGCTGGTTCCAGCACTGTGTTTGCCAGTCTGGCCTCATGCCCACCAGACAGGAAACCAAACTGGGAGGAGGGACAGATAAGTTTCTCTTATCCCACCCGCCCCATCATAAGCTTGGTGCTCCACAGTTCCACATCCATTTGTGATCTATTTATTTATTTAAAAGGTCCTCATGAAAATTCACCAGCATTTCTGAGCAAATTTCTCCTACTATACACATCTTTGAACGTGCTTTTCTCTAACATACACATTGCAAATTATCTCTCCCAATGGAATGCATTTTTGTACACTTGACTGGAGAATTGCAAAATTCAGAGAACAGCAACTTACCAAGGGTTGCTGGGTTCCAGCAAGTGTGCATTAGATATTATTCACCTTTCAATGCAAACTGAATGCAAACTCCCCTAATTGGGATACATGCACTTCAGCAAAATTTACAAAGTTACTGTCTCTTTGAGGCAGGTCAGTTTTCATCATTAAACAGATAATTCCAGTAAAGTGGTACCTCTGGCTGCGAACGGGATCTGTTCCGGAGCCCCATTCGCAACCTGAGAGGAACGCAACCCACGTCTGCGTGTCTGCGCATGCGCGGGTCGCAATTTGCCACTTCTGCACATGCACATGATGTAATTTTGTGCATCTGCACATGCACGAGCGGTGAAACCTGGAAGTAACCCTTTCTGGTACTTTCGGGTCACCATGGGATGCAACCTGAAAAGCCGTAACCTGAACCAAATGTAACAAGAGGTATGACTGTATGACTTATAGTAGCCAGACGCTGTGATGGGAAGGGTCCCTCATTCAGTGTCAGGTGGGCATATACTTTGCATGCTGAAGGCCCCATGTTCAATTTCCAGTCAAAAGGATCTCAAGGGGTGTGTGTGTGTGCCAGGAGAAGACCTCTCTGTCACCAAGACCTTGGGGAGTTGCTGCTGCCAAGCTGGAATTCAGAGATTCAGGAGAAGCCATCTTCCTATGCTCATGGGGAGGTTAAATGTCCACCAAACAGCCTCTTGGATCAGGCTGATCAAGATATTCTTTTAAGCTGTTTCAGAAGAACTCATTGGCAGAATCAGCATTCAGTTGATTTCTACAATGAGAGCAGCTGGGGCTCAACCCTTTATGGAAGACAGGCATTGTGATCCCAAAGGATATGGGGTCTGGTTGCTAGTGGTGTTTCAGGAAAAGCAAACATCAGGTGCCTTCAGACAGGCTCTGGAAGGCAAAGTCCAAGGAAACCCAACTTAATCAGACAATCATTTGGAAAGAAGCTGTAGAGTTTTTCCATTTAGATAGGCATTTGAAACACAATGTTCTGTTATGAGTTGCCAGACGTTTGCTGTTCTATAGGACATCTTTTTTTCCTTTGGAAAATAATAATATCAGTTAGCTTTTTCTTTCTTTGGTTTTTGTGGCATGTTCTACAAAACAGCAGTATGATGGATGTATTCAAGTCATCAAGGAGGTGATGATAATGATGACGAAGAAAATGACAATAATCTCTCCATATTAAGTGTGTTTTCCAGCCACCAACACAGGGAAGAAGCAGAACTCAGGATGGAGCTGATACCAAAGAAGAGGCAGGATGGCTCTGTGAACAAGAGCTGAGCAAGATGGATGGATGTTTGATGGGCTGGCTCATTGTGAGCAGACAACAGGTTTAGAGTAGCCTGGGTCAGTGCCTATGATATTTATTTATCCCATTTGAAGAAGTGGTTGCTAGCCAGTACAAAATCTCTCTCCCTCTCTCAGAAAGCATGACACTTAAAAATATCGTTACATTTTGCTGTAAACCCCCTACCCCTTTTCCTGATCCTACGTGATCCTCTCCTCTCCATCAGACACCACAGAAGGGGGTGGTGTTGGCACTGGCAGTAGCTGTGTCTCAGCTTTCAGATCACGAGTCATATGACAGTCCTGGGGGGGGGGGTGTCCCTGCAATTTACGAGTCAGTCCTCTCTCCAAACACAACCCACCCATCATAATGATAGACATTTTGCTAATAATCATAATCATAATTTTACATTTTTGGCAGAGTTCTCTTTGGCCCGAGGACATAAACTTATGACACTTCCATTCCTCCATACGGGCAGGTAATATTCCACAGCTACCCTGATGATCAAGGGTGCTTACAATCCATCCTTGCGGCATTTCCTTTTCTCATTATTTTCTCCGTAATTTTGACTCTCGGTGCCTTTCCCTGCCTCTCCACACCACCCGACAATCAGACCTTTGCTAAATCAGTCCACAGCAATCAATGCCTTTGTAATGAAATCTGAATTCCTAATGTCAGGACATTTCTCTGCCTGGGCTCCCACCCCTTTCTGCCCTTGTCTCAACCCTGCATGTGATTCCTCCAAGCGGCTGCCTCAGATACTGGGGGCAGAAAGTGAGGGGTCTCTTCCCAATGGCATGTCTTATTGGGAAAGTTAATGGTCTGTGAGTGGAATAATTGGAATGATTTAAGTGACCTACTAACCAAGTTCTTCAGAGGAGAGGTCACCTCTCTTGTGCTCCATGTCTGCCATCTTTTGGAGAGGAATGGTCAGAGAAAATAATGCTGGGGAACCCACCCCCAGTGACAATATCTTCTTCAAGGAGCTTGAGTAGGAATTAATTTTTCATATGCAGCATTTCTGCAGGATGTCCTGGTTGGGCACCACAGAAATAAATGACGGGGAGGAGTGTGTGTCTGATAGCAAAGGAATCGCAAGCAGCACCTCTCATCACAAATGGGTGACCTTGGTGATCAAGGACCGCCCGTTTGGGGGCTTTGAAAGAGGATCAGGCAAATTTACACTGGTAGAAGCTGAAAAAAGAAGTTCTAGAATAGAAATGAACAAGTTCCCTTGAATTTTCCTCTACACATTTTAAAGATTTCCTCCCAAATGCATGAATGTTTCATATTTGCCAGTTGGGATATTTTGTCACCTTGAACTTCCCAGTGAAAGGAAAAAAGTAGGATGTAAGTAATGAAATTACTTACAGCAGCCATGAAATTAAGAGACGCCTGCTTCTTGGGAGAAAAGCAATGACAAACCTAGACAACATCTTAAAAAGTAGAGACATCACCTTGCCAACAAAGGTCCATATAGTAAAAGCTATGGTTTTCCCAGTAGTGATGTATGGAAGTGAGAGCTGGACCATAAAGAAGGCTGATCGCCGAAGAATTGATGCTTTTGAATTATGGTGCTGGAGGAGACTCTTGAGAGTCCCAGGGACTGCAAGAAGATCAAACCTATCCATTCTTAAGGAAATCAACCCTGAGTGCTCACTGGAAGTGCAGATCCTGAAGCTGAGGCTCCAATACTTTGGCCACCTCATGAGAAGAGAAGACTCCCTGGAAAAGTCCCTGATGTTGGGAAAGATGGAGGGCACAAGGAGAAGGGGACGACTGAGGACGAGATGGTTGGACAGTGTTCTCGAAGATACCAGCATGAGTTTGACCAAACTGCGGGAGGCAGTGGAAGACAGAAGTGCCTGGCATGCGCTGGTCCATGGGGTCACGAAGAGTCAGACACGACTAAATGACTAAACAACAACAACAGTAATGAAATAGATAAATGCAGAATATTTGATTTCCAATATTTGATAGCTGGTGGGACAGTATTTGATGGCTGACATGCAATGACATGGGTGAGGCAGTGAACATATGAGATCCCTTCCCCCAAAAGATTCACCTGGTGGCCTCTTTAACATACTCCTGGTGCTAGGCAAAGACCAATCTTGGAGTAATTTTAACACCTTCCATTTTTTAGTGTCATTGGAATTATGTAGTCTTTCTGATTAATTTTAAGGATGATGGAGATTACGTGGGGTGTGTGTTGCTATTGTTTAGATTAGTGGTTGCTTCATTGTGTCGTGTTTTAATGCATTTATGTTATACACTGCCTTGAGAGTTTGACATAAGGTGACAAATAAAATTGAATTAATGGCAGTTCTAGTAGCAATAAGTAATAACATTTAGGGCCTGACAGCATATGAAATATGAGATGCAGCAGAATTTACTAAATTTGTTTATTTAATACATTCAGTTCCTCTTCTATTTTAGCAATATGCAAAGGGGCTTAAAAACCAACCACTAACAACAATTTGGACAATATAAAGCAAAACACTGGACAGAAACACAAGATAAGTCAAGTCATAAAACCGAGGAGATAAATAATACTCATCTAAAATTAATATGTGCAGAAACAATAATTGTAAAAGCTATCCAAAGCTATCACAAGCTACTGAAAGGCCTCAAAGGACAAGAATGTCATTGTTGGTTCCTGGAATGATAAGGGTGTTGTTGTTGATGCCTTCCTGGGCTGCTAAGGAATAGGCATTGCTCAAGCAGGGTGCCACCCCTGAGAAGGCTCGTTGCGTGCCAGCCCCCCACACCTGTCCTCTCCTGGTGTGAAGATTAGGAGAAGAGCTTGTGATAAAGGTCTTAATGTTCATATGGGACAAGGTGGTCCAAAGCTAAGACCAGCATCTTTAAACCCTTTTCTCTGTCCCACCCATGAGACTGACTCCATGTGAGAGGCAGAGAGGGGGCCAGTCCATTGGCCCTGCCACCCCTCCCATCATATCTCAGTTTCCTCCTCCTCCACCTGTTGGGAAGGGAACTTCTGCAGCAAAGTACTAACTGGTAGCTATTTAGCCTCCCTGTGTAATGTAACATCTCAAGCTTCTACAACATAAGTGGAGAAGTCTCCCTTCTGTGAAAGGTCCCTTCCTAACAAATGGAAGGGGGGACGCAGGTGGTGCTGTGGGTTAAACCACAGAGCTTAGGACTTGCCGATCAGAAGGTCAGTGGTTCGAGTCCCCGCAACGGGGTGAGCTCCTGTTGCTTCGTCCCTGTTCTTGCCAACCTAGCAGTTCGAAAGCACGTCAAAGTGCAAGTAGATAAATAGGTACCGCTCCGGCGGGAAGGTAAACAGCGTTTCCGTGCGCTGCTCTGGTTCGCCAGAAGTGGCTTAGTCATGCTGGCCACATGACCCGGAAGCTGTACGCTGGCTCCCTCGGCCAATAAAGCGAGATGAGTGCCACAACCCCAGAGTCGGCCACGACTGGACCTAATGGCCAGGGGTCCCTTTACCTTTACCTTTAACACATGGAAGGCAATGAAGCTGTCAACAAGGAAGCTGAGCCAAGAGGCTTGGCACTCCACTCCTTTTTGTCATGTAAGGCTTGAACAACTAAAAAGGGCTTAAGTAGGATCTGAAAAGGCATAGGAAGCCAATGTAGGTCTTTTAGGATCAGTGTTATATTTCAGGACTCCAGCTAATAGCCAGGCTGCTATGTTCTGAACCAATGGTTTTTTCTGATCAGTCTTCAAGGCCAGCCCCACACACCACACACCAAAGTAGTCCAACCTAGAGCGCAGATAACTGTAGTAAAGCTCTTTCTGTCTAAGGAGACAATTAGCAGCTGGTATGCATGACCTGTCAAACCTGGTGAGAGGCATCTCATCTGTCCCTTAAGGGGAGTGCAACCCTGTCCAGTGTATTTGACAGCTGTCAGACATCCTTTGAGGTTTCACATTTGATGCCTGCCAAAAACAATTGGGAGATGCCGACCGGCTCAAAGAGCCCAGATATCAAAATTGGAGGTTAAATGTCACCTTTCGTTTTGGCATTTGGCGTTCAATATCCGAGTGGCAAAATGTGAAATTGCATCAAATGAATGTTTGTGTATACACACCCTAGCTTTAGATGCAAACTTCAATGCACAGAGTGCGAGCTAAACAGTCCCACCCTCCCCTCTCTGGGGGTGGAGAGTATAGGAGGGCTGGTACTATGGCCCTTGTGAGGCGATCCTGCCCAAGAGTGCAATAAAACAAAACATCCAACAGCTTGCATGAATGGAGAACCATTTGCTCTGCCTGTGTCCATATCCAAGCCCCAGCAAAGCCAGGGAACAGCCTGAAACAGCACTTCAGCTGCCACTTACCTCTCTCCACCGCCCTTCCCAAGCACACCACTGCTGCTGCACCCAAAAAATCTGCCTGTGTTTTGGCCCTGAGCAATGAGCTTGCCATGCTTCTACTGCCCTGACAACGGCCTGTAAGTGCTCTGACAGCCTGACAGGCAGAACTGGGGTAGAGTTTCACCCAGGTCTTCAACATCAGCACCGCACTGCAAGGGCAAAATAGCAGATTCCCCCTCCCCGTGTTCAGACAGTTGTGACAAAGATTCATTCCAGCTTCCTCTTCATCCATACACCAGGATCTCCCAGGGGGATTCCCCTGTTGGCTTCTGCCATCCCTAGAATCTGACAGCATCTCATAATCACTGATTTGTCTTTTTGCACATATTGTTAACTTAAGATACATCTGTATATCTTCAGTTTCCTTCTAATGCAAACTGGAAACGTTACAGGGAAATTGTTGTTAGGGACCTATTAAAATCCATGGCATACGTCCCCAACATTTCTCCCATGAAAATAGAGACATACTATTTCATAATAATAAAAATGGTATTATTTATTCCCCGCCAATGTGAATGAGTGGCTCCAGCCACTCTGGCCAGCTTCCAACATATATAAAAAACATAAAATAAGATGAAACATTAAAAAAAAAATCCCTGTACAGGGCTACCTTCAGATGTCTTCTAAAGCTGTACAGTTACTTATCTCCTTGGTTTGGGGGTCACATAACTCCATACCTTCCAACGTTGGTTAAAATAGGGACATCCTATTTAATAATAATAATAATAATAATAATAATAATAATAATAATAATAATATTCATACCCTGCCCACCTGACTGGGTTGCCCCACACAATCTGAGTGCCTTTCAACATGTATTAAACATAATAAAACATTTTTAAATACAGGACTGCCTTCAGGAATGTCTTCTAAAGGTTGTAGTTACTTACCTCATTGGCTCAGGGGTAACATAACTGTATACCCACCAACATTTCTTCAATGAAAACAGGGATGTCCTACAATGCCCTCCAACATTTCTATGATGTAAATAGGGACGTCTTAAGGGAAAGCAGAATGACAGATCCTGAAGCTGAGGCTCCAATACTTTCGCCACCTCATGAGAAGAGAAGACTCCCTGGAAAAGACCCTGATGTTGGGAAAGATGGAGGGCACAAGGAGAAGGGGTCGACAGAGGATGAGATGGTTGGATAGTGTTCTTGAAGCTACGAACATGAGTTTGACCATAATGCGGGAGGCAGTGGAAGACAGGAGTGCCTGGTGTGCTCTGGTCCATGGGAACACGAAGAGTCAGACACGACTAAACGATAATAAGGAAAAGCAGAATATTCCAGGATCAAATCAGGAACCCGGATGGCTTCTGAAAATCCAGGACTGTCACTGGAAAATAGGGACTGGTGTGAGTGTGTGTGTGTGATGTTCTTATGCCCTGAGAAAGAGGCAGAAAAATAGATACCTCTTTCACAGGGAAAGAAAACGTTTGAGAAATTGGCGGAGCATCATTAGTGATGGAGCATGAAGGGAGCAAGGAGCAGTTTTCCGGTTTCTCAAGGGAGGGTGTCAACAGCAACAGGATGAGGAAGGCAGCACTCATCCTTTTCAGAATATTTTGCTCTCTGGGATGGCTTCTGGGGAGGTGTGAGGTGGGTGTCTCTTGAGGGGCCTGCGTCTCCATCCTCCACATCCCTTCATCTGTGGAGATGCTTATGGGTTGCCCGAAATGGTGCCCTTGCCATATGTTGCTTCCTCTCCTGCTTCCTAGCGAGCCTGCGAAATTAAGAATCAATCCAATTATTCAGGCCCATAAACAACATCATAAAAATAACATCAATTTGCACCGAAAGGCGCGGCATTAATGTGCTGAAATAATGATGCGCTTTTACAACATAAACTTACAATCAATCTTGCTTTTAGCACAGCAAAACAGCGGGTAGGGTGGAAAAAAGGATCAATTTGCAGCCTTGATTGAGGTGGCCTGAATTCAGGGGGGTTATTTTTGGAAACTTTCTAATGACGCAGCTCCTACCTATGGAAGCCCAAGATTTCCCCCCTCCCCCAGTGCCTGACATAAACTAGAAGCTCTGAATTTAGACTCCACTGTGACTGATTCACTGGTGCTTTCTGTTGTACTTCAACCTTACTCCTAACATGCTTTCAAGTAAAGAGAAAGAGATCTTGTGGCATCTGAATATAGACTGCATTTTTAATCAAGGCATATATTGGCTTATATTTGATCAGGTTCCTAAATTAAATGGGCTTAGATTTTCAAATGTTTCATGCCAGGCAAGAAGGCCAGCTGTTTATAGAGAAAACCTTGGCCATTCTCCTAAGACAAGGGGCCCCCCTTTGATTTATAGCAGAAAACAATTCTCAAAGTCATAAAAGCTGGAATTACAGGTTAAAGAGCAAGGTTACGGACCCAACATAATTAAGAGTTAGTAAACAGTAAAATAGAACCATGTGCCTTAAACTTGAGCCAGATCTTCTTTCTAAGGTTAAAAGGCCAAGACCAAATGGAGAAGCATCCAGCTGGCAGAAAGAGAGGCTTTTTGGGAAGTCTTTTTAAAGCATTTTTGGGAAGTCTTTTAAAACTGTTTCTTTCTTAAACTGAGAGAGTTTGAGGAAGAGCTAATGGAAAACGAAACAACTAGCTGGAGTATGAACAGAGGAAGAGGCTTTTTATTTCCTATTTTACTTTGAGGCTGTAAACTGTTCCTTCCTTGTTACTTTTAGGAAGTTTATCCTTCTAAAAAGCTATCTATGATAATGTATGAAATATGCTGGCTTAAATGTAATTATGCAAAGGATCTAGAAAGAAAGAAATGTTAAATTCTTATTTCATAGAGTCATATTGCTGTAGGAGACCAGGGGGGCAGATGAGCCTAGCCCCCCTGCCAGAAATGAGACGCCATCCGAGCAGTTCTGATATATATGGTTGTCAGACATTTGTTTAGAAACCTTCATATGAAGTAGATCTTTCAATGTTGATGTGAAACTCAAGATCCTTGACATATGTTTAAGATAAAAATTTAAGATTAACCATTTGTTTTAGAAGGCAGTAGGGCAAGGAGGGCAGGAGGTGAGCTGGTAATTAAGATTCCTTGTTGAGACACATGTAAAGATATATTAATACTTGTTTGTCAATTATAAATGGAAGGAAATATAGCTCTTTGTCTCCCATAAAAGGCAATAGGAAATGAGTGTATTTTTGTGATTGGTCATACCAATCAGCCAATAGGAATTTCAACCAGGCTGATGGGACAGATGCAGCCACAGGAGGAGCATAGGGGGCTGGATTAAGGAAATATAAGTGCTGGCCATAATGGCAGGAGGCAGGCCAGAGCTTGGTAACCATATACCACTGTGCCTCACATTTATTTGTCTGACAAATAAATTATTTTAATTTCTCTGTTGCTGCGTTGAATATTTCATTCCAGCTAAGCGTTAACCACAAGCAGGGTGCTACATTTTATGGTGCCCTGTGACTCGGATAAGTGGTCTGCTGGAACGCAGCCCCTTCGCCCTATTGAGCAGGGTACAAGAGAGAGGATCTCTAAACTGCCTACCCAGCGCGCATGGAAAAATTTTTTCCAGGGGAACGCAGAAGTCTCGTCTGTCTGATACCCTGCTCACTGGCGGCGACGGACCGGGGGGAAACGGAACCAGCTAAGGGTAAGTGCACTAAAGGGTTTTGGCCCTCCAATTAATTGGGAGGAAGAGAAGTCCTGATCAAACTTCTGCGTCTCAGTAAAGGGGAACTGAGTACGCTAGGTGGCTGGGTACATCAGATGGTGATCTGGTGTAGGGCAAAAGGGAAGATTGGGAGGTAGAGTGTGGTTGAAGTATCTAGCGCATTGCATGTGTGAGAAAGTACAATGTGTAACTGACCTAAGTGTGGAGTGAGTACTACTTCGTTTCCCAGTAAGGTGTGTGTGTGAGTGACTGAGTGGATACTTCACAGGGCCATACAATGGGAGTTGGGGGTTCAAAGGGGGAAATACACCTCTTGAATGTATGTGAAATAATTTTAAGAAAGCCTTCTCAGGGGCATATGGAGTCAAAAGGACGCCAGAGCGCTTGAGAACGTTATGTGAACTAGAATGGCCAAAACAAAATACTGAATGGCCATCTCAAGGAACCTTTGATATAAATTTAGTAAGCTAACTTTGGTCTAACATCACCAAAGAAACTGGAGGGTGCCCAGAACAATTTTCATATATAGATTCTTGGCTGAGCACATTAAATAAAAATCCTCCATGGATAAGGGAATGCAAAGTCCAACGATGTAAATTATTGGCTGTAAAAGCCAAAGCTAGGAAAGGAATCTTGCCAAATAAATTCAAACCCTCCACCAGTTGTAACCCCAAGGCAAGAAAGTGGAATGAATAATGGGGGTGGAGTCATAGAACTTGATTCCTTGATAGATTATGATAAATATCTTCAGGAGGCATTGGAGTCCTATAATGAAGCCCAAGCAGAAGTGGTTATTCCACCTGTGAGTCCCAGTAGAACTCCATCTACAGTCTCTTTTAGTGGAACAACTGATTGCCTACCCCAAACCCCTGTACATCCAAGTCCTAGAGAATTATTACAGAAGTTACAGGGAGACCTTAATCGGTCAGCAAGCAATACAGCCAGGCGTATTAAGCTGCTAAAAGAACGCCTTGGGACAAATACCATCCCCTATGATTTGAGGCCCCTAGAGCAAAGTGAAGAAAAAGGTCACGTAGTAGCCCCTCTTAGAAGAGTATTTGATGCACTTGAGGAGCCTGTGCTGGTTAATGGGCAACCTGGACCACGGCCACCTCGAACTTCGACCCTGCAATGTATTCCATTCACAACTACAGTCTGATGAATTGGAAAACGCCCCATCTTTCGCAGAAAAACCTCAGGCTATGATGGACTTGGTGACTTCAATAGTAAAATACTCATAGTCCTACTTGGACAGATTGTCGCCAGCTCCTGAATACTCTCTTCACCACTGAGGAAAGGAGAGACGTAATTAAAAAGGTACAGATATATTTGCGTGAGCAGGCCAGAGTGGGAAATATTTATAATATTGACCGTCATCTCCAAGACAACTTTCCCTTGGAAGATCCTAATTGGGATCCAAACAATGCAATTCACCTGGCCAGGCTTACCACCTACCGCCAGACGCTTGTGCAAGGTATCCGCAGGGCATGCCAGAAGCCCACTAATATGTCTAAAGTCTCAGGAGGGTAGACGTGTTACCCATAACACTGTTTCGTGTTCGGTGTTACCCACAAAAAGACTTAAGTTGTCACCTTTTGAGCTCCTGTATGGGAGGCCGCCCTCCTTTGTTCAGGATATTCCAACTGACCTCAAACAAATAGGAGACCATGTGACACAGGGACAAGTGCAATCTCTCTCCCGTGTTTTTGTCTCTCTCCCGTGTTTGTTTGTTTTTTTTTATCTTAACAGGTGGGCCCTCAAGCACACGCCGTGCAGCATTGCCAAGCCGATTCATCAGCTCCAGGCTGGCATAGCATATGGGTGAAAGAGTGGAAAACGTGATCCACTTGCACCTAAGTGGCGTGGACCTTACACCGTCTTGCTCTCTACTCCAACAGCGGTGAAGGTAGCTGAGGTGACCCCCTGGATTCATCACTCCCGTTTGAAGAAGTCCGAAGGCAGTTGGACGTGCAAAGGTGACCCCTCTAATCCTTTAAAACTGACTCTCTCCAAAAACCCCTGTATCTAGCCCTACGGGGAACGGGTTAGGTCACGGGCAACATTAGACGACCGGCCTGCTGCAGCCACAATCTGGAAGCTGGCTGACCTGCGCACGCCTGAAGCTTGAGGAGCATCTGAACCAGCGATTGTGAAAGGGAAGATTCTCTTATACAATTGATTGACTGCCCCCTTGTGGAACAATTATCAGAGATATTACACATTGGGGATCCTTGGGATATATGTTTTGGTCTTGGTGGTTCCCCATTTCTGTCACTGGGGGAATTATATTGGGACTAATAGTTTTATGCTATCACAATAAGGTAATCTTTTGTGGAAGGAATGCATATGCTAGACATCAACATGATTTTATTATTAATCCTGATCCCTTGGTAAGGGGAAGGGTCCTTGAATCTGACCAGATTTGCTAAATATGGATTCAGCTATGACCACAATATGTGGGTAGGTTTAGCTGAAATGGTAGCCAATGTTGCAAATAGGACCAATTGCCTTGTTTGCTCTCTTGGGCCAGATGATTCAGAGGGAGGTATGCCCTTATTACCGATACCATTAGATGCCATTGGTATGGTAAGCGAAATGCCACACCAAACAGAAATACAGAATTTCCCCGGATGGAACTCAACTAAACCATTACAGTTACACCTGTACAAGGGGAATTCTGTGTACATAAATCATCAGATGCAGCTGATTCTACCATGATAGGCTCTTCTCATTGTCACTATACTTGGGATTATATTAAGAATAGTCATACCTGGGCACACGGTACTACCTATCGAACTCGGAATGCCTTGCCCTGTGCACCTCCTTTTATTCATGCATGGAAAGTGGTATGGAACATAACTGTGACAGAGAAAGGCAATCTAACATACTGCACTGTGAACTCTCTGCCTCTTTTGATATTTCGCCTTCTGTACTCCACGTACCAAAAACCTCAGACCCGATGGTTGTGGTGGATATGTGGAGAATGGGCATACAAGAAACTCCCTTCCAAATGGAGTGGGACTTGTTTCCTGGGATGGGTATTACCACCAATGTGGATATGCCCACTAGTTCAGCTAAGCGAACACGAAGGAATGCTGATATTTCTCGTATAGCAGGAGGAAGTACCCAAAGTTGGAGCGGTACTAATGATTGGCCACCAGAGCGCATTATAGCCTATTATGATCCTGCCTCCTGGAATCCTGGTGAGCTCATACAAGGGGCACGGGATCCTATTTATAATCTAAACAGAATAATTCAATTACAAGCAGTAGTGGAACTTGTAACCAATGCAACGGCCCAGAGTTTGAGACTTATTGCATAACAGCTGGATGAAAGTAGAGCCGCTATTTTGCAGCTGAAAATGGGAATGGATTATGTACTTGCCAAGCAGGGAGGTCTATGTGGAGTCTTGAACTTGACAGGGAATGCCTGTTGCTTTAACATTTCTGATAATGGTGAGGCAATCCGTGTGTTGGCTACAAAGATGGAGAATATAGCACATGTCCCAGTATAAACATGGGAAGGATGGGATATGGGATGGCTCACCAATTGGTTACTTAATGTCACAGGACTCAAAGGGATACTATTGTCTTGCTTGTTTTTCTTGACAGTAGTGGTAATGGTTTTATGTATGATGCCATGTATCATCTCATGTTTTAAGATCAAGCTATCAAGGACGCTTTGTAGCAAGGTCCTTGAGCTTGAAAGGGGGGAATGTGGCATCTGAATATAGACTGCATTTTTAATCAAGGCATATATTGGCTTATATTTGATCAGGTTCCTAAATTAAATGGGCTTAGATTTTCAAATGTTTCATGCCAGGCAAGAAGGCCAGCTGTTTATAGAGAAAACCTTGGCCATTCTCCTAAGACAAGGGGCCCCCCTTTGATTTATAGCAGAAAACAATTCTCAAAGTCATAAAAGCTGGAATTACAGGTTAAAGAGCAAGGTTACGGACCCAACATAATTAAGAGTTAGTAAACAGTAAAATAGAACCATGTGCCTTAAACTTGAGCCAGATCTTCTTTCTAAGGTTAAAAGGCCAAGACCAAATGGAGAAGCATCCAGCTGGCAGAAAGAGAGGCTTTTTGGGAAGTCTTTTTAAAGCATTTTTGGGAAGTCTTTTAAAACTGTTTCTTTCTTAAACTGAGAGAGTTTGAGGAAGAGCTAATGGAAAACGAAACAACTAGCTGGAGTATGAACAGAGGAAGAGGCTTTTTATTTCCTATTTTACTTTGAGGCTGTAAACTGTTCCTTCCTTGTTACTTTTAGGAAGTTTATCCTTCTAAAAAGCTATCTATGATAATGTATGAAATATGCTGGCTTAAATGTAATTATGCAAAGGATCTAGAAAGAAAGAAATGTTAAATTCTTATTTCATAGAGTCATATTGCTGTAGGAGACCAGGGGGGCAGATGAGCCTAGCCCCCCTGCCAGAAATGAGACGCCATCCGAGCAGTTCTGATATATATGGTTGTCAGACATTTGTTTAGAAACCTTCATATGAAGTAGATCTTTCAATGTTGATGTGAAACTCAAGATCCTTGACATATGTTTAAGATAAAAATTTAAGATTAACCATTTGTTTTAGAAGGCAGTAGGGCAAGGAGGGCAGGAGGTGAGCTGGTAATTAAGATTCCTTGTTGAGACACATGTAAAGATATATTAATACTTGTTTGTCAATTATAAATGGAAGGAAATATAGCTCTTTGTCTCCCATAAAAGGCAATAGGAAATGAGTGTATTTTTGTGATTGGTCATACCAATCAGCCAATAGGAATTTCAACCAGGCTGATGGGACAGATGCAGCCACAGGAGGAGCATAGGGGGCTGGATTAAGGAAATATAAGTGCTGGCCATAATGGCAGGAGGCAGGCCAGAGCTTGGTAACCATATACCACTGTGCCTCACATTTATTTGTCTGACAAATAAATTATTTTAATTTCTCTGTTGCTGCGTTGAATATTTCATTCCAGCTAAGCGTTAACCACAAGCAGGGTGCTACAATCTGAAGATCCAATCACCAATTCTCATGCTGCCCCCCCCCCCGCTCGCCTCACATCTAGTTTGGCCTGAATTGCATCCCTACCAACAGGCAAGATTGCAGCTCTCGGCCTCCTAGAATATCATTGAAAGTTGCCAGTAGGCCTCATTTGCAAAGTTGGCTCTAACAGTGGAATGAGTGAAGCAGAAGCACCTGGGAGTGGGAGGGAAAGGGAGCTGATGCTGGATGTTTGAGGACTTAGTTATTCGATGTGTGCCTCCTGACCTGCAGTGTGCCCCTAAGCTTTTCCATCACTGGTGCTGAAGTAAGAGCCAACTGCCCTGTCAGGGTATGGGTGTATTGTCCTCTGCAAAATGTCTTGGTCCAGTCCAAATGTGGTGCCTCGGAGCAGTCACCCAAATGGTTACTACTCTTCTGGCCCATATCATTTTCTCAGAAGGAGGTTCACCTCATGGAGAGAAGAGCAGGATTGTGCCCTACTGTCGTCACCCTGACCCTCATGAGTTGATCTGAAGATCAGGACAGATTCGTGGTGCACCTTCAAATGAACATACAGATTTTGAAGGGTTGGGTTAGTGGGTGTATTCCTATCCCGCTCCTCCATGCATTGGGGCCACATGGTACTTCCTTATTAAAAATAATTTTATTTATCAGTTTCCATTTTACAACAAAACATACAAATTGGCAAAACCTAAAATAACATCAAAGTAATGTTAAGTTGACTCCCCCCCACCCCTTTTGTGGTTCCTTCCACTTTACTATTGCATATCCACAATAATTCCTTAATTATTTATTTTCTTTAATTTCCTTGAGTTTTCTTTACTGCTCATTTTACATTAACCCTGCTAACATTTTAAGTTGTTTGCAACAACTTTTCAAATATTCAATAATTTTTTCCCAATCTTTGTTAAAAAATTCTTTCTTCCCGATTCCATATTCTTCCTGTAAGTTTATCCATCTCTGCATACGCCATCAATTTTATCTGCCAGTCCTCCTTGGTTGAAACTGTTCCTTCTTTCCATTTCTGCAAATAAATCATCCTGGCAGGAGTCATTACATACATAATAATGTTTTTTTCTTGGTCCTTGGGTACGAGGTCCACATGGTATTTCAGTGTGTGGAGAGATATTCCTAGGGAGCTGCCTTATACCAGGTCAGCTTGTTGGTCTGTCTGGACTAACAGTGACTCTATAGCATCTGAGGCAGAGAGAGGCCTGTCATCACCATCATCACCACCTGATCCTTTCAACTAGAGATGCAAGAAATTGATCCTAGGACCTTCTGCATGCAGAGCAGGTGCTCTTCTACCAGCAAATGGTCTTGTCCCTGGTTCTTATGCTTCAGGGGTGGTGTCATGGACTGGCTGAACACAGATGAATGGTGGGAGGCACCAGCTAGGGAACCCACAGAGGAAGAAGACTCAGAGCCCGGGGATTGGCGGTGGGACAACAATGAGTGATCAGAGGAAGAAGAGGGAGAAGACTGGAAGAAGGATGTGTCAGAAGCTGCAGGGGTAACAGGGTTTAGTGAGAAGGGAGAGTCTGTGGCAGAGAGAAGTCCAGAATCAGAAGTGGAAGCAGGAGAGGAGGGAAACCAAGAGGCAGAGATGAGTCATGCTGGGGAAGAAGCTAGAGTGTCTTCCCTTCCTGCTGTGACAAGCTCCCCTCTCCCCTGGTCTCCTAGGATCAGGAGAGGTGTGATGTGGGAGGAGCAAAGGCAAGCTCGTCGGTGCAGTCTCAGATTGCTTCGGAAAGACCTGGGGGAGGAGGCAACCAAGGCAGCTGTGGGAAGGTCGGGGCCTTCAAATTCCACAACTACCTTATAGGGGCAAGACCTACCAAAGAAGAGTTGCAGTGCTCATTAGGCCCTGCATTCCTCAGCAGATCCTATTTCTTCTAATAAAGAGTTCACTTCACTTATTTCATGCGACTTATTGCTGGCTCACTGACAGGTGGAGGAAGTTGCCACTTCTATGGCATTGTTTTCCATCTTGCCCATGTAGATTCTGGAAATCTCATGGTGCAGCAAGGCAACGTAAGGAGAGCCTGCTGGATCAGATGGGCCAATGACCCATCCAGTTGATCATCTTGCTCCCATAGGTACCAACCAGGTGCCTACTGGAAGCCCAAAATCAGGATCTGAGCACAACAACACTCTCCCTATTTCTGATTCCCAGCAACTGGCATTCAGAAGCATAATTCCTTTGACAGCAGAGGTAGAATGCAGCCATTGATAGCCTAATCCTCCATGGAATTGCCTAATCCTCTTTTGAAGCCATCCAAGTTGGCGGCCACCCCTACGTCTTGTGGGAGGGCATTCCATAGTTCTCCTCTGCATTGCATGAAGAAGTCCTTCCTTTTGTCTGTCCCAAATCTTCGGCTTCATTGGATGTCCACGAGTTCCAGTGTTTGTGAGAGAGGGGGAGCAAAGCTTTTCTCTGCTTATTCTTTTTGCAAGCCACCACCATCACCTGGGAGTTGAGGCCCATTCAAAAGCAGAGACAATGGCGCATAATGCATGCTGGTCTTCTCTTGGTAAAAGCTCTGAATCTGGCCACGGAACGCAGTCATGAAATCCAAGTCTCTGGCATGAAGAGCCTCAACATTTGCCAGAGTTCTTCGGAGAGTTCCTGACTCGCAGAATGCTGCCTTTATAGGCTTCCTTTGCGGCGCTGTGCTGGTCTTCCAGCCCTGCCAGTCGCATTTTACAGCTGGCCCCAGCCAGTGCTTCATAAATATTGAATGGTGAAGTATTTACATACTCTGTCTTGGGTTTATAAATAGCAACGCTGAGTGCCGTTCCCCTGGAGTCATCTTTGCAGATAAATTCCAATCCATGGTGTTTGGCCAAAGTCAACCGGAGTGGAAGGAGGGATCCTTCCCATGCCATGAGTCCAGAGTCTCTCTCGGCCAGAGGCTAAGGCCAGACAGCTGCTAAGACTCCGGGAGTTAATAGCACTGTGGAAAAGGTTAGGCTTTAATCACAGATCTTTGGAGAAATCTTCCCTGAACCTTGACTGAAATGTTTATTCGCTGCCTGTGGAAAGGGCAGCAGGCTCTAAAGGAGGTCCCCCTGTGGGAAGCTTCCTTTTTAACGAAGCAAATGCTCCTTTGGAGCAGAGGCAAGGGGGAAACATCTGAAGCCTTGCAGAGGGCTTTGAAGGAGGTGGGACCAGCTTAAGGTAGCCTCCTTTGCACAGAAAACAGCACCTGGAAATATAATGCAAAATGAGAAATAATAATAATAATAATAATAATAATAATAATAATAATAATAATAAACCTTTTGTCACTACACCACCTGTGTGCAGTGAAATTAAACGATAATTTGATTTTATCGTTTTTTAAAATTTAAAAGCTGGGTTCATGAAGAGTTCTTTCAGGTGCTTTATTATCCCCCTTTTCACATTAAAAAACACCCATAGGGAAAAGTCCAGAATATGCTCCAACAATTCGGTTTCTTGTAATGTTGGAGTAATCATATGGGATTCTATGAGGGAGTCTGCAAAGCATTCTCTGTGACCATCCATCCATCTCCTATGGGTGACTGGGAGTCAACTGGGAGGCAAGGCTTGCTTGGTTTAGGCACTAGATCGAATTTCCCCAACGTGGAGCCCTCCAGAGGTTTTGTACTACAAATCCCATCAACCCCAACCAGCATGGCTGTATACGGACGAGGGAGTCCTGGGTTTAAATCCCCCATTGCACAGTGAAGACCATTGGGTGACTTTGGGCTAGTGAAGACCATTGGGTGACTTTGGACACTCCCATCCTAGCGTACTCACCGGGTTGTTGTTGTTGTTGTTGTTGTTGTAGACCAGTGCTTTCCAAACTTGGGTCTCCAGCTGTTTTTGGACTACAACTCCCGCCATCCCTAGCTAGCAGGACCAGTGGTTAGGGATGATGTCCCCAAACAGCTGGAGACCCAGGTTTGGAAAGCACTGTTATAGACTCTCCAAGTGTCCCTAATTTCCAGAGACAGTCCCAGATTTACAGAAGGCAAGGAGGTATGTAACTATACAATCTTTAGAAGACATCTGAAGGCAGTCCTGTATAGGGAAATTGTTTGATGTTTTATTATGTTTTTATATATGTTCAAAGCTGCTCAGAGTGGCTGGGGCAACCCAGTCAGACGGATGGGGTATAAATAATAATGTGCTCTTGTTGTTATGGAATAGGACATCCCTATTAATTGGAGAAATGTTGTAGGGTATATTGTTGTAGGGTATAAAATATATACCACCACATATACTACCTTGAGTTCCTCTGATGTAAGGTGAGATATAAATATAATTTTTTAAAATGAACAAATTCTGAAAGCACACAGAGGAAAATTGAGGAAGGGGCCTTGCCTGCTGCTGAACTGTTTCTGGATATAAGTTATGCAAGGAAGGTTCTCTGTGCCCCGGAGCATGCAAGTTTAATTACGACGGAGTATTGACCTAAATCCTTCCAAATTTGTACATACCTGGTCCTGACAGTTACACGCTTGTCCTTGTATGACTAAATTAAAAGATTTAGAAAGTACAAAAATGGTGCGAAGGCTAATTGTATTCCTAAAAGGCCCCAAGAATCAGAGATGAATTCAGCACTCTTTTTTAATTATGCAGCGAAACCCTTTGGAGCCAAAGAAACTCAAAAGAAGCCTTTAATGTTTTAATAGTGACCGTGTGTAGCACAGAGGGAGAGGGAGAGGGAGAGAGAGAGAGAGAGAGAGAAAGAGAGAGAGAGAAAGAGAGAAAGAGAATATAAGGACATCAGAAGAAGAACACTAGTCCAACATCCTGTTCACACAGTGGCCAACCAGATGGCTGTAGAAGAAGCACAAGGAAGGGTGTTTCTCAAAAGACCCCCCCCCTCTCTCTCTGTGTGTGTGTGTGTGTGAGAGAGAGAGAGAGAGAGAGAGAGAGAGAGAGAGAGAGAGAGAAGGCACTTCTTGAAAAATGCAGTCAATGTTCAGTCTAACTTGAGTCCTGACACAGATATATGTCTTCCTGGAACACAAAGGCACTCTGCACATGCCCAGATATTGGTTCACACATGCTTGTCACTGACTGACATAATACAGTGGTACCTCAGGTTAAGAACTTAATTTGTTCCGGAGGTCCATTCTTAACGTGAAATTGTTTTTAACCTGAGGTACCACTTTAGTTAATGGGGCCTCCTGCTGCCGCTGCACTGCCACTGGAGCACGACTTCTGTTCTCATCCTGAAGCAAATTTCTTAACCCGAGGTACTATTTCTGGGTTAGCAGAGTCTGTAATCTGAAGCGTCTGTAACCTGAAGCGTCTGTAACCTAAGGTACCACTGCACTCTGAATATTAATTTTCCACCTTTATCCTTGTTTGAAGAGTGCTTCCATGATTTTTCATTATTATTATTATTATTATTATTATTATTATTATTACACTATCAGTGTGTCTGGTTCTTTGCCAACTGCAAAACAGCAGACCCAAGAGGTCTGAAATTTAATACTTCTGGCTACCATTATAACTTGCTTTCCAAACTGAAGGCCTGATCTTTCAGAACTTAAGAACTTTCAGAACTTAAGAACTTCCAGGGTGAGGCCAGTTGAGTAGGGAAGCTGTTTTCCCTCTCCCACCCAGGCAGCCTGCTGGACAGTCTTCAAAGTTCAATGGAGTTTGTGTGTGTTGTGGGTTCTTCATGAAGCCGCCAGGGCAAGACTTTAAAGGGCAAAGCCGTGGTCATAGCTGCCTCATAAAGTGGGGCTGGTACAGTGTGATTCCCAGCCATGCTTTGGTAAAATAATGAGTTTTCATTGCTTTTGCAATAAAGTTTATGGAAGTGATAAAAAAAAATGAAGTTGCGTGGAGAAATGAGCAGTCACTGAAAAAAGAATTACCAAAATGCTCATAGCATGAGGGACAAGAGGGGAAGAGGGAGCACAACTGCGACAAAGCCATCAGATCAAAGAGGTAGTAGGAGTCCTGAATGGTGTGGAGGCAGCTACCTGGGTGCATTTTTGGTATGTAAATTGTCACCATGAGACAGCCTTAGGGCAATGGGGAAGTTTAACCTTCTGATCTCCTTGCCTGTACTCCTGAACCCCCCCCCCCGAAGCTATTTGCATCTCAAGGGACAGCTCCCCTGGAGCCAAGAAGAGCTTATTTGTTGTTGTTTAGTCATTTAGTCCTGTCTGACTCTTCGTGACCCCATGGACCAGAGCACGCCAGGCACTCCTGTCTTCCACTGCCTCCCGCAGTTCAGTCAAACTCATGTTAGTAGCTTCGAGAACACTGTCCAACCATCTCGTCCTCCGTCGTCCCCTTCTCCTTGTGCCCTCAATCTTTCCCAACATCAGGGTCTTTTCCAGGGAGTCTTCTCTTCTCATGAGGTGGCCAAAGTATTGGAGCCTCAGCTTCAGGATCTGGCCTTCTGCTTTTCCTTAAGACGTCCCTATTTACATCATAGAAATGTTGGAGGGCATTGTAGGACATCCCTGTTTTCATTGGAGTCTTCTCTTCTCACGAGGTGGCTAATGTACTGGAGCCTCATCCTCACGATCTGTCCTTCCAGTGAGCACTCAGGGCTGATTTCCTTCAGAATGGATAGGTTTGATCTTCTTGCAGTCCATGGGACTCTCAAGAGTCTCCTCCAGCACCATAAATAGAACAGCTTCTATTGAAATGGAAATATCAGCTGCAGTGGGGGTGGGGAGGCAGATTTTTGGCAGAGCTGTGGCCAGCAGAGAGAAGAGTTGCCCTGCCCATCACCAAGGAACTTATGTTTCCCCATGGCTGCTATCTACACAACAAGAAACGTGCACAATTAGATGACACTTAAGGTCCCTTCCAACTTTACAGTTCTATGACTCTAAGCAATGCTAGTGATGTGTGAAAAGGAGACAGAATGGGTGTTAGAGGGGGGCACGTTTGGCACACCCTCACTGTGATCAACTCCTCCCCAGAAGCCTATGTCCCCACTGTGGAAGGATGTATGGATCCAGAATTGGCCTCCTTTGATGTGCACAGCTGCCTTTGCTGCCTTCCAGGTTCCAGGAGAATCCCACTCCGTTCTCCTGTGCCCTTAAAGGCATTAATCACATTCAAGAGCCTATTCTTTGTTTTTCTGCTGATTTAAAGTTATTTTATCTGGGCTCTTTTCTCCCTTTTCTCTTTTTGGTATGCTGGGCTTATTGTTTTTCTCTGCAGCCTTTATGGTCTTCCATAATGTCATTTTTGTGTGTGTAAGTCAGTTTTAAAGCTTTATTGCAAACCACCTTGAGGCCCTTTGGCTATCAGGCACGATCCAGAGATCGGAAATGAAAATAAACAACAGGGCTCCCATCTGGAGGAGTCTTTTTTGCTCTGCAAGATGTAGGTGGGGCTGGAGAGCAAGGCAGGCACCATAGAGCTCTCTGCACCCATCACCCTGGGGGAAACAATAGCAGAAGGGGAAGTTCCAAGAGGCTGACAAATGGAAGGGGGGAGAGAGAATAAGAATGCATGTTCCACCCTTTAGTGTGTGTGTGTGTGTGTGTGTGTGTGTGGATTGATTTTGCCACACCCCAACTCACCTGGGAAAAAGGCTTAAGATGGTTTGTCCCTAGGGAGGAATTGAGCTTGGCCTGTGACTGCTATCTGGCCAACTGGGTTTTATAAGCTGGCTCCATCTCTCCCTATGCATTATTGACTTTGCTAGTTGCCTGTTTGGGGGCTGAGTGGGAAATTTTTGGGGAAGCCTCTGATTGGCTCTGTGATTCCTCTTTTTCACCCACTGCGTACTACTGGAAGTCCTATCAGAATGACATTTTTTTGATGGGTTTCATTCTGGTGGCAATCACAAGTTAAGATCTGGTTGGGTAAATACTTGTGACACTATGGGGTTAATAGCATTCTTTCGTTACCCTGCTAGCATCCCTTGGTTTCTGCCTTGACATTGGCATTCTTTGGGGTACCCTTTAGGCTTGTCATGCGCTCCAGGATAAATACTGGGCCAGCAGGGTCACAGTATGCTTGTCAGGTTCAAATACCCAAGGCTCTCATAGCAAGGAGGGACAAGTCCTTCCCATCGGGATCACAGCTGGCACCTGTAAATGTGCCCAAGGGTGGGGAGGGACCTGATCCCTCCCACTTTAGTTCTGCTTTAGAGACACTTCCCTGCTTGGACTATGTTTTGATTTGGCTGTTTGGAGATCCTCTGTGTCATTACATAGCTAGGGCCCCTTGACTCTTCTTTATGGGTGTGAGGGCAATGCATGAGGAAGGAAAGAAGGTGGAAAGAAAAAGTTGGAGCCACCAGCCTGCCCTGGACTCCTGCCCTCTTTTTGTCAGTGTCTGCTTCAAGTTGTTTAGTTTTCTCCATCATTGCAACAACCCAGCCCTATCTCCGTAGAAAGGCTAGATAGAAAGGCGAGCAGGTCCCGTCACACAGACAAGCAGATAGATAGTCTTTGAACTAAATACCAAGCACACCAGTCCCATTATAGCTTCACAGCAGGGTCACTTGTTTTATGCACCATGTCATAGTCCAATCCATTTCCAAGCTGACACTTTTGCTCCTCCTCCTTCCTAGCGCTGCTCTGTCTCTGGCAGCTGAATTCCCAAGGGGTTTCTTCTCTGCTCCTGTTTGAGCCATCCAGAGGGACTCTGCCTCTCAATTCTGGCCTGCTGTCTTGCCAGCTCACCCCCCGCAAGACAGCCATCCACGTTGGCGCATCTCCCTGCTGCCACCTGCAGCGTCTGCTAGATTCTCCAGGGAACAGATACAAACTCAGATATTCCCCTCTCCTCACTTTCCCACCTTCCAACACAGGCAGGGATGAATTTGAATGGGTGTTGAGTTCCATCCTTGTGGTGTGTGTTTGTCCTGTGTCCAGTGTCCAGCAGCCTCAGAATGCACCGCTTTGGCCTTGAGTAGATTTGTGCCCAGCCTTTTGGTCACATTCAATCACACCATACATCAAAAACATGCTGGAAACACATGGCTCCCCCAAAGCACCCTGGGATCTGTAGTTTGTCAAGGGTCCTGGGAACTGCAGCTCTGTGAAGGATAAACTACAGTTCCCAAGATTCTTTGGGGGAAGCCATGTGCTTTAAAGGCCTGGTAGGACTGTGACCTTTGCATCTTCCTCATCCACCCCTCTTTCTGAACAACAATCAAACTGGTTTGATTATTTCTACCATCACTTTGTTCATTGAGGTGGTAGCTCTCAGACTGCAGAGGCATCCAGGGCTGTGCAGAGCAGACATTCAAGTAATTGACCTCCAGGTGTATATCATTTCACTCAGCCGAAAGGTTAGCTGATCTGCAGGAGACTCATGTGACTGTGACCAGTTGGTCTACAGAAATGCCATCTGGGTAGGCTCTTTGGCAGCTTATGCTAACCCAGTGCTTTCCAGCTGTTTTGGACTAGCATGACTGTTTGAGGTGGATGAGAGTCATTGTCCAAAAGACCTTGCAGGGGTCAGCAGACTTTTTCAGCAGGAGGCTGGTCCACTGTCCCTCAGACATTGTGGGGGGCTGGACTATATTTTGAAGGGAAAAAACGAACGAATTCCTATGCCCCATAAATAACCCAGAGATGCATTTTAAATAAAAGGACACATTCTACTCATGTAGAAACACCAGGCAGGCCCCACAAATAACCCAGAGATGCATTTTAAATAAAAGGACACATTCTACTCATGTAAAAACATGCTGATTCCCAGACCGTCCGCAGGCCAGATTTAGATTGGGCTGGATCCGGCCCCTGGGCCTTAGTTTGCCTACCCATGACCTAGAGGGCACCTGGTTGGTGAGGACTACTCTGTGGTTGGCTTTCAGTATAAGGCAGCTACCTATGTTTATTGGCCAGCAAGGCTGGATGAGGAACATCAAATAAGGCATTGGGTTGAGGTGCATGGAAATTACCACAGGCCAATGCTGGATGGGAACCTTTTATCCTTTGCTGTCATGCACAAACCCAAAGCTTATTATGTAGGAAGATGAAATTCAGTGGGGTGGTTGCATGGGTGCCCATTTTTGAGGCCCTTTGTTCTGCTAGGTAAAGGTAAAGGTACCCCTGCCCGTACGGGCCAGTCTTGCCAGACTCTAGGGTTGTGCGCTCATCTCACTCTATAGGCCGGGAGCCAGCGCTGTCCGCAGACACTTCCGGGTCACGTGGCCAGCGTGACAAGCTGCATCTGGCGAGCCAGCGCAGCACACGGAAACGCCGTTTACCTTCCCGCTAGTAAGCGGTCCCTATTTATCTACTTGCACCCGGGGGTGGTTTCGAACTGCTAGGTTGGCAGGCGCTGGGACCGAGCAACAGGAGCGCACCCCGCCGTGGGGATTCGAACCGCCGACCTGACGATCGGCAAGTCTTAGGCGCTGAGGTTTTACCCACAGCGCCACCCGCGTCCCTATGTTCTGCTACTATGTAGGAAAAAGTGAGGCTGGTAAGCGCAAGTCAATCTCCTGAAGAAGCATTTTGCAGGAGGACTGTGTTATCCTTTGGCAGGTGGCAGGAGAGCCCTTTGCAAGAAACCCTTCTGGAGCGCAAAGAAACAGACTTTGTGCTGCAGCCGCCAAGCTGCTTCTGGCTTGCTGGGCGTGACAGAAGAACCGGCACCTTGCATGAAGTCCTGCCGTTTCCCTGCCTCCCGCTGTGACCAGCAGAGAAAGAGAAAGAGAGAGAGAGGCCTGTTTTGTTGCTGGAAACCTGGTCTGCTGGCGAGTGAAACCTGCTGGGGACAGCACAATTTCTGCTTCTCTTTCTCTTGCCTTGCTTGTTTAATTGGGAGAAGGAAAATGCCAATTTTGCAAAATTTCCTATTAAATATTTAATTTGGCCTTAACAATTCAATACGCCTTGCATTATCAAACGGGCGAGGGTTCGTTCCTAGGGCCTCCCATGATTAACAAAGTAGCCAGCGTGTGACAATTTGCTGATCCAGTCATTCCAAGCCTTTGTTACATGGCGTTCGACACCGGTGGAAGAGCAGCATTAACGAAGAAACATCGATTTCAACATTAGCTGTTGGGTTGTTTTTTTTTTAATGGCAACATTCGCAGGAAGACAATGCAGGTACCTTCAATTATCTTCAAAGCAGCTGAAAGGAAGGAAATCAGTCTTAGATGTGGTAAATAGACTCCACAAACTCTCTACTGAAGCATGCAAAGAGGAACGTAAGGGAGTAACAGCTGCCTGCACAACTGTTTGCGGTTTATTCAGAAATCTGATTGAAATTCTGTGGTTTTCATATTGGTCTGAGGGATGGGGTTTTGCAAAAGTGCTTTCAGGAATCCACTAAGGACAAGATGGAAGATGTTATAAATTCAATTGCAAGGGCAAGGTAGATTGTGAAAATATTTGATCAAAACAGCTCCACTTGTTTAGAGCTGCAAGATGAATAATATGAGCTTGATCTGTTCGCAGCTCCTCTCGACATCCTCACAAAAGTTCACAAACTAGCGAAAGTTGCCAAATCATTGCTGCCATGTGCCAACTTTTGTAAATCCTGAATAGGGAACTGTAGGGCACAAATCTATACATGAGATTCACTAGCTGAGTATAGCCCCATCCTTCATTGATGGAAGCCAACAGCACATCCATGGATTCTGAAAGCTATTGCAAACCTGAAGGAACGTCCAGCCCGGACACTGAAGTCTGGCTCTGAGGGCCTTCTGGCAGTTCCTTCACTGTGAGAAGTAAAGCTTCTACACCAGCAGAAACCAAGATATGAAAAATGCTGTACTGGGACACCCCAGCTAGAGGAACACTCTACTGGCATTTAGCCACTGAAAATATGGCACAGGCAGGGAAGACAAAATGGTGCAGAATTGCAGACAGAACAGGTCAGGAGCATATGGCTTCAGTTCATGGCTTATGGGCCTGGGATAAGAAATATCTCCCCCATATGTACATATTTAAAAGCTGACTGCAGGTCAAGATCTGCCCCACCCACATTGCCACAACTGAGCATAAGCTATGGTGTGACTTAAAACTAGGGGTGGGATGGGGAATTCAATTCACTTTCCCACAGGCCTCGGTGGTCTCTAATAATAGTAATAATAATAATAATAATAATAATAATTTATTTATACCCCTCCCATCTGGCTGGGCCTCCCCAGCCACTCTGGGCAGCCTCCGACAAAATATTAAAATACAATAATCCTTCAGATATTAAAAGCTTCTCTAAACAGGGCTGCCTTCAGATGTCTCCTAAAAGTCTGGTAGTTGTTTATTTCCTTGACGTCTGATGGAATGGCGTTCCACAGGGCAGGCACCACTACCAAGAAGGCCCTCTGCCTGGTTCCCTGTAACTTCGCTTCTCGCAGTGAGGGAACCACCAGAAGGCCCTCAGCGCTGGACCTCAGTGTCCAGGCTGAATGATGGGGATGGAGACGCTCCTTCAGGTATACAGGAACGAGGCCGTTTAGGGCTTTCAAGATCAGCACCAACACTTTGAATTGTGCTGGGAAACGTACTTGGGTAGAACGTACAGGTTAGAGGGCCAATTGGAATGGAGCTGCGAGGCACCAAGGTGGGGCTTAGGAGGGGATTCTGTCTAGCTGAGCTGCTACATTACATGCTCACCAGGAGACTTCTCTGAGCTGCTCCAGATGCACAGGCCTGCAAAGCGGCTGCGGATGTAATAACTGGGATCAGAGCAGCCGCCCCACAGCTTCCAGCTGCTGATTTGAAACGCACACCCCAAATAATCCGCCTCCTCTGCGTAATTACTTGTCTCTAAATGCGCTATCTGCTGGTTGTAATTAAATCAAGCGGCAGAAGGGCAGAAACCCCTCGTGGGATCCCAGGCTGGCTTTGGAGCAGCTGCCAGTCATCACCAGGCAAGGCATAACACACCCTTCCCAAGCCCTGCTCCTAGCAGTCTGTGGCCCATTATTCAATTGTTTTCTTGCTTTCTAAAAACTTTTGAGTCCACTCAAACTCAGTGATTATACTGGCCGTGTAGCAAAACCATTAAAAGGAAATATGCAACAATCCATTAAAACACACACATAAGAATAAAAACAATAAAATGTTAGATCTGCAGCTCCTGCATCAGTTTAATTACCAACCACTGGCTCAATACCAAAGTCATATTCTAAAAGGTGTTCAGGTGCATTAGGAAGTCTCCAGATGGAGTCTGAGGGTTCCTGGAAAGCCACCACCAACAATCTCTCTCTGTTTTATGATACCTTTCAACGTCCTGGTGCCTTCTTCAAGCAATCAGAGGGATCCCATCCTTGGGCTTGGAAGCTCCCTTTGTAACTAATCTCTTGAATAGTCCCATCCTTCATTGATGGAAGCCAACAGCGCATCCATGGATTCTGAAAGCCATTGCAAACCTGAAGGAGCGTCCAGCCCGGACACTGAGGTCTGGCTCTGATGGCCTTCTGGCAGTTCCTTCACTGTGAGAAGTGAAGATGCAGGGAACCAGGCAGAGAGCCTTCTTGGTAAAGGCGCTGATGCTCTGGAATGCCCTCCCATCAGATGTCAAGGAGATGAGCAACTATATAACCTTTAGAAGACATCTGTAAGCAGCCCTGCATAGGGAAGCTTTAAAGGTTTAATGTTTTATTATGTTTTCATATATGTTGGAAGCTGCCCAGAGTGGCTGGAGCAACCCAGTCAGATTGGTAGCATATAAATAACAAATGATGGTGATGATGATGATGATGCATTGAGTGAAGCAAAGCATAAAGGTAAAGGTAAAGGTAAAGGACGCCTGACAGTTAAGTTCAGTTGCGAACGACTCTGGGGTTGTGGCGCTCATCTTGCTTTACTGGCCGAGGGAGCCGGTGTCTGTCCACAGACAGTTTTTTCTGGACCATGTGGCTAAGTCACTTCTGGCGAATCAGAGCAGTGCACGGAAACGCCGTTTACCTTCCCACCGGAGTGGTACCTATTTATCTACTTGCACTTTGACATGCTTTCAAATTGCTAGGTTGGCAGGAGCTGGGACCAAGCAATGGGAGCTCACCCCGTCGCAAGGATTCAAATTGCAGACCTTCTTGATCGGCAAGCCCTAGGCTCAGTGGTTTAGACCACAGCGCCACCCGCGTCCCAGTGTGAAATGTTACTACCTGTCATTTTCTGCTCTGCATGTAGCGACAAAGTCATTCCAGGAAAGGACATCCCCTTCCCCACTACTTCGCTTGACTCAGCATTGCCTGACTCAGCATGTGACCAACATGTCAATGTCATGGGGTTATCTCTTAGAAGAGGAGCTGAGGTAGCAACTCTTTGGGAGCAGAATGCATCCCTGACCTTCACTTGTGCTGAGACATGCCCTGCCCTGCCCATTTGTTCAGCACCAGCAGGGACTATTCTTCACCTCTTTACTACATCTGAGTGAACTGGAGCCTGCTAAAGGATTGGGCACCTTCTTGAGGCTAAAGGCTACTATCAGGGGCTTCTCTTGCCAGCCTGGAACTCCCAGCTGGCAATGTTATTATTGACTGTAAAATCACGTCGTCCTCTTTAAATCCAGCTACATTTAACTTTACGGCCTCCTGCAGCTCCCCGCAGGCTGAAGGCAAATCGTGCTGTGGAGTTATTTACATCTATTTGTGCTAAATTTACCTTCACCGTTAATTCACCTGAGAACTTGTAGTGAGACGTATTGCAGCCAAGTAAAACAAATGGCCCTCCCTAGCAGATGCGCTTGGCTGCAATGGGGCCAGTCAGTGGTCAGTCAGAAATCCTCAGTCTGGGTGGGAAATTCAGCTGGTTTCAGGGGTGAGATTTCTGCATTCCCTCTGATGTCACCTGAATGCTAAGTTAG
The DNA here is from genome assembly GCF_964188315.1 of Podarcis muralis. Classification (NCBI taxonomy): domain Eukaryota; kingdom Metazoa; phylum Chordata; class Lepidosauria; order Squamata; family Lacertidae; genus Podarcis; species Podarcis muralis. The sequence continues at coordinate 17,281,724 of NC_135669.1, forward strand.
ACCTTTAGGTGCAGTCCCAGCTACTTCTGTGGCCATCTGCTTTACAAGGCCTCTTTTTGGACTACAACTCCCATCAGCCCTAGCTAGCAGGACCAGTGGTCAGGGATGATGAGAACTGTAGTCCAAAAACAGCTCAAGACCTGAGCGTGGGAAACACTGCTGTAGAGGACAATCTTCTCCAAGCAAACTTCAGCTTCTCCTGAAATGCCTTCTGTGTAGAACCATTAACAGAGCATTTTCTGTGGAGAGCTGAAGTTTGAGAGTTCTTTGTGGAGGACAAAAAACTGGGAGATCCTTCCATAGCCTGATCCCTCCTGCCTGTTTTTACAGCTTACAAATCCCCCCTCCCCTGGTTCATTGCAGTACAGAATTAAATGTGCTGGCCTGTTGCAAACGGTTTCTGCCAAGTATATAGGAATTAAGTTGCATTTATGTAACGGGAAGCACTAGCAAATTCCATGTTCAGAACAACTGCACCCCTAAATTCCCCATACTACCTAGACCCATAAGTACCTAGAAAGCTGTCTTAGACCATTGGTCAATCTAGCTCAGTACTGTCCTCAGTAATTAGCTACAGCTTTGGGGGGTTTCAGACAGGAGTCTTGCCCAGCCTGACCTGGGAATAATGGGGATTGAACTTGAGATCATGTGTATGTAAATCAGGCAGTCTCCTGAGGAGCTACCAGCCTTCCCAAACAAGGGCTTGTCTAAGATTCAAACCCTGAATTTATTCCACCCTTGGCAAGAACTAAGCCTTAGGGGCAACCAGCATAGTGTCCTCTGGAAGATGCTGGACTCAAACTCCCATCAGTCCCATCCAGCATGGTCAATGCTCTGGGATGATGGAAGTTGTAATCCAACCATGTATGGAAGGCATCATTTGGTCTTACCCCTGCCCTGGGCCACCAAGGCTGATACCATACTCTTTGCATGCCTGATAGATGCACATGAAAGTTCCACACTTCCTACCCCTTTCCCTCTGTGCCTGACCCAAGCTTCCTCCAAGCCCAGCATAGGTGGTGACTGAGTTCATTTTTCTGTTGCTTTATTAATTCTTAATTTCCAGTTTGCAGATGGCCCAAAACCTTAAGCTCTTGATCACAGCAAGCCAGCAATCATAGAGAGGATCCCAGTATCTCTGGCCACTCTTTAATTTATTTCCTGATGCTGCTGAGAGACTTGATGGCACCAGTTTAAACATAATAAATGACTCGAGAGGGCGAGATTAGTTAATAGAGCATCAAAGCGCCCGGAAAGCGCTGCTTGGTCAGAGTTGCAAAATATGCCTCTTTTTTCTTTCTTTCCCTAAAGACAAATAGAGTCCTGGAAAGATGTAATTGGAAAGGACCTCATGAGCCAATGTCTAATCCCTTGAAAGTCCCCAATGTGGAACAACATTGCTGTTGGTTTTTTGGGGGAGGGGGGTTGGAGTTCATCTCTAAATTATGGACTCTAACACATTGCATAGAGCACCAGTAGCTGAATCCCCAGGTCCACTTTTTCTCTCGGATTGAATCAAGGCCATCTGAACTAAGCCAACCAATTTTTATGCAGCCACAAGATGCCTCTAGCGATGGAGATTTTGCCACAGAATGTGCCTTCTCCTCAGCACCTGCTCAGTCCAAAATGCCTTCCTGTTGTCTAGCCGAAATGTTTTTAGCTGTGAATTGACTCCACTCTCCTTTTTGGAAGAAACCTCTTCTCTTCCTTAAAGCTAAACAAACAAACAAACAAACAAACAAACAAACAAACAAACAAACAAACATACAAGCCCATCTCCTCAAGGTTGGCACCACCCACCCATGCAATGCAGGAATGAGGGCAGGAAAGGATGACCTCACTCCCATTTGTGATGGCACCAAGCAGCTAACAAAATTTGGCTGCATGATGACACCTGAAGCTACATTCAAGTAAGACATGCTTTCTACCCTTACCCTGGCATCATGGCTGGGGGATTCAGCAACACACAGCCACTGCTGCCAATAAATGGTGTGCAAAACCCATTGCAGGGCTTTTGGAAAATAACTCAAAGAGATTCTTCAGATGTCAAGGAAATAAACATGTATCTGACTTTCCAAAGGCATCTGAAGGCAACCCTGTACAGGGAGGTTTTAAATGTTTGAGGGTTTTTGTGTTTTAATATTTTGTTGGAAGCTGTGCAGAGTCAGATGGGTGGCTAATAATAATAATAACAATAATAATAATAATAATCATCTAAAAATAGGGTAATGAAGCTGTGGGTGTGTGATTTCAGCTCAGCTTTGGTTCCTAGCTTCTTGGTGTTGGGGTGAGTCCAACAAAGGGTTTAGGTTTCTCGACATTAAAATGTTTTGAAAGAGAGGCACGTTTCATAGCATAGACCAGAAGCCAGATCCCGGAAGCCTGATGGACTGGCGAGAACTACAATGGCCAGATGGTTGTCGGAACTGAAGACAAAGTTGAATCCAATGCAAGACAGAAAAATTTGACTAGCAGATATTTGGGAGTGAGGAAGTCGTAACAAAGCTGGATCTGCGGACTGGAGCAGGGAAGTGGCAGAACAGATGCTTTGCACGCACAGATTCAATTCTCCATGAATTTGTATAATCCTCTTCTAACGCCATCCAAGTTGGTGGCCATCATTGCCTCCTGTGGGAACAAGTTCAATAGTTTAACTATACACTGCATGGCGAAGTTTATCAGTTCTGAATCCTGCAACATTCAGCTTCATTGGACGCTGACATATTCTAGTGTGATGCGAGAGGGAGAAAAACCTTTACCATGCTACCTCTATTTTCTTTTTCTCTTTTTGCCTTTACACTTCTTTACAATGAATTGCATTTCACTGCCCATTCACTGAGTCTGGAGGGATCTCTTTGGAGCTCTTCACGATCGCTTTTTTGTCTTAATGATCCTGAGCAATATAGTATCATCTGCAGACTTGCCCCCCCCAGCTCACCCCCAAATATAAATTGTTTAGTGTTAGGGGTGAGCAGTAAGGTGGCCTCACTGTCTATTGCTGTCTGTTGACATGTTTGTTCTGCAGTTGTATTACATTGGTTTTTATTTGTATCTTTAACCTTTTTTTTGGGGGGGGGGGGCTAAACCAGTTCAAGGGCCTGTGCCTCAAATGTGTCCTATTATTAAAAGTGACACAGCACAACATAACTCAGCATAAATATCTGGTGTGATAGTCAGCCCCAGTGACCTGCCTCCAAAAAGAGCAATAGCAGCACTGATCAGGCAAACACACACCTGCTGCCCATTTCAACGTAGCAGGTGATCAAAGTAGGCAGTGGTCTAAAAAGCAGGGAAGGATGGCTGGGGTAGGCATGAGGTTGAGAAATGGGTACCCCATCCTCAGAAATGGGCACAGGGCTAGGATAAAGTGTGGTGCTATGTGAGGGAAGTGGGGATATACGGAAGAGAAGGGAAGGTAGAAGTGCAGGGATCAGTGAGTTGTGTGTGCACCTGCCAAATGTTGCTTTGGTGGCCGGAATGTTAATTTTAACTGGTCACTTTTAATTCTATGCTTTTTTATTTATAGCACACGCGGCTCTGTATTTCATTCTGTTGTAAATCGCTTGCCTGGGATCTATGATTATGGGCGACTGGTAAACATTTTAAATAATGAAATGAAACGAGCAAACATACTTTTGACAGCTGGTCTGCTGTAGAGTTTAAGAGCTGCAGACCCTCATTCTGCTTACTGGCTTTTAAGAGTAAGGATGGGTTGTTATTTTTAGTTTTGTTTTTTTAAAGATGGGCTCAATTGCAATAGTTCACCGCATGTTTTCTCTGTGTGCCCATCGCATGCGTTGATGTGGAGAGGAGGCTGAGCAAGGAGGCTTACAGAAATACTGCCAGCCCAGAGTCATCATCACAAAAGGAAGCGGAGAAAACAACCAGGAAGCGGAGACAAATTCCCTGTGATCCTTGCTTTTCACTGCAAAGCGCTGGGTGAGTCAGGTATAACGAGGCAGACTTTAAAGTCTTAACAGTAACTGCCAGAAATCCAGATTCTCTCTAGGGCCAGCTGGCTGCCTCTAGAGTCCACCTGAGCAGTGGTGGTTGCTTAAGAAGCCATCCATACTGATGATTTATCACGATGGGGGCGGGCAGGTGGGTGCTGACGCCTTAGCTGTTCTTTGGCTCGGCCAGGACCCAGAGGTGGGCTGCTTCCCCCGCTGCCTCCCCGTCTCCAATCAGCCTTCCAGGCCCAGCATGTGTTTAGAGATATCTCATCCCAATAATCTCCAAAGCCATCAAATTCGTGGGTCTTAAACTTCGGCTTTCGTTTTCTCTTCACCTCTGATCCATAAAAGGCTCAAGCCTGGGGAGGCTGCGGATCGATACGCTGAAATCTGTCTACAAAAGGAAAGCAGAGCAACAGGGAACGCTAACAAACAGCAGCGCCGGGGAGACACACAGCGAATCTCCCCTTACATCTGCACACACGCGCACGGCCTCCATCTCCCGCCCGTCCTCTTTCCCAGCCCTTCCACTTCGGTTTATGCCGCCTCCTGCCACTAGAGGGGGAGCAAAGGGTGCTGAGTTGGGAGATTCCTGCGCTAAGGCGATGACTTATTTGAAATGCTTGTGGAGGAGGAGGAGGAGGAGGAGGAGGAGGAGGAGGAGGAGGAGGAAGAAGAAGAAGAAGAAGAAGAAGAAGAAGAAGAAGAAGAAGAAGAAGAAGAAGAAGAAGAAGAAGAAGAAGAAGAAGAAGACCCTTGTCCTCACCGCTTGTGACTGGCAGCGGTGGAACTAATCTGTTAGAATTTTATCTTTTGATTCACTCACAGGCTCATTTGATTTTCAATTTTGATTCAGGAAGGTCGTTCTCTCTGATCCGAGTAACTTCTTTGTTTTGCTATCTTCACCTCTTGTCGTGGATGAGGGATGCCGTCTTTGAATTAAGGCAGCCTTTGCCAAACCCAAAAGGTAAAGGTAAAGGGACCCCTGACCATTAGGTCCAGTCGTGACCGACTCTGGGGTTGCGGCACTCATCTCGCTTTATTGGCCGAGGGAGCCGATGTACAGCTTCTGGGTCATGTGGCCAGCATGACTAAGCCGCTTCTGGCGAACCAGAGCAGTGCATGGAAATGCTGTTTACCTTCCCACCAGAGTGGTTTCAAACTGCTAGGTTGGCAGGAGCAGGGACTGAGCAACGGGAGCTCACCCCGTCTTGGGGATTCGAACTGCCAACCTTCTGATCCGCAATTCCTAGGCTCTGTGGTTTAACCCACAGCGTCACCCATGTCCCATTCGCCAAACCTGGTACCCTCCAAATGCTTTGGACTACATAAGCAGAGCCTGCTGGATCAGAGCAATGGATCTAGTCCAACACTCTGTTCTCAGAGTGGCAAACCAGAGGCCTCTTATGAGAAACCAGCAAGCAGGACCTGAGTGCAAGAACACTATCCTCAGAAGCACGGCTGTTTTCACCCCTGTAGGCAGAGCATAGCCACCATGGCTAGTAGCCCTGGATTGCCTTTTCCTCCACGAATTTGTCCACTCTACTTTTTAAAGCCATCCCGGCTGGCGCCCATCACAATGGGCTCCTGTGGGAGTGAGTTCCACAGTTTAACTATGCATTGTATGAATATGAACTTCATTTTATCTATCCTGAATCTCCTAACATTCATCTTCGTTGGATGTCCACGAGTTCTAATGTTATGAGAGAGGGCAACCCCCCCCCCCATTTCTTTAGCCACTTTCTCCAAGCCATGCATAATTTTATGAATTTCCTTCATGTCACCTCTTACTTGTCTTTCCTCTAAACTAAGAAGTCCCCAATACAGTCGTTTTGGAGGTCCGTTCTTAACCTGAAACTGTTCTTAACCTGAGGTACCACTTTAGCTAATGGGGCCTCCCGCTGCCGCCATGACGCGATTTCTGTTCTCATCCTGAAGCAAAGTTCTTAACCTGAGGTACTATTTCTGGGTCAGCGGAGTCTGCAACCTGAAGCATCTGTAACCCAAGGTACCACTGTACTTCATTGTTTATTTGCACCCTCTTAATCATTTGGGTTGCCCTTTGCTGAACCTTCAAAATCTACAGCTACAAGATATGAGGCTGAGGGTACATTCTATGATATGTTGTGGACTTGTAAAAGAGTATGGGGAAATAATTTATAATGAATTGAAAAAAAATGCTTAAAAGTACTCCCCCCATACGCCACAACAGCAGCAAGAATACTTATTGCAAAGTATTGGAAGACACAAGATCTACCCACCCTGGAAGAATGGCAGATGAAGGTGATGAACTATATGGAACTGGCGGAAATGACTGGCAGAATCTCAGACCAGGGATAAGAGTCGGTGGAAGAAGACTGGAAAAAGTTTAAAGATTACTTACAGAAATACTGCAAAATTTATGAATGTTAGAATGATGTTGGATAAGACGTTAAGTGGTTTTTAGCTGTAATGCTATAAAGGAATATGAAAAAATGGATTATTAATAGGTAAAAATTTAATGTTATAATATTTTAAGATTAAAGACGAGGATAAACAAAGAGGGAAAGGATTTGCTGAACTAACAAATTGAATTGGAATACAAAAAAGGGAGGGGTGAGGAGGTCCGGGAAACAAGCAAATGAAAGATAAGTAATGGAAAGATTGAATTGTTTTTAACTATTTTTATTTTGTATTTTTCTTTTTTCTTTTTTCATTTTGTAATATTTTGAAAATCTTAATAAATATCTCTTTTAAAAAAAAGTACTCCCCCCCCCCCGAGTTCTTTTTGCTGGGGATAATTCAGATGGAAATTCCCACATGTCCAAAAAGGCTGTTTATGTATGCCACTACTGCGGCCCATGTTCGTTAGCCCCAAAATGGAAAACGAGTGAGGTCCCAACTAAAGAAAATTGGCAACTTAAACTGACGGCATACACAGCTGGCAGACTTAACTTATAGAATAAGAGAACAAAAAGAATGTACGCTTAAAGAAGATTGGAAAATGTTTACTTAATATATGGGTGAAAATTGTGTATATTCGAAAACGTTGGCAGCATTAAGATAAATTCAACAGTGTAAATAAGTTTTGATGGATGTAAAAATGGAATACTGAATGGCTTAGTTTATGTAAAATATGCAGGGATCTATGGCATCCAAACTGAACCATGGAAGGAGAGGAAGGGAAGTCATTGATAGTTTAGGGTTGTTCAAATGTATATTCTAAAATGTATAATAGAAAAACTTAATAAAAATTATACAAGAAAACAAAATCTACAACTCCTATCAGCACCAGCCAGCATGGCTGCACAATGCTGGGGCTAGGAAAGAGAATTGTAGTCCAAAATATCTGAAAGGCATTAGGTTGGGGAAGGCTGAATTAACGCAGCTTGAGGTGATGAGTTGGTGACTAAGGCGCACCACAAACCACCATCAACACATGTCAGTAGGAAATCTGGAGTGAGCCTTTTCCTTTTTAACCAACAACAAAAAATTCTTTCCATTTCACATTTGTCAAAGGTGAAGTGACATAAAACCACAGAAGCGTGAAAACATCAATTAATGCATATTAAAACATAAACAAGCTGTGCGTTGAAGGAGCGAGATCTCCTGTAGGCAGACGAAAAAGAACGACAGTGTTTTCTTATGGTGGCTTTGAATAACAAAGTTGTTCCTTCATCTATCTGGTGAGTACATGGAAGTTCCCTTAGATGGAGTCAAACCATTCATCGCTCCATCCAGGTATTGGAAGTAGTGACTCAGGCAATTATCAAAGAATACAATTTCCCTTGCCCTTTAAATGAAAATGGAGTTCCAAGATGAGAGGGCAAAGGATGCATGAGGAGGAGACGGGTTTAGCACCAGGGAACTCACCAACATCTTCGTTCAGTGCCATGACCCTAGACACTCGTTGAACCAAAGGGGATTGAATCTGTTTGTAGACGAAACACTGGTACTCTCTACCACACAGCTCTGCCCCCTCCATTTCTTATGGGCACAGAGTCTATCTAGTCCAGCACTGACTACTCTTAAGCGGCAACAACTTTCCCAGGTCTTTCTCAGCCGCCTTCCTTATCACCCTGTAACTGGAGACTGCAGGGGTTGGACCCTGCACAAGGCAAAAAGAAGCTCTGCCGCTGACTTATGGGTCCTCCCTACATGTGTGACCCCTCCTTCCTTTCAAGCAGCACACTTGCTGGTGGAAAGGTAACACTTCTACAGGCGGAAAACAAAGGTGGTCTCTGGGTGCATGCGCAAGAATGGTGTGTGAAAAGGCAAGAGTACGGCATTATCATGCATGCATAATGCAGCCAGAAATTAAGAGCAGGTTGGGGAGTTGGAAAAACAACAGGAACATACCTTTTCCTGTGAGTTTCAGAGACATAGAGAGAGAAAAGAGAATCTGGGGTCATGGCTGACCCAAAGGCTACTTTTGCAAGATCTTTAAAATTATAAACTTCACAGCACTTTAGGTGATGGCAGTAAACCCTTGAACTTTTGCATCTCTTACCGTTCCCATGGTAACTCTAAAATGCTCACTTGGGTGGGCCATCCAGAATATTCTGTTTGCATAGAAGTGGAGGAGACTGGCGGTTGTTTTCCCTTTTCCCTGCCATGCCATAAGCGGCATGAACACACAGGCACACACCCAGGATAATTAAAATATGTACCATTTAATGGATGGAAACAACAGGCTCTTTTAATTAGCACGGGCCTTCGTTTAGTGCTGTTTTGTTTGTGCCCCACTGAAGATGAGGACAGGGAGAGGGGAGGAGTGGGTGGGGGGGATAGATGAGGAGGGAGGGCACACTGTTTATTTAAGCAACACAAAACATTGGCATTGCAATACTAATTGAATTAATTATAAAAGCAATTTGGTTTACTCCCCCCCTCTCTTCTTTTTGGCAAATTTGATTTGTCAGTTTCTGAGTGGTTGCATGGATCTGGGTTAAAAGAGCAGTGGGATGAATTCCTCGCTTGGGATCTCATCAGCTAATTTTACAATGAGAAGATGGAGTTGGAAAATAGAACTTCTTGAAGCTGGAGGGGGGGAAGGAAAGCAATATTTTGTGGCCTTGGAGGGCAAAGAAAAGGACATCTTGGACATGAATTCCAGTGGTACCTTGGACTCCCTTATGACTTTTTCACCTCCCATCCACAATTCTCATTGTCTATTTGAGATCTCCACTTACCCTTCGTGTTCATGCATTATGGTGATCCTTATGGCTTCTGGCAGGAAGCATGCCACTCTTGTTTGGTATTGTTTTTTACAGGGCATAGCTTGCTGTGAATACCCTAAAAATAACCTAAAATACCTTAATACCCTAAAAAGGCTATTGCCCAACTGGATTTTGATGTGGGTGTTTTTCTTATGGACCAGCATTCATTTATTAGAATTTGTATACCACTTAAGCAGTTGACACAAAATAAAGTGTACATTAAAATTGTCAATAAAAGTCACAGTTAAGAACAAGTTAACATGGTTACCTTTCTGTTTTATTTATATGGCATGGTTACCTATGCTACTGCTTGCTTGCTTGCTTGCTTGCTTGCTTGCTTGTTTGCTTGATACACCAATTAATTCTATTCCACCAAGCCCCAGTTCTAACCCTGTTTCCAACAAAGAAAGATCCTGAGCTGGTTTGCTTACACCAGACAGACTCATTTAATTTGAACTTTAGGCTAAGATGCATCCAACAAGAATGGTGCAAAGGAATTTCACTTGAAATTTGGTTCTTGGGCTTTCAATCCATAATGGCAATGACTGCCTTGGAATGCATTTCCCGAGGCATAAAAATATTGTGAAATGCCAACCAAAGCATCACAACCTTAAGGGAAGGTATAGACTTGTGAAAGAGTCATGGGTCAGAGGCAGAGCACACACTTAAAACACAGGGGGTCTGTGATTCCTGAAGTCCCCAGTTATCCACTTCAGAGGATCTCAGGTAGACAGACTGTAAAGAGCTTTGAGCCAATCCTTAGCAATTGCCAGTCAGAGTAGACAATAGCCTGGTTGGACTGATAGTATAGGACATACATCTCCATGTGTCTAAAAAGGTCAAGGGACCCCTGACCATTAGGTCCAGTTGTGGCCGACTCTGGGGTTGCGGTGCTCATCTCGCTTTATTGGCTGAGGGAGCCGGCATACAGCTTCTGGGTCATGTGGCCAGCATGACTAAGCCGCTTCTGGCGAACCAGAGCAGCGCACAGAAATGCCGTTTACCTTCCCGCCAGAGTGGTACCTATTTATCTACTTGCACTTTGACGTGCTTTCGAACTGTAGGTTGGCAGGAGCAGGGACTAAGCAATGGGAGCTCACCCCGTCGTGGGGACTCGAACCGCTGACCTTCTGATCGGCAAGTCCTAGGCTCTGTGGTTTACCCCACAGCGCCACCCGCGTCCCCTCCATGTGTCTACCAATGTGCAAAAACAGAAATTTCCAGCTCTACTTCCTAAGGATTTTGCAGAGTGAGCTAGAGGAGCTGTCCAGCACAAGGCGTTGCTGAAACAGAGGACAACTGAGAGTGTTGACTCAGTTTTGAGCCTGGTCCTTATCTTCCTGCAGCGGCAGCCTGGGCAGAGTCACTTCTCCACTGACAGGAATCCTTGGTCCTTTTTATTATGTCTCCTGTAGTGTGCGCTAAGCCAATAATGGGTATCTGCCTGTTCAAACAGTCCAGGTAAACAGTCTTACATGTACCAAGCCAGTTCGCACAAGTCAGTAATACTCTCCTATCTGATCTGCTAAGACCAGTGCAAACCTCAGCATGCACCGGAAAGAAAGCTGTTCCTTTGGGGATTGATGTATTTGAATGCATTTGTGTGTATACCTGTGGACACATATAATGCTTTTTCAGCTATCAAGGCTAGTTGCACAATGAGTCACCCCTTTTGTATCCAAGTTCCTGTTTGTGTGTGTGTGTGTGTGTGTGTGTGTGTGTGTGTGTGTGTGTGGAAACCTGATGGCTTCTACAGCTCACCTGCCCTGCCTGTATGCTTGTGCCAAAGCATGGTGAGTATTTCAGCCACAAGAGCCAGCATTAGCTTTCAGCAAGTGGACTTCCATTTTCTTTCCTTTTCTCTTTTGGCAGCAAGCTTTTACATCTGGATATGTTTTGCTTAAGAAAGAGAGTATCTCATTTTAAATAATTAGAAGTTGCATTTGTAGCTTCTCCCTTTTGCAGCTGTAGCTTCTGACAGAACTTCACCACCCCTGAATTCAGGTTGCTGACCCTTCTCTCACATTTTATACTTGTCTCTCTGCCAAGTGTGGATCTACCTTTCCTGTGTGTACATCCTCCCCCCATCCATTCTCTGCCCTTTCATCTTGGCATCCCATTTTCATTTAATGGGAAAAAATGTGGCTGAAATCTTTGATAATTACCTGGGGCATTGTTCCCAAATTGCATCTGATTGCTTTTGCTGGAGGCTCCCGTCTCTTTTCTCAAAACCTGCTGGGTTGTATTTTATGATTAAAGAGAGGGGGAGAGAGAGAAATATATTTTTTCCATGTGTAACAATGGAGGTTGCTTATCATCATGCAAAGTATCAAAACCCCAACAAAGAAGGCTTTTTAAAAAATAAAAAAATAAAAGCCATGGGAAGTTGTGATGATTACTCTGTCCCTGCATCTTCCCTTTTCACTTCACCAAAGATAAATTGACACCCGAAGATTTTTCAAAACACTGGTTTGTGTCCTACATAAAACTAGTTTAGGTAGGCCTTTGCTGAATAGGCCAGACTTTGAGGAGGCCACACCCTGCCTGTTTCAACTACTGCTCTGATGCTATAATCAAAGTCCATGGTGGTGAAGGGAAAGGAGATGTGAAGCTGGCTACTTTTCCCACTTTGTAAATGCAACAACCTGACTCTTTGCAAATGTGGCAGCTCGATACACTGCCTTAAAAAAGGAAAAAGAGGGACGCGGGTGGGTTAAACCACAGAGCCTAGGACTTGCCGATCAGAAGGTCGGTGGTTCAAATCCCCGCGATGGGGTGAGCTCCCGTTGCTCAGTCCCTGCTCCTGCCAACCTAGCAGTTTGAAAGCATGTCGAAGTGCAAGTAGATAAATAGGTACCACTCTGGCGGGAAGGTAAACGGCATTTCCGTGCGCTGCTCTGGTTCGCCAGAAGCGGCTTAGTCATGCTGGCCACATGACCCAGAAGCTGTACACCAGCTCCCTCGGCCAATGAGCGCCGCAACCCCAGAGTCGGCCATGAGTGGACCTAATGGTTAGGGGTCCCTTTGCCTTTACCTAAATGCAACAACCTGACTCTTTGCAAATGTGGCAGCTCAATACACTGCTGCCACATTTGCAAAGAGTCAGGTTGTTGAGAGACCTAACCTTTTTTAAAAAAAACTGCTGGGAAATTCCAGGAAGGAAGGACATGGCACCTCCAACTTCTTCAGCAATGATGGCCAAACCATTCAGGGTCACACTTATCACCAGGGTCTTTCCCAAAGCCAGAAAGTGGCAAGCACAGGTTCCAAATTAGGTTGGGTCTGTGGTATTGGGCCGTACTTCTTTAACTCTGCCCATGAACCCCATGTAGCGTTTCACCTGACCCAACAACCTGTACTGCAGCTGTCAGCCCTGCTGAGAAAGCCCAAGGTGCTTGGTTTGTTTCTGACTCACCACAAATGCTGCGGTGTGAGGAAACCCTCTGATCTGTCTCCTCACTTCCCATTGCTTTTATCTCTTGCGAAAGTCATTAGAAACTATCATCATGTATTCCACTTCTGCTTTGTCTCTAACACTGTTGCTGGCATAATGCTTTCAGGGGGCAGGTGTCACACTGGCTAGGGGACTGCCTGGCACAGTAATAAAGTGATGGGGGAAAGCATTGCTTACTAAAAGCCCTGCCCATCAGTCTCCTGATATAGGCAGAGAGGGAGAGATTGGGTTGGGAAGCAACTCTAAAACTTGAAATCTTCTCTTGTCCTTATTCTATATTACTGATCCCCCATGACCCCTGCAGTTAACCAGCTGGGTGCAGCCAATGCATAAAAGAAAACAAAGTGACCCATTGGTTGGCAATGTGGGTACTGAACACTATGTTGTCTATGCTGGTCCTTGCAATGACTAGAGAAATAAGTTCTCAAGGGTGGAAACTCATTGCTTGAGAAACAATCTCATCTTCCCTCTTGAGCTGAGTTCATAGTAACACTTTCACAGAGCTCACCTGTCTGGTCCCATCTACACATCTCCTGATGGCAAAGAGGAGAGTGTGAAATGATCCTTTGACTGGCTATTTCTCTGGGCTGGTGGCTGCCATTTTGTTGCACATCTGGTTGGCACCTCAAGGCATGTGTCAGGCCCATAAACATTACGACAGCATGATTACTCCTATGATATGTTGTATTTATTGACCTCTCTTGCAATGGTTTGGAGGCAGGAAATGTTTCTCATTTTTACGTTAAAGGGAAGCAATTTAGAAACTGCTGTTAAAAGTCTTAAAAATGGCTGGAGCTTTGATCACCGTCCGGTGTGAAGGGCTGTAAGGGAAGGTGCTTAGTTGAAACATCTTGAGGGCAGAATGCAAGTCGTTCTTCAGTCGTGGAAGCCTAGAAGCCCAATTCCAACCCAGCCATTTTAAATAATTTATGGTTTTCCTTTCGTTCACAGAGTGTTATTACCTCCCTTAATATCATTTACAAATTGCACATGATCCCATCAATTCTACTAAAGTGAGGAAATGTCCAAAATAGCTTTTTAAAAAATCAAACTTTAGAGCATAAATGGGAATTTATGGAGCTGGACTGGCCAAAGAAAGGGCAAAATACAGCCATGGAGTATGAATGATAATAGACTCATCTTCATCATCTTTTGCAAGGCTGCCAAGCTTTGGAGCACCAGGACTGGGCTGGTTTGCTGAATGTTAGATACCCTGATTTAAAAATAAATGAAAACTGACACATTTCAAAATATTCTTGGAATATTAGAGAGAACTCTGGCCAGTCAGTTTGTCCCGCAAAATCATCTCCAGCAGAATCTTCTCTGAAGCTGATTGAGATTCCTTCTTGTAAAAACACTATCAGTTTTCACCTTGTTTTCAGAGGCTCAAAATTATTATCATGACTGGACATTCTCCAGCACCTCCAATTTATTTAAAGGAAAACTACAGAATTCCAAACCAGCTCTGAAAGAGGAAAAGGGTATGTACCAATTCTGTACCAAGCTCTTTACAAACCATATTTCCTATATCCCGAGAACCAGAAGAATGGGGGCAAGAGTGGGTGGCTTCTTTAAGGCTATCTTTTGCATTTCATCAGAGGGTCTAGACATTGCTTAATTTTTAGGGGTGGTGGTGGTGGGGAGGTTAGGGCTCAAATTTATTTGAGCAAGGGGATTTATGTATTTGCCTTTTTTTTTGTTTGCTTAAGGCATTTATATTCATAACCATCTATCTCAGGATATTTTACAATGAAATTTTAAATGCACAATGACAATACATTTACAAGACCCAAAAACGAAAATCAATTGAACTATAAAAGCAGCAAAGTGGAGAATGCAGGTCACCAGTGTTTAAAACAGGGACACCTTAAAATGTCTGAGAGACAGAAGCCCATCTCGCACTGCACATTTAAAGCACTATTATACCGCTTGCAAGGGACGCGGGTGGCGCTGTGGGTAAAAGCCTCAGCGCCTAGGACTTGCCGATCGAAAGGTCGGCGGTTTGAATCCCCACAGCAGGGTGCGCTCCCGCTGCTCGGTCCCAGCGCCTGCCAACCTAGCAGTTCGAAAGCACCCCCGGGTGCAAGTAGATAAATAGGGACCGCTTACCAGCGGGAAGGTAAACGGCGTTCCGTGTGCTGCGCTGGCTCACCAGATGCAGCTTTGTCACGCTGGCCACGTGACCCGGAAGTGTCTTCGGACAGCGCTGGCCCCCGGCCTCTTGAGTGAGATGGGCGCACAACCCCAGAGTCTGTCAAGACTGGCCCGTACGGGCAGGGGTACCTTTACATTTACCATTTATACCGCTTGCAACAGCCATGGCTTCCCTAAAGAATCCTGGGAACTGTAGTTTGTTAAGGGTTCTGAGAGTTAGTAGGAGGCCCCTATTCCCGTTACAGAGCTACAATTTCTAGAGTAGTGTAACAGTCAATCCCTCCTTCCAGGGAACTGACATTGTTTTAAATGTAGGGTGCAGATAGGGCTAGATCATGGGTAGGCAAACTAAGGCCCGGGGGCTGGATCCGGCTCAATCGCCTTCTAAATCCGGCCCGTGCATGGTCCGGGAATCAGCTTGTTTTTACATGAGTAGAATGTGTGCTTTTATTTAAAATGCATCTCTGGGTTATTTGTGGGGTATAGGAATTCGTTCATCCCCCCCCCAAAAATAGTCTAGCCCCCCACAAGGTCTGAGGGTCAGTGGACCGGCCCCCTGCTGAAAAAGTTTGCTGACCCCTGCTAGATAGATAGATAGATAGATCTTAACCTGGTACCTAAAGACAATTGGGTAGGCATCAGGCATACTTATTTGGAGAGGGTGTTCCATAAAGGGGGTGACAGATGACCCGCACAGCCCACAGGTGGCCAACTGCCTTATTCCTGATGGCAAAGCCACTTGAATAGCTCTCTTGTATCATGGTATTCCTAGAGAGAACTTTGACCCCATGCAGTTGTGCTACTACTACTAGTAGTAATTTTATCAAATCTAAGGCATAGCAAAATAAAAAAGGAACATGGAGAGTTGAGTCACAAATCTAGCTCTTAACCTCCTGGCCACCAGGAATGGATATATTCATAGGTGCCAACTCTAGGTCCCTTCCAATAATTTTCTTCTGGGGGGACAGCCCCCTCAATATACAATATTCTCTCCCCCAACCTGCAGTGATGGCCCAAGTGCCGATGAGCGCACCTGGCCAATGGATGGCAGGTGTAGGAGAGGCAGGTGCCTGGCTGCAGGGAGGCAGTTGACCGACATGTGCCAGCCTATCTGGACATGTGCCAGCCTGACCCCTGACTCAGAAGGAGTGCAGAGCAGGGGCATTGTCATCATGGGGCACGGCAGGCTCGTCCTCCCCAATGTTTTGTCCAAGCTGCTGCCACTGGATGTACAGTATTTCTTTTATTTCCTTAAATTTATTCCCACCACAGAACCCAAAGTGGCATTCAGAGGTGGCTCCCAGGTGGACTTCCCATCCCAATCCCTGTGTTCAAACAAGAGAAATGGTTGGCTTGCGTAATTAGCTTTCCTGTTTTACTGGGTTCTGGAAGAAGCCCCCTCCCTACTCAAGTTCAGCCTGGATTTGATGATTGGGGGAGGTTGAAGAAGGAAGAACCCCTCCCCTCCCTTTTCTCCCCTTCCCCTCCCCACTTCATTAACTCTGCATCCTAGGCAAGCTCAGGGCTGTGCATTTTCATTTCCTTTTTTTTTTTTGCTGCTGGTGTCATAATCATACTCTCCATGGCAACACAGCATGGTTCCACTGGCACAGGCCAGCCATGATTTCTGCAGGAGGGCGAGGAAGCCACAGAAGCAGCCATCCAAAATATACAGAGACAAGCAGCTGGGGGGATGCACACCATCGAGGGGCACCCAACAGAAAGTTCTTAGGAGTGGCTCTTCAGTGCAAAACACACACACGTTCACCCCCACCAAGACTCTTCTTAGAATGCACAATGGGCTTTATGCATCCGCTTAAAGAGGACTGTTGCTCACTTCTTCCTTCCTCACCATAGCTCACAGGACACATTTGCAAGCCAGAGAGACTGACGTGGTACCACACACATTGCAACTGAGCACATAATAATAATAATAATAATAATAATAATAATAATAATAATACCCCACCCTCCTCAGGGCAGCTGACACTTAAAAACAAGATTAAAATACAACTTAAAGACAAGATTAAAATACAACATTAAAATGCAGCCTCATTTCAGTAGGAACTCAAATCAAAAACTTTTTGGGGGATGAAAACGTCAAGTCTCCACCAAGGCCAACTATCCAGACTGGTCCTACGTGGGCCAGGAAAAAAAAGGCCAGGGAAGTCCCTGAATAGGAGTTCCATCACAGAAGGAGGAAAGGAAAGGGAAAGAGGGGGAGGGGATCTAGTCTGTTAGCTACAGCATAATGCCTTTTTGAAGCCTACTAATTTCAGGGAGGGGAGTGGGCCACTGTGGGCACACGAGGAAAGACCAGCACTTACAGTATGTGTGAACCCATAGGCATGATAGTAGTGACCCCTGAACTAGAAAGCCCCTGATCTTCATGCAGCCAATACTTAAACTATGGAACTTGCTTTCACAGGAGGCAGTGGTGATGGCTGTGCTTTGCTTCTACAGTACAAGGCAGCAATGCTTCTGAATAT
This sequence comes from Podarcis muralis, assembly GCF_964188315.1. Lineage (NCBI taxonomy): Eukaryota > Metazoa > Chordata > Lepidosauria > Squamata > Lacertidae > Podarcis > Podarcis muralis. The sequence goes on from NC_135669.1 coordinate 17,298,972, forward strand.
CCATTGCTGGAAACTACAAGAGGAGAGAGTGCTCTTGTGCTCGAATCCTGTTTGTGAGTTTCCCACAGGCATCTGGTTGGACACTGTGAGAATGGGATGCTTTCATTCTTAAGTTCTGAAAGCCAGACACAATGGAGGTCTAAGGCATCTTAAGGCATTCAGACCCCATGGATGCTCTTGCAGTGGACTTAACAAACAATTGTTAGATGGTAGTAGGAAGTGATGCCCTCTGCGCCTAGGCCTCTGGGCTCATCCCTGAAGGCTCTGAAGGCACTTGACTTGGCCAACAGGATTTTCTGGGCCAGAGGATGTGGCTTTGTATTCAGGGAGATGCCAACATCTCTTCCATCCCACTTCCAAAGGGCACATAGCAGAATGTAATGTGCATAATGTGGTTCAGTTTAAATAACGTGTAAAGTGTAAATTTTTAAATTTTAAACCTCGATATCCTATAAGCGCAGCGCATCAGCACCCACAGTTGGCTGTGAAATTTAAAGCAGAATAAAATGACAATCTAAATTTTAAAATTTAGAGGATTTATTAGGACCAAGCAAATTAGGCAATACAGGGGAAATCATTTGAGCCAGGCCTTCTTAAAGGGGGAGCTCTCTGAAGAAGGAGTCTGAGATCCCCTTGGCTGTTCCCCTTACAGAGCTACAATTCTCAGAATTACAAAGGAAGATAGTTAAACTACTTTGGTAGTCATTGAGGAATAAGGGTCTTCAAACAACTCTGAGCACCCTTTACAAACTACAGTTCCCAGGATCCTTTAGAGGAAGCAATCACTGTTTAAAGTGGTATGATACTGCTTTAAATGTATGGTGTGGATATAGTCATTAACATGGCATAGCCTGGTCCGAAGGCTGCTCCTTTAAGAGATGCACAGCAAAGGAAGTCCTCTTCTATTGCCTGCGATTCAGCTAAACAGACTCTAAGCACGGAGACCATCCCAGGCAGACTGCGATTTCTCCTTCAAATGCTTCTGTGATGTTCACAGGGCAGCCCTTTCGGCAGGTTCTCTCTTTTCCTTGGGCTCTATGCAAATTCCTGTTCTCTGCAACTTATTAGATAACAAAGGGCTGTTTTCTCTGTGGAGATCTGCTTGTCTCTGAGCCTTGTGAAAAGGATAATTAAGGGCTGCTGTAGGAAGCTACACCGGATCATTTGCATTGCCTCTAAGTAAGAAACGAGGCAGCAGATCAGCATCTGAAAGGGGAAACCCTAAAATACAGAAAGTGATGGTGCCTTTAGACAGGAAAATAAATAAATAAAAACAATTCAAAACAATATTCAAATGAGCCCAACTCTTTTAAAAATCTGCAGAAAGTCTTATTTTGGTGGGTCAAGGAGAAGGCCAAGAAATTTAGGTTGCAAAGATCTCAGTTATAGCAAATCTGTTCCATGGACCACCCTTGCCCAGCCTCCCAGCCAGGGGTGTTTCCTGCTGCTGCAAAGGTTCCTTAGGGCTGAACCTGGAGGAAGAATCTCCTGCATGTGAAAAGCATTTATGTATAAAAACAGGGCCTTATACTGAGCCTGACCACTGGTCCATCTATCTCTCCGGAGTTTCACACGTGGGTTTTCCCCAAGTCCTACCTGAAGATCCTTGTGGAGTTTGAAGCTGCAGTCTTTAGCATGCAAAGCAAGTGAGTTACAACTCTTCATTGTGAAATGAGGGTCATGCTGCAGTTGCTTTGCCACTGTTGAAATTTGCTAGCTGGATCTTTGAGGTTTTCCTGGGGTGAAATCTACGTACCTGGCCTAGTTGTGCGGTGGTGGTGGTGGGGTTGGAATACAGGCAAACAGGTCCTGTGCTCCTGTCCTTCACTCTCTTGCCACAGTGTGACTTGCTACAACTGCAAAGGAAACTCTAATGGGAAGTGCCCTACCTTTGCTGAACACAGCAATTCCCGGCCCTTCCAGTAAGGTCCCTGGAGGATAACCCGAGTGGCTGTGATCTCTCCTCAGTTCAATGAGGGTAGACCATCCCCCACATTGTACAGTGCAGTTTAAATTTTTTATATAGAGTAAGGTTGCCCTGGAACAAAGTAGTCTTGCGGCGAAATGGAAATACTTTGATAAGAGAAACTGTGGAAGCAGCAGCAGCAGCAGCAGCTGCAAGTTCACCGAAGTTATTACTGGACTCCACAGAAAGGTACAGTCTTATCTGCAAACAGATTATTATTTTTTTAAGTGAAAAAGCTGTGGCAGCTGCTTAAATGCATTGACTTGTTGGAAACCGTCAAGATTTGGATACAAATGCGATCGAGCGCTATCACTTAGGTGTCTCGGCCCATCTGCACGGAGCGGCTATCGATCTGAGCTGATATACATCGATTCCAAGAAAACTACCCTGCTTTGAAAATGAACTTCCAGTAATTTTGGCTGGGGGGGGGGGAGGAGGGAGTGAATGCAGCATGTTACCTTCTCTTGTTTTGTTAAACGTGTCTCGTGCGTTTGAAATACAAAAGTAAATCCAAACAAAACGGCTCGGTTGGAATTAAAATGCATTGATTCTCCAGGAGGGGATAATAGCCTTTGCTAAAAGCTTTTGCCGGTGCTCACGTTTGTTGCTTTTCCTTTCCATGGGCCCAAGCACCAACCCCTCCCTTCTCTTTTCAAATTACTCAAACATGGAGACACAGGGATATATATATCTACCCACACACATATAAACACAATACTTTTGTTTGCATGTCACAGTCTACTGCTGAAGCATCACAGAATGCCGTGCCCAAGAAGATTAAAAAAGAAGTCAGATGCCAATTTTTGGCTACAGGCTTAATTTATTGGGGTGGAGAAAAGGCTTCCAGACACACAATTTTCCAAATTGGGTTATTTTGGTGGTGAGCAGTGTAGTGCGATTGCTTGGTTGGGACTTGATTGTTACTCTTTTGTGGTTATCACCTAATTTGGACTTTTGTGCCACATCTTCCCAGCATTTGAAATCTAACAGTGCTCCATCTAGCTTAACCATCTGACAGTAAGGATGACATTCTTTGGAATAATGGTGCATTGGATTTTTCTGAAATACAATTTTAGACAAACAGATTGAGTTTTCAAGGGGTAAAAGGAAAGCTCCTCAGTTCTCCCCACCCAATCAAGTGTGTGTGTGTGTGTGTGTGTGTGTGTGTGTGTGTGTGTTCTTCATTCCTCTTTGCAGCTCTGGTACATTGATACTTCAGCAGCATTTGAAGGGTTGCTTTTCTCACCACTTCATGATCCAAGCCAATCAGGGTTCATATACTGATTATTTTGACGTTGCAGTGCCCCACTGCTGGTAAGATCTGGATATATGGCAGTGTCATTGAGGATAAAGAAGTGTGGGATGTGTGGGAAGAGGGAGAATTTTTCTATTGCCCATGCAGCCATGGAATACTTTCTGTCTTGCCTTTGTGGGACTTGATGATTTCCTAGTGCTGAGAAGCAAGACTTCTAATCCCATTGCAACTCTATCCATGCACAACTGATTGGGACAGGGTGGTGGTGGGGATGCACATATGCATCTGAATTTGCATTCTGCAGAAAGCTTAAGTCAGGCAGATGGGCTATATCTGCATCTGGATACAGTACACTAGATTGGGTGAAGGGAATGTTGGACGCACGGCACCAGCAATGGAGGCATTCTCCCCCATCCAGCCCATCTTTGCTAAATAATTGGTACCTGTATGCAAAATGGTGCAGAAATGACTGGAGTGTGTGTTGCATTTCATATGGGGGCCGATATATCCCTAAAATATTCCTCTCTGTCAGGAGCCGGAGTCAGGAGTAGGTCAGAAACAGTGTCAGTGACATTAACCCTTTATTTAAAGAAACCAAAACAGTGCAGGTGATCACAGCAACTCTTCCCAGTAGGTCTTGCCCCAATGAGCCAGTTGCAAGGAATGAAGGTCTTCCCACTACTCTCTAAGGTTCCTCCCCTGGTTCCTTCCCCAGCAGTCTAAGGCTCCATCCTCTTGTCTCTCTTTGATCTGCTATCTTCATTTCTTTGTAGGTTCTAGGAGACCAGGGTGGGGAGGGGGGAGTGGAGCTGGTCACAGCAGGATGGAGAGACTCCTCCTCTGAGCCTTCTTCCCCTAGGAGTTCCCCAGCTGGTGTCTCCTCCCACCATTCCTCCGCATCCAGCCAGTCCATGACATTTCCCTACATTCAATACTACAGAACAGTTTCCAGAAGCTACAAAGAAACTGTAGATTGAGCATCCTCCATTCATTTCCAGGAGCTCTAGACCAAGGGTGGCTACTATGTGACCCTCCAGGTACTGTTGGACCACAGCTCACTCCTGACAATTGGCAATGCTGGCTTGGGGTGATGGGAGTTGGAGTCCAAAAACATCCAAAGGGTGTCTTGACATTTGTATGATTTGTGACCATTCTTCCATTTTTCTGAAGCACTGATTGCAGCCACTTCTGCGGCTAGTGAGCTGCATTGCTAAGAGATAAACTGGAATGAAGAAAAAAAACACAATTCCTTTGGCTTATAGGATCTAGGCATTAGTTCAGCATGTCTAGAAGTTGATGGAAGCATTGATGGGTGGCAGATCAGCTCTGCTGACTTCCAGGGACCACTTTATATCAGGCAAGACTCATCATAAGATTACAGGAGAAACTGGGCCAAGTCACCATTGCTGTTTACACACAACACACACACACACTCCACATACCACTGCTGTTTTGCTGTCCTTAAAGTCTTCTGCTTTGTTTTCCATCCTTACAGCCTGGGTTCCAAGACACCAACCCCATATCAGATGCTGCTTCCTTGCCCTCTTCTGCAGACCTTGAAATTTCTCTTCTCCAGGGTCAAGTCCCTGGTGCCTGCTCATAGAGTAATTGTGAAATTATTATGGTTGGTGATTTTAATTTAAATTGGATGGAGAAATGTTGTACCACGGCTGACTCATTTGCTATGGATTTTCACTTAACCAAATTGATTAGTCAACCAACTAGACTTTACTTGAAAGTTGTAATCATTCATTATTAGATCTAATTTTCATGTCTCTCCCAGACTATGTTGATAAATTAAACAGGGAGAGAAAAAAAGAAGCCTCTTATGAACTTGCATCAACAAAGATTTCGCTATTCTTAAGCTGCTGGTCTGGGTTGTAGCTGGTGGCCATTGCGTGGCCAGCTGCACTTTGGGGATGGGAGACTTCATGCATCCTAAGTCAGCAGGTATTTTTTAGCATGAATCCAGCACTTTGCACTTTTAAAGGGGAAACATTCTGCCTCGTATGCCTCCAGCTCATCTTTTCAAATGACCTTGTTCAATGAGCTCTTCTTAAGCCTGTTTTTCAGGTGAGGGCTGAGCCTTGAAACAGCGACTCATCCAAGGCTGTTGAGTGAACCAACACCCTGAGAGGGTATCCATCTATGTCAGCCTTCCCCAACCTTGTGCCCTCGGGATGTTGTTGGGACTACAACTCCCATCGTCACCAGCCAATACATTGGTTCAAAGTGCTGGTTTTGACCTATAAAGCCCTGTTTGACTCAGGATCCCAATAACTTTCAGGGCGCCTCTTCCTGATGTGAACCTACATGGATGTTTCGATCTTCTTCTGAGGCTATGGTTCTTCCCTGTAACGTAGTTATTGTTTAATTGCAATTTTAAAAATATCTCTGTTGTTTTTCTCATATGCACCTTTGTTATTATGAAACTGTTTAGAACAGGGGTGTACCTAGGGGTTGGTAAGGGTGACCCTCACCCAAGGGTGCAGGCCCAGTGGAGTGCAAAATCCATGCCTCTCCACTCTGGCTTGGAGTGGCTAGGAGCCCACCTACCCATCTGTATGATCCCTGGGCTGTTCCTCCGCTGCTCTGGGCATGCAGGTTCCTCTAAGCACCTTGGCAGGGCACCAGTACAGCTTCATGCCAAGGGTGCAAGGAAGCCTAGATATGCCTCTGGTTCTTTAATGTCTTTATATGGGTTGTGATGTATCACCTTTTGCAGCGAAACCCGGTGAGCTCAATGTATGTAGGAAAGTGGTATACAAATAGGTGACTCTTCTTATGACCTTACCCAGAGTGTAATGAGGCTTCTTGGCACAAACAGCAGTGTTTGTACTTTGCACACAGCACTTGGCAACACAATGGTGTTAGAAGCATGTTAAACAGCAGGAGCAGAAGGGAACAGGGGCCTTAAATCTATTCCCCTGCCGTGCCTGAAGGTGCTATTTGTCTACCAGCTTGCTTATTGCATAGCTTAGCCCTAGACCGGACACTCTCTTAATTTGATTTAAATGTAGCTTTCATCAATTTATCTTAATTTGGTAAGAAATTAGGTTTGCACTTAAATTAATCCCCCAGCCTCAAATCACTCTGTCGTCATGATAGGCTTGTCTTCTGTTTTCCATGCCAGAGCAAGGTTAGCATTTCAGGAGTGTCTTTCTTCCCTTCCCTTCCCTTTTTTTTTTTTAAACAAAAAAGTAGCTGCAAACCTCAGAGGTTGTGTGGGATGGCAGAGGTTGGACGGAATTGTCTAGACAGACAATTAGAAGAGGCTACAAATGGAAGACAGCCCCTCTCAGCAATTCTCACTAGCAGAAATTCTAGACAACAGGAGCTGCTTTAGTGAGAAAATGTGTCCGGGAAAATACAGCCACCAGGTCCCAATTTTGCACTCATTCACTAGCACCAACATGGCAACAGATGGTAGTACCAAACCACTCCCATAGTCTCAGATAGCCATATTTACATTTTGCATCACTTGAAAAAGGCCACCAAGATAAAAGTCTCCTGGATGTCCATTTGGCTCACCATTATTGGAGACAGAGAGGTGATCAAGCAGTCAAGCACGCTTTAGTCACCTCCGGGTTAGACTGCCGCAATGAGCTCTATATGGGGCTGCCCTTGAAGGCAGCCTGGAACCTTCAGCTGGTTGAAAATGCAGCTGCCGCAGTCTTAAGTGGAGCCAGTTAATCAGATCGTATTGCCCTGATCTTTTGCCAGCTTCACTGGTTTCTAGGCTCTATTCAGAGTGCTGATTTTGACCTTTAAAGCTCTGAATGGTCTGGGACTAAAATATCTCAAGTATCGCTTTCCTCCACATGAGCCTGTCCTTCTGAGGTCTGCTTTGCCCACTTTGGCAAGCTTCTGCACAGTTCTGTTCTTAATATACTTTTATGCCGTTGCTGCCTTTTAGTCTTTCAGGGTTTCTTTTTTAGATTGCTGATTTTTCTTAATCGATTTTTGTGTATTTTTACTTCTGTTTTATAGAAAGGCAGGATGGAACTTTCAAAAATAAATAAAAGAATAAATTAATGTGTTCTCAAAGTTTCCCAACCCTGAGAGGCATATCCCCACCCCTTGCTTTTTTAAAAAAAAAAAAACCCTCCAAAGGTCTTTCACTACCTTCTAAAACAGCCTGAGCTCGATCCATTGCCCAGCTGCTCTAAAAATTACAAAATGTGGCCTAGTGCTTCACCTATATCTGCCTCCTGGAACTTTCCACTTATTTCCTGTTGCCCTATGAGTCTGGCCCCACCTCTTCCTTGAGGCATTACACTTTGCTCCATCTAGTTCTTTCCCTGTATACTTTTGCACCCTTCTAATGCGCTGCTCTGGTTCTTGCCAACCTAGCAGTTTGAAAGCACGTCAAAGTGCGAGTAGATAAATAGGTGCCACTCCGGCGGGAAGGTAAACGGCGTTTCCGTGTGCTGCTCTGGTTCACCAGAAGCGGCTTAGTCATGCTGGCCACATGACCCAGAAGCTGCCTGCTGACAAACGCCGGCTCCCTCGGCCCATAGAGGGAGATGAGCGCCGCAACCCCAGAGTCGGTCATGACTGGACCTAATGGTCAGGGGTCCCTTTACCTTTTTAATGCGCTGCTCTGGTTCGCCAGAAGCAACTTAGTCATGCTGGCCACATGACCCGGAAGCTGTACGCCAGCTTCCTCGGCCAATAAAGCGAGATGAGTGCCGCAACCCCAGAGTCGGTCACAGCTGGACCTAATGGTCAGGGGTCCCTTTACCTTTAATGAATCCAAGCTGCCGGGGTGATGCCAGAAGTGATAAGCACACAGCAGGGCAGCATATGTGAGGCACTCTGCAAATGAATTTGCAGTAGTTTGCATTATGTTCTTTCCACTAAGAAGTGTGTGAGCAAGGCTTTTACATCTTTGGAATATTGACTCTATAGCAGTCTTCCATAGCAGTAAAAAGGGCCATAGCTCATTGGTAGAACCTTTGCATGCAGAAGTTCCAAGGTCAGTCCTCAATAGCATCAGCAGGTAGGGCTGGAAATGTCCTTTGCCTGAAACCCTGGAGAGCTGCTGCCAGTAGACAACACTGAGCCAATGGTAACTTCAGTATAAGGTAACTTCCTATGTTCCTATGCTTTGTGCAGGGGCTGAATAGCAAGGTGAATTGGGGAGATTCAGGGTGATTTCACCTCTTCTTCAGCCATGTCAACTATAGCACCATGGAGTCAGACCCCTAATCAGGGACCCAACAAGGATTCATGTTGCTCTGTCTTTGTTCTCCTGTGTTCTTTGCTTTTTTGAAAACTTTAACTCTTTGTCTTTCCATGTTTCTATGTTCCTCTACCCTAGGTCCATGGACTTTGCGAGTAGCGAAGCTGTAAAAATGCTATCTGAAGAGCACAGAAGAGACCTGGGCAGTGCTTTTCTTCTAGAAAAAAAAAAGTGCCAGTACTCACCATGAAGTTGCTATAGTAAGTGCCACATAGTAAGTGCCAGTGCTTTTCTTCTAGATAAAAAAGTGCTGGTACTGCATACCTTTGAGTACCCCCAGAGGGGAAAAAGCACCGGTCCTGGGTGATTTTGTGGTTGTTCCTGTTAAAGCAGAGCAGTGGATGATGATGGTTTGTGTGTGTGTGTGTGTGTGTGTGTGTGTGTGTGTGTTAAGCTCTCTGCTGGGGGAAAAATATATCCTCCAGCGTTCCGCAAACATTGTTATGATATTGTGGATATACTTATTGGAAGACTTTCCCTCCTACATTGGATTGGAGCTGGAGTCCAACAGCATCTGGAGAATCGTGGGTATTCCACCTGTAATCTGGTTCCTCATCCATCCCGGTTCCAGGCTACTAGCCATTATGGTTCTATGCCTCTCAACACTAGTTGCTGAAAACAGCAAGAGAGGAGAATGCTCTTGCACTCGAATCCTGCTTGCAGTTATCCTGTAGGCATCTGCTAATGTATATGAACAGATGCATTTTTTTTAAAAAAAAAATCACTATAATTTAAATAGATATGCAATTGATTTCTCCACTTTGAGGAAGACTGTGAACAGGTGACTTGAGTTCCTGCTCAGTCTGCTGCCCAGATGCTGCTTCTGCTAACCTCAAGGACCCCAATCTCTCTTCTCAGGTTTTTTTTTAATCTTTAGCCCAGACATGGATGAGGCAGCCCTCTGTATGGTGTCCCATCAAGTAAAGCACATGGCAGCCTTACTAGCCGAGGAACCAAGAGTGGAGTGTGCTGGATACCAAACAAGTGTGTTTTATGTCAAATCCCTTTCCTTTGTCCTGCCATTAGTTTCTCTCCTTCCCCCTCAGAATATGGCTTCCAAAAACCGCTCGGAAGCTTCCAGAAGCTAATCAAAATGGAAGGAAAGTTTCCATTGTGACAAACTCCATGAACGAAAATGAAACTTAAGAAAGCACAACCCATTAATCTCTCTTCCCTGCATTTATAAAAATAGGCTTCTTTCCAACTGACTGAAGAGAGAAGCTGTTTGATAACAGGATCAGACACCAGGAGAGGTTTCTACACATCAAGCCAGGCACAATCCTCTCTTGCTGGAGTGCCTTTGTCCCTCAGTTCACCTCTGATGGGCGAGCGACGTTATTTTCATTTTTGTATGAATGCACATTTGATATAGATTGTGTTCTGAGGGAAGAAAATCCCAACAGGTGTTTAGCTAATAGCAGCAGCAGAGGGTGGGGGAAAAAAGAGATCCCTTTCTTCTGCTCTCAGAAATATGGTTGTCCTCTTCAAAACCTTCTTCTGGAACCAACAGTGAAACATGGAATCTTCTCTCTCTTGAATCTCCCATTTTTTCCACAGAGGCTTAACCTCTTCCTAAGATTCAGAATCTTAGCTAAACCCAGGTAGGATATACAAGATGAGACAGGGTGAAAACTAGCTGCTGCCTGTGTGCCTCTCAGGTGAAATGCTGTGGAGTGTCATGGAACGGACTATGGCTTTCTAACTGCTGAGGGGGAAACCTCAGTTCCAGAATACTGAGAAAACAGTGAACATGCTGTGAGGGAAACAAGGTTAGTTCACTATGGAAATCAGATTGCCAATTTTAGAGGAGTGCAGAGCTCCTGTGTGCGCAGAACTGTAGGAAAGGATACATGGAGTGGGTGCAGTCTCTGCTTACACCTACAGCTGCTAAAAGCCTCCAATTCATGCAACTGTTTAAAATTTAAAGGCACAAAAGCTTGCTGAATCTGGCAACTCAGGTGGGGGTGAGGGGAGCCTTACATAGGGCCAAGGAACTGAAATTGCTTCATACTGCTGGAAAGAAGAAAACACGAGCACTAGGCAGGCTGGAAAATCAAGAGTTTGGGAGACAAAAGAGGCTAGAGAACAAGGGGGCAGGACTTGAGGGTGCTGGGCGTGCATATAATTAGTTCCTGGGTCAAGGGGAGAGTCTCCTGTAGAGGTGAGAGGGAGGAGGAAGCCATTGTGGACCCGAGTCAAGGAATAATCAGGACTCCCTGTCTATTGTACTGAAATAGTTTGAGTTTACTATTCATGTTCGAGTTTACCTCGAAGTGCCTGAAGTTTATAGAAAACATGGGGTGCCATCTATAAGGGGCTCAGCACCCACACTGCGGAGGCCCCAACACAACGTTCAGTGCCTCATGAAGCACTGGAAGTCATGTCTGAGGCCTCGCAAAACCTCAGAGATGCTGTTCGAGGCCTTGCGAGACCTCACAGCCTGATTTCCAGTGCCACCAGAAATCAGGTTCTGAGGCTGCAGGTCACGTGATGTCATGATGTCATGGCGGTGCACTGGGCATCCATAACTTGGGGCCCAAGTTGGCACCCCTGCTAGGAAAAGCAGCCGTGTTCGGGGGCAGCACACTGAGGAGGTCCTTGAAGCTCTGCTCCCAGACTTTGGCTTTATATCTCCTACATGGATGTTTTCTGTCAACCACAAGAGCGCCCCCTAGGCCACAATACTGGTCCTGTCATGCAACTCTCAATAGCTGACTCAAAGGGCCAATCCCAGCCTCACAAGCCCTATATAAAGCCTCAGAGCATCTTCCAAGTCTGAGCAGCCTGTCTCTCCAGAGAAGAATAGCTTTGCCTTGCTAATCGTGCCCTCCCCCACCCTGTATTTATATGCTCTCTTGGACTTTGCTCCCTGCCTCTGGCTCCTTTGACCTTCAGATGGTGCCTGGGAACCACACCTGTCACCATCCTGACCTGCACTAATCACCTCAGGCGTCATGGACTGATGACGCCTGACACACATGGACTGACACACATATATACCTGAAGGAGTGTCTCCGACCCCGTCATTCATCCTGGACACTGAGGTCCAGCACTGAGGCCCTTCTGGCAGTTCCCTCTCTGCAAGAAGTAAAGTTACAGGGAACCAGGCAGAGGGCCTTCTTGGCAGTGGTGTCCTCCCTGTGGAATGCCCTCCCATCAGATGTCAAGAGGATAAAGAACTACACAACTTTTAGAAGACATTTGAAGGGAGCCCTGTTTAGGTAAGTTTTTAACATTTGACATTTTACTATGTTTTACTATGTTTTACTATGTTGGAAGTTGTCTGGAGTGGCTGGGGCAACCCAGCCATAAGGCAGGGTGTAATTAATTAATTAATTAATTATATAAACCTCTACTATGGGTGCTGAAACCTGGCTTCTTGGTGGCCTCACCTCTGCTGTGCCATTGACAGTGTAGGAAGGTGTGTCTCTGGTAGGAGACACAGGAACTTGTAAGAGTGCATGAGTGGAAGAGGCAAGGAAGTTCAAGGGAGGTAGGTTTATTCCTTGTGACTTGGCAGTTCCCCACGCCTGCCAGTTCAGTGACCAGCCTCGTGCCTCACGACAGAGACACACCTCCTCCACAGCCTCCCTTGTTCAGATGCGTGCATGGAATGCCACCAACATCTCACACTGGAGGCTGGCAAATGCCCCCACACCTTTATGTGCACGAAGACAGTGAAAAATGTTTATGTTTTGCCACTTTCCATTTGCATTTAGTGGGCAGAACAGATGGGGAAGTGAATGCTCCCTACCAAAGGGATGCACCCAATTAAAAACCTTTCTGACTCTGTGTGCTAACGAGGCCTTCTTCTGCTCTAACTGTGTGGGCGTTTATGCTTCCCTTGATGGATCTGGGGCCCGACTGAAGGCTTGAACAGAGCAGCTTTACATTCTGCAATATGTTTTTCTCTCCAACGCAAGGATAGTTCCCAGCTGCCCTAAAATTATATTGAATACAGCTGCAGTGCATGCTGGGAGAAATTCCCAGGCATACCCAGTTTTTTTCGTTGCTGCAAAAATTCAAATTTGCATTTCCTAATTTCAATCTTTATGTAGTCAGTTTTATGGGAATTTGGAGTTAGGGTCCTAGCAGGCTAATTGAAATCTTGCAAAGATTTGTATCAATATTCATGAACAAGACCAAGATTTTCATTCTTTATTATTATTTTAAAAAAAGGAGTTCCTCAAAATCAGTCTGTTAAAATAAAACTTGGCAACAGTGAATCTTTTAAATTTCAGATTCAAATGTTAAAAATGCAGCAGGGATTCAGATTTGTGTGACATTTTTGCTTTAGCTGTAAATATGCAAAATGTTTTTAGTGGGAGGGACAGACATGGAATGAACAGACACATGCAAACTTTCTCTGGCCTGCCAGATTCTACCCACCTGCCAATTCCCTTGGCTCCTTTCTCTGTCCCCATCTTGTAGCTTGCTTCTCCACTGATCTGTTTCATACAAAGTGCTTGACTGAGGCTTTATAAACCTTGCTCCTAGTCTAGATACCCAAGGTAAACTCGGCAAGAGCCAAGTTGCTTGAAGAAAGCAGAACTTTTTTTTTGCAAGAGCTCAACTCGATTTGGGGCTAACTTGCATAAAAGATGAAAATGAAAATCCTCGTTATTACATATTTCTACAGGGCTGATTATTTGTGTATATTTTTAAAATTTACAAATGGATGTTTTATGATGGCCTATCTATATTTGTAATGCCTAATAAAGGATTGGCGAAGTAAGTAAGCATAAAAGAAATAATCTGATATAAATTAATTTTGTCAATCCCATGCAACCAGAATCCAGTAACTCCCCTGACCTCAGTTGGTTAGAGGATGGTACTGATAACACCAGGGATGCGGGTGGCACTGTGGGTTAAACCACAGAGCCTAGGACTCAGAAGGTCGGTGGTTTGAATCCCCGCAGCGGGGTGAGCTCCCGTTGCTCGGTCCCTGCTCCTGCCAACCTAGCAGTTCGAAAGCACATCAAAGAGCAAGTAGATAAATAGGTACCGCTCCAGCAGGAAGCTAAACAGCATTTCCGTGCGCTGCTCTGGTTCGCCAGAAGTGGCTCTGTCATGCTGGCCACATGACCCGGAAGCTGGACATGATCCCTCGGCCAATAAAGCGAGATGAGCGTCGCAACCCCAGAGTCGGCCATGACTGGACCTAATGGTTAGGAGTCCCTTTACCTTTACCTTACTGATAACACCAAGTTGCAGGTTCAATCCCTATATGGGACAGCTGCATTGCTGGGTCGTTTCCAACTCTGCAATTATATGATTCTATGATTCTCCATTTGTGGGTGTCCCCTTTTGGGGGTGGGTCAGGAATCTGTCCTGAAGCCCTTAATTTCATAGAAACCCTGTCCCAAATCGCTAGTAATTCTCCCCAAGGATTTATAATCCCACCAACAGTTATTTATTCCCTTTCAAACTCTTTTGCATCTCAATCACATAAAGCAATTGGAAATTAAAGGAAGAACAAAATGTTTATCCCCAGTTTAACTGATCAGGGGTGGCAGCAATATCCTAGCTATATTATTCCTTACGACTGTGTGAGATGAGAAGAGAGACGTCATATGGTATGTCTCCCCACTGGAACTGGGAGGTCTAATCTGTTTTATGAATGGTGCTGGGTCCAGGAATTTTTTTTTTTGGGGGGGGGGGTTCCTTGAACAAGTTGCTGTTTGTGGACTTCTCCTTGAGTTGACTAACCTCTGCCTCACCATTGTTGCAGTCCACCTGCTTGCCTCTTCAAAGTGTAGCCACACTTATGATCCCTAGCATGAAATTGGCTTTTTTTCACAACTGCTGCACCCTGGGTCAATATCATCATTGATATGAAGATGGCACCATCAAATCAGTGGCGCACACCCTTTTGGACCGCACTCTTTATAAAGATTTGAGGAACGAGATTATCACCCCTCTTTTATTGTCCATTCTGTGTCGCCCAACCACTGCCACAGTGTCCTTTCTCTTGGCAGATCAAGATGTGCATATGACAGCAAAGGTTGCCAGGTTTTTAGCTGGGGCAATCCGAATAAGGTCCACTATTTAACTGTTGATTCAGGACCCTAAGATGTGTTTTATACAATCAACTTTTTATTCCTGTTCTTTGTATGTCACATTGTTCTTTTGTTGCTATGGCTGATGGCTGACGCAAATAAAGATTCATTCATTCATTCATTCATATCATCATTGAGCTGTCTGCTATGACCCCCCAAGGCCTCCTTCTTGGACAATCACAATTCAGACCAGGGACAGACCACCCATTAGGAGGAGTGAATCCACTACCCCAGATGGTGCCCCCATGAGTGCCCCACTGCCTCCACCATAGGCAGGAGAGCCAGTGTGGTGTAGTGGTTAAGAGTGGTAGTCTTGTAATCTGGTGAACCGGGTTCGCATCTCCGCTTCTCCATATGCAGCTGCTGGGTGACCTTGGGCTAGTCACACTTCTCTGAAGTCTCTCAGCCCCACTCACCTCACAGAGTGTTTGTTGTGGGGGAGGAAGGGAAAGGAGAATGTTAGCCGCTTTGAGACTCCTTCGGGTAGTGATAACGCGGGATATCAAATCCAAACTCTTCTTCTTCAATGCCACCATCAGCAAGAAATAGGTGAGATTTCATTGGAAATTGACGCCGCCTTTGCAACACCCTCTTCTCGGGGGGCGGGGGCTGCATGGCGGCAGGGGCAGGGGGGGCACTTCCTGTTTCACCTCAAGCAGCGAAATGGGACATGCCGCCCCTGCTATTAGCATATTCATATAGAATTCCCTGCTCCCAATTTGCATCATGTTCCTCTTGATTACGTTGAATTGCATTTGCCATTTTACTGCCCATTCACCCAGTTTGGAGAGATCCTTTGGGAGAGAGTTCCTTGCAACCCCTTTTTCTTTTAGCCACCCCAAACAATTTGGCACCACCAGCAAACTTGACGACTTCACTGTTCACCCCTAACTGAGGGCTGTTTCTGAACGGGTTATAAAGCACAGATCCTGATCCTTGGGGTGGGGTGGGGTGGTTCACTCAATTTTTACAAGCTGCCATTGGGAAAACTGTCCATTTATTCTCTGCTTCCTGTCTTTTATGGGCATCTGGGAAGATTGCCCACTGGGCAAGTCTGAGCAGATTGGCACATATAGCGAGCCAGGTGGGGATGGCAGAAGGGGATGACAGGCTTCTTTAATTTTCAGAGGCAGACCCTCCCCAGCTTTAAGTCCTCTCCGGGATGCCAAGCTTTTTATCTCTACTCTCTGATGGGTCTTGCGGGCACCAAGAGGCAGATTTCAGGCAGGGCCACCGTGTGGCAGTCAGCTGGCCAGCCAGCCAGCCAGCTTGGGCCAGTGTCAGAAGAGGCATTAGAATGCAAAGTGTCAGGAAGATGGAATTATTAAACTTGCAGATAGCAATGGAGGTTCCTTTGTGAGCTGGGGAGATGGGAAATTATGCCGAAGCGATGCATTGCAAATCACCCAGTGCCAGGTAGAGAAAGGGGGGGGGGGTCTTTTTATTCAGCTGGCCCTGCAAGCTTTTTCTGTTATTTGGTATGCAGAGGCATCCCTTTTGGGGGGGCGGGGGGGGGGGGAGAAGCTAGCAATTTTCGGCCCTGATTGGCAGGCTGTCCAGCGCCAATAAAGATATTTGTTGGGCTTTTTCTTTCTTTCTTTCAAAGAAGTGCTCACCGACTGAAATCTCACTTTCGTATTTTCCATTACAGAAGAAAATGAAACTTGGAACGCTTTCGCCCATTAAGGCTCCTTACCCTGCGTGCAAATGGCAGTGCTCTAGCGGCATGAAAGGAGAAACACTGAAGGCTGATGCCAAGACTGGAGCAGGCACACAGCACAGAGGAGCAGGTCCCCCTTCGCTGGGGACTGTGGCGGTGGGGGTGCTGTTTGGAGCCATCTAAGCTGCAAAAGTCAAAAGGAGAGGGTGAGAATTTAACCCTCTGGACTCAGCCAGCTAAGTTTCAAAGAGTTCCCCAACTGTAGCCCTGACCCTCTAGGACACTGTTTCCCATACTTGGGTCTCCAGCTGTTTTTGGACTACAACTCCCATCATCCCTAGCTAGCAAGACCAGTGGTCTGGGATGATGGGAATTGTAGTCTGAAAACAGCTGGAGATCCAAGTTTGGGTAACTCTGCTCTAGGACTTATTATGGATTCCTCACAGGTCATTAAGGAAAGCTGCTTATGCAGTAGGGCTGCAACAAAATGTTGCAGCATGTCCTCCCTGCTAAAAGCAGTGTTCCTCTTCATTGTTCCAAACAAGGTGTTTGGAATTCCTTGTGGGGAATTCCTTGTGGAAATGGGAGGAAGCCCTGAGGGTCTTTGAAGGCAAGGGTCATAGAATCATAGAACTGTAGAGTTGGAAGGGACCACTAAGATCATCCAGTCCAACCCCCTGAAATGCAGTAATATTTTATCCAACGTAAGGCTCAAACCCACAACCCTGAGATTAGGAGTCTCATGCTCTACCAACTGAGCTATCTCAGGGCTTTGATGAGAAGTTTGTGTTTTGGTATTATATATAAAAAAAACATTTTTAGCTTTCATAACCGCTTCAGGGACTTCAAGCATTTCAGATATATCAATGCAGAAATCCTTACAACAGTTCTGCAAGGTGGGCCAGCTTCACCCCCATATTGCAGATGTGGGGGTTAGGCTTACCTAAGGCCAGTCAGAGGGTGCACTGAAGAGATGAGATCTGAACCGGGGCCCCATGGCCCACAGCTCAGCCTCTTAACCAGGGAGCCCTGATACTGTTTCCAAATGTGCAGAAAACAGTCCATGATTGGGCATCTCTTGTGAGCACCAGATGACTGCAGGTGGCCACTTTCTGGGGTGTGTGTGTGTGTGTCTCTGTGTGTGTCTGCCTCCCATTCTCCATGCTTTATTACAGCTGCGTCTAGATTGCAAGCAACCCAACCCCTTTTTTCCCCAACCCAAGAAAGAAAGGAGGAACATCTGTTCACACAAATGCCTTTCTAATTTCTCCTTCACTCTCACTCAGAGTCTGGGTTAAACAAGGCCCCTGTTCAAGCTTGTACAGTATTTCATTTTGGAACAGTTTCAAAGGGAGGCTCGGAGGCAAGAGCGAGGACGGATGATGGCCACGGGTGGATAAATCTTTCATAACCCTCTGTGTGTGTGAACTTTTCCAGGCCTGGATCCCAATCACACAACAGAGAGCGGGGTGGGGAATGGGAAAGAGGGTGGGGAGAGGGAGAGAAAGAGAGAGATTGGATTCCATAATAACAAACACCTTTGCGGCAGCTCATTAAAATCAACTGGGTTTCTGAAGCACAGCAGGGCACTTGTGTGGATAAATACTGCAATCTCAGAGACTGAAGTATTTTCACATCTGAGTTCCCTCTGCAGATGATGGTTCCTGCTCCCTTTCTAATCCCCTTCTCCCTCCAACCCCAACCCTCCTCCTCCTCCTCCTCCCCTCACTGGAACAATTTTAGCTGATGACTTCAATTAGCAAAAGGCATCAGAAAACCAAAGTCGGAGGAAAATGCCTCCAACCCCCCCCTCTTTTTCATGTTTTACAAATAGTGTCACAAACTAGAGAAGAGAAGGGAGGGCGAAGGAGACAAAAGTGGGTTTACGGAAGATGACAAACTGCCAAGAAAGGGGGGAGGTATCAGAAAACGAGGGGTGGGGAGGGAGCAGAGAGAGGAAGAGCAATTCCAGGCCCTGAAATTTCCTTCCACTACTCTATTTGCTCTTGTCATTTCCCATTTACAAAGGAAATGTCTCCCCATTTGGCACTTTGGTGACCAGCTGGAAATACAGCAGCCGTTCTCCCCCTATTTCCTAAAGTGCTGCTGCTGTTGCTGCTGCTGCTTCAGTCATGGGAGAACCAGGTACTCACACTGGACTTCCAATTGCCTGCTCCGCTCATTTCCATCAGCACCTGCTGTGCTGGATGGAAATGCAGTAAAACATAACAAAGATTCATAGAATCCATCTGCAGCCCCCTTTCCCCAAAATCTGAAGCCAAAATTTGGGATTTTCTTCTTCTTCTTCATTCCACCCCATTCACCAAATTACAGCTTGGAATTTCAAAGACATGGAGCCGGATTCGAATGTGTCTAAATGAGCCAGAAATAGCTGGAATTGAAAGGCTACCACATGTTGAGATGCTTTGCCCAAGAATTGAAGATTGAACACTGGGCGGTTATCCCAAGTCCATACTTGGTTTCTGTAATCACAGAATTGCAGACTCTCCAAGTGTCTCTATTTTCCATGGACAGTCCCTGGTTTACAGAAGCCGTCCCAGTTTCTGATTTGATCCTAGAACGTCCCGCTTTTCCTTAGGACGTCCCTATTTTCATTGGAGAAATGTTGGAGGGTATGGAGTTGTCTAACCCCAAGCCATCTGAAGGCAGCCCTGTATAGGGAAGTTTAAAAAATAAGTTTAACGTTTTATTATGTTTTTATATATGTTGGAAGCTGCTCAGAATGGCTGGGACATCCCAGCCAGATGGGCAGAGTATAAATAGTAAAATTATTATTATGGAATAGGATGTTCCTATTTTCACTGGAGAAATGCCAGAGATATGGATTTGTAGAGTTGGAAGGTACCCCAAGTCATCTAGTCCAACCCCTTGCAATGCAGGAATCTTTTGCCCAATATGGGGTTTGATTAAGAATCTCATGCTCCACCGATGGATGAAGGCCTTCTCCCTGCCTCCCATAAGAGTAAGAGAAGTGGTGTTGCTTAGCATTTATGTCATGCTTTGTTGTGAGATTAGCCCCACACATCATCCCAGAAGAGGCTCTAGAGTCTTTTTTTTTTGCTGTTGCAAGGGATCTGGGTGGCTTCAGCTGAGGGCTTCTCAGAGCAGGGAGTGGGTTCCCCCTT
The DNA here is from genome assembly GCF_964188315.1 of Podarcis muralis. Lineage (NCBI taxonomy): Eukaryota > Metazoa > Chordata > Lepidosauria > Squamata > Lacertidae > Podarcis > Podarcis muralis. The sequence goes on from NC_135669.1 coordinate 17,318,303, forward strand.
GTAGTCTGTAACTGTTTTGCTGCATCACCACCAACACTTTCTCAAGTCATCCACCCTGTTGCTCCCAGAGACCAGCCAGAAGCTCTTCAGATGACACCACAGTCTCAGTATAAAACTGCCACAGTTCAGTATATGTCAACTCTGCCAGTCTAGGTCCGTAAATCCCTCTGAACTCCCTCCCCCCCCCCAGCTTTACTCCAAAGTTATTTCTTCCCTATACCCCACCAGCAGCCCCTCAGCTCATTCTGGGGCATGTTGCTAGCGGAAGCAAGTTGGTCCCTTCACCCTCTGATTGAAGGTCACTCGCCATTCTGCCAAATAGCTCCCTTTTTGCTGTCTAGCAGCGGGACAACTGAGCTGGCTTTTGTCCTTCCAGGCCTCATTGCATGGTTCTCTCCATAGAATGTCAAGCTCTCCCCCCCTCCCTTTCTGAATGGCAAGAGTGAGGTAATGCATTGGAGATGTGAACTTTAGCAGAATGGTAGCATAATGCTGACAATGACGCTTATTCAATCGTTCAAATATCTTAACAGCTCAGATAATGCCATCAGAAAAACGCCCGCCACTTAAGTGCACTTCATCACGCCAGGCTGACCTACTTGCCAGCTCTCTAAAGAGACACAATTATTCCAAAGTGTGGACTTTCCATTCCCGGGCCTGAGCGAGGCGTGGATGGACTCGGTCAGAAAATCACCTTCCAAACTTATGTTCAAGCATGATGGCTGTGGAGACCACTTTTCTTTAGAAAGTTTGGGCAATGTCTGGCAAAGAACTCTCTTGCTTAGGTGTGTCGGCAGGAACTTTGCACACGCCATTTGCCTTCCAAGGTGTGATGGCCTGGGACTCAGACTCGGAACCGGATGAGTCTTGGTCCGCACCGGATCCTCTGCCTCAGGTGGCATCTGAACCGAGTCTGGGGCCTGATTCTGAAGAGCCCCAGTCTGCAAAGGTTCCCCTGCAACAAGCACCAGCTGAGCCAAGTCAGGGGCCTGAGTCTGCCCTGGCTTCAGATGCAGGGATTACCTCATTGCCCTCTGTTGGGCAATCACGTGCAGCTGCTCCACTACCAGTTGGGTCAGGAGAGGTTAAGGTGGCCTCTGGGTCTAGTAACCCACCGACATCTCCCGAGCTGCAGAGACTCAGGTCTGAGAGAAGGAGAGACCTGAGTACTCACAGGAGGAGTGCTCGCCTTTGGGCGAGACAGGGAGGTGAGTCACCGGGGGATCAGGTCTGGCCGTTACCCCATCAGAGATAAAAGGCTGCCGGACCCCACCCCAGGTTGCAGGAGCAACATTGCTGCTTCCTGCTTGTTATCCTGTGCCTGACCTAGCCTGGTTTCCTGCCTTGGCTCTGTTGGACTGACTCCTTGTGGAATCCTTAGATTCGGGACCGGACCTGGACTGCGTTGTTTGGGTTAACCCCCGGTCTCAGCACACAAGGCATGACTGGTGGCAATGTGTAAGAGGGTTCTTTCTCTGTGGCAGAATCCCATCTGCGGAACTCCCTGCCCCAGCAGGTTAGAATGCCTTCTTATTTATCGGTGTTCCGCTGCCATTGGAAGGCTGTTCTGTTTAAACAAGCCTTTTCTGTCTCTCCTGTGAATGTTCGATTTTATTAATCATCATCCCAAGCTCTCTGGGGCCCAGTTTTGTTGCTGCTGTTCTGAATTGTGTTGATATTTAATTGTTTTCACAATGAGACCACAGTTAACTTTATTTTTAGGTTGGTTTTGATACTTGGTTAGCTGAGTTTTAGAGGGGGAAAGTGAGTTAGACATTTGGGTCTGAATAAATAAATAAAATCAATACTTAGAAGGGACTTGCCTATGTTTGGCTTACAAGAAAGAATATCACAGCCAGTTACTTCTGAGTAATCTAGCAGATTGTGGTTAGCCAAACCAACATTTGTAGGACTACCCATCATTCTTGAGAATTGGACCGTGCTGGCTGAGATTGATGGCAGTTAGTCCTACATCATCTGGGCTGGGAAGACCACAGGTTAGCCATCTCTCGTTACTTCAATAGGGTTTTGTTTTTAGAGCACATTGTCAAATTAAGAGCACGTTGTCACGAAATTCATGGTAGCTGCTGCTGAAGCCAAAACAACAAAGAGTCTTCTGGCACCTTGGAGATAAGCATATTTATTATGGAAAAAACTTTAATGGACTAGAAGCTACTTCCTCAGATTCATGCAGATGTGAACACAATGGGCTATACCTTTATCTGCCTTGTTACTCCTGTGGGAACGGTTTCTTGCTTGGAACAGGTTGGGCAATAAATGGTGGCCTTTGCACCTTTTAAGTCCTTCCTGGCCAGGGTGCTAAATAAAATAATCTAGGTTGGCTTCTCCGAAAGGAGTGATCTTAGGGCTTATCCACACTTACTTTTCCTCTGATCTTTCCATGTATGGTCCATGATTTAAAGCTCTGTGTCCAAGCACCTCCCCTTCTTCTTCTTCTTTTACTTTGAAGATTTTCCCATGAAAATCTGCTCTTTAAAGCTCAGCCAGAGCAAACGTCAATCTACGAGGAATCCAAATGCAACTTTGGTCCAATTCAGCTTTAAAGAGTGTGCTTTTGTAGGGAAGGTTCAGGGAGAAGAATCCACCCAAAGCAAAAAATAAATAAAAATGCTCAGACACAGAGCATTAAAGTGCAGACCTCTGCCTGGAAAGAGTGGGGCAAAAGATAAGTGTGGGCAAGTCCTCAGTTTGGGGGATGGCCATTTAAGATAATGTTATTTTCTGCCCCTGTCATGTACAGTGAGCCAGAACTGACTCTGATGCTGAAGTCTCCCACCCGCAACCCACCTACTGCTGTCCTTAGAGGGGCCACACTCTGTTCTGGCAGATCCTTGGGAGCATATCCATCAGATCCTTATTCCACCACATGGGACTCAGCTGCCTGGTAAGCAGGACGTGCTGTTCCGAGGCAGTTGTCTATTGTGACGTTTGGTAATTTATCCCCTTTCAAGTGACATTTTATATTAAGCATTTCCCGGCACGTCCTAATTACAAGGTAAATAAACAGGGCCCTCTCTTCCAGTTATTTTGTGGTGCTGTTCTATTACCAGCAAAGGGAGACTCCACGAGAAGGACGTGACAGGCAGTTCTTGCCAGCCAGCAATTATGTTTATGGCTTCCTGTGCTTTTCCTTGCAGTGGTCCTTCGTGCTGAGGATGGTTTCCTTTCTCTCTCTCTCTCTCTCTCTCTCTCTCTCGGCTTCCTGCTTTTGCATCTTCTAAAGCCGCCTCCTTCCATCTTGGTCTAGTTATGTTTATCCTGGAGAAATGGAGAACTAGGGATGTCACAAGGAATAGGATAGGTGCACTCACGAAAGCATGCTTCCTCATGAACAGGGATAGGATGAGGAGGGCTTGCACCGCACAACCCATGAGTGCCTCCTGCCACCTTCACCCCCCCAGCCCCCAGCCCCCTCCATTGCACAGGGCAAGAGAAGGGGAGGCAGTAGCAGTGGAGGCAGAAATGGAAGCTGTACAGCTGCTTTGAACATCCATTTTCCATGTGGGATAAGGGGCTGGGACTACATTTTCCACCCCTCTCAGTTGCGAAAATTACTCTATTTGCATCTGTTTCTTCTGGTTCCAGGGCCAGCAGAATTATGCGCAACCTTTTTTGATACTCAAACAGTTTTATGCTGATGCAGTGGAGCTTGAACTACCCACCTTATTGCAAGATTGCTTAAGCAAGGTCCTAAACTCCTTGCTTCTCATTCTCTTTTATTCAACCTGACTTGCAACCAGTCCACGAGGAGCTGTCCATAGTGCTGACCACCTGGGACTCTGCTTGGTCTTGTGCTTGGCCAGTCGATCTCTGAAATCTTCAGTCTGGAGTGGGACTTTACTCTTCACTTCTATACCCCCCAAAAGTTTAGTTCCTGGTGGTGTAAGAGTGAGAAGACTCTGCCATCAGAGAAACCTACCTGCTATATTTCTGCACAGGCTTCTCTTCTGGCTGAGCCTCCTAACTGGACAAAAAGAAACATAGAATCATAGAACTGTAGAGTTGGAAGTGATCCCAATGGTCATCTAGTCCCTGCAATGCAAGAATTCCAACTAAAGCATCCATGACAGATGTCCATCCAAGTTCTGCTTAAAAACCTCTAAGGAAGAAGAGTCTTCTGAGGAAATCCGTTCCACTGTCAAACAGCTCTTACCATCATAAAGTTCTTCTTGATGTTTAGTCAGAATCTCCTTTCTTGTAACCATTGGTTTTGGTCTTACCCTGCAGAGCAGGAGAAAACGAGCTTGCTCCATCTTTACCCAACTCCTGCAACTATTCCTCATAAGGCTTGATTTCCAGACCCTTTATCATCTTGGTTGCCCTCCTCTGCACATGTTCCAGCTTGACCAAATTCTTCTTAAATTGTGGTGCCCAGAACTGTACATAGTACTCCAGGTATAGTCTGACCAAGGCAGACTAGAGCAGGACTATTACTTCAATTGACCGGGACACTATACTTCAGTTGATGCAGTCTAGAATAGCATTATCTTCTTTTGCTCCTGTGTCACACTGTTGACTCATGTTAAGCCTGTGGTCTACTAAGACCCCAGGTCTTTTTCACATGTACTACTGGCAAGCCATGTGTCTCCCATCTCATATTTGTGGAGATGATTCTAGGACCTTTACTGGTATCAACATCAAACTGACTGGTTGGTAGTTACCTGGGTCTTTTTTTTTCACCATTTGAAGATTGGGACAACATTTCCTGCCCTCCAGTCTGCCCTCACCTGTTCTCTGATAATTCTCAAAGATTATAGGCATAGGCTCCAAGATTATACCTGAATGACTAAAAGCAGGGGCAATGTCACAGTTAGGGAAGTATGTGGCATGCTATGTGGAACTGGGCTAGCAGAGAATCTTGCTCCCAGAAGCTCCCTCCTCCTGCAAGCCATCTGCCGTCCTTGCCTGGGTCTTGCACTACAGCTTGTCTGGCCTGATCGCCACAATTTCTTTTTTTCACTGCTCCTGATAAAAAAGTTAGATTAAGAGACAGCTTGCAGCTCCATGAGCAGAGATTCTCTCCCCCTCCAATATGGGAGCATTCCAAATTAAAACTTATCTTCTACTGGCCACAAATTGAATCAGCATTGTGAAGATCAGATGTGATGCCCAACATAACCAGGTTTTGTCAAGACAGATTCAAAGCACCAACCTCTGAGACATGTTGGGCTCAAAACGTCTTTTAACAAAGAAATGAAAGTGCTATGGTTGGAAGGAGGGGACTTTCTACTTCATGGACCAGCAGCCAGAGGAGTCTGAAGCCTTATCTATCTATAAAGATGAACAAAGATCTCCCCCAACACCCATGGCCAATGTTATGCCGCTTGAAAAGTATTATCCAGTGCTGCTATTATTATTATTATTATTATTATTATTATTATTATTATTATTATTATTGAGATCTCTTGCCATTGAATGCATGAGTATGTGCATTATGGACAGTTTTGAGTACAGCTTCCATAAGTCCGGAATTTCCCAGACATAAATGGAATACTGTAGTCAGAAGCAGTGTCCGGGTGGGAAAACCTGGACGTATGGCAACCCATGCTGGTGGGGTCGTTTTTGGCAATGCTCCTTAAAAAATGGCTCAAAAACTGTGGGCAAAACTGAAAAAAAGGGCTCAACAGCTTTGCCAAAAAAGCTCACTTTCTGAAATATGGTAACCCTAGTTTTGAGGCATTTCCCAGAGTCCTCATCCATAACCACAGAATTCATGGAATTTTCATGGATACTTTAACTTCTCTGACAGAAATTGCCCATGTTGCAGTGTTAAATAAATTGGTGCAACTTCTGTGAAGGAAGTAAGCATTCAAGGGAGGGGGGAACCTTCACACAGAAACTAGGGTGAGGACAGATTGTTTGCTGCTGGCAAGAAGGGAGCAGCAAGGCAAAGAGGTTTGGAGGCTGCCCACCTGTGCTGCCATCAGTCTTCGTGCCCAGCTTGTAAGCCTCCCAGACTCACCTGATTGACCACTGTAGAAAACAGAAGTATTAACCAGGTGGACCTTTGGTCTGCTCAACAGGTTGCTTTTTTTCTTTCACAGTGGCTGTGGAGCTACTGGGTGAATAGTCTTGGCATGTGTTAGGAGCTTGTAGGACTAAGTAGGTGCTTGATTCTGTCCATCCCTGATTCTTTAGATCAGGCATAGGTAAACTCAGCCCTCCAGATGTTTTGAGACTACAATTCCCATCATCCCTGACCACTGGTCCTGTTAGCTAGGGATGATGGGAATTGTAGTCCCAAAATATCTGAAGGGCCGAGTTTGCCTATGCCTGCTTTAGATCATTTCTCAGCATTCTGTCTTTCCCAAGCGTGTGGGGAGAGATAGATGAGGGAGGTGAACAAGCAAAGCGTCTTCAGGAACTGCTGTGCGGCAGAGATACGTTCAGATGGACTTATAAAAGGCACATACAGGATGATTAATTTGTCTATCGGTAAATCTCACTTTCCTCTGTCGTTTTCTTTGCATGTGCAAATTGGTCTTGGCATTAATTAAGCTGATTTCGTTACACTCTCTTTAATTTGTCAGGATAGTCTTTCTTTGCTGGACAAAGAGGAAAATGCTTTGGAGAACTGTCACAACTGCAGTTGTGTTGTGCGCTTGCCCCCTTTCCCTTAGAGAGCCACCCAGAGAAGAAGAGTCGTTATCAATTAGGCCTATTTGCATGCCGATGAGCTTCGTCATTTGAGTTTAGCCAGATTTGCAAATACTGACAGAGTGAGTTGACCCTTTGTATACTTTCGCTTTAATATACTGCTATGCAAAGGAGGTTCGTGCCAGAACTGGTAACGAATCAGACTTTATTTTGCATGGGTCTCTTCTGAAATGAGGCCTTATTAGGCCAAGGAATATCTTTAAATTTCATCTGTAATTGCAGAGCAAACAAACTCCTAAGCTCCATTCTCCTCCTCCTTTTCTTTCTTGCCTGCATCACATGGCTGAAATAGGAAAGAGAGTCTTACTCTCCTAATTAAGGCCTGGTTTGATTTCTGCAGTCTCTCCTGTCAGATGGTCTTTAGTCTTTCGGAGGTATTCTTCTGCTCGAGTTACTTAAAGCTTACTGGAACACCTATTTATAGTTGGCTCCCCCATAGTGATCTGCCTGAATTAAAATTATAACAGAGGGAGGGGGAGGGGGAAGAGGGAGAGTCTGTAACTAAGAAAGCATTACCACGGTGACAGGCGTTGCACATTAAGAAAAAGGCAGGCAGCCTTGCGATTCCCTCGGTGGAAAAATTAGATGAGAAAGAGAAACGCTTTAAGCCACCAGCTAGTTGGCATAACAAAACTGCACAACCCCCCTCCCTCCCTTTCTCTCTCTCTCTCTTTTTAAAGGACACCCTCCTACCTGATTTTGCCAGCTCAGTTTTGCAGCTGGGAATCTGTGGCTGTATCTCTGCTCTGTGGGAGCCCTGTCTGGACAGCAGGGAAGCAGTAGCAGCTCCTCTCTCTCTCTGGTGTGGCCACTGGAGAGCAGAGAGAAGGGTACTGGCCGTTACTGGTTGAACAGCCTGCAGAGCAGGTGATTGAAAAAGCCTGGAGCTTAATGTTCCAAGAAGAGTTCAGTTTAGTGCTGCCAGGAGTGCATGAGGGTGGGAAATCAGCTGAGCCTCTCCTGACAGTTCCTCATATATTGAAGGCAACTGAAAAGATCCTGAACTAGATCCCAGGGCAGAAGATTTGTTCCCTTGTTGAGATAAGGCAGCAAAAAGAGGACATGGTGGTGAAGGCTTTCCGCTTTCTTTTCAGCTGCCCTCAACACTAAGGTTACCAGTTTTTTTTCAATGAACCCAGGGACACTTTTCAGCTTCAATGGGTTTTGTATGGGGACTGGTTTGTAAATCCGGGGACTGTCCCCGGGAAACGGGGATGTCTGGTAACCTTACTCAACACTGACATCAGCTCTTTCTTGTTGGTTTGGGCATCAAGCCCGGAAGCAAGTGAAGCAAGAAGGACCTTAATAATAATAATTTTTAAATTTTATTATTTGTACCCCACCCATCTGATTGAGTTTCCCCCGCCACTCTAGGCGGCTTCCAACAAATATAAAAACATCAAGCATGAAAACATTAACTTCAGGTTAAGAGCATGGATTTGGGGAGGGGGTAGGCAGAATGGTCTGAGCTTTTCAGGTACAAGTTTGTTAGCGATAAAGGAGAACAGCCGCCAGAAGGAAGCAAAGTTGTGCTGCAGGCAAATTCATACTATTGGTGTCATTAAACAAACAAAATTCAAACCCCACAAACTTCATTATCAGGTATTCTCAGTGTGACTGCAAACAAAGAGAAGTGGAGGGAATGAAGACAAAACTTACAGAGCTTCTACCAGGTAGGAAGAGAGGAGTCGCACGTACCCTGCAATCTGGTTTTGCAAGATCCCTCAAAGAATATACAGTGGTACCTTGGTTTAAGAACAGCTTAGTTTATGAACAACTTGGATTAAGAACACTGCAAACCTGGAAGTAGGTGTTTTGGTTTGTGAACTTTGCCTTGGAAGCAGAACATGTTCCGCTTCCTGTTGAGTGTGTTCCGTTTGTAAATTGAGTCCCCCGCTGCTAATTAGAGGCTTCCTGTTGAGTCTGTCGGCTGTTGAGTCCCAAGCACCCACACAACACAGAGGTGACATTCGGAGCTTTTGCTTTTGCTATTTTTTGCGTTTTTGTTTGTATGGCTTTTTCATTTTTTTGACTGTGACTTGTTCTTCATTTTATGGGACTGACTTGTGACTATGGCTTGTGACTTCGTTTTTGTGACAGTGGCTTGTTGCTTGGTTTTTGTGACTTGGTTTTGTGACTGTGTGGAACCCAGTTCAGCTGCTGGTTGATTGTGTGACTGCAGAAGTGGATAAACGCGCACCCCCCCCCAATCCAAACAATGACTATCATCAGTGCACATAAGAAAAAAACAATAATTTTAATTTTTATCATCTACAATACTGTCTTATTTATTTTATAGTACAGTACATTGATTATTGCCTTCATCTTATGGATCAATGGTCTCGTTAGATAGTAAAATTCATGTTAAATTGCTGTTTTAGGGGTTTGTCTGGAACGGATTAATCAATTTTCCATTACTTTCTATGGGAAAGCGTGCCTTGGTTTAAGAACACTTTGGTTTAAGAACGGACTTCCGGAACAGATTAAGTTCGTAAAGTGAGGTACCACTGTACCCTCCTGTTTTGAATATCTAAGAACAATTGAAGATCCCAGTCAGATCAGACAAAAGGCACATCTGGTTCAAAATTCTGTTTTCACGGTGGCCATTCAGGTGCCTCTTCTGGGAAGCCCAGGAGCAAGACTTGAGCTCAGCAAGACTATTTCCACTTTTGATCCTAAGCAACTTGTATTCAGAGGTGTACTGTCCATGACAGTGGAAGCAGAACATAGCCATCATAACTAGCAACTATTTGCAGCCTCATCTCCCACAAATTGGTCCAAACCTATTTCAAAGTCATCCAAATCAATGGCAATCACTACATCTCATGGGAACAAATATCATAGTTTAACTATGTGAAGAAGCACTTGCTTTTGCCTGTCCCAAATCTTCCAATATTCTGCTTTCTTGGATGATCCCATGAGGTCCTAGTACCTCTTTGCCCTGGTTTTTGACACTCAAGTGTATATTTTTAGGACCCACCATATTTCTGTAATTGTAAGTGGTTTTAAACTGTTTTAAATATTGTGTTGTAATGTCCCACCCTGGGACCTTAGGGTGATGAGCAGGTAATAAATTTAAGAATTAAATAATAAAAATACGATGGGGAGAGTTTGTCTGTTCCCCCACCATGTCTAATTTTATGCACCTCTATCCTTTCTCACCTTTTTTCTAAGCTGAAATGCCCCCTTTAGGGGAGTTGCTGCACCAGCCCCCAGATAATTGTCATTGCATGACTTTTCATGGCCAACTTAAATACGGTCTCCATGTTCGGGGTGGGGTGGGACTTAGAATATAAATTCAGACCAGGCACCTGGCCTCAGAAACAAGCATCTTGGATAGCTCAGTTGGTTACAGTGTGGTGCTGATGATGCCAAGGTTGTGGTTTCGGTCCTCATGTGGGGCAGCTGCATATTCCTGCATTGCGTGGGGTTGGACTAGAGATCCTCAAGGTCCCTTCCAACTCTAGAATCCTATGATTGTATGATCTTGGGATAAAAAGGTGGAATGGGCACTACTTGAAAAGGAGATGTATCAAAGCTGGTGGATGCAGGGCTGTGGACCTGGTGGAAGGTAGCAGATGTTTGCAGGGTGTGTTTGTATATGGAAGATGGCAACAGTGTGAATTATCAACCAGCTTCAGCCTTGTGACATCCTGTTGCCGGTTGATTGCCTGCTTTCTAAAACAAGGGCTGTGGTGGAGAGGAGATATGTTTCAAAAAATGTAAGAATAGGAGAATAGACCTGATGGATCAGCTCAAAGGCATTCCATTCTCACAATGGCCAACCTGATGCATATAGGAAGCCCATCCTGACTGCAACTGGTACCCAGAAGCATCACTTTCTCTGATGGAGGGGGGGGGGTAGAACACATCTAACAGGGTTTATCAGTGTGACTGCACCCTGACAGGTCCCCTTGCATCCTTAAGGTACAATATAGGTTACGTCAAGATGCCCTAATCCTTGAATTCGACCTGCCCTCTAAAACAGGACCTGGGGTTTCCTTTCAACTCTATGATTCTAAGGTAAAGGTAAAGGCACCCCTGCCCGTACGGGCCAGTCTTGCCAGACTCTAGGGTTGTGCGCTCATCTCACTCTATAGGCCGGGAGCCAGCGCTGTCCGGAGACACTTCCGGGTCACGTGGCCAGCGTGACGAAGCTGCATCTGGCGAGCTAGCGCAGCACACGGAACGCCGTTTACCTTCCCGCTGATAAGCGGTCCCTATTTATCTACTTGCACCCGGAGGTGCTTTCGAACTGCTAGGTTGGCAGGCGCTGAGACCGAACGACGGGAGCGCACCCCGCCACGGGGATTCGAACCGCTGACCATGCGATCGGCAAGTCCTAGGCGCTGAGGTTTTACCCACAGCGCCACCCGCGTCCCCTCTATGATTCTACAGTAGCCCAGAATCGCATTTCACAAACGTGCTTACATTCTGAAGGGCTGAAGAACTGTTATGCAGCACAGCTAGCTGGGCAGCAGATAGCTTCAAGAGGCCACTCTGGTTTTTGCAGGAGCAAGTATGAGCCAGTTGCATCACTGAAATCACATGGTTGACAAGTCAGCATATGTTTGAATAGCCCTTTATGAGAGCTGGGGCAATAAACACAGTGTTACAGACCAGGTTTTGAACCTGGCAATGTACTAGGGTCTGTAGGGCTTGAATCTCATGGCCTGTTGTTGGCACTGAGCCAAGTGAACCGTCTGAAACGGTGTGCTCAGGCTTCAGCAATGCCCTCTCCAGGCAGAGAAGAGGTGATATCAATTGCAGAGCTAAGTTAGCCACCTTGCAGTGTGCTTGCTCTGCTAGTGAAACATATTGAGCTAGTGAAATGTTGCTGTGCAAGAGATTGCAAAAGCAGTTGGTCTGTGTACTGGATTCAGCCAATGCCTGAGACCTGGACTGAATTGGGGGGGGGGCAGCGGTCCTGCACATTGCTTGACCGGATTGCTGTAGCTCAGGTGACCCAGAGAAATCTGGGGCTGTCAGGAGGCGGGGGGTCAGATAGGATTGAGAGGCAGGCAATGGGGTTTGAAGAAGGAAAAATTGCAAAAATTCCTAAGAGAATAAGAGTGACTTACCTGACTGGCCGTGTCATCGTGGGAGAAAGTAGGGGTGGAGTGGCGGTGGATGCCTTTGAATGCGAAGTGCAGACCTTTCTGTCTAGCCTCTCCTCCCCATCCAGTGCCCCATTCCTTGAAGCCACACTGTGCAGGATGGATATCCAGAGCTCCAGTGCTGAGCTTCCCCTGGCACGGCCCATTAGCACAGCAGTAGCAGCAGCAGGTGCAAGGGAGAAGCCGAGAGGTTGAACTCTGCTCCAATTTGCAGGGCTAGAGTTAATATTTGCTGAAAGGACTGGTCTGCCAATCTGTTACAATGATGCCTATTTGCAAGTGTAGCTGAATTCTCATTAGCCAGCATGAGACATGGGTACGGGGAAGGCGCAGGGAGCAGATTTGCCGCTGTTCCAGAAAATGGAGGGAGCCGCAGCCTTTGCTGACATTCTGAGCGCTTCAGCCCCTCGTCCTGCTAGAGATGCAAAATAGAAATGGCATTTCTGAATACGCCTGACAGTTCGCTCCGTGTGGAACCTGTTGAGTTGTGACTCGGTGCGTTTCGGAAGCACTGATAGAATTAAAGAAATGTTAATGCATGCAGCTTGCTTGCCGGCTGCCTTGCCACACACCCGCCCAGTAATAAAGAGTTTGCAGCTGAACAAAAAAAATCACTAGTTGCTCTTTGGCGACAATTCTGATGATTTATTCTGGGTGGCTAGGAATGTTCATGAGATCATGTGGCCTCAGGGATGGAAGGCATCAAAGGCCCAGTCCTCCACATTCATGACTCCTTGCAGGCCTTTCTGTGCCACCGCCCCCGTTTAATTTGTGCAACTCAGACCACTATATATAATGTCAAAAGCAGACCAGTGCCCAGAGTGGTGTTGATCAGAAAGCAGAGAATTGGAGGAGAGGTTGTGGGACATCTCAGCCAACCCCTCTTATTTCATGTTGGAAGTCCAGAGCTGGTCTGGATGTGGACAATGTAGAAGTGTAACTGAAGGTAGGGAGGTCTAGGTATGGGTAGCTTCTGAAATGGAGGTAAGCAAGGAATTAGCAACGCACTGCCGCTGAGTACCATGATGGAAGAAAAGGAGGATATAAAAATCACATATAGACAAAACTGGGGTTAACAATACAAAACTCATAGTAGCAGAGACCTTACAAGCAGGGACGTCTTACCCATAGAGGCTAGTGGTGTGGGGCGCCAAGTTCTGGAGGACGCCAGTGAAGAGGCGGAGGCTGAACGCGGCACCCCCTGGCATCAGCTTACCGCCCTTACCTCACCTTTGCCCACCTCTGCCATGACGTGCCAAAGCAGCACCACGCCTGGAGCCTCCATCTGCCATGGCCACCCACCGCAGCACAAAGCAGCCAGCTGAGCCGGGAGGCGCCGTGTCCAGCCTCAGCCCCTTCCCCTCCGGAGGAGCTGCCCTCCAACTGCTGACCTCCAGCCGCTGCCCACCTCCAGCCCCGCCGGCAGCGCCGTCCTCCCTAAAAAAAACTCTGGGAAACGGGGGGGGGGCAGATGTCGGAGGGAGCTTTGCACCACGGCGCTGGGTATGCTTGGGACGGCCCTGCTTACAAGAGGCAGTTCAATCTCCCCTTATCCTACTGGATAGCTCAGTTGGTTAGAGTGTGGTGCTAGTAACACCAAGGTTGCAAGTTCAACCCCTGTTTGGGGTAGTTCATTGCAAGGGATTGGACTAGATCATGGGTGGGCAAACTAAGGCCCAGGGGACATATCCAGCCCAATTGCCTTCTAAATCCAGCCCACAGGTGGTCTGGGAATCAGTGTGTTTTTACATGAGTAGAATGTGTCCTTTTATTTAAAATGCATCTTTGGGTTATTTGTGGGGCATAGGAATTCTTTCATCCCCCCCCCCCCCCAATATAGTCTGGCCCCCACAAGGTCTGAGGGACAGTGGACCGGCCCCCTGCTGAAAAAGCTCACTGACCCCTGGATTCGATGATCCTCAGGGTCCCTTCCAACTCTAGAATCCTATGATTGTATGATCTTGAGATAAAAAGGTGGAATGGGCACTACTTGAAAGGGAGATGTATCAAAGCTGGTGGTTGCAGGGCTGTGGACCTGGTGGAAGGTAGCAGGGTGTGTTTGTATATGGAAGGTGTCAACAGTGTGAATTATCAGCCAGCTTCAGCCTTGTGACATCCTGTTGCCAGATGATTGCCTGCTTTCTAAAACAAGGGCTATGGTGGCGAGGAAATATGTTTCAAAAAATGTAAGAATAGAAGAATAGCCCTGATGGATCAGCTCAAAGGCATCCCATTCTCACAATGGCCAACCTGGGGCATATAGGAAGCAGGACCTGAGTGCAAATGTTACTCAGAAGCATCACTTCTTCTGATGGGGGTGAGGGAGAACACACCTGCCAGGGTTTATCAGTGTGACTGCACCCTGACAAGTCCTCTTGCATCCTTAAGGTACAATATAGTTTAGGTCAAGATGCCCCAACCCTTGAATTCCACCTGCCCTCTAAAACAGAATCTGTACATCTGAAGGAAGCTCCCCATATAGTTTCTCCTCTATGCCATCTGAATTATTCAAAAAACTTGCTGCTTGCTAGTTAATCTGGTGATCTAATCTGTGTCTTCAGGCTAATCTTTGACTTCGTGGGAGTCGCTAGTTAATCTGCACATTGGAAAGCCTGGCTTTTACTTTGGCGTTCAAATGAGATTATGTCCCTCAAGATCTTTCCTTGCCTCTGAATACCTGAAAAAGAAGCAAGACGAGGCTACGAGCAATTCGTTTCACCTTGCCGCCCCCACCTCCCTGAAGATACACAAAACCCCTTTTGTGTGGCTCACTTTGCATTTCCTCTGAGCAGCTGCAAAAGGGTGACTTCGGTTGCGAAGAGGCAAAGGAGACTGACAACCAGCGACTCTAAACCAGCTTTCCACCTCCTCCCCCGCGTCACCCTTTCCCTTTTCACACACTCCTAATTTTGAGCCTTGAACGTTTTTAATGACAGCCTTCATGGTTTGATGGAGGATTTTACACTAATGCAAGGCATTACCTAGTTCATTTGGATAGAAGAGGGTATAATTTTGCACGGTCAAAGTCATTGCTATTTGAGCTAAAAGTTCCATTATGCGGCACCACCCACCCAGGTTTTGAGAGCCAGGAGAGATAAGTACTGTTTCATTAATGGCTGTCCTCAGGAGCTTATTCAAAGGATGGCTCCTGGTCTGGACTGGAGCGGAATATGGGAGAAGCGCCAGAGGACTGGGGGAGTTTGAGAGTGGAAGCTTGATGGATGAGTGGCTTACAGAGAGTTGGCTGCAGGGTGGGCGACAGCCCTCTTCCAGGCAGCTTTCTCCAAAGCAGTAAGTTTCTGCGAAGCTTAAACTCCCCCTGACCTCCATGCTTGGCTTGTTCCCTTAGAGGAATATCTGGTCAGAGATGGAAGAGAGAATTTAGGAAGAAGTGCTGGTCTGCACTCAGTTGCACTTGTTCTGTGCAGGGAAGACTTCTGCTCCTCCTGCTGCCCACCTTAGGGGAGACGGCCGGATCCTGGCTGGCCAAATATATTTGTAGACAGGTTTTTCAACTTAAACAACAACTCCCTCTATCCCTTCCTGGAAGTACCCTCCACGGAAGGAAAAAGAGAGGAGGGAGCTTTGATTTTAATTTGTTTCTTAGAAAAATAATGATTAGGAAAGAAACTGACCACCCCAACAGTCTGGCTCCACCGCTTCAGCCCTGTTGACACAAAGCCCGTAGGAGAATAATGACTTACGTGAAGATCAACTCACTCCATTTGCTTCAATATTCCTCCCCTGAATCTCTGTGATTTGCTGTGATTAAAAGTTAGACGTGTCCGACAAAATGAAAGACCTCTCCCCCCCCACCAATTGCAGTCTTCTCTTCTCTCTTTTCCTGCCCTCCCACCTCTCAAGCTTGGGACAGTTCACCTGTCAGCTTGGTTTCATTTCTCAGAAAGGGAGGGGAGTTTGCTCATTCAGCTTTCTGGAAAAAAATGAACTACTCGCTCACCCACCATGGCACACCTTGGTCAACAGCATGTTCCAATTTGGGTATGTGAGAGTCTGCCCCAAATCACCCCAATTAACCTTATTCTTCTGGGTACAGATTAAACCAGCAGACACTCCTTTTATAAGCCTGCCTTTCGGGATACTTCCAGGTGCTTAGTATTTTTTTTTAAAAAAGAAGAGACGAATGATTAAGAAAGCTCACAATAACACAAGCATATTCAATAAAGCGCTCACTGGAAGAACAGATCCTGAAGCTGAGGCTCCAATACTTTGGCCACATCATGAGAAGAGAAGACACCCTGGAAAAGACTCTGATGTTGGGAAAGATGGAGGGCACAAGGAGAAGGGGACGACAGAGGACAAGATGGTTGGACAGTGTTCTCGAAGCTACCAGCATGAGTTTGACCAAACTGCGGGAGGCAGTGGAAGACAGGAGTGCCTGGCGTGCTCTGGTCCATGGGGTCATGAAGAGTCGGACACGACTAAACAACTAAACAACAACAACATTCAATAAAGCATAGGCCTAGAAATTGCGGCAGAGAAAATCTCACCATTCGGCATAGAATACAGTATACTCAGATGTTAAACACAGGGACATAAAAGGATCTCTTGGCTTGGTAGTGGAAAGACGTTAAGGCAGATGCTCTGTAGGTGGGCTCCTGGACTTTTAATAATTGTGTGGAAGAGGGAAGTTGGGCAGGTTACTATTCAAGGTTCGGGAGCCCTGCCACCCTCCTTTCCATTTGACCAGCCTCATGTCAGGCAAGAGAGCTGGGCAACACAGCTGAGGTTGACCTACCTCATCTCAGCTGGGATGGGACTGTTCACAGTTTTCAGTGGGATATAAGACCAACTTAGTTTAGTTGGATTGGAGCTCCTTTTGAACGATGGAGGAGCTCGAGGGCATTTCAGAAGTATCTCCTTGTTAACTCCTCCCTTTGGTCACTTATGCGGCACGGCCTTTAAGTGATACACGGAGCTGTGCCTTCTCTGCATCAGCCGAACAAGCGTTTGCCTTCTTCCGTCTGCTGTTCTTTTCTATTCCTGGCATAATAGAGAGCTGTCAAGAATTTCAAAACAAAACCTCACCTGCCAACCCCACCTGTGCTCCAAACCAGCCTTGTGCAGATTATCTGATTCCTGATGGATGAGCACAGGCAGCTGCAACCGGTTCGGACAAAAACACTTTGCACCTGGCCTGTAAAACCCAAGTTGATCCCCATGCACCAGCACACCAAGGCAGGCCTGTTCCTGACCACACTCCTGCACCAGTGTGGAATACGGATAATACGTTTGGAGCCACTCCAGATGCGTCGGAAAGCAGCCCCGCCATCACTCCAAACAGCTGGTGTGCCTAATCCCGTTTCCAAGCAAAGTAGCAAAATATATAATTATGAGCTCTGCAGAGAGGGAGACGGAGAGCAAACCATTAGGCTTGTTTATGGCACCACATTGAGCAGGATACCCACCCAGGCCCTTCCTGCCTGGCAGAGGATGTGAAGGGATCCGTATGCAGGAGGAGCCCAGAGGTTTCCTGATGATGTTTGCCCAATAATAATTTTGAGTAATTATGTGCGTTCCCAGCTCTCGCATAATTAAGCCAAAAGAATCAGATCCTTTAACTCATTCCTTGATCATTTCCATATGATTACTGCTTGCACAACTCTCATTTTCTTTGGCTTTGTTTCCGGATGCATTGACGCGTCTCAACATTAGGGTGAACTCGAAAGTGCTGGCTCTTGTGCAGCCATTTCTGCGCTATTTGCTTCTAGTCCCCCCCCCCCCATTTGGGGCTTGTGCACACTGAGCAAAAGCAAATGCTGAGTCAGCAGGGACAGAGGTGGCCGGCAGCAGCAGCAACTCCTCCATCATCATCCTCTGTGTTCACGGAAGCCACAGAAAGCAACCAGAACCACAACCGCAAAAGCCCCAGGAAGGGCAAGGGTGGAACAGGTGTGTGTGTGTGGATGCAGAGGGAAGCCGTCCAATTCTCATCAGCTACGGGTGGCAGCAGCAGTAGCAGCAAAGGCGAACATGCTGACAAGTTGTATGTGTTTTACATGCCCATTAACTCCCTTGCTCAATAAAAGATGTGCCGTTTCTGCAGCCCTGGCCTGTCAGCAGTGCCACACGTGGCACTTAAGCTGCTTTAGAGACAAGGAGAAAAAGGCACTTACCGGCCTGACAGCTGCAGCAACAACAACCACCTTTTAGAGGGTATTCGGGGGGGGGGGATATATGGGGCCGATGTGCCGCATCTGCTAGTCCTTGTTAATAAAGAAATTAACTGATGGATTAGATGTGATGCATCAACGAAGATACCAGGTATGCTTAACGGGCACGGAGGGCTGCTGGCTTCCTTCCATTGGTCTCCTTTGAAAAGTGCTGTGGGATTTTGTTCAGTGCCTCTCTGGTTCCCATCCCTAAAGCTTCTCCTCTCGTAATGACTAGGGTCAATCTCCCACTAGGGTGCTGTGTTGCCCTGTCCTTGAAAAGAGGGAGAAGGGCATACCAGCTTGACGGAGGGGTAAAACCAGAAGCCAAATCTACAGGAGCCTTTGGCTACAATCCTGTGCATATTTACCTGGGAGTAGGAGTGGACAAAAAAATCTCAGTTCTGTTTGTATGTGAATCTACCTAATTCACATGTCTCAAACCACTATGAAAGCTAACAGCCTTTGTAATTCACACTTTCCTGAATTTTGTGATGCAGTTCTCCTACCAAACAAACTTGGAGGGGAAAAAAGCATAATAATGTATTAGTATTATTACAATATTTTTTTTAAAAAATATTTTATTATATTAATTTGTATACTGCTTATATGCCAAAATGGATTCTAAGCAATTTGCAACTATAAAATCTATATGCAATAGCACTTCCATTGGGCAGTAAACCATCCTTAATTGAAATGTAACAATAAAATGAGCAATTAAGCAACAGGACAATTATAAACCAGTTAAAACAATAAAGTCAGTTCAGAGAAATGCTTGACAAAACAGGCGTGTCTTCAGGAACCAGTGGAATGGCAACCCACATGGGGTCTCCCGTATTTCAGCACGGAGGGCATTGCACAACACTGGTAACACCAGTGAAAAAAGTGTGCCTCAGTGTTACCACAAGCTGATATCATCAATTTGTTGTTGTTTAGTCGTTTAGTCGTGTCTGACTCTTCGTGACCCCATGGACCAGAGCACGCCAGGCACTCCTGTCTTCCACAGCCTCCCGCAGTTTGGTCAGACTCATGTTTGTAGCTTCGAGAACGCTGATCTTTTTGCAGTCCATGGGACTCTCAAGAGTCTCCTCCAGCACCATAATTCAAAAGCATCAATTCTTCGGCGATCAGCCTTCTTTATGGTCCAGCTCTCACTTCCATACATCACTACTGGGAAAACCATGGCTTTAACTATACGGACCTTATGTCTCTGCTTTTTAAGATGCTGTCTAGGTTTGCCATCGCCCTTCTCCCAAGGAGCAGGCGTCTTTTAATTTCGTGACTGCTGTCCCCATATCATCATTAGGCTGTGGCAAAACTAACTGGGGTTCAGCTTTAAAACATTCCAGTAACAACTCCAAGAAACAGCAACACAATGAAAATATGCAATAAATCAATTGCAATAAAAATCAATAAAAAACAGATGAGTGGGATATTTCCAGCAAACCAGTGTTTAAATTTTGAAATGCCTGAAAGAATAATAATAAAAAACCCAGAACATTTCAACAGAGTAGGAACCTATCTAATATTTAAGGGGAGGGAATTCCAAAGGGTAGGGGCCACCACACAAGAGATCCAGTTCCTATATTGTGCTGAATGGACCACCTGATAAGATGGTAACTGCAGGAGGCCCTTACCTAGAAAGTGCAGTGATTAATTAAGTATATAAAGGGTGAGACAATCTTTCAGGTACCTTTTCATGTAGTTGGTGTGTGTGGGACAGCGGCAGTGCCAGATTAAACTCTGTGAAGGCCCCAATGGCAGTCGAAATCTCAGGAGGGCCCTCACAATGATGTAGGTTTCTGAGTCAATGGGGGTTTCTCTTCCAAATTCAAATTCTTTCAAGATCAAATCTATATTCTTTTGATCCGTTGTCATGGGGCCCATGGGGCCTACACTGCCTATTGGTAATCCAGCACTGGACAGCTGACAGGCAGGTGACCTGAGGACTCCCAGTGAGAAGGTCTTCTGCAGCCACTAGCTGTTCTAGACACCATTCAGTTTCCAGTTCACTTTCAGTGCTTGGAGTTCCAAAGGTGGCTTCCGTGTGGTTCTATAGATGATACAACTGATTCACTCCACAAGCAGGTAGCTCTTTTTTTCTGGGGGCAAGCCCCACTGAACTCAGCAAATATGTGCAGGCTTCTGGTGTAAGACGCAGGCTTTCCCTGTGGCTATTTCCCATATAAATAAATACAACTGAGCTGAGCAAACATCAGGTGTGAAGCTGGAACATTTAAACAATCAAAGGTCATTGCGAAAACAAGTATCACAAGACAACATATCAATATAACATATAGGCTCGATGGATTACTAGCAGCAACAGGTAATCCTAGTAACTGGTATAATGTAAATTGTCTCCATGGTTTCTTTGGGGGGGGGATCTCTGTAGAGGTATTCAGTCATGTATCAACAATAACAACAACAACCCACATACCATCAGAGTTTAATTACAGGACATGGAGTTGCACTCCACTGTCAACTGCAGAATTACAGCAATTTCTTTTAACAAAAGGTCCCCTAACTAGGTTAGGGACTGGGGAGAATTTTATCCAGTTTGCACTTCAGTGCAAACCTACTTAATTTGCACTTGCTGAACCAGTATGTGAACTGAGATGTAAATGTGCGAAACACAGCTATCCTTTGAGATTTCCACTTTCCCCAATTTTGTGATGCAGTTCTGCGACCAATAACGTGCATGAAAATGTGTACCGTAGAGGAAAGTGCCCAAAAAACTGCTCCTGTTAGTGAGAATAATGTACAAAAATGCAACGTGCTAGGGGGAATTGTTCACAAAATGCATATGTTAGGCAATTTTGCATAGAAGTTTGCATCTGTTCTGAGTGATGCACATGAAGATGCAGGTGGATTTTCCTGCAGACTGGGGAAAAAAATATATTGCAAACTGATGTGAAAATGTGAAAAGCAGAACTTAAGACCGAGAAAAACCAAAACTGACAGATTTATCCATTCCTAGTACCGGTGTTGTAAGGACACATTTCTATCTAATCTTTCAAGCACCTTCTGCAAAATCTGCAGCCTTCTATATTTGTTCTGTTGTAGCTGAAGATATCACAATCAAACTTGTCCATGTGTCTATTATAGATCCCCAATAAAATCTGCTTCTAGAAGCTTTATGCACTGTACAATGCAAAATGCAGTAGACTTCCTCCTAACTACAAAAGCATTGATTTAATTGAGGCTTTACACCCCCCCCCCTTTTCCCTTAGTATACCTGTCATCCAATTAGGGTCCAGACATCATTTGAAAGCCAAGAAACATAAAGGGTTTTGTGTGTGTGTTTTTGCAGTGGGGGGGATGTTAACTCATAAAAAATAAGATTGTGGGATTGATCGTTCTTTGTAAAGCAGTACCACTGTGGGGGGGGGGGGGAGGGATATTATGAATAACCTCCATTTCCACTTGTAGGTCCTTTTGATACAGTGTCTTTGATCAGCTTCTTAGCTAGTTCAAGATCAACTGCTTTCTACATGTTCTAGGAACATATTATAGCTTGACAGCAATGTTTCTCATTGCTTTGCCCAACTGTTGGACACCAGCTGTGCCAACAAAGATTTTGTGGATAGTCTTAACAACTGGCATCTGTTGTACCCCAGCCTAGTACATAATTAGGGCTGTCGACCCAGTGCTTGTGCCAGTAAGGCATTGCCCTTTATATGTGATTAATCATTGTTGAGGGGGTAGAAGCTGGTGGCTCCTTAGAGGCTCATTTGAACATTTCTACTTAGATTATTCTGTTACAGACCCTCCAAGTGTTCCTATTTTCTAGGGACAGTCCCAGATTTTCAGAAGCCATCTGGGTTTCTGATTTGATCCCAGAATGTCCTGCTTTTCCTTAAGATGTACCTATTTTCATCGGAAAAATGTTGGAAGGTATGGAGTTATGCGACCCCTGAGCCAAGGAGTTAAGTAACTATGTAACCTTTAGGAGATACCTGAAAGTGGCCCTGATTAGGGAAGGGGTTTTTTATGTTCATGTTTTAATGTTTTAAAATATAATATTTTAAAACAGGTTAATGTTTTAATGTTTTCTTCTGTATTTATATATGTTGGAAACTGCCCAGAGTTACTGGGGCAAACCAGTCAGCTGGGAGGGGAATAATAATAATAATAATAATAATAATAATAATAATGGAATAGGATGTCCTTATTTTCATTGGAGAAATGTTGGAGGGGATGCTGTTATATGTCAGGACTGGACCCTGATATGGTCGAAGGACAGGCTATTTGCAGGAACTCTGTCTTCAAAACAATGAAAACCAAATTCTCTCTCTCTCTCTCTCTCTCTCTCTCTCTCTCTCTCTCTCTGTTCCTTTCTTTCTTTTTCTGCAAACCATATTACAAACACTTCCTTGGCAGCAGAGACAGCCCTGGAATCCTCCCTTGCTCCATGTAGTATTTATTATGCCTAGTTAAAGATCATTAGAGCCTTTGTTAGTTGGGCTGACTGACAAGGCAAGAGGATTAATATTAGAAGGCCCTGTCAAAAGTGGTGAAAAGCAGGGATTGATTTTATGGGAAGTTGAGTTGGAGCAGCATTCAGTACCTGTGGGGGGTTACACTGGAGTAAATCAATCTCCTACATTAGCAAGTCCCTCTGGGAACCATCAGCTTCACTGTTTATTATGATGACGGCTGCATGTAATAGTCAGGGCATGCTGCGTTTTTCACACCCACACTGCCTCGTTTACTTTTTCGGCGCCTGCTGCTTGAAATTGCGGCGCAAGTGGACTCGTTCCCTTGATAAAGGAGTCTTCTGTGGTTGGGCAGCTGTTGTCGGAGGGCTGAAAGCTCAGCAGCAGAGCACCTTCTTGGCATGCAGAAGGTCCCAGCTTCAATTAGAGGCGGGGGCAACACCTTCATATGCTGTCTTTTCAGATGGAGTGGAAAGGAAGGCAAGGAGCAATCCTAAATTTTATTTCAGTGAGACTGACCACTATGGTGGTGGTGGGAGGATGGTGTGCTAAAGTCTATATATGCCTGTGAAAGAGATCCCACCTTGATAGCACCCCAAAAAAGTATTGCATTCACCAAACTCAAGAACCAATTATGACATAATGCATTGCTTTATTACTTTGAATTTCCAATTATCTGGAACCACAGGATTTTGGAAATGCCGGGATTAGGAAATGCATGGCATTAGCGTTTTATATTGTGAAGTTGCGGAACCTTCTGATGTGAAGGCCTAAGGCAGCTCTCATCCCTTCAGCCGAAGCACAGAGGAAGCCAAGGATGAAACTCTTCAGCCCCATCTGCAACCAAGCTGGCGGATGGGCCGGCTTGGCCTGTGGCAACAGAGGCTGATGGAACAGATCAGACCAGCCCACTTGGTGGTGCCAGCAGTCAGCCACAGAGGGCCATTGCAGTGCTGCGCTTGGTGGTGAGGCGGAGAGCTCTGGCAACATCTCAAAATGATGGTGTTTACTTGAAGACTCGCTTTGCCAGTCATCGGCAGCTCCCCAAGTCTCTCTTTCCTGTCCAGACATTTCACTGGGGCTTTGTTTTCATGTTTTCATTTTATACCTCCAGAAACCACATCCTCCTCAAACAGGCACTGAGGGCCTTTTCTGAATTGAAGGTTGAAAGGGGAGGAGGGGAGAAAAAGCACACACAAACCTGCCCGTGCTTTTCAAAGCTCTGCTTCCCCCGCCATGCACCATCGGTGGGTTCTCTCTACTGCTGCCTTCCACATGGCTGAACAAACACAGACAGTTGTGCGCTTGTGAAACCCCTTGACAGACGTCCCCAATCCCCACCTCTCTCCTGTGTGCCGAAGCTTGCTTCCAATGTCTTCTACTAAGAGGAACAATTTGGAAAAGGGCAGCGTGTCATGTTCTTTTCCTCCCTGGGTGCAAATCGGACCTTGGGGGCATTGATTGCCTTCAGTTTGCTTGGGGTGTGTGTGTGTGTGTTTGTCTCTCATAATATGCTCTTTATAGCTTTATATCAGGTATGTAAAATATGGACTCCTCTGTAACCGGTAAGGTGAAAAAGCTATCACAGAAGGCAGTTTGGAGATGGCACAACCTTGAAACTTGACACGTGGAGGACAAGGTTTTGGGGGGAGAGGGGACCTACCTTAGTGAAGATGTACAAATGCACTGCTTTGCCATGCTGACCTAGCTAGGAACACAAGGACATAGCAAGGTACCCACAGGAACTGAAGGTCTTCTGCTCCTGTCCTTGGGGCATTCAGCAGGCAACCCCTTTCCTCACTTGGAGCAGTGGTGAGCTCCTTCCATGGGTTTAGCAGATGGTGGAGCTGCAGGATGCCCCATGGGAAGGAACAGAGGGTCTCAGTTAGTTAAGCCTGGGCTGGCATGTTGCTGCATGCCCAGCCAGGCAGTTGTTGGGCTTGCCTCTCTCAGCTCCATTCCTCCCTGCACAGAGGAGCAGGTTCACGGCCTCCCCCTTTTGCAGCGTGCTATGCATTTCAAGGTGGCAGATCCACTTGCAATGATGTCAGCTGGCTCCCCTGCGGGGATGTCTATATAGCTCAGCTAGTCTACAAAGCTGCAGGTTCAAGGTGGGTGACACAGTCCAGATGGAGGAAGGTTTGCTGAACATCCCAACCAGCACAGAGCCTCTGCTAACAGGCATTCCTCTCTCTCCTTCAGATAGAGCATTAACTGTCGGAACTGGAGGACCCTTCGTGGGTGCGTTGGCATAAGCTGTAACCTGCGCTGTGAGAAGGAGAAGAGGCAGTAAAGCAACCCTCCAAACCAACCCCTGCTTATGTTGACTTCTCCGCTGCCAGCAAGTGAATCTTTTTCTCTTTGGTTGCGTCCACTAAACAGCCTTTTGGATTGGAACTGGCTCAACTTACTCCCTATATTATTAGGCAGAGTGGCATGGCACTTAGATGTGGAGGTAACTAACAAGACTTCAGACTATTTTTATCCCAAGCAAAATATGCTTGCACTTAAGGTTTTAGTAAGGCAACAAGTGAAATATGTTTTGAGGGAATGATTTTTCAAGGGAAATGATTTTGTAGTTTGAGTTACCCATGAGAGCAAAAGAAGAGAGAGAAAGAAAATATGAATCTAGCTACATTTATATTCTAGGCTGTTTCCCTAAGCGAGACAATACTTACAAGTTTGCATTCTTCAGTTCAGCTTCCAGATCACTTTGTGGTCTTCTTCTGGCTCCTTTCTGCTCCGATATCCATCTGTTCTGTCTACCGCTTTCCAGTGTTCCAGCTCTCTTGAAGCCCTTTCTCTCTCCTGCAAGACTTGCTGACTAATTGTCATGTTTGACATGACTCGACTTTTATGCAATACAATTGTACCTTGGTTGACGAATGCCCTGTGAGTTGAACATTTTGGCTCCCAAATGCCGCAAACAAGAAATTGAGTGTTCCAGTTTAGGAACGTTCGTTGGAACCTGAATGTCCGATGCAGCTTCCATGGCTTCCAATTGGCTGCAGGAGCTTATTGCTGCCAATCAGAAGCTGTACCTTGGTTTCCAAACGTTTTGGAAGTTGAACGGACTTCCGGAACCAATTCCGTTCCACTTCTGAAGTACGACTGTATTTTACTCCCAAGCTTCTAACCAATCAGAAGGAGAATAGAGCCTTGGCTAAGTTTCCATCTCCCCTTATTTGCTAGGATGAAATTTTGGCCCTCCTGTGCAAGAGAGCCTCTAAACCAAAAACAACTTGACTACCAACTTTTACAACCCAAACTCCAAACTCTTAACTGGGTCCTTTAAAAGGGATCTTGACCAAGCAGGAAGGAATGGTCGTGGTAACAGGATGGAGAGAAAACAAGCATTTGTGAGCTCTCCTGCCAGTAGCCCCCAGAAGCTACAAGGAACCTCAACTGAGCAGATGCTCTCACCAAGCACCTGATCCCCAAAAAGGAATGAGGGGAAAGTTGAGGGAGCCCATGTGGGCAACCAAACCCTCTTCTACATGTATGAGACTCACCAGAGGACCAGTTACCTTAATGACACCCACAGAACCACCTGAACTCCATGGCAAGGGCTTGCAACGAACCCAGATTTGCATGGCTAGACTCTTTAAGAGGCAGACTCAAAGAATGAGGCCAGTAGTGATGAGAACTGTTGCTCCTGGGAGTGCTTTCTAGGGCAGCACATTCCAGCTAGCTTCACTGCCTCTGAAGTCCTCCTCCTCTGGCTGGCATTCTTACTCAAGACAGCTCCTTACATTTGCAAGGATTTCAAGTTAGGATTTGTAGGCTGGACTCAATTTTTCATCTCAGTCACATTTCTGTTACATTCCCTCATGTTTGCTTGAGTCCAGCTGCAGAAATCCCAAGGTGGCCCATTTTGGTTTGTCTCACTTTCTCATTTTTCTAGGGTTAAGTTTAATTTGCCACATTTTTGCATCAGTATGAGAAGCCTTTTTTAAAAGTCCTCATGTAAACCCTCCAGCATTTGGTGCACATTTCCCTTACTGTACACATTTTGGTGGGAAATTTTCCCCAATGTGTGTCTTTTTGCAAATATTTTCCCTTAACAGAATGCATTTTTGTATGCTATTGTTTACAAGGGTCATCTAGTCCAACCCCTTGCAATGCAGGAATCTTTTGCCCAATGTGGGGCCTGAACCCACGACCCTGAGGTTAAGAGTCTCATGCTCTACCGACTGAGCTATCGCAGGTCACCTGCACACTTTCCCCTAATATATTTCACTCCAGAGATTTTGCACTACAGTCCTATCAATGGGAGTTGTGGTGCAAAACACCTGGAGGCCACTAGGTTAAGGAAGGCTGCTCTAGAAAATATGTAGAATTGACCAGCTACCTCCCATTCAATAATTTCTCCTAATGTACACATTTTTGCATGCACTTTCCCCTAACATAACACTAATTTTTTTACCAATATATGCATTTGTATGCACACTTGCTGATATACTGTTTTTGTGGTATGGAAAATGTAGCTGGAGATCTGCATTGCAAATGTCAAAGAAGCGCAGATTTCAAAGGATAGCTGCATTTTGGGTCACACATCTCTTTGGATCAGATGGGTTCACACGGAAACGCTTATTTCCTCTCCACCCCTGAATCCTGCTGCCATCACCCACTCCTTGTGTATCCAAGTCATAACTCCGTGCAAAATGAAAGGGCGAGGTGATATTTGGAATGATAAAACTCACCTGCCCTTGTTGAAGCTAGTAGTGCAGCCTGAAAGTGGGGAATCAAATCACAGTCACAAAAGATGCCAAAACACGGATGCTGGCCATCTCTCTCTCTCTCTCTCTCTCTCTCTCTCTCTCTCTCTCTCTCTCTCTCTCTCTCTCTCTCTGGAGTTATAGTCAACAGCCAAGGACAAACAAGTCCTGGGAGACTATTAGGTGAGTATATTTTATGGGCAGCACAGTTGAGACTGAATCATCCTGTAAAGCAATTGCATAGAGATGTCCCCTCTCCTCTACCTAAACTACTGGCAGGAGAGAAAAATAGGTTGCAAGGACACATCATGTTTAGGAGTAGGGGCTTGAGGAAGATCAGTACAGTTGATTTCCCCCCCCCCCCCAAAAAGGGGCTGGGTGGTAGCAAGGGGACATTGGAGTGGCCTTTTCTACATCTCACGGAAATGCTGGTTTTTATCGAAGGCTGAGAGGTGAGTGTGGCTATCTTTGGAAAGCCATGATGCACATTAAAATTGTAGCACATGTTATCCTGGCTTAGACCTCTCCCAGAAATGTTGCTTACATCATTTCTTTTATTATTTTCATGGTCTGTAATTTGACCTGCAAGCCCAGATGAGTTGGAATAGATGTAGCACGTTCCATTAAAAAGCATACAGCTTATCTACTATTCTTCATCAGCCTGCTATTGGCTCTTGGAAGAGCACTGAGAAATGGGGAAGAGGGAGGCACAGGTGAAGGAAACTTTTACAGAGGTCAAGGGGGTATTATCTGACCTGGTCTACTCTATTGTGCTCAAAGAGACTCTAGCACTGCTGGGCTATGAAGTCCTTCCTTTATAATGAGTTTGCCTGCCACCAGGAAAAGGCCTTTTTGGTAGTAGCACCCCAATTCGTTATTTTTTAAAAACAATTTCTATACCACTTAATTGCAACAGTCTCCAAGACATGTATAAGAAATAGAATACAGAAAGGGTAAAAATTGGTGGAAACTATAAAATCGGACGTTAATTAAAGTACCTGCGATAATAATAATAATAATAATAATAATAATAATAATAATAATAACCTCAACGGGAAGGTTTCCTGAGCTCTGCACCCACCCGGTGTGATTCAGAGTGGGCCCTTTTCCACCCTGCAATGGTGTTTGATTCCCACTTCAACCATCAGATAAGATTGATTTGAGTCCTTCCCTTGTAGATCTTCACTCAACACTGGCAGCTCTTCTGTGCCATTTTGTGGTTCACTGCAGGTGCCAAAATGCCTTGTGTCAGCCCTACCCAAAATAAAGATTTTTTTTTAAAAAAAACTTCTGTGACTTTCCCCAGCAGTGCTGTCACAGGTATCTGGTGACTCAGCATTCATGCTTGTTAATGAGTTTATCTACTTTATCTAGCCTACTTTAATGGAATGTACACGGAGTATCTTAGAAACTCAAGAAATTACTGATCGTCATAGTAGCTATAAACATTATTTGTGATCACTAAAATTACAAGCAGAAATTATCAAATGTTTGCATAATTCAAACGTCCTTTATTGCAATGATTCATGAGTCATCTCATACTTAAACAGGTAGCTGACTTGAACAACTTCTTCCTTACCTTCATTTTGGCACTTATCAATTAAATTGTCAGCCGAGATTTGCCTACCAAGCTTGCTTTGTGCTGCTTAGAGCTAAATAATAAGGTGGTAGTTGAGACTTTCTTGCTCTAGGTTTGATCAGCCACTGGGGTCAGGCAGAGAGACCTTTTCCAAAAGAAATGCTTCAGTGTGCAGAGCTCAATGTCACACAAGCCTTTGGCAAGGATTTGGCTCATGAAATCAGTGTGGAGATTTTATCCTCCTCCTCCATCATCATCATCATCATCATCATCATTTTATTATTTATATCTTCTTCTTTGGTGATCCCTTGTAGCTGAGTAAGATTGTCTTCCATGAACATGGTTTTAACAGTGAGTCCATAAGTGACTGTGGAGGCCAGTTCTGGGTCCACACGTCCTTCCACAGTGGCGACTTAAGTTTCCAGGCGGGAGTTGATCATGGTGAGGGTTTGCTAAGCGTGCCTTCCTCTTAGCATGTTTCTCCCTTTCGTCCCGAGTTCAATTATCTTCAAAGTCTATGACTCCTTTGGTAAAGGCTGTTCTCCAATAGGAGCGCTTGCAGGCCATTGTTTCCCAATTGTCGGTGTTTATACTACATTTTTAATGATTTGTGTCGAAAGCATCTTTAAACCTCTTTTGTTGACCACCAGCATCACACTTTCCATTTTTAAGTTCGGAATAGAGTAGTTGTTTTGGGAGACCAGTCCAACAAAGTTGACGTTGAAGAATCATTGTTTCTTCGATTATTTATATGGAGTCAATCTGACTGTGTTGTCCCTGTTACTCTGGGTGGCTTCCAACAGAATATTTAAACATATAGTGTGGAAGTGAGCTAAGAATGCTTCTAAATAAATAAACAACGTAAAGTGTGTTGGTCCAGTTTGAGGGGTGGGGAGCAAACTCTACCCTCAGGGATGTTGTGACCTAGTGGACAGTGTTTCCTGGTGTGTGGCGAGAGGCATTTTAAAGTATCTAGTGGGAGCCCACCCCATCCCCAGGCTGTTCTTTTGATTCATGTGCAGTAAGGTTTAATTTTCATGTGTCAGAGAGTAGCTGTAAGAAAGCAGCATTTGCATTTGTAGCTTTGTGCAATTTCCCCATTTCTCCGGGTGGAGGAACACACACACAGAGAGAGCTGAGTGGCCTGGGAAGCAAGCAACCAGGAGGCAAAGACTGCTCATAGAAAGCATTGATGTTTTCTAATAAAGATGTTTAATCTCAAAATATTTATTTATAGCCTTTCATCTGCAGTGAGGGCTCCCTCTGCCAGCCAATTAGTCTCCTCCAAGCTGCAGCTGACATCCAAGTGAAGCGGGCAGGAGGAAGGGAAAGCGGGGAGGCCGGGAGAGGCTGGGAGGCCAGACAGACTCATCTGTATTACCATTTCCAGTGGGTGTGGGGAAGAGATGGAAAAACACAGAAAACTAGGAGGTTATACAAGCAGATCTATGAATGGAGGCAGATGAGAGGGAGGGTATAATAAAAACACAAAAGAACCCCAAGTTGACCCTGTTGTGTGCCTCTCTCCATCATTTGTAGGTTTCAGGAGGAGGATATCAGAGAACTAGGAAGAGGCTATGGAGAGCTGCACTTGAGTTGTAGACTGAGAGAACTTGGGAGACCAAAGTGCATGTAGTCCAAGCAAGGTGAGCTGATCAGGTTCTTAGTAGTTATAACCAGATCTATCTGGAAGCTTCACAGTATCCACAATCATGAGTGTTGATGTTGCACAGCCATCTTCTCATTATTATTCTTAAGGGAGCCCTGAGGGATGAGTACAACCAATCCCAGGTAGCTCATTTGGTCTCGTCCCAACAGAAGACCATTGACATTCCTGATTCAAGCACCAGAGTCCACAAGGACATTTCAGAGAAGCAGATAGACTTCCAGCAAGGTTTAAAGCAGCCTTGCATTTAAGCAGGAGCCTGGTAGCCACAGGTGACAAGGACTTTCATGCAGCAGGCTAGCAGAAGAGGAAGTAATTGCTAGGAACATAACAAAAACAAAAAAGCTGGCTGGAAGCTCAAGAAACCTGGCTGATAAGATACTGGCCATGCCCCAGGTTGAAGTCAATTGACCACCCCTGATTCATGGTACTCCTTTAAGCATCTGACTGTGCTTCCAACTACAGTAGCTGGAATGGAATTATTTCATAATATGATCGTGGGTGACAGTGATCTTGAAAACCCACCTTAAGGTGTTCATGTGTGGGGAATTGATTGCCTAAAATATGCCAGATGGCGACTGTTGAAAGGGCTGGCTCTGGTGGAATGGTCATAGGCAAAATTACAACGTGAGAGTTACACCTTTACCCACAGATAATGCTCTTTGAGTGTTTCAGTGATGGGGGCACAAGCTGCTTCTCTAAGAAACTAATCCATAATCTCCTGACAGCGCAGAAGTGGGAATGCGTTGAGCCACTGACAGAAAGAGACTGGAGATAACAAAAATAAAATAAATAACTGTGGGATAGACTGACAAAGGATAAGTTAACACAGCAAATTTGAACCCAGCGAGGAAGACAAAAAAGTAATGCACTTCATGAAAGACTGGTAGCTAGGGACTGCTTACCTGGAACTGAAGACTGGTTTCAGCCAAACAAATGCAAAACTGTCTTTCTGTATTTAAACAGCCTTTGCCAACCTGATACTCTCTAGATGTTGGCTGGAGGTGATGCAAGTTTGTGGTCCCAAACATCTGGAGGGCACCAGGCTGGCAAATGCTGGTCATAAATGAACCTGTTACATGTAATTCCACACTCAAAAATTGTAGCCTGTAAAGACTGAGCAATGAAGCAGGGTGGAGTGGGGAGAGGGTTATGTCCCCCCCCCACTCAATTGTTATTCTGAAGAAAAAAACTAGATAAAATGGAGCAGTGTGTGTGTGTGTGTGTGTGTGTGTGTGTGTGTGTGTGTGTAACTGTTCCCTGCCTGCAACTTCACAGTCTAAAGATGGGTGGAATATGGGGCACAACTACTGTACATTTGAGGGTCACCAGCTCCTACTGAGTTGCTGTTTTTTAAAATGAGAAATGTTCCATTTCTAAAAGCAAGCTATTGTTCCTTTCCTGGATGCTATCAGGACACATAGGGGACGCGGGTGGCGCTGTGGGTAAAAGCCTCAGCGCCTAGGGCTTGCCGATCGAAAGGTCGGCGGTTCGAATCCCCGCGGCGGGGTGCGCTCCCGTTGTTCGGTCCCAGTGCCTGCCAACCTAGCAGTTCGAAAGCACTCCCGGGTGCAAGTAGATAAATAGGAACCGCTTACTGGCGGGAAGGTAAACGGCGTTTCCGTGTGCGGCTCTGGCTCGCCAGAGCAGCGATGTCACGCTGGCCACGTGACCCGGAAGTGTCTCCGGACAGCGCTGGCCCCCGGCCTCTTGAGTGAGATGGGCGCACAACCCTAGAGTCTGTCAAGACTGGCCCGTATGGGCAGGGGTACCTTTACCTATCAGGAAACATAGGAAAAAGCCTTAAAAGCAACAACCCCTCAGTGCTCCAGGCTGGGCCGTCCACAGACGGGCAGCTCCCCTACCCCTATCCCTGGCCACCGTGCTGAGATCAGCTGACTCCTTCTGGATCGCCAAAAGCAGAGGACAAAACAGGACACAACTTGGATATGTTACCTCATTTGTATAGGTGCAAATTTAGAAATAATTAATCTAATTTAAATAGAAATACATCTCGCCACAGTAGGCTGTGACCAAGTGAATTCAGTCTGCTGTCCTGGTGCTGATTGTCAAAAGGCAACTTCAACACCCACCCCCAAGTCTCCCTTCTGGGGATTATCTGGATCAATTTGAACTAAAAAGTGGAGACACCATATGTACTTTTCCTTGCTTATTAGCTTGCTTTGTATCACAATTTTTTTTAATGAAAACTAATTAAAAACCAAAACAAACAGAGGACTTTTTTTCAAACAGAGGACTGTCCTCTGCACTGTAAGGGACACAGCCACCCTACCCTGTGAGTTTCTCAAATGTAGAAAGTTATAATTCACCTATTCTGCTTCTCTCTCTTTAAAAAGACATCCCATATTTCTGTGGGACATAAACCTGTGTAGATCACAGCTGGAGTTCCAGTTGTGCTTATCACAAACCCAAAACATTTACTGAGCTGGCTTATAAACTTTCTTTTCCGACTTTCACACTGGGGAGAATCCATTCAACTCTAAGAAGGCAGGCAGCGGGAAGCAAACCGATAGAAAAACAGATGCCTCCCCCCCCCCGCCCCCCTGCAGAAAAAAGGCCAAAGTGAAGGGGGAGAGACAGAGAGAAGCTTCTCAGCTTATGCCCTTTCCTCTCATTTGGTCAGCTCAAATTATCTGAGTGCTCTTTTGATGGCTATTTTTGGCCCCATCGCTTGACATTCTGCCAGGCCGGAGGTGAGGCCAGGCAGCGGCTGTGCCGAAAGGGAGGTTTCCTGCCTGCTTCCTTGTCAGGTTCAAGCACTTCTAAAGGAGACAGGCTACAGGGGGCCCCAGCAAACTGACAGAGCAGCGGGGGGCTCGCCTCCTATTTTGCCAGCCACGGCTTTGCTGCTCTTCACACCATCCAGCCCCTGGGGAGGACCCAAATGTTGGAATGCAAAGCAGATGTCTGGGCCGGGCCAAACTTCATGGCTCCCTGTGCATGTCTGTGTGTCTGTGTGCGTTAGGCAGGGCAGAAGCAGAGGGATCTCATTGCCCATAATACAACAAGGAAGAACTGAGGATGTTCCATGTGCTAGAACGCTAATTCATAATGACTATTTGCTTGGAAACTATGAATTAAAGGCTCCTGTCAGGCCAGAGTATTTGTAAGAACATAGATCCATAGAGTAAGAAATGCCTTTGGGCAGGAGAAGGGAACCTCTCCAGATCATAGGCCATTCTTGGTCCACCAGGTGTCCAATAGGCCCCCAAGACCAGATCCCCAAAATTACAGCCACATGTGCATCAGCTGATGTCACTGGATGGTGTTAGCTGATGTGCAGGGGGACAGGGTTCAATTCTGCTGGGTGCAGGGAACGCACTGGTGAGGGAGACCCCTGCAAAGAGCAGGATAGGATCCTCTGCTCAGCTGATGAGCAGACTGTTCAATCCTTCTTGGCGTTGCTTGACTAGTGCATTCCCTGAGGACAATGTGCTGGCAAAACCAGAGCCATCTTGTTGTTTTTATTTTTGATTACAGTGGTACCTCAGGTTAAGTACTTAATTTGTTCCGGAGGTCTGTTCTTAACCTCAAACTGTTCTTAACCTGAAGCACCACTTTAGCTAATGGGGCCTCCTGCTGCTGCCGCACCGCCGGAGCACGATTTCTGTTCTCATCCCAAAGCAAAGTTCTTAACCTGAGGTAATATTTCTGGGTTAGCAGAGTCTGTAACCTGAAGTGTATGTAACCCGAGGTACCACTGTATATATTTTGTAGTTCTATATTTTGATTTTGTTCTGTGAACCATCCTGAGACCTCTGGGTATAGGGTGGTATATAAATTTAATAATAATAATAATAATAATAATAGGGATGCCGGATAACTGACAGGCTAGTGAGTCCACACACCTGTCAAAACTGGCCCCTGGGATAGGTAACGATAAATATATGGCCCACCCATTGCAAAAGGTTTCCCACCCCTGACCTGGGGAGGGCGATCCAATCCAGTCCTTTGCTCAATGTGGAACCTGCGGGATAGGATCAGGCAACTACAGCAAAAGAAGAGACCTGCTGGATCCAGACCAAAGGGTCTGTCTGCCAGTTCAGTGTCCTGTTCTTACAGTGGCAACCAGACAGGAACACAATAGCATAAGGAGAACCTGGAAGCTAGATCAGTGAGTGATTATGACAGCTGGGTGGAGCCCCCTGCTCATGTGTCAATCACCTGATGTCGCTATGACACCAGATGACCCATTTTTCCTTTGTGGTGCATGCTATAAAGCATTTTTCTTTTGTGCCATGCTATAAAGGAAGATGCAAGCCCTGCCAAGCTGATGGGCACTGTCTTCAAGCCCTGCTTTGAGCAGGTTCCTTCCCCACAGGGAACTGCACAGAGCAGCTTAATCCCAGCAGACTTGAAGTCACTGCCAATCATCTTGCAGGCAGTGATGTCAAGCCCAGTGTCCTGCCGAACTCCGTAGAGCAGCCGATCCCAGTGGGCTTTCTGTCATCCCTGATAGGAACATAACATAGGAAGATCCTGATAGATCAAGCCAACTGCCCATCTAACCCAGCATCTTGTTCTCACAGTGCCCAAGCAGATGCTTGTGGGAAACCCATAAGGAAGACATGAGAGCAATAGCGCTTGCTACAGCAACAGGTATTAATATGCACGCTTTCTCTGGCAGTGGAAGTAGAACATAGCCATTATGGCTGGTAGCCTTCAATAGCCCTCTCCTTCATGAATTTGTCTTATTCTCTTTTCAAGGCATCCAAGTTCATGGCTTCACTGCCTCCTGTTCCATAATTTAACTATTGGCTGTGTGAATAGGTACTTTCTTTTATCTGTCCTGAGTCTTCCAGCATTGAGCTTCATTGGATGTCCATGAGATTTAGTCTTATGGGAGGGAGAAAGATTTTTGCTATCCAGTTTCTCCATGCCACACACACACACACACACACACACACACACACACACACACACACTATAAACTTCTTTCATGTCACTATTTCTCAAAATCAGAAAGTCCCACGATTTATAACCCCTTAATTTTTTTTGATCAGGACACTTAAGGGATCACCTTGCTGCAGGGGTCGGCAACGTGCAGCCCATGGGCCAGATCCGGCCCACGAAGACCATTTTACCACCCCATGAGCAGCCCCTAAACCAAGTTGCCCGCTCAGCGAGTCCCCCGCGTGCTGCACTAAACCGATGCAGTGCGGTGCAGGGACTTGCCAAGCGGCACCGGAAATCACGTTTGCACACGTGCAGATACCGGAAATTGCTTCTGCGCAGGCATGATTTCTGGCATCTGGGTATGTGCAGACGTGATTTACGGCACCGCAGATGTGTGCAGATGTGCAGACGTGATTTAGGGTGTCGTGCTGCATCGGTCTGGCCCACAGACGATCTCTGCAGGAGTGATCCAGCCCATGGCCAGTAAGCCTTGCTGACCCCTGCCTTCCTGTCTATTCACTGCAGTCACCTATGGGGACCCACCTTGCAGTGTTGCGTGTGTCTGAGGCTCGTTCCATGGTGACTTGGACTCGAGCATTTGGTGGAGCAACACCTGCCTTGTGGAACATGCTGCCTATTGAAGTTAGGGAAGGGCTGTGTAGCTCAATGGCAGAGCATTTGTTTTGCATGCAGAAGGTCACAGGTTCAATCCTGGGCATCCCCAGGTAAGGGTGGCAATTGCCCTCTGTCTCAAAATCCTAGAGGTTTGCTGCCACTCAATGCAGACAACGCTAACCTAGGTCAACCAGTGTTCTGACTCACTAGAAAGCAGTGCCCTGTGTTTCACTGTATACATTTAAGATTGTGTTCATTATAAAACAGGCTCTGACACTGTATACATTTCTTTGGGTGGAAAAGCATCTTTTCATTTTTATTTTTACAGACCTTCCCAGAAGGATGAGTTGACTGTGGGTTTTTTGTATCAGTGTGTGTTTTGGGCATTGCTTTATCTGTTTTTACTTGTTTTATTTTTATTGTTGCTCTACACTGCTTTGGTATTATTGTGATGTTTAATGATTTATAGATATTACAAACAAACAAACAAACAAACAAACAAACAAACAAATAGCCTTCTAAAACTGAACAGTGATGATATATGACTGCTAGGCAGGCGATAGAGCTACTACAGTTTTCTGGGTCCGGAGAGATTTTCTTACGGTGAGGTTGAATAACTGCCCTCTTTCCAGGTAATTCAAATGCTTCGTAGTAAAGGGAAGCAGCAGACTCACCTACCTTCTGAGGAGGCAGAATATTGTGTCTCTTAGTGAGTGACTGTAACTGCCCCAGGCTTGCTTGCTTCTGGTCAAGAAACATGTTTCATGCCCCAGACAGCCACTCACACAAAATCACAGGTAGCTTTATGCAATGTAAGACTGAAAGATGCATCCAATTTCTAACACAGGGAAAAAAGGCACTTCAATCATCAGACATTTTGGGGAAAACACAGTGGTAAAACCTGAAGAATTTCCAGCTCAGTTTACTTCCCTTTATTTTTAATTCAATCAGCTAAAATATTTATTTGATTTCTAAAAATAAGTCCAGTCATCCCCCTTCACACACATATTGCATATATAAATACACACCCCTTTTGAATCAATCCAATCCCCTTCTGCATTCCCTCTTCTCTCCGCTGTCATTTGATTTCCATTTTATCTCCACAGCTGAAATTCCTTCCAACTTCGCTCCCCCCTCCCTCCCCTCCTCTCACTAATGCTCTTCACTTTCAAATGCTAATAATCTCCAGCAGTAAAAAGCTTAGAAGTGGTTCTAGATTGTTTGATCTTTGGCCTGTGATCTACTTTCATCTTTTTGGCTTTCAAATGTAACTTTAGATTTACTTTAACCTATTAACATGCTTGGTATTCAGACGTGCAGCTCCACACAGAGGCAGCCTCAAATAGAGACAAAGTATAATGAGGCAGAGAAAGTGAAACTCGTGGTTAGCACTCTCAATTTCATCCCCCCCCCCCATATACTGCATATATATATAAAAAAGCAGCATGATGCTTTGTGAGGGAAAGACTGGCTGCTTGACAGAAAAATGCTGATACAAGATGAGCCTCTAACAAGCTGGGTATTTGTACCACCTTGGTAACACAATGGGCAGGAGGCACCTAGTACAGCTGGAGAGATGAAAACAAACCCATTAACCCTTGAGAGCAAAGTGGAAATGACAATAGGCTGAGTCCAATGCTAGCCATGTGAGATTTTGACCAGCTTCAGCCCATCTGAAGCTGATACAGGCTCGTCTTATCTTGAGCCCAAGCAGAGTAGTCCACACAGCAGAAGGATAAGCAGGCAAATGTGCTACATTGCTGATTTTATTTTATTTACACTCTATGGTGAGAGAATACAAACATCCATCCTGCCTCTGCCGGGAGCGAGAAGCAACTTTCTCTCTAACAAAGAAACCGAGAGAACAGTGAAAAACAGGAAACCAGTGTAGGTCACATCCAGTCTCCCATTCCCGTGGGAAACCAACAGTAACTTGGACTGTGGAATGCAAAACAATGTCTTGTGACTGCAGTTGCTGCTCAGTGAGGGAAATAGAAACCAACAAGCCATACTCAGAACAGACCCATTGTACTTAAGAGACACGGCTAACTTAAGTTCCTTAATTACCATGGTTTTACTTTGAGTAGATCAGGGGTCAGCAAACTTTTTCAGCAGGGGGCTGGTCCACCGTGCCTCAGACCTTGTGGTGGGCCGGACTATATTTTTCGGGGGGGGGGGGGGAATGAACGAATTCCTATGCCCCACAAATAACCCAGAGATACATTTAAAATAAACAACACATTCTACACATTTAAAAACACGTTGATTCCCGGACCATGCGTGGGCTGGATTTAGAAGGTGATTGGGCCAGATCCAGCCCCCAGGACTTAGTTTGCCTACCCATGGAGT
Organism: Podarcis muralis; assembly: GCF_964188315.1. Lineage (NCBI taxonomy): Eukaryota > Metazoa > Chordata > Lepidosauria > Squamata > Lacertidae > Podarcis > Podarcis muralis. Next base: position 17,356,551 of record NC_135669.1, read on the forward strand.
AGATGCTCGTTGCATATAGCCTATCAAACGTGTGCTCATCAATAGCTGGTGTCCCAAGCAGTCACTTGGGCATGGATGGCATCAGATGGCAGAGGTCCTGGCTTATGGTGTGTGTGTGTGTGTGTGTGTGTGTCAAGGAGCTGCCAATGAGCCAGGTCAACCACAGGGCAGACACACACACACACAGAAGGCCCGAAATGCAATTAGCAAAGCAGAGTCCCCTGGTTTGCCTTAATCCAGCTAAGAAGTTGTTGAAACTGACCACTAGCTCCACCCTTCCCCCTCTGGCCTTTCACTCTAGACCCCTCCCAAGTAGATGAAGGCTGCTTCAAGGGAGAGACCCACCCCCCAGGGGCTATCTGGCCCATTGCTCAGCAACATGCAGGACTCTCCTCGAGTGGTGTATCAGAGCAGGGTGTAGATCCAGCTGGACTGGGATTGTCTTGCTGCAAGAGCAACCTCTGACTCTGCTCTGTCTGAATCTGCGGTCACACTGTGACTCTCAGCCTCTAACCCTGTCCTGGAAGGGCCTCCTTCTCCTGACCTCTCTTGATTGCTCAAACCACCTGCTTCTGGCACCTCCCAGCTCATCCCTTCCGCAGACTGCTCTTCGGCATAGCTGTCAACGTTTCTCTTTTTTTTAAGGGAAATTCCCTTATTCTGAATTGGATTCCTCGCAAGAAAAGGGAAAAGTTGACAGCTATGCTCTTTAATGTCCCAACACCAGGATCCAGGATCTAAGTCGTCCTCTTCTTTGCCCTCCCTGAGGGCCTCTTAGATAGGCAGCTCCTACCACTCTTCCTCATCCAACCAGCCAGACCCCAACAATGTATGATGAACCCAGTGAAAAACGTTGGCAGGACTGAGTCCATCATGCCCAGTCAGGTGAGGTCAGATTTATTTACATGCACCTTTCCTTCAGTTATTGAACTCCAAGTGATTCACACCAGATACAAATATGATAATCCATTGCAGTCAACCAAGGACCCTAGCTCAGTAGAAGAGCCCATAGTGCATACAGAATGTCCCAGGTTCAGCATCTTCAGGTGAAGATGGGTTAGAGGCTGAGAGTCCCGAGGGAGGTGGGGCGTGCTCCTGAGGGGGGCAGGGGCAGAGGGTGCCCTTCCAGGATCGGGTGCACGGAGCCCCTGCAGCTGGTGGCGGAGCGAGCCGCCCATGGGGGCAGAGCAAGCCTCTGATGGCAGACATTTGGTGCGCTGCCCTCCTGCAACTCCCAAGCCTCCCCCGAGCTGTCAAAACGAAGGGGGAAGGGGGGAATGCCGCCAGCAAAGTGGCGCAGCTCCCCCCTTCCCCTGATGGCTTGGGGTAGGCTTGGGAGTCATGGGCAGCCGGCGTACCAAATGTCACCCCCCTCAGGGAAGACAGCTGGGGCAGTCAGCCCCCACCGCGTCCTCCTTCCTCCACCCCGGTCTGAAACCCTGGAGAGTTGTGCCAGACAGTGTAGGCCATAGGTAGTTAACTTCTGGCCCTTCAGATATTGATAGGCTCTACTTCCCATCAAGGCCAGTGGTCAAGAGATGATGGGAACTGGAGCTCAACAACACCTGGAGGGCCACAGGTATCAAGACCCCAAGGCTTGGAGTCAGAAGTTGGAGAGTCTCCACTGAGGAGCCTTTGCATATTTGCCTTTCTGTAACCTGTTCAGACGCAGGTGGCGCTGTGGGTAAAAGCCTCAGCGCCTAGGACTTGCTGATCGCATGGTCGGCGGTTCGAATCCCCGCGGCGGGGTGCGCTCCCATCGTTCGGTCCCAGCGCCTGCCAACCTAGCAGTTCGAAAGCACCCCCGGGTGCAAGTAGATAAATAGGGACCGCTTTCTAGCGGGAAGGTAAACGGCGTTTCTGTGTGCTGCGCTGGCTTGCCAGATGCAGCTTTGTCACGCTGGCCACGTGACCCGGAAAGTGTCTCCGGACAGCGCTGGCCCCCGGCCTCTTGAGTGAGATGGGCGCACAACCCTAGAGTCTGTCAAGACTGGCCCGTACGGGCAGGGGTACCTTTACCTTTTTAACCTGTTCAGGAGGTGATGCCTCCTTCCCGGGCAGAGCTGAGGCTATGGAAATAGGTTATGGGGCTAAGCCCTGGCTAACACCAGCCTTTTGAAAAACAACTCTTGCCAAGTTCTTGTGTTGATGCGTGCACTGCGTTTGCAATGCAGCCAGAGGAAGGGAAGGCTCACCCCAATGTGTCTACTGCTTTGGACAGAGCAGGTGGAGAGACTTTGCTGGGCAGCCTTGGAAAGAGCAAATGTAAATAACATGCTGCAGCAGCAAGGAAGCAATCCCTGGCTTGTGGGATGGCTCTTCCTCGGGGCTCACTTTAAGTTAAACCTCTCCTCCTCCTGGGGGCTGACATTTTCCTTGGTTCAGGCAGCAGCTGCGCCTCGCTGAGCCGCAGGAAAGGTTGAAGGATATGTCATCAGCTTAGAGGCTGAGCCTGGGCAGAGGCGCAGTGGAGAGATTTGAAGCGCCTCCGTAGCCTAGGCAAACAAATGGGCTGGCTGCCCCCAACACAGTGCAGGGGTCCATGTGCTCAGAGCCATGGTGAAAGGAGAGGGAGGGATGCACAGGTGCTTGTGCACACACACAAGTACAGAAAGAAAGGTATGCACTTCAAATGCAGGGAAGAACCTCAGAAGGAGCCAGCTCAATCAAAGGCCTCTTTTCCACAGTGAGCAGCCAGGTGCCTTTGGAAAACTTGTGAGCAGAACATGAGCACTATAGCCTTCTCAGGAAGCAGCAGGCAGGGGCATAGTGCCTTTGATCCTGGAGGGGATATACCGTATTTTTCCGTGTATAAGACGCCCCCATGTATAAGATGACCCCTATTTTTGAGCCCCAAATTAAGAAATAAATAATTGCAACATTGTGTGTATAAGACAACCCCCAATTTTAAACTTTAAAAAAATGGGGGGGGGGGGGATATAGTCTTATACATGGAAAAATACAGTAAATGTTAGCCCAAGACAGAGCGTTTGCTTCTGTGGCACCACAGGGGAATCTGGGCTCCTCCTAAGGCAGGACCCAATTGTTCATTTGCCACAGTCTCAGGGTGAGATCCAGGGCTGCGTGTGACTGTTTGCACCCCAAAAAGGGAAGAAATTGTGCTAAGGCATTTCAAACTCAATTCTGCAAACTGTACACATGATCCAAGTCATAGAAGTATGGGCCTTTTATCTCTTTTGCTATTTTGCTTGATTATTCCATTCATGGGAAGGATTTAGGATTTCTCTATTTTCATCAGAGAAATGTTGGAGGATATGGGATTAAGGAGCAAAACTAGGCCCTCAACCCACTGGCTTCTGAAGATTCAGCAGATGTCACCCAAATCACTTTCAAGTACAGTGGTACCTCAGGTTACATACACTTCAGGTTACATACACTTCAGGTTACAGACTCCCCTAACCCAGAAATAGTACCTCGGGTTAAGAACTTTGCTTCAGGATGAGAACAGAAATCGTGCTCTGGCGGCGCGGGAGCAGCAGGAGGCCCCATTAGCTAAAGTGGTGCTTCAGGTTAAGAACAGTTTCAGGTTAAGAATGGACCTCCAGAACGAATTAAGTACGTAACCAGAGGTACCACTGTGTATTGCTGTAGCCATGAGGGATAGTAACTTGCTCGTTTATTAAAAACAAAAATGGAGTGCCTAAATTTTCAATTTCTGCTCAGCATCTTGTGATAATATCATCATCGTTGTCGTCTGTCTGCAGTGCATCAGCAAATAAATACATGATGATGGTGGTGATGATGATAAATGATATTACCGCTTTCTATGGTCCTGTAGAACCACAGCCAGGGGAGGGAGGGGCAGTCTGTATCATGCTTCATGAGCCTTATCTGCAAAAGCGCCTATAGAGAGATCATCAGGTCAGGCTGCTTGTCTGTCAAGTAAATATCCTTATGTTACACTTGCTGAACATACCCAGCTTTAGGACGTACAGCAGGCTCAATGCTGACACCTGTTTCTTCCCTGTAATTCACATGCATTTGAACACTTTTGTACAGAGCTGCATGCTTAGCTGGAACCATGCAGTATAAAGTCTTTCTTATACACACAGAGAGCTCTCCGCACGAAGCAGCATCTTTCCCTTCCAGGCAAAAAACATGTTCTTTAATATTTAAACCCAGATGGCCAGGAGACAAGCTGCTTTTCTTTTTTATTATTTATTCTTTTAATTAAACACCAATTAGAAAGGAAGAGTGAGAAAAGGCATTAAACGTTTAAAACACACACAGGCAAACACTCTCCACCACAGCTGACTCAGACAGAGCTCTTACAGGCTAATTGGGTACTTAAATGATCCTCTCAGACTCCATATCAAACAATGTATAATTCCACAATAGATACCTGCACTTTGATTGCAGACAAGGGAAGTGATGGATGAGCTACTTTTTCATTTGCTTCCAAGATTTACGCTGCAATCCGAACCCTGCTTACCTGGGAGTAAGTCCTGTGGAATTCAGTGTTTACTTCTGAGTAGAGGCGGCTAGGGTTGTGCTGTTATATCCAACCTTTCTTCCTCATTCATTAGGGTTATACTCTGCTCCAAAAATGCATTACCTGGACAGCCCACAATAACATGATTTCTAAGATAATCAAATAACAGGCATCTTAAAATAAAAGAAGTGACTTGATAAAAGCAGCGTTCAAAGAAAACAGATCAACAAAATTTTAAAAGTTTAAAAGCCCTGTTTAGAGAAGTTTTTAATATTTAATGCTGTATTGTTTTTAACACTCGATTGGGAGGCTCCCAGAGTGGCTGGGGAAACTCAGCAAGATGGGCGGGGTATTAATAATAATAATAATAATAATAATAATAATAATAATAATATTTATATCCCGCCCTCCCCAGCCGAAGCCGGGCTCAGGGCGGCTAACAACAACAACAACTAATAATAATAATAATAATAATAATAATAATAATAATAGCTTTTAAAAATGTTGTTGTTTTAAAAAAGGTATTTCCCTGGCATCAGGAACCAGACTCAGGAACAGGTCAGTAATAAAACGCCCCGCGTCAGAATAATTAACTCTTTATTCAAAGGAACCAAACAATGCAGGCCTGGTGATGACAGCAACTCTTCCCAGTAGGTCTTGCCCGAATGAGGCAGTTGCGAGGACAACCTTGTCTTTCTTTCCTCCACCCTCTCCATTTCTCTGCATGTTCTGGGAGACCAGGGACAGGAAGGGGAGATTCCCTGGATTCCTCAGCTGCCTACCTCATCTCTGTCTACTGGCCGCCCCTCTACTCCAGCCTCTGAATCAGGCCTGCTCTGTGCCCCATCCTCTTCCTGCTTACAAAGTCCTGTTGGTTCTTCAGCTTCATCCTCCACCTAGTCTGCTTCCTCTTCTCCCTCTGACCAATCACCATCATCCCACCACCAATGCTCTGGTTCTGAGCCTTCTTCCCCTGGGGGTTCCCCAGCTGATGCCCCCCACCCCCCACTCCTCTGTATCCAGCCTGTCCAGGACACCTGGGGACAGAAGGACACTGGAGTGGGTGCCAGGTGAGATTTCCTTGGGGAAAGAAACAACATTTGGGGCACCAGTGGCTGAAAAGGCTGCTCTTCTTCTTCTTCTTCTTCAATTTATATCCTCTCAAAGCAGCAAATACATCAATGATGAAACAATTAAAAATATTTTTTTAAAAAAACATAGAAACATAGATGTCGCCACTCAAAGCATCTCAGGTGGTGGAGGAACTCAGAGAAGGGCTTCTAAGTACAAGCAGACATACCAGGAGTCAGTTCATCCTCCAGACTCAAAGGCTGAAGTCCCTGAAACCCAGAGGTCAAGGCCAAGACCAGAATTTTGAACAATGCCCTGAAACAGATTGGGAGCCTGTGCAAATTCATGATGGATGCTTGGGCGATGTCTTGGACAGCCAGGCCACTTTTCAGAATGACTGCGTCAAGTTACAAGAATGCCTGCCTCTGAGCATGTGCAGAGCACCTTGGTCTCCTCACTGAGGAGTGACAGTCAGCTCCCCCATCCCATGTCTCCAGAGCCTTGAGGGTCAAAACAGTTATTGGACTCAGCTTGAAAAGTCAGAATGTTTAGAAAGCATCTGGATGTGTATTAATAGGGGAGCTTTCTTTGAAGCTTCCAAGCTCGTTCCCCCCTCCCTTGGAAAATGTAAAACAATGAGATGGAGAGGTTGTGAAGGGAAGATGACTCTAAATGCACCACTGAGAATTCAAAGATGCTTTAAAGCAGGGATATAGTCCAGGGGAAAAGTGTCTGCTTCCAATGCAGATTTGCTTTTGTTTGAAATAGCTGGTGCTTATTTTAAGCCCTGCTGGCACATTGTCATTTCCCGATTGCCTGCTTTCTTCTGCGAAAGCCATCCTTAATTTCTCACCTCTCTTTGAAGATGGAGCAGGGGCCTCGCCTTAGCAGCAGAGGGGTGTGCCAGGAGGGCAGCCCAACGCTGCCTGTGTCAGGCTGATGGGATTACTGAGGAGCAGCTGTCAGAGTCAAATGTGTCATGTCAACTAAAGCCAGGGCAGATGATGGGAAGTTAGGACTGATTTTGAGGAATGGGCAAACTACAAAGGAACTCAAGGCATGGCAGGAAGAGACTTCCAAGATACATCATCAGGGGAGGGGCTTTGGGGGGGGGGGTAGGGGACAGGAAAGTTCATCCAAATCATTCTGGGACCCTTGGCACCTGCCTCCATCAGGACAATTTCATTCTGACCAGGACGTGGCTTAGGTCTGCCACAAAGCAGCATCTAGTGGCACTAGCTAAGCAAGGGCTGTTTGCACTGATGGCTTGTTTAAGAACATGGAGATAGGAAGCTGCTCAGGACTCCCATCCCAGCAGGGCGGTCATGGAGAAGAGCCTCCTGCAATGTAGAGTCCCCTTAGCGGACAACAAGGCCCCTCCAAAACATGGATCCAGTCCTGCTGCCAGGTCAGATTATTTGTCTGTCTAGCCCAGACCTGTCTACACTGACTAGCTCTCTGAGATCTTAGGCAAAAGTCTTTCCCATCACAAAGAAAGCTAATTTAGAATCATAGAATTATGGAGTTGGAAGGGACCTTAATAAGATGTTGTACTATTTTTGATCTACTCTAGTGTTTCCCAAACTTGGAGCTCCAACTATTCTTGGACTACAATTCTCATCATCCCTAGCTAGCAGGACCAGTGGTCAGGGATGATGGGAATTGTAGTCCAAAAACGACTGGAGACCCAGATTTGGGAAACACTAATCTAGTCTAATGGTAGAGAACTGGAACCAGTCAGTGCTGTTCCCTCACCTGTACTGAGTGATTTTGACAGGTTAGCAGAGCTCTGCCCATCTGTCAATCACCTGATGTGACCATGACACCAGGTGACCCATTTTTGCTTTGTAGTAAGCCTAGCCAAGCTGATGGGCACTGACTTCAAACACTGCTTTGGGCAGGTTCCCCATGGGAAACTGCATAGCACAGCTTCCAGCAGTCTGGAAGTCACTTCCTATCATCTGCCAGGCACTGACTTCAAGCCCCATTTCCTGCAGAACTCCATAGAGCAGCCGATCACAGTGGGCTTGCTGTCATCACCTGATAGGAACATAGCATAAGAACATAGGAAAAACCTGCTGGATCAGGCCAGTGGCCCATCTAGCCCAGCATCCCGTTCTCACACTGGTCAAGCAGATGCCTGTGAAAAACCCACAACAACACCAGAGCACTCGCTCCTGTGGTTTCCAGCCACTGGCATTCAACATCATTGAATAATAACCATGGAGGCAGATAATAGCAATCATAGCTAGTAAGCATTGACTGCAAGCTTCCTTTCTTGTGAACCATCGGAAGTGCACTTTCAGTTACTGGTTGCGAACTACTGGCAGTCTTCTGGCATGGGGAAATAGCCAGAACCAAATTGGGACCCACACCGGGCCTCATTAGCTTCTCAGGCCAGAGGTTCCCCAGGCCAACTTTAGTCCACTACTACCTCCGGTTCTCAGGCCGAGAAGCCACCTCATAACCTGTGACCCTGATTCTTTAAAACTTGAGATGCCAGGGATTTGTCCAGGGCAGGTGCACCAGCTTCTAGGGGCTGAAGCAGTTTTGGTCCCCTCTCAATGTCCAGAGGGCATTCGGCTCTGCCCCTTGCCTCCTGGTGACATCACACGTGTGATGTTGGGACGTCACTTTGGGCCCCTTCAATCATCTTGAGAAGATGGCACCTCTGGTCCTAGAACATTTTGCATGCAAAGTGTGTGCTCTGCCTCTGATCTATGCTCTCTCCACAAGCCAAGATGGATCCCCCCCTGCCACTTTTAACCTTGCTTCATGGTTATCTAGCCTTTGCCAAAGGCAGCTGTGCCAAACCCTTGACTTTGATGGAACCGGGGCCCTCCTCTCTCATCTGCACTCTCTCTTTCTCCCCCACAGCAGAACCGTCCTTTTATTTTTGTGGCAGAAGGGAAGGCTCGCTCCTTTGTTGGCTCCTTTTAATAAAGGATGATTAGCTACCCTCAAAGGGAAATGCAGAAGTTCATGCAGAGGTGTGTGTCATCTAGGAAAACTGGAGGGTTATAGATGTTCACTTTGTAGCTTTATGAAAGTGGTCTGCCTTATGGAACCTGAAATGACCAAGATTAGATTGAATTAATATGTACCTTTTTTAATATAAAGATTTCCAGTACAAGCATTTCATAAAAATGCAAATCTCAGCTGAGATTTATAATTAGTGCAGAATATGTGCAGAGCTAACAAATTATCAGCAAAGCCAACCTCTCCACAGATAATTGCATGGGCCCGTGAGCAGCCTCTGATCACCAAGCCACTGAGCCTGGGCCAAAACTTGCCAGGTCTAGCTGCAGATGGCAGGGCATCCGAGCCTGAATCTTGCTGCTTGTTGTGCTTATCTCTTTTTGCCATGGGCCGCACAGGGGATGGAAGACTAGGCAGATCACTCTGTGTCCCTCTGGACCTCTCCACCCCTCTCATGTTATTGTTAGCACCTTCCCAGGCAGGAAGACATCTCCTGAGACACAAAAGATGCACAGGGGTAATGCTGTACTTAACCCTACCTGTCTGCAACATACTCTCCAACATTTTAACAAAAGAAAAGCAGCCATGCTTGAAACATCAGGATTCTGTTCATAACAAGGGGCGCTGGCCTCGTGTCCCCTGAGGAACATGGGAAGCTGTCTGATCACTGAGTCAGACCATTAATGCATCTAATTCAGAATGGTCCGTAAAGACTGGGAGAGGCTTCCCAGGGTTTCCACAGCCGTACGTGGAGTTGTTTGGGACTGAACCTGGGACCTCCTGGATGCAAAGTGCTCTACCACTGAGCTACGGCTCATTACTACACCTCAATGAAGGCTCCACTATGGTGGTTGAATTCATCTACTCTGCAGCCACACTCTCAACACAGACTTAGAAGCCAAGACAGTACAGTGGTACCTCGGGTTAAGTACTTAATTCGTTCCGGAGGTCCGTACTTAACCTGAAACTGTTCTTAACCTGAAGTACCACTTTAGCTAATGGGGCCTCCTGCTGCCGCCGCGCCGCCGGAGCACGATTTCTGTTCTCATCCTGAAGCAAAGTTCTTAACCTGAAGCCTTAACTTTACCTAACTTAACCTTAACTATTTCTGGGTTAGCGGAGTCTGTAACCTGACACGTATGTAACCTGAAGCGTATGTAACCCGAGGTACCACTGTATTTGTTTTGTTGCTTTAATAAAGAAACAACAGCAATATTCAAAGAAGCTGTGATGGCCTGGGATTCCGAGTCTGAGAGTGAACCGGAGGAATCCCAGCCGGCACAGGAGTCCCCGCCTCCAGGGCCGGCTGAACTGGGGCAAGGCCTAGATTCTGAGGAGCCTGCACCTGTGCCAGATCCTCAGGAGCAGGCACCAGGTGAAACCATTCTGGCCCCAGAGGTGCTTGAGGACTCAGTGTCTACAGGTGAGCCTCCCCCGGGGACCAGTAACCCTTCGGCCTCTCCTGAACTGCAGAGGCTTAGGGCAGAGAGGCGAAGGGAACTGGTTTCTCCCAGGAGGAGTGCTCGCCTTAAGGCCAGGAGAGGCGGGGCTCCTGGGGGCCGGGACCGCCCCTGGCCTTAGAAGAAGATAAAGGTCAGTCAGCCCGGTCCCAGGTTGCGGGAGCAACGTCGTTGTGGAGTACTTGTTCTGACCTGGACCTAGATCTGCATTTCCAGTGTTCCTGTTCCTCGCCCGGCTTCCTGCTTCTGACCTTCCAGCGTTCCTGTTCCCACCCGACTCCCTGTTTCGGACCTTCCAGTGTTCCTGTTTCCTGCCCAGCTTCCTGCCTCTGATCTTCAAGTGTTCCTGACCCCGCCCGGCTCCCTGTTTCGGACCTCGCGTCTCATCTTGTGAACTTCTACCCGGCTAGTGACTTAGGACTGAACTTTGGCTACGGTATTAGTACCTTCCCCCCCGGGACCAGCACAGAAGCATTTGCTACAGCACAACAGGATTTCCCTCCTCTCCTTTCCCAATGTGCCCACCACACCATACCCAAATCTGCTGTGGAGGGTTGAAGGAGCTCCCAGAACAGGTTTAGGGGGTGCATGAATGGAGAAGGAAGGGGGGGGGTGTTCTGTGCTGCAAGGGATGCTCTTGCCCTGACAGCATGTCCACTATTGAACACACTCCCCCAACTCATTAACAGGTTTATCAACTGTTCAGAAGAGATCTGAGCAGCTGCAGCTTGTGAAATGGGAGTCTGTGCACTATGCGGTGCCTTGGAGTTCATACTTACACACTGGTATGGAGGAACACTGGAATATTTCTTTTGTATTTCAAGAACAACCACAAGCACAAAAGCACGTAATGCAACAATAGCTGATGATGCATCCCATTACACATAGTCATAGCTACAGACGCCCACCCCACCCCCACTCTCTATCCATGCAATCTCCATCTCTTTCTCACCCACAGACATCTGTTGCTTAATTAGTAATACAAGCCTATCTTTTACAGCAGCATATAATCAATTCCTGCTCATGAAATTCCAAGTTCTCTCTTAATATAATGGACCACTGGGTTCCAGCTACTTAAAACTTCTTTATAGTTCACTTGATTTTGCATCATCACTGTTAATTTAATAACTCCCACTTGCTCTCATAACTTCCTAATCAGCTCAGGTTTACCTGCCATTCAGCTTTCCTTTTCTAGACTCTGGGTGGGCACTATCATCACAGAAGCACAGAGTCGGAAGGGACTTCTTTGGACACATTGTCCACATTCCACACCATGCAGGAGATTAACCACTACAGCATCCCTGCTGAGTGGACCATCCAAATTCTGTTTCTAAGCTTTGAAAGAAGGAAAGCCCACCAGCTTGAAGGTGTTTAAGCAAGCACCAGGAAAATCTTCCTAACATTAAGCTGAGATATTGTGATTCGGTTTGGGTCCTACCCTCTGGATCAACAGAAAACTAATTTTCTCCACCAATTTGCTCTTCAAATATCTGGAGATCACTCTCATATCACCTATTAATTGACTCTCCTCCAGGCTAAACACACTCAACACCCTCACCATATCCTTGCTGGATGGTTTCTGGGCCTCTCAACACCTCTGTTGTCCTCCTTTGGGCATGTTCCAAAAATTCACCCATTCCCTCTCTATAGAGATTTGAGTTCTAGACACCCTGGGGGAAGGAATCCTAAAGAATGACTCCAGCATCTCACATGAATGAAAATGTCCACAGACATTTTGTCTCATTGGGCCAAAACTAGGGAGAGAGATTGGCCAGGGGCAGGGATTAAGAAATACAGATTGTTGGTGAATACAGTCTCCATTTTTCCAAATTATGGAAGAGGCAGGGCTAATCTGGCATCTGATAGCCTCCAGGTGGTAAAAGAGGCTTGAAAAGAAAAGCAGGACTGGTGGGCAGCCCTGCGCAAATCCACAACCACCAAGAGCAGACATAGGTCAACTCGGCCCTCCAGATGCTTTGGGACTACAACTCCCATCATCCCTAGCTAACAGGACCAGTGGTAAGGGATGATGGGAATTGTAGTCTCAAAACATCTGGAGGGCTGAGTTTGCCTATGCCTGACCAAGAGTGATGAGGTTTCCCACAGTCCCCAGGGCCCCCAAATGCACTGCATGGACAATGAGATGAAGCAGCAGTCAGATATTGAGCCTTAGCAGAGACCAAAGGCTGATGGCCCCCCTTGCCTGCTCTGGGAAGTACTATGAGTTGGGTGTCGATGGACGATCCTATTTGCTACATGAACACTGTGGCAATGCTGCTGCTGCTGTGGCACATGATGATGGGATTTGCATACATGTTTGTATGCTTCCAAAATGGACGCTAAAGTGCCTTTGCTACTTGCAGGTCTTAACCCTTCAGCAGAGCTGGTTTGCTTGCCCTGGTGTGCATCCGGACACTACTTAAGATCGTCTATGCAAAGTCTGCACAGCTGCAGCAGCCCAGAGGTGTTACCAGAGAAGTGGAAGGAGAAGTGAGCTCATCGAAGCAGCACTTGGAGCCCCAACTGAGAGCTCTGACCCCAAAGTGGCACCTGAGCAGGGGCTGCTGAGCCTGGAAGGGAGCCATGCAAGCCTGTGAAGGGCCCTGAAGCAGCTCTGCCCTGCTGATGCCATTTAAGACGTCCAAACCACAAATCTGAACACATTTGGTTTTAATGATGATAAAGATCTATGTTCCGGGTCCCTAAATGCTCCTTCACTTTACCCAGCCTGGTGAAGAGGTTGAATACGGCTCCCATTATGCTGGCTGCTTGAAGAGAGCTTGTTGATTGTGAGAGTCACTCTCTTCATTGCTGTCTAGCCCTTCTGCCTTTTCAGGTCATCCATCCCCCTCTGCAACAGGCATGCAAGAGGAGCCATGGATCAGCTTGTCTAACTGCCTCCCCTGAAGCGGGTGGTACTTAACTTCTTCTGAAATGAGCTAGGAGTCAGGGGTGAACAGCGAGAGACCCATGTTTGCTGCTGATGAGTCCAAATTATTCTGGGTGGTGAAGTCCCAAAAGGTTCTCGAACGAAATGGAATGTGAACTTATTGTGAGCTAGTGAACATCCAGGCATGATGGGAATTTCAGTATGTGGTGAGAATCCCTGTATGTTGGTCATAATATACAATTAGAAGACTGGGGGAAATTATGGAAAGAAGGAACAAATGTCACGCCTGCAGTGCTTTAAAGGAAAATATAATGAAAATGATGTATAGATGGTACATAACACCAGTGAAATTAGCTAAAATGTATAAAATAAATAAAAATGTTGGAAATGTAAGGAAAAAGAAGGTACTTTTTGCCATATGTGGTGGGAATGTTAGAAAGTGAAGGACTTTTGGGAAATGATTTATAATGAGATTTTTAAAATGTTGAAATAGGTATACATTTGTAAAAAAACCCCAGAAGCCCTTTTACTTGGTATTGTAGGTACAGTCAGTTCACCATGAGACTCTTAATCTCAGGGTTCCAACCCTGCGTCAGGCAATAGATTCCTGCCCCCCTAAAAAACTCTACAACTTTGGGTGTCCCCCCCCCCCAAATGGGCAGACCACTGCCAGTTTTTTATTATAGGAGTAGATTGCAGTCTCTTGGGAACTGGACATCGCTGACCCCCTGCAATGCAGGAATATGCAGCTGTCCCATACAGGGATCAAACTTGCAACTTTGGCATTATCAGTTCCACGTTCTAACCAACTGAGCTACCCAGATGCCAATGGAAAGCCCACAAGCAGGTCAACAGCAACTCTCCCCTCCTGCAGTTTCCTGCAACCGGTATTGAGAAGTATAGTGCTTGTGACAGTGGAGGTGAGGTGGAACCTAGCCATCGTGGCTAGCAGCCATAGATATTCTTATTCTGCATGAATTTGTTCAATTCTCTTTTAAAGCCCTGCAAGTTGGTGACCATTGCTCCCTATTGCAGGAGCAGATCCTGAACCAAAAAGAAGACAGTTTGTGTACTCGGCGTAAACAGTTGCAATGGCTGAGACTTGCATAAAGAAGCAACCTTTTGCAAATTTATTCTGATGCCATTGGAAGGATTTTCTTTCCTTAAAAGGAGGGCTGCACAGGTCAAGAGTGACAGGAAGAATTGTACAAGGCCCAAGATCTCTGCCTCCAGACCCTAGGCAGCTCCCCACCCTCACTGCTCTATTCTCTCCAACTGACACAATCCAGTTATCTCTGACAGACAAGGATAGAGACCCAAGAAGACTTGATGACTGCTCTTTTGCTGCTTTGCTTTCCGGAAGGTGCCAGACACCTAAGAGAGGCTAATTAACCTTGAGGTTTAAGGAGGAGGGTGTTTTGTTTGTTTGTTTGACTCTGGTTGAAGATTACTGTAAAATTTTAATTAAGTTATGCAAATGAGTTCCTCACTTAGGGATGATAATAAGGTGTCTGGCGGTTGTCTGTGTTTACGAGTAAGCACACACAAGAAGCACACACACACACACATGCACCGTTGCCTACCCCTTTGCAGTCATGTTGTGATGTGTGTACCTGCCCCATCATGGCACCCAGATGTGCCACCTTTGCATCTGCAGGGGACACACAAACACAACCCAGGCACAGATCCTACAGACAAGGCTCTCAGATGGTCTACATAGGCAAGATACACATTGGACATACTATACACAGCAGGTTGCTGTGCAAGCCCCATCAAAATGTTGTGCATGGGATTCACAAACCACTGATTGATAAGCAACATAAAGGTAAAGGTAAAGGTACCCCTGCCCATACGGGCCAGTCTTGACAGACTCTAGGGTTGTGCGCCCATCTCACTCTATAGGCCGGGGGCCAGTGCTGTCCGGAGACACTTCCGGGTCACGTGGCCAGCATGACAAAGCTGCATCTGGCAAGCCAGCGCAGCACACGGAATTGCCGTTTACCTTCCCGCCAGTAAGCGGTCCCTATTTATCTACTTGCACCCGGGGGTGCTTTCAAACTGCTAGGTTGGCAGGCGCTGGGACCGAGCAATGGGAGCGCACCCCGCCGCAGGGATTTGAACCGCCAACCTTTCGATCGGCAAGCCCTAGGCGCTGAGGCTTTTACCCACAGCGCCACCCGCGTCCCCTGATAAGTAACATATACAACCATATTTTGTTTGATTTTCCTTCCCTCTGTAGCCTGTAGTTGACCTCAGTTGCTTGAGTCATCTGGAGCTTGGGAAGTCTCCCCTTCTCTTCCAAAAGGCAAAAGTTATTTTGGCATGGTTTAATTATGGAATCTGCTATGGGATGTGGAGATGGGCCCTAGCATCAGTGACCTTCTAAATGCTTTGATACATTCCTGGAAAATGAGTCTATCAGTGACCATGAGCTCTGGTAGCTAGTGATGGAACCTCCATATTCAGGCAGAGCATACCGTTGGCAGCGAGGTAGTGGGGCTGTGCAGCAGGGGGCACATTTTGGAACGTCTAGTTTGTTAAAGAACTCTAGTTCAAAATTACCTATACACTAACAGGCAGTTGATTTCCAGGAATTCAGACAAGGCCTACCTGAAGATGTTGGTAACTGAACCTCACACCTTCTGCTTACAAACTAGATGCTCTCCCACCAAGCTACAGCTCTTTCCCTGAGGGGCATCTGAAGGCAGGTGTTGGACTGAAAGATGCCCCCCTTAGTCCAATCCAAGCTTGGAGGTATGCATATGGGGGAAAACTACCTCTCCTTTCCTCTGTGGGTGCAAAAATACTCTGATGTTTCTTTGAGGAGCATGGCTCCCCTCTAGTGTTGAGCCCTTGGAAAGTGCTTTTCACACTACTCTGATTTCAGCCTCTAGTTCAGGCATAGGCAAACTCAGCCCTCCAGATGTTTTGAGGTTATAATTCCCATCATCCCTGACCACTGGTCCTGTTAGCTAGGGATGATGGGAGTTGTAGTCCCAAAACATCTGGAGGGCCGAGTTTGTCTATGCCTGCTCTAGTTTCAGTCCAGCACTGGAGAGTCTGCCCAGCTGAGCTCTGAGTTCCTTACATGCCTCATAGAGAAGCTTGAGCTGAGATGGCTCAGTCGCTAGAGCATGAGACTCTTAATCTCAGGGTAGTGGGTTCAAGTCCCACACTGGGTGAAATATTCTTGCATTGCAGGGGGTTGGACTAGATGGCCCTTGTGGTCCCTTCCAACTCTACAGTTCTATGTGGTTCAATACCTCGCCTGCCCCCAACACACACACACACACACACACACACACACACACACACACACAGAGTGTGATTAGGTTGTCTCCCCCCCACATCCTGGGATCATCCAGGCTCTCTGGAGTGAGATGTTTGGTAAGCCCCAGGATACTTATTACTCACCAGGTTAGTGGTTAACCATAGTTTCTTGTGCCTGGGAAATGCATTGTAAGGCATGTGCCAACTTGATCCTTCCACTCTAGCCTGAGCTCCGGAGGAGACCCCAGATTCATTCCTGCCCTCCGGTGCGCTGTAACTTTAAAAGAAAGAACGAAAGGGGGTATTTTATTTCCGCACAAAACTATCCACTTTAAATACCCTTTTTATTACATTATCTGCATAGTAATACTAATAATAGATCTTGCTGACAGTTCTAATGAGGCTGGAGAATATAAGGTTTCCAATAAAGTTAATTGTTGCCTTTAATATTCTCATACATTTATACATGGTAAATCTTTAAAGGAAAAAAACACTCATTTCTCTCCTATTAAAGATTCAGGAGTAGCCCAGTCAGTGTCTGGTGCAGAAAATGCAGGCGATTGCTTTTTCTAGAGTCTGGGTGCAAATCATGAATTACACACCATCAGTGAATTACACACCATGCTGGTCCTTTAGACATCATGGAACAGGCTGCATTTGTGGACCAGCTGTCCTGTCCCCCCACCAAAGAATAAAGGAGAGTGCTGATACACTATGCCGGTTGACAGGCAAGGCAACATTTGTTAAATGATAATCATATGGACTAGTAACTTTGGAAGGAAAGTACTTAGGGAAAAGAATTGTGACATGACCGGGCAAGCTGGCAGAGATAGTAATGAGGAAGGCAGAGCCCTGGGCCTTAATGGGCTGAAATTGGGGGAGGCCAAGAGCAGGAGGAGCTTATTCCTGTTTCTCAGAATAAACCTCAAAGTTGTTGAGCTGCACTTCAAATTGGAGGACCCAGGTTGAATGAAATGGAACCCTAGGATGTTGCGTTATGTGAAGAGTGTGGAAACAGTACATAAGTGTTCGTTCTCAATATCGAAACAGAGTTACCGCATGGTGCAATGGGTCAGTGCACCTGACTGTTAACCAAAAGGTTGGTGGTTCAAGCCCACCCAGGGACAGCTGTGGGCAGGATTTCCTACATTGCAGGGGGTTGGACTAGATAACCCTTGGGGTCCCTTCCAACTCGACAATTCAATAATTCTATACTACCTCTGACACTGGAGGTAGTAAACAGTCATCATAACAAGTAGCCCAACTCTTTCCCAGGGTTTGCCACCAGTGATGCCACACACCGAATATGGGACTTTCTGTAGGTCTCTGTGGGGACTGGTGGTAGTTATTCAGTAGTGAAGCAACTGTGCTGTGCTCATAATATTTATGCGTTTACTGTATTTCTTAATCCTGCTTTTAGACAATTACGGTACTGTATCTCAAAACATCTCATATCAAGAGAGAGAGAGAGATGTGGAAACCAAAAGGATGAGATACACAAGGAAAGAGGAGTGGTGGGAGAAGGAAGCTCAGTTCTTCAGTGTTGTGCACCATCTGTAGGCATTTAAATCCGGTTGGGGCCAAGCTGATTTTCCCTTGCTGGTTTTCTTGCTCAAATGGCAATGGGTGACTCTTGGCCAATGGATGGGGCCAATTTGACTTTCTTCCCTGCTTCTGCACTCCCAGACTAAGTGGCAGTCAGAGCTGAGTCCTGTAGGTGATGGGAAGCAGACTTTCTGCAGCTGCTCCTTCTCTGGGTTGGGCCAAGCTGATCTCCCTTGCATAATGTGATTTTGTTCCGGGAAGGCAGGGGCTGCAAACTCCCAGTGGCCTTTATCTCCCTCTATCTCCCTCTCCCTCCAGTCAACCCCAGAGATCAAAGGGTACTTTCCCTAGTTTCTGCAATCCTGAGCATTCTTCCTTCAGGCAGTGGCAGGAGTAGAAGGAGAGAACCAGCTTGCTGCATCTGCTCCTTCTCTGCCTGATGCATGGACCAAGGTTGGTTGCTCCCAGATGTCCTATTACATGGGAAACTCCAAAGCAGCAGTCAAGGGACCTTGTCAAGATGTGCTAAGCTCACCCCATGGGTCTGTTTGAACCATGGTCCTCTGCAGAAGCAGCTGGTGGACTCCTTCAGCCAATGAGAAGCTGTTCTTTCACCATTGTTTCCCCTCTCCTAGTCACCCTCCCCAATCCCTGTCTTTGAAGCCCTGTGGTAATTTATTCAGGAAGACCCTGATTGGCTGTGCCCAGATTTATAGCGGCTGGTTGGATAATTAAGCGTGCTTTATGCAGACAAACTGTTTTCCGCAACCTAATTGCTGATTCCCTATAAATAATGCAAGCAGGGGAGGGGAGGGGGAGGGGAATTATTACACTCAGGACATTGCCCGCCTCCTCATAATTTGCTTAACAGAAATAAGCTCGTCCATCATTTGCAATGATTTCCTTTAAGACCATATACACGGCTGCTCTTTACAGGCTGGGAACCCGGCGCAGCACACTGTGATTGCAAATTTAATTAAATTATTTGGATTGTTTGTCCGCTGCACGCGAAGTCACTCCCAGGCAGAGTCCTGGAGCAGCAAGATGGGGTGGCTTAAAGACTGGGGGGGGGGGGGGGGGTGTAGAAAGAATCCATTGGAAAGAGTGGGTTGTCCGTATTGCTAATAATTTTTAGCACAATAACATATTGTGCTTTTTCCAATGCCTTCCATCCTGGAAATGATCCCGAAGCTCGTTAGAGAGCTTTCTCTGTGGCATCCCCTAAACTGTGAAACTCCCTCCCTACAGAGTTGCATCTAGCCTCTTCATTATACAGCTTTTGTTGCAGACTGAAGATACACCTCTTTCCCTGGCCTTTATCAATTAAGGTTGGTTCCCCTCCCCGCTGTGAGACCCACCTCTTCTGTGGCCCTTTTTTGCCTGTAATTGATTTACCTGATTTTGTAACGGTATATAGAGGCTTTTCCATCTTTTACTTGTTTTTACTTGTATGGTTATATTGCTGTAACCTGCCCTGGGATTCTATGGTGAACAGTGGCTGCTACTCTTCCCCACTCACCTTGCCATATTCTGAGCCATCTCTCAGTTCGGCGGGAATTCTTGGGCTCTGTTATTCCTGGTATGGGCACTACTAGACCGCCATCCAAATACATTTAAGACCTTAGAAGACCATGGAAGGTGCTCTTTAGTTTCAAAGGTTCTGGGCTTTGAACTGTGACTCTTGAAGGCTGAGGCTGGGACCTGGCCATGACTGCTGCTTGGGAATGGGTGCTCAGTATGGGGCAGTGTTGTTGTTTGGGGGTGTTGTTGATGTTGGGGGTTTTTTTGCATCTTTATTTTAGATCTTGTGATTTATGTGGAAATTGTTCAGTTTGGTTGTGTGTTTTTTGATGCTTTATTTACGGTTTATGACTATTTTTGTTATGTTGCAGTTATGTATTTTTTCAAGTTGTAAGCCAGCTTGAGCATGATTTGAACTGTGGGAAGGTGGCATACAAATAAAATTACATATGCATGTATGTATGTATGTATGTATGTATGTACCGTATTTTTCGCTCTATAAGACGCACCAGACCACAAGACGCACCTAGTTTTTGGAGGAGGAAAACAAGAAAAAAAATATTCTGAATCTCAGAAGCCAGAACAGCAAGAGGGATCGCTGCGTAGTGAAAGCAGCAATCCCTCTTGCTGTTCTGGCTTCTGGGATAGCTGTGCAGCCTGCATTCGCTCCATAAGACGCACACACATTTCCCCTTACTTTTTAGGAGGGGAAAAGTGAGTCTTATAGAGCAAAAAATACAGTATGTCTCAACTCTCAGAGGCTTTGCCACCCCACCATAGCTGTCAATGTTTCCCTTTTTTAAAGGGAAATTCCCTTATTCCGAATAGGATTCCTTGCAAGAAAAGGGAAAAGTTGACAGCTATGCACCCTACCCACCACAAGTGTGGAGGACACACTTAAATGGGTGTGTGACACAGAAGCACTAAAGTCTTCTGCCCATGGTAGTACAGAGGTGTAGAATTTGCTGCTATTCCAGCATCTGCTTCCAACACAGGGCCCACAACTGAATTCAGGAACCTTTGGATAACTGATGAAGACTCTCTCCAGACCTGTTTTTGAATATGACTACCCTCTGGCCCTGGCCTGGCCCAGCCATTGAAGCCTGCTGAAGGTAAGTCAAAGGAAGATTTCATGAGAAGCAACCAGACTTTTTGTATGGATGGACAATTATTATTACATTTGCTATTGCAATAAGCAGTCCCTGCCCACACATGCATGAGAATGGATGGAGGAAGGAAGGAAGGAAGGAAGGAAAGAGGAAAGGAGGTAGGAAGGAAAAGAAGCCATGTTCCATTGCATTCTGCAGGCCGTGCCAGAATTGTATGCTAGACAAAGAGCTTCCCTACTGTGCTGGGTAACCATGGCCATATGGAAGCCGAGATTCTTCAAACAACTCCATACTTCGCTCTTCCTGTCAGCTGAAAGAAACATATTTTGGTGCAAAGCAAAACAGGACCTCAGGCACTAACCGCAACACATCAGAGGCATTGCTAGGTCCTTAAAAGACTTGTGCGGGGAGGGGGGAAAGGTCTATGACCTACATTTGCATAACATTTGCATCTGTTAATATATATGCATAAATCAAAAATTAGGCCGACTTTCAAAGGGAAAGCCTCATTGTGGGTAAAGTTAAAAAGAGGAGAAATCAAATTAAAGAGGAAGTGTGCTTATTCTGCAAGTACTCTTTAATTTGCATGCTTTATTCTGAGATGGTTTGGGGCAGGATTTAGACCTTGGAGCACAGAGCTGTGTAGGAACAGGGCATAGGGATCCGAGGGGCAGTTGAAGAAGATGCACGAAGGCCATAAGTGTGGGATTGTATGAGTTTTATTCCCTAAACCAGGGATGGGAAATGTGTGGCCCATGAGATGTTGCCAGACTACAACTCCCACCATCCCTGACCATGCTGGCTGGGACTGATGGGAGCTGAAGACTATCAACATCTGGAGGGCCACACATTCTCCATGGCTGCCCTAAAAAGTGTAGCTTTTCAAAGTGACCACTGGCATCTTTTGAAATGGATCTGTAAGCATGAGAGAAAGGACTAAGAGCAAGAGGTCTGGAACACCCTCACACCCCAGCACACATAGAAATATGGCAACATTTGGAGCCATTTAGGGTTCTTTTTTTTTTGTGGGGAGGCAAATAAAAAGAGAACATTATAGAGATGAATAAACTGACATGTGGTGTGTAGAGATTAAATAGTGAGAAGTTTTTTGCCCTTCTCACATTATACTAGAACAGGCATCCCCAAACTTGGTGCCCCACCTGTTTTGGAACTACAGTTCCCATCATCTCTGACCACTGGTCCTGTTAGGGATGATGGGAGTTGTAGTCCCAAAACAGGTGGAGGGCTGAGTTTGGGGATGCCTGTACTAGAACCTGAGTGGGGCTACCCAATAAAGATGAATATTGGAAGATTCAGGGCAAGCAAAGGAGATACTTCTCCACACAGCATATAGTTATACTAAGGTGATGGTCAACTTGGATGGCTTGAAGGGGGGGATTAGAGAAATTCATGGAGGATGAGGTTATCCATGGTTAGGATGTGCCATGGTGGCTGGCTGTATGAACCATGGTGAACACATTCATAGTCACATTCATGTCAGGAACTGTGATGGCTCTATACCAGGGTTCCCTAAACTTGGGGTCTCCAGCTGGTTTTGGACTACAATTCCCACCATCCCTGACCACTGGTCCTGGTAGCTAGGGATGGTGGGAGTTGTAGTCCACAAACATCTGGAGACTCAAGTTTGGAAAACACTGTCCTAGAGGGTCAGAGCTCTATACAATCTCCAGGATGATGCCTCTGGATACCAATGGCTAAGAATCACAAGTGGGCAAAGTGCTGTGGTTCCTTCTCAGGTCCTACCTCTGGGCTGCCCAAGAGGCTTCTGGTCAGCCCCTGGGAGAAGCAGGAGGCTGGACTAGATGGGCCCCCTCTGGCCTGATCCAGATGCATGTTCTGATGTGACACTTCTCTTTAAATGGAAGCAAATAATCTCAGGAATCCATATGGCAGGAACAGATTCCGTGTGAAATATTGTGGAACGTGGAACTGCCAAAGCCAGACAGTCAGATGTATTCCTAATGAATCTGGCCAGGCTCTCTCCACCGTTCCATCCGTGTTTCCTGTGACTCTTCCAAACTCTGTGAGTTGTCTATTCATCGCATCAGTTTCATCCATTGGCATTATTTTGCATGCTTAACTGCAGCCATCAAGCACTGCCTTGTTTTTTTTTTTTTTTTTTTAATATAATTTTTATTGGATTTTCAAATTTTAATACAAAGCAAAAAAGAAAGAAGAAAGAAAGGAAAAAAAGAAAGAAAGAAGAGAAGAAAAAGAAAAAAAGAAAGGAAAAAAAAGAGAGAGAAATAATCACAAATAGATTCTTTCATAACCCTCTTTCATTGACTTCCCCCCACCCCCGCCCATGCATCCCAATTTTCACACTTAATTCAGCAAGTTCTTGTTTCATTCCTTAAACCTCTTCTTATTATATTTAAACTTAATTCCCTTTATTAGGCCCAACTTATTTATCCCATTTTCTTATATTCCTTAAATTCTTTTTCTAAGATCGATCGAGGTTCTTTTACCATAAATTTCCCCATTTTCATGTTAAAATATAAGTCAAAATTATAAAACTCGAAAGTCATAAACTAGTTTTAAAACTTTCTATTTTCCCCCTCCCTCCTTGTCCGGATATCTGTCCCTTCCTAGATATCTGCCCTCTTATAAGACTCCTAGCCCGGATTCCTCACATCTGAGGCCTCTAACACCATTTGAGTCTCTCTCTGCCTGTTTTGTTGATAATCCTTCTTATTGATCTTCCAGTCTCGAGGGATGTCCAATACAGTCTCTTCACCTTCTCTCCAGTCAAACCTAGTTGGAAGGACTTGCTGCAGGGGTTCTGCCGAATATTCCCTTAAATCACGTTCACCAATGCCAGAAAAGAGGAGGAAGTCCCAGTTATATTTCTTCATTATTTCAGCTTCCCATCTGTAGTGTCCAAAATCTTCCTCCTTTACTTTTCTCTTTTCAAAATCCATAATCCAATAAACTTCTCTGTCCCCTTGCTGCATGAAGTCCTGTTCCTGTACTTTTTGCCCTCCAGACTCCTTGTCCTCCAACTTCAAAGAAACTTTTTCCAGTTCAGCTGCAGAATCTTTCAAGGTCAAATCCTCAGTTCCGTCAGTAGAGTTGCTTGTTTTTGAAATCAAAACCGTGAGCTGTTTGTCCATAACTATCTCTTGCTCTTGTAGAATTCCCACGAGAAAAAGGGCTCTTTCTATTTCCGCTTGTAATTTTCCTTCTGCAGCCATTGTAATGTCTCTGTTCTCCCCTAGGGGGATTGCCATTTTTTTTCCCCCTTTACCAACAGTCTATTACTTTGTTATTACTTGTTGTTACTTATTTTCCAGCCACTTCTGGTTAAATGTAACACCTTTGGATCAGAGAGATATAAAGATACAGTTCTTGTCTTGATTCCGCTATTTGACAGCTCAGATGACAGCTGTCAAACTCCCTTTCTTTCAGGCTAGGCTAATGCGGAACACTCCCGGATCCCGGGTGGGGGTTCCCAAAAATTTTCCCAAATACACCTCTTCCTCCAGCACAACTTAAAAAGACAAAAAAGAAAGAAAAAAAAAGCTTATTTTCACAAATCGATGGAATCTTCTATCAGTCCCAAAAGACAACGATCTTAGGCTTTCGCTCCTTGCTTCCGATCGTGCATGCAAGGGGGGGGGGTGCGGACTTCCTTTTGACACAGCCCCCCCGTTCGCCAAATTAAAAAAGTTGATTTCTTTTAAAATCCAAATTTCGTTTTACTCACGAGGGTGTTTGTTTCAGTCCGAATGTCAGGAAGAAAGTTGACGCTCTCCGGCAATGGCTTGCGGCTTCGCTCCACCGAGGTAGCGATCGACTCTCAGCACCACTCCACTCCTCAGACCTTCTCCGCAGCCTTTAAAAAGGCTCTTCGACTGTCAAGGAGGGCGCTTAAGGTGCCCACCGAGTCACCAGGTCCACAGGTATCCGCACCTGTGGTTTCTAAGGGCCCCCGCGTCGCCGGCGCGGCAAGACCCGTCCTCGATGGAGCCGATTCCCTCCGGAGCTCGGAGGGAATCCGCCATTAAACCGATCGCGTCAACCCGGAAGTCCAAGCACTGCCTTGTTTAAAGGGAAGACACTGTCATGAATCCAATATAACAGAACATTATTTCTTTCCTTATCACATACCGAGCTCAATCCTTTTGTAAAGCGACAAGCATATGTGATAAAGAAAAATGGTCTGTGATAGCAGATCTGTGTTGTTGGCTTCACACAAGCAAGTGATTCCACTTTAACAGTCGATTATCATATATATGTTATTCAGGGACTTGTTCCTCCACACAGTGTTAATCCTGTGGAGTCCCACCCTCTCTGTCTCATTCCCAAAAATGAATTGAAGGGTGACCATCAGCAGCAGGGACCCTGTTCTACTCATGCAGGCTCCCTGCAAATTTAAGAACTCATTGAGTGTGACAAGGACAGCAGCAGACAGGGGCGAGGCAAGCATACTCATCCTCCTTGGCACAATTTACACTGCACTAAGGCACAAACTCCTGGAAAGGGCTTAATGCTGGGAGTTCAGTGATTTGAACTGAAACTTCTTGAGGGACTCAGATTCAGGATCTGCTGTGTGAACTTGGGACTGTGGACACTGGCAGAGGAAGAGGAGTGCGGGGGGAGAGTACCGCTCCTGGCAGCGCAATCCCAGTAGGGTGCTATCACGGCTGCCCCCCAGCCCACGCTGGGCACCACACCCCTGCAGGTGGAATGCCCCACCCCCCAGGATGCACACAACACCCCTGCGGGTGGCGCGCCACACCCCCAGGATGCATACCCTGCCCCTGTGGGTGGTGCGTCACTTCCTGGGACACGCCCTGGCCCCACCCCGCCTGCTCTCCGCCCCCCTGGTGCATGAAGCTCCGCCACTGACTGTGGTGACCTGAGTTCAAATCTCTAAGGATGTGCAGCTCACTGGGGCAATCTTAGGCAGCTCCTATCTGTCAGCCTAAACCACCTCAGAGGGGCATTGTGAAGGAAATATGGGGTAAATCCCATGGCCATGGCCCTGAGTTCCTTGAAGGAACAGCAGGTTACAAAATTTAAAATAAAAACAACAATTTTGAAGGGCAAGTGTATGCATGTTTACTCAGAAATAGGTCTTGCTAAGTTCAATGGGACTTCTTTTGTAAAGTGTTTGGGATGGAAGCCTTCCAAGTGGAGGAAAAAAGTTGTCCTGGTGCAATAATGCACTTAAGTCAGGAAAGCCCATATCAAATCCACCACTCCTGGTTCTGTGATTTGCTCCAACTGTCAAGTGTGTCTAGTCCCTCTTTTCCCCCCTTTGCTCTTTAAACAATATATATTTATATTTTTAATGTGTGCATAATATAAAGCACCAGTATAAAAATGTCAGGGAAAGTTCAACCCTATTCATTATCCATTTCACACAGATTAAAATTTCTAGCGGGCTTCCTGGTTGTGACTTGAGTCGCCTTTCCTTTAATGAGCTTGATATAGGAGGCAACGGATGCTAATTCACCCTCGCATCTCTACCCGAGCTTGGCTTTTACTATATAAAGCATCAAGGTCGCATTCTGGGGGAATCGTCTTTTTACCAAAGGTGCCATAATAATAATGAAGAAGCAATTTGTTTCAGCAAACTGCCTACAGTAATGAAGCTTAATTATAACCGTGTTATTAATACTGCTGCTTAAGGTAATTCGCTTCTGAGCAGGGTGCAGAACAGTAAACTATAATTTAAACAAGAATCGAGGCCTAATTTAAATCATCTGATCTACTGTGGAGAAAGGCAAACAGAATGACTGTAATCTCATGCAATGCTCCACTCTCCCCTTTGGAACAGCTGCCCAGGAATGGAAGGCAGGCTGTGAAAAATGTCAGAGATTGTTGCAGGATTTTTTTGGTCTCTTAACACTCTGCCTCTCATTGGAAATCAAGTGGGACTCGTTTGTCTGGAGAAAGAAGGGGGGCTTCCCATGCAAAATGGGCCCTGTGGTCCACTGGGCATGCTACAGTCTTATTTACTTAAAACATGTGCATTTATTTAAAAATGTTTGCCCAAGGTAGCCTAATACCAATTAAAAACATAATGCATCATCATAACCCAAACCAACAGTAGCAAAACAGTAGCATAAAAGCTGCTTTCTTATGCTCTTCTATAAATGCCCATACAACTGAGACTCTCCCAGGCATTGAAGCTATAAATAGAACACGTCACATCTCTCTGATATCAGCAACTGTTGTCCCTCCTCCATCTCCTTGTGGAGTATCAGCTGAAGTGTGGTGGTTTGGGGAGTGGGATGTGCCACTTTGAGAAGCTGGATCTGCACACCCTCTCTTCTTTCCCCAGAGTGGCCCTCCTGTAAGCTTCGCTGCATTTGACCATGGCTCTGAGTGATGCATTTGTACTGCTCAGAGCTTTGGAAGGCAGCAGTCTCCCAAGAGTCATGCTTGCCCTGTGCTGAGCCCAAAATAATGCAGGAATTCATCAGCAAACAACATAAAGGGCAAACGCAACAGTAAAGTATTTCTGCTCTAAAATTCCTTGCTTTCCCCCCAGCTCAGAATCCCTGTCCAGTCTGATAGAAAGACTCAGTGACCTGTGTTGAACCCAGCTGACTGGATGAATTTGGAAGAGCGTATGGCAATGGAGATGACAGCCTTGCTTAGGTTAAGGTCAACTCTGACCAAGTTGTCAAGAGTCCTGCTCCTTCTCCTGGCCCTTGCTCCAGTTAAAAAGAAACAATTTCATAGGAGCTCTCCATAGTCCTGAAAACTCATGGCCAATGCAAAGGAGGAAAAAAAAATTTCTATGGCTTTAAAGAAATAAAAAGGTATACAACAGCACCAGTCAAGTCTTATTCCTGTCCCACTCAGTGTAACTGGATGTTATCCTGAGAAGAAAATGATGTGCTTTGCTTTCCAAAGATCCCATAGCCCACTCCTGGCACCCTCTGTTAAAAGCAGGGCCAGGTAGGAGGACCTGACAGGGCTTGATCAGCCAGCGGTCTGATTCACAGCTCAGTGAGAAAGCACAAGCTTTGAGTGCAGACAGTCTGTTATAAGAAAAAAAATTGCTCCTTTTCCCTTATGGGATACCCAAGAGCCTGTAGAGTCTTTATGTAGGTTTTCTATCCGTAGGAGAAAATAACAGAGGCCAACCAGAGAATATTGAGAAGCAAAGCGGCTAGTAAGCCTGTTCTTTATTAAACTGTTGCAACAGTGTGCTCACCCCACACACACAGGAGGAAGGAGGAACCCAGAACAATGGTGCGCAAGCCCTTATATCAGGTGTCAGCAACCTTTTTCAGCTATGGGCCGGTCCACTGTCCCTCAGACCATATGGCGGGCCGGACTATATATTGAAGGAAAAAAATTGAAGGAATTCCTATGCCCCACAAATAACCAAGAGATGCATTTTAAATAAAAACACACATTCTACTTATGTAAATCATGCTGATCCCCAGACCGTCTGTGGGCCGGATTGAGAAGGCGATTGGGCTGCATCCAGCCCTTAGTTTGCCTACCCCTGCCTTATATAGACTTTTGAAATTGCCACCCTGTAGCTCAAGACCACCACCTCCCAATGCATCATACATACATCACAGAAGGGGCGGTCTACAGCAGAATCCTGTCTGGCAGGAAACCTGTTAATGGGTTTACCTGGACAGCCTGGCCATTCTTTTGTGACGATAAATACTTAATTCCTGAGTCCAGGTCACAGGCTCACCCTGTTCATACACAAATGTGCCCTTATAATTCTCATAACAGGCCCAAATCTCAGGAGCTACTGGGGCTCAAACCAGAAAGGACCCCTTGGCTGTGTGCACTTCTGTCCCAAGTAGCCAGCCGCTATGGCTGCAATTTGGAATATAAGCCTGGGAAGTGCATGGCTCCCACCTACTTTACTGGCGCCATCTCCCAGACTGTTCATTTGCTCATATGGGCTATAGTGAAGAACAGTGTCTCTCAAGGGTTTCAGGAAGTCCTAGCCCCACCTGGAGATGCCAGGGATTAAACCTTGGACCTTCTGCATCCAAAGCTCTACCTCTGGGCAATGGTCCTTCCTTGGTGGGGGAGCTATGTGTGGCAGCACCTCGAGTTTTCCTTTGACAGCTTGGTGCCCTCTGGTACCATTACTGAGACCATTAGTCCACCTAGCTCAGCAGTTTTCACACTGTAACTAGCAAAGTCTCCCAAGGATGTCAGACTGGGGACAAGGCTAACCCTGCCTAGAGATGCCAGCAGGGACCAAACCTTTTTGCATGCAGAGCAGATGCTCGGCTGCCCTTTTCCTTCTTCCCATCGCTTTCTATTTCCGTCACCCCTTTGCTGCTTTTTCTCAGCCTGTCTCCAATGTCCATCTGCCTCTGCTGATTCTGGGTGGCAAAATAGGAGATAAAACTGTACGTCTCCTTCACCAGTAATAACATTTCCTCACTTCAGTCGGAAGCGCTGGAAAGAAGCAAAGCCGCTCCTGTCTCTTCCTTGGTCCTCTTTAGGGTTGAGGGTGGAATATCTCCTCTTTGAACCCGGGCATGCAAAATTCACTCATCCTTCGGGGATTGAGCAGGGCTTAGGGCGATGAAACCCCAGTTTACCTTTGCTCCTCCAGGTGCAGTTCTGTTAGGAACTGAAACTCAGGAGAGTCGTGGAGGCTGAACAAAAGGTATCATGCTGGCAGCAGCAGCTGTTTCTAGAGAACTGGAGGAGGCAGGGTTTAAGAGGGGGTGGAGGGAGATAGACAAGAGCTCCCCCATGCAAATGCCACTTGACTGAAGACCCCTGCAGGCTGTTTCATCTCATATTATCTGAGTTCCAAGGGGGTGTCCAATTCTGAGGAACAGCAGTGATAAAGTCATTTGCAGCCTCCTACTGAGACACAGTGCATCAGAAGCAATGAAAAGCAGCAAAGGCACTCAGTGATCCGACCCCTGCCCCCCCCCCCAGCACCTGCCCTCGCCTTGTCAAAGAAGGTCTTGAATCTGATATCTGAGCAAAGTGAGGATTTCAGATCAACCAATGGGAACCCCAGACAAATTCTGCGGAGGAATAGACTCTGTCACAGCCCCCACCATTCTCCAGTGCCTTCATTGCCATGGGGGCAGGGAGATATAATGTGCTTGAGCTTAAGGAGTGAGGGGTGGGTGAGAGGAAGGGGAAACCTCACTGATTTCATTGCTCAGAACTTAGGCAAAATTAGTGGCTCCTCCCATGCAGAACTACAGTGAGATCAACTTACACCATATAAGTCCACTTGATCGCTCCAATCTGTGGAACTGTAATAGTGCCACATAACACCCATTGCATCTTGAAACTCCCTGCCTAAGGAAATCAGCCCTGAGTGCTCACAGGAAGGACAGATCCTGAAGCTGAAGCTCCAATACTTTGGCCACCTCGTGAGAAGAGAAGACACCCTGGAAAAGACCCTGATGTTGGGAAAGATTGAGGGCACAAGGAGAAGGGGATGACAGAGGATGAGATGGCCAGACAGTGTTCTTGAAGCTATCAACATGAGTTTGACCAAACTGCGGGAGGCAGTGAAAGACAGGAGTGCCTGGCGTGCTCTGGTCCATGAGGTCACAAAGAGTCGGACACGACTAAACAACTGAACAACAACAAATTGACATCAGGCAGGTGCCTTCACTGTGCTCTTTTTGCTGCCTGCTAAAATATTTTTGTTTAGGCAAGCCTATCCATATGGGCAGAATGTTGACATGTGTTTTAATCTGGCTTTTAGCTCATTGTTAATCATTGTTAAAAAGTTTCCTTTTTAAAAAACCCCACCAGAAGCATTTATTGAGGTTTCAATAACAACAATTCAAACAAGACAAACAATAAAGAAACAGAGAGTGACGACTGCACATTCTTGCGAAGGGATGTTTTGGAAGTGAAAGTCACGTAACAGAAAGGTAGCCTGGCCACATAGAGGAATGTGTCCTTGGGGGCTTATGTAGCATGTTATTTTTAATGATAAAGCACATAAATGGGTACCGTACAACATCTAAATGGTCTTATTTTGTAACCCCTCTTTGAACCCTCCTGTGGTGGGTTAAATTCTCAGATAAGGCAATGTACCATACACTCTCAAACCATCCATCCCTAGAGGGACTTGCTACAAACCTCCAATGCCCAGTGATTTCAAGTATGGCAGAGCAGGCAGTTGCTTAGAGTAGGCTGCTGATAACACAGTTGCATATTTCTGCATTGCAGCGGGTTGGACTATATGATCCTCAGGGTCCCAACTCTGCATTTCTATTATTCCTTGTGAACAAGGGTAGGATTTAAATTGCTTTCAGTGGCCAATAAACTGTTTTATTCTTTTTGTAAATCACTTTGAGAGTTTTTTTTCTACAATCAAGCGGTATATAATTTTCACGAAATAAAATGAATAAAACTAGGAAATTGGAAAGAAGTTATAATAACTTGAATTGGAAATATTAAAGGAATTGTACACAGCTGGATTTTTCTAGCTCAGTTTCAACTCTGTCCTTTTTTCTAAGGCTCAAGGTGCACAACATTTTCAACAAGTAACCCTGCACATATCAGTCTTGGCACGTTAAAACCTAACACATTTATTGCAGCCTAAGCTTTTGTGGAGCAGAGTCTACTTTCTCAGATGCGTGAAGTGTTATCCCATGTTGAAGGTATACATGGTGTGAGTGGATGCGAATGAGAGAGAATTGTAAATAGCAAGGTCACAAGGACCTGAAATGCTGAAAAGTGCAGACAGATTATAATTATGCTATTAAAGGTAAAGGGACCCCTGACCATTAGATCCAGTCGTGACCGACTCTGGGGTTGCGGCGCTCATCTCGCTTTATTGGCCAAGGGAGCCGACGTACAGCTTCCGGGTCATGTGGCCAGCATGACTAAGCCACTTCTGGCGAACCAGAGCAGCGCACAGAAACGCCGTTTATCTTCCCGCCGGAGCGATACCTATTTATCTACTTGCACTTTGACGTGCTTTCGAACTGCTAGGTGGGCAGGAGCAGGGACTGAGCAACGAGAGCTCACCCCGTTGCGGGGATTCGAACCGCCAACCTTCTGATTGGCAAGTCCTAGGCTCTGTGGTTTAACCCACAGTGCCACCCACATCCCAATTGTGCTATTAGCAGTGGCTATTTACAAATAAAAGGTCACTGTTTATAAAACAGACAACCTGGCATAGGTGAACAAATGAACCCATGTAGCATAGTTTTATTTTTATATATGCATGGTATATATATATATATATATATATATATATATATATGCAGGTTTTGGTGTCCTCGGGTGTCTTCCCGTGTAAAAGTTGGGGTGTCTAGGCGACGTTTCGACGAGGTCTCACTCGTCATCTTCAGGCTGGTGCCTTCACTGTGCTCTTTTTGCTGCCTGCTAAAATATTTTTGTTTAGGCAAGCCTAAGGCTGGTGCTTTCGGCTTCTTGTTACTGGAACAGGACAAGAAGCCGAAAGCACCAGTTCCAGTAACAAGAAGCCGAAAGCACCAGCCTGAAGATGACGAGTGAGACCTCGTCGAAACGTCGCCTAGACACCCCAACTTTTACACGGGAAGACACCCGAGGACACCAAAACCTGCATTCCTGTACCCGTGAAAATCTACGAAAGCAAATATATATATATATATATATATATATATGCAGGTTTTGGTGTCCTCGGGTGTCTTCCCGTGTAAAAGTTGGGGTGTCTAGGCGACGTTTCGACGAGGTCTCACTCGTCATCTTCAGGCTGGTGCTTTCGGCTTCTTGTTACTGGAACAGAGCAGGATCTCAGTGTTTGAGTTCCTATAAATACTGTTGAGGGGTGTGGTGTATAGCCTCCAATGTTCTGGGCCGAGAGGAAGTTCCCAGGCTAGTGTGCCTTTTCTTCTTTTGTTCCTTAGTTGCTTGAGGGATATCTTGAGTGATTTCTTGAGTGATATCCTGAGTACCACTTAGGTGGGTCATTAGGTGTGGATTAGTTGCTAAAGCCTTTGTGTCTTGACCTCTTGAACTTTGTGAAGAGTTTTTCTGAGAAGATGGCTGTAGTTGTGCTCTGGCTTGGCTTCGTGTATAGGGGCGAGCTGTGGTTTTGTGGCCTGTGCCAGCCAGATCTGTGTAGGGATTGCAGGGGGGTGCAGCATCCGGAGGTGCCATCATGGTTTGGCTACTGGATGGTGTCTGTAATTTATCTGTGGAGAGGGTCTGGGTTTGGGTCTGGTGTGGTTGATTGGTGATGGCGTTCTGTGTGCCTCTGGATCTGGTGTCAGTTTTTGTGGGGAGGGCTAATTTCCAGATGTCTGGCAAGCGGGATGTGTCGTCACGCTTGTTCATGTTGTGAGGGTGTTTCTCTATCTCGATGGCTTCCATGATTATTCTCTTGTGGTGATGTTCCATGTTAGAGAGCAATTTGGAATCTGCAAAATTAATTTCGTGTCCTGTTTCTTTCATGTGTTGGAAAAGAGAGGAAGTTTTTTCTTCTTTTTTGACGGCATTCTTGTGTTCTGCGATACGTGCATTTATTCGTCTGTTTGTTTGTCCAATGTACGTGGCTGGGCAGACTTTGCAGGGTATTTCATAGACCCCTTGGTTTTCCAACTGGATTTTATCCTTGGGGTTTCTGAGGATATTGGCTATCTTTTGGTTGGCGCAAAAGGCTGTTTTGATATTGTGTTTATGGAGGATTTTGCTAATTTTATCTGTAGTGCCCTTGATATAAGGAAGGAGGGCCATGCCATTGTTTTCTTCTGTGTCTTGGTTTTTGGGGGGTGTTTCTTTTTGGATTAGCTTCGTAACCCTGTTTTGCTGGTATCCATTGGCAATTAACACATTTGAGAGATTCTGTAACTCAGTTGTCAAGTGGTCTTTGTCAGCCAGGCGTTTGGTTCTGGAGATGAGAGTCTTGGCTACGGAGTTTATTTGTGCAGGGTGGTGGTGTGATTGTGCATGTAAGTAGCGGTTGGTGTGTGTTTTTTTCCGGTAGATAGTGTGTCCTAGGGAGATTAGGACGTCAAGGAAGGGAAGTTGGTTGTTGGCTTCTATTTCCATAGTGAATTGTATTTTGGGGTGTAGGCTGTTGAGATGTGTGAGGAAGCTGTCCAGTTTTTCCTTCCCGTGTGGCCAAATTACAAAGGTGTCGTCAACATATCTGAGCCAAAGTTTGGGTTTGTGTTCTGACTTGTCTAAAGCATTGGTTTCAAAGTGTTCCATGTACAGGTTTGCGATGACCGGTGAGAGGGGTGATCCCATAGGTGCTCCTTCTATCTGTTTGTATCTTTGTCCATTGTGGATGAAGTACGTGTTGGTTAGGCAGTGGTTGGTCAGGTCCAAGATGTATTCGGGGGGATTGTATTTGTTTTGAATGGCTGTCAAGGCTTCATTAATGGGCACTTGTGTGAAGAGAGATACAACATCGAAGCTCACAAGTAGGTCATTGGGATGTAGGTTTTGCTTCTTTATTGTTTCTATGAACTGGAAGGAGTTTGGAACGTGTGAAGAGATGGATTCTGCATAGGGCTGAAGTTGCTTGGCGAGAAATTTAGCGAGATTTTGTAGAGGTGAGCCTATGGAGCTGACTATTGGTCTGAGTGGTGTTCCCTCTTTGTGTATTTTGGGGAGGCCGTAGAGTTTGGGGCATCTGGATGATTTTTCTCTGGGGATGATTCTTAGCTGGATTTCTTCACTGATAGGAGAGGCTTTTATTTTGGATTTGGTGGTTTTTTCCAGATAGGTGGTGGGATCTGTTTTTATAGGTTGGTAGGTCATCGCAAACCTGTACATGGAACACTTTGAAACCAATGCTTTAGACAAGTCAGAACACAAACCCAAACTTTGGCTCAGATATGTTGACGACACCTTTGTAATTTGGCCACACGGGAAGGAAAAACTGGACAGCTTCCTCACACATCTCAACAGCCTACACCCCAAAATACAATTCACTATGGAAATAGAAGCCAACAACCAACTTCCCTTCCTTGACGTCCTAATCTACAAAAAACCTGATGGCTCCCTAGGACACACTATCTACCGGAAAAAAACACACACCAACCGCTACTTACATGCACAATCACACCACCACCCTGCACAAATAAACTCCGTAGCCAAGACTCTCATCTCCAGAACCAAACGCCTGGCTGACAAAGACCACTTGACAACTGAGTTACAGAATCTCTCAAATGTGTTAATTGCCAATGGATACCAGCAAAACAGGGTTACGAAGCTAATCCAAAAAGAAACACCCCCCAAAAACCAAGACACAGAAGAAAACAATGGCATGGCCCTCCTTCCTTATATCAAGGGCACTACAGATAAAATTAGCAAAATCCTCCATAAACACAATATCAAAACAGCCTTTTGCGCCAACCAAAAGATAGCCAATATCCTCAGAAACCCCAAGGATAAAATCCAGTTGGAAAACCAAGGGGTCTATGAAATACCCTGCAAAGTCTGCCCAGCCACGTACATTGGACAAACAAACAGACGAATAAATGCACGTATCGCAGAACACAAGAATGCCGTCAAAAAAGAAGAAAAAACTTCCTCTCTTTTCCAACACATGAAAGAAACAGGACACGAAATTAATTTTGCAGATTCCAAATTGCTCTCTAACATGGAACATCACCACAAGAGAATAATCATGGAAGCCATCGAGATAGAGAAACACCCTCACAACATGAACAAGCGTGACGACACATCCCGCTTGCCAGACATCTGGAAATTAGCCCTCCCCACAAAAACTGACACCAGATCCAGAGGCACACAGAACGCCATCACCAATCAACCACACCAGACCCAAACCCAGACCCTCTCCACAGATAAATTACAGACACCATCCAGTAGCCAAACCATGATGGCACCTCCGGATGCTGCACCCCCCTGCAATCCCTACACAGATCTGGCTGGCACAGGCCACAAAACCACAGCTCGCCCCTATACACGAAGCCAAGCCAGAGCACAACTACAGCCATCTTCTCAGAAAAACTCTTCACAAAGTTCAAGAGGTCAAGACACAAAGGCTTTAGCAACTAATCCACACCTAATGACCCACCTAAGTGGTACTCAGGATATCACTCAAGAAATCACTCAAGATATCCCTCAAGCAACTAAGGAACAAAAGAAGAAAAGGCACACTAGCCTGGGAACTTCCTCTCGGCCCAGAACATTGGAGGCTATACACCACACCCCTCAACAGTATTTATAGGAACTCAAACACTGAGATCCTGCTCTGTTCCAGTAACAAGAAGCCGAAAGCACCAGCCTGAAGATGACGAGTGAGACCTCGTCGAAACGTCGCCTAGACACCCCAACTTTTACACGGGAAGACACCCGAGGACACCAAAACCTGCATACCTATACCCGTGAAAATCTACGAAAGCAAATATATATATATATATATATATATATATATATATATATATATATAACCATGCTACATGGGTTCATTTGTTCATCTATATAATATCATAGTGTTGATTCAATGCATTTGATAAAGCAGGTTGTAGCCCGCAAAAGCTTCTGCTGTTATAACTTTCTGTGTGTCTAAGGTGTCACAAAAGGCTCTGTTGCTTTTGCTGCAGGAGAGACTAACACATATACTCCTCTTGAACCTGTGCACTTTCCTCCAAACAGGCACCATGCATCTTGAGA
Organism: Podarcis muralis; assembly: GCF_964188315.1. Taxonomy (NCBI): domain Eukaryota; kingdom Metazoa; phylum Chordata; class Lepidosauria; order Squamata; family Lacertidae; genus Podarcis; species Podarcis muralis. The sequence continues at coordinate 17,392,437 of NC_135669.1, forward strand.
TGGAAAAGTCCTTCTCATCTGCTTAGCTCCCATGGGGTGGGGGGCACCCACTTGCCAGACACTGGTCCATCAGAAGCCCTTTTTCTAGCCCCATGGAAGATGACACTTGGCCTCAGCTTACAAATCCTGAGTGAAGGTCTGAGCACTCAGCAGGACCCAGGAAAAAAAGACAGAGGTTTCCGGTGTGCATATGTCACCTTGTGCGACATCTGTGATTCCCTTTGTTCCTGTCAGCCTAACAAGTATGCTTAAATATATTGCTAGCAAACATCTGGCAGAGAGATGGCAAAATTGCTTTGCTTTCCACATTCCCAAGCCTGCAACCTTTGCAGTTGTCCCTTCCCGCTTTTTGCACAGAGGATCACTCAAGGTGCAATGCAATTTCAGTGGGGTGAAGTGTTACAGGACATGAATATGGCTCACTTCATAAATGGGCTCAACATACAGATCTTGACTCTCAGTTGCCCCAAATCAACTTTGAATTGGCAAAGATTTCTGGCACCCCTCCTCCCCTACCAACCTGGGCCCACAAGTGATTGCAGAGCGGTGGGAGGGCACACAATCTTGCCGATCAGAAGGCCAGCAGTTCGAATCTGTGCGGTGGGGTGAGCTCCCGTTGCTCTGTCCCAGCTCCTGCCAACCTAGCAGTTTGAAAACATATCAGTGCAAGTAGATAAATAGGTACCTCTATGGCAGGAAGGTAAATGGCATTTCCATGCGCTCTGGTTTCCGTCACAGTGTCCTGTTGTGCCAGAAGCGGTTAATCATGCTGGCCACATGACCCAGAAAGCTGTCTGTGGACGAATGCTGGCTCCCTCGGCCTGAAGTGAGATAAGCACCACAACCCCATAGTCACCTTTGACTGGACTTAATTGTCCAGGGGTCCTTTACCTTTTTTTTTTACCTTTTTACCTTCATCACTGGACAAATGGGGGACTTTCTTTGAGTCCACATTCCCTTCTTGTAAACTTTCCTGAGTCTGCATGCCAACAGTGGGTGGAGCCAACATTGGGTGGGGCTAGAACCAGCTCCCCCCCACAACATCCATCCATTCACGGCATCCATATGTTGTTTTTCATCCTCCCTCCCTTCCCAATGATGAATGGAGAACACTTTTAGGGGTGGAAAAGAGAGTTAACATTTCCCTCTGCAGCCCATGGCCGGCAATGCTGAAACTCATCCCCATGTGATAATTAGGCTTTTCAGAAGCTTCCAAATGGAAGGTTTAATGAACTGCTGTGATGGGGGTGAGAGTGAGGGTGCCACAGCACATGGGGTGAAGGTATTAAATGTCCTTTCACTAACTGTGACTGACCCATGCCCAAAAATACCTCTTGTGCAGCAATCAGGATTCTTAAATAGCTCCCAATGGAAGCTTTTTAAAAAGGTGAAAGGCTGCTTGGGAGAGAAGCCAGGGAGGGAATACTGTGGGCTGGATGGGGAGGTGCTGCAGGGCCAGATTTAGGTTTGATGAGGCCCTAAGCTGCTGAAGGTAATGGGGCCCTTTATATGTCCAGCTGTCCTTTGCCAACAACAAATTGTCTCTATTTTTTTGCATTGGATATATGCTATATGGTAATTTACGGACCTAATAGGTATCTAAAGCGATTTGCACATAACAAAATATGTATTTTATCAAAGTAATTGTATTATATTTTGGAAATGTACATCCAGTTTTTTCCTCTTTAATTTTTTTTGTGGGGCCCAAGAGAGTGGGGCCTTAAGTTATAGCTTGTTTCGCTTATATGTAAATCCGGCACTGCCCACTAGGCATCGACTTGGATGTACGAACAGGGCAACAGGGAAAACCGACAAGTCTTCCACAGAAACTTGTATGACCTGAAATGCAAATCCTTACACATTCAGCTACTAAACAGTCATCAGGGGGCAATCCTGTGATCAACATGCCTGCAGGAAGCAGCTCTTTAATCTGGAGTGTATGTACTGAGTTTAAAGGCATAGAGTGAACTGCGGAACTGGCACTCAGATAGAGTGGCTCTTGCTATGGTGATTCTCAGAGCTGACCCTTTCAGCCTAGCAGGTTGCTGGCTGGGACTCTTCCAGTAGCCAGGAAAGTAATCCTGCCTAACCACTGTATGAACAAACTATCACCTCTCAGTCTGCTGTAGCCCTGAGTACACAAATGAACCATGCATTTGTGGAGATTTTTCAGGCACCATATTTTTTAAAGAAAAAAAATATTATCATTGTATTATTATATTTATTTATATGCCACCTTCTCCCCAAGCCAGGAAAAATAAATAAATAGATTAAATGGTGTGTACGTGTAACTATAAATATATTGAGAGATGTAGATTTAGAACTATGGCCACCAGGATCTTCAACAATAAACATTATTATGTGGTCTGTGTGTGAATGGCTGATGTGACTCACTGCCAGGAGAGAAAGAGGAGGGGGAGAGAGATGAAGCTATTAAAATAATTAAGTTATTGTGAATCAAAGTGGGTGCTCTAAGCAGGCTCCTGCTTCTGTGTTGAGGAATACACACACACACACACACACACACAAACACACAAACAAACAAACACACAAACAAACAAACAAACAAACAAACAAACAAAGACACAACATTCTGATATGCTGATGAACTCAGAATCCCTTCCAAGGAGGATGGAAAGTCCAGTCCCTGGTTTTCTCTGCATAGTAAAGACAGCAAAGAATCTCAAGGCACCTTAATGACTATCAAATATATTGTATCATAAGCTTTTGTGTCCCTGACCAGAAGCCAGGGCACTTTGGAAATACAGGGAGTGACTATAATTTCAAATCAGAGAGAAAACCAACCAGCCTATGAGTGGCAACAAAACTGATAGCGTTAAAAAAAAAAGTTTACAGTTTAGGGAGGTATTCCCATATTAAACTTTATGTACCTGCATTGTGTATCTACTGTCACCATCTGCTTGATCGCCTGGATGAACAACCAGATATTCTGAGCATAAAGTCAGAGAGTAGAATTAGCGGGAAGGGGGACTGACTTAAACTTCAAATCCTTGTTGTTCACCCTCAGCATTGCTCCTGCAAGGGATGACGGATATGGAACCAGATTCAAATCCTTTCTGCAAGGCAGCAAAGCTGGGAAATGATGAGCTGGTCAGCATTTACAGGAAGAATTTGTTCCACTTCAGAGAAACATCCTCCCCTCCCCCCCCCCCAGTTGTTGCGGATGATAGCAACTCATTTCCCCTAAAATATCTGCTTGCGTTTTGCATTTGTAGGAGGTTTGGAAATGAAGGTGAGACAAAGGTGTGCGTGCAGAAGTAAAGAGAAAGAGAAGCATTTGGGTGCCTTTTTTTTAATTGTGCTTTTTTTTCTATTAGTTAATCAGGGAGTCTTCTCACTGACATGGAGGCCAAAGCCTCTGGCATTATCTGCCGGCTGCCATCTATCATTAACTGACCTGTGCCTGCAAAGTGGTATTTATGAGCTTCCAACTGGCAAGGAAGCCGTCCTCTCAGAGGAAGGTGAGGACCAAACTATTGACCAAGGGGGAAGGGATGTCAGGGATGATGGATGGCTGAGAGCCGCAAGAACCAGCTGTTTGCTGGGGCCAGCAGGCTTTAGACAAACCTTTGTGTCTGTGTCAGCAAGGCAGATGCTCCTAGGATAAATGGGAGACTTGTCTGTCTGTCTCCCTATCTTGGGGAAGTGAGGTATGGCGGGGAATGGAAGAGCAGACACTTCTTGTGTCTCTGATGACAAGACCCAACCCCAGGGCTTGATGGGAAGGATTTTTGTTGAAAGTTTTTTGGAAGATAAAAAAACCACACACAACTCTCTAATGCAGCAAATAGTTAAACTATGGGACTTGCTCCCACAGGAGGCAATGATGGCCACCAAGTTGGATGGCTTTAAAAGAAGGTTAGAGAAATTCATGGAAGATGAAGCTATCGATGGCTACAAGCCATAACAGCTATGCTCGGTTTCCACAGTAGGAGGCAGCAATGCTCCTGAATTTTCCACTTCCTCTTCTTCAGTTATTACCTGTCCTTCACCCTTAAGGTCCCAGGGCAGGTTACAACTTTAAAGCACAAGATTGCAACACAATATTTTAAAAAAACCAAACAGCTTTAAACAACTTAGAAGTAGAGAAATAAGATGGGACCTGTGACAACAGCCGCACGGATGTTATTAGCCCAGAGGTGGAAAGAAGATAAAGTCCCTAGCAGAGAAGAATGGCAAATTAAACTGTTGGACTATGCCAAAATGGCAAAACTGACCGGAAAGCTCAGGAAACACGGAGACTAAAACTTTAATGAAGAATGGGGAAATTTTATAATTTATGTTGGAGACCACTGTAAATAGGTGGAAACATTAGCAGGACTGCAATAACACTTGTAGAAAGTGCTATGGAGACCATGATGTTATATGAACTATAGATTATTGGAAAAGATGCAGTAGAAAAGGTTTTATAATAGGACCCATGGAGGGGAGGTGGGAAGTCCAGAGATTCGGAGGAATCTGTAAATGTGGATGTGAATGGTTGTATTGTTATAATTATATATTTGTAAAGTCAAATAAAAACTATTTCAAAAAGGAAAAGGAAAAGATGGGACCTAAAAACATACACCTCAAGTGTCAAAAGCCAGGGCTAAGAGGGACGTCTTCAGCCATCAGCAGAAGCTGTATAATGAAGGTGCCAGCTGCAGCTCTATGGTGAGGGGGTTTCACTATTTAGGAGCTGCCACTTCCCAGGCCGCTGCCACCCTGAACTTCTGAAGGTGGAGGAACTGCCAAGAGGCCCCCACAGTTGGCTCCTGTTTTCGGATTTCCCTCAGGATCTGGCTGTCCACTGTGAAAACAGGATGCTGGAACTAGACAGTGTAGGGAAGTGTATCGATGCTGAGAGAGGGTGTATTTACTAAATATTATCCTTCCTTTCTCACATTTGTGAGTTCAGCGGAGTGCAACCCCTTCCTTTTCAGCTTAAAAGGAAGGTTAGATGGGCTCGTTTTAGCCTTTTATTTTTTATTTTATTTTTTAAATGATATTTATTAAAAGTTTAACAAATTACAGAGAAAAGAAAAGAAGAGAAGACAATAAAAAGTTACAATACTTCAAAAATAGAAAAAACACACAATAAAAAACAATTATAACAAAACAATAAGAAAAACAACAACATTTAAAACATCGTTTTAGCCTTTTAGTTTAAGAAATTCAGGATGCTTTAAGGCAGACTGGATTCTCTTGGCATTTCCCCCTTTTCTTCCCACTTAAAACTATAATCACACAAATAGTCTCATAAAAGGTAAAAAATAGCATTTACGGTACTTACTCAGAGTTTTCTGTTGCAGAACAACAGATACAGCAGCTTTGTTCAGGCAGGCTTAAAATGGTCAGTCAGTTACAAAGGCTGGCTTAAGTCTAGTTTAGGATGGAGTCTGAGCTGCAACTCAGACTTAGCAGTTGTTCTCACATTTCTGGCTTGGTGACAGATGAAGAGGTCAGAGTGAAGAGAGCCAAAAGAGGATGCGCCCAGGCAGGTAAAGAGAGAGAGAGAGAGAGAGCGCAAGAGAGCTCTGCCTTCCCCATCAGGGCACAGTGGAAGTGTCTCTCCTAGAGTTCTCTCTAGCACGCTTACGGAAAAACTCTTATGAGCTTTGGCTCCTATCATGTGCCTATCTAGTAAACATGCATTGTTGGTTTGACTGCATCAGGGTTGCCATGTGTCCTCTTTTTCCAGGGAACGTCCTCCTTTCTAAGGGCAAAATTTCTTTCTGGGTGGATTTGCCAAAATGTCTCTGACTATACTTTCTGGATGGTACAGAGACATAACTGGTGGTTGAAGACTTGCTTCCCTCTTCTCCTCTCCTGCCTCCTCAGCAATATATCACAGCTTCTATAGCCTACATATAGTAGGGGGGTATTTAAAATTAGAGTTGTCATAGCGTCCTCCTTTTTGCTCTTCAAAATATGGCAACCCTAGACTGCATTGTAAATATCTCAGAGACAGGACACTGACAGGCTCTTCTTATGTTCGGACCATTCAGATCTCATCTGAAAATAAGTGTGTGTGTGTGTGTGTGTGTGTGTGTGTGTGTGTGTGTGTGTGTTTGTAGTCCAGGATCCAGATCTTGAATCTGTATTGAAAAAAGGCTATCAAAGTTATCAATGAAGGCACACAAGAAACTCTCATTCCAGGACAGAGTCTCCTGGACCATGTGGCCTAGAATTGTCCATGTCTCCAGGGCTTCCAGTTGAGATAAAATCCAGTGCATGTATGAATGTGTTTCAGAAGGAAACTGGTTGCCCCGCTTTCAGAGAATAGGCAAAAGGAGCAAGGAATGACTTGAAATTACTGGGATGTAAATCAAACTGGCTCAGTAGAACAACAAAAGAACAGGCAGTTGATAGCAGATGCAAAACTCCCTCCTCCAGGGAGAGAGCTTGGATCATGCCTGGACTGGAAAAGAAATCATGTGGTATGTGTTAGGCTGTGAAAATCCTGCCCCACTGCAGGAGATTGAACTGTGAGGGTCGACTTGGGAGCTTTTCAGTATTATTTGTTCAGTGGCTCCCCCCCCCCCATGTGTGAGAGATTGGGGGGAGAGAGGAAAGGAGGAGGAAGAAAAGTGACTAGGTTCTAAGTTCATCCTACTGAGTCTCCAGAGTGTCACATAAATAAGATGTCTTAAATTGGCTGTCTCAAGTAGGGAAAGGGACTCTGTGTTCTCTCCCAGGGTTCTGCATGCACCGAGCTTCTCAAAGCAGGAAGCAACCCTTCAAAACTTAGTCCAGTGCATAAGAGTTGTTCAAAGGGAAAGATTTCCAAGCAACGGCAAAGGGAAATAATCTGAAATGGGCCTTTCTGAAAGACAAGGGATGGTTTGTGTAACTCGCCATTAATTGGAGGTTCTGTTTATGATTGAATACCTGCTTGTCCATGCTTTTGGAGATTGGCTGAGTCAAATGGAAGACGATGGGTGGCCTTGGGAGGAAGTGGAATGCAATTACTGGACTCCTGGGGGCCAATCCTTCTGCCAAAAGGACCCAGGCGGTTTTTGTCCTGTGGGCAGCAGGGGTGGGAGTGTTGCAGGAAAAGCACTTGGAAGCAGGATCTGATGAGAGAGGAAAGAAAGTTGGTCTCAAGGTGGCAAGATGTGCACACTGGAGAGGCAGGGTGGACCTGTCGCTGAATCATTTGGGTAAGTGAGAATTCCACTTTTCCGTTGTTCCTCCTAGAGCAGAAGAAGGTCCCCAATGTAATGGGAGCCTGAATGCCAGCTGGCTTCCTCTCTTAAGGCCTTGCTCTGCAGAACTGAACAAAACTCAATAATAGTTTCCTTGCAAGGTTTTCAGGGAGGCCAAAGAATCCTTTAGCTCTGGAGGTTTTTAATTAGCAGCCGCTAGAGCTATTTGGTGGTGAATCTATTGAGCTACGACAAGACCCTTTGGATAGATGCAGCCCTTCTCTGGGTTAAGTGGTAATTAGTCTTAAGTAAGAATAGAATTAATATATCTGAGATGATGAAGGCTAGTGAGAGTGGCTAGTGTGGGTGGTGGGCTGCTGGGACATCTTCTCACCAGCTGTAATTCTTTACCCAAATTTCCCCTTTATACCATTTTCAGGCTGTGGCACAGAGAGGGGAGGCATCCTTCCAACATGAGTCAAATAAATTATCTGGGGGCGGGCTTAGTAAAGAAACCTAGAAGGTGCCATCATCCCACAGCAGCCTCCGAAGAAGCCCAAACCACTTTAGGTGCTATCAAGAAGCATTACTTTTTCAAGAGCTGCACAGCATTCTCAGTTTGGAGCACCTCAGTTCAAGAAGGACACAGATCAACTGGGAAGGAAAAAGTTTCTGCTGCAGAGAAAGCAGCTGCTACAAAGTTCTACTCTGGATCTTTGTGACTTGGAGAGAGGGAGAAAGGATATAGCTCTCCCATATGCTGGACTTACCATGACTTGGCATTAGGCAGCACCACGGGTCTCCCCAGGCCAAGGAGCGTAGGAGAACTACCCATATTCAGACCAGAAGGTTCACCATTTAAGAGGCCCTAGTTCTTCAAAGGGGTGCCAGAGTCTTGGAAAGGTGGGCTGCTGGCAGATAATCAAAGGGGCTCCGTTCACTTCTTGCCCTTTTTGGAGCAAGTGGCTCATTAGGAGCTCTCTGTGGCTTTGCAACAACTGACCTGCTTGTGAGCAACTCCACAGAACCCGTAGTGATGAGTGTCCTTCTGCACCCATCTCATTCAGCTTCTCCTCCCTGGAAACCCACTTTCCCCTTTTTAGTTTTTCAGACACGAGCCTGATAGAAAACCTTTCCTGTAAGGAATTATGTGAATCAATTGCAGCCTTGTTTTTTTATTACATGTTTGTTCTGTACTAAGCAGCAGTGGGTAGTCCATGATTATTTAATCAACCTGCGATGGCTTCTGAAGTCTTACTTAATATCCCCCTTCCACTTCCTTCCACCACCACAGCATATGTTTGAAATGTACAGAAAGTGCATTCAGGAAAGCCTATGATGAACATTTGGTTCCCTAATTAGGGAAAGGCTTTCCTTTACTCCCCTGCAGGAGGTGAGGGGTAGCAATTAGAATTCTTTGCAGGGCTCTATAGAACAACAATGGTGCAGTACTGGTTCTAGCAACCGTATTGTTGTTAAGGAGGTGCATCCCAGTATCTTTTAACCCTACATTATTATAAGGCACTTTTTCAGCTGGAACTTGCCGGAACTCTGTTCCAGCACCTCTCAGGTGGATGCTATTTAAAGAGAATGGGGTGGGGGTGTTCATGCTGAGTTGCAGCAAATCTTTTTCTAGAAAAATAGCACTGGTTATTATTGTCTTCATTGATGAATTGTTAGGGAGCTAAAGGCTCATCTGAATGAGTGAGTTCTGAAAGCTTGACCTGAAGTTACTTTCAAGTGGAAGTATTGTGGACTCCTTACTTTAGAGAAAAGGAGAGTAGCAGGTGACATGATATAAGTGTATAATATTATGCATGGCATGGAGAAAGTGGACAGGAAAAAGCATGTTTTTCTCCATCACTTATAGCACTAGAAATCATGGACATTCAATGTAGCTGAATCCTGGAAGATTCGGGACAAATTAAAGAAAGTACCACTTTACACAGCACATGGTTAAACTATGGAGGCAGTGGTAGCCATCAATTCAGGTGGCTTTGACAAGGATTGAATAAATTTACAGAGGGTAAAGCTATCAATGGCTATTAGACATGATGACTATGTTCTGCCTCCACAACTGGAGAAAGCATGTTTGTGAATAGCATTTGTTGGAAACCACAGATGGCAGAATTCAAAGCTTCACCAACATGCTTCTCCACTAGCCTTGTGTCTTCAGGGAACTCATGGGAGAGTAGTCCCATGATGGTCTTGGCTACAAAGACCCAACAGCTTTGGTTCTTCTTGCCCCTTTATCCTTGGCCAGATAAACACAGCTTTGCTAATTGAGAGTCACATAATTAAATAATAATATTGAAAAAGAAACCCAGGAAGGAAGATGGCAAGATGGCATTTGTATTGCCTCCTCACCCCCCCCCTCCCGCTGCAGTGATTACTTCCACTCCTGCCAGACAATGAGTTATCCTCTCCCAGATCCCGAAGCCTCCTGCACTTTCTCTCTGACTCCTTGTGGGGTCACCTGCAGTGCCTCGCAAAGCATCATCTCATCCCTGTGAAGATAGCGCAACTACCAGAGAAAGAAGAGTAATGAGAAAACAATGGGCCAATTCTCCCCACCCTGCACGAAATCGATAGGAGAGACCCGGGGGGGTCACCTAATTGGATACTGCTCACCGAGAGACCATTACAATAAGAAACTCGATCACAGCATTTCAGACAGCCTGTGAAATCATAAATCACATGCGGCGCCCAGCTCAGCTTTCTCTCCATCTGAACGCTTCATTGATTTGATGCTTCAGCTCTCCTCTGCATGAAAGAACAGCCACCCTCGCGAGAAAGCACCTGATGATCACGTCAAAGACTGCCAGGGCTGTGGGTGGGCTCCCAGACCACCCTGACCTTATTAGGACAGCCATTCTCAAACCATGCTCTTTTGGGGAGGTAATGGTAGGCCCAGGAAATAAATACTTACACAGGCTTTCCAAGGCCTTAGAAGAGGCTATCTGATGCCTCTCTGAGTAATTTGCTGCTCTGACCTGCCCTTCCTTCTAATCATCTGCCATTGGATATTGCAGGTAATTCAGCCGATTGATCTGCCTTCAATATAGGATGTGCCTGTCGCCTCTCAGTATGAGAGGCATGCCCATATCAGTGACTCATGCAGAAAGACAAGGGAAGGACTCCCTCTGAAGGCAGGTAAATCTAATTCTTACAGAGCCTAAGTCCAAGCCTTCTTGGCAGGCATAAGATTGAAGGCCTTCAAAGCCCTAAATGGCTCAGCACCAGGATGCATTGTGTGAAACTGACCATCCACTACAGTCACTGGGGAGGGACCTTGAGTGCACCCTTCCCCATTCTGAGGTCTTGTTGGCCAGGACGCCTGACTGCAAACCTGTACCACATCTCAGACAGTTGGGGCAACAGTCTAGCTTCACACCCCAATATCTTCTTAACACTCCATGGATGATGTGGTGTGCTCAAGCAACTAATGGCTCCACTTTAGAGGTTGCTCTAGCTATTTCTTTTGCTTCAAGCCCCGCTCTCTCTCCTGGAGCTCCATGGGTTCTCCTGGCCCTGGAACCTTCTGTAACTCTTCTCTTGCCCCCTGCACCCCCGTCTCTGGCTGCATGGTCTCCTGCTCCTGGTTCCCTTCCCCAGAATCATCCTCCTCCCAACCTGTCTCCTTGGCCCACACATCATCACCCCCCCTCACTCCTTGGGCTCCTGCCAGTCTCTGACACTGTCCTCTGATCATCCCAGGAGGCGAGATGAAGTTGGGGCAAGTGGCATAGTGGCCTGTGCGGTAGAGCCATGTTCCTGAGGTCTAGGTTCTAGTAGGTAAAATGGAAGTAAGTGTGAGCAGAATGGTTCGTGATTCTTGGTCTGCAAGGTCCAGGCAAAGCTAATAGAGCAGAACCAGGGTAGAATCAGATCAGGACCATGGCTTCTCACTTGCAAGGATGATGCACAGACAAGCCACAATGGCTGGATTGGAATAGGCCACAGACTTATTAATACCGTCGCTGTGCATATTTTAAAATTGCCGTAACATTTAAATAAGCAAATGAGGGTGATGATGGAGGAGAACCTGTGTTATCCTGATGCCGCTGTTGGCAAAGCCAGCAACCATGCCCGAAGGAAAATGACAGCCATTGAGCATCCACCCAGCTATGCCATCCAGCTCTCTCTCTCACGCCATGATGTCAAAGCAATGAGAGTTCAGCAAGCTGTCCTAACCTCTCCTACCTGCCAAATCTGATATTCCCCACTCCATTTCAATTTCTAACTGGCTCTTCCTCCAGCTGCCAAGTTGGGATGAAAAATAAGCATTAGCCAAATTCAAATTGCTCTCTCTCTCTCTCTTGGCCCCAGCCCTGGGGAAGGCAGAAAGTGCAGCTTGCCTCCTTCCTGGCACCAAACCCCCAACATCAGAGCCAGAGAGGCAAACACAAAGAAGATTGGGGGTTGGGAGGTAGTGTGTGCCTTCAGGTTGTTAGAAGGAACACCCACAATGCTGAAATTCTTCAGCAATGGAACTTAAATACTTGCATTTCATGCCAGCCAATCGGTTTGGGGAACATCTAACAACCTTCATGGCCCAATCAGCACCACTTCCTCAGGGCTCACAAATTCCCCTTACTTGGCATTTGGCAAAGGACCCTTATGGCAAGAGGAGCTGCTGCTTCAATGATGTGCCAAAGCCTTCGGAGACCTTATAAAATTTGGTTAGCCTTGTGGTTCTTTGGCTCTGCTCCCTGCAGTTCTTAAAGGGCCATTGCTTTATTCAACACTCAGTGAATAATTTATGACAATGGCCTGCACTGAGAGACAGGCCTCTGGATCGGATGACTCTGGTAAAGTCGTATCTTCTGCTCTGGAAGAACCAGATGGGACATGATGGAGATTCCTCTTTTATTTTTCCGCCAGAAGCCTCATTCGGCTAGTGTTGTGCTTGGCAAAATCCGTTTTTTCCCCATTAGGTGTTCACTAGCATGTCATTTTGACACTCAATCTACCTTTGGCTCCCCTCCCCCACTTCATCTCCTATGTTTCACCAGCAGGGCTGAGGCAGGGACACGCAAATCTATGCAGCCCTCATTTTGTTTCCCCTAAAATGCCTCAGATGTGGCACAATTCCTGGACATGGTGAAAGAAACAAAATAGCACCCACCTCAGAAACATAGTGACCCCCATTTGTGCTTGTCATTTCCCCACCCTTCAAATGTTCTGGGTGTTGGACTTTAGCACCAACACAGAGTGTGTGCAGTGACTGGGGCAAAGAAATAAAAGGCTGTCCACAATATCTTTGCTTATTTTTATTTTCAAAAACATAACAGTCAAAAGCTGCAAGCCATCACTCCTCCTCACCAGCAGCTTACAAAACATTTAATCAACTTAAATACAGTTTTCAAATAATCAATTATCCTATCACATCCCTTCCTGCATCTGGTGCAGAAAGTAACTCCCCTTTTAATTAGTCAAATAGTCAGGAGAACACAGGTGTGCAGCTAAGTAGGTCAAACTGCAAACATACACCTCTGAGTAGCACCATTGACCACCTTAACATAAAGAAAACCCAACACTGGAATTTAATAGTTTTTTGCTTGTTTCAATGTATATCCTTCAGTCTACAAATAACACCCAAAGCAGTTCCTCCTACCATGATGGTGCATCATGTTGAACTCCTCTTGGGAATTTGTGAAGGATGGAGCTAGAAGAATGTAAGAAGAGGCAGTGGACCACCTGGTCCAGCACCCAATTATCACAGCAGCAACCAGATACCTATGGGAAGTCCAAAAATAGGACCTGAGCACAAGAGCACTCGTCCCACTGACGTCCCTGTATAATTCATATTCAGAGGTAGAACATAGCCACTGCAGTTAGTAGCCACTGATAAGAATAGAACAGAATAGAATTTATTATTTATATCCCGCCCATCTGGCTGGGTTTCCCCAGCCACTCTGGGCGGCTTCCAACAAAGTATTAAAATACAATGGTCTGTTAAACATTAAAAGCTTCCCTAAAGAGGGCTACCTTCAGATGTCTTCTAAAAGTCTGGTAGTTGTTCTTCTCTTTGACAACTGGTGGGAGGGCGTTCCACAGGGCGGGTGCCACTACCGAGAAGGCCCTCTGCCTGCTTCCCTGTAACTTGGCTTCTCGCAGTGAGGGAACTGCCAGAAGGCCCTCGGCGCTGGACCTCAGTGTCCGGGCAGAATGATGGGGGTGGAGACGCTCCTTCAGGATCCTCCTTCATTAATTTGTCTAATCCTCTTTTAAAGCCAACAAAGTTGGTGGCTATCACTGACTCCTGCAGGAGCAAATCCCATCGCTTAACTATGTGTGTTGTGTGAAGAACTTGTTTTTGTCCATTTTGACTCTTCTAAGCCTCAGCTTCATTGGATGTTCCCAAGTTCCAGTGTTATGGGAGACTGTGATTGGGAGCAAACTCAGAGGAGCTCTTACTTTACAGAACCAGCCCTAGATTCAGGTAGGTACCCCTGTGACTGAAAAAGAGGCTTGACAGGTTTGGGACTAAGGTGGAAAGTGGATCACGATCTAGGAAGAGGCAATGTGAAGCTGAGTTCTTGACCGTCTCAAAAGTCAACCACACCCTAGGTCAGGCATGGCCAAACTTGGCCCTCCAGATGTTTCGGGACTCCAACTCCCATCATCCCTAGCTAACTGGACCAGTGGTCAGGGATGATGGGAGTTGTAGTCCCAGAACATCTGGAGGGCCAAGTTTGGCCATGCCTGCCCTAGATCAACCCAACCTCTCTCACCACCAAAGGAACACAAGCGAATAGTAAAGAGAACCTGCACAAGTGATGCTTACACAAAACCCCACACATACAATAAGTAAAATAGAAACACTGCCACCTAACCCCACCCCAACTCATCATGCCCCCTCCACCTGTTTCCCCCTTTTCTTCCTAATGTAACACTAATGCCTCAACAAATGAAACTGATCTGTAGAAAATGTAACTTGAAAAAAAGAGGCATTGCACATACTTTTGTAAACCAAGAAATCTTTAGTAAAAAATACGTTAAAAAAGAAGTCCAAACTACATTTTTTATATGCAACCAAATATCATCAACCCCATAATCTATGATGGAGCCATACCTTTACAACATGACACACAGTTATAGTATAGTTAGTTCACTTTGTTTTTCTGTTTTTCTTGTGAACCAACATTTTCTCTTTTCATTATTTCATGCACCTTAGTGGACTAGAGTACAACTTCATCCAATACATCTGTTGGACTTCCATTCATGAAACCCTGTGTCAGTGTAAATTTGGGATTAGTCTTTAAGGTGCTGCAAGATTCTTTGTTAGCATTGATCAAAGGAGAGATAAATTTAATTCCTGGGAGGAAGGGGTGGTCACCTACTATGAGTCATGTTTCCACTCCACAGTTCCATCACCTGCAGAGTATGTAGTGTGCAAAATGACTGAGGGAAGGAGGGAATCAAATGCTCTTAGACCACTGTGAAAGAACCTCTGCATAGCAATAAGGCGCTAAAGCATAAAAGAGCAAGTTTATGAGCATTTGCTCATTTTCAGACACTTTCCCTTACACATGTGAGCACCCTGGACAATAGTTAAATGTATCTATGCAAATTGGATCTCAACATCATTTAGGAAAAAAAGATTGATTTAAGAAGGAAAATGAGCATCCCAGCCTGCCAAAGAGCTAATGTTATAGACTCTGCCTTCCAAATTAACTCAGAAAAAAAATTATAGAAGGAAGGAAGGATAGATTGGGGGGGGGGGTGACACCTGCTTACGTGCTCATTAATTGAATCTTTTTGCTTTCTTTCATAGCCTGATGGCTTCCATAATCCTAGAATAACTAAATGGCAGAGTCTTAGATGAAAGGAAAAAAAAAACAGCTCTGGAAGCATAATAAAATGTTAAAAGAAAGCTTTTAGGATTAGTCTTTGATTATGGGCTTTGGGACTTTTTAAAAACGTCTTGCAGTGATTGCTTTCCATTTTCCCACCTGGCCTCCAGGGCAGGTAGTAATGATAAAATAATATATGGCACACCACCATTTTTGGGATATGCGTGGCAGTCTTATTAGTCATCACAACCGCTTGTTGCAGCAGGACAGTTTGGTACTCTGGGGTATCCACAGTTGTGATTTTCCAGTGTTGTTGGACTACAACTCCCATCTGTACCAGCAACTGATGTGGCCGGTGGTCAAGGATTCTAGGCGCCATAGTCCAGCATAATCTAGAGTACCCCAGTTGCCTACCCCAGAGTACCCCAGTTGCCTACTCACTGGGTGAGTGGGATATTGCTCAACAGAGCTGCTCCTTTATCCATTGCAGAGCTGCTCCCTTATTCTATGCCTATTCCACCCAGGAGTAGAGGGGAAAGTCTTGAAAATGCAAAATTCATAAAAAAGAGATATTTTACCTACCCGTTTCCCTGGAAACCCTACCAATCAGGGACTGTGTTAGCAACAATGCCCACGTCCCACCTAGTCTCCAGGCATTCCCACAGGCAGGCAGGGGAATGAACTCTCTTATACTCCCCACAAGTCGGCCACCATTCTAGAGCACAATTCGCAAAGCAGAGGAAGAAGAGCCCAGACAACACAGTGCCTGCATTGCTCCCCAGGCAAGATGCATTCTGGGAACACACGGAGCTCCTTTGGAGTGTGCTTGCATTTGCCCTGGGTGCAGTGAAGGCCAAAATCGATCAAAGATCCGTTTTGTTCTGGAAATCCCACCAGGTTCCAAAGCCATCAAAGCGGCCAAGCTGTTTCTGTAAAATGGATGCCCTGGTTGGTGGGATCAGCAAGAGCAGCCTCCTTTCTTACCGTTCCCACTCCTCTGCCCCCCACCAACAAGTTGCTGCCCCCGCCCCTCTAAATCATAAATATTTAAAGCCACAGTCAACTCTTATTCCAGCAATGTAATGGAAACTCTGCACCAAAATCAATGGCTGCTTTCTTCCCGAAAACTTCTGAGCCTCCAGCTTTAATCGGCAGAAGTGTGATGTTTTATCAATCAGGTCTGTTTAAGAGTCTGTTTCTTTTAGGGATCAAAACTTTGTTTCAAACCATATATACTTTTTTTTTTTTTACTTCTTTCCCCCCATCTTGAAAAATATGAATGTCCTTGAACTGGAAAGAGTCCCCTACATTAAATACACTTGGAGACATGAAAGCAGCTTGTGCTCACTCGGCAGAGTCTCATCCCCGGGGAGATCCTGTGAAATTTCAGTGTTTGTGTAGTAGCAAAGGAAAGATTCGTTTCTTGAAGGAGTTCGTTTGAGAAACAGGGAAAGGGGAGGGTGGCGAGGAAGAGATTTCAAGCTCCACCATATGTCTGGAGTTAATATTGGAGAGTAGCTGGAGGGGGGCATGCAAAGGGATGGGTGGGATGAGGGGAAAAGAAAGCCACACCATGGCTATAGAGCATGGGTACGCAAACTAAGGTCCGGGGGCCAGATCCGGCCCAATCGCCTTCTAAATCCGGCCCACGGATGGTCCGGGAATCAGCGTGTTTTTACATGAGTAGAATGTGTCCTTTTATTTAAAATGCATCTCTGGGTTATTTGTGGGGCATAGGAATACATTCATTTTTTTCTTCAAAATATAATCTGGCCCCCCACAAGATCTGAGGGGCAGTGGACCGTCCCCCTGCTGAAAAAGTCTGCTGACCCGTGCTATAGAGGCTTGTGGTCCATCTGTTGCAAGGTAGGTAGATCTGCGGTCCTCTAGAAGTTGTTGGACTCTCATCAGTATAGGGCAGCCCCTCGTCCAGCATTACAGTGGTACATCTGTTTACGAATGCCTCTGGTTACGAATGCTTCGGGTTACAAGCTCCGCTAACCCAGAAGTAGCTGCTCCTGCTTGCAAACTTTGCCCCAGTATGCGAATGGAAATTGCACACTGGAGGAGTGCGCGCAGTGGGAGGCCCCATTAGCGAAAGCACTTCTCAGGATAAGAACAGTTTCAGCTTAAGAACGGACCTCCAGAATGAATTAAGTTTGTAACCAAAGGTACCACTGTATGAGGAGGCTGACAACCCTGCTCTGTTGCTTCCATGGAGTCATAAACATAGCAGGGCTACCTTACACTGTGTTATACCATTGGTCCATTTAGTCCAGCCTACTCATGATTGGCAGCTGGGCTCTCCAGTGCCTCAGATGGCTGTTACCTCAGTGTTGTATCAACTGGCAATGATGCTGGGGTTTGAACATGGAGTCATTTGCAGTAAAAGCTGGTTAGGGGTCCTATATTTCCAGGCTACCCTTCATCCGAGGATCGCAGGGCAGTTTACAAAGTCCACCATTTGTGGTTGTGGAGCATTGCGTGTAGATTGACGGGGCAGGCCTTGGGCCTTCCTTCCTTCCTGGGTTATCCCTCCCTCTTCTGTTCTCTCCCTGCAGTCACATAGCTTGATTGTCAATGTGACTGCCGTCTCCTCAGTCCTGGGCTACCAGGCAGTCCGTGATGGGCAGGCCTGAGGTGGCATCTGCCCTGTGTTCTTTCTCTCCTCTTCAGTCAACTCAGACAACCCACAGGATTTCCCATGCAGAAGGTTCCCAGCTTCGGGGCCCTGGCACAATGTAAGAAGCTGCATGATGTAAGAGGGTGTGTGTGTGGGTGTGTGGGTGTGTGGGTGTGTGTTGTATCAATATGTCATCTCACTGCAGTGACAGGTGTGAAGGCCCCTCAGTCTCCATCCACGCAGCAACCATGTTTCCAGGAGAAAAGACATGGCAGCCCATAACACCGTGGCAGAGCGGGCAGTCAGACAAATTCAAGACAGGCCAAATTTTTATTCATGGGGTAAGCCATCAGAAGAGGGCCAATAGCTCAGTAGCAGAGCATATGTCAGTTTGCATTTCTTATTGCAGAAAGTATTGATCCGATGTGTAGAGATATTTCCTATTCTAATTAATTCAAGAGGGTTCAGGAAGCTTCTCGGTGTGAAAGAAACTTCATGATGTTTGGGTTATTCCTTCAGAGAAGTTGAGTACAGCTGGCTTAAACTGGTTCTGTTATCTCTTTCAATCAGGTCATGCTGACTATAAAAGTAGGGTTAGAAGGAGCCTGGGTTTCACACTTTCTCTTTCTGTCTCTTTTCCTTCTGGTGTGGTATTCTAGTCTTGAGGTTTAGATTTATTATAAGTTATTGTAAGTTTAAGTTAAGTCTGCTGCAACGGGATTTCTTCTGGAAAGGGCCAATCCTGATTGTACTGGATCTGTGACCATTATGCTCATTTGCCTTCAGTAGCAGTAAAGGGGAGGAAGGGAGGGCAAACAAGCAAGCAAAAAGATAGTCTCTTTTAAAAGTTTTTTTTTAACCCTTCCTTTGTGATATAGAGGAAAGCTATTGGGGGGAACCAACAACATAAAAACCACCTGAAAATAAAAATAAAAATTCTCTCCCCCCCCTCTTTTTTTCACTGGTGGGGGTGAGTGTGAGAGAAGAAATAAGTGCTTTCCAGTTATTTGTTTACATTCTTTGTTTACTCTTTCATTGCCTCTGGATCTTTGATTGTCTAGCCATGGGCGGTTCCTCCTGGATTGTTAGCAGGCTCTGCATAATTAGCTGAGCTCTAAATGGAAAGATACCTATGAAGCTGAAAGAGTTTGCTGGTTTGCGAGAGGGCTTATCCTCATTTCTTATCAGGAGACACCTGGTGCCTGCAAATTATCTGCAAAGTATATGTAAAGTATCGATCCAACTGAGCTACCCCCGGGAAGCTATCAAATTCTCCACCTTTTGTTCACCCGGTATATTGCCTTGTTGAAACACTTATCACGATGTTATTTCAATACTGGTATTCAACGATAGGGCAATTTATCGCATGGCCCTATTCAGGGCACATACAGTGTACACAGCCATTGTACAGATCCGTGTACATACTCATTATTTGGTATGTGTGGCTCTCTTCCCTCCATGGAGCTAAATGGTGCTGCATACAGATGTGAGATCTCTGCATGATTTCTCTCTTGAATTACGAGTGCAGTTAATAGGATCTGCAAGAATAGAAACAGCTGCCATCAAAATAAGGAACAGACCCACAGAAATGTGGCTCTTTCATCTGAAGCATCCCCACCTACAGGATATGGATTCTCTGCCTTTAGCACAGAGAAATCAGTAACTTCTACCCTACAACTGGCCCTATTTACCTGGGGCAAGCCCTATTTCTCATCCCTGTAGGCCACTGTCCCGTGTATGTATGCTGCTGCTTCTTCTTTGGCAATCCCTAGTAGCTGAGTAAGATTGTCTTCCATGAATATGGTTTTAACAATGAGTCCATAAGTGACTGTGGAGGCCAATTCTGGATCCACACGTCTTTCTACAGTGAGGACATAGGTTTCTGGGTGGGAGTTGGTCACAGTGAGGGTTTGCCAAGTGTGCCTTCCTCTTAGCACATTTCTCTCTATCGTCCTGAGTTTGAGTGTCTTCAAAATCCATGACACCTTTGGTAAAGGCTGTTCTTCAATTGGAGCGCCCGCAGGCCAGTGTTTCCCAGTTGTCGGTGTTTATACTACATTTTTTTTAGATTTGCCTTGAGAGAGTCTTTAAACCTCCTTTGTCATCCACCAGCGTTACGCTTTCCATTTTGAAGTTTGGAATAGAGTAGTTGCTTTGGAAGATGTCTCATGTATGTACACACACACACAGGCACTGGAGTTCTTCCAACTGTTTCCCCACTAGTGCTGATTACAGATTGGGCCAGATTGTCTATTTGCTTACCTCTTCCTCTGGACCCAGCTGTACCACTTGCCCAATGGAGCAGTCAAGGTGCAGGACCAGCCTGCCTCATGTAGCAGGCTGGGGACAGTTAGGTGGGGTGGCAAATCCATACCCTGAGGAGCAGCTCACTGCCTCCTGTACTTGTTGTCCATCTTTTCCTTCTCCACCTCCTCTGCCCTACCCCTGCCACCTGTTCCTCTCCAGTCACCATCGGCCTGCTGGGATTTGCCCAGGCCACCTCTAGTCACTGTAGGACAGGTGGTGGCAGTGAGGCAAAGGAGGAGGATGTGGAGGGCATATTCTGCTTTGCCTCGATCAGAACATGTCCTGGACCAGTCCTTTCGAGGCATGTGGGAATTCCTGCTCACTTTATTTTTTGTTGTTGTTTAGTCGTTTAGTCATGTCCGACTCTTCATGACCCCATGGACCAGAGCAGGCCAGGCACTCCTGTCTTCCACTGCCTCCTGCAGTTTGGTCAAACTCATGCTGGTAGCTTCGAGAACACTGTCCAACCATCTTGTCCTCTGTCGTCCCCTTCTCCTTGTGCCCTCAATCTTTCCCAACATCAGTGTTTTATTTTATTTTATTTTATTTTATTTTATTTTTATTATGTACAGTCCTTTCAACAGAAGACTTTACATCCAAAATAAACAAGAATACAAGCAAAAACATGGCTCACATATTTTCATTTGTACCAAATTCTTCTCAAATTCCCTTGTTTTTCTATCTTTAATGTTAGTCTTCTTCTTTTAACTCCTTGTTCTTAGCCTCTTAAATCACCTACCGGTATGTATCCTGAACAATTTTCCAAGTATTGCCCTATGCCTTCCTCCCCCCGACCCATTGCTTCCCTTCACCCATGTGCAATCTTCTCTCCATAATATTGTTTCTCGTTGTGTTAATCAAATTTGTATTTACAACTTTTTATTTTATTTTATGGGGGGTTTTTTTAGGGTTAAGAAGTTGTCTTGAATTTTCTAAAGTTTCATTTGCATTTTCCATTTGCGTGTTACTTTGTGAGCCAGCTTAAGGGCATCCATTGGATGAAAGGCAGCATATTAAAAATATATATAACAATAACAAAAGTATGTAATCAGCTAAGCGTTCTTGGTCTAGTGCTCCTTCTCTTCCAGTTTTCCTCTGCTAAAAGTTGGAGGGCATAGTAACTCTTTCAAGAGGGGTGGGGAGTGTCGACTGGTGTCAAAAGATGTGGACTCCATTCTCTGTCACGTCTTCCTTCCTGCTACAAAACCAGGAGACTTGCTTCTTTAATGACAGCTCAACAGATCAGAGATCTAGCAGCTGGAAGGCTAATGAAACACCTTTAGATACTAGACTTTGAGTGAGAATCCTGAAAAATGGCAACTCTGAAACCTGCCACCTCCTGTTGGCTGCATCATCCCTTGGGTGGAGACTGGCCATGAAACTGGGTGTTTGGAAACTGTCCTTATCCCAAGGCAGCTGTGTCCCTCTTTCATCTTCCAAAGCCCTCTGCCAATCTCCTCTGCATATCAATGAGCCCGCAATGAGGTTGCACTGCCTTTTATGTCTCTTGCCAGCTCTGGAGACTGTGGCTATCCTCAAAGTTTTGCTTTTTCAGAGTGTTTGTTCCAGAGGCTGTTTCTCCCAGCTTTGTGCTTTGGACTTGCTGCCTCCTGCTCAGACCAATTAGCGCCTTGTTGGTTCCTTCTCAAGTCAGAAAGATCTCTTGTGTTTGACCTTCCACCTTCCTGCCTTTCTCGGAGTCCCTTATAAGGAGCCATCTGATACCATTGCTTTTCCAGAGTCACTGGGAGCCTGTCAGAACCTCGCTCTAAACTTAGAGTCTAAAGACAAAAAAAAGCCACTGGGTGGGAATAACTCTCTGAAGTGTCCTGAGGGAATGTGGAGGCGGGGGAGGGCAAGGGAGAGGCTTTATAATTATGGGACTTTTTAAAAAGAGAGACGATTTGAAATATCAAGAGAGAAATGCCTTTTAAAATTTCTTTTGTGTAATTATTATTAACAAATGGGGGTGTCGTGTTTCTGATTTGTTGCCAAGAGAGAAAGAGAAGGGGGAAATACAAAAAAGGAGGCAGAGCATGTGGAAGGGACTCTCATTTCTCAAGGGTAGTCCAGTCATGCTTTGAGCAGAATCGGAGCTCAAATATAAGGCGGCTGTTTAAGTACCTGAATGAGATCTTTGAACTAATTTTGTTGGCTCGGGTTAATTGGAGAGGGGAGCAGCTGGGCCTGAATATCTTTGAAGCACAGAGAGGGGGCAGGAAAGTTGCCCTTTGTTGGCATGAAGTAGCTTTTGGTGGCCCTGCTGCAAAATTCCCATGCTGCTCCTGGCAAGCAAACTGGGGACAGCGTGGAAAAGATGAAGAAAGAGACCTCCTCCCTCCCTCATAACACCCCTCCTACAACTCAAGCTTACCCAATGGAATTAATTGGCAGCAATGCTGGATGGACACAAAAAAGTACAATGTCACCAGACGGTGTTTGAAATTTCCTCCCCCAAACATGTGATGATGGCCACTATCTTGTTGTTGTTGTTTAGTTGTGTCTGACTCTTCGTGACCCCATGGACCAGAGCACGCCAGGCACTCCTGTCTTCCACTGCCTCCCACAGTTTGGTCAAACTCATGCTGGTAGCTTTGAGAACACTATCCAAGCATCTCGTCCTCTGTCGTCCCCTTCTCCTTGTGCCCTCCATCTTCCCCAACATCAGGGTCTTTTTCAGGGAGTCTTCTCTTCTCATGAGGTGGCCAAAGTATTGGAGCCTTAGCTTCAGGATCTGTCCTTCCTGTGAGCACTCAGGGCTGATTTCCTTAAGAATGGATAGGTTAAGATAGCTTTGAAAGATAGCTTAGACAAATTCCAGGTGGAGATGGCTACCACTCATGATAACTAGATGGCAGTTTGCTTTTGAATACCAGGTACTGGAGGCAAACAATGAGGAGAGAGCTGTTATCTCCATGCCTCCTGCTTTCTGCTTTCTGGAACCTTCTAAAATGGCTACTGGCGGACACAGAATACATGGTGGGGGGCATTTGGTCTGATCCTGTCAGACTCTTCTTGTGCTTCCAGCAGTACTTCCAGCTTGGACCTAAAGCAAAGAAACAGCTTGTGAGATATGGAGAGTGGATCTACCTGTCTTCTTCTTTACCAGCCTTTTGGTGTGGGCCAAAACTCAGCTCTGGAGCTAATTTAGTGTGGTCTGAGGAACTTTGTTGTTGTTGTTGCTGTGATTTTTTAATTTTAATTTTTGCTTTGTTTAAAATGCTGCTGTGATCCTCATTAAAATCCATATGATTTTCAAACCATGCTGCCATTTGGCTGTTTTATGGCCTAGTATCCCTCAACCTTACTTGGGGGAAGAAAAATACCAAAGCATTGATGAGTCCTGAATTTGACAAAAAGCTCTTCTCAATAAAGGGCACAGCAGGACTTCCCCTCACCTTGCAAAAACAGGAAGCTTCCATTGGCCTATCTGTTCCAGTATTTTCTACAATGGCTGGCAGCAATGGTTCTCCAGGGTTTCAGGCAGAGGACATTCCCAACTCTGTCTGGGCTGCCCGGGATCCATCCTAGGACCATTTGCATGCAAACCAAGTGTTCTTTCACTGAGCTGCAGCAGCCCCCCTGGGTGCCACAGGCATTGTTTCTTGGTGATGTACACTGACTTAGGCTTTGCTGTTCTTCTGCTGCTGCTGGTGACATGCTGCTGTTCAGGCACGCCCAACAGGTAGATCGTGCTCTACCGGTAGATCACTGGATGCCTGTGGTAGATCACTGGTAGATCACTGGCTCCACCCAAAGAAGCTCAACAACTTTGGCACCCCTAAAAACACCCCCTGGTTTCCCCCCCGCACCCCAAAAATGGGGCTTTCCTCCTCCCTAAAAAAACTCAACAACTTTGACCTGAACCCCTAAAAAGGTGGGGAGATCACTGCCAGTTTTTAACTCTGTGAGTAGATCGCAGTCTTTTGGGAGTTGGCCACCCCTGCCCTATAGTACAGTGGTACAGATGCTTCAGGTTACAGATGCCTCAGGTTACAGACTCTGCTAACCCAGAAATAGTACCTTGGGTTAAGAACTTTGCTTCAGGATGAGAACAGAAATCGTGCTCCGGCTGCACGGCAGCAGCAGGAGGCCCCATTAGCTAAAATGGTGCTTCAGGTTAAGAACAGTTTCAGGTTAAGAACAGACCTCCGGAACGAATTAAGTTCTTAACCCGAGGTACCACTGTATTCAGCTGTGTGGCGGGACAAGCAGCTCTGAACAACTCAGGGGCAGGATCCATCATGCACAAGGAAGGACATCTCCTCCCAAGTATCCAGAAAGTCCTGTACAACAGGGAGTTCCTTGGTCCTCTTTTCTCTCTCTCGCTTTGCCCTCCTCCCTCGTTATGCATCAAAGAATTTCTCTTGCACCGAACTGTACGTGACCCAGTTTTGTATCCCAGGCACCTACTGTTGTTTGAAAGCTCGTAATGCTGCTGTAATCCCAGTTGATCAAAGAGTCTCCCCTATCCACCTGCAGGTATGAATATATATATATATATATATATATATATATATATATATATCTGAACAAGGTAGATAAGAAGAGGTGCTTTGGGGTGAGAAGTAGTATAATGAATTCCTTTTTAAAGCAGAGCACAATCTCTTGGCTTCATCATTTTCCCTTGGTCCTCATCCAGGTTTCCCCACCCCCCTCAAGACAGAGAGTGCTCCTCCTCCATCCCATACAGAACCCCATTCGCTGCCTCCACTCCTGCGGCCGGAATTTGACAATATCCGATACATGAGCAGCACACATGCCCATGACGAAATGAACATGAATGCAGTCAAACCTCAGCGCCCGAACACCTCTGTTTAGGAATGTTTTGGCTCCCGAATGCCAAAAACCCGGAAGTCAATGCTCTGATTTCCAAAAGTTTTTCGGAAGCTGACCATCCGACGTGGCTTCTGCTTGAGTGCAGGATGCTGTCGAACATTTCGGAAGCTGGATGGACTTCCGGAACGGATTACAGTGGTGCCTCAGGTTACATACACTTCAGGTTACATATGCTTCAGGTTACAGACTCCGCTAACCCAGAAATAGTGCTTCAGGTTAAGAACTTTGCTTCAGGATGAGAACAGAAATCGTGCTCCGGCAGCGCAGCAGCAGCGGGAGGCCCCATTAGCTAAAGTAGTGCTTCAAGTTAAGAACAGTTTCAGGTTAAGAATGGACCTCCAGAACAAATTAAGTACTTAACCTGAGGCACCACTGTGTATTCGACATTGGGGTTTGACTGTAAAGAAGAAATGAATAATCAGATGCTGATTAAAAAATTGGAAAAGAAGAGGCGTGGTAATGGGCTCCCTGCACAAGAGGAGTGGAGAACTCATGGCCCGCCAGATGTGATTGAACTTCAGCTGGAACTGAGGGGAGTTGGAAGTCCAACAACATCATATATAAATCATTCATTCATATATATATATACCGTATTTTTCGCTCTATAGGACGCACTTTCCCCCCTCCAAAAATGAAGGGGAAATGTGTGTGCGTCCTATGCAGCGAATGCAGGCTTTCGCTGAAGCCTGGAGAGTGAGAGGGGTCGGTGCGCACCAACCCCACTCGCTCTCCAGGCTTCAGGAAGCTATCCGTAAATTTCCCCCCCTTAATTCCCCCCCCCCTAAAAACTAGGTGCGCCCTATGGTCCGGTGCGCCCTATGGAGTGAAAAATACAGTGTGTGTGTATATATATACATATATACATACATATATATACATATATATATATATCATATACATATATAATCATATTTTTTATTTTCCATTTAATTATATACATTCACACCATCATTATCCCCTTTATCACCTTGGCTTTTTACAGCCTATCAGCTTCCCTCCCGCCTCATGGCTATCAAAATTAACCTTTATATCATTGCATTTTGTACGTTTTCCATTTCTAACTCCACTCATTACAAAATAACTCAAAATTTAAATAAATATAGAAAGGTAGAAAATTTCTCACTACAGGTCTTCGGACAACCCTGCTAGTGATGTTAATTGCTTACAATAATCTTTCAAATATTGTAAAAAAATTCTCCAGTCCTTTTGAAATACTTGATCATGTTGGTTTCGGATTTTTCCTGTCAGCTTCACCAGTTCTGCAAAGTCCATCATCTTCATCTGCTACTCTTCTTTCGTTGGTACTTCTTGTTGTTTCCATTTTTGGGCTAAAAGAATTCTTGCCGCAGTTGTTGCATACATAAACAGCCTTGGTATCTCTTCACCCATTATCCCCAATAGAGAGGTTGCTGGTTTTTTAACAAAAGTATTTTTAAACATTTTCTTTAACTCATTATATACCATTTCCCAGAAAGCCTTTACCTCTTTACAAGTCCACCACATGTGGTAGAAGATACCATCCCTTTCTTTACATTTCCAACACTCATTGTTTCTTCTCTTGTACATTTTGGCCAATTTAGGTAAAAGGTAAAGGTACCCCTGCCCGTACGGCCCAGTCTTGCCAGACTCTAGGGTTGTGCGCTCATCTCACTCTATAGGCCGAGAGCCAGCGCTGTCCGCAGACACTTCCGGGTCACGTGGCCAGTGTGACAAGCTGCATCTGGCGAGCCAGCGCAGCACACGGAACGCCGTTTACCTTCCCGCTGGTAAGCAGTCCCTATTTATCTACTTGCACTTAGGGGTGCTTTCAAACTGCTAGGTTGGCAGGCGCTGGGACCGAACGATGGGAGCGCACCCCGCCGCGGGGATTCAAACCGCTGACCATGCGGTCGGCAAGTCCTAGGCCGATTTGGCCAATTTAGCTGGTGTTAAATACTATCTATACATCATTTTCATAGTTTTTCTTTAAGTGCACTGCATGCAGTAAAATTAATACCTTCCTTCCACAACCTTTCCCAAGATTCTAACTGAATACTATATCCAAAATCTTTAGCCCATTGTATCATCACTGGAAGTCCAACAACATCTGGGCAGGTTCATATTTTCCATCCCTGATGTAGAAGGTCTTTCGTTGATCCTCTGTTATACAACAACTCTTCTTCACTTCAATTATATTCTGAAGAAAAAGGAAAGGGAAAAGGATGGAGGGAATATTAATTATACTGTATAGAAAAAAGTGGCAGAAACTAAAATTATCAGTTGTCAATTTCAGCTTCAGATCCATGAATGAAGGATGCTGAGTGCCATCAGATCAACTCCGTAATAAGCTGAGCAGGAGACTCCTGTTTTTAAGAATGGTCTTCCTCCCTGCCATTGTGAAATCCTAAATATTTCCCAAATTTCCTTGATGTTCTGGTCAGCTAATGCCTTTGAAGATTCCAAACCATGCAATGGTTGGCAAGGGCTGGGCTTGCTTGGTGAAAGCAAAGCGTTTTGCATGCCAGCTTAAATGCTTTGACTCCTAAGGGCCCCATCAGTAAAACTGCCTAAGTCTGCTGTGAGATAGTGAGCTTGAGAAGGGGAGTTGTGCTGGAGAGCCCTTTCGTTTGGGCCCAACAATATTTGTCATTTATTTATTAATTCATTGTCAGTAATTATTCAGCTCTTGAGACTTACCGTAATCAAACACAGCAGAATCTCACTAGTTTCTTTTATTGTGATTTGCAAATGGCTAAATTGAGTGCTAGATGTCTCAGATCCAGAACATGCAAGTGAGTACAGTGGTACCTCGGGTTAAGTACTTAATTTGTTCCGGAGGTCCGTACTTAACCTGAAACTGTTCTTAACCTGAAGCACCACTTTAGCTAATGGGGCTTCCCGCTGCGCCGCTGGAGCAAAATTTCTGTTCTCATCCTGAAGCAAAGTTCTTAACCCAAGGTACTATTTCTGGGTTAGTGGGGTCTGTAACCTGAAGCATATGTAACCTGAAGCGTATGTAACCCAAGGTACCACTGTATAGCAGCAGATTCCGAGCTCAGACTTACAGGCAGCGGTTGGAGACATATACCTATTGTTTAGATTGACAGAAGAAAGCAGACCAGAGGGCTTACTCCTGAGTAAATATGCAAGGGATTAGGTCCCATGCTGTTTTTTGTTGTTTTTTTTGCTTAAAGCACTGTTTTAAATTACCTAAATCAAAGGTAATATTGCAGTATCTATTCTGTTTTGGCAGAATCAGAGCTGGCCTGAATGTCTGCTGTGTTGGAAGTGGTAATGCTGTCTGTATTTGGAATATCAAATTGTATTCCGGTTCCTCATGTATGGATCTCCCTCCCTCCCACCACCACTTTTTGGTTTTAAGTTTGCAGAAGTTGCAAGTGAGATATCAAAACCATGTAAGCAAATCTGCCTGGGGCACTTTGTGTGTGTGTGCGCGCACACACACACGCAAGACATGTTTTGTCTCCTCCTGCACCTGCTTAGTGGAGAGAAACACCAGACTCCAAGGCCAATTCCTGGATTTCTCCCTGCAGCCACATCCCCACTGCCTAATTCAATTTGTTGCTATTAGCAGCTGCAGCAATATTCTCCTTCCCCCATATGGCAAAAAGCAAGCTCTGTACAAGTGATATAATGATAAGGTAACATATATGAAACAGGTAGGTAACAAGTAAAAGGGGATCCACCAACTTACTTGTGTTTGACCTCTGTTGATCACTGGATGAGGAGGAAGGTGTCTTAGCCTGGTGGGGCAGATAGAGATTAGTCATCACCTGGGAGGGCCATTCTGGAGGTGGAGAAATGTCAAAGATAAACCAAGGCTGTTTAATCTAAAAACCTGGTGCCCTCAAATTGCCCCCCTCCCCCCAGGTTGGACAGGGCTGGTGGAAAATGTAGTTCAAAACTGTGAAGAGGGGCAGCAAAGGCTGCTCTAGAATAAAGAGATGGGCAAGAATTTATAGGAATGTAACTGAAAATCCAGCCCCAGTTGTGGAATGGAAGGGATGAAGAACAGGGACAAATGGGGTGGAGAGGAGGCAGATGGGCAAAGGGTGGTAGCAACTGGCTGGCTAAAATCATACAGTGCAGGGCAGAGTATCTGCTATTGCAAGAACTTGGGAGGGGGAAAGGGAATCCTTTTGCTTACATTAGCAGCTGCAGAAAACCTATGATCCCAGGCTAGTATTTTCTGGCCTTGAATGGGAATAAAGAGCCAACTTTCGTAAAGCTCATCTTGCCTGTGGAGAACAATCTCCAGACTCCTCAGAGCCAACAGCTGAGCGGCTGTTTACAAGCGAAGCCCACTGACCAATAGGGAATGAATAATTTAAAAAAAGGTAAAGGTAAAGGTAAAGGTTATTCCATGGAAGGAATAGCTAAGCCTTCCAGACAGTTTAAACCAGGGGTCAGCAAACGTTTTCAGCAGGAGATGCATTTTAAATAAAAGCACACATTCTACTCATGTAAAAACACCTGGCAGGCCCCACAAATAACCCAGAGATGCATTTTAAATAAAAGGACACATTCTACTCATGTAAAAACACGCTGATCCCCGGACCGTCCGCAGGCCGGATTTAGAAGGTAATTGGGCCAGATCTGGCCCCTGGGCCTTAGGTTGCCTACCCATGATTTAAACCATAGCAGATCTGCTAACTAGATTTCTGCTGCTCTTACCTTTGGTGAGGCCCAGGTGGTCCAGCACCCAGAGAGTGGAGCCAGGATACCTGTGTTTAAAGCTCACCTTTGATTTTTGTTTATGGTGTGAACTGCAAAAGGTAAAGGTAAAGGGACCCCTGACCATTAGGTCCAGCCGTGACCGACTCTGGGGTTGCGGTGCTCATCTTGCTTTATTGGCCGAGGGAGCAGGCGTACAGCTGGTCATGTGGCCAGCATAACTAAGCCGCTTCTGGCGAACCAGAGCAGCGCACGGAAACGCCATTTACCTTCCTGCCAGAGCGGTACCTATTTATCTACTTGCACTTTGACATGCTTTCGAACTGCTAGGTTGGCAGGAGCAGGGACTGAGCAATGGGAGCTCACCCCGTCGCAGGGTTTCGAACCGCCAACCTCCTGATAGGCAAAGTCCTAGACTCTGTGGTTTAACCCACAGCGCCACCTGCGTCCCTTAGGTGTGAACTGTAGGCAGCTGTTATCATTCGGTCCTGGTTCCTCCTCTGTAAAGTGGGAACCTATCTCTCAGGGCTGTTGAGAAGGGTATATGCGCTGCAAGGAAGACATGAAGCCAGAAAGACATGAAAGCGCGTTGCAAAGTCAAGCAATCTGTACTGATAGGAACCGATGATCTGTACAGACGACGAGAGCAAAGCGGAGTGTTTTCTCTGCCTTTCCCTCCTGAATCTAGGTTCCTTTCCACCTTAAAAAAGCTCTTGTGTTACATTATCACATTATGCAAACCAAATATCACAAAAAAGGCTGGTAGTTAACAAACAGACTCCTAGATTAGGCCTTGCCTCTGGGACGCTACATAATCAGCTTGCCTGCTTATCTGCTTCTGATCAGGGCAACATATCTTTATCATTCTGCAGAGTGAAGAAACTTACCCAAGTCCCACAGGAGCCCAGGAGCATTTCCGTTACATCTCTCTTCCCTTTTTATCATTTCTTTTTTGGGGGGAAAAAAACCTAAGTCCCAATCTCTTTCTAAACATTATCTGAAGTCACAGAGACAAACAGGCACTAATTGCAGTAGGTGGGAAGGAGATGCCTCTCTTCTCTTTTTGGGTGATGGATACTTGGCTATGAAATGAAGGCTACCTAGTTCATACAGAGCAGTGATCCCAGGTGTTTCTATACTGGTGCAGTTAGACTCTGGATTTAATGATCTAGTGTGTGTGGTTTTTAGATATTGTATGCATTTCTTCATTTACTTAAGATTATGGGAAGCCAGTCCTGCCATGTTCTTCCTGCTCATTCTGTTGTGTGCCCCCTGCCCCCGGCATCTGCCCTAAAGTCCTGTGATGATGGCACCACTGTCTGGTCCTGATGGAGAAAAATTCTGTAGCCCTCTCAGTGCGGCAATTGTGAGGAGCTGTGCTTGCCAACAGGATCCCTTTTGTATGTACAGTGGTACCTCAGGTTAAGTACTTAATTCATTCTGGAAGTCTGTTCTTAACCTGAAACTGTTCTTAACCTGAAGCACCACTTTAGCAAATGGGGCCTCCTGCTGCCACTGCGCCTGCTGGAGCACAATTTCTGTTTTCCAAAGCATATGTAACCTGAGGTACCACTGTATATTAAAGGTGAGAGTGCAGAGTGATGTACCCTGTTTCACATAAAGTGGCCAGAGTCTTTTTATACAAACATTCCTCCCCACTCCTCTCATTATGTACTTGCATTTATTGTGGCATCGTTGGATCTAGAGAGTAATCTCCTGCCCATAACATTTTGGGAGAGGAAGGACTTTCGTGATTAAACCATCCAGACAACAGTCTTGCCGCCTTTATGTTCTACACAACACTTCGCTGGTCTTAACTGCTTGTTGGTAGGAGTAACAAGTCTGTCCACATGGCGGTGTTAGGCTTCCTTTGTCTGGCACATGGGAGATTTCCCTAGCTATTGGCCAAGCTACTGTGATGTCACAGCATGTCATGATCAATTTGGCGGAAAATATTCAAGTTGAACAAACAAGTCAACGTTTTGTTCAGATAAATCAGAGTCTTTGCAATCCATATCCCCTAATAGTTTCTGCTGGAGAGAGAAGAAGAGAGAATACTAATTTACCTTACTGCATTTGGCATGGCCCCAGTAGTGAATTAAGCATTACAAACCTGGAAATGTCTGCCATCTTCAGTATGACTGGTGAGTACATTTCCTCAGTTATGGTAGTAGTATATTTTACATAAACAGAGACTGCAGAGCCAAACATTAGAGCAACCTTTCTAAACCTAGTGCCCTTTGTTGGACTGTAACCCACAACCAACATGCCCAATGGTCATGGATGATGGGAGCTGTAGTCACACAACATCGAGAAGCCTCCAGGTTGCGGAAGTCTACATCAGAGCATTGAACTAGAAGGAGGGACATCTGAGTTCAAATCATTCAGCCATCTCTCAGCACAACTTACCTCAGGGGTTGATGTGAGAATAAAATGCAGGAGGGGCAAGAACTGCCCTGAACCCCTTACAGGAAAAGCAGGATTTAAATGCAATAAATAGATGTCTCTCTTCCACCATCCTTGCTGCAGAGCCATGGAATTATTTGTTTTGCCAGCCTTGTATCTTGCTCTACAACCATAAAGGTTCTCCAAGACAATCACCAAAATAAAACCCGATCCATAGGCTAAAGATACAGCCAATCTATAGGTTAAAGATACTTTCTAGGTATTGGTTCTCCTGTTGGTCTAAGAAAAGTCCATCTCAAAACTGGAGAGACTCTTCAAGTAAACTGCCTTGGGACTACTTGGTGATTTTGCTGGTACTGAACAAACCTGGGCTGAAGTCCACCAGTTCCTGTGACTTCTGGCTGTGCACTTCCTCAAAGGTGATGGGAATCAAGAGAGGTCTCTGGGGTCAGATCCACCACCCAGTGAAAAAATGCTTACGGACAGGTGGTATCAGTGGACCCCAGTCTGTAGAAACCTTAGAACCTGTGTCTGTTGGAGGCACTGGGGAGACAGGAATGCTTGAAGCCTCCTGGATCCAGCCCCCTTGCTGGTGTTGCTGCCCACCCCCCAAGCCCAT
Source organism: Podarcis muralis (assembly GCF_964188315.1). Lineage (NCBI taxonomy): Eukaryota > Metazoa > Chordata > Lepidosauria > Squamata > Lacertidae > Podarcis > Podarcis muralis. The sequence continues at coordinate 17,424,852 of NC_135669.1, forward strand.
AGCAAGCAGTGGCTACAAGAAAATGGCCTCTCAGCTAGCTAGCTAGTTGTTTTTCATCTCTGTGAATTGCAGGTCTCCTTTGCCTGGGACGTTCCACAGCTCCCCGCTCTCTCCTGGGGCTCCCCGGGGTGTGCAAGTGCAGGTAAGTGGGCTGGCTCCCTGATCTCTTCTTCCTGCTCTGAACACCCACAACATGCAGGTTGGAGGTAGCATGACTGGACTCCAGCGAGCCAATTAGTGCAAAGCTGGGCCGGGTAATTGCCGTTTGATAAGATCCTTTGTGCTGATACTGCCAGATAGATAAGGAGCCTGGAACTGATCTCTTCAGCAGCCTCTCCAACTGGTGTCAGGTGGAAATAAAGACACACATTTCGTGCTCAGTAGCAGCTCATCAAAGTGATCAACGGATGAGCCACTTGTTTGAAGCCTGGGATGGTGTGTGTGTGTGTGTGTGTGTGTGTGTGTGTGTGTGTGTGTGGAGTGGATCAGAAGAACATGCCTTGTGAAGTGCTGAAATGTAAGTTTAAGATGTACATTTGATAACTACAGGTACTTAGTTATCTGTGTGAAACTTCACCACCCCTGTTCTTTCTCTTTGTGTGTTTTCCACATGTTATTATTATTAGGGTTATCAATTCTTGAACTTTGTTTTTGTGTGTGTGAAGGGATAGCATTGGGGACAGATCCTACAGGCTTGAGTCAGAAGTGAAGCCATGGGGTAGGGCAGGTCCTGCCCACTCACCTAAGGCATGAGGGGAACCTTTTCAGCCCTAGGGGCCACATCCCCTTTAGAGCAACCTTCCAGGGGCCACATGCCATTGCTGCCGCCAAAGGCAAAAGTGGGTGGGTCAACAGAAATGGGCGGAGCTGAGAGAAGGGTCTTCCCTGAAGATCTCAGAGCCCGGGCACATTCATATGAGAGAATACAGTCATTCAGTTAGCCTGTCTCTAAGCCATCTAGAAATTTATAAGTCATAACCCGCACTTTGAATTGAGCCTGGAAATAGACTGGTAGTGTGTGGAGCTGCTGTACCAAGGACATTGTGTGCTCCCTGTTACATACACACCTCTCCCTTCAGGCAAGCCAGAAGCATGATTCCAGCCAGGCAAAAACACTCAAGCAGAGCAGGGCAGGTGAGGAGTGTGACCTGCAGAGGATCCCAGAGGCTGAAAAGAGAGAGGGGAGGCCTGGAGGGATGCATCTAGCCTGGAGGGCAGCTGATCTCAAAACCCCACCACCCTAAAAAATGATCGGGAGCTAAACCAGTGTGGGAAAGGGCTCCTGTCTCTGACCCCAGTCAAAATGAGAACTACTCCGGTGTAAATGGGCTTGCTCAGACACATCCCTGGTGGTGTCCCCTTAACCTCCCCGTTCCCTTCTCTCCTGTTTTGTTGACATTTAGACTGAAAACTCCTCAAGACAGAGACCTGCCGTCTTCTTTTGTTATTATGACACTCCTGCACATTTGGCGCGATGCAAGTCATACTAATAATTGGACTGTATCCCAGATGCCACCTTGCCACTACTCTGCCATCATCCTTAATGGGGCTCTGGTGTAAACCTGCAGTGAAATGGCCATTGGTGTTACCCCACCCCCACCCCCCAAAAAAGACTGGGGAGTTTTTCTGAACCTTCCCTGCTTTCTCCCCCCGCCCCTGCAGCCCACTGCAATTTGTCCAGACTTGGACTTTGCTTTACTCTGAGGAGTTGCAGTGTGAACTGCAATTGTGGAATCGACCTCAGGCCAAAGAGCATGAAGGCAAGTGAGCGAGATTAAAACAAACCAAGGGAAGAGGAGACATGAGGAAGCCCTTCTGGGAAGGCCTTGCATTGATTGAGATGACTGGCTTTTGCATTCTGTCCGTGCCGATAGAGTCACCTGCACTCTCTTAACCCTTCAGTGAGAGCGTTGATCACACAATGCAACACTGTCTAGAAAAACCAAGGAGCGGAGCAGTATTGGATCCTGATACTCTGCCACGGCCTGGTAGTTGATGCCTGCCTGTGCCTTAATTACATCATCAGTCCCATTAAATAATGCAGCAAGCAAGCGACACTGAATGAATATGCAGCAAAATGTACATAAATGGAAGTTGGAGCATATCTTGCCTCCTTTGAGAGAAGCTGGCAAAGCTAGGACTAGGAAGAGCCATAGCTCAGTGGCAGAGCCTTGTGTACAAGAGGTCCTATGTTCACCTCCAATTGCATCTCCAGGTAAGACAAGAAGATCCTCCTCTTCTAAACCCCATAGAGAGCCATTGTCAGTGAGTGTAGACAACCCAAAGCTAGATGGAACCAATTGTCTGACTCAAGATAAGGCAGCTTCCTTTGTTCTGATATTTTTGGCTAAGGGGAGGAGGAAAGGGAGATGGGGAGGAGGATGCCATAGCAACAGATTGGCTTGGAATGAACAGCAAGAATTAGCATGGAGTGGGTCATTTTTGCTTGCGAGAGATAACACAGAAGAGGAATCCTCTCCTGGCAATCACCAGCAGAAAATCAACCAAGGATAATAAGAGTAATCTTCTATCATAGTAAACCCAGACTTGAACCTCTCTTGCTGCCACAGATCCTTTGCAAATCCTCCCTCAACCCTGAATGCAGGGCATTCAAAACCGAGGAATGACAACTGATGCTTAGGCATAGTGGATGACCTTGCCCATCCAAACCTTGCCCAACTGACCAATGTTTTTCCTTGTGCAATGCAATGTGTGAGCAGCTTGGACTGCAAAAACTGGTAAGGAGTCTCATGAAAGTTAAATGAAGTTGGCCATGGTGTGGCATGGAGCTTAAGAAGAATAAGAGGGGACATACAAGATCAGACTATACCAGTCCAGGCCAAGCTACTGCATCCTACAGTGATCACCCAGATGCCTTTGTGAAGCACACAGCCTTCTCCCCTAGTTATTAAGGCAGTACCCAAATAAACTGTGGAACTCACCCCCACAGGAGACAGTGATGGCCAGCAACTTGGAAGCTTTAAAAGAGGATTACGAAAATTCATAGAGTAGAAGGCTGCCAATGGTTTACTAACCACAACAGCTATGATAGTCAGAGGCAGTATGCTTCTGGGTGCCAGTTACTTGAAACCACAGAATGGGAAAGTGTTCTTGTGTTCAGGTCCTGCTTGCATGCTTGCTATGGGCACCTGGTTGACTGCAGTGAGAACAGAATGCTGGACTAGATGGGCCATTGTTCTGATCCAGCAGGTGGTTCTTATGTTCTCCCCTTTTAAAGTTTGCTCACACAAAAAAAGAAGACTAAAGAATGGAGCCAGGACCATTCAAAGTAAACTGAGGGCTGATCCACACTTACCTTCCCCCACCCTGTGCTTACTAACCACAGGTCTGTGATTTCCCAGTCCACATCTAAACACTCCCCCCCCCTCACCACTTTCTGCAAGAAAGGTAAAGGTAAAGGGACCCCAGACCATTAGGTCCAGTTGTGGCCGGCTCTGGGGTTGCGGCGCTCATCTCGCTTTATTGGCTGAGGGAGCCGGCGTACAGCTTCCGGGTCACGTGGCCAGCATGACTAAGCCACTTCTGGCAAACCAGAGCAGCGCACGGAAACGCTGTTTACCTTCCTGCCGGAGTGGTACCTATTTATCTACTTGCACTTTGACGTGCTTTCGAACTGCTAGGTGGACAGGAGCAGGGACCGAGCAATGGGAGCTCACCCCGTCATGGGGATTCGAACCGCCAACCTTCTGATCGGCAAGTCCTAGGCTCTGTGGTTTAACCCACCCGCGTCCCTTTCTGCAAGAAAACCTGCTCTTTAATGCTGAATCAGAACAATGGCAATGGGTTCTCCAGGAATTACCATTTGCTCCGATTCAGCAATCAAGAGTGGGCTTTTGCGGAGCTGTAAAACATGGACCTACAAAACGTGGTGCAAAAGGAAGTCTGGATGAGCCCTCCATATAGCATAACACATCACTGCTCAAATAGGAAAATGATATTGGTACATTTGAAGAGGGTCTTCAAAATGTGCTGGCATTTCCAAAACTAGACATAGCAGGGTTTTTAAAAAGTAAACAGGGCTTTAAAAATTTGTGGGCATGCTATAGTTTACAAAAGGAAAGCCTGCAGCGACAATGGAATCAAAGAGTGTTTCTTTTGAATACCGGCAATGTTACAGGTGCCTGGCGAGAAAAGCAGTTGAGAAATAGCTGAAGAAGGAGGGCTGTTTTGAAATTTCAGTGCATAAGTGTCATTTGTGCACAACCAGCTTTGGGTGGGAGTTGTACACCAACTTTTCTATTTGTACTCACTTGCAAATCAACATATGTACACCAGAATGTTGGTTATGTAAGTATTTGGCCAGTCTAAGGCTGTGGCTTCCTTAAATGCTTTCTATCACTGTTGTCTTTGGTGTTTTAAATAGATGTTTAATTATTGGGTGCAGCATCTGTTTTACATGCAGAAAGTCCTAGGCCCAATCCTTGGTGTCTAGCTTTCATCATATGCTGGAGATGCACCTATGTACCCTGGTCCTTTGACATGCTATAGTTGTGGTTAACATTTGTTTTAAACTGTTTTTAATGCTGTATTTTGCATTGCTGTGACTCACCCTTGGACCTTCCAGTGAATCAAATCACCACCACCACCTTCAGGTTGTGCTGGGATAGACCCCCAGCCTGAAATCATGGAGAGCTGCTGCCAGTCTGTGTAAGCAATACTGACCTAGATGGTCTGACTGTGCGTAAATTGTTGAGTTGAGTTATTCTAGAGCTGACTTGTAAATAATAGTCACTTGACTGTATTGAGATTCGAATTGCCTCCAAGTGGGGGGGAGGTAGGGGCAGTGTTTGCAAACTGCAATATGACTGAACTAGATGGACCAAATAGTCTCACTCAGTGTAGGGCAGTTTCCTATGTTCCTTTTTTAATTAATGTTTTAAACAACTTGCTATTATCTTGAATAAATCAACATTGTATCTTAACTCCAGAGTACAGTGCAGAATCTTTCTGGGGTTAATTATGTTAGATGTTATTCCAGTGAAATATTTTCTGTTCTGTGCTGGCTGCTCACCATAAGCAAACAGCCCAGCAGAATGAGTGAGTGCTCAGTGTGAAAAATAGTATTTGGGGTGCAGGAAACAAAGCCAAATGAGCACAATGCACAACTGGAGCTGTTCTTTCCCCGAATGTTAATGATCCCAGTTCGCTGTTCCATGACAAACTCATTCATTCAGACGCTCCGTGCCTGGGAATCATCTGTCATTGTGAAAAACATGTGTGTGTCACTGCTGAAGGAGAAAAACACAGATAAGGTGATGTATTTTTTGTTGCACCAACTTCACAAAGGAATTGGTCATTGTTGCAATTGGGGGATGGCGGTGGAAAGCACCCAGATTGCTCTTCCCAATAAGACAGGCTCACTTGAGTGACACTTTAAAGAAAGCACTGATTTCATACGAAGCTGCCACATAACTGAGTCAGACTCTTGGTTCAGCATTGTCTGCAGTGACTGGAAGCAGCTGCCCAGGATATCAGACAGGGGCTCCTTCCAGCTCTGGCTGAAGATGCAGAAATTGAAACTGTGACCGTTTGTATGCAAAGTCAGATCCTCTACTGCTGAGCTGTGCCCTATCAAGCCAAATTTAGATCCTGCCATGTGCCAACCCTAAGAAATGCCTGGTTGGCTTTCCTGCTGTGGTAGCCTGAAACCTGGGTACAACATGGGCTGCCATTTTGGATAATATGCTGAATGCTCTGCATAATTTGGAAGAAGGGTGGCTGATGATTACAAGACAAGGTCAAAGCATCGAAGTAAGGCAGTCACCTTGTTGAGAGAGCACAGAAATATGCTTCTGATGGACTACAGAGGCAAAGAGAAGCCCCTGGTTCAGTCTTGCCTTGGTCTCAAGGTAGTATTGGCCTAATAATCCCTGGAGCTACCTCAAAGAGCTGTTGTAATGATTACTGAAGCACATGTCTCGGACACTTGGAATGCACTACTCTATATGTGCCAAGTAATCATACTAATAATATGGGACACAGGTGGCGCTGTGGTCTAAACCAGAGCTTCTTGGGCTTGCCGATCAGAAGGTCGGCGGTTCGAATCCCCATGACAGGGTGAGCTCCTGTTGCTCTGTCCCAGCTCCTGCCAACCAAAAGTTTAAAAGCACACGAGTGCAAGTAGATAAATAGGTACCACTGTGGTGGGAAGGTAAAGGGTGTTTCCTTGCACTCTGGTTTCTGTCATGGTGCTCTATTGCACCAGAAGGGGTTTAGTCATGCTGGCCACATGACTCAGAAAGCTGTCTGTGGACAAACACCAGCTGCCTCAGCCTGAAAGTGAGATGAGTGCCACAACCCCATAGTCACCTTTGACTGGACTTAACCGTCCAGGGGTCCTTCACCTTTCTTTGCATTTACTAATAATATATGTTAACCCTAAGGATATTAAATATATTTGCTGGGATAGCTCAATGGTGGAGCACCTGCTCTGAATGCAGAAGGTACCAGGTTCGGTCCCCGGTGTTGGGATGTGAAGAGATGCCAGGAAAGGCTATATCTATTAGATATTATCCTTTCTTCCTCACGTTTGTGAGTTCAGCAGAGTGCAGCTTAAAGGGGAGCTTAGATAGGCTAGCGTTCATCTTTTAGTGTAAGTAATCCAGAATGCTTCAAGGCATACCGCATTTTCCTAGTATTACCCCCTTTTCTCCCCCCTAAAATAACAATCACACGCAAAAATTCTTGTAAAAGGTAAAAACGGCATGTACTCCTTCAGTATGCTTCTTGAAGAGTAACCAATACAACAGCTTTGTTCAGGCAGGCTTTAAATGGTAATTCAGTTACAAAGACATACTTAAGTCCTGTGCTTTTCCCCCCCTAAAAAAAGAGGTGCTGGAACTCACCATGAATGCCTCCCTTGTTCTGTTATAATGGCACCAACCTGAGAAGTGCCAGAACTGAGTTCCCGCTGGGGGGGGGGGGAGAAGAAGCCCTGCTTAAGTCCAGCTTAAAATGTAGTATGAGCATGGAGCTCAGACTTTGCAGATGCTCTCATATTGCTGGGAAAAAAGGAAAGTGGAAGAGGGTGTGCCTAGGCAGGTAGGAAAATATATAGCTAGCTCCCCACCCCTGTTGGGGCACAGTGGGAGTGTGTCTCACAGAGCCCTCTCTAGCAAACCTACAGGAAAACTCTGTGAGCTTCAGCTCCTGTCATGTGCCTATCTAGCAAAAAACTAATTGTTGGTTTGATTGCATTTTGGATATCTCACACCTGGAAACATCTTAAGGTAGGACTGGGAAAGACTCCTGCCTCAAATCCCTGACAGCTGTTGTAGACAGGATATGGCTAGATAGACCACATATGTCCAACGGGTATAATGGCCTCAGAGTTTTGTTGTCCAACTGAAAATAAAGAGTTGCAAATTGCAAGTTTCATATGCAGATTGCACATGCAAGGAGTAGCATGTCCATATGTGGCGCTTATGAGCAGCATTATGCAAAAGCCATCTGTCAGTCATGCAACCACCTACCATCCTCTACAGAGAGCTCAGATCCTGTTTGGGGGAAAACAAGGCACACACATGCATGCCCTTTCCCACATCCCCACGACGCTCTCTCCCCTCCCACTGTGGAGGAGATATATCATTTGTGCAAGGGGCTTTCAGTAAAGGTAGTAACACTCTCCGCCCCGCCTGGAACGGCCCAGACAGCCACAGCCCACCCACATGCACTGTTTCTCTATTATATAATACTCTTCTCTGAACGCATCCCTATAATAAGCTGGAGATGCAGCAGGCAAACCGCAGTGACCGATGTGCGGAGCTGATTGCCTGCGTGGAGCTGCTGAAAGGGGTCACGCTCTCCTGAGTGCTCGTCAGAGTGAAGGATGACAGTTGGAGACAATGAGACACTTCCTTGCACTCCCCCCTGGCAATTCGGAGCGCCGGAGAGAGCCCAGGCTGCTGGCTTTGTCTGTACCATTTATGTGAGCACCTTTTCCTCTTAGCAATTTTGGGTCCCTCTATGCCCCACCACACCTTCTCAACCCCCCTCCCTTTGGAAAAAAAGGATTGTTCTCTCTAGCCGCTTGAATTGGCTGCTAAAGCTTCAAGAAAGGTAGAGCTTTTGACTCTGTCGCAGCAGCAAATCCCTTTCCGTTTGAAATTCTGGCACACTAGGTTTTTTGATATGGATATAGCTGAAATTATTTGCCCCCTCCCTGCAAAATATATGTTGTTATGAATTTGGGGGGGCAATCTGGAGGATACCTTGGGTCCCTTCCAAACCTGTAATCCTGTGTATGTGGGGTAGAATCTGTGGGAAATTGTAGACAAAGATCATTATGCATGAGTACTAGTTAGTGCATAAAGGGGTTAAGACCATAGAGTTGTATTGCTAGGCTCAGTTAGGTCATGCCCCCATACCTCTGTGAGGGAGGAAGTAAAGATGCTTCTCTTCATTTCTCACTGTCTCTATGTAACAGACCAAGGAAGACTAAGCAAGCTCCAAGCTTAGAGCATGTGTCTGAAGCTATCTCTCTGTATTTTCTACCCAAGAGCATTCTGCCTGTGGTCTTCTTGCTGCTGCTTGAATCTGACCGTTGACCTGTGTGATAGCTCAGTTGGTAGTGCATAAGACTCTCAAGATCATGGGTTCAAGCCCCAAGTTGGGCAAAAAAACAAAACCCCTCTGCATTTCAGAGGGTTGGACTAGGTGACCCCCATGGTCCCTTCCAATTCTATGATTCTATGAGAGGGATGTTTTGTAAGTAAAACATTTTAAACTTACTTAACAGTGTGTGGTCTGTCCATTGCAAGAGGGGTAGAAAGAGGGCAGCGCTTTCCAAGCAGACAAAATGAGATACAGGCAACTTCCCATTTGCACAGGGGTTGTGTTCAGGGTTATCACACGTGTTGGTGGATATAAGCCCACCCGACCCACTTCCAGGGCTGAAAATGGCATGCACATCAGCTGACATGCACCTATCGAACATGCACAAAATGGTCACCACCTGTATGCAAAAGGTTTAGCAGCTTACATTCCTCAAACTTCACTGAACTTCTTGCGAGTTTAAACTTACAAGCAGGTCTCTCTCCTGCTGGGGAGTGAATTTAGCCCCACATTTTGAATCTAGGCCCTCAGCTGATTCTTTGGTTATTGGTTCCAAATACATGGGTCACAGAGATTCATATCCCCGCTCCCTGAATCTCTAAGAACAAAATCATCAAGTTTGCTGATGACACTACGGTGGTAGGGCTCATTTCAGGAGGGGACGAGTCCGCCTATCGGGACGAGGTGGAGCGGCTTTGTGTTTGGTGTGGAGAGAACAATCTGGCTCTTAATACGGCTAAGACCAAGGAATTGGTGGTGGATTACAGGGAAAAAAAGGCGGACATTCAGCCCTTGTATATCAACGGGGAACGGGTGGAGAGGGTGGCGGAATTCAGGTTTTTGGGAGTAACTATCGAACAGGGCATGACTTGGAGCGCAAATACCACTGCTCTGGTGAAGAAGGCCCAGCAGAGAATTTATTTCCTCAGACTTTTAAAGAAGAACAATCTGAGTGAGAGACTGCTGGCGTCCTTCTATCGGGGCTCCATAGAGAGCATTCTTACATACTGTATTTGTGCTTGGTTCTCCAGTTGTACAGCTAGGGAGAGGAAGGTGCTCCAGAAGGTCATAACCACAGCCCAAAGGATTATTGGTCATCCTCTCCCATCTTTGGAAGAACTGTATGGTTCCCGTTGTCTTAGGAAAGCAAACAACATCCTGCAGGATTCATCTCACCCGGGACACAGTCTGTTTGCACTACTGCCTTCTGGCAGGAGATATAGAAACATCAAGTCAAGGACAAATAGACTGAAAAACAGTTTCTATCCAAGAGCTGTGGCCTTTTTGAATGCTGTAACTCGATAGTGTGACCTGGGAGTTTGATGGGTGTGGGTGTGGGTGTGGCTGGAATGTGGTTTGTTTGGTTGTTGTTGTTGTTTTGCTTTTGTTGTTTTTAAGGGATGGCATCCAATTTCGTTGCACTTGTGCAATGTTGCACTTGTGTAATGACAATAAAGAATCTAATCTAATCTAAAGAATCTAATCTAATCTAAGAAGAAACCAGTAACCCACTTCCTTTGTCAAGGTAATGGCCACAGATGGCCAGGTAAGTGCTCTCAACAGAATAGGTGGGCAAATGGGCAGGCCTTTTTCCACCTCATGTGACTGGGCGCCACATTGTCTTGGATTGAAAAACAGTTGGCCAAGTGGTGGTCTGTGTATGTGTGAGTTTTGAGTGTGAGTTGACTGATGCTGGAAGCTGGAGACACAGTGGCATGTCTGTTTCTGTGCAGGACTTTGGGTGTGTGGAAACCAAATGGGGAAGCAAGTTCTATGGGGGTGTTAATGCTGTGAGCCCCTCCGTCCTATGCTCAGGTTGTATATATGTGTAAATAAAACCATATATATCATAAAATAAACCACAGTCTCAATTTACCTTCCTTCCAAGGAAACCAAACCCCAAGTAAGCACAGAAACCCCTGGAGTCTCTTGCCACTGGGGTAGTGTGTAACAATATGTTCTCCTTTGCAAATCTCGGTAGTGGTCATTCTCAGACTATGCTCTAAGAAATGCAAATATCCAAAGAATATTCAGTATTCAACATCAGGGTTTGGCGTTCCATGATATTCTCAGTGGCAGGTCAACATTTGTCAGTGTGTTTGACATTTTGTGTATTTATGTAGGCTGGTTTGAGTGATATTTGGAAAAGCAAGATATGAAAAAATCCAAAGTAAAATAAATGGTAATCAGCATGATGCCTTCACAAGAGCGATGCCTTGTGGACAGATTTCCCTAGACAGGGAAGCTTCAGACATTAGCAAACAAGGGGCTGCCTCTCAAATTTACCCCCTTCCAGTATCCCAAGTGGGAAGTTAGACTTGATTCCTACAGTCTGGACAGCAGTCACCTTCCTTTTTTATTATATTATTTTTTTATTTGATTTAAAAAAATATAAACATACAATCAAAAACAGTTCCAAATCCAAATACTGAGATTACTCTGAATCTCCTGACTTGCCCCATCCCTTCCATGGGTCCTAATGATATTATTTACAACTGCATATCAATACCTATGCAATTTTTTTATCCTTCTAAATTATCCATACTTTCCATTACTTTACAAGTGCGGTTAAAATTCTGCTAATGTTTCAACCTGCTTACAGTGGTCTCGTAAATAAATTAATTTTTTTCCCTTTCCTTATTAAAGTTCTTGTCTACTTGATTTCTGAGCTTCCCAGTTAATTTTGCCATTTCAGCATAGTCCATCAACTTGGTTTGCTGACAGCAAAAAGGACCTCACCTCACCTCAAAAAGGATATTGTAGAGTTGGAAAAGGTTCAGAAAAGAGAAACCAAAATGATGAAGACAATGGAACAACTCCCTTATAAGGAAATGTTGCAACATTTGGGGCTTTTCTTTAGTTTAGAGCAGGCATAGGCAAACTCGGCCCTCCTGCTGTTTTGGGACTACATCTCCCATCATCCCTAGCTAACAGGACCAGTAGTCAAGGATGATGGGAGTTTGTAATCCCAAAACAGCTGGAGGGCCAAGTTTGCCTATGCCCGGTTTAGAGAAAGGGTGAATAAAAGGTGACATGATAGAGGTGCATGTGATTATAGATGCCATAGAGAAAGTGGATAGAGAGTGTTTTCTTCGTATCTCAGAATAGTAGACATCATAGACATCCAGTATAAGGCTGAATGTTGGCAGACGGAGGCAGGGGCAGAGGAAGGGGTGTGTGGTAGGTGTGAGCTGCCCTGGGTGTCATCACTGAGGGGGGGGGGCGTGTGACAAAATGCTGGACGGCACTCACTATGGGGCCTGCAGCGCGCCCGAGCCATGCGTCTCTCCTGGGAGAGACACAGTGGCTTGAGAAGAAGAAGAAGAAGAAGAAGAAGAAGAAGAGGAGGAGGAGGAGGAGGAGTTTGGATTTGATATCCCGCTTTATCACTACCCAAAGGAGTCTCAAAATGGCTAACATTCTCCTTTCCCTACCTCCCCCACAACAAACACTCTGTGAGGTGAGTGAGGCTGAGAGACTTCAAAGAAGTGTGACTAGCCCAAGGTCACCCAGCAGCTGCATGTGGAGGAGCGGGGAAGTGAACCCGGTTCCCCAGATTACGAGTCCACTGCTCTTGACCACTACACCCGCTGCTCCCCCCCCCCAGCTGTAGGGCAGCTGAGTGGGAGGAGGCAGGCAGATTCTGGAGCCCCCCCCCAGTGTGCCCCACCTTATGGGCGGCTCATCCTGCCCCTGGGTGCTCCACCCCAGGCACCCGAGCGTCTTCCTCTGCCGCTGGATGCAGGACAGATGAAAGCTAGTCCTTCACACAGCACCTAGTTAAGCTATGGAACTTGCTCTCACAGCAGGCAGGGATGGCCACCAACTTGTTGTTGTTTAGTCGTTTAGTCGTGTCCGACTCTTCGTGACCCCATGGACCAGAGCATGCCAAGCACTCTTGTCTTCCACTGCCTCCCACAGTTTGGTCAGACTCATGCTGGTAGCTTCGAGAACACTGTCCAACCATCTCGTCCTCTGTCGTCCCCTTCTCCATGTGCCCTCAATCTTTCCCAACATCAGGGTCTTTTCCAGGGAGTCTTCTCTTCTCATGAAGTGGCCAAAGTATTAGAGCCTCAGCTTCAGGATCTGTCATTCCAGTGAGCACTCAGGGCTGATTTCCTTAAGAATGGATAGGTGTGATCTTCTTGCAGTCCTTCGGACTCTCAAGAGTCTCCTCTGGCACCATAATTCAAAAGCATCAATTCTTTGGCGATCAGCCTTCTTTATTGTCCAGCTTTCACTTCCATATATCACTACTCGGAAAACCATAGCTTTAACTATATGGACCTTTGTTGGCAAGGTGATGTCTCTGCTTTTTAAGATGCTTTCTTGGTTTGTCACTGCTTTTCTCCCAAGAAGCAGGCGTCTTTTAATTTTGTGGCTGCTGTCACCATCTGCAGTGATCCTGGAGTCCAAGAAAGTAAAATCTCTCACTGCCTCCATTTCTTCGCCTTCTATTTGCCAGGAAGTGATGGGGCCAGTGGCCATGATCTTCGGTTTTTTGATGTTGAGCTTCAGACCATATTTTGCTCTCTCTCCTTTCACCCTCATTAAAAGGTTCTTTAATTCCTCCTCACTTTCTGCAATGTAGATGGCTTTAAAAGAGGACTGGACAAATTCAAGGAGGATAAAGCTATTGATGGCTATTAGCCATGATGGCTGTGCTCTGCCTCCACAGTTGGAGAAAGTAAGGTTTCTGAATACCAGTTGTTGGAAAGCACAAGAGGAGAGAGTGCTCTTGGGCTCGGATCCTGCTTGTAGGTTTCTCACAGGCATTGGGTTTGCCCCTGTCAGACCAGGATGCTGGCCTAGATGGGCCCCTTTGGCCTAATCTAGCAGGCTCTTCTCGTGTTCTTATGTTCTCTCAAGCCAGGGAAAACCCATCAGATCCGGACATTTCACTCTGTGTCTCATTGAAGGGATCCAGAATCCATCGCAACCTGGAGTTTGTAAAGATGGGATTCATCCACAGTATGCCTAGTTGAGAGAGCCCAACCCTTTAGAGCTGTCCCATCAGCAGCTCTGCTTGTCTGTTTTCTTTGTGAGGAAAGCACAGCAGTTTTTCTTTTTCATTTCTTCACTCATGCAGCGATTCTTGTATTGCCAAAAGAAAAGAAAAGGTGGAGGAGGGGTTGAGAAGAGACGATAAATAACAACTCCCTAGTCAAAAACGTGAGCCAGTGTGTAGGATTAACTATCAAAAGCACAATGGATATATGATTCACACTTATAACTATTTTATGGAAGCCTAATTAAAAAGCACTGAACATAAAAGGAGGCCTGTGAGAACATATGCAATCTCTCTTTTTTTGTTACTATTAAAGAAGGGAAAATAATAATTTTGTGCTTTCACCGAGCTGTCAAAAATGCTATTAGGCAAGATGGAATAACAATTGGGGTGCACAATGGATCTGAGTGCCTTGTTTCTTTTGACAGGAGGGGACAGGACCACCCATCAACCTCTGGCTGAGGAGGGGGGAGTTTGGGTGGCAACCATGTGATGTCCCGAAAGATCCTGTTGTACTGCAGATCAAGCTTCGGGACTTTGTAGCAAAATCAAATCCCAATTGCTCACCTTCCCAAGGTTCATTCCATACCTGTATATGTAGCATTTGCAAAACACTTCGCCATTTTTGGCTGACTGCTCTATACAAATGATAACCCCTGTCATTGCATGCAATCTGCAGGCAGCTGCACCCCGTAAAGGCTTGCACAACACCCACTTTCCTCATTGATTTCATTCCTGGACTCCTCCGACCCCTTTCCGCATTAGGGAAGGGCTTTAATTCAGGGACAGAGCACGTGTTTTGCATCCAGAGGGCTCCTGGTCTAATCCCCAATGACATCTTCAGGTAGGGCTGGGAAAGAAGGCTCCCCACCTGAAACCCTGCCACCAAAATTACTGCCAGTCAAGGTGGAGACTACATCATCCAGTGGCCTAACTCAGCATCAAACAGCTTCCAGTGTTCCTCAATAACTCCCTAATTCTCCCCAACGATAATCGTAGTCGTAGTCACTTGATTTGTCCAAAGCTTTTCAAAATGCATGATGTTCAAGGCTCTTTATCACAAAGCTTGACAAAAAGCAAATGCAGTGTAACTGTATAAAAAGGGCCATTTAAAAACCTGTTTGTTACAACAATAACATAGTAAAATGACATCTTATCTAAATTCCAAAACAATAGAGCAATAACTAGGTCTGAGAAAAGGGATGCTTCCTCTGAACTTCGCAGCAGAAAGCAAGCTTAGAGCTAGGCTGTATGGAAAGAGCTTGGAAGGGTCAATCAGACGTGTAAGTGAAACATTGTCTGGCCTATATGATAAGTGACAGACTGGTAGCAAAGCTCTTTCCTCTGGTACCATTCAGCCTGATTCAGAGCCCGTTTCTCTTACCACCAAAATCTTCAAAGGTCTCTGTAACATGACTGCTCAGCAGCTCATCTCTCTGTTCCCTCTTCACTCCTCTAGTGCACACTTCCTCCTAGACCCCATGTAAAGTTTCCCCCAGCCGAGCTGATCTTTCACTTCCCTGCACTGACTGACTGTCAACATTCTGTAGCTGACACGTGTGCCTGAGTGGTTCGAATGTTCAGGAGCATTCCACGATCTCAAGGAATCATTGACAGAAGCCAATGGATCGTTGCAGGAAGATGGGCTAATGTCTGCTAAGTTTGCACAGTCCTGCCAGTGCTTTTCAAATAGATCAGAGATAAGGTCAAATGAATGCAAAGGGATGATTTTACAAAATGTTCCCATACTTTCTTTGCCTAGAAGCTTTGATTTTTTGCCCTTTTCTCCTCCCTCCCTTTTAGAGCTGAGCTTTATTTGGTACTAAAGGTCTTATTCTGGTGACATTTCCTGAAGGGGTGGAAATCAGCGCAGTTTTTGCTTCATCTCAGGGTGACACGAGAGCTTGATTTCTATGCAGTGTTGTGAGTGCCTTTTGCTAACACAATAGCAGGTTCTTTGACAATGTCATATGTCTATTCAAAACAACCTGTGTGTCAGTCACCGGCCCACACACATTTGCACAGAGCCTTGTTCTCAGTAGCGATAAGGCATGTTAGGTTTATTTTTTAAAAAAAGAAAGAAAGAAAAGAAAAGAAAAGAATGTTCTTTTTATTGGAGAAATAATTCTGCTCCTTTTAAAGTGTCTGGCTTTCTTGATTACTTTCTCCCCTTTCTTCTTTCCAAACAATAGGTCCTGTCCCTTCTTTGATTTGTTACGTGATCTTATGTAAGGGAACAACTTTGCGAAGAGAAGGAAGGAGAGAGGCCCCCACAGAACAGGACTAGGAGAAATGAGGTTCTGAAGAAGTTTAGGGGCATTCGAAAAGGACATTTGGGAGGTACAATGTGTAAGCTGCAGATAGCCACTTCTCTGTCCCCAGTGCATAGTGGCAGAGGATGACTGCATGGCAATTGAGAACCCCAGTGTCCCTTGAGAGAAAGGGACCAGTGTCCCTTGAGAGAAAGGGACCAGTGTCCCTTAAGAGAGGGGAAAAAACTTTTTTCCCCTATTCACTTTATCCATTCCTGGGGCAAACATACTTGTCTTTATGCAAATCACCATGGGCCAAACCCAATGTTCACTAATGCAAGAGTTGTGCAATCCATTGCACAACCATCTTTTATGTTTTCCCTTATGCAGCAACATCTTGCTGGTGCAACAAATACTTCAGTACATGAATTTAACTTAGCCCTACATTGGAGACAACTTGATTGTTATCCTTTGGCTGATGAAGGGGACTCTAGTCCATGGAAACAGATGCTGTAATAAATCTGTTCAGTCTTTGAGGTGACGCAAGACTCTGCTGCCACTGTTGGACTGATGAGAAAGATAATAGTATTATTTAAGGGTGCAACATCAGTAAGAAGCCCTTCTCTCTTTCAGCAACCTATTTCTTTCCCAGTTAACTTCTTCTGTCTTCCCTGGTTTGGTCCTAAGTCAGTGAACTGCGGTGAGAAAGCTGTGACTGAATCTTGTTTTTGCCCTGTTTACAGATGGGGAAACTGAGGTTGAGAGATGGTAAATCCCTGGCTGAGGAGGTGTCTGATCTTGGGGCAGCAAGTCTAACACCCTCTCCTCTATGAGATCATACTGGCCCTCACCATTGTGTGAGCCCTCCATGGACCACATGTTATGGCTACATAGAGCTGCCTTATGCTAGGCTTTGTCTCTGTGTTGCTTTCCATGACCAACAGCACCTCTTCAAGCTCTGCTAGCTTTGTCATCTAAGCTCCTTTTTCTGTGGGAGATGTTCAGGACTTGAAGACAGCACCTTGAGCATGCAATCCATGTGTTGTACAGCTGAGCTTTGCCCTTCCTCATCTCTAATACAAATCTTCATGCTAAGCTGTTTGAGAACATCCATTGAGCAGCTGGTGACTTTTCAGGATCATGATCAGCCCTGTTGTTTGAGGTCTTATTCTGCGGGGGATGAAGGGATGCTGGGAGTTGAACCGGTGACCTTCTGCATGCCACCAATCTATGGCCTTCTTCCCTCAGGATGGCATGCCATGATCAAGCTCAGACCGCACAGCACTTGGGTAATAGACTTCCCTATATTATCAGTCCTTTCTTGGAAGGGGTAATTCACAGATGCATTACTGGAAACTGCCACAACGCATTTATTCCAATGTCTGAGCAGAGTCTGATTTTTATGTAGTAAATAACAATGAACCAAATCAACCACCACTTTATTTTCTATTAAACTGGTACATGCTTGAAGAATTGCATGTACTGTCTAACACTGGCATTAGGCACATAACGCACTGGGGAAGTGTGAGCAGATGCTAATAAATTACTTAGAGAATTGACAGTTTGGGTTCTTTCGACTTTTAAATGAGTTAAAAATATGCCATCCTCTCTCCCTTTTCTTCTCTCCCTTTTGTCTTTCTAGCCAGAGACAGTGGGGGGCGGGGGCGGGAAAGAGTTCAGTTTGACACAAGGACTCTGGCGGGAATGAAGGCAGATTTATATGCCCATCAGTGGGATCCTTAAACTTTCTAAATGCTTTAAATCCACACATTATTTTAACTGGTGAAAAAATCACCGGCTTTGTCTAGAGGAAAATGTCCTATTATAAAAGAAGAAATGTGGGAGAAGGGAGAAATTCCCTAATGAAACAAAGCAAACCCAAGCAGTCATAAAAAAGAAGGGGGGGAGGAGGAGGTGTTAAATGAGGAAAGCGGGAAAATGTCAGCCTGGTGGAACACCATCTGTCTGCTTCACTCCCTCCCTGCCTGCCTGCTTGTCTGTCTGTCTGTCTGTCTCCTGGCAATAACACAGAACACCTTATACAAGCCAGTGTAGTGTAACGGTTAGACTGTTGGACTAAGACCTGGGAGATCAGGGTTGAAATCTGTTCTTGGGCATGATGATCACTGGGTGACTCTGGGCCAGTCACTGCCTTCCAAGCAAGCCTACATCTCTGGGTTGTTGCGAGGTTTAAATGAGCAGGCGGAGACTCATGTACAACCCCATTGAGCTCCATGGAGAAAATGGTGGGATGTAAATAAACAAATAGGGACGCAGGTGGCGCTGTGGGTTAAACCACAGAGCCTAGGACTTGCTGATCAGAAGGTCAGCGGTTTGAATCCCTGCGACGGGGTGAGCTCCCATTGCTCGGTCTCTGCTCCTGCCAACCTAGGAGGTCGAAAGCATGTCAAAGTGCAAGTAGATAAATAGGAACCGCTCCGGCAGGAAGGTAAACGGTGTTTCCGTGTGCTGCTCTGGTTCGCCAGAAGCGGCTTAGTCATGCTGGCCACATGACCCGGAAGCTGTATGCCGGCTCTCTTGGCCAATAAAGCGAGATGAGCGCCGCAACTCCAGAGTCGGTCACGACTGGACCTAATGGTCAGGGGTACCTTTACCTTTACTTAAATAAACAAATAAACAAGATAATAAATGGAGGAAAATGAGAGAGCATGAAATTAAATGGAAATGTTTTAACTTGGTGGCAAGCCATTCTGGTGGGGAGCAGCCTGTTTTGTTCATTTGGCAGCACCTGGAAGAATGTCAACAGTTTGATACAGTGGTGCCTCGCAAGACGAAATTAATTCATTCCGCGAGTTTTGTCGTCTTGCGATTTTTTTCGTCTTGCGAAGCACGGTGTCGGAAAAGTTTCGGAAAAGCTTCAAAAATCACCAAAGTCTTCAAAAACCTAAAAAAAGGCTACCACACTGTGTGCTATGAGTTGCTCCTCAAAGTCAAGTCGCAACTGTATTAACGGTGTTAAGAAAAAGGAAACAAACTTGCAAGACGTTTCCGTCTTGCAAAGCAAGCCCATAGGGAAAATCATCTTGCGAAGCAGCTCAAAAAACAAAAAACCCTTTCGTCTAGCGAGTTTTTTGTCTTGCGAGGCATTCGTCTTGCGAGGTACCACTGTACATCATAACAAACACACTTAGGATACATCAGTAGCATATGACAACAGGTATCGTGTTCACAGAGTAGACTACAAGTCACCTGGAAGTACTCTGTGTGTGGAATTATCAGAGTGCAACTATTTCCTTTGAGCCTTCCAAATGCATTCATACTGGGGAGGGAAAATGTCTGCCTATGGCAGTCCTGTTCATGAATAAAATCAGCTTTTCCAGGTTTCAATATATATATATGAGTCTACTTGCAATTGACCTCGGGGGCACTCATTGATATTGTGTAAGTTTCTCTAACACACTTAGAGTAAACAGTTTGCTTTACCAGTTGTCGGTTGACATACCAGATGTGCCCTTCCGGAACAACCAGCCATCACAGCCATGAGTAAAGCCAGCTCCTTAGAGAATATTGTCACACACCACCCCAATATCTGAGCAGTGAGAGAGTCCAAGGAATGAGGAAGTCTATAAATAGCCACAGTCAGGTTCTTTAGCTAAGTCTCTTGTGCTTTTTGGCTTGCTGTGACCTGACCATCTTCAACATGGAGATGTTCACAAATCCATTTTGTACAGGTCCTCTTGACCTGAAGGGGGCATGTTGCAGATTCTACACCAGAGCTCTTCTTTGTCCCGCATCCTCTGCTGTTGTTCATGTTCCCCAGGATAACATGGAAGGCAAAACCAAGCATGAGATTCATTTTGTAGGCGTGTTTGGGAGCTGGGTATGTTGAGGCTTTCATCCTGCCAAGTCCCTTTCCCTGAGCAATTTAAAAATAAACAAATAAATTCAGAATGGTGTTTGTGGCTGGTATGACCAGGCCCCTCAGTGACATTGGCAAGCTCTCTTGATGTCAAGCTGAATGTCCAGGGCAGCTGGCAATGGTCCCCTTTATCACACTCCCCTTACAAAGGTCAAGATCCATGTCACACCTCATTAAATTGCTCCAACACCAAGTTGTGCCTTGAACCAGGACCCTTTCATGTCATCCTCCCCATTCTAAAGAGCGGAGCATTAGCATAACTGTCAAACCTCTCCCCCCCCCCCCCTTTTAACCTCCAAAGAGAGCGGATGCTTCAAGGGCCTTGCTCAGCTCATTTTAAAGAAAAGTGTGTGTGAGAGAGAGAAAGAAAGAGAAAAGAGAGCGATGGCGTCTTCCAACCCATTGACGAAAAGCACAAAGCAATGCCAATTAGGAGGGTGAAAGCCACGCAGAGGTAGGAGGCATATAATCGTTCAGGTATCAGATCTACGGTGCCCATTTTCTGTTCTGGAAAAGTAATTTGGTTGATGTGCTGGAGACCTGAGAGACCAGGATTCTGCTCTCCATCATTTGCAACAAGGCAGTCTCTCCATCGACTGAAGTAGTTCCCTGGATGGTGGCAGCAGCCATGGATGAGCTGCTTGTGTGAATGAGCCCTTGCAGTTATAAGGAGAGGATTTTCATGTCAGCTCAGAATGACACATTCTTCAGAGGACTCAGGCCACACTTTCAGCTTCCAGTCATCTACTGTACAGTAATCAAATGTTTTGCATTTGTGAAACAGCCAAAAACCTTTTGAGTTTTGGGCAAGCTTGTTTGCACTCTGTGGCCGTAATCTCACAAATTGTGGTTTTTTGACTTGGGGGGGGGGGAAGCTACAATGAGTTTCCACATTTTCCTGGGACACGGTATGGGATTTAATCCACTGGGAGCAGTCAAATACAACATTCCTTGTTTTGCTAGAGTGGACATGCAAGGGGATATTTGGTCCAGCCCGTCAAAACTTCCTGTTCCTTCTGGCCTGGAGCATCCTTCCTTGCATGTGACTAGCAGGTGGGCGTGACCTTTGCAGACCTGGTAAAAGGCCAAGGCATGCTGCCTCTTTCTCTCTTTTCCATCTTCTTTTTGTCCTGCAAACTTCCTGTAATGAATTGCTGGCTGCCAGCCAAGCAGTCCCACAGGTCATCTCCCTTATGGGATAAACCTGTTAGTATAAGTTTGTAACTTTAAGCCTAAAGCCTGCCTTCAGCGATCACACTGTGCTCTGCCTGATCATGAGTAAACTTCCTTTTTATTGCTTATGAATAAGACTGTGATGTCTTTATTCTTTTAGGAGGGATTTAAAAGGGGGATCTTACCGGGAACATACAATTCAATCTGAGGGAGATCGAATTGCATAATAGTAAGAGGTTCTTACTATTGCATAATAGTAAGAGGTTCGGGACGCAGGTGGCGCTGTGGGTTAAACCACAGAGCCTAGGACTTGACTTGCTGATCAGAAGGCCGGCGGTTCGAATCCCCGCGACTGCCAACCTAGCAGTTCGAAAGCACGTCAAAGTGCAAGTAGATAAATAGGTACCACTCTGGCGGGAAGGTAAATGGCGTTTCCGTGTGCTTCTCTGTTTCGCCAGAAGTGGCTTAGTCATGCTGGCCACATGACCTGGAAGCTGTCTGCGGACAAATTCCAGCTCCCTTGGCTTATAGAGCGAGATGAGCACCGCAGCCCCAGAGTTGGTCACGACTGGACCTAATGGTCAGGGGTCCCTTTACTTTACCTTAAGAGGTTCTAATGAGCCTGCAACCAGATTTCTGCTGTGTATGAGAAGGGGAATGTAAACTCTGCTAAGTAAAGGAACTTGCTAGTGCAAGTTAGGAAGGATATTTATAAACAATATATCCTCTCCTGCCACCCTGAACATTCCCACACATGGGACTGGGAAAGCAAGAATGCATACCTATGAGTAGGCAGAGCCTACTGTGTTTGCTTACACAGACACAGCCATGGAGTTGACATGGCTGGCTTACTTTCTGTTCTAAACTCAGTCACCTCCATGCCTGCAGGGAGCATTTCACTGACAGGAGGTGGCACCAGAGACATGTCAGCTGGCTCTGCCGTGGGCCCTTCCTCTGGCAGCCAGTTGGGCCTCTCCCCAAATGCCCATCAGCACTTCCCAAATTACTGAACTCTTCTCAGCTGTACTCTTCAGCCCATTTCTCCCCCCACCCCCCCAGCCAGCCCACGCTAAGGCATCTTTGCAGGGTTCACCAAGACACAAATGAATCAGCAAGTATCCTGAGGAAAGCTGAATATGGATTTTGAAGAAAAGCCCCTTGTTTCTGTAGGATTGCCATGCCATTGTGTCTTCCTGTGGCTCCTGAGTCTTTAATAATTGTGCGACAGGAAAGCTTACTAGCCAAAATGACCTCTACTGTCTGAGGTATTATGTCTCTGAATGCCAGTCGCTGGAATCATGTTGAGGGAGCATGCTGCTGTTGCACTCAGATTCTTCTTGGGGACGTCCCATAGGGGCATTTGATTGGTCACTGTGAGAACAGAATGCTGGATGGGTTCTAAGACTGATCTAGCTGCAGAGTTCTTCCTTTACGTAGGGTTGCCATATTTTGAAGAGCAAAAAAGAGGACTATGACGACTCTCATTTTAAATACCCCTACTATATGTAGGCTAGGGACGTGGGTGGCGCTGTGATCTAAACCACTGAGCCTAGTGCGTGCCGATCAGAAGGTCGGCAGTTTGAATCCTTGCGACGGGGTGAGCTCCCGTTGTTCGGTCCCAGCTCCTGCCCACCTAGCAGTTTGAAAGCACATCAAGTGCAAGTAGATAAATAGGTACCGCTCCGGCAGGAAGGTAAATGGCGTTTCCGTGCGCTGGTCTGGTTCACCAGAAGCAGCTTAGTCATGCTGGCCACATGACCCAGAAGCTGTCTGCGGACAAACGCCGGCTCCCTCGGCCTATAGAGCAAGATGAGCATGCAACCCAAGAGTCGTCCGCTACTGGACCTAACGGTCAGGGGTACCTTTACCATATGTAGGCTACAGAAGCTGTGGTATATTGCTGAAGGGGGGGCAGGTGAAGAGAAGAGAAGAGGAAAGCAAGTCATCAGCCACCAGTTATGTCTATGTCTCATCCAAAAAGTATAGCCAAAGACATTTTGGCAAATTTTCAAAAATTCTACCTGGACTGAAATTTCACCCCTGAAAAAGAGGGCGTGTCCTGGAAAAAGAGGACGTATGGCAACCCTAGATCCAGCAAGTTTGCAGAACTGGAAATGCAGCAGTGAGTGGAATGGTACACAATTCTACCTGTTTTATGGGTGGAAAATGTTCTGGGAACACTGGTTGGGGGGAAATCTGCAGCTGCAAGGAGACTCCAAGTGCCTTGGCCTTTTTTGTGTGCAAATCTGAATGAGGTTGTTGGAAGTGAGCTACAAATAAGTCTCGGTGACCTAGTTGCTCATCAAAAGAAACCGCTGGGACTCTTCCTCCCTCTGGAGGGAGGAGGCATGAAGAGGAAGCTTCTCTCCCACCCACTCGGTTCTTCTGTATGTGCAAACCTCAACTCTTGCAGGGGGCAGGCAGCTCTTTCCAAACCCAAAGAGCAGCGCAATGATTTTGCTTGGCATGAGTCAGTGGCCGGCAAAACCTTTGTCAACTGCAGAGGCTGCTTGGCATGAAACACTCTGAAGTGCTTTTAGCAAGAGGAGTGGTGCAGTGATCAAGTCCAGTGCTCCTTTGATGCTCTGAGCCACTCCTCCACCCTGGCAAATGAAATGTGGGGCAGGAACAGCCATCTCTTATGAAGCATCCTGGGCAATAAAGCATGCTGCTGGGTGCAATACAGGATCCTATGGTGGAAGACTTGCCCTTTTAAAATATATATATATATTTAAATAATTTTTTAACATATCATTTTCAGCAATCATTTAACACAATTTCATATCTTATACAATTTTTTTTACTTCCATCAATCACATCTGAAAATTTTTCAATCTTTTTCACTTAATTTACATTTCTTAATTTCACTATTACTTTTAATTATCTTAACTAATAACTCCCTTCATAATCTTCCTTGCAATATTTCATATATTCCTCCTTACAAAACTTCTTGTAATCCTACTAGTGTAATCTGTTGATTACAATTGCTTTTCAAATAGTTCACATATTTATTCCAGTCCTCTGAGAATCTCTGGTCTTGCAGGTTTCGAATCCCTCCTGTCATCTTGTCTAATTCTGCATAGTCCATTAATTTCATCTGCCATTCTTCTTTCATCGGTAATTCTTCTTGTTTCCATTTCTGTGCCAATAATACTCTTGCCGCTGTTATTGCATATAAGAACTGTTTGTTATCCTGTCTATTGATATCCTCTCTTACAATATCAAGTAAAAATGCTTCTGTTTTTTTTTTAAAAAAATGTATATTTCAACATCTTTTTCATATCAGGAAGGCTTGCCATTTCAGGTTGTCAGGTTGCACTTCTGATATGGTCTCTGTAGCTTTCAGCTTATTGGTGAATCAGCAGAGGAGGCTACAGTGACCCCGCAACCCCCACAACTATTTCCCTCAAAAATCCATTGCTTGCCCCTCCCCCCAACCCCCAGTTGTAAGGAGCAGGAGTCTTGTTTTGCTCCATAGAATAAAAAGGTAGGGGCACAAATTCCTGGATTCCTGTCAACCTTGCAACCTTTTGTCCAATTTAGAAGAAAATATTTTAATATTGCAAGGGTCCAATTTTGAATTTCTTTTCGCCCTGCTCTGTACGATTTCAGAATATGAATAATGTCTCTGTACCTCAGTCTGAAAACCTTATTAATGGTTAATTTAACCCAAAGCATGGAGTCCATGTCTCCAGTCTAGACCCACACAAGGAGGGGCGTGAAGTTGGTGTTTAGGTAAGCCTTTTGATTTCCCTGTTCCTAAGGATATTTCTCATTGTAGGGTCAATTTAGGGGTCTTGTCCTGCTTTCCATGTTGAAACGGGATGTTGAAGCACCCCAAATTGAATCAGGACCCCCACAAAGTCACAGAGTACTCTGCTGCTCTTCATGTAATCTTTGGTACAGAGTAGCTATCTGTTTTTTTGTTTATCTCTGTGTTTCTCATGGGGTTGGTAAAAGGTCTGCAGAGCACTCGAAAGCTTTGGCTTTTTGTTGTTAAGCACACACACACAAACAAAAGTTTAAAGCTTCATCTAAGTTTTTTTAAAAATAATAATAACAATGAATCCTACATTGCTTTGCCTTAACAACGACTAAAGCTCTTCAGAACCCCTCAGGCAGCATTCTGGACAGCCTCACATTGAAAGTCCTGTAAGACGTACTACAAGGCAGCAGTAGTGAGTTCCACTAATGAAGGCTAGTCATGAAGGTCTTGTTGTTGTTTAGTCATTTAGTCGTGTCCGACTCTTCGTGAGCCCATGGACCAGAGCACGCCAGGCACTCCTGTCTTCCACTGCCTCCCACAGTTTGGTCAGGCTCATGTTTGTAGCTTCGCAAACACTATCCAGCCATCTCATACTCTGTCGTCCCCTTCTCCTTGTGCCCTCCATCTTTCCCAACATCAGGGTCTTTTCCAGCGAGTCTTATCTTCTCATGAGGTGGCCAAAGTATTGGAGCCTCAGCTTCACAATCTGTCCTTCCAGTGAGCACTCAGGGCTGATTTCCTTAAGAATGGATACGTTTGATCTTCTTGCAGTCCATGGGACTCTCAAGAGTCTCCTCCAGCACCATAATTCAAAAGCATCAATTCTTCGGCGATCAGCCTTTTTGATGGTCCAGCTCTCACTTCCATACATCACTACTGGGAAAACCATGGCTTTAACTATACGGACCTTTGTTGGCAAGGAAGGTCTAAGAGGATGCATTCCTCAATTATCCCCTCCCCTTTGTGTAGCACTGGGCCAGCAAGTAAATCTTAGTCCTCAGATCAGGTTCGTGATTCATAGTCCGTAAGCCTGCCAGATGTCTGGAGTTTCCCAGATATTACAGGGATTTCAAAGGCAGAATTGACATCTGGGGGGGATTTGTCTACGAAAAGCTCAACCAGGGGTCCTGGTTTTTACTTTTTGAAATATGGCAACCCTACCTAAGTGGAAAATAACTTTTGCTTTTTTTAAAGCTTCTGCCTAGGGCCTGGACCCTTGAAAGGCAGTCAATGCCTCCCAGGCTATGATATCACCCTGTAAGTAATCGTTGTCAAATTGTTCCTGTCCATCTATCTCTAGCAGGAAAAAAGAGACACACACAGAGAGAGAAACATATGAAATGTTTGAATCAACTTCACGTCAATAAATTACTCGAGACTCAACAGTATGCTAGATGGGATAATTCTAGACATTTTTCAGACTTGAAGAAATACTTTAATTAGTGCCAGCTAATAAAGTCCTTGGCTAATTAAAAGAACATTTGTCCTGCCTTGTATTTTTTTTTTAAGTCTTCCTTGCAACAATTAAAAGGGAAATAATTAGTCTAAGGCCTCCAAGAGTTATTGGTACTGTATTTTTTTTTTAATGAAACCCAGCATTAAGGAAGCATGTGTGGAATTTATTAAAACTATCAAGAGGGATAAAACAAGTTTTAAAAGTTTTTTGTTTCCACTCTCTGTTGTTCAAAGGGTAGTGAATGAAACGAGAGTCTCCAGGGGGAGACTGAATAGCAAAGAGAGATCTCTCTCCCTGCTGGAGCTACAAGAGGTTCCCTTTGGGATTTATCTTCTGTCTACGGGTGATGTGTCAGTGCCAAACCTGTTTGTGTGAGTATTTCCCCCCCTTTTTTTTGCACAACTGCAAAGCTGAGAAAGTGGGAGTCATACTTCATTTCCAGCTCAGAAAGCTGTCACTCAGCCGGAAATCAGCATTTAAAATATACCCCCAGTCAAACATTCCCCCTTTGATAACTGCCCTGGGTGACAGCATTTGGAGTGCACACCACTCTCCACAACAGACATGTTCTTGCACGAACAGCGGTGAGTTTAATACAGAGTTTTGATACAAGGCCTGTCTTGCCTCCCAAGTTTCATGTAGGACTTGCAAAGATGGCCTTGCTTATAATGGGAGACACTTGCAAGCAATGCTGATTTGCTCAGAGCTCGGACCTTCTGCCATTGAACCCATCTTCCACAATACTGTTAGAAGTCAAAGCTTATTTGCACAGCATTTAACCAATCGCCACAAAAGCAGCACACTAGAGGAGGGAGAAATCCCAACAGTGGGAAGAGAAGTAGAAGAGTCTGAAGACAGTCTTACAGACCAGGAAGCAGGGATGGCAGGTTAAGAGTCTGGTGCACCAAGCACTCAGGTAGAACTGATCATTGGGCAGGAGTTTCGACCTGCTGGTGTCTCCAGAACATGCCAGAGGTTCAGGGACCTAAACTACCCTGATGGCTAGGTTAGCAATCAGAGATGTGAAATTCTGTTCTGGTGGGTGATACTCCAGGCCCAGGGGCCAGCAAACTTTTTCAGCAGGGGGCCGGTCCACTGTCCCTCAGACCTTGTGGGGGCCAGACTATATTTTGAAAAAAGAAGAAGAAGAAGGAATTCCTATGCCCCACAAATAAGCCAGAGATGCTTTTTAAATAAAAGGACACATTCTACTCATGTAAAAACACACTGATTCCTGGACCGTCTGCGGTATGAATTAGAAGGCGATTGGGCCGGATCCGGCCCCTGGGCCTTAGTTTGCCTACCCATGCTCCAGGGTGACTGTTGTCATGGCAAATGACACACACACACACACAAAAAGAGAGGGGGGGCCTACTGTGGAAACCTCACAAAATCCAGTAGTTAGCACACCTTTAAAAAGTGCACAAAATAGGATAGAACAATCTAAAATGCACCAGAATTAAATTCCATGGTTTCCATTGAAATGAGGCTGTATTTTAATGTTTTAATGTTGTATTTTAATCTTGTTTTTAAGTTGTATTTGTTTTTATATCGGGTGTTAGCTGCCCTGAGCCCGGTCTTGGCTGGGGAAGGCGGGGTATAAATAAAATTTATTATTTATTATTATTATTATCAAATTAATTTCCTCAATGAAATTAAAATTCAATGGAATTAGGCCTATGGAAAGGCCATAGCTCACACACAATACATTCTAATGTGGGATCAGCAACATATGTTTGTGGGAAAGACCACCCCACTCAAAACTATCAGGTCTCAGTTTGGGAGGTGAAGCCAACGGGGAACAGAACAAAGGCAAATCCAAGACTGTGAATCCCTGATAAGAAGAAACTGACCGCTGGGTCAGACTAAAGAGGACCCACCTAGTCCAGCATCCTTTCCCCCTCATTGGCCAACCAGCTGCTTCTTCTGGAGAATGACCATTTGCCATTGACAACCTTATCTTCCATGAATTTGTCCAATCTGTGAAACAGCACTGATTGCATAACCGCTTCTAAAGGATTCCCAGGTAGAGCTAGGAGAGCAGCAACTTGGACATAAAAACTCTTTTTATCATCACCCTTTCATTTTTATATACCCATCAAGCTTTCATATTTAATCTCCTACATCACAATAGCCAATCATTTTTAACATTTGACATTGATGAAGTGGCTGCCGGTATTATTCTGACATACTATAAAACATTACACTCATTTGCAATAGAAAGAAGGACGAGAATCAATACTCTGCCCCATTTTCCACCTTGGCAGTAAATCACGGTGCCTAACAAATTGTTTTAAATACAAGCACCTTCAGAACCAATACAGATCCCAACCAATCCCTGTCCATTGTCAACCCTGTCAGCTTGGCTTGCTTGGTTTTTTGAAATCCACCTTCCCTTTGACGTATGCACCTTTCCCCAACTTGCAGGTGTATACTGTTCCCACCCTCGAGTGGAGGCCAATTTTCCCCAACTCCCCCAAGAAGAAGAGTCAAGTTGGTTTGACCCAGGGGAGGAGCTCAGGTAGGCGTGTGCTGGCCAACGGACCAATCGGGAAGGGGAAGAAGCCAGAGTTGGCTCCTCCCCAAAGTCTCCACTCTTCTCTACAGCACCTCCCCTACCTTCCTCCCTTTGCAGTGTGAGCTTTGCTGGTTGTCTGTTTGGGGATGAGTGGGTTATTTTTTTGGTGGTGCCCCGATTGGCTAGTGATTTCTCTCCTTCACCTGTTTCACAATGTTGGGCATCCATTCATTGGAGTGGTGTTGCAATGTGGTTTAATCTGGCCTTCAATCTGGGCAGGAAATAAAAAAAATTAAGATCTCGTGGAGTGAATTCCTGAAACTGTAATGGGTTAAGGACACTCTCTGGTCACCCTACACCCTGGGGTGCCCTTCAGGCTTGGTAGAAACATGGGGGGGGGACACTGACTGGTGGGGCCATGGCTCACTTGGCGGGTTCACATACCCAAGGCTCTCATAGCAAGGAAGAGTAATTCCTTCCATCCTTTGCTATGGAGCCCCAGGTGGCACTGGTAAATGTACCCAGGAGATCGGAGGAAGTTGACCCCTCTCTTCTTAGGGAATCCTGTTTAATTGGTTGTATAATAATAATAATAATAATAATAATAATAATAATAATAATAATAAAATATTATTCATACCCTGCCCTCCCCAGCCAAGATCGGGCTCAGGGCGACTAACACCAGGCATAAAAACAATTGATTAAAATACAACTTTAAAACAAGATTAAAATACTACATTAAAATGCAGCCTCATTTCAGCAGAAACTCAAATCAAAAACTTTTTGGGGATGAAAACGTCAAATCTTCACCAAGGCCAACTATCCAGACTGGTCCTACGTGGGCCAGAAAAAAGCCAGGGAAGTCCTTAAATAGTTCCATCACAGAAGGAGAAAGGAAAAAGGAAAGAAGGGAAGGGGATCAAATTGATTCCAAGCCATATCTTCTATATCAGGCTTCCTCAAACTCAGCCCTCCAGATGTTTTGAGACTACAGTTCCCATTATCCCTGACCACTGGTCCTGCTAGCTAGGGATCATGGGAGTTGTAGGCCAAAAACATCTGGAGGGCTAAGTTTGAGGAACCCTGTTCTATACTAAATATAGATTAAACAAATGTAACCTTTGTCCACCACAGTTATGGTGTCCTGAGTTGTGTTTACAGGTGTGATGGCAAAGTACTGCAAATTCTGAGTTTCCAGGACCACATGATTGGATACTTAGGTGGGATTCCATGATGTTGGTTTCTCTTTCTTTGATATTATGCATCGTGGTCAAGATTTGTGTGCATGAAGAACCGATGACCTCTCGCTCCCATCCCCCAAGTTAGTTTGGGTTGTAGCTGTTCAAAGTAGAGCCTTTGGCACAAATTCTCAGCTATGTGTACATATTTTGTTAAGGAAGGAAAAGGAAAGCAGGTTATCCCAATTACAGGCATTTGCTAGCTGAGCAGATCTAAAATGACAGGTCTTACTGTGGCAACTCCAGGTTGAAATGGTTGGGTGCGTCTTCTTTCTCAGCTAAAACCTAGCAGGGCTACGAAAAGTGGAGGACAGGTGATGTTGTCCTGGAGGCAGATTTAGCCTGCACGATGTAGGTATCAATACTGACTTTAGATAGAATATATAGCTAAACATAAAAAAAACCCCGAAGATCATGGCCACTGGTCCCATCACCTCCTGGCAAATAGAAGGGGAAGAAATGGAGGCAGTGAGAGATTTTACTTTCTTGGGCTCCATGATCACTGCAGATGGTGACAGCAGCCACGAAATTAAAAGACGCCTGCTTCTTGGGAGAAAAGCAATGAAAACCTAGACAGCATCTTAAAAAGTAGAGACATCACCTTGCCAACAAAGATCCGTATAGTTAAAGCTATGGTTTTCCCAGTAGTGATGTATGGAAGTGAAAGCTGGACCATAAAGAAGGCTGATCACCAAAGAATTGATGCTTTTGAATTATGGTGCTGGAGGAGACTCTTGAGAGTCCCATGGACTGCAAGAAGATCAAACACATCCATTCTTAAGGAAATTAGCCCTGAGTGCTCACTGGAAGGACAGATCGTGAAGCTGAGGCTCCAGTACTTTGGCCACCTCATGAGAAGAGAAGACTCCCTGGAGAAGACCCTGATGTTGGGAAAGATTGAGGGCACAAGGAGAAGGGGACGACAGAGGACGAGATGGTTGGACAGTGTTCTCGAAGCTACGAACATGAGTTTGACCAAACTGTGGGAGGCAGGAGGAAGACAGAAGTGCCTGGCGTGCTCTGGTCCATGGGGTCATGAAGAGTCGGACATGACTAAACAACAACAACATATATATATATAAAATCATTATTTATTACTGTTGTAGTTCAGTGATGTTGTCACCATCCTCAAAAAGCAGGAGAAGTGAGGGAGTAAGGATTATAAACATTTTAACTGAATAAAACCCATTTCTATTTTGGCTAAATCTGCAATTCAAACAACAACCACTCACATTTTTGGTGTGTGTATAGAACTGAATAATTAGGGGAAAACACACTATGCCTATTTACGTCTGCCTGAAAGTTTCCTCTGAGATGTAGAATCTTTCTCTGTGTTTCCACTCTCACACAGACCTTTCCGTTCCAAGGCGGGACCACACCTCGCTGTGTGAATGCCTGGCAGAACCTTTGCAAAAGAAGCAGATATCTGCAATGCAAAGGAACCGAGTGTGTTGATCAACAGGCTCTATATCACAATGCCATGCAGCACATACGTTTAAAATTATGTTTTTAACTTGTCTGCTGTCAGATGGCTTCTAAATAACTGCAGTTTACCTGGAGTGATTGATTTATAGGAATCCAGCATGTAGACCCAAAGGATGACATTCTAAATCACATCTTCTTTTTATTTATAAGGAATTGAATGATTGTGTTTTGACAAGATTGATCAAACGGAGGGCGAGGCTGCTTCTCTCCATGGTTTCAATCTCAGGTTCCTTGAATGTCTTGAATCTGGTTTCATCTTGTTTAAAAAATGTATGCCTGGCGACCGCTGGCAGAAGCATGAAAACAAATAGACCGTGGGTTGCTCTTAGGATAACGGCAGTCTCTAGATGATGCTGGTGGACTTTTTTAGAAGGAGCCTCCAGCAACAATGATGTAACAATTCCCAGTACACAGACACTATCTGTTGTGCTGTCTCGGTCCCAAACTTACCCTAAAACCCCTTGACATTTCTCAGTATTACAGGCAGTGTATTCAATGCCACAAGGAAAACAATTAACTCCTGTTTCCTCTTTCCATGTGCCTAATTTGCTATATTGGGTAATATCCAGTATTCACTAGCCACAAGATTTTTTTTTTTAAGAATATTTTTTTATTAACCAACCAATCACATCAAATCAAACCAAATTACATAAATTCCAAATTACACAGCCGAATTTTAAATTTTTGTTGGGGGTACCCATATTTCAAGTTCCGAAGGGGATCCAATCAACTTCTTGCTTCTTACTGCTGTTTTAATGTCCACAAATCTAACCTTATGATGTTCACAGTACTATCCACGCCTTTCTAATTGTTTTTCCACATCTCTTGTTGTTATTTTCATATATTTTTCCTTTCTCTTTGTGACCTCTGATAGTCTCCACAAGCTGGTTAGAACATTTTGTAATCCTGCGTGGATATATATATATTTTTATCCAGTAGCCATATCCAGACGTTTTCCATATAACATCACTTCCATACATCAAAACAGTCTTAGCGTCATTAATCTTCACCAATCTGCCTCCTTTCTCAAAACCTCTGAGGAGATTCACCAGGAATGCAGTCTGAAAACAAGTCCGTTCTTCCTCCCGACTATAAATCCTTTGGCAAGATGGCGACTCCGAATTAATTGCTGCGCCATTCCAAAAGCTCTTATTGCTTCTTGATCTCCATAAAGCATACTTTTGGTTAAAGTTTATCTCCACACAGACCTTAATCATCCTGCTTGGGTCAGTTCAACCAACGATTCTAATGAGGAGGGGTTCTTGTAAATCACATAGAAGGAAAGTAAAAAAGGTCCCCCCCCCCATTCAGTCCCGTTGTCAACATACCCAGCCTTTGGTGTATCTTCATCGTAAAATATTCCTGTTTCTCCAACCCATCATCTTCTTTCGCATCGGTCACTTAAATTAGCAGACTTCACTCCCCTTCATCACTTGAAATATGTGCATTTGCTTCTTTTGTAATTAATTATTCCAAATTGCTGCAGCTAGTGCGCGATCAGAGACAGCGTCCAGGAGAGCCGAGGTCCACACGGGGGCATTCTGCCTAGGGCCCTCACCCCCTTCTTTCGAATTAGGGGGTGATTTATGG
This sequence comes from Podarcis muralis, assembly GCF_964188315.1. Classification (NCBI taxonomy): domain Eukaryota; kingdom Metazoa; phylum Chordata; class Lepidosauria; order Squamata; family Lacertidae; genus Podarcis; species Podarcis muralis. Next base: position 17,457,792 of record NC_135669.1, read on the forward strand.
GCACAGCAGGCAAGGGCAGTGTTCCCCATTTCCTTGGGGCAACAAGGGAGGCTGCCTATTCCCATAACAGCCTCTTAATTACCCCGTGTGGGTCGGAGAGATGGTATTGTCGGCCATCTTCCAATGCGCCCCCTAGTGGCCCCCTCACCAGCCACAGGATTTCGTTTGAACCTTGGTTTGGCATTTTGGAAAACTGCCCACTTCAGACTGGGGTAGGGATGGGAGAGAAATTAGATTCCATTCACATTTAGAGCATTTAAATTTGAACTTTCTGAAACAATATGGCCTTTTCAACGTAGGCCACAAAGCAAAATATTTGTGCATCAAACAGTTGGTCAAGGAGGGAGTTAACTGATGAAACTTGTAATCATAAGGAGGTTTTCCTTATTATTATTATTATTATTATTATTATTATTATTATTATCCCCTTGGTGTTAACAATGAGATCAGGAAAAGCAGCCCATAACTTTCCCATTGCTTGTGCATGTAAAGCTGCCTTATAGAGGACAACGGACAATGTTGTCTGCACCAGCCAGCAACCATCTCACTTTGACACTGATTGACCTTTGGAAAAGGAAGGAAGGAAGGAAGGAAGGAGGGAGGGAAGGGAGGGAGGGAGGGAGGGAGGGAGGGAGGGAGGGAGGGAGGAAGGAAGGAAGGAGGGAGGGAAGGTAGGAAGGAAGGAAGGAAGGAAGGAAGGAAGGAAGGAAGGAGAGTTATAGAAAGGCGAAACAACTGCATGCTGGATGAAACAGGCCTTTCATGTTGTGAACCAGCAGGGTTCTTCTTATGGGTTCTGAGAATTTTCAGAGTCTCCCTCACCCACCCACCCACCAAACTGGAAACCATGAGGGCTAGAAGTTCTTGCATCTAAAGTCATAGTTCTACACTTTGCAGAGTTTTGCTGCCAACCTCCCTCCCAGCCATGAAGTAACAACCACCTGCAGGGCACTTTTCCAGGTTGTTCGAGAATCTGGCACTGAGCCTGCTCAGAAAGGGACTCCGGGATTAAGTCTGCTGCTGCAGGCAACCCATAGCTGCTCTCAAATCCACACTGGGCTTCCGGCACTGGGCAAAATGCCACTAGGAAGGCAGAAAGAGCAGGAGCAGCAGCAACACCGTGCTGCTGTCTTGGAGCCTGGAAGCAGAAATCCACTTCAGATAATGGGTCGGCCAGAGGCCAGCAAAGACTACGGATGCCATGCATATTCTTCGGTGATTTCAGTCTGCTAGGGGGGAGGACAAAAAGGAAAGAAAGAAATTGACTTGCAACTTGCTAGCGTGGCACTTGGCTGAGCTGATCAACCCAGAGGAGTTCATTTGAGATCTTCCCTGCAACAACACCCCCCCTCTCTCACACACAAGGCTTTGGAACAGAGAAAGAAAGTGTGAGAGAGAGAGACCTGATGTGGAAGCCTCACAAAGATCCAGTGGTCAGCATTCTTTTTTAAAAATTGCACAAAATAGGATGGAACAATCTATAATGGAGCACCCGTGAAATTATAATTCAATGGAATTAGGCCTTTGGAAGGGCCATGTTTTGCATGGAGAAGATTCCAGCTTCAATCCTAAGCATCTTCAGCTACATCTGGGAGCAGCTCCTGCTGAGAGAGCTATCCTGGAGAGCTGTTGCCAGTCAGTGTGGATAACAGTGAGCTAGATGAACCAATGGTCTGATTTCATATAAGCAGCTTTCTAGTTCTGATACTCCTATTTTCACTCCATCCCTATCGCTGAAAAGTTTCCTTCTCCAACTGTGCCAAGGATCTAAAACAATGGTGGTCTGATCCATGCATGCATGCTCAATCATCACATGATGACTGCAGCATTCGGCGACGCCCTCTTTGTGCAAATGTGCCATCTTCATGTGGTGCACCAACACCGTTTGAAGAATTTCTATACCACCTCATATCGACTGCTTTTCTGGGTCATGGTCTCACACAATCTGCTCACACATTCAGCTGCCAGAGTCCAAGTATAGTGAGACTGAGTTAGGTATGTGTGAATCAGTCCTCCATCAAGGTTCAAATGGCTAAGATGAGATGTGGTAATTGCAGTGATCATGGTCATCTGGATTTACACAATTTCTTTGCTTATTGAAGACACACACACACACACACACACACACACACACACACACACTTTTCTCCAAGGAGGTCCTTCTCATTTACTACAACCTTGTGTGATAGGTTAGGCTGAGAGGCAGTGGTTAGCTCAAAGTGAACTTCATGGCTGAATTGGGATTTGAACATTGGTCTCCCAGGTCGAAGTCTGACACTCTAACCAGTATGCCACACTGATGTTCCACTTTCCATGCAGACCTCACATGGTAATTTTATTACAAGAAGCACTGATTTTTTTTTTTTAAAAGTTGCAGTAAATCTGAAAGATGAATGTTTGTTTGGGAGATGCTGTAACAGTGTCTTCTCCCCTTCCCATGGAGCAAGACCATCTTTTATGTGTCCCTTAAACATCCAGGCCACCAAGAGACAACTGCAAGCCCAGTTCTGCAGCATCTCCAGGCTGAAATGTGTTGGCTTGGCATTGATTCTGACACACAGGCTAGACTCACTCCCTTCCACCTTACCACAGTTGGAATGGCTGTGCTCCTAAGACTGGCAGGTGCCAATCAGTTTGCCATCACCTGGAAACATAATTTGAGGGACGAGGTTTTGGCCTGACATTGTTTCAGCAAAAATGAAAACCAGTATCTTCAGCATCTCCCTTTGCAACTGCAAGACTATCAGTGTAATTTTGCAGGAGAGAGGGTGGGAGGGAAACAAAATCCTGGGTTTTGAAATGGTACTCCCTCCCCCTTGCACACACATCAAAGGTTCACTCGCCAATCAATTTCAAGCTGTCTCTCAGCTAATCTTCCTCTCATGCATGTGGTGTTACCCAAAGAGCTCCTCCTCAGAAGCTTCTATCTGGCAATCCCAAAGATAATCTCCACAGATGGTGGATACACACCACCTTGTTTTCTCTCTGTCCCGCCTGCCTGCCTTCTCTTCTTCTCAGCAGACAGGGCCGAGCCCCATGAATCTCTCCTAAAAGCTTATCTGCAGCCAAAATGTGCCCTTCCTTCACCCCACCGTGAAGAGGTCTGCTCCTGATGCCAACAAAATTTATAGTTACCGAAAGATTTTTGCAGAGCTAGTTCGGTATCAATTTCTCTCGCATGACCTGTGCTTTACAGAATGACTAGGTCAAAACAATTCATTATATCACACAGAGGCAAGTTGCCAGCTTGGGATGGGGTGGAGAAAGAGGAGGCACTTTGGAGCTCACTAATTTCTAGCAGCCTGGGGGCCCAAACAGAAACAACATGCTCACAGAGCAGTCCATGCAAGCAGCAGCAGCAGCAGCAGAAGCAAGTAACTGGTAGTTTCCTGAGGAATGGAAGACCAACTTTTAGATGGAGAAAGGGCTAGGAGGCTATGCTTACTTTGCAGTGTTTCACAAACTCGGGTCTCAAACTGCTTTTGGACTACAATTCCCATCATCCTTGACCACTGGTCTTGCTAGCTAGGGAGTTGTAGTCCAGAAACAGCTGGAGATCCAAGTTTGGGGAACACTGTTCTAAAGGAAAGGGGCTCAGTTCTGTATTGGAAAATGCCATCTTGCACCCGATACCCAGAGGGCGAGCAAATGCTGAATTTCATATACACAGAAATACTGCTGAGGCTTGGAGCACACAGGGGAAGTGATAGACTTAGGTAAGGTCACATCACATAAGGTCAAGTAGAGCTGGCATGGCAGAGCAGGTTTAAATGGAGGCATACCTTATCAGGACCACGGAGAGCTCCCAGTGAGCATCTTTGGCTGTAGCTTTCCTCCTTTTGTAAACAGCTAACAGAGGACTGTTGCCTCAGCAGAGAGCTGGAGCCTTCTGAAGGCGGGTGAGGCCCATTCTGCAGCTGGCCCTGCCTCCCTGGAAGAACTGGCTGTGCTTTGTAAAGGGCTCTTTCCTGGTTCTGTAACTGCTGGCTTTGATGAGGGAGATATTGCTGGGGACTCATCTTTGGAGGAAGGCAGAAGGGCCACATCCTCAGGCTGGGAAGGTGCAGGAGGTGTTTCTGGGTGCAGCAGCCCATATCTCTTCTTTGTTTTGGTGCTGTTGGTCAGGTGCCATGACAGGAACAGCTCTATAAAAACTTATCATTTGCTGCTGCCCCCGTAATAAGATAGCAGTTTATGCATAGCTCTTAATATTCTGCCCAATTTAACATGATGGAAGATCTTGATAAAACAAGGGCCATGCGTATGTCATTGGTGAGGAAAGGGTACTCTGCACATGTTCAGTCATCCTTGTCTTTCTCATTCCTTCATGTGCTTTAGGAAGCTTTTGCTTAAATTAATAACACAATGAGTCCTGCTTCTGCACACCAACCATCCTGCTTCTCACCATGGTCGAAGCAGCTCATGCAAGAGCTTTCCACTGCTGATGTTCCCCAGTCATTGGTAATTCTGAGATGGAAATTGCATAGTCAACTATATTTGTAGCAACTTACAGACCTCTCCACCATTAAATTCTCCACACAAACACAGAGACATGCATGTCTTACTTTTTCTTAGTGCATGTAAAGCATTGTGATCATTCTTGCCACAGCCTTGTAATATAGCTCAGTATGATTATTCAGGCAGTACAAAGGCAGAGGGGACATTTGAACCCAGTTTCATTTCTTAAGCACAACATTACATTGGCTTTGTTACATCTGGCTCGAGGGGTGGATATAGATTCTTGAGATGTGATATGGCATTTCTGATGGACCTTCAACACAGAATATAAAAGACCTAGCTGGGAAAAACATTACAATTTAACTGGAAATGTTAGTTACTGTAAAGATACTGGAACCAGACACTAGAAACAACAGGAAGTGCCCTCAATTGACGGATGGAAAAAAGAAAATGTTGCAGACAGTATGAATATATAAACTGACACATTATAAAAACAAAACAAAGCAATTAAATGGGATGGCACTTAAGATTGCTGGAAAGTGTTTGCTTTGTACTGGAAGGAACAGACCTCTTCCTTGCCAGAGTCCTTGCAGCTGAGGCTGGGTGGTCATATATTGAGGGTCTCCTGGTTCTCAATTTTCTGCACCAAGCAGGAGTTTGACTTAGAAAGGTCCCTCTATCTCTGTGTCTCTATCAACTTTGAAAAAAGAAGCAGGGTAGTTATTGCTGCCATTCAGTTTAGCTATTCAAAATACACAGATGTTGCATTTAAGAATTATCATCTGAATGCCAGATATCTCTTTTTATTGCATGCTCAAGTTTAGGGTTTGCTTCTAAATGTAAATTCATTGCAAATAATGATCATAATTTGGAATGGTTGGTCTTAACTTTGAATCCAGAAGTTGTGATCTGCCCCTCATTTGTGCTCACCATTTCACTGGTCCCACAAGATCAGGGCTGTATCACCCCCTCCGTATCTGAAGTAACACATATTGGATTGAATCTTTTGGCAGAAGTACAATCCCGGTGTCAAGAGTAATTCCTCTCTTTCCTGCCGTGATGCATTAGACACGCGGACTGGGTCGTGTGGCTCGGCAGATGCATCTCAAATCAATTAGCTACAGCTCTTTTCTCCACAAGTGACTTCCAGTACGACGCGGAAATGCATATTAATGATTTGACTTCAACGCATGAACCATTGCGGAGAAGAGACACCGCCGTCTTTTTCTTGGGCTTTCTTCTCGGCTGCTTTTGTGATTGAGTGAGTCACGGGGAAGCCCCCATTCTCAGCTTGAAAATCTGAAGTCTCCTGGAGTGCCCTATGCCTCAGGACCTGTTCTGCGATCAGGGACACTGCAGAGAAAAAGGGAAGACAGCCACACGGGGAGGTAGGGTGGGTGGCATAGCTGTCAATGTTTTACTTTTTTAAAGGGAAATTCCCTTATTCCGAATAGGATTCCTCGCAAGTAAAGGGGAAAGTTGACAGCTAATGATGGGTGGAGATCTCATTTTTTGTGTAGAGGGAGCTGGTAGCTATTAATTGCCCTTTCAAGCTACTCTTTCTTTCTTTAGGGAATGACTTGGTTGCCTTTCAAAATATTAGAGGTACAGCACTTGCCAATATTGTTTTGGGAACAACTTCCTTTTTGGGGGAACAACAGTCTTTATTAGTCACTTCCATCACACATTGGCTGGGCTCACTTGTAGTGAATTCCTAATGGCACTATGAACCCTCTTGTACGCCCAAGAAAATGGCCATGTTCTATTGAATATATCTATAGATGTCTATGGATGGATACAGATATAGATATTAGAATGTGAGTTTCAAAGCACCGCAATGCCACCAGCCTAATGCGGATTGTGTTTGTTTGGTTACATTGTTTTAAAGTTTTTCTCCCCCATCTTCAGGGGATTTCTCTTCAGGAAATTCAAGGCAGCTAACAACAACACATCAATAAAACCCAAACGGAAGGAAAATATAGCAGTAGCAGCAGAAAAATGTTAAACCAATTGGCAAAAAAAGTGGAGCATGCCCCGCTCCCCAGAATGGCCGCAGGAAAAATGCTGTGGCAGTCTGCTTCCCCCAGTACCACCCTCCCCTCCGACCCTCCCTTGATTTAACCTGGTGACTAAGTGAATTTCAATGTGAGGATTCTCAAGTGGGGAAGGAGCATTCCAGAATCAGAGCACCGTGCCTGAATGAGCCCCTCAATGCTTCATCTGCTGCACTCAATTGGAGGAGAGACCCGGAACAGGACCCCTGGTGTTGATTGACTTGAGTGCATGGCAGGGGGCATATTGGAGCTTGCAATCCTCAAGGTATGCAGGTCTTAAGCCATCTAAGGCTTATTAAGATAAGAACTACCATCTGAAAACAAGCAGGTAGCCAACCGATGGAGATTAAATGGTATATGGGTTATACGCTCCAGCTGAAAAGCCTGGTTGTGGTATTCTGGACCAATGCATTTTTTCCAGACACTTTTCAAGGGCAGGCCCATTTGAAGCACATTACAGTAGCCTAGTTTGGAGGTTGCTGAAGCCTCCTCCCTTCAGAATAACCATCGCCAAGCCTGTCAGTTTATGGAATCCATAATACAGTGAGCCAACAGGAGAATGCAGAAGCCCTGGAGAAGATGCTTGTGGAGCAAAGAGCTCCCAATGGCTCAAGCAAATGGGCCAAGCTGTATGTTACAGGGGAACAGGGGAAATGAAACTAACCCAGAGCAAATGAATTGTTTGTGGGAATGTTGTGGGTAGCAGGAGAGGATATATAGATTAAATATTATCCTTCCTAACTCATGCTAGTGAGTTTATTCATACAGCAGAGTACATTCCCCCTTTTACACACCAGGAAGCTAGATGCAGATTCGTTAGAATCTCCTAAGTTCTATTATACCTGGTAAGACCCCTTTGATTCCCTCCTAAAAGAATAAAGACACAATAGTCTTCATTCAAAAGTAATAAGTAGTTTACTCACATTCAGTTCACAGTTGGACCCCTGAAGGCAGGCTTTAGCTTAGAGTTACAGAAGAGGTTTTGAGTTCATCCCATATGGGAACTCATCCCACATGCTGCTGGCTAAAAGCCAACAGTGCACTCCAAGAGAAGAAAAGGCATCAAAAGAGGAAGGTGGCTGCGTGACTGGACCATTTGTATGGGGTCTGGAAGGGTGATGCCCACCTACTTGGTCACATGCAAAGGAAGGATGCTCCAGACCAGGTTTAACAGGAAGTTCAACTGGCTGGACCTACATTCCCCTGCATGTCCACTCTAGGCAAACAGGAAATGTTGTATTTGACTGCTTAGGTTACATCCTACATTGTTCACCCAGGGTCCTGTTTATTCACATTCATCTGGTTCCATCGTTTTGACTGGGAGAGCCCTTAAATGAAAACTGAAGGTGAGTGCCTCTTCCCTGGGTCTATGACTTATTCCTAGGCAGAGAAAAAGGTGGTGATGCCTAAGGAGCATGCTTGAATATTCCCAATTTGTTTGTGCACGTGCAAAATAGGGTTCCCCTATTTTGGATGTGGTTTGCTGCGTATACAGATCCATCCACTCCTCCTGCAATACAGGGGACTGTCCTTTTCTTGCTTCTGACTTTGCTTGCCGAGTCAAAGCCAGACAAATTTCTCCATTCATTTATCAAAGTGCCTCTCTATTCCCATCTCAGGGCAGGCAAAACAATAAATACACAGCAAAGAAAGTTAATCTCTATCTGGAGCGTTTTAACAAATGAGAAGTTAAACAAAAATCAATACTTGCTGGGTAACTTCATCTAGCTCAGCCTTCCCTAACCTGATGCCCTTCCGATACTCTGGACAGCAGTTCTCATCAGCCCCAGCCAGCAAAGCTAGCTGGAGGGCAGCAGGCTGAGGAAGTGCTTAGACATTTGGGGAGGCCCGTGAGGGACATAGTGCAATAGGCTGGGGTCTTCATTCTCCTGACTCTGCTAGCTTGAGAATTCCAAGAAGGCTGGGATGCAGAGTCCACATGCTCAAATGCCTAAGGAGCAAATTAGACCAGGCTGGTGATGGTAAAAGGTTTTCTGGTAGGATGAGTTAGCATAGGTTAGTTGCTGGCTAAAATGTTGGGTATGGATATGGGGACTCCAGCAATGGATAGACTTTTGCAAGTTGCTCTTGCACGGAGTTGTTACAGGGCCAAAACACCACTCCTGACTCCTTAGGGAAAGAGTGGGATTTTTAAAAAAGGTAATTGAGAGGTTCATTTTATTGGATTTATGTGTTGCTTTCCACAACAAAAGTCCTGAAGAGATTTGCAAAAAGAATAAATGCAATGATGATGATGATGATATTTTATTTCTGCACCACCCATCTGGCTGGGTTTCCCCAGCCACTCTGGGTGGCTCCCAACAGAATTAAAAGCACAATAGAACGTTAAACATTAAACACTTCCCTAAAGAGGGCTGCCTTCAGATGTTTTCTAAAAGTCAGATACTTGTTTATTTCCTTGACATCTGATGGGAGGGCTGGCGCCACTACCAAGAAGGCCCTCTGTCTGGTTCCCTGTAACCTCACTTCTCGCAGTGAGGGAACTGCCAAAAGGCCCTCAGAGCTGGACCTCAGTGTCCGGGCTGAACGATGGAGGTGGAGATGCTCCTTCAGGTATACTGGGCTGAGGCCATTTAGGGCTTTAAAGGTCAGCACCAGCACTTTGAATTGTGCTCGGAAACGTACTGTGAGCCAATGTAAGTCTTTCAGGACGGGTGTTATATGGTCTTGGCAGCTCCCAGTCACCAGTCTAGCTGCCACATGATAAAAATAAACATATTAAAACATAGGGTTACCAAAAATTAAAAAAATTAAAAACCCTAGCCAAATACTCAGGAAAACAAAAGCAATGTTGCCTGGCGTTGAAATGATGAGACAGTTGGCATCAGATGGGCCACTACAGAAAAGAAAACTTGTAATTAATGAACAGTCACTCTGGCCTAGGTCTTGTCTTCGTATGGCCTAGTGCAGACTGATCACATACCCCCCAACACGTTGAATGGAAAAACCAGGAGGCCATCTTCTGGGGTGCTACCTTCCCATTTTTACTCTTGAGAGCGAGGCAGCCATTTTAGGCACTATGGTCTCATATGATTTTGTCCTATGATCCCCCCCCCCCGAAAAAGTGCTTTATGTGCCCAAAAACACACATTTTGAGATGCCATGCAAGTTTGTGGCCCCCAAAAGCACATTTTCGGGGTGAAATTGCAGTGCAAAATTGCATGACATCACGGTGCCCAAAATGGTTGATGTGGTCTCAAGAGTAAAAACAAACAGGATGGTCCATTTTTACCGGGACATTTGAGGGGCATGTGATCTCAGGCACAGATTCAGCTGGTCCCTCCTGCTCAGTTACCGTACCAGATTAGTTCCAGCTTTGACTAAGGGATCTGAGGGCACCTCTCCTGGGCTAGCTTTTCACGGCCTTTCTTATGGCACATTGCAAGATCCATTGAGATCCATCACCACCACCTCTCCTGCAGTCCTCAGAGGTGATGGAACGTTCATGGACATTGCGGAAGGGGGTTGTACTGCAACTTTTTCAAAGAGCACCTCTTTCCCTTGCTTTGTGCACAGGAGTTGAGAAAACACTTCAACAGCTCCCAATGTTTCTGCGCTAGGATTTCTGGCCCCGAGAAAACGCATCCTCTCATTTGAGGAGGGGGAGGGTGGTTATTGCCACCATGCTGATCCTTAGGGATGGCTGGAAAAAACTTTGGACATTTTCACACGTACAGAGAAAGCCAGAGAAAACACACCTCCAAGCTGTTGTTTCACAAGCGGAAGCAAAAGGCAAAGGGGGGAATCGATAGTTCTCCTCTCATCCTTGCCTGCTACAGATATTTTTGCCCCGGAAAGGGGGATCTGAGAGCCGGCTGCTCCCCGCAGAAGTCTTCACTCCTCCGCCTTGCTTCTTCCTCACCAGAATGAAAGGCAAGGGTCCCGAAGCTCCCAGGGTTTTTGAATCCATCTTTCAAGGGCTCTTGCAGCCCACAGGTGGTACATTACATTACAAACGCCTCCCTCCAGCAGCATGCTTCTGTGATCACGAGCTTGTTGCAAGCCATGACATTCTTGGAAAGGCCTTTTACATGGGGATCTGTTTGAAAAGCAAGAGCATTTGTCTGTTTCTCTGCCATTTGACATGCTGCTCAGTCCTTTCCTACCCCAGACATCTCATTCCCTCTGAGAGACGGGCAGTTATCTCGGAAGGATCACAGCATCCTTTTGTGTATGTTTATGTATCTGTAGGGGGAGTCATCTTTGCCTCTCCCCCTCCTCCTTCTGCCCTCCTCATGTTATTAAATCACACTGTTTCTTCCTCTAATTAATCCTCCCTCTCCAGAACTTTCCTGTTGGGAATGAGATGAGACATGGGCAGACCCTTGGTCCATTTAGCTCAATATTAGCAGTTTAGAGGTTTTGGAGTTCTTTGGAGTTTCAGGCAGGAGACATTCCCGGCTCTACCCAGAAATGCTACTGGAATTGATCCTGGAACATTCTGCCTGTGATGGATAGCTTAGTCGGTAGAGCAGGCATAGGCAAACTCGGCCCTCCAGATGTTTTGGGACTACAACTCTCATCATCCCTAGCTAACAGGACCAGTGGTCAGGGATGATGGGAGTTGTAGTCCCAAAACATCTGGAGGGTCGAGTTTGCCTATGCCTGCGGTAGAGCACAGAATCATAGAATTGTAGAATTGGAAGGGACCCTGAGGATCATCTAGTCCAAACCCCTGCAATGCAGGAATATGCAGCTGACCCATATGGGGATCGAACTTGCAACCTTGGCATTGTCATCACCATGCTCTAACCCAGTGTTTCCCAACCGGTGTTCCGCGGCACACTAGTGTGCCGCGAGACGTTGCCTGGTGTGCCGCGAGATGTTGCCTGGAGGGAGGCGGGCGAGTCGGGCGGCGAGAGGCGGGGCGGCGGCGGCGAGGAGAGGCCGCCCAGCGTGGGGCTCTCGCCGTCTGCCTGCCTGGCTGCCTGCGTGGCGCTGACGTCACGGGGCTGTAACGTGCCCCACATAGGCACACGCGGGGCGGCGAGCGAGCTCCCTCCCACATCCCATCGCCGCTCGCTTCGGCCGGCCTACTGGGCTGTCACAGGCGGAAGGCCTGTGCATGCGCGAGGTTTTCGCGCCTTCGGGATTCCCTTCACGCCTTCCTCCTCCCGGGTCCTTGAGAGCGCGGGAAGCGGCAGCGCGAGACCGGCGTTGAGCCTGGTAGGTATTGCGCTTGCCAAGGCAGTCATTTGGGAAATGAAAACTTGCAAAGCAAGCAACCAGTTCAATCTGAAGTACGGAAATGCATATTAATGATTTGACTTCAACGCATGAACCATTGCGGAGAAGAGACACCGCCGTCTTTTTCTTGGGCTTTCTTCTCGGCTGCTTTTGTGATTGAGTGAGTCACGGGGAAGCCCCCATTCTCAGCTTGAAAATCTGAAGTCTCCTGGAGTGCCCTATGCCTCAGGACCTGTTCTGCGATCAGGGACACTGCAGAGAAAAAGGGAAGACAGCCACACGGGGAGGTAGGGTGGGTGGCATAGCTGTCAATGTTTTACTTTTTTAAAGGGAAATTCCCTTATTCCGAATAGGATTCCTCGCAAGTAAAGGGGAAAGTTGACAGCTAATGATGGGTGGAGATCTCATTTTTTGTGTAGAGGGAGCTGGTAGCTATTAATTGCCCTTTCAAGCTACTCTTTCTTTCTTTAGGGAATGACTTGGTTGCCTTTCAAAATATTAGAGGTACAGCACTTGCCAATATTGTTTTGGGAACAACTTCCTTTTTGGGGGAACAACAGTCTTTATTAGTCACTTCCATCACACATTGGCTGGGCTCACTTGTAGTGAATTCCTAATGGCACTATGAACCCTCTTGTACGCCCAAGAAAATGGCCATGTTCTATTGAATATATCTATAGATGTCTATGGATGGATACAGATATAGATATTAGAATGTGAGTTTCAAAGCACCGCAATGCCACCAGCCTAATGCGGATTGTGTTTGTTTGGTTACATTGTTTTAAAGTTTTTCTCCCCCATCTTCAGGGGATTTCTCTTCAGGAAATTCAAGGCAGCTAACAACAACACATCAATAAAACCCAAACGGAAGGAAAATATAGCAGTAGCAGCAGAAAAATGTTAAACCAATTGGCAAAAAAAGTGGAGCATGCCCCGCTCCCCAGAATGGCCGCAGGAAAAATGCTGTGGCAGTCTGCTTCCCCCAGTACCACCCTCCCCTCCGACCCTCCCTTGATTTAACCTGGTGACTAAGTGAATTTCAATGTGAGGATTCTCAAGTGGGGAAGGAGCATTCCAGAATCAGAGCACCGTGCCTGAATGAGCCCCTCAATGCTTCATCTGCTGCACTCAATTGGAGGAGAGACCCGGAACAGGACCCCTGGTGTTGATTGACTTGAGTGCATGGCAGGGGGCATATTGGAGCTTGCAATCCTCAAGGTATGCAGGTCTTAAGCCATCTAAGGCTTATTAAGATAAGAACTACCATCTGAAAACAAGCAGGTAGCCAACCGATGGAGATTAAATGGTATATGGGTTATACGCTCCAGCTGAAAAGCCTGGTTGTGGTATTCTGGACCAATGCATTTTTTCCAGACACTTTTCAAGGGCAGGCCCATTTGAAGCACATTACAGTAGCCTAGTTTGGAGGTTGCTGAAGCCTCCTCCCTTCAGAATAACCATCGCCAAGCCTGTCAGTTTATGGAATCCATAATACAGTGAGCCAACAGGAGAATGCAGAAGCCCTGGAGAAGATGCTTGTGGAGCAAAGAGCTCCCAATGGCTCAAGCAAATGGGCCAAGCTGTATGTTACAGGGGAACAGGGGAAATGAAACTAACCCAGAGCAAATGAATTGTTTGTGGGAATGTTGTGGGTAGCAGGAGAGGATATATAGATTAAATATTATCCTTCCTAACTCATGCTAGTGAGTTTATTCATACAGCAGAGTACATTCCCCCTTTTACACACCAGGAAGCTAGATGCAGATTCGTTAGAATCTCCTAAGTTCTATTATACCTGGTAAGACCCCTTTGATTCCCTCCTAAAAGAATAAAGACACAATAGTCTTCATTCAAAAGTAATAAGTAGTTTACTCACATTCAGTTCACAGTTGGACCCCTGAAGGCAGGCTTTAGCTTAGAGTTACAGAAGAGGTTTTGAGTTCATCCCATATGGGAACTCATCCCACATGCTGCTGGCTAAAAGCCAACAGTGCACTCCAAGAGAAGAAAAGGCATCAAAAGAGGAAGGTGGCTGCGTGACTGGACCATTTGTATGGGGTCTGGAAGGGTGATGCCCACCTACTTGGTCACATGCAAAGGAAGGATGCTCCAGACCAGGTTTAACAGGAAGTTCAACTGGCTGGACCTACATTCCCCTGCATGTCCACTCTAGGCAAACAGGAAATGTTGTATTTGACTGCTTAGGTTACATCCTACATTGTTCACCCAGGGTCCTGTTTATTCACATTCATCTGGTTCCATCGTTTTGACTGGGAGAGCCCTTAAATGAAAACTGAAGGTGAGTGCCTCTTCCCTGGGTCTATGACTTATTCCTAGGCAGAGAAAAAGGTGGTGATGCCTAAGGAGCATGCTTGAATATTCCCAATTTGTTTGTGCACGTGCAAAATAGGGTTCCCCTATTTTGGATGTGGTTTGCTGCGTATACAGATCCATCCACTCCTCCTGCAATACAGGGGACTGTCCTTTTCTTGCTTCTGACTTTGCTTGCCGAGTCAAAGCCAGACAAATTTCTCCATTCATTTATCAAAGTGCCTCTCTATTCCCATCTCAGGGCAGGCAAAACAATAAATACACAGCAAAGAAAGTTAATCTCTATCTGGAGCGTTTTAACAAATGAGAAGTTAAACAAAAATCAATACTTGCTGGGTAACTTCATCTAGCTCAGCCTTCCCTAACCTGATGCCCTTCCGATACTCTGGACAGCAGTTCTCATCAGCCCCAGCCAGCAAAGCTAGCTGGAGGGCAGCAGGCTGAGGAAGTGCTTAGACATTTGGGGAGGCCCGTGAGGGACATAGTGCAATAGGCTGGGGTCTTCATTCTCCTGACTCTGCTAGCTTGAGAATTCCAAGAAGGCTGGGATGCAGAGTCCACATGCTCAAATGCCTAAGGAGCAAATTAGACCAGGCTGGTGATGGTAAAAGGTTTTCTGGTAGGATGAGTTAGCATAGGTTAGTTGCTGGCTAAAATGTTGGGTATGGATATGGGGACTCCAGCAATGGATAGACTTTTGCAAGTTGCTCTTGCACGGAGTTGTTACAGGGCCAAAACACCACTCCTGACTCCTTAGGGAAAGAGTGGGATTTTTAAAAAAGGTAATTGAGAGGTTCATTTTATTGGATTTATGTGTTGCTTTCCACAACAAAAGTCCTGAAGAGATTTGCAAAAAGAATAAATGCAATGATGATGATGATGATATTTTATTTCTGCACCACCCATCTGGCTGGGTTTCCCCAGCCACTCTGGGTGGCTCCCAACAGAATTAAAAGCACAATAGAACGTTAAACATTAAACACTTCCCTAAAGAGGGCTGCCTTCAGATGTTTTCTAAAAGTCAGATACTTGTTTATTTCCTTGACATCTGATGGGAGGGCTGGCGCCACTACCAAGAAGGCCCTCTGTCTGGTTCCCTGTAACCTCACTTCTCGCAGTGAGGGAACTGCCAAAAGGCCCTCAGAGCTGGACCTCAGTGTCCGGGCTGAACGATGGAGGTGGAGATGCTCCTTCAGGTATACTGGGCTGAGGCCATTTAGGGCTTTAAAGGTCAGCACCAGCACTTTGAATTGTGCTCGGAAACGTACTGTGAGCCAATGTAAGTCTTTCAGGACGGGTGTTATATGGTCTTGGCAGCTCCCAGTCACCAGTCTAGCTGCCACATGATAAAAATAAACATATTAAAACATAGGGTTACCAAAAATTAAAAAAATTAAAAACCCTAGCCAAATACTCAGGAAAACAAAAGCAATGTTGCCTGGCGTTGAAATGATGAGACAGTTGGCATCAGATGGGCCACTACAGAAAAGAAAACTTGTAATTAATGAACAGTCACTCTGGCCTAGGTCTTGTCTTCGTATGGCCTAGTGCAGACTGATCACATACCCCCCAACACGTTGAATGGAAAAACCAGGAGGCCATCTTCTGGGGTGCTACCTTCCCATTTTTACTCTTGAGAGCGAGGCAGCCATTTTAGGCACTATGGTCTCATATGATTTTGTCCTATGATCCCCCCCCCCCGAAAAAGTGCTTTATGTGCCCAAAAACACACATTTTGAGATGCCATGCAAGTTTGTGGCCCCCAAAAGCACATTTTCGGGGTGAAATTGCAGTGCAAAATTGCATGACATCACGGTGCCCAAAATGGTTGATGTGGTCTCAAGAGTAAAAACAAACAGGATGGTCCATTTTTACCGGGACATTTGAGGGGCATGTGATCTCAGGCACAGATTCAGCTGGTCCCTCCTGCTCAGTTACCGTACCAGATTAGTTCCAGCTTTGACTAAGGGATCTGAGGGCACCTCTCCTGGGCTAGCTTTTCACGGCCTTTCTTATGGCACATTGCAAGATCCATTGAGATCCATCACCACCACCTCTCCTGCAGTCCTCAGAGGTGATGGAACGTTCATGGACATTGCGGAAGGGGGTTGTACTGCAACTTTTTCAAAGAGCACCTCTTTCCCTTGCTTTGTGCACAGGAGTTGAGAAAACACTTCAACAGCTCCCAATGTTTCTGCGCTAGGATTTCTGGCCCCGAGAAAACGCATCCTCTCATTTGAGGAGGGGGAGGGTGGTTATTGCCACCATGCTGATCCTTAGGGATGGCTGGAAAAAACTTTGGACATTTTCACACGTACAGAGAAAGCCAGAGAAAACACACCTCCAAGCTGTTGTTTCACAAGCGGAAGCAAAAGGCAAAGGGGGGAATCGATAGTTCTCCTCTCATCCTTGCCTGCTACAGATATTTTTGCCCCGGAAAGGGGGATCTGAGAGCCGGCTGCTCCCCGCAGAAGTCTTCACTCCTCCGCCTTGCTTCTTCCTCACCAGAATGAAAGGCAAGGGTCCCGAAGCTCCCAGGGTTTTTGAATCCATCTTTCAAGGGCTCTTGCAGCCCACAGGTGGTACATTACATTACAAACGCCTCCCTCCAGCAGCATGCTTCTGTGATCACGAGCTTGTTGCAAGCCATGACATTCTTGGAAAGGCCTTTTACATGGGGATCTGTTTGAAAAGCAAGAGCATTTGTCTGTTTCTCTGCCATTTGACATGCTGCTCAGTCCTTTCCTACCCCAGACATCTCATTCCCTCTGAGAGACGGGCAGTTATCTCGGAAGGATCACAGCATCCTTTTGTGTATGTTTATGTATCTGTAGGGGGAGTCATCTTTGCCTCTCCCCCTCCTCCTTCTGCCCTCCTCATGTTATTAAATCACACTGTTTCTTCCTCTAATTAATCCTCCCTCTCCAGAACTTTCCTGTTGGGAATGAGATGAGACATGGGCAGACCCTTGGTCCATTTAGCTCAATATTAGCAGTTTAGAGGTTTTGGAGTTCTTTGGAGTTTCAGGCAGGAGACATTCCCGGCTCTACCCAGAAATGCTACTGGAATTGATCCTGGAACATTCTGCCTGTGATGGATAGCTTAGTCGGTAGAGCAGGCATAGGCAAACTCGGCCCTCCAGATGTTTTGGGACTACAACTCTCATCATCCCTAGCTAACAGGACCAGTGGTCAGGGATGATGGGAGTTGTAGTCCCAAAACATCTGGAGGGTCGAGTTTGCCTATGCCTGCGGTAGAGCACAGAATCATAGAATTGTAGAATTGGAAGGGACCCTGAGGATCATCTAGTCCAAACCCCTGCAATGCAGGAATATGCAGCTGACCCATATGGGGATCGAACTTGCAACCTTGGCATTGTCATCACCATGCTCTAACCCAGTGTTTCCCAACCGGTGTTCCGCGGCACACTAGTGTGCCGCGAGACGTTGCCTGGTGTGCCGCGAGATGTTGCCTGGAGGGAGGCGGGCGAGTCGGGCGGCGAGAGGCGGGGCGGCGGCGGCGAGGAGAGGCCGCCCAGCGTGGGGCTCTCGCCGTCTGCCTGCCTGGCTGCCTGCGTGGCGCTGACGTCACGGGGCTGTAACGTGCCCCACATAGGCACACGCGGGGCGGCGAGCGAGCTCCCTCCCACATCCCATCGCCGCTCGCTTCGGCCGGCCTACTGGGCTGTCACAGGCGGAAGGCCTGTGCATGCGCGAGGTTTTCGCGCCTTCGGGATTCCCTTCACGCCTTCCTCCTCCCGGGTCCTTGAGAGCGCGGGAAGCGGCAGCGCGAGACCGGCGTTGAGCCTGGTAGGTATTGCGCTTGCCAAGGCAGTCATTTGGGAAATGAAAACTTGCAAAGCAAGCAACCAGTTCAATCTGAAGTACGTGTATGCTTAATATCCTGTATCTGAAACCTGTTCTGCCCCCTCCCCCACACTTGGTGCCATTTTCATCTACACATGCAGCAGAGTAAGTTGACCCAGAATAGTACCAATTCAGATGGCAGATGGGAGAATGACAGTGCTGAATGCTTTCCCATGTAGAACAGTCCCTGCAAATAAAAACCTAGCATATTTGGAAGAGGGATGCTAGCGTAACCATTACCTTCTATGCTGTTACTATTTTTTTTTATTTTTTTTTACATAAGTAAAAAGTGACCTTTCCCCATCTGGCATGGTGGTGTGCCTCGAGATTTTTTTCATGAAACAAGTGTGCCTTTGCCCAAAAAAGGTTGGGAAACACTGCTCTAACCAACTGAGCTATCCAGTCATGAACCTCTTAATCTGAGGGTTGTGGGTTCGAGCCCCGGATTTGGGGAGAAAAACCCAAAACTCCTTCATTGCAGGGGGTTGGACTAGATGATTCTCATAGCTCCTTCCAACTCTACAACATAGCTGTAAACTTTTCCCTTTTCTTGTGAGGAATCCTATTGGGAATAAGGGAATTTCCCTTAAAAAAAGGGAAACGTTGACAGCTATGCTCTACAGTTCTGTGATTCTATGAAAGCATATGCTATGACAATAAGCTGAGGGAGCTAATGATCCTCAAGGTATCCAAGCCCCAACCATCTAGGGTTTTAAATGTAAGATCTAGCATTGTGAATTGGGTCTGGATAGTTCTCTACAGTGGTACCTCTGGATGCGAACGGGATTCGTTCTGGAGCCCCGTTTGCATCCAGAGGTGAATGCAAACGCATCCAGAAGCGAACGCAACCCGCGTCCGCAATGATGTCATTTTGACCGTCTCCGCATGCACTCCGTTACTTCCAGGTCGCCGCAGCACGCAACCCAAAAATACTTATCCCAAAGCTACTTCAACCCGAGGTATGACTGTAATTAATTTCCCTCTCACCCACACATATACAATATTAGCATTGGTAATACTAGGATTTAGGTTTTTATTTTTAAGTCATGTGATAATCATTGTGGTAAGTTAACAGTGTTCTGTTTTTGAAAGGGTCCCTCTGCGTCGAATTTAAAAATAAATAAATAAAAATCAATAGGGACTTGTGAAAATTCATCAAATATGGAAATCACCCCTCACTCCCTGACTCAAGAAAGGAGAACGTGATTGTGTTGAACTATTTGGTCATGATTTTATTAAAATTCGTTTTTGGGTACATATTTCATTAGCCACACATCAGTGCACCACTTAAAATCAAGTTACGTTGTTTTACCAGACAAGCTACTTGCTAAATTGTACTTAATTTAGACATACATCATCAATATGCCGATGAATAAAGGACCCTGGTGAGAGACAGGGAAGGAGAGATCTCTCAGGGTGAGAGGCTGGGAGAAGAGAGGGGTGTCCCTAGGTGACAGCTGGCAAGACACACCTTTCTCTGTACGGGACCAAAGTTAAGATTTATTTGCGAGAGAAGATTCTATATTCTTCTATCCCTTCTATTTTCTTTTCTTTTCATTATTCTTTGTGAAGATTAGCTTGTCTTTTAGCGTATTGCGAAAAGTGTTAATCAATGCTATTTTCCTAGAAAAAGAGGTGCCAGAACTCACCAGGAAGGCTAAAAACCTGATGCTGGGACTTGAGAGCCCCCTCTCCCACCCCACAAATAAAACAAGATGTGCCTCAGATTTAACAAAAGCTGTAAAAGCCTTCCCCGTGAAAGAATGTCTCTTTACATAGCAGACCTGAGCGACAGAAGGTTTGGGATTCTTCACAAGAACATAAGAAGAGCCTGTTGGATCAAGCCCATGGCCCTTCTACTCCAGCATCTTGTTCTCACAGGGGCCCCCAGATGCCTGTGCAAAACCCACAAGCAGGATTCGAACACAAGAGCCACTCTCCCTCCTGTGGTTTCCAGCAACTGGTATTCAGAAGCATTGCTTCTTCCAGCTGTGCAAGCAGAGCACAGCCATCATGGCTAGTAGTCTTCAGTAGACATTTCCTCTGCAATTTTTTCTCTTCAAACAAAAATATATCAGCAAGAGATAGAAATAATAGTAAAAAGATCAAGAGTCATATATAGTAAAAGAATATGTATAAGCCTTTATTCAGAACTTGTGTGGCAGAATGTAAAGGTAAAGGGAACCTTGACCATTAGATCCAGTCGTGGCCGATTCTGGGGTTGCGGTGCTCATCTCGCTTTATTGGCCGAGGGAGCCAGCGTACAGCTTCTGGGTCATGTGACCAGCATGACTAAGCCACTTCTGGTGAACCAGAGCAGTGCACGGAAATGCCGTTTACCTTCCTGCCAGAGTGGTACCTATTCATCTGCTTGCACTTTGTGCTTTGGAACTGCTAGGTTGTCAGGAGCAGGGACTGAGCAAAGGAGCTCACCCCGTCGCGGGGATTCGAAGCAGCAACCTTCTGATTGGCAAGTCCTAGGCTCTGTGGTTTAATCCACAGCACCACCCGTGTCCGATGGCAGAATGTAATGATAGCTAATTCCAGTTTCAGGGACCTCTTTTTATAAGTAGTCTTGCATGGTTTAATTCTATCAGTGTTTAATTGTTTTTAAATGGTTCCCCCCCCCTATGTTTTTAGCTGTTTTATTTTTAATCTGTAAGCCACCTTGAGTCCCTGTCAGGGAAAAAGGTGGGGAATGAATGAATGAATGAATAAAATAATAGAATGGAATGAAAAGTCAGTTCCTCTAATCAAATATCCTAACTCCTACTCCAAACCAAAATCCTTATGCTCTAACCTTGCTTAGCTCCAAACTCACCTTTTCTTCAGCCCCTCTTCATCATCACATAAAAACAATGCAAAATTATTATTATTATTTGTGGCTTCCCCTGTTCTGTGGGATAGTATTCCTCCTGAAATACGAGAGGCAATCACTATCTACACTTTTCAGAAACAACAGAAGACCCATTCTGTTTCAGGCCTCCCCAGCTGGGTGAATGGGCCATATATCATGTTTGTTGTTTAATTAATTTACTGCTAATTCTTTTGCTGTTTTAAACTGGGGTTGTTGTTTTTTAGCTGTTTATGTAAGTACCCTGGACATTGCCTAGATATGCATGTGCAGAAGATTGTAAATTAAGTAAGAGATAAAATAAATAATAAAAGGACTGGCTCGTCTTTGTGTCTCTGCAGGGTAGCTTGTGGCAGTGGACCTATCTCATTGTCTCCTTGGAGAGGAGGCTTCTTCCTCCCTTCTTTCCCAGGAGATCTGTGTCACTCTTCTTCTCCCAACCCAGTTTAGAATTTTCCTCCTTGTAGGAGGAGCCCAAGGCTGCCTATTATTTAACTTTTAGCAAAACAGGAGTGACTGGGGAATCTTTTCTTTGTAGACACACAAAGGCTCTCCTGCAGAGGTCTTCTGAATAATGATGGCGTGAACATTAGCATATATTTCCTTGCGAATGGGCCTGTAGTCAGGATGGCCGTGAAAGCGATTCAATGCTTTTACAGCTTTTATGAACACTCCCCACCCACCCCAGAGAATAATCCTAAAGTACTGCAGTCACAGCATGAAAGAAAGAGAAAAGAACCTTGCGAAAAACATTCAATTGAGGAGCAATTTTGTCTCTGTATAACGTTTGTTGTTGTTAGATGGTGCAGTGTTTTCTCTCCCTCCCTCTTTTTTTGTTACATTTTTCTTCGTTTCTCTTTATTGCTTTTTTTTAAAAAATAATTATTATGGCATACCAGTAGGCCTGGTGGAAGTTGCTGTGATGTCACAGGTGGGGTTCAGGTGTGGGGAAACAGGTAAAAAATAGAACCCTGCCAAGGAAGATCCATTTCTCTGTAAATAGCCATGGAAATTAAGCTCAAGAAGGGAGATTCTTCATGCACAGCAAACCAGCTGAATGGTCTCTAAATAGAACAGTTTTCCATGATTTCCGCAGGAGGCATGAGAAGCTTTTAAATACAATAGCCAGGGGAGTGTTGGGTCCTATTATCACATCCCAAGGATTGTGTAATCATGTCATGTGTAAAGAAGAGGGGGGTGGGGTGGGCAGGAGACTGACAGCAAGGCCATCTCCTGGAATAGCTAAAGCATGCAGGTACTTGATCCACCCCACTAAATTATAGAGTTTTACAGCCTTCTGCTTACAGTGGGGTGTCACAAAGTGTAATGATCTGATATATCATTACAGGAGTAGATGGCAAACTTAGAACTCTAAATGTTTATGGAAAGAATCTCAATTTGCCGTTCTGCAGGAGATGGGATTCTGGCTCTTATTACAGGCAAGAAGAAAAGAATGTCTTATCTGTGAGGGGAGGGGAGAACATCTTCAGTGGTGATGCACACCTGGCCTCCAGGTGAATGGGCACAGAAGGACTCTTCCAAGCCCCATCCAGCCCAGCTCCCTATTTACATGCCTGCCCATTTAGCAGCCCCTCCAGATGATGGTTGTCCCCAAATACACTAGAATTATTTGGCTGCTTTCCTTAAAGACAGGCCCTGCTGTCAGGTCCTCATGCACTGAGGTGACTAAAGTGAAAATTACCAGAGAGAGTGAAATTAACAAAGCCTAAATGAAATTAACATGCTCTCTGACAAGCTGACAACCCAACAAGCTGATTACTGCATCCCAGTAGTAATTAACACATAGCTGAAGCTCAGGCAACACCTAAAAGCAGCTAAGTAACTTGGGGGGGGGGAGGCACCTTAAAAAGGAGCAAATGGAGCTGGGGGGGAGGCACAACACATTGAGCTAGTGAGCAATTAAGTGCCTAAATTTTAGAGAGCACACTGCAAAGTGGAGCAGGATGGAATTAATTTAGAACCTCTTTCTGTTTTAACAGCCCCTGACAGATCCATGTCACCCAAATAGCATGGCTTGGGGATGCGTATGTGGAATGCATCCTTTGTCTTCACTCTGAACGAAAATTGCAAATTGGGGTTCTTATTCAATGTCCATGTTCCACAGTGCACATGCTCACAGGTGGATGAGCTTAGAGCCTAGCTCTGTAGAGCTTGACCCCAATATCCAAATTCTGATTCTCCAAGTTTGATGATTCAGAGTTTGGTGACTCAGATTTGCTGCAAGCCTTTCCTGTAGCAGCCGCCGAAACCACATAACACTGGTCTTGAAAGACCTACATTGGCTCCCAGTACGTTCCCAAGCACAATTCAAAGTGTTGGTGCTGACCTTTAAAGCCCTAAACGGCCTAAGTCCAGTATATCTGAAGGAGCGTGTGGTTTAACCCACAGTGCCACCCGCGTCCCTAGCACATGTTTAGTAAGCTTTTAAAAAAGTGTGATAGCCAAATGGCCGTAGGGATGATTGTATTTGAGACCTTTCAGTAAAATTGTTTTAAACTGTTTTAAATTGACACTGGAAGTAGTATATAGCAATCCCGATAGCCTTTCTCTCAATGACTTTGTCCAACCCTCTTTTTAACCTATCCATTTTAAAAAATTTTAAAAAAATAATTTTTATTAAGTTTTAAATTTTACATCTTAAAATAAACATTTTACATACTGTTAAATATCCAACGACTTGAACCCTTTACAACATATTTGCAGAAACAAAACAAAAAACATGGACTCACTGGCAGGATTTAAATAAACATTTACAACTTTATTTACAGAGAACAAGAAATATAACAATGGAAAAACATAGTATCATATACAAACAGTAGATTGTATCATTTGATGTAACAAACCAGAAATGGAGGTTGAAGGAAGTCAACAGGGAGGGGGGAATTGGAAAATGAATGTTTAGTAATGATGATGGATATTTGTTGCAAGAAAGAAAATCAATAAAAATTATTTTAAAATAAAATAAAATCCAACGACTTCCCTCATTTTATTTCCTTGGTTCGTTTTATTAATCTTTCATTCCTGCATATTTTGCTATAACCATATTAGTCGATTCTCCACTTTTACATCACTCAAACATTAATTGCACTGTTGATTTTATCTTAATGCTGCCAGCTGTGTACAATTATTTTCCATATACTCAATAAATATTTTTCACTCTTCTTTGAATATATGTTCTTCTTGCTGTTTGCATATTCTACCATCTTAATTTGCCAGTCCTCTTTGCCTGGGACCTTCCTCACTTTCCATGTTTTGGCTAACAAGACTCGGGCCACCGTTGTTGCATGCATAATTGTGGGTTTTTGGGAATAATCCAGACTGAAATCCCTAACGAAAAGGAATCCGGTCTTTTTGGAAAAGTTATTTTAAACATTTTCCCCCCAACTCATTATAGATCATTTCCCAATATTATTTTACCTTTTTACATGTCCACCACATATGAAAAAATGTTCCCTTCATTTCTTTACATTTCCAACACGTGCCTGATCCTACTTTCTACATTTTAGCCAATCTACTCGGAGTTAAATACCACCTGTGAATCATTTTCATATAGGTCTCTTTCAATGAGTGACATGCAGTAAATTTCAAATCATTCTTCCAAGTTTCTCCCAGAGTTTTAGATCGATGTTGTGTCCTATATCTATTGCCCTAACGCACCCAAATTGCTGGCCATCACTTCTTGGTGATAAAAACTTCTGATTAGGTTTCCTCATTTTGGCAGCCTGAAAAGTCATTTTGATGTTGTTATTGTTAGCTACTGGGAGGCAGAATTTATTGCTGATCAGCTGCAGAAGTCCCAGAGATCTAACTGGTCTACCTACTTCCCACCTCTCCAACAGAGAGTGGATAGAGAGTTTATCTTGGCAAATTTAATCTGATTTTCATTTTCTTATGTTTAAAAGCTCCATTGCTTGTCAGCCAAGGATCAATACACGCATATTTCCTCAGCCTGAGATGTTGGTGGAGTGTGAGTGTCTTTGTGTGTGTTTGAGAGGGTGAGAACAGCAACACTAATGATGTCTATCACACACAGAGACATGCCTGCAAAGGCCAGCTTGGATTTTTCTTTCTGATTCCTTTTTTTTTTTTTTTTTAGTGAGTGCAACTCTCTTGAATTGTGGAGTTCCAAGGGCCTATAAAAGCAGAAATTGATTCAAAGCGAGTCTCTCCCAACTCATCTCGGTTTGCTTCTTGCCCCCATGCAGAACATAATTCTGAGCCTGTCAAGTGGAATCTATGTACAGCTTACGTTTGGGCTAAGCCGTGTCTCTTGCATTTACACTGGGAATCAGCACTGATAACCTGAAGCATTAAGGGTAACTCGAGCATGCAGGCTGGGTGGGAAGTGCTTGGCGGCCCCTGCAAGACAGAGTGTCTTAGGCTTTTCATGAATGAATAATAGTGAAGCCCGGCTTTGTCGTTGCCATTGTCACTTTTTCAGTCTACTGGGTTCTTTTGGGTTGTTTTTTTTACTGATATAGGCCCGCCATCTCTCTTCCCCTTTGCCTGGAAATCACACAGCCTGGGGTACTTCCCACTTTTGGATGTGATCATCCATCGGATGCCTTTGCTCCAACCACATCTACAAAGTTATCCCCTTCAATATTACTGGCAATTATGGAAACTTGCCCAAGAGAGCTGATTTTGCTGGATCAAAGCAAAGCAGTTTGCAGAATAGCAAAAAAATACACAAAAAACCCAAAAACCCTTTGCAAATGAATGAGCCTAAAGGAAACTCAGTGCCTTTGACAGATCTGAGAGACTTGGCCATTGGGCCACTTATCTTTATAAGTGTGGGGTGTGAAACTCAGAGCAGCCAAATACAACATTCCTAGAGTGGACATAAAAAGGGGGTGTCTGGACCAGCCAGTCAGAACTTCCCATTTTCCCCTGGGCTTGGACAAACTTCCTCTACATGTGACCAGAGGTGGGCGTGACCTCACCTGTGCAGGCAACAAAACAGCACAGGGGAGGCAGCCATCTCTCTCTCTCTCTCTCTGACTCCATTCCTCAAAGAAGCAACATCTCCTTAGCCTGAGATGCTCTCTTGGCTTCCAGCCAAGAGAGAACAAAGGAACTATCTCCTTATGGGATAGATTCCACGTGTATATATTTTGTAACTTAAGTCTGCCTTCTGGGATCCTTCTGTGAACAGAATGTGAGTAAACTATTTTATAAACCAGGAGTCAACAAACTTTTTCAGCAAGGAGCCGGCCCACTGTCCCTCAGACCTTGTGGTGGCCTGGACTATATTTTGAAAAATAATAATGAACAAATTCCTATGCCCCACAAATAATCCAGGGATGCATTTTAAATAAAAGCACACATTCTACTCATGTAAAAACACCAGGCAGGCACCACAAATAACCCAGAGATGCATTATAAATAAAAGGACAAATTCTACTCATATAAAAACATGCTGATTCCAGGACCGTCCGTGGGCCGGATTGAGAAGGCGATTGGGCCACATCCAGCCCCTGGGCCTTAGGTTGCCTGCCCATGATCTAGTTCAACTCCTGCAATGCATCCAAAGGGGGGCGCAAACCCACAATCCTGAGATTAAGAGTCTCATGCTCTACCAGTTGAGCTATTCTGAGATAGATGTGAATGAACTGGTGTCAGATTGGTCCAATGAGGAGTGTGGATGGGATAGGGAGCTACTGCATACTGAGACAGAATTTTGGTCAATCTAGCTCAGTATTATCTACACTGACTGGCAGCAACGCTCCATGTTTCAGGTAGGACTTATTCGCAGATCTTACCTGGAGATGCTACTAGGGACTGAATCTGGGAATGATTTGTCATGGATCTCAGTTGTGGTCCTGTGTGAGTGCCTGGAGGCAGTTGGAGGATAGATGGTAGCTAACAGATTGAGGTTGAATCCTGACAAGGCAGAAGTACTGTTTTGGGGGGACAGGGGGTGGGCAGGGGTGGGGACTCCCTGGTCCTGAATGGGGTAACTGTGCCCCTGAAGGACCAGGTGTGCAGCCTGGGAGTCATTTTGGACTCACAGCTGTCCATGGAGGCACAGGTCAGTTCTGTGTCCAGGGCAGCTGTCTACCAGCTCCATCTGGTAGAGAGCCAGTGTGGTGTAGTGGTTAAGAGCGGTAGTCTCATAATATGGGGAACCGGGTTCGCGTCTCCGCTCCTCCACATGCAGCTGCTGGGTGACCTTGGGCCAGTCACACTTCTTTGAAGTCTCTCAGCCCCACTCACCTCACAGAGTGTTTGTTGTGGGGGCGGAAGGGAAAGGAGAATGTTAGCCGCTTTGAGACTCCTTAAAGGGAGTGAAAGGCGGGATATCAAATCCAAACTCTTCTTCTTCATCATCTGGTATGCAGGCTGAGACCCTACCTTCCCGCTAACTGTCTCGCCAGAGTGGTACATGCTCTGGTTATCTCCCACTCAGACAACTGCTATGTGCTCTATGTGGGTCTACCTTTGAAGGTGACCCAGAAACTACAACTAATCCAGAATGCAGCAGGTAGACTGGTGACTGGGAGTGGCCGCCGGGACCATACAACACCAGTCCTAAAGGATCTTCATTGGCTCCCAGTGCATTTCCAAGCACAATTCAAAGGGTTGGTGCTGACATTTAAAGCCTTAAACAGCCTCAGCCCAGTGTACCTAAGGAGTGTTTTCACCCCCATCATTCAGCCCGGACACTGAGGTCTTCTTCCGAGAGTCTTCTGCTGGTTCCCACACTGCGAGAAGTGAAGTTACAGGCAACCAGGCAGAGGGCCTTCTCAGTGGCGACTTTTAGAAGACATCTGAAGGCAGCCCTGTATCTGGAAGTTTTTAATGTTTGATGTTATATTACGGTTCGATATATGCTGTAAGCCCCCTAGAGTGACTGGGGAAACCCAGCCAGATGGGTAAGGTATAAATAATAATAACAACAACAACAACAATAAATAAATAAATAAATAATTAATAAATAAATAAATAAATAAATAAATAAAACCAAAAGGGCTGCTTGCAAAATGAAACTAGTGTGGTTCTGATGAGGTAAGAGCATAATAAAAGTCTTGTTGAATCAGGCCCATCTGATCCAGCATCCATTTCTCACAGTGGCCAACCTGATGACCCAGTAGAAGCCTGGAAGCAGGATCTGAGCACAACAGCACTCTGCTCTTGCAGTTTCCAGCAACTGATATTCAGAGGCATTGCTGCATCGGACATTGAGATAGCTTTCATGGCTAGCAACCATGGCTAGTGAATATGGAATGGGAGCCATGGCCACAGCCTTTATTTACCAGCCACTGACTAGGAATCTGCAGACTCACTTAATCAGTTACTGTCCTCCCTGATTAGCCAGGGCTAATTTACTGTTGGCTAAGGTGAAAGCCGTATGGCAAAGTGATCAGGTTAACACTCTGTGTCTGGTTAGCTTTTGAGGAAATGCCAGTTCTCTTCACGGCAGCCTGAGACAGAGTGTTAATAAAAGAGCCCAGTTGTTCTGGAGGCCCCTGGAGGCATGTCTTTTTGTTTGCTTTCCATATCCTTCATGAAAAGAATAATTCTTCCTTCCCAGGGCACTGAGTTTGTGTGTGCCATTTAAAGCACACAGCAAGAGATGGGGAAACAAAATGTTCACTGAGCCAGGGGGAAGGGGGCTTCCTATAAATTGATTCCACCCTCTCCGGCAGCTGAGGTGAGTCTCCATGATCTGCTGGCACTGCTGTCTGTGCCTATGGACAGAAGGGGATGGAGGGAGAGACAGCTAGTCAATATTCCCATCCAAGTGGAACCAAATGGCTCTGCCAGGAGATAGGGAGGTAGGCTGAAAGGTAGGTCCATTGTGCAGGTGACTCTCAAGGAGGATAGTGTGATGGATCTTGCAGATCATTGTAGGTGAGCTCCCTACCTATAGGGAGCCTATAGGTTAACCTCAGGGCTGCTAGGAAAATGTTGCTTGAACTTCAGATATGAACCACTGAAATGGAGCCAGGTCTGGATTCACAATGTGTTAAAGAGATGAAAAGCAACTTGAGCAAAAGAACAGCCTAGCTGGATCTAGTCCAGTATTCCTGGGGAATGGGGGAATGGGAACACTGTAGTTAGGACCTGAGCCATTTCCCCACACCATGCATAATTTTTATAAACTTCTGTCTTAAGAATGTAAGAAGAGTCTGGCTGCTGAATCAGGCCAACAGGGGACCAGCACTCTGTTCTCATGGTGGCCAGCTGGGTGCCTATGGCAAGCAAGACAAGAAAAGACCACAACAGCATTTCTTCCCAGAAACTGATATTCAGAGAAATGGCTGGAGCACAGGAGGGCGCCAGGTTGGCAAAGGTTGTTTTGTTGTCATCTCTATGCTGGTCCAAGCTGGATGGCTTACCTTTAGCAAGAAGGACTTACGTGGCTCAGTGCGGTAGAGCAGAGGCATGCTTTGCATGCAGGACGCACTGGCTTCAATCCACAGCATTGCCAGTTGAAGACAGTTTCTCAGCGAGCAAGACGGGACTGAGGCCGTGGTGGACTGCTGTTGATGCTGCTTTGAGTCAATGCAGACAATCCTGGGCTCGGTTCTGACTCCATATCAGGCCGCTCCATATGTTGAGATGAAGAAGCTTCTGCCTGAAAGATCCCTAATTATCCTTGCTTATCGCTTTTTCTCTGGTAGGAGCAGGCCTCTCTGACAGCACAGAAGAAGGCCTCCTGTGAGCGAAGCCGGCTGCTCCCACCGTGGAAAGTGATTTGAGAGTGAAGGCTTTCAAAGTTGGGTGAGTAATGGGTAAGGATGCGTCAGGCATGTTTGGCAACGATAAATTAAAAGAGAATGGGGGAGCTGGGTTGAGGGAATTTGGAGCCAGATGATCAAAATGGGAGGGCGTCCAAGCAAGTCTCCCCTTCACTTCCAAACTCCGCTAGGCAGTCTCTGGCATTTTCATGTCTTCTCAGTGGTTCTAATGGAGAGAAAGAAAGAAAGAAAGCAGATTTAAGGTGAAGCGCCATGCTTGTGTGTGTGTGTGTGTGTGTGTGTGTGTGTGTGTGTGTTTGGGGAAAAAGAGAGGGACTATCCTTGGGCTTATGCCTATGGCTGCCAACTATTTTGAAGCCATTTCCAGAAGAGCAGCTGGGTTCCAGAGCAACCTTAACCCATGATTTGTACTGCTGCAAGGGTAAGGATAGGAACAAAGAAAGCTGCATTATACTGAGTCAGATTATTAGTCCATCTGACTTAGTACTGTCTACTAAGTACTGTAAGCCAACCAGAGTGGTTGGGGAAACCCAGCCAGATGGGCAGGGTATAAATAAGATAAAATAATAATATCTATATATTAAAATCATTATTATTATTATGACATTGTCTGGCAGTAGCAGCAAGCGGCGGCTTTCCCAGCCCTGCTTGGAGATGTTGCTGTGGACTGAACCTGGGACATTTTGCATGCAAAGTAAGTACCATATTTTTCGCTCTATAAGACGCACCAGACCATAAGACACACCTAGTTTTTGGAGGAGAAAAACAAGAAAAAAAATATTCTGAATCCCAGAAGCCATAACAGCAAGAGGGATCACAGCAGTGATCCCTCTTGCTGTTCTGGCTTCTGGGCTAGCTGCGCAGCCTGCATTCACTCCATAAGACGCACACAAATTTCCCCTTACTTTTTAGGAGGGAAAAAGTGAGTCTTATAGAGCAAAAAATACGGTACTCTACCATTGAGCCCAGCCCAGGACTGAAGAGGCTATATATGGTTCAATGGTAAAGCAGAGCTGTTCCTTAAGCAGAGGTGTTGCTTCAACCATGGGGGGGGGGGAGGCTACTAACATGGAAGCCCCCTCTGTACCCCCTCTGCTACCACTGGCAGTATTCCTTGGAAGGTGTGGTGCTGGGGGTGAAGCAGGGCTGGGGATAAATCCACTAGATCCAAAGCTGGCCCATTTCTTGGATAGGGGCCACATTTGAGCCTTTCTTCTGCACCAGCCTGGAGCTGGTGCAGCAAAAAAGGAAAATATAGCCAGCTGGTGCAATTGGCCAGGTGCATCCGTAGATCTGCCAGTTCCTTATGCCCCACTGCTCCTGGCTGGGGCTCTTGAGTGTTGTCTAAGCCTGTTGTAGCAAAAACAACAAGGTGTCTTGTGAAACTTGAAGAACTAGCATATTAATTATGACATAAGCTTTCGTGGACTAGAGCCCGTTTCATCAGATGAATTAAAGTGCAATTTCAGGGTTGCTGGTATTTCTATTTATACATGGTTGGGGGTGGGGGAATTGGAACAGTGTGGTCAGAAGAAAATGAAATGCAGACCAACAGAAAAAGTTAATTAAATTATTAACACTGGCCACCCCCCAAAAATCAGCTGACAATGCAAATATCCCAGCACTGGTTAGGCAATGAACATATATAGTGTGCTTTAAAAAACAAAAATTGTCCCAGGTTAGTCCCTGAGTGATAGCATTAAACCACCCAATGACTTGCAATTCATCAGTCTCATGTTGCTGTATCCCTTTGAAATGGTTTGCTTTCATAGTTTCCTGAGATTGCTGTAAAAGAAAACAAAGAGAAGCAGCAGCAGCACAGGAGCCTTGCCAGGAAATTAGTTGGCAGCCCTGTACCCATTTCTCTCTCCCATGCCCCTCAGACTCAGTTGGTGCTTCATCAGTGCATGTTGTAATCGGCAAACATGATTAAATGACGCTTCCGTGGACAAAAAGAGGAGAGAAGATTTAGTAGGCACGCTGTGGTTTCATCAGGAAGCCCAAGAATAAGCGGAGAAGATGAAGGAAGCAAGAGGGACCCAATCTCTACAAGAGAGAAATGAAGGAAGGGGAGGGGAGAGTTTATGGCTTAAATTTGCCAAGGAGATTCTTTAATAACGTTGTTCATCTTTCTGTCAAATGTGTCATATTAATGTACTGAAAGGGGACCAGGAGAGGATGAATTAAGACTTAAATGTGCTAAAATGACTTAAGGAATATTTAAATACAATACAAATTATTTTTATAGATTCGCTTTCAACGCAAACGTCTCATGGATGCTTCCCAGGCAGATGAACAATTTGCAAGGAGAGAGGAATTGCAACAGAAATTTGCCATTTCAAATGGGGCAGTCCTAGCCTTGAGATATGACAGCTGGGTGAAGATAGGATTGCAAGAAAAAGAGGCACAGGGAGATTCTTTGGATACAGAGTCAGACCATTGCCCCCCCCCCACTATTTTTTGAACTTTGGACAATACTGCTACAGAAGCCTCAGGAATCCCCAATGGTTGCACTTGCTTAACTTCCTTCTTTGTAGCAACCGTCTTAGCTCACCTGTGAGTTTGTCCTGCTTGCAAGCCAGAAGACTCCAAACCATCTTTCCTTTGGCACCTGAAGATATTTTTGGTATGCGGAGTGTCATTAATTATGAGTATCATTTAAATTGACAACAAAAATGTGTCCAGGGCCTAAAGGTCTCTGGGCACGTGGGCATAATTTAAACACATCCCGTTCATAATTAACACAACCCATATAAAAACAGAAGGTTGATGAAAGAGAAACCCACAGAGACCTCCCTGTACAAAAGCATGAGCCAGGATGAGCAAAGATCAAGAACAGACACAGGTTGGGTGGGTGCAAAGATTTTCAAATGAGGGAGACCCTGGATGTTGCTCTGGAGCAGCACTTTTGGCCCCTGCAGTGCAAAGACCCTGGACAGTAGAATCAGTGGGACATTCTGACTCCAAGAAATACCCCTGAGCCTCCCTGACACTGTTGGTGTTATGTGTCTCAATGCTGTGAAAGTAGGAGAGAGTTTGCAGGAGAACATCAACTGTGCATGCCCCTCAGTGAGTCTTGTGAATCTGTACAAAGAGGACTGATGTGATGCTGTTGTGTCTAACACAAGAAGAGGCATCTGGCCCATCTAATCCAGCATCCAGTGGCTGGCCTGTGGGAAACCCGCTCCCAGGATTCGAACTCACTCCTCCATGTGACAACCCTTCAGATGTTTGAAGATGGCTATCATATCACCACTCAGTCTTCTCTCCAAACTAAACATACCGAGCTCCCTCAAATGTTCCTCATATGGCTTGGTTTCTAGACCCATTGTCATCTTGGTCACCCTTAAGAACTTGCTCTAACAAGCTCTTCAGAGAGAAAGAGAACCCATAAATTAAATCTGGAGTCATAGAGAGGTTGTTGGAGCCTGTTAGGATCTCTCAAGCTGCTATACTCCCAGTACATGCCAAAGTCCCTAAAGTTCTGGGTTAGATGGAATGATGGCGGAAGGAGTGCCATTTGAGAGTCTGCTGTACTCTACAGGGCAATGGCAGACTTTCAGCTCTCAAATTTCAGTGTGACGCTAAACTGCAGCACCCTCCTGCCTTGTGTTCTGT
Organism: Podarcis muralis; assembly: GCF_964188315.1. Classification (NCBI taxonomy): domain Eukaryota; kingdom Metazoa; phylum Chordata; class Lepidosauria; order Squamata; family Lacertidae; genus Podarcis; species Podarcis muralis. The sequence goes on from NC_135669.1 coordinate 17,490,907, forward strand.
TCTGTTGTAGAGCCCCCTGCAGCAAGGTGCCCAGAATGGCTGAACAAGTTGCACTACCCTAAAACCACCTCTGTACAAGGCACCTGACTCTAGGAACCAAAGCAAGGAGCAGTTGTGGGGAACTGAGAAGGTCCCTCCCCAACCCTGTCAGTTTCATCCACTTCCTATTTCCACAAATTCAAAGACCTCAAGGCTATGCACACACTCCTTTACTCTGCACCCCACTCACTCCCATCACAGGATTGCAGAGTCTGAAGGAACCCCAGGGGCCATCTATTTCCACCCCCTGCAACAATGGAATCACAGTTAAAGAATCTTTGACAGATGATCATCCATCCCCTGTTTAGATGATGGAGAGTCCATCACCTTCCAACCCCAGTCTGGGAAGGGGTGCACTCATGAGGTTAGCCACAATCCAGATCTATCCTGTCGCTTCTTATGAAACACTGCTTTTTGACACACCTTTCCCTGAAACCAGCTCCGATCCAAATTGAGAAAAAGAGGGACCTAGCTGTGTTTTAAGCAGGGCTGGATTTAGATGAAGCGAGGCCCTAGGCTACTCCACTTGTGAGGCCCCTCCCCACCCCCCACCCACACAACTAGAAGAAAATGGAAGAGTGTTATAAACAAAATTGAGTGGACCCAAGGATGATGACGGATATTTAAAATTCTACAATTCACAATTTCTCCCATGCTTTGCCCTTGCATGAAGTCTTGGGTTTGTAATTTTGGGAGAGGGGAGACTGCCCACTGGGGAGCGGGCGGGCTGGTGAGATGCCCTAGATTTAGAGGCCCTAGGCTTCAGCCTACTTAGCCTATACATAAATCCGGCACTGGTTTTAAGCCACCCCCCCACACACAACGCAGGTGCCTGCCCTTTCCTCTGCACATCCTCCTTTGCAACAGGTGTGAAGGAAATTGCTGCCTAAGCAAGCGAGCAGGAAACAAAGACTAAGCAGATAAATCTCCCCCTCTATTTCTCCTTGAGAAATATCTCCCTCTTCGATCTGCAAAGCAACAGATTGGAGAAGGCAGAAGGACCACCCTTCCCCCTCCCCGCCGCAATTGCTCGGCCCCTCGTTAGCTCTACGCAGAAATCCGCCTGGCTGTTTCTGGCGGGGCCTGGCTTTCCCTTTGATTCCCCCCTGCCCCACATTTTCCCTTTGGAGAGATAGCAATTTTTGTTGCTGAAGAAAAGAGGCAAATTAAAACTCGAAAGCTAGAGAAAGAAGGAGGCGTCACTTTTGTCTGTTTGTTTATTTATTTCCCGGCCAGTGTCCAGGTCGATTTTGAGATCGTTTCTCCATCTCTTCCCCCACTCCCTCGCATAAGTGCTTTGCCAGAGACAAACCAGAGAGGGAGTCATTCAGCTCCTCTGCTGAGGGAGAGAAACACATAACCGAGTCACGAAGCTCGGTCAATGCAGGGAACACTCCGACGCCAAATTGAACTTTCCTTGCCTCGCAGTGGTCTTTGAAAGCATTCAATTATCTGCCTGCACCTATAGAAAAATGTTGGAATTGCTTCCCAGGGCCTTTAAAAGGCTCGGCACATGAAAAGGCACTCGTGCACTGGCTCAGCGGCAGCAGCCCCACCAGCTAGCAAGAGAAACAACCCGCCTGTTTGCTTTGGATAGAACAGAGGTACAATCCGGCCCATTTCTGCCTCTGCCTCCAGAGTATTTCGCTCCCCTCTGCTCCTGGAGTGGCCTTCTTGTCCGAGATGCAGAATTCTGTTTGTGGGAGACAATGCATGCAGCCAGATCAAAGGACAGGTCACAAAGCTTGGGTGTAGCCAGGATTTATGTTAGGGAGGGGCAGGGAGCCAGGATTTACCTTTGGTGGGGAGTGGCCGTTGAGACCATATAACACCAGTGTGGCTGAACATTCCCACAACCAGTCCTGAAAGACCTACATTGGCTCCCAGTACATTTCCGAGCACAATTCAAAGTGCTGGTGCTGACCTTTAAAGCCCTAAAGAGCCTTGGCCCAGTATACCTGAAGGAGCATCTCCACCCCCATCGTTCAGCCCGGACACTGAGATCCAGCTCTGAGGGTCTTCTTGCGGTTCCCTCCCTGCAAGAAGGAGGTTACAGGGAACCAGACAGAGGGCCTTCTTGGTGGTGGCACCCGCCCTGTGGAACACCCTCCTATCAGATGTCAAGGAAATAAACAACTATCTGACTTTTAGAAGACATCTCAAAAAGCAGCCCTGTTTAGGGAATTTTTAAATGTTTGATATTTTATCGTGTTTTTAATATTCTGTTGGGAGCCACCGAGAGTGGGCGGGGTATAAATAAGAAATTACTATCACCACCACCACCACCACCATCATCACTATCATCATCCTCCTCCTCCTCTGTCTGGCTCTGCCTAGCAGATTCAGAATGAAATGTCTCAACAACAGTTGTTTTAAATTACTTTCTTCTGACCCCAAGTGCTCAGAAAAAAATCTATCAAAATCTTTCTACAATTTCTACTTTTAGTTAAGTATTTTTATTTGTTTACTTGATTTGTGGTTACAGAGGAAGAACACTGGGGGATTAACGGATCCATTTGCCTGGCTGCAGGGGCATTGGAAGGGGGGACAGTGGAAGCAGACTGCCCTGGGTGCCCTCACTGAGGGGAGTGACATTCGGCATGCCGCCCGCCCGCAACTCCCAAGCCTATCCCAAACCGTCGGGGTAAGGGGAGGGAGCTGTGTCACTTGGCCGGCGACATTCCCCCCTTCCCTCTTCGTTTTGACAGCTTGGGGGAGGCTTGGGAATTGTGGGCGGGCAGCGCGCCAAATGTCCACCATGGGCAGCTCACTCCGCCCCTGGCTGCAGGGGACACACACAGTGCTCCAGACACCCGAGCGGCTATCCTGCGCCTGGGAGGGCACCCTCTGCTCTACGCCCCCCTTGGGAGTGAGCCTGCCCTGGGCAGTGCAGGCATATGCTCCACCGCTGCCTGTTTGAAGACCCCCCAACCCAGTTCCTCAGAGCAAAGCTAAGAGAAAGAAACCTAACCCTGCAACTCCCCAGCTCGGTTAATCCTGTGGCCTACTTCCCTCCTCGTTCCCAACTGCATGTTGTTCTGTGCCTGCTCAAAAATTGAAAAAAATCACAAATCCAAATATTAGAACAGGCTAAAGTGATATTGTGGGATCAGAGGCATCAGGGGACCATGTGTGGGTCTCTATGCTTCCAAATACCAGTTGCTGGAATCCACAGGAGGGAAGGGGGTTATTGTGCTTGAATCCTGCTTGCAGGTTTCTCAAAGGCATCTGGTTGGCCACTGTGAGAGCAAGATGCTGGACCAGATGGGTCCCTTTGGGCTGATCCGGCAGGCTCTTCTTGTGTACTTATTCTGGATTACAAAATTAGTTTATTTGTAACTGTATTCCTATGCTGCTATACAGTGGTACCTCGGGTTACAGACGCTTCTGGTTACAGACGCTTCAGGTTACAGACTCTAGTAACCCAGAAATAGTACCTCGGGTTAAGAACTTACATTAAAGCCATGGTTTTCCCAGTAGTGATGTATGGAAGTGAGAGCTGGACCATAAAGAAGGCTGATCACTGAAGAATTTATGCTTTTGAATTATGGTGCTGGAGGAGACTCTTGAGAGTCCCATGGACTGCAAGAAGATCAAACACATCCATTCTTAAGGAAATTAGCCCTGAGTGCTCACTGGAAGGACAGATCGTGAAGCTGAGGCTCCAATACTTTGGCCACCTCATGAGAAGAGAAGACTCCCTGGAAAAGACCCTGATGTTGGGAAAGATGGAGGGCACAAGGAGAAGGGACGACAGAGGACGAGATGGTTGGACAGTGTTCTCGAAGCTACAAACATGAGTTTGACCAAACTGCGGGAGGCAGTGGAAGACAGGAGTGCCTGGTGTGCTCTGGTCCATGGGGTCACGAAGAGTCGGACACGACTAAACGACTAAAGAACAACAACAAGCTGGTGTTCAACGTTAAAAGAGAAAGTGCCATTTGTAAACCACAGAGAAAAAGCATGGACTGGCTAATCAGTGGTGTGTGCTGAAATTTTTCATAGGGGCACAGCTAGGGTGATGTCCTGACAACATCACACCAAGCCTCTGACAGTATGCTAGAACTCTCTTGCCTCCTTCCCCAAGCCAGGTGGGCTTTGAGAAGGTGGTAGGAGGGCTCTCGGACCCATCAGAGCATTATGCCTCACTCCCTAAGCTGGGCAGAAGCTTCCTGGGCTTTGGGAAGGAGACGCCAGGGGAACATTTAGGGGACTAGCCTAGTCCCCCTAATCCACTGATTGCACACCACTGTGGGCAATCAAAAATAAAAATCTTGCAGCTGCACAGGCCTGCCAGCATAGAAAAGTCTTCAAGAGACACCTGAAAGTCAAAAGGGAGGGTACCTGTTGTGTTTCTGCTGAAAGACTGTTCCACAGAGTGAGATCAGCAGTGACACTAAATGTCCAGCTTCTGGCCAAGGCTAAACAAGGTTCGGCAACACAGAGAACGCATAACCACCCTCTTCCAGATGATCGCCGTGATCCTGGAACCAAGTTTGATGGAGGGAGGAGACAAGAATGATGCCCCATGCATGATAGACTTTAATGAAGGGCCTCTTGTCGCAGGGTACTTCTAGCCATTTATAATCAGTCTGAAAAGGTAATTTGAAAGTACTAAGAAATTATATACATCTATACGTTTAGTATGTCGGTCTGCCTGTAGGAGAGCCAGGAGTGGCTTTGCTTCTTTGTTGAGTGGGTGCTTGGATTTCTTGCTGCTTAACATTTGAAGGGGCACCAGCAGAATGAGACCTAGAATTTATTATTATTATTTATTTAATTTCTGTTCCGCCCTATACCCGAAGGTCTCCGGTTCCAGAAAAAGGGGCAACCAAATGGATCAAGGGAATGGAACAGCTCCCCTCAGAAGACAGGTTCCAACATTTGAGGCTCTGAGCAAGAGGTGGTATTAGAGAACATTATAAGATTATGCGTGGCATAGAGGAAATGGATAGAGAAAGGGTTCTCTCCCTTTCTCATCAGAGGAGAACTCATATGCATCCAACGAAGCTGAATGTTGGGAGAATCGGAAGAGACAAAATGAAGAAAGGCCTCTTCAAACAGCGTAGAATTAAACTATGGAACTCACTCCCACAGGAGGCAGAGATGGCTTTGAAGTAGGACTGGACACGTTCATGGAGGAGAAGCCTGTCTATTAGTATCTACTAGTCTCTACCACCTTTCATTGAAAATGCTAAGGTGGTACCCAACAGTAATGTAATAATAATAATAATAATAATAATAATAATAATAATAATAATAATAATAATAATAATATATTTATACCCCACCCATCCGGCTGGCTTTCCCCAGCCACTCTGGGCAGCTCCCAACAGAATACTAAAAGCACAATAAAACATCAAACATTAAAAATTTCCCTAAACAGGTCTGCCTTCAGATGTCTTCTAAAAGTCATCATTTAAAAGAATTTAAAAATCTACAGAACGTTTTAATACCAGCTTTTGATCCTAGCAAGCCCCATCAGCCCATTCGGCATGTAAACTAGACATAAGCCAGTTGAGATGTCATCATGGCTTCCACCGCAGGACCTTAGGAGTTGCAGAGAACCCATCAGAGAAGTCTTTCAACACCCTCTGGCAACTTTCTCTAACCTGCTGCTCCTGTCCCAAATGCTTAGGTCTATATCTTCCATCAGCCCCAGACAGCCAGCAGGACTATTCTGACTGGGGATGTTGGGAGATGCAGTCCATGATGCCTACAGGCTGCACCCATTTTCAAAGGCACCCTCAAGGCAGAAATGGTGCAGAAGCAGTGGTCAGGGAAAACATGGGTATGAATGGGGTTTATTTTTTTAAGGGCATATTTGTACATGTAAGCAGTGGCAATGGTAGTGGGCTGTTCTGCCGCTAAAATAGGTGTTGTTTTAAGTCAAAAATTGAAACCGGAGAACATTCTGCAGAGCCTCTGCAGAGCCTAGCACGTCCCTCCTAATGGTCCAGCGACATTGTGATTCTGAATCAATGCAAGACAATGAAATGTCAAGATGGCTGCAGCCGACGTCCCAGCTCTCGGTCTGCCTGACCTTCTCACTGTCAGAAAATGCATCTCTCCAGCACGCTTCCCCCTCACAAGCTTTGCCCGTAGCCGGCTTAGCTGAGATGAGAGGCTCTGCAATTGTTCGGATAATGCTCAGAGGGCAAACTGGTTTTCCAAGAGTACAATTCTCCATCTATTAACCCACAGGTCCAGCAAACTCCAGCTTTGTCCGCTTTCCCAGAGCCGGCTATTACTGTGCACGCTCATTATTGCCCTGTGCTGAAAAGGACCGGAGGGGGGAGGAAGGGGGGGGTTGGATCCCTTGGTGTTATTCTTGTCCATAATACATGTCAAAATGCAGAGGTACAAGGTGTCTCTGGGAAATGCATATGTATGAGATGGGGTCAAGGAGGTCAGCCGGCAGCCAGCTGAAAGATGGGGCACTGGCTAAATCTCCAGCGATTACCTGCCCCATCTTCAGCCCGATAGCTTGCACATACCATGCTGGCTCAAAGCTGGCACCTGCCTGTCAAATGTTTGCAAGCGGCTGCCAACATTTGCTAAGATACTTTGGAGGCAGGCAGGGGACGGAGAAATGGGACAAGAGGAGCAGAACCAGGTAGAGGGTGTGGGGTGAGGGAAAAGGCCCAGAGGCAGGAGGGACAGTAGATAAGGTCCCAGAAGGTCTCAGGTTCATTCCTCACCATCTCCAGTTTGAGCCAAGAGAGATCCCTGCATGAGATCCTGGAGAGCCACTGCTAGAGAGCATAGGAAGTTGGCCCTTCCCAAAGAGGAACATAGGAAACTGCCTTATAGGAAGACAGACTGTTGGCTCATCTGGTTCAGTATTGTCTACACCAGTGTTTCCCACACTTGGGTCTCCAGCTGTTTTGGGACTACAGTTCCCATCATCCATAGCTAGCAAGACCAGTAGTCAGGGATGATGGGAACTGTAGTCCAAAAGCAGCTGAAGACCCAGTTAGGGAAATGCTGGTCTACAGTGATGGGCAGTGGCTCTGCAGGGTTTCAGGCAGAGGTCCCTTACTGGGATTTCAAAGGCAGAATTGATGTCCGGGGGGGATATCTGAAAGGTGACTCCTTGTCCTGGATCTTAGCATCTTCTTCATGCAAAGCAGATGCTCTACCACTGAGCTGTGGTCCTTTCCCATATATGGAAAGCTGAGGAGGACTGGCCACATCTGGATTCAGTACACCTAGCCCAATCCTTGTGAATTTGTGAATCTAGCCTCATTGAGGGGCAGTATTTTAATATGATTAGGAAAATGAGAGTACCCTTAAACAAAGAAAAAAAGCACTGGATAGATGGATAGACGGATAGACGGATAGATGGATAGATGATAGATAGATAGATAGATAGATAGATAGATAGATAGATAGAGATAGATAGATGATAGATAGAGATGATAGATAGATAGATAGATGATAGATAGATAGATGATAGATAGATAGATAGATGATAGATAGATAGATAGATAGATAGATGATAGATAGATAGATAGATAGATAGATGATAGATAGATAGATAGATAGATAGATAGATAGATAGATAGATAGATGATAGATAGATGATAGATAGATAGATGATTAGATGATAGATAGATAGATAGATAGATAGATAGATAGATAGATAGATAGATAGATAGATGATAGATAGATATAGATAGATATAGATAGATGATAGATAGATAGATAGATGATAGAAGATAGATAGATAGATAGATAGATAGATAGATAGATAGATAGATAGATAGATAGACGATAGATAGATAGATAGATGATAGATAGATAGATAGATAGATATAGATAGATATAGATAGATAGGTCCGCTCACCTTCCCTGGTGGGGGGTGTTGCGGCCAGGCATTTGGGACCTCCCAGTGACTTGGCTGGGGTGCAGAGAGATGCTGCCCGCATCATGGAGACTCCCAGCCATGTCATGCCCCTGGCTGTCCAATCGGCACAGCCGAGGGCGTGGCCTCTGCCTCTTTAAACTGTGGCATCCTCCTTTTGTCTCCTCGCCGTATCTCCCAGCCCACCCACCCTCTTTTTATGAGTTGCTATAACAGCAACCTTGCTATGGACAAATGTGGCCCGCCATATTGTTGGGGCTGAGTAGGAATTTTTCTCACTTGGCAAATTGGCACCAGCCATTCTGTTTTTGCCTACCTTGTAGCAATTGTCACAACTTTGTACAGTTAGGTATTGGGTAAGCCTTTGTTTATGGGAGGGGAGGTTGTAGCCTCTGCCTGCCCCTCCTTGATAAGGGTATCCTGTTAAAGTGATCCGGGGGTATGGACCCTGTCTGAAGTCTGGACGTGGGCTGGGGCCATTCCATGACCCCAATGGGGACCCTGTGGGGGAGTCCTATTTGATGTATGTCATAGGGCTGCCCCTAGTAGTGGTTTACCCTTAGTGAGACTCCCTTCAGACGGTCGTGATATAGTCTGGTTTCACCCAGTGCCTAAGCCAAACTGCTTACATCTGTAACCAATAAAGTTGTGGCCTATTTTATCCCATTAACCTAAAATATTTGTGTCTGTTTGTTTATTACCTAAGGGAACTGGCAGCCCAGGACCTTGGCACGCAAATAGATAGATGATAGACATAGATAGGTGGGTAGATAGATAGATGGATAGATGGATAGATATAGATAGATAGATAGATAGATGATAGATAGATAGATAGATAGATAGATAGATAGATAGATAGATGATAGATAGATGAAAGATAGATGATAGATGATAGATAGATAGATGATAGATAGATAGATAGATAGATAGATAGATAGATAGATAGATAGATGATAGAGATAGATAGATAGATGATAGATAGATAGATAGATGATAGATAGATAGATAGATAGATAGATAGATGATAGATAGATTAGATAGATAGATAGATAGATGATAGATAGATTAGATAGATAGATAGATAGATAGATAGATAGATAGATAGATAGATAGATGGTAGATAGATAGATAGATAGATAGATAGATAGATAGATAGATAGATGGATGGATGGATGATAGAGCAAGCAGCTGATTTTGGAATTGTGAGGAAGAGCATTTGGCCCCCACTGAAGCCCTTCACTAAAGGTGCAGAGCTCCTTTATCAGTCAGTCTAAAACCTCTCCCTTTCTCACATCTAGTAGAGAGGAGGCAGCAAGTGTTAGTGCATGCTTTGGATTGGGGCCTGCTGAGCCCCAGGATCAGGTCCACTATGGACGCCTCTGCCTGTTAGCTGCTGGTGCAGCGTCTTGGTGACCTGGCTTCACTGATGCAGCTCTGGATCCTGCTGGGCAGCTCTTCTGCCGGTCCAGGCTGCCCACTCAGCCCCTGCTCTGACTACTGTGGCTCTGTGCCATGCTCAGCATTGGCAAAAGTGAAGAGCAGGTTGGTAAATCCGAAGTGGGGGACCCTGGCACCGATGTCCTGCTTGTGCGCCCTCCTCTAATCTCCATTCCCAACCCATATATTGTTTTCTCGCTTTCTGAGACACCGAGGCTCCCCAGGGGGCAGAAATGAAAGGGAGCCTTGAAGATGTGAAGTTCTGGGAAGGAAGAGAGGTGAGGCTGCCAGAGGATGAGCTGAACAAAGGGCTGGGATGGAAAGTAGGGAGGGTGGAGAGAGAGGAAGGAGGGTGGCGGAGGAGAACATCAAGCAGGGCAGGGCAGGATGTGGGTCATCTGAGTCAAGTCCATCATTTCTTATGCCAAGATGAAAGGTCTGTGTGTGCATGTGTGCTTTTTTTAAATGAAGAGACGACCCTCCTCTTCTCTGGCTTGCTGTGACCCCTGATAAATAAATACTGTAGTGATGTTAGCCCTCTTTAGATGTCAAAACAGGGCTTTAGGAATGCAGATTGAGGGTCCATAGTTTAGTGGGGGGGGGGAGTTCAAGCCTTGAATGCACAGCAACATAGGAAGGTCTATCTAGCCCAGTATTGTTGACACTGATTGGCAGCAGACATCACCAAACTTGCAAGCTTTGCTGAGAAGCAGTCTTACAGTGGAGGGAGGGAGGAAATGAAAACAAGCAGAGAACACTCCAAAACCCACCAAATGAGCATCCATTGGATTCTTTAACCTGGCTATTAAAGTGATGTAAAATGGATAATGTGCCTCCTCCCCGCTCTAAAAACATGCACAATGTTCATTTTTGAAAACTGCCATTTGTGTCGAGCATTTGCTTTGAACTTCTCGGTAGCGTGTTATTATCAATCATCCACGAACTCCTTATCCTTCATCATGGACTGAATGTGTCTGCCTCACACTTCATTTTCAGGACCCTGTTAGTAGCACCTGAATAATGGGATGCATAATGAGGGTGAATAATGGCTGGAACTGGGAATTTCTGGTTGGACCATTAGGACGAGGTTACACTACTCCTATTTTGTAGGCTATCCACTGTCTGCCAATACATTGCCAGATTTAAACTGTTAATATTGAAACATACGGCCATAAACAGCTCGAGGCTCCAAGTATCAGAGGAACACCCTTCCCTGGATCAACCACCCCAAGCTTTTGCTCCACTGGCTCTTTATGGCCAAGTATGTGGTTAGACAAGACAAGGCCTTTTCTGTGGTGGCACCTTGCCTGCAAAACTCTTCCTACTATTAAAGCTTTTTTAGCGGACTTTGGATGCAAAGTTAAATCATGCATGTTCCCCAGGCCTTTGGTGGAAATTGATAAGCAGTCTAGAGCCTGGAAGTGGGTCTCTTGCCCTCTGCTGGATCCAGGGCCGTCTTTAGCATATCTGGCGCCGTGGTGCAAATATTCCTCCGGCACCCCTCCCATTCCATTTCCCAGAGTTGTCGACCTTTTTTTAGGGAGGGAACACCAGCAGTGGCGGAGGAAGCCTCTTGGGACGGAACGGCACTGCCAGTGACACACCCAGTTTTATGGGGCTAGAAGAGGCAGGCAGTGGCTGGAGGGTGGCTCCTCTGGTGGGGAAGAGGCAGAAGCTGGACGTGGCACCACCCAGCTTGGCTGGCCGCTTCATGTCACAGTGGCCATGGCAGGTGGAGGCTCTGGGTGCGGCACTGCTTCAGTGTGGCATGGTGAAGGCGGGCGAGGGTGGTGAGTGGGACGAGGGAGCCGGCCCCGTGGAGATCCATGGTACCTGATGCCTAGCTTGAAGACGAAGACGGCTAGCAGAAGGGGCGCTGTGCACTTCTGTGCCTCAACCCATTGGGTGAGCGAGAACACCGAGTGAGCAAGCCTGCGTCGAGTGAGCAAGGGCGCGTGTGCCACTCCCGCCAAGTGTCAGCTCGGTTTTTTTCCTTTTAGCCTTCTGGCGCCCTGCAGAATTCAGCGCCTGCAGGCTAAAAGGGAAAAAACCGAGCTGACATTCAGTGGGAGCAGCGCATGCACCCTCGCTCACTTAGCGTGCTTATTTGGTTTTTCCCGGACTCTCGCCTGGTGCCCTCCAGAACTTGGCACCCAGGCGCCCTGCACCACTAGCATCTATGGGTAAGATGGCCCTGGCTGGATCCTGCTTATTGTTTTATTCTGTTGTTTAATTGTTGACTTTATCATTTTATTTATTGTCTTATTACTGATTGTAATAATAAGTAACTAAGTTAGCAAAAAGTCCCCCACCCCAAACACAGAACCAGATTTTCTCAATATCTTGCACCAATTCAAATGGAGGAAAGGAAGGATGGAATAAAAATACTGTGAAAGCAAGCATTGTGTGTCTGGGGGGAAGAGGGAGCACATTCCCCCGCCCAGCCAGGATTTTTCCTTCTGTAGTTCCATTAGAATGAACCACAGCTCTGCGAGGCTCCCCGCATACTCTTCTGCCAGCCCTCATTCATTCTCAAGTTCCTGGTGAATTGTTTACTCTCCCTCCCCATCTCCAAGCAGGCACCAATTATGCTTTTTTTTTTTAGGTTGCAAAAGTCATCGCCAGGGGAAACATAATCCAGGCTTTGCCATTCTTGGACAGCAATCTTTCCCTCTCTCTTACTTAGTGAATCCTCTGGTCTCCATCCCATATCCAAAGGCCAATAATTTGCAAACTATAAGGTCACTTTCAGCTCTGTTCCAGATGGGAAGGATGAAAAGGGAGCACACATTGCCATTCTGTGTTTATTCTCTTCCAAGCCCAGGCTGGCATCCAGAATCGTTCTCTCTGGCTGGCACCATCTACAGTAGGCGAAGCAAGCAGCTCTCCAAAACTCCACCTTGACAAGCACAAAGGAAGCAAATCAAGAAAACCTAGTTATTGGTACTGCAGAGAATGCATGGAAAGCGGGGAGCACACATGCAACCCTTTTCAAATATCAACAAGCAGAGCCCCACATTAACTCATAGTGGGTGAGAAAGATGGGATGAAGCAGGGAAGAGAGACTTCATCTCTTCCTTTGCCCCTCATTTTGGGTATTTTTGCTCCTTCGTATGAGTACGTTCCTGGATTTTTCATTGTAAATTGGACTAGTGTGTCCTTGTGGCTTAACTAAACAATAGGTGTTTAGTTGTTGTCTTTTAGTTTATTGTAGGAACTACATAATTTGGATAGAAAAATTCCTAGTTCTAACCTAACTAGCTAATCTGGAAAAGAAAAGAAAAAACCACCATGCTTGCTCCTTTGTTCTCAGAGGATAGCTCCAAGATGAATGCCCACAGAACTGGATGTCCTGTAGCTGGCGATGCTCCCATAGAGATAGATGGGAACAATCATTGAGCTTTGATCTGATGTCCAGAAGCCAGATTACTGTATTTCTCTGCATCTTATGCAGGAAATGTGGTGCCCATTCTGGTGCCCAAGGAGTTCATCTAGGCATCCTTTGCTGTGCCCTGGATCTGGAACAAAGAGTGGACATTCTGCCATGCCGCTGTATGGGTGTGCAACAACTTGGTCCTCAGTGTCCACATGTATTGACTCTTGTTTCTGAGTTCACACATTGTGGATCAGGTTGTGGTGCAAGATGAAAATGGAAAGAGGTGAGGGGAGCAGAGAGGTACCAGGCCCTTCCTGGGAACAGTTTAGCTTTAGCATCATCTGTGGCCCATTTGTATGGCGAAGTATTAAAAGAGAAGAAAAGGTATGTGTGTTCTTTTTTTTTGTGGTGTTTGTATGTTGTTGCAACCATTTGCATCTCAGTGGGTGTTTGTGATGGATTTGATTTCCATCAGCTTCCTCCCCTGTTTTCTTGGTAAACATTTGCCACCAATGCTTTTGCAAATCTTCGCACTGCAGAGAGGAAATAAGACCCATCCATTTGTGCCGGCGCTGTTAAAGATTTTCTATAAAGTGCCTGCATTTCCAGTACAGCTGAATGGATTTCATTACAAGGAAAAAAATGTTAGGACAGAAAAGTGCAGTGGAGGAAAATATTGTCTACAATAATGATTCACAAATGCACAAGACCATCCGTAGCCTTGTCTCCTCTACGCCAACTGTGAGGCCAAAAGTTGTTTGAAACAGACTCTAATGTATGGATTTGTTTGAAAAGTCAGGGTGCTTTCCTACATTATTCATCAAGGAGGTGGATTAGCTCACCTTGCTGAAATGTTCTGAGGTGCTGAGGAAAGCAAGCACAGAAAACCTCCCCTTTCCAAATAAGAAGGCAAATTGTTTCCTCATATTGGGGTAGATTAGCATACAGCTAGGAAGTGTCTATGCCCCTTGTGGTGGTGATCACTTTTGTTACTCTTTATTATATTTTTTGTTTGCTCATCTCAGTGAGGTCTCAGGGTGTGTTACAGTAATTTAACAATACGGGGCTATTTTTGGGATGCAGGTGGCTCTGTGGTCTAAACCACTGAGCCTCTTGGGCTTGCCGATCAGAAGGTCGGCAGTTCGAATTCCTACGATGGGGTGAGCTCCCATTGCTCTGTCCCAGTTCCTGCCAACCTAGCAGTTCAAAAGCATACCAGTGCAAGTAGATAACTAGTTACCACTGCGGCGGGAAGGTAAACAGCATTTCTGTGCACTCTGGTTTCCATCATGGTGTTCCGTTGCACCAGAAGTGGTTTAGTCATGCTGGCCACATGACCTGGAAAGCTGTCTGTGGACAAATGCTGGCTCCCTCAGCCTGAAAGCGAGATGAGTGCCACAGCCGCATAGTCGCCTTTGACTGGACCTAACTGTCCAGGGGTCCTTTACCTTTACCCTACCTTTACCAGTTGGTTTTAACCATGGAGGCAAATGAAACCTCCTTGTTCAGAAGAAGCATGTTGAGAGTCCTCCATTGTGATTCCTGCATTGCAGAGGGTTGGACTAGATGACTCTCAGGGTCCCTTCCAACTCTAGAATTCTATTATTCTAATTGTGTGATTGTGGAGACACTTAACACCCTGCTAGAGGCATCTGGTTGGTAATTAGATACCTAATTACATTTACTTTTATTCTGATCCACCAGAGCTCTCTTTGTGATAAAAGTTAGGTGAATCATAGAATCGTAGAATTGGAAGGGATCGTGCAGGAATCTGAACTAAAGCATCCATGGCAGATGCCATTCAGCCTCTGCTTAAAAACCTCCAAGGAAGGAGAGCCCACCACCCTCCAAGGGAGACCACCCCACTGTCAAACAGCTCTTGCCGTCAGAAAGTTATTCCTATTTTTTAAGGTGAGTTAGAAGCTCTTGTTCTTCAACAAGGCTTCGTGACGCTCTGTTTTATCTCCTGAATGGGTAAACAAGTCAAAGGTTGGAGCAAGCCCAGGTGTGCATGTCCTGTGATAACAGAGTATGAAAAGAGTCCCTAGGAGGCTATGGGGGATAAAATTTTGCGTTCTCAGTTACATGGCATCTCAGCTTAACCTTAAATTTAATGTACGCAGCTGAAAAATAACATATGGAGCGGCTCCACCATCAAATTATCAACACAGCAGAGAAGAGAAAACAACAACCTTTATTTTTGGCATATCCAGATAGCTGCAAAGACCAAGGCGTCAGGTTGACGTACAGAAGAAATGCAAAGTTTTGATGATTAACAAATAGATGGAGGCTGTTTCCTGTAGAGTGGCTGTGATCTGAGCATCCTTGCAGTGAGGAATAATAGGAATTGAGCTGTTAATAAAGAGAGGCAGCAGAATTATTTATCCTCCGGCACAGAGGGAGAGAAGGTCTTTCACTGTCTGCATTAAGTCCTCCCCCACCTGCCCAAAGCAGAAGGTTTTTATGCAAAGCAGTGGCAGTTCAGAGATTCTTACAAAGTCAGTTTGGTGGGTGGAGGGGCTCCCTGAATAGTTTTTCATGTTGGTGCAGCTAAAGGCACTGCTAGATAAGAACCAAAGAGACTTGTAAGGGGAGGTGGACCAGCATACTCAGTTACCTTGGAGTTTTTAAACATATTTTCCTGATTTGTTTTATTGACAATATTCTCAGTTCATGACTGCTGTTCAGGGCATTTTTAAATAAAGGAAAATTAGGTGTAGAAACACATAGCTTTGTTGTCATGCCATCAACAACACTTGACATTCAGGCTTTCTTTCTATAATTGCTAATCAAAAGACGAATTTGAAACTTAGAATTTTGAATACTAACCACTTAGTATGCAATTGAATACTGAATACATAGTATTGAAGAAAAATGTCTCACCTGCAAATCTGTGCATTTTCGTGGGGTGGGGTATCTCTGCTCCAGTCTGCATTGTTGCTATGCATAAGATTATTGATCAAACCACGCCCATCTTAGCAGATTTTGGATGCCACCTTTCTATCTAGGGCCATTTCAGGTTGCTGGTTTTAGATCTTCTCCGTGGAATAGGGGTGCACATATTTCAGACTGTATTCCCACCTCCTTGCTCAGAGCACTCCAGTGCTTGACCTGGGAGTGAGAGTGGGTGGGAGTCATTCAATGAAACTGACCTGTAGTCTTGTCAGGACAGGCAAATCAGACACACAATTAGCTTATGGAATTCATTGCCACAAGATTTGGTTCCGATGGCTCTTTTATGTCTCCCTCACCCACTCTGCAGATTTCTGAATGTGTTCTGCCTCCTGAGTTTGATCATTCCATTGACATGGTGTTTTTAGGGGAGAGGGATTTGCAAGAAAATAGCAAAACAAAGAGTTTTGCTGGTCTTGTGAACTATACTCAGTTCTGGGGCATTTAACATTAGCCCAAACATTTCCTGTTTGGACATGTACTCTCTCCTTGCACATCTACCTGTAAACCAGGTGAAAAGTAAGTACCTTAATTGTGTGACTGCTTGTATGCTGGAACCCCTGGTTATAGGGTTGCCACCTGTCCTGTAAAATCAGTGGCATAGCTAGCTGTTCAGGTGCCCAGGGCAGTGTGCATGCCCTGCGCCCAGGGAACGGGGTGAGCCACCCATGGGGGTGAGGCGAGCTGGGGCAGGCATGCTGCGAGGAACCTCACTGCCTCCTTCTCAGTTGTAGGACGGCAGCCTGAAGGGGAGGCGGCGGGCAGACACAAGCCACACATTGCCCTTGGGGGCAGCGTGGAGCCTGCAGGCACCAGAGCCACCGTGTCACTCCCAGGAGAGACACGTGGCTTGGGCACACTGCAGACCCCGAGGTAAGCGACACCCCCCATGGTGTGGTGCCCAGTGACCCCCGCTTTCCCTGGCTACGTCTCTGTTTATTATACAGGTTTGCCCCGTATTTCACTTAAAAATGCTACGTCCTGTATTGACAACAGTTTTGTCCTGTATTCCAGGTCTTCTCTCTCTCTCTCTCTCTCTCTCTCTCTCTCTCTCTCTCTCTCTCTCTCTCTGCCAAGCTAGGGATCCTCTCCAAATGCACGTGTTTGGAAGGGTGTGTGAAAGGTCATGCGTTTAAGCCATGGGTAGGCAAACTAAGGCCCAGGGGCCAGATCCAGCCCAACTGCCTTCTAAATCCAGCCCACAGACGCTCCGGGACTCAGCATGTTTTAACATGAGTAGAATGTGCCCTTTTTTAAAAAATGCATCGCTGGCTTATTTGTGGGGCGTAGGAATTTGTTCGTATTTTTCCCCACAATATAGTCCAGCCCCCCACAAGGTCTGAGGGATAGTGGACCAGCTGACCCCTGGTTTAAGCTCTGGGTAGCCTAGCACAGACGGATTTACAAATTTGTGCATGTGCATGTGTGACAAATTCCAGAGGGGCTATCCTGTTAGGTTGCAGTAGATTGCAATGGATTGCTTTGAAGTCACTTTGGCACAAGATGAAAAAGAAAAAGAAAAGTCCTCCAACCGCACTTCCCTGCCCAGTTCTATATTTTGCCAGAACAAAGGTTGCAACCCTACCCTGGTACCTCTTTTCAATTTAAAATGATTGGCATGGTTGGAGTATCAAGGAAGCAGACGGATGAACTGGCACCAGGGTTCATGGCAGAGCAAATAAATTGCTCGGATGTTTGCTGCTTGCATTTGCTCTCATGGCAGCCATTGTGCTTTCAGACTCTTCCCCACTTCCCTGTTTTGTGCTGTTCCAACATTCCATTTAGAACCTTGGCATTGCTCTCGGGGTCGCGACCCATTCCACTTTTACTGTCTACGTCTGGTTTATGAATCATCTGTTTACAGCCTTGAGAGTGCTATCTGGGTAGCTCGCAAGCCGGCAGGAACAGAATGACATATACACGGCCATGCAGAAGCCAGTATTCTGCCCAAAGAGCATGATGTACATGCAAAATGAACCCAGCAGCATTTAGAGGAGTGAGGTAACCCCACCAAGGGCATTTGAGCCCCTCTGGCAGGGTATAACATGTGACGCCCTGCATATAAGAACATGAAGCTGCCTCACTGTGTCGGGCAAACATTTCATCTAATCCAGCATTCTTCTTTCCAGGCGTCTCTGGGTCCTCACACAAGCAAGACACAAGAATGATGTCCTTTCCCCCAACATTTGTCCTCAGCTTCTGCTGTTCAGAGGCAGTCCTGTTGCCTCTCCCTACAAGAAATTCCCACTTATCTATCACACCTAATTGCCTCTGATTTGCCATCCTTCTCTGTGGCAGGTGAAATAAAGGTTGCTTGAAATTCTCTAATTGTGTGGAGAAAAGTGAGAGGACCTTTATAAATTCCATAAGCCCCTCCTCTCTGGGCTCACCCAAATTTTTATTTAATTTTAGCTTTCATTGCATTTTTAAGTAATTCTTATGCTGTCAGAGCGATTGTAAGCTGAGCTGTACATTGTTTTATTCAGTCTCCCCTAGGGAAGGTTTTATGCTGTTTTTAATTGAAAATTGTTTTAATTATTGCATTTTGTATTTTTTAAAAATATTATATGATTATTTTTGCTTTTTGTTTGAGCTGCCTAGCAAATTATATCATGGGTGGCATAATATTGTCAATTGTTTCGGGATGCCTTGTGGGAAGCAGTTCATGAATGAATGAACAAACAAATAAATAAATGATGTTACCACAGTACCAAAACAATTTTTCAAATAAAAAGAATCCCCAAGCTCAACCTAATCATTAACAAACCGAAACTAAAAATGCACAGCCAAATCTGGCTCTCTGTAGCCTTCCAAAACAATAGATAAGGGTATGAGTGCAATATTAAGGGGATCCACCCTCCCTTGGCTGCCCCCACCCCACATAATTAAAGCACTAGGCATCTATTGGGATAGTCTATTAACTTAAAATTGGTTATTGCTGTCAGTTTTTATTTTCTAAATTTTTTTGCGGGGTGACTTTTGGATTAAACAGATAAAATGTGTATTTGTTGGTCTTTTATAGTTTGTATATAAGTTCATCTTGCATCCATTGAGAAAGGCATAGAAGACATGGAAACGGAATGAAATGAAAGGAGATGAAAGAATGCCCCCAGATATAAACCACAGGGTCTGGGAGCTCTTGATGCTGACTCTACCCCACCCCCCTACAAAAAAAGTCCCGTTACTTGCCCATTATTCTGAAATAAAGCCAGGTTAGCCTTGCAAAAGCACCACTTTAAGAATAATAGCCAAAAACCCTAGCTATTCTGAGGCTAAAATGGTACTAATGGGCCTGGATGCAGATGTTAAGTGGCAATCGATTGCTTGGTGTGGCTCACCTACTTTTGCTCCCTCCAGCAACATTACCGGAGGGGAAGTGAATTTTCAGAGGATACTTATGCAAAAACAAGGGGTGTCAATAGCAATGTCTGTGCTGCTTATCATAGCCTTGATGTTGAGGAGCACCCTCTTGTTTCCCTGGAGTATTTCTCTTCGTTTCTCAAGGTAGGAGGTGATGGATGAGTCTGAGCACCACCTTCCTACCCATCTAGTTTGGGGCTTTAAGCATCGAGTCTTTAGCAAACACCTGCAACAGGCTTCCCCAGCTTGGCACCGTCCAAATGTTATGGAGTGCAACAGCCACCACCCCCTTCCAGCATTGCTATGCTGGCCAGAGGTGATAGGAGGTGTGGTCTGCAAAATCAGGATGATGCCAAGTTGGGAAAGGCTAGTCTAAAAGCATCCTTGGAGAAGGCAAGGAAGGCATCCTAAGGAGATCCTGTTGTCCACACTGGTCCTGCAATGGATCCCTGCAAAAAATGAATCAATACACAAGGGGATGAGTATGAGCTTAAGCTGGCTGCCGCCACCTCCTCTCTATCACCACTACCCCAGCCTGGTGCATACATGCTCAGAAATAGGTGCTGGTGTATCTGACGGCCAATGAAGCTGTGCGCCACATGAATACATCTGGACAGATTGGGAGCTGCTGCCAAAAACAACTTAGCCAAAGTCTAGAATGAGTTGCCATTGCACAGCTCTGTCAAGGGATGGGTGGACTTTTGGGGTCTCTAGCCAGGGTATTCTTCACTTGACCAGTGCAAATGCAACTGAGAAGCTCTTGAACCTGGTGGACTCCTTCCTGTTTGCATTTCTGAGCAGCTGCCCTTTTCCTGCACTCACTAGAAAATCTCCCTCCCTCCCCTTTTTGCCTTTGCTTTCAGCTACAGTCAAAAGCAAGCACTGTTCCTATGCCCAACTATCTCATTCCTGCTCTCCTTCCATTAGTCCCTGTGCTCTCTGATTTTTTAAATTATCTGACTTTGAGCCCTGGCTTTGATGATATGGAACTCTGAGAACCATCACGATCATTTGAGCCACTTAAGACATAAGTAGTCCCGACTCTAATCCAGCCCACTAGTAGCACCTAGCTCCTCTCTGGAGTGGACCTGGCCTCTGGTAGTATCTAAGAGGCCCGTGCTGCGGGGAGAGCAGCCCCAAACCTCAGAGGATTAAGCAGGCTGGGGGGTCCTGCCAGGGACTGATTGCTTTTTTGTTTGAGTTTATAACTTTATTCTAAGAAGACTGCTGCCCTGGGCCTCAGACAAGCGCCGCACCAGCCTGGCATCTAGTATCCATGTGTATGTTTCATAAGTCACCAAGGGCCCCCATTCATCTTGCTCATGATGACAAGTATCTGTATGGAATAACTTTCATCTCCTAGCTTAACACAGGGGTGGATTAGTTTAATTTACTCCATCAGTGGCAGAAAGAAGAGAGAGAATGCTAAGTCAAACGAGAAGGGAAATTGTTTCTTTGTGGGATCATGGGTTCACTTCCATATCTTGCCATATATTGTGGTATCTTCTTAATTAAGTGACACGTTTCTCCAGTCTGCTACAGGGTCACCATATCAAGTAATTTGCTTCCCTCCCTCCACTTCTCCCACTGTGTGTGATCAATGGCCGCGCCGATGGTTTGGGGGTGATGTCACCTTGATCAGCTATTCATAGGCTAGGAAGCTTTTAAATGGGCCAAGAGGGGCCACTCAAACTACAATTAAAAGCACTGCAATTTATTGTCAAAGTTTACCCAAACACTTTAGACAGCGACACTGCCAGGATGACGACAGCGTCTGAAGAGCAGGAGGCAAGAAAGAGGCCTTTGAACACTTTGTATCTCCACTCAGCCTCTGCGATCATTAACTCGGTCGACTTGAGACTCCTAAAGGTCACCACACAATACACATTGTTGCAGTCTTTAATGGATTTTCCCAAGATGTGATTATTTCTCCACTCAAGAATCTGTCGCTGATAATACAGAGGTAGGCAGAGCAAACCCCAGCCATCCTTCTAACGTGGAGCTTAGCAACTTGAGAAACCCCAGATAGCAGTCATAAGGATTCCAACAGCTTAGAAAAGTTTGTATTTTTGTACTTTGGTTAACTCTTAGCAGCGGAAGTGGCTCGGGCCTTGCCTCGCTTCCTTTGGAGAACACCTCTTGTGTTCCCAAGACCCACATGGCTGTGGGCAGAGCTTTAGGAAAGCAATTAGCACTGTGCTTTCTCTCCAACATATAAGCACATAAGAGGAGCCCAGGAGCTGTATCAGGCCAAAGGGGGTCTATCAAGTCCACCATCTTGTTATTACAGTGGCCAACCTGATGCCCCTGATGCAAAGCCTGCAAGCAGGACATGAGCACGACAACAGCAGGTGTTTGGTTATTTGCATTGAACCAGAGAAATGTTATAATGCTGTCAAAAGTTCAAAACATACCTCAGATGCTGTAGTGTGTGCAACACCAGATTGCCCACTACCTGATGCCTTAGGATGGATTTACATACATGGATGTGTGCCAGCAACAATATGCATCCCTTACATCAGAGACTCCACATCTAGAGAGCTTGCAGAGTGTGATAAAGCTTGAGAAAGAACACTGTTGGCCAACCTCACTCACCCGATCAGATCTGGCCATCTCCCAATGACAAAAAGTAGGGACAAAGTAAGGACCGTGATGTAACAGGGACAAGGACCAGAAAACAGGAAATGTCCTGGGTAAACAAGGACAGTTGTGGCAGCACATGCACTGTGTGGAGAACAGCTACCCAGGAGTCTAGCCAGGCTCCTGGCACAAATGAGAGAGGTGGGAATCATAGAATCATAGAATCATAGAATCATAGAGTTGGAAGAGACCACAAGGGCCATCGAGTCCAACCCCCTGCCAAGCAGGAAACACCATCAGAGCACTCCTGACATATGGCTGTCAAGCCTCTGCTTAAAGACCTCCAAAGAAGGAGACTCCACCACACTCCTTGGCAGCAAATTCCACTGTCGAACAGCTCTTACTGTCAGGAAGTTCTTCCTAATGTTTAGGTGGAATCTTCTTTCTTGTAGTTTGGATCCATTGCTCCGTGTCCGCTTCTCTGGAGCAGCAGAAAACAACTTTTCTCCCTCCTCTATGTGACATCCTTTTATATATTTGAACATGGCTATCATATCACCCCTTAACCTCCTCTTCTCCAGGCTAAACATGCCCAGCTCCCTTAGCCGTTCCTCATAAGGCATCGTTTCCAGGCCTTTGACCATTTTGGTTGCCCTCCTCTGGACACGTTCCAGTTTGTCAGTGTCCTTCTTGAACTGTGGTGCCCAGAACTGGACACAGTACTCCAGGTGAGGTCTGACCAGAGCAGAATACAGTGGCACTATTACTTCCCTTGATCTAGATGCTATACTCCTATTGATGCAGCCCAGAATTGCATTGGCTTTTTTAGCTGCCGCGTTTGTTTCTCCAGTTTGTTTCTCCACCCCACCTTCCAGAACGAGACACACATCTGCTACTTGCCCGACCTGCAGGTTGAAAAGACAGCCCCTGATGTGAGGTGACATTAACAGCTGCTTAGCAACCGCAGCTGCATAGTTGGTCACTGACCAATCAGGCAGCAGGGGAGGGGAAATGTCAGCAATGTCCACCTGCATCCTTTCCACCTGGCATTTTGAACTAGGAGATACTTTGGGAAAGAAGGGGAATGAGAAAGCTGGGGCATTTAATCCAAAGCCCCCTTTATGTAAAGGTAAAGGGACCCCTGACTATTAGGTCCAGTCGTGGCCGACTGGGGTTGCAGTGCTCATCTTGCTTTATTGGCCGAGGGAGCCGGCGTACAGCTTCCGGGTCACGTGGCCAGCATGACTAAGCCACTTCTGGCAAACCAGAGCAGTGCACGGAAACGCTGTTTACCTTCCCGCCGGAGTGGTACATATTTATCTACTTGCACTTTGACGTGCTTTCGAACTGCTAGGTTGGCAGGAGCAGGGACTGAGCAACGGGAGCTCACCCCGTCATGGGGATTCGAACCCCCGACCTTCTGATCGGCAAGTCCTAGGCTCTGTGGTTTAACCCACAGCACCACCCACGTCCCTTTATGTACATAACTTAATAAGAGTCCTGCTGGATCAGGCCCATGTAGTCCAGCTTCCAACTCTCACAGTGGCCACCTGGATGCATGTGAGACACCAGCAAGCAGAACCTGAGCACAAGTGCGCTCTCCCCTCCTATAGCTTCCAGCAACTGGTATTCCGAAGCATTACTGCTTCTGACTGTGGAGGTAGAACATGGCCATCATGTGGGATACTTCCTCCCTCTCCCCCACCTCCCGAAACCCACCCATCTTCTTTTCCCATAAAGGCTTCTTTTCATTGCTCATTACCTGCTTGATCAAAACTGTTTCAAATTATGAAGGCAGCAGCAGGAAGTCCAAGTTGACCTGGAGAAGCCTTTTGGCTGCCTGCCTGCCTGCCAACCAGAGCAATGGGACTCTGCGGGGAGCTAATGGCTGTTAGTATCTTCAAAGGAAGTGCTAAGAGGCCAACAATGTAATTACCATGTATATGTTATGCTAAGTGGCCCTTGAGTTTTCCCTGCCACAGAGAGGACTGGGGGACATTTCACCTTCTTCTTCCATTGGGTATCAACCCCCCAAAACATACGGTGGGGTGGGGAAGAGGCATTTAATGCAGGAAATGAGCATTTCTTAATTTGCAGGGTGCTCTGTAGTAGCAGTAATAATAATGCTATTAAATTAAAATGAGCTAGTGGTGGCTACACTTTCCCCCTCATATTGTGAAGCCATTAACACAGGGGTAGCCAACATGGTGCCCTGCAGATGGTGTGAATTATGACTCCCATCATCCCTGAACATTGAGCATGCTGGCTGAGGCTGATGGGATTTGTAGTCCAACAACACCCAGAGGGCCACCAGTTCCCTGCATTAAAATGAGACTTTACCAGTGAGTTACCAATTGCCATTCTTGTGATACAGAAGGAGTGGCTGCTCTCTTCTCTAAGGACATGACATGTCCTACTATAGCCCCATGGTTCTTCTGCCCCATATGTCCAGCATAGGTTGCTGCTTGAGATCTGGTGGTGCAAACCTCTCTTTGCTCCACAGTGGCTGAAGCAAGCCAGTGAGATCTAGCTCTAGGTCAAAATTTCATAAAAGGTTAAGCAGGATCACGCTCAGTCTCCATGATCCAGATCTTTGTAGGCAAACACATGACAACTGGGGGCTGGGGATTCAAGCCTGTCTGAATCAGACCCAGGTGGGAACTGGCTGAGGACAGACTGATGTTGGTGGGGCAGTATCCTATTTGCCCTAATGGACCAGACTCCATTATTTATGAACAAGTGCTCATTGCCACTTGCACGCCCCAGTCACTTCTGAGCCCTGAATTAATCTGAGCCACATAGAGTTGAAAGAGGAAGTGACAAACAGCACCCCTTCTCCAACTTCCTCCTTCAGCTCTATGTACTTTTCAAGGGAGAGAAAGCTATCCACCACGCCACCTCACCGAGTGAGGGGGCATTCAAAGGGTTTGTGGGCACCAGGGAAAGACCTCAAAGTTGCCAATGCACCCATAGCTCCCACACAGGTAGTCCCCGATCTGGAGAAAGCTGGTGAAGCAACCTTACAAAAGCAAAACTGTTCTAGATCTGGTGAATGTGTGACTGGGATGCTGCCTATAAACCAAAGAGGAATATGGTGATTATGATAGTAATATGCTGCAGCATACGCATCTGATCTTTTGGGTTATTTGTGGGGGGTTTTGGGGGGGAAGGGGTTCACCTGAAAGTCCCCCTCCGGCAACTGCTGGTTTTTTTGTTTGTTTTTTTGATACTGTTGAAATGGTTTGAATTTGCAACTTTTGTTTGAATTTGGGTCTTTTGTATTGCTCATTCTTGCATTATTTTGTATTTACGTGTATCTGTTTATTCATTGTGAGCCACCCTTGGGAGCCTTTTGGGCTTAAAGGCGGCATATAAATGAACGGTAACAACACAACACAGCACAGCACAGCACAGCACAACACAACACAACACAACACAACACAACACAACACAACATACTTCTAGTCCCCAAATCACAGAAATAAGAGCTGCCAGCCCATGTGTTGAATGGACCAGTTTAAATTAGGACTGTGTGAATTTGTGTGTGTGTGTGTGTGTGTGTGTGTATCTCACATACTTACCTATAGCTGTGCAGAACACCAGTGAAAATACATTCGTTTCTGGGTGAGGGCGATAGTATTTGTGCAGAGGCAGGGACTGGAACAAGGAGCTCATCAAGTGAGAACGTTAATAAAATGAACATCTGCGAAGTTTCTGTCACTTGTGGGAATTGTAGCCATAGAAAGAGAAAGAGAGCGGGTGTGCGAGAGAGAAATTAAGATTCATGAATACACATCTTAATCCATCAATGATCATTACACATTTATTATTTGGTTAGAATAGCGACTCTTAGATGGCAACAGAGATCAGGACTTCAGTGCTGCATGTTAAGAGTGACACAGCCAGGGGAATTGTCCTTATTCGCTCACCCTCCTAGCTATTACTATTCAGTGGGGTTTCTAATAATATTAAACCTGCTAGGTCCCACAAGGCTCCTGGTGGGGCTATGATGACACAGGCAGAACCACCTCAAATTCTTCTTTGTGACTCTAGAAGGCATATCCAGTAATGACTTGTGACAAAGGGCTGTGGCTCAGTGAAAGAGCATCTGATTTGCGTTCAGGTTCAACCCCCAATCTAGACAGCATCTTAAAAGGTAGAGACATCACCTTGCCAACAAAGATCCGTATAGATTGGAAGAAATTTAAAACATATCTTAAAAACTGTTGTAATTTGGATGAAAAGTAGGAGGTCAGGGAGATAAGAAACAAAGAACTACAGCTGTTACTAATAAGTTAATGAAGTTAAATTTATGAAATGACCAAAATAAATTTATGACTGAAGGGTTGCTGGGAAAATTTGAAATAAGGATGCAGAAAAGGGGTGGTATGGGGAGGTCCATTTTATGTTTGTTTAAGTGTTTTATGTTTTTGTTGTGTTTTTTATTTGTGGAAAATTAATAAAATTTATTTAAAAAAAAACAAAACAAAAAAAACAAAGATCCGTATAGTAAAAGCCATGGTTTTCCCAGTCATGATGTATGGAAGTGAGCAGTGGACCATAAAGAAGGTTGATCGCCGAAGAATTCATGCTTTTGAATTATGGTGCTGGAGGAGACTCTTGAGAGTCCCATGGACTGCAAGAAGATCACACCTATCCATTCTTAAGGAAATCAGCCCTGAGTGCTCATTGGAAGGACAGATCCTGAAGCTGAGGCTCCAATACTTTGCCACCTCATGAGAAGAGAAGACTCCCTGGAAAAGACCCTGATGTTGGGAAAGATTGAGGGCACAAGGAGAAGGGGACAACAGAGGACGAGATGGTTGGACAGTGTTCTCGAAGCTACCAGCATGAGTTTGACCAAACTGCGGGAGGCAGTGGAAGACAGGAGTGCCTGGCGTGCTCTGGTCCATAGGGTCACGAAGAGTCGGACACGACTAAACGACTAAACAGCATCAATCCCCAATGATATGTCTAGGTGCAGCTTGGAGAGACCTGCCTGAAACCCTCAAGAGCCACTGCCACTCAGTGTAGGCAATACTGACCTAGATGGACCAATAGTCTGCTGCTTCCTATGTTCCTATATGTAATTACCAATTGCAAAATGGCAGGCTCAGAGCCTGGTGAAAAGAGAAAAGGTGTTGGTGTGCCTGCAATTTTCCTCTCATGTATTTTCAGAAACAGGAAAATAAAGTTTAAAGACTAAAAGAAAAGGTGGTGGCACACATGCCACCACTCCTGACAGGAAGACTTCCTGAATTTGTTCAGATCAGCTGGCAGGAAGGTTTGGAGAGGGACTTGTGGGTTCAGCTTTGATGGAATCTTTCTTGAGCTTGTCCAAAGAAAATGACAGGGTGGGGAGGAGGGAGAAAACTCTGCGTGTTCAGGCAAGGAGATTGAAAACAGAGAGTCAAATCATAGAAGTGAACCAGGCAGTTCTTGACTTTTACACAGTTTACACATTTACTTGCACTTCCCCCCATCCCAGAATAGAAGCAAAGGAGACTCCACTCCCATGCAACAAAAACCTCTTCAGCACCAAGTTCTGTGTGGGCATATAAATCAGAGGAGTGAAATCAAAACATTGGTGTGCTTTTTAAAAAACTTCCCAATAATCAGATTAATGCAGCAATGCTGACTGTCCAGGGGAGCTGTGGAGCTTCCTAGCTTTGTGACCTCCAAGGCCAGCTTGGCCAAATACAGGTAGCTTTCAGAACACCTGCCTAGGATGCTGCAGGTGCTAGGTACATATCTCTCTCTCTCTCTCTCTCTCTCTCTCTCTCTCTGTGTGTGTGTGTGTGTGTGTGCTAGATTGCCCACTGGGCTCCCACCAACACTTCTAGGGTTCCATCTTATTTCCACATGCACCCTGGGAAAACAATCTGCTATCAATTACCAAGTGCTTGGAAAGGGAGGTAGCTGCAGCCTCTGGTACAGGTGGAAAAGCAAAGGGCACAGATGCTTTGCTTCCTTCCTGCTAATTTTCTCTGTGTCTCCAGCCAAGACCCTTGGCCTAGAAAGGCTGTGTGCAGAAGGACATCAGGGCAGGGAGCCACACAGGTTGGCTCCGGCGCAGCATTCGGGTGGGTGAGCACCATGTGACCTCCTGCACACCTCTCCATATGATGTCAGGATGACTCGATGGCATCAAGTGCACTGGCTCAGGAGAATTGGTGCTATGCTTGATCTGGCAGGGAACGGATTACGCTTGTTCCTTCCTTCTTCCTTCTTCCCCGCCGCCCCCAGCACTTTGACTGGCAGCTGGGGGTGGGGGTGGGGAAAGAGAAGAACCCAATCTAAATGTTCCCAGGGGTCCAGAGAAGAACTCATTACAGCCAGCCTGCCAGTAGCCAGCAGTTCTGCTTTGTGAGCTGTGAAACTAATGTTTATCCACCACTCAGTTAGATTCAGTGCCATTTAAGAGGCAGAGGGTATTAAAAGGGAGGGATGGAGCACTCTGTTGCCCAGGGGGTTTCTTCAACCAAGCCTGTGCACAGGAACCCAGTGCAGTTTGCTTAAGGCAAGGAGATAGCTAGCTAGGGCAACCAGACTGAGCCAAGAGCAAGGAGTAAGGGATGTGTGCAGCCACTGTGGCTCACCTACCAGCCATTTCCTGCAGTTGGCTGCTTGCAGGCGTCTCCCTAGCACAGATAGAGCCAAGGGGTGGGGGTGGGAATCTGCTCTCCATGCCTGCCCATCTGATCTCGATAAATGCTCCTTTCTTGCCAGAAAGCTGGCAATTGGTTGCATTCTGAATGAGAGTAAATCAGAGCAGCAAATCACCCTGTAGGGCAGTCCTGGTGTCCAGTCCTGGCCATTCCTGATGCCTCACAGTCAATCTAGGGCTGGTTGGGGGCTGATGGGAGTCATAATTCAAAATATCTGGAGGGGGCAATGTTGGCAAAGGTTTCCTTACAGAAAAAGGGAGGTGGGGGCACCAGAGGATGATTCGGGAGGGGTGCGCAGAGGACCAGTCAATCCATTTGCTAAAGTAATAACACAGCAGTCTTCAGATCCAATTTATTGTAATCCTGGCGATTCTCCCTGGCTGCCAACACACCACCCCATGGCTGAACACACCGGGGCTGCCATGTTTGCCTTCAAATTACTCCTCAAAACTCGCTTTTTCTTTGAAGCTTTTGACACAACTCGTCGGTCCTCAGGTCCACCTGTAATGAAGCCTAAATTCTGCCAGTGGCATTTGCTTGCTTGCCCCCATCCCTTGAGACCCTTCTTTCATCCTTTCCCTCTCTCTTCCTTTGTTGTGTCTCCTCCACTATTAAAATCCCAAATTGAAGCTTCCTCAGGAAGGTTATGTTACTTGGGAAACCACCATGTTCCTAGCTGGTCATCTGTGAGATTAATTGTAAGTAACAAGACGCGCTTTCAACTGGATCTACTCAACATTAGACCAGCAGCACCCAGCCTTTCATCTAGCCTTTTTATTTCCCACTGTATTCCACCCTCCTTTATCAGTTCATATTCATATTGTTAGTTCTGTTTTGATTTTGACAAGGTTTCTACCAAGGGGAATGATAGTGGCTCAATGGCAGAGCACCTGCCTTGCAAGCAGAAGGTCCCAGGTTCAATCCCTGGGGTCTCCAAATAGGGCTGAGAAAACTCCAGGCCTGAAACCCTAGAGAGCCACTGCTGCCTATCAGTGTGTTGTTGTTTAGTCGTTTAGTCGTGTCCGACTCTTCGTGACCCCATGGACCAGAGGACACCAGGCACCTCTGTCCTCCACTACCTCCCGCAGTTTGGTCAAACTCATGCTGGTAACCTCAAAAACACTATCCAACCATCTCGTCCTCTGTCGCCTATCAGTGTAGACAATACTAAACTAGATGGGCCAATTGTCTAACTCAGTATAAGGCAGCCTCCTGTGTTCCTGTGTAGAGCCCAGCTTCCCTGCTAGGCTTTCTTTCCAGGCACCTTCCGGAGCAAATTATCGCTCTGTGGGACATTCACCATGTATTTAGAGAGGATCTCCCCCATCCTCTTGTAATCTTGTGGGGTTGGAAGCTCTTTTGCTGTTCTGCTTTCAGTGCCCCACCCCCTTCACTTTCTCTGGCACTCTCAGTCTGCAGCAGCTCTGTGCCCCTCAACAATAGCTGAGCCATCTTTCAAGGAAAAGTGAGAAGGTAGACAATGACATTTTTCACATTCTTTCCCGTAAGGGGGGTATCACTGGGGTAGCAGGAGGGGATAGTCCAAAGCATTGAGTACCTGGGAGGAAGGTCAGGCTTGAGGTGAATCATAGAACTGTAGAGTTGGAGGGGACATCAGTGGTCATCCTTACAATGCAGGAATCACAGCTAAAGAGTAGATGATACTACTACTACTACTACTACTACTAATAATAATAATAATAATTTATTTGTACCCCGCCCATCTGGCTGGGTCTTCCCAGCCACTCTGGGCGGCTTCCAACAAAGATTAAAAATACATTAAAATGTCACACATTAAAAACTTCCCTGAATGTCTTCTAAATGTCAGGTAGTTGTTTATCTCTTTGACATCTGATGGAAGGGTGTTCCACAGGGTGGGCGCCACTACCGAGAAGGCCCTCTGCCTGGTTCCCTGTAGCCTTGCTTCTCGCAGTGAGGGAACTGCCAGAAGGCCCTCAGCACTGGACCTCAACATCCGGGCAGAACAATGGGGTGGAGATGCTCCTTCAGGTATACTGGGATAGATGGCCTCCCAACCTCTGCTAGAAAACATCCAATGAAGGAGACTTCGCCACCTTCCAAGGTAGTCTGTTCCACTGTTGAACAGCTCTTGCCACCAGAAAGTTATTCTTGATGTTTAGGCAGAATATACTTTTTTTTGTAATTTGAATCCATTTGTTTGGGTCCTACCCTCTGGAGCAGAAGAAAACAAGTTTGCCCCATCTTCTATGAGACAGGTATTTGAAGATGCCTACTACATCACCTCTCAGTCTCCTCTTTCCCAGGCTCAACATACCCAACTCCCTCAATTCCATAAGGCTTGGTTTCCAGATCCTTGGTCATCTTGGTTGCCCTCCTCTGGGCTTATGAATATCCTTCTTAAATTGTGGTGACCAGAACTGGACTCAGTACTCCAGGTGTGGTCTGACCAAGGCAGAATATAGTGAGACTATTACCGTACTTCCCTTAATATGGACACTATATTTCTGTTGATGCAGCCTAAAATAGCCTTAGCTTTGCATTAGTAGGAGGAGAAACCATAATTAACACCCCCATACCCATTTGTTTTGGGAGGGGGCAGGAAATAGCTACATCATGGAGACCTGGGAAAGAGGAGCATAATTAGGAGGGTTATGATAATTTTAGGCAAAAGGGTATACTTCCTACCACCTCACAGAAGAAAACAAGCTCATCATATAAGAACCCAGTTTCAGTAGGAAAGCTGCTGAGTGCCTGAGCTCCCCACCCACACTGTTGCTCCTCTTCAGATGTTGCATGCTATTTTCATGCACTTGACAGTGGCTGATTCAGAAGCCACAAAGTTGTTTATCCTTTGGGGAAAAGATGTGCAAGTAAAAGGCTAAACCTTGCACAATGTGTTCTCAGCAGCTACAGGGTTGGAAACGGCAAGCTGTGTGGTGCGTGGTGCTTTAGGGTTCAGGCACAGGCGTTAACTTTGATGTGCACCAGAAGAAAAGGGATGTGTATTGCAAACTCACTCACTCAGAGATGTATTGATTTATTAAAACAATTATATGCCGCTCTTCATCCTATCGGATTTCAGGATATGTACCATTTAAAGCTAATACAATAATAAAAAAGGTAAAAGCAGCCGATTAAGCCTAAAAGCAGACCAAGTTAAATCAATTAAAAGAGTGATAAAGAACCTGCAAGCCACCGGAGGTGACCATGCCATTGACTGTAGGAGTTCTCCTTCCCTAGGGAAGAGGGAGAACTGAACACACAACTAGCTTAAACTTCTAGCTCCTGTTACAAATGGCAAAAAGGCAACTTCAGGTAGTTAATGGCTTCCTTTCAGTTGTGGAGTTAATGACTTTATAACAAGAACTGATCCAAACAGTCAAAGAATCCAGTGTGTTCAATTGATTTAACTGGATTCAATTTATTTTTAATTATTTCAATTTCGTTTTGAGCCTCATGACTCCCAATGGCTCGGTCGGCGGCAGGGGCTGCGGGGGGGGGGGGGGGGGCTCTGTGCAGCCACACTAGAAACCATCTGGATATAAATAAAGGTTTGGACTTGGTAAAGAGTTTGGCCCTGGTGGCGGCTGAAGAGCAAGCAGCAGCTACTGAATTTATTAGACTGCATTCTGTCATCAAGAAAGCTTAATACCAGGGGATCTGAAACCATCAGGAAAATGCTGGGGGCGGGGGAGGGAAGGAAGACAGCAAAAGGCTTTTTGTTGCCTTATTATTTATTTAGCTTTTTTTTTTTGTCCATCGATCTGCCATGCCCCAAAATGTTTACTCTGCAAATTTAGTCAAGAAGGGAGCTTAGCAAACACCAGTGCCCAGAGGATTTGAATAGCATTGCCCAGTCAGGCTGACTGCCAAGTTTGCAAAGGGACAGAAGCACTGCAGACCATGTGGAGGGGATGGACGCAATACCCAAACAGGGAGGACCAATGGGGCGCTCCTTCGGGAAGAACCCAGGAGCCTGTCTGCCAGGGATTGGTCCACCCGGAACTCTTTTATGCATAATAATGAATGAGAGCTGGGACAGAACAAGAGCATGTTGGTCTCATGCTGTTTCAAGGTTCTAGTCCATATTTTTAAAGTCCTGGGCTCTTCTGCTCCCCTGATCCCATGAACAGAGTGACGACGAGCGATGTTGACAAGGTGCTGCACAGATGCAAGGGGACAAGGTGTGGCAATAGCAGACCCAAGAAGAGAAGGCTCCATTTTGCCATTTTAGCAAAAACCTCCAGAGGAGCTCGTCTATTGCTAATGTTAGTCTATTGCAGTAAAAGCTGTCTTCAGCAAAGACTTTCCTGACCTTCCACAGAACTTATTCCTCCATTCCTAATTGATGACCCCAACCCCGCAACTCCAATCCAGATCTTCTCTATCTAATATAGACTGTGAAAGCTCAACCATGTCTTATATTCATGGTGTGATGAGAAATCACATTATGAGTTTTTGAAAAAATAAATGCCAGACCTGGAAATGGGTGTGGGGAGAGACAATTGTCACTGGGGGGATTTTAAAGCTGCGAGATGGGAAAAGATGCAGTATAAAATTCATGCCCCTCCCCAGCACTGCAGCCATTGGTGCCAACAGGAGCTCCCCACTTGCGTAATGCTAATTGCTGCTTAGTGGGTGAGTGGGATTTCTACTGAAATTTCAGCGAGGGAGGGGACAACATAAACTCATCCCCTCCCTGCATGGTGCTGTGCTCTCTCTCTCTCTCTCTCTCTCTCTCTCACACACACACACACACACACACACACACACACCATACGCACACAAATGATGTTTAATTTAAAAAAAACAACAACACACCATGTGCTTTTTTTAAAAAAATGTATCATTCATGTTACGTGCAATCAGGCCCTAAGACTACTGAACACGGAGACAGCATAATTTGTTCATCACACAGGATGTTCAATACCGTACTTTTCCATGTATAAAGCAAGGTTTTTCACTGTGAAAAAATGTAAAAAAATCTGGGCTCTTCTTATACATGGGTAGTACAGAGTGGGGATGGGGGATTTGTTGCTGGCGTGAGTATTAGAACATCAGCGGTGACTCTGTGGATGATTGGTGGCTGCTGCAAGGCTGCTTTTGATTGGCTGCTGTTGCGGCAATTGGGAGGGCTAATGGTGGCTGCTGGCGGCGATCAGGCAGAAGATTGTTGGCTTCTGCGATGCTTGGATTGGTAAAGTCAGGGGAGCAATTATTGGCAACCCCCCCCCCCAAAAAAAAATGCTGAACAACTCTGGGCAATCACATACACACCATTTTCTAAATTTTTAGTCCTCCAAAATAGGTTGCATCTTATACATGGGAGTGTGTTATACACGGGAAAATACAGTAATATTTCAAGTGTTTTTCAGTGTGATGCTTTGGATTTTAGTGGTGTTTTACACACACACACACACACACACACACACACACACACACACTTTCCTATTCATTGTATTAATGACTTCTCTGTAGGATGTGAGTCATTATTCTCATTATGCATCCTATAATATCCTCTGCCTCAAATGCTCTGTCGATAATCGTGTCTCCCAATAATTGGCTGTCTGTGGATATTTCGGGAGATGTGCACGAGGCATGCACACAGGGTGCATTAAAGAAAGTGTATGGAGGTGTGAAGCTGGCAAGCAGCTTGTGCGTATCCTCCGTTCTCCTGTAGGTGAAGAGAAGATGCCCTCGCCTGGGCATTTCTGTGGCCATCAGCTGGGCATTCCTTGAGCAGCTGCAGCCCCGTCTTTCTCAAAGGGGGATGCAGTTCCTCAGACCATCCCTCCAGGATGGCAGGTGACGGAAGAGCTTAATTGGCGCTCCAGCCAGAGACGCGATGAATTGTTCTGTTCTAAAGCTCCCGCAACAGCCGCAATCAAACTCCCTTTACAGCTGTGTCTCACTTGGCTGAGTAAGAGGCCAGTCTTCCCGAGGATACTTCCTCCCTTGCACTGTAAATGCTATTAAGAAGGTTGTATAAATGATTGGGGGAAAGGGGCCCGCTGCAAGCCTAACCACCATGCACCGCGGCATCCGTGCCCTCGCCGTGCTGAGCAAACTATATGTCTTCATAATTTGATTGTGCCCTAATCCCAGAGGCTCCTCGTGGCGCTATTGAACACCGATGGAGTTATTTCAAAACATAAATAATATTATCAAAGAGGGTCCACTGGGTAAACAGAGCCAATGTGTAAATTGTCAGAGCGTGCTATCGATTGTTCTGTGCTGACTAATGAATTATTCTGTTTAAGAGCCCACGGAAAATGGCATTCGGTAGTTCCAAGGGAAGGGGGCCTTTGAAGGAATCCCCCAAAGCCCTCCTTATCTTTCTGTTGCTCTGGCCACCGCAGCTCCAGAGAATTCTCTCCCGGCAAACGCGCTGCTAAAAGTCAGCAAACATAACAGGTGAGCCTGTGGCTGAAGGGCCTGGGAGAGAGATTTATTAAAGATGGCAGCCTGTCACAGGGCATTTCCAGAACATTTTCCTAACCTTTGATCCTTGCGGATTTGTCATTTCCTCTTCATTTCTCATCACCAAACCCTTTGATTTCCTCTCTTTCCCACTTTTGCAAAAGAGCTGCCTCAGCGTCATCCATGAGTGTGTGTGTCTCTTTCTCTGTGTGTGTATCTCAAGCAGAAGTTGTGTGGACGTTGGGCTGACTCTGAGCCTGCAAAGGGTTAATAGGATCAGCTCCCTGGCTCCTGACCAGCCAACCCCAACTGATGGGGGTCGCCTTCACCCCTCTCTGGTTCTGGAAGGCTGATTGAGGTCAGCAGGAATGGAAGGAAGCAGGCAGCTAGCCTTACCCTGCAAAAACACAACCCGGAGAACTTTTAAGTCTTGCGGAAAAGGAGGCAATAGCAATGCAGACTAGCAGGTAGGATAGAATGAACGGACTATGGAGGTAACAAGAAATAGCATATTCTCTCCACCACCACATAGACCACTGCCTGTTTTTTATCCTCTTGCACACCAGGGTCCCACTTCCATTAAAAAGGAAGCCTTTAACTCCTCCTTTTACTGGGGATTTTACACTCAGGGGGAGTGTTCTGTCCCTGAGGTGGCAGCTTCCCAAATCCTCCCCAAAGCTACCAAACAAAACAAACCAACAATGGCGAAAGTTAGCAAAGCCATTTTAGGAGATATCCCGTGGTGCAGCTGGCTTCTTCCGGTTGGACTGGGAAAGATTTCCTGCCTGAAATCCTGGTGAACTTCTGCCGGCCAGAGCAGACAATACTAGATGGACAATGGTATGACTTTCCATCTTCTAACATAATGTGTCTCCTAGGGGTTTGTGGGGGGTTTTTTTGTCTGATGAGTGTTTCTACTGAAAACTCCTTCTCTCCCTGCACCCAACACCCAGCAGCCATAATTTATATTGTGGCTGATGTCCAAACCTTTCCGCACCTGTTCCTGTGTTCGTGAAACATTTTGGCCGTGTTAAATTTGCCGTCCTCCAAGTAAGGCTGAGAACTTAAGAGTAGTTGTCCATAGCAACGCAGGATGCAACTCAAGAGAGGATGGGGACCAAGATTGAAAAAGACAAGTCAGGCAGGGATGCAGCAGACCTGCCATGGTTGTCAGGAGACGGGGCAGAACCAGATTGTGAATTGGGGAAGGGCTATAGCTTAGAGGCTGAGCACCTCCTTTGCATCCAAAAGATCCCAGATCCAGTCTTTGCCACCTCCAGGTATGGCTGGGAATGTCCCCTGACCAAAGCCCTAGAGAGTCGCTCTGCCACTCAATGTAGACAATGCTGAGCTACATAGATTCAGTGGTCTGTCTTGCTTCCTTTTTGGGGTATCAACAGCTAAACTCATGGTTAGCTTTCCATTTTTCCTAAGGCTTTTGTCTCCCAAGGCCAGCGCAAGACATCTCGCTGCCTGAAGCTATGAGCAGCATGGTACCCTAACCATTCCTCATACAGAAGCCAACTAGACCAGCATCTGCCATTGCAACCAGGATGACCAACTGGCAAAGCACCTGCTTGGTATGCAGAAGCCACCGGTTCAATCTCCGGTACCTCCAGCGTCATGGACTGGCTGGATGAAGAGGTGTGGTTGGTGCTGCCCATCCAAGAAGAGGAAGAGGACTTAGACCCAGGTCAGTGGTGGTGGGGTATGGGGGACCAGTCTGTGGAAGGGACAAGCTGGGAGATGCTAGAAGCAGGAGGTTTGAGCAAACACTGGAGGGCAGAAGAAGAAAGCCATTCCAGGACAGGGCAAAGAATCCAGCATGTTGCTGAGCAAAGAATATTGCAAGTTGCTAAGCAAAGGGCCAGACAGGCCCAGAGGGCAAGCCCTCTGCTTTGCCGGTATACAGTTGCTTGAGAGGAGTCGTGAGTGACGGGGATAAAGAAAGGAGAGAGGGACCAGATGCCAGTTCTTGCAACATCTTCAGCCAGGGGAGATGAGCCTAGAGGAACTCTGTTGCATTTTTACTTCTGTGAATAAAAGTTAACTGCATTTCGCTCACATCTCAAGTCCTTTTTCCTGACCTGTGGATGACCTGCATTCTCCTGACAGCCCCTTGGCATCCAGGTAAGGCTGAGAAAACTGCTCGAAAGTCTGGAGAGTCATAGCTGCCAGTCAGTGTATAACATCACTGATCTAGATAGACCAAGAATCTGACTCTGTAGAAGGCAGCTCCCCCTGTTGCTATGAAACTTTCTCCAACACTGGCATTGGGATGGTGCCCTCCACCACACCAGAGAACAACAGTTTAGGCGTCACAAGGCAGGCTGCATAGGGGTATGTCCAGCACTGCCCTCCAGCCTCTACCTGGTGCCTGCATTGCGCTCACTCAAATGAATGCTGCAATGCAGCGGTGCCAGCATGGAGGATCACAAAGCAATGCACACAAGATGCTTTCTGGAGTGTGTAGCCTAGACTGGCTCCCTCTCCGCCTGCTCTCTCAGCCAGGGGCCTTTCCCAGGGCCTGTGGCATGTGGGGAGAAGGCAACTGGTTGAGACAGCCAGACTTGCCCAGCCCAGCAAACAATGCAGCTTCAGGAGGATGAGAGTGGCTAGGGCAATGGTTTTTAACCAGGGTGCCTTAAATGGTGGCCAGGGCTGCCACAGGCAACACTGGCCTCTGACCCTCTTTCCCTCCCTCCCTCCTCTGATGCCTTCTTATGTCTCTGCCTCCCAAAGGCTTGCACAGCTGTTTGCTGCAGCAGCCCTGACTACAAGCTCCCAGGTGAATGGTGCTTCTGGGGCTGGCCAAGGGGTGCTGGTTGCCAGGAGGTGAGGTGGCCTCAGCATAAACAAGCAAGCAGGTGAGGGAGCCCAGCCCTTGATGTTGGGAATGGACAGACAAGTCCTAGGCCCCTGTGGGGTGAGGTGAGGAGGCACCTTTCTTTAGGGTGGGGCAGCAACAGCTGCCCAGAGGACTCCCAAGAAGAGTGGAGGAGGCTGAGGAAATAGTTTACAAAGGAGGGTGTTCAAAAAAGCTCTGCAAGCCAAGGGTGCCACAACTGGGCTCCTGAGCCCCACAGCGGTGCCACAGAAAGAATGTACAGTGGTACCTCGGGTTACATACACTTCAGGTTACAGATGCTTCAGGTTACAGACTCCGCTAACCCAGAAATAGTACCTCGGGTTAAGAACTTTGCTTCAGGAGGAGAATAGAAATCGTGCCACAGTGGCGCAGCGGCAGCAGGAGACCCCATTAGCTAAAGTGGTGTCTCAGGTTAAGAACAGTTTCAGGTTAAGAACGGACCTCTAGAATGAATTAAGTTCTTAACCCGAGGTACCACTGTAATTGGTTAAGGGAGCCGTGGATTCAAAAAGGTTGAAAACCTCTGGGCTAGGAGATACAGAGGGGGTGGCATGGTTTGGGGAGCTACCCCTGCTGCTGCCCCTCATCACTTAATGCCATGCTCTCCTTGATGATACAGGTGGGCATGTTGGCGTCGGAGCTACTGAAGTCTGACGCCAGCTCCATAGAAACCAGTGGCTGACTGTCTCCAGCTGTGGGTTCTGTGCTTCTTTCATACTCCAAAAACTTTTGGGCAGCTAACACTCCTTGCCTCCACCCACAGCATCTTGTAGGCTGCTGTTGCTCCCGTTCCAGCTGCTGCCGTTGTGCATTTATTCCTCCAATCCAACTAATTAAGTTAACTTTGGTCACTGCTGGCATTATGCCAGCTTGTGTCTTCCCGCAAAATGCCTGGATTTTAAGAATTCTTCCTCTCTCTCTCCCTCCCCCCACCCCTCCCCGGAAGGCATGCAAACCACGTTAACACCCCCAAGCTCTGAAATTTTAATATTGCTTTCCATTTTTTACAAACACCTGGGTAATACACCGTTAATTTTATGGCGTTGCAAACCCTTTGATGTAAAGTGCTCAAAATAACTTAGCAGCTAATCTTTCTCTCTCTGCGCAGAGTGGAATGCTCAAGGAGCCAGCGGAAGAATAGGATGCTGAGCCGAGATACAGTTCACAGGCGTCTTAGCGGTGGGGCAATCTGGGTGTGGAACCAATGACAGGTCGACAGAAAGTAAATCATTTGGAAGAACAGCTTGCCTCTTAAAAATAAAAAAAAATTCCTGTGCCACCGCCCCCCCCCCTTTTCAGCTCTTAATATGAAAGATGAGCAAGAGGGGGCTGCAACAAAATGTTGCATTGTGGAATGCACCGGCTGAGAGTTCCAGCCCGCCAGCCCTACCCTTTTCCAAGATGCTCCATTTCATTCTAGCCAGCCTACCAGCTCTGCCCTCTCCTAAGACACTCCATTTCATTCCCCATTCCTCAAAAAAAAGGGGGGGGGACAGTTCCCAACAGACAGCATGCTATAGCCATTTTTCTTCTGGAAAATGTGCTCTTTACTGTGAAATTGGAGCAAGTGGCAATCTGTGGAGTCTTCATAAGGGAGCTGTTTCTAGAGAAAGAACAGTGAGGGGAGAGAGACTTTGTGCTGGCCACCAGGCAATGGCTTTTCCCCACCCTTCAGCCCTAGGAGCATTTCCCAGACCATGGCTTTAGGAACAGCAGAAGCAGCTGGGAAGAGAGAAGGGGAGTTCAGGGATATTTTTTAAAAAAAATAATTTTATAAGTTGTGTGTCTTTGCTTTTCAATGTGTATTGTGTTATTTTATGCACTGTGGTTTGCTGTTATTTTTATTGAGTATCGTTTATAAATTATTTACTGTAATTTTAAAGAGTGAGTTTCTGTCTCATTATTATTTGCCAATCTTTAATTTTAACCTGCTAATGGAGTACTGAATATTGCTTTATTTGATATAAGCTGTTGATTTTAAAGTTATGTTTTATTATGACTTTCTTGCATTGGGTCAGATTGTTATAAGGTCTTTGTTGTTTCTTCAGCTCATAAACCACCTTGGGTATAGTAATATAGAAAGGCGGTGTATACAAAGTAAAAGGGAAGTGAAATGAAATTTAGTCCTCGTTTGGTATTTTTGGTAGTTTCACCTCCCTTAAGTTCTTTCCCTCTGAAGAGTTTCCTTAAGGCAGAATTCTGTGTTCATTGGGGTCCCTTCCAAGCCTGCTCCCCCTTGCTTTTCAGTGGCTCCATTTTGGCTGCGGTGCAGTCGTACCTTGGATCCCAAACGCCTTGGTACATGGACGTTTTGGATGCCGCAAATCTGGAAGTGAGTGTTTCGGTTTGTGAACATTCTTTGGAACCCGAACGTCCGATGGGGCTTCCACGGCTTCTGATTGGCTGCAGGAGCTTGCTGCAGCCAATCAGAAGCCACAATTTGGTTTTCAAAGTTGAACGGACTTCTGGAAGGGATTCCATTCGACTTCCAAGGTACGACTGTACTGCTGGCACTCATCTGCAGACAATTCTCACCATCAGCCCTATATGTCAGAGTCAGGCCAAAGGTCTATCTAGTTCAGCATTATGTTTCCCACTGTGGCTAACCAGATGTCTCTGGGGAATCCCACAAGTGGGAAATGAGCTCATTCACCCTCTCTCGCTGTGTTGACCTTGCAGCAATTACTATTCGGAGGCAAAGCATTTCTGAACATGGAAGGTTTCATGTCACCATCATGATCGGCAGTCACTGAAGGGATTTTCCTTCCTGCAGGAACATGACCTCCGGCTGCTCAGACAAGACAACCCTTATCCCCCATCTCTCTCCCCATCTTGACACCTCTTCACAGTAAAGTCCTCACAAAGCACCTTTGCCCTATTTATTTTTTTAAAGCACAGTTACCATGGTTCTTTGTGTATAACCCGCCCCCATGTATAAGACAACCCCTATTTTTGGGAACTCCAAATTAAGGAAATGAGGTAAGACTGCCCAGGGTTGTTGAGCTTTTTTTGAGGGGTGGGAGATTGCTGCCAATCGCTCACATGCATGACTGCCAATTGCATGCCTCAAAGAAACCACCAATCGTCTGCCCGCTCGCCGCCAGCAGCAGCTGCCAATCGCACACCCATTTGCCACAGAAGCAGCCAATCACCAGCAGGCCTTGCCGCAGCCACCAATCACCCGCTCAATAGCCACTGACAATCTCCTGCTTGCGGCTGCCACCAATCGCCTGTCCTCCCTCTGCGCTATCCGTGTATAAGACAACCCCCAATTTTAAACATTTTTTATAATAATAAAAAAAACCATCTTATACATGGAAAAATACAGTACCTATTTCCTATTCACCTATTTCCACCAGCCAAAGGTTTCTAATGCAGTTCAGAAAAAAAAGATGTTTTGCATTGTGACAGATTATATAAATAAATAATAAAAAGCAAAAAGCAGTCCAGCAGTCAGGCAAGCAGGGAGTAGAGTGGGGTGGGGAAGTGAACATAATACAAAAGCGCAGTTGAAATGCGCCATCCCTTAGATAAACTGCACTTATTTTGCAAAGCCTGAATAATTTGTGAGCGCATCTGTGTGCATGCAGGAACACTATGAAAGTTTTAAGAATGGCTCCAAAAGGTGTTTTTTTTCTTTTCGTTTTTGCAGATGTCTTACATTTAATTTGCACCCTTCTGCCAAAGTCTAATATACCTCACATATTAAAACGACACCAGAAGAACGCAAAAGGTTTGAAACTTGTCAGAAAATTAATAACAAAGTAATTCTGCCTTGGCTAAAAAGTTAAGGGATTGAGCAGCTTTTGCATAGCAAATGAAAGTGCCAAACAAAACACATTTCTCTGTTTAAAACAAACAAACAAATTATGGCTTGATCACACTGGAGACATTCTCGACGGCGCCTTTTCGTGCAAGAGAAATAATTTCCTGTCGTTAAGAAAATGCGAACGGCTGGAGTCATGTTCTCCTGCCGCCATGACCCATTCATAGCTTCCAAATGATCGTACTCCAATTAGTGACTTGCTGCTTTCTTGTTTGTTTGGGGAGAATCCCACAGAAACCAGGGAACATTCCAAGAAAGGAATCCTGGGATAAAGCCAAGTGATTAACCCAGAGTTGTGAGCTTTTT
This sequence comes from Podarcis muralis, assembly GCF_964188315.1. NCBI lineage: Eukaryota > Metazoa > Chordata > Lepidosauria > Squamata > Lacertidae > Podarcis > Podarcis muralis. The sequence continues at coordinate 17,532,589 of NC_135669.1, forward strand.
ACAAGAGTTGTTTTCTTGTGCAGTACAAAAAACTTTACTGCCTCAAGGGGAACACTTACCAATAAGTAATAAGATTTTTACCATAATATCTTTTTAAATATGAAATACGCATTATCTTGCTTTTCCCATCACACTATATTAGTTTGTGAAATAACAGGCACGATTGTCTCCTTATAGGAGCTCGCTTGGGTCATTCTCAGCCCCTAAGGTGACTCACTTGACTGGTTGTGTTAACGCTGCTGCTTTTATTGCCTTCTGAGGGTGCCTGATCCACCAGGATAGTCTCCTGACCAAGCCCCATTCATGTCAATGAACTTCAGTGTAGGAAAACACCCTGCAGGATTGTCCTGTGACTGACTCCAGGCTCATCTGCATACAAAAATCTGCCCATTTTTATTTTTAGTATCGGTAGCATTCAGGAAGAAACACAAACTGATGCCTTCTTCTGCTTGTTGCAAGCTGGATGCCTGGCCCTTGATGGGGACTTTCTCCACACCTAAATCCCCCAGCCACAATCCAGGAAGAGGGGGAGTCATGATAGCACTGAGCTCCAAGGATTCCTTTCCACCCAGTTACCACCATCAGGGTGGCTGCAGAGAGTCACAAAGGATAGAGGTTTGTGTGCTGACACTAATCACCACTCCCAGAGAGAAAAATGCACCCTTCTTTCTTGAGAGGTGTGCATTCATATCTACAAGCCCATCCTCAGCAGTCCTCCCTCTGGCCAGGTGTGGTTTGCCAAATTTTACAACCACCAGAGCCAGCCTTGAGTCAGTTCCCAGCTTAGGATTCCAAACCAGGTCTCCTGTAGTGGGCCCACTCCTGTAGTGGGCCCACTCCGACTTCTGGTGAAACTCTGTTTCATTGCCTGCCTTATTCTAGGACATAACTGTTCCAACACAGTGGCATGGAAGGACTAGTCTGATTGGGATGAGGGGTGGAAGAAGAAGAAGAAGAAGAAGAAGAAGAAGAAGAAGAAGAAGAAGAAGAAGAGATTGATATCCCGCTTTATCACTACCCTAAGGAGTCTCAAAGTGGTTAACATTCTCCTTTCCCTTCCTCCCCCACAACAAACACTCTGTGAGATGAGTGGGGCTGAGAGACTTCAAAGAAGTGTGACTAGCCCAAGGTCACCCAGCAGCTGCATGTGGAGGAGCGGAGATGCGAACCCGGTTCACCAGATTACGAGACTACCGCTCTTAACCACTACACCACACTGGGTGGAGAGCATCTGAGGAGGTGTCCAATGATAACTCTGGGGAGGGACCTAGCTGGTTGGGTTTGGAGCCCCAAGAGTCATCCAAGCTGTCAAGGGAAGGACACAGTGGATTGTCACTGCGCCAACCTTTGCCAGCCTTGCCCACTCTGCCCACAGCTCTGGTACTGCCTCCCATGCCTCTGGAGACTCCACCCTCACTCTGCTCACCTAAGAGGTGTCCAATGCCCATTCTGAGCCAGCGCTGTCACCTCCGCCATCACCTGGGCCATGAAGATGCCCAGGCAGCTTAGGCCCAGTCCCCAAGTCAGATTTCCCATTTGCTTGCACAGACCCAAATAGTATCTTGTTAAAGCCATGTCCACCCTGCTCCTTTATAACAGAGGCCCAGGGGACATGCCAGCTGTTGGAGCACCATGTTAGTTTGCCTAGGCACTTGTTGCATGAGTGATCCTTGCTTTGCCTACGTTCCATACTAATTCAAACATGAAGGCATATTGTGGAAAATGCGTTAAGAGTCTTTCATCCTGCAGGAGCCAGGACATTAACCCAGAATTTACACAAACCTCAGAACCTGATGAATCCGTTGCTGGTTGGCCGTCACAGAATGGGGGAAAGGGAGGAGAGGCACAAGGGGAATCCTACGGAGGTCCAGCATAATTCAACTGATATAATGACCCCCTTTAGCTCCTTTTTCTCAGTCCTGTTTTTCCCTCCTAGGTAGAAGTGGAGTGGTTTGTGCAACACCCGCTGTCTTTCAAGCCTTCCGAGCAGAATGCTTTTTCGGTAACCTCATCAAAGGAAGAGCTAGGATTCAGATAAGCTTTTCAAGGAGGAAGTCAGGGTTATAATTTTCAGAGACTTCTGAATGTCACCTCCAATTTTCAAGTCTTCAATTGGAATGCCAGTTCTTGGAAGCTGCACAGCCTCAGATATTGAAATTGTTGACCTTTGAACTCAGGCCTTCTCAATTCCTGGTCATCTTAAGCCTGGCAGATCCTGGAGTTGAAAGTGTCGGAGATTTCTGACTTTATAATAACACAGTTTCTCAGAAGTGCAAATTACAGTGGAATTGGTGCTAAACTCCCCATTAACTAGCGAGTCCAAGAAATCTTTAGTGTACCAAATTACCTGTCACTTTCTCTGTAATGCGACGTAATTCTGCCGCTTAAAAAAAAAAAAGGCTGTAATTTGAAATTTCAGTGAAATTTCTAATTGAATCTGCACTTAACTTTGCTGGCTCGATGCTCCCCCACCCCCACCCCTTCTCCGTTATAGGCTAGATTGCAGTCAGCATTCCAATTACAGAGACTCGCTCTTGTTTAAATTCCGTGGCGCTCGCCCCCAGCTCCACCGCAGGGATGCGCAGGTAATGGTAGCCGAACCCTGCCTGCTTTTGTGCTATGTCTAGTGGCAGCTCATCAGAAGAGGTTCAAGGGGGGTCATACATCCTCAAAAAGTCACTTATAAATATTTAGATCTAGCTAGTCAGAAAACATGGCACTCTTCCCTAAACCTCTCTAAGCAACTCGATGTGAACATTTCAAAAGAAGAAGCTTCTCCTGGGAGCCTGTTCCTGGAGTGCAATGAAAACTGGTCATATGCGATAACCTGGCAAATATTAATGCCGCTTGCAGGGAGGGGGCAATTATGACACAAAGCATCATCATTGATAAGCATTTAACAATGAGCCAGGGTATGAATGAAAGCCTCAAAGAAGAGATGATGAATGAATAAACGGATGGCAATAATGGATAACAGAGGGTCTGACCATTCCTGAAAGTAAAGGTTTGGGGAGAGCCAGATCCCACAGAGAGCAATGTGTCTGGAGTAATCAAATCCAGAGTTGCAATTATTATTATTATTATTATTATTATTATTATTAGGAGGCCCATTAATGTCTGAGCCACATATGATCACAGTTTTAAAACTGGAATGGAAGGAAACTGAGCCAATGAACATGAACCTCTGGCCAGAAGCAGGCCCGGCCCTATCATTAGGCAAAGAAAGACAGCCATCTCAGGTGGCAGATGTGTATGTGGGGTGGGACAGACAGTAGCATCAACAGCCCTCTGACAGTTCCTCCTGAGTCCCCTAATGGTGCCCTATCTGTTGAAGGCCAGAGCTTTGTGCACTACACGGCTTGTCCTGCACCCCAGCAACTAACCTGCTGCCCCCCAGGTGTGGTGGAGCACAGTATCTGCTTGCCAGGATTGAAATGAGGTCCAGTCTAGTTGGCTTATGTGTATGGAATGAAGTTGAGGGTGCCATTTTATCCTTCACCTCAGGCAACAAACTGCCTTGGCAGACCCTCCAAGTGTTTGTATTTTCCAGGGACAGTCCCAGATTTACAGAAGTCATTTCAGTTTCTGATTTGATCCCAGAACGTCCCACTTTTCCTTAGGATGCCCCTATTTTCATCAGAGAAATGTTGGAGGGTATGGAGTTATATGACTCCCCGAGCCAAGGAGATAATTATACAACTTTCAGAATAACATCTGAAGGCAGCCCTGTATCAGTTTTTTAATGTTTAATGTTTTATTATGTTTTTATATATGTTGGAAGCTGCCCAGAGTGGTTGGAGCAACCTAGTCAGATGGGCAGGGTAGAAATAATAAAATTATTATTATGGAATAGGACATCCTTATATTCACTGGAGAAATGTTGGAGGGTATGCCTTGGTCAGAAGCGATCTCTGCTGAATGAATTGACCATGAGGAACCAACCATGCTCCACTTCCTCTTACATCATCCTCCCAGCAGGCTTCAGGTCCCTCCCTCCCACCCACCTCTGCTTGCTCATGGGGCTACTCTCTGTTATTCATCTCTATCATAGCCACAGCCTGCCTTTCCCTTTGACTTTATGGATCCCCTACATTGGCTCTAAATAGAATTACACACTGATCAGGAACAAAATGACCCATCTGGGGTGGAATTTGGGGGTAAGAGGTTGGTTGGGGGAGCGGGGAATACAGTTTCCAAAAAAGCAAAGGGGCAAGCAGTTCTGCCCAAAATATTATTATTTTAATTAATCTTGAGTGAAGATACCGGCTTTGCATTCTAACCCAAAAGTGTTGGTTTCCACCCCCTGGGCCTGCAGACTTTGCAAGACTTTCTCCAGCCACAGCATGTGAAGTCCTGGATGCTGAATGTTCAACACTCACAGACTATGAAGAGTGTAAATTGAAAGGCATCTAGGATGGCTGCCGACAGGTGGTTGGACTGCCCCCCGCCCCCAGCACAGCCCTTTGCAGAGGGTGTGGTCCTTTCTAACACCTCTGTCTTCACCCTCATCTTTGATTGGACCCAAAATGCAGCTCTTGCATGACAGCAGAAAAAATTGTGTTACACCCCCATTGGTGCTGGTGTTCTGGTCTCCTGCCGCAGCCAAAGCTGTCCCTTCTCCCCTAAGAAAGGCGCTGTGAAAAGAGCATTCCCTCCCTTCCTTAATTGTTCCTTAAATGTTATCTGTCCGCACAAGCAAGGCACACATTCCAAACAAACACCAGGCTTGCACTCTCCCTTTCTCTGTTGGCAGTGATTCATTTCCCCCAGAAAATCCTCTCTTGTAGCTCCTTAATCTTGGAAATATTACACACACGAAAAGGAATCTGCGCTGAAACACGGAAGCCCTGGTTTAAAGCTGAATGTCCCTGGCTCCTGAATGAATGAGCTCCTGCAAAAGGTGCCAAGCTAACTTTGCTTTTTCTCATCACAAGAATGAAGTGCTGTTCTTGGTGCTGAAGTTGGGAACGTCAACTTTGCTGTAGAGTTGCACTGAATTTCCCCCCTGTTTGAATTTGGTGGGGGAACAGGGCAAGGATTTAGGAATGAGCCCAAAAGGTTTTCTGAAAGCCTTTCCCCCCAAATCGTATCCTATATGGTACCTCAAAGGACATACTTGTAGGAAACCCCACCACCTTTTAAGGCAGTTATATCCATATAGTTAAAGCTATGGTTTTCCCAGTTGTGATGTATGGAAGTGAACACTGGACCATAAAGAAGGCTGATCGCCGAAGAATTGATGCTTTTGAATTATGGTGCTGGAGGAGACTCGTGAGAGCCCCATGGACTGCAAGAAGATCAAACCTATCCATTCTGAAGGAAATCAGCCCTGGGTGCTCACAAGGACAGATCCTGAAGCTGAGACTCCAATACTTTGGCCACCTCACGAGAAGAGAAGACTCCCTGGAAAAGACCCTGATGTTGGGAAAGATTGAGGGCACAAGGAGAAGGGGACGACAGAGGAGGAGATGGTTGGACAATGTTCTCGAAGCTACCAGCATGAGTTTGACCAAGCTGTGGGAGGCAGTGGAAGACAGGAGTGCCTGGTGTGCTCTGGTCCATGGGGTCACGAAGAGTCGGGCACGACTAAACAACAGCAACAACATCTCTTCTTAGTCATCTCTTCTGCAGGCTAAATATTCCCAACCTCTTCAACCTTTCCACACAGGACTTGGCCTCCAGGTCTGTCTCACCATCTTTGTCGCTCTCCCCTGGACATTTCCAGCTTGACAACATCCTCCTTGAACAGCAGTCCTCGGACCTGGTGGACACAGGACTCTTGGTGTTGCCTGACAAAGCAGATGCTTAGCTTCATTTGCCATCGCATCACACTGCTGGCTCATGCTTATGTTGTAGCCTGCTAAAATCCTGGAACTTGGATCTTTTTCACAGGTACTTCTGTCAAGCCAAGTTTCACCCATCCATCATGCCAGTTCCTTGCTGTTTGCAGCACGAATGCAGATGCTGCTTCAGTGCCATTTAAAGGGGAGGGGAGACAAGCTAGTAACTTTCCTGGTCTTATTTCCGAGGCTGCTTTAAACACTTGATTCACAATGTTCAGGAGATGGTCAGAGGTGACTGACCTGGCCCATGTTCGGTTGAGCATCCTTTGTATTCAATGCAATTATGATCCTGAGAAACCTTATATTTTAAGGGTTTCCTTTAATGATGGGGCCAAAGAGTCCTTGTCAGACGCGAGATATATTGAGCCCAGATGGAATTACTCCTCTTTCTCTATTAAATGGTGTCCCCTGAACCTCTCACCTCCTTGGCTAATAAGGAAGATGGCATGCCACTTCCTGCTCGGCTCCAAATGTCTTCCTCTTGCCGCCTTAAGGGACACTTTAGTCCCAAAGCCAACTAATAAAGACGGGAAATGGTTACTAAGGGACACGCACAAGTTATATTGGAGTCTAATTAGGGTTGTGTTAAAAGGACAGTTTAACTTCATATCGGCATAAAACACAAGAAAATCAGCAAGAGCGGGGACTCTCACAGTTTTTTTGCAGTGTACTGAAGCAATAATGACTCACAGACAATGAGTGGTCTCTGCTTTTTTCCTGCTTCTGTCACTTCAGACTGATACATTTCAAGAGGAAATGGTTTTTTTTCCTTCAGAAATTGGCAAGTGTGAATCATTTCCAGATCTGAAGTTGGCATTTCAATTCACACCAGCATTTGATCCCTGAAAATGTGCGCGCCCACAAAGTGCGAATACCTTTAGCCCCAACCCTGAAGGTTAGAACATAAGAGCTCTGCAGGATCAGGCCGGTGGCCAATCCTGTTCAGCATTCTGTTCTCAAAGTGGCCAACCAGATGCCTTCACTTCCAGCTTCAAAACATAACCCAGCTGCTCAAATTCTGCAACCCAAACTTTGAATTCTATAAATCGGAACACAGATCCTGAGGCCAGAGAATTCACATTGCAAATATTCAGGATAGGAATGGCTTTGACCCCAGTTCTCTCCACATTTCAAGATGGTTTGCACTGGGAAACCCAGGCTCCTGAATTATTCTGCAAGAGCTGGCTTGTTCCCTCTCTGCAGTCTTCATCTTTGATCAACATTTTCCTCTTACAAATGGCATCCCAGCTAACTCCTCTGTCTGCGAGATGTTTCAGTCTGGTGCAAGTATATAAATCCTATACATATGCACTTGAAAATTCCCTCCTGGCAAAGCAAACAGCGCTCTTCCAAGGCCTAATTGCTCTCTGTGGTGTTAACTTGTCATTGATTTCCTATTCTCCTTTGCTTCCCTTTAGTTTTCAGGTTGTTTTCCTTCTAAAGCCACAAATAGGAGCATCTGTTGAGGGCCACTACCACACTTAGTAAGAAGTTCTTATCAATGCTCCCAGCCAGGAACCTTCATTAGTTTTGAAGACACAACTAAATTTCACCAAGAGCATCATTAGGGTAATGGGGAGCATGTGGCTCAGGTCTGAAAAGTTGGTGGAATTCCTAATTGAATATGCACTTAACTAGACATTTCAGGCGTGTTTGTGTCTCTGTGTGTTTCTTAGAAGCATTGTCTTCACTCTCAAAACTCTATCCACACACAGCAGCTGAATCAGGTTCAGTGTATTGAAAGACAGAGTTGAGGACAGAAGCATCTGGATTCCTAGGGCCAGGAAAGGATATGAGGGTCATTACATCCCATCTTTAGATCCAGCACAGCCAAAATTTCCAAGTTCAAAGGAGCTGGAAAAATTGCTCTAAGCTCCAGGTCCTAGAAGTTGCAAGTGGATCAGTAATGGGATCTGTTGGCCACATTCAAGGTAGTACGGTGTGATCCCCAGAGGATGTCTAGGGAGTCTGAGGCCACATATCCCACCAGCTGGAATGTTCACTCCAATACAAACTCTGAATGTAAAATCCACAAATACAGTGGTACCTCAGGTTAAGAGCTTAATTCATTCTGGGGGTCTGTTCTTAACCTGAAACTGTGCTTAACCTGAGGTACCACTTTAGCTAATGCGGCCTCCTGCTGCCGCTGCCACGCGATTTCTGTTCTCATCCTGAAGCAAAGTTCTTAACCCGAGTCTATAACCTGAAGTGTCTGTAACCCGAGGTACCACTGTACCTACCTTCCCAAAGAGAATCCTTTCTCAGGGGTAAACATGGAGTTACCTATAAGGAATATGTTTACCTTTCTCTTTTCTTTTAATGATAGATAAGCAGTCTTGGGAAAGTTGTGGATTTGGCTAGAGAAGGGGGTGCTTCATTTATCCATTTTCCTGATCACACATGCCTTTCCCAACATATAATTTTCTGGATGGGGGAGCAACTTGGAGAAGCAAGCAATAGCACCCAGCTCCTTGCTGAAGACTGAAGACTCCCAGGCCTGAATTTCATTTAAAAAGAAACTTAGGAGAAGGTTGAAGGCATCTGTATGTATTATGCCAACGATTAGCCCTTTGCAGTTTTGTTTCATCTGCAACCGGAGTCCTCTCTGATGGCTCGAAGGGAAGGAAATTACACTTAAAGTTGTCCATCTTGATTATTAAAATTGCCCCCATTACCCCCAGATTCTGATTTTTGATCTAGCAACTTTGTTCCTAAATATCATAATGGTCCAGTTTTCCAAATCTGAATCCAAAAGCTCCCACACATTCTCTGGACGCTCACGGAGATGTTAACCTCAAATTGGGCATTTACAAGACTGTGCGTTTATAAGAGCAAATGCTATCAATCAAAAGCAAATCACACCTAAACCTTTCTGTCTTAAATCACCAGCTACCTCTTATAAATCAGGCACCAGAAATGCTTATCAATCATGCTAGATTGTAAATCAGCCTGTCCTTTTACAGCAGAGATGGAGGCAAAACAAGCAAAGGGTTTATGTATGGCACGGGGGTAGGGGATGGGGAGAGAGATATCTGGGGAAAGAAATGGATGTGACGTTAAAACAAAGAGAAGAAGATGTTTGATCCTAATTTATTGGCCTTTTTATTTTTAAGAAGCATGTTTTACAGTACAGTATTTCCACCCTGCACTGTCAGCCACAAAACGGCAGAGTAAATAAAGAAATCAAGCTACCAAAAGCGTATCTTGCACAGGAGGTGTTATGGCAAGCTTGTGCACCTGAGAAATTAAGAGGTTTAGCAAGGCATGAGCTGGCTTCCATCACTCAGTAGGCGCAGCGCATATTTTGCAAGCTGAAAGTCCCACGCTCAGCTCCCCGGTGTGTCTAGTTAAATAGTCAAGTAGCAGGTGACAGAAAACACCTCTCTCTGCTGGAAACCCTGCAGGGTTGCTGCTGGTCAAAGTAGACAGAACTGAACTTGATAGACAAGTACAGTGGTACCTCGGTTTAAGAACAGTCCGGTTTAAGAACTATTTGGTTTACAAACTCCGCAAATCCAGAAATAGTGTATTGGTTTGAGAACTTTACATTGGTCTAAGAACGGAATCCGAACAGTGGAAGGGCACCGGCTTATATGCCTGCTAGGATTGGCAAGGCATCTGACCCTCACCTGAATCTCATAGCTCTCCTGACGAGTGCTTTGGTTTGCCCACCAGATACTAGGCACTGTACTATTCAAATTAGGCCCCAGTGTTTTTGTTACAATCCCCTTTTCAATTAAGTAATCAATTTTAATCTAGAATTTAAATTCTCAAAACTCTCTTATTTGTTAATTCGAGCAAGTAAACTACTGCTCTCACTTCATTACAAACAGTATTTCTACCTGCAACACACTTGAGCAAACCTGCTCCTCTTCCTTTCACAGATATATTGTTGCCATTTGCAACTGTAGCTGCCTCCTATAATTTGATATTGCTGGATAGTGCTGATGAATTGTAAAAGAATTTTTAGCTTGCTTTCTGTTCCTACCCTGGAACTTTTCTGTATTAGTGCCACTTTGTTTTGCACAATTCCTTGCAAATGAAGGAAAACAACTTTTCTGCTTGTATATGTTGATAATATAATTTTGGTTACTGAGGACAAACAAGATTGTACAAAAACAAGTGCAGGCCTGGCCAGGACATAGATGTCCTGGCTGTGACAAATGTGACCTGTGTGCTTGCTTGCTTGCTTGCTTGCTTGCTTGCTTGACAGCTGTTAGGAACTTCAAGGGCCCTGCTCTCCTTTCTTATGGTCTTTATACTGGACCTGGAGACTCCAATAGAGAGCATTCCATGTCAAGAAGGAGGGCAAGTGGGCACCCTATCAAATGGCAGGGCAGGAGCTACACGGAGCAGGGCCTTTTCACTGGTGGTGCCCATTGTATGGCTCGTTCTTCCCAGACCTGCTCTCTTTTGGTCTGTATTTTGGAGCTTTATAATTTAGGAAGACTTTCGAAGAACTGGTTGACAAGTCTTATTAGTCACTGACATATGAGTGGAGTTTTTGGTGCTATTCTGGGCTTCTGGTGCACCAGGGTTTACACCAGCATAATAGAGTTGGCCAGGATGCCAGAAGGGATACCATTTATGAGCTTTCTCCATTATCTGCACAGCAGGGGGTGTTCGGTCAACAGTGCAAAGGCTGAGCTGAAGCATTCCCTGCTGGTTACCTGCTTTCAGCAATAGGAGTCGCTGTTTGGTAGTACCCAATTGTTTAGCTGTCAGATTCTAGAGCTCCCTATTGGTGACTCTTAGGTAATTCACAAAACACAGAATCCATTCATAAAACACAGTGTTCATTCATAAAGCAGTAACATCTTCACTACAACCTATTGGGTGTATATTTCAGCGGTTGAATGTATAGGTTTATGGCCATGCTGTAGCGTAGTGCTTATGTAATTGTGAATAAAAGGTGGCTGGGCTCATTGTCTCGGGGGGTTTTTTTTTGGGGGGGGTGACAAAACTGATTTCCAATAAGTGCCCCCCCTTATTTCCATAACAAGTCCTTGAGTCTGTATTCTGAATAGTGACACCAGGGACCTAGAAGGTGCAGTGCTTGTCAGTCCAACCCCTGCACAGTCTCATCAGGGCTGACCTTAAGGCAATTGGAGCAATTTGGCCAAATTGGGCCCCGCGTGCCGCTCCTAAGGGTCCCCCCGCACCAGGGCAATCTAGATGGATTTTATTTAAATCTTTAAGATTTTGCAGACTTTGGCTGTGAACTGGGGCCCTACAAAAAAAAAAAAATCAAGTTGCGCCCCACTGCTTCAATTTGGGCCCCACTGGCTAGCCCTGAGTCTCATAGTTGCTGGGCCTGAGTTGCCCTGCCCTCGAATGAAGTCTTGAGTTTACAATTTTGGGAAAGGGGAGATGGCCCACTGGGGAGTGGGCTGGCTGGTGAGGCCCCCTAGATTTAGAGGCCCTAGGCTACAGCCTACTTAGCCTATACATAAATCCGGCACTGGGTCAAGGCGGCGTCTGCCCCTCTGCCACCGCCATCGCTGCAGCATCAACGTCCCGAATGTGCACTGTAGTATTTATTTATTTAGCCACGACCACCCCCCAGCCGACCAGATTGGTTGACCCAAGGACTGATGCAGCCAGGGACTCCCTAATGGCACGGGGGCTAGCCGCGCCCCCTGCACAGAGGGGAGAGCTCATGATGAGCCTGCAAAAAGGAAATGGTTTTGGTGGGCAGGCACTCAGGGGCCGCAAGAGATTGCCTTTTTCAAAATTGCCGGGGGCGGGGGGCGTTTGAAACCAGCCTGGGGGCTGCAAGTGGTCCCCGGGCCAGACTTTGGACCTGCCTGACTTTAGAAACAACCTCAACCTATTCTCAAGCTAAAAAACCTCAGTAGTCAGATGGTGCAGATCTGAATCTCGTAAGAGACTTTTCAGCATCTGAGCCACAGAGAGTATTGTGGGTTTAATAAAATCATCTGGGGATAGTGTGCAAATCACTTGCAGAGTTTGCAGGTGTTTACAGATAAACTAGGATTATTTGGCCTCCATTTAGTCAGTTCTCCCCTGCTTTTGAGTTCATTGGGTACTTATCATTTATTCCTGCCTCAGTGTTCCCCAGCTGTAAAATGGGAATAAATGTCCTGTAGAATATTTATATGTAGTGATTTTGAATTTGTCACATTTGCCTATGGAACAGAACTGTGTCAATGGGTCTTATCATGACTCAATTTAATGAGGGCCAGTTTGAGGGATGGGAATGGCCTGTTTTAGAAATCATACTAGTAATGGAGTGATTCTTCCCAGATGCTCCGTGTGTGTGTGTGTGTGTGTGTGTGTGTATCTCCATTTCTCCAGGGCTCCGGAACTGGGCAGGGGTCATGGGCTGGTGGCCGTCTGCCACCAGGGAGAATATTCTTCATTTCCCCCTCCTCTCCCCTAATCCTCTAAATCATCAGAGAGTTCAGAGGGGTTGGGAGAGAGAGCACAGGGTGATTATGCTGAGTCCCTTGTTCCTCCAGCGGGATTTTGTAACACAAAAGAATACTAATGTTCACTGCCTTTTGTGAAACCACTCAAGTTCATCAGTTCTACAAAGAAGAGAAATTAAATCAAGATTTAATTGGGAGATGGATGTTTTATTCATGGTACTATCCACAGGAGAAGCCACTCCACTGAAGGTAGAGGCAAAAAGAAAAAAAAGGAAAAGAAAACCTTTTGAAAAGTTGTTTCTCTATGATTAAACACAGAGCGAGTTTCCCACTTCAAAGTCGGCACACCTTTAATGTATTTTAAATGCTCTGACGCCTTGTCCCGATACTCTGGTGGGAAGGTCAAAGGGCAGGGCCCCTCTGCCCAGCTTGCAGCACCTCCTGAAGCCGAGCCACTTGCTCAATTGTCGGCAGGTCATCCAACAGGTTAGCAAGACCTCCAGTTGTTTTTACGCATAAGGAGGCAGACAATGCCTAGCCCTGTGCCATATTTAAATTGAAATACATTTCTACCCATTTCTTTTCTCCAAGGAGGTCATGCCCCCACCCCAGTTTTATTATTGTGATGTAGCTCTCTGTTCAAAAAGGGGGAAATGCAAACAGAAATATTTATACTAGTGAAAATAATGTACAAAAATGCAATATGCAATATTGCAATATGCAATATGGGGGGAAGTGTTTGCCAAAAAGAGAGAGAGAGTATTAGGCAAAATCACACGTATTATGTGAAATGCATGTGGAAATATGGATTCACAGAGATTCTTTTTTTTTTTTTTTTTTAAACCAGAGATGTGCAAATTTAGATGGGCAGCTGTGTTTCAGTTCCCAACATTGGTTTGGAAAGTACAAATCAGGTAGGTACACTTTTAAATGGGAATTGAATCAAATTTCTCCCCCACTTCTGTCCTTGGGCTATGGACCTTTTTCCTGACCAGCTTAAGGGCAGCAAGCTACAGGCTTGACAGGAACCCCACAGCCCAGCAATCAGACACAGAGAGAATAGACAGGCTTTCTAGTATTCCTCCCCAGTGGAGGCTGGCACCCATTGGTGGAAGGCAAGGAGCCCAGGAGTAGGAGGAGCCAGAGCCAATGACCAACAGAAGCCTCTAATTCTGGCTTTGTCTATATGGGCAAGACTGAAACTAAGGAGGAGGAAGCTGACAGGTGGGGACCAGCTGAGGGCAGGCTGTGGGTGGTGGGACACTGTCCCATTTGCCCCAATGCACCAGTCACCAATGCCCCTCATGCCAACAACTGAGCCACCCCACTGTAATAAACAAAATCTGCCCTTATTCCCTTATGAGGGACACAAGAGCCCTTATAGAGTCCATTGTAGGTTCTCCATCGGCAGGAGAAAATAACAGAGGCCAACCAGAGAGTATTGAGAAGCTAAGCAGCTAGTAAGCCTGATCTTTATTGAACTGTTGCAACAGGGTGCTCCCCTCACACTCAGGAAAGGAGGAGAACCCAGAACCTTATATAGACATTTTAAATTCCCTGCCCTGGAGCTCAAGACCACCCCTCCATACATCATACATACATCACAGAAGGGGTGTAACCCAAGACCACCCCCCACAAACATCATACCTACATCACAGAAAAGGTGGTCTACAATAGAAATTGTTTTTCCTGTCTGCCAGGTTATCTGATAATGCCTTATCTGATTGCCTTTCCTGGTAGTGGTCAGTTTGGGAGTCAAAATGGTTTCAGGGCGGTCTTCCTCTGCTGCTCCAGACATGTGGTCCCCATATCTATGTATGTGCTTGGTTGGTACATTTATGAACATCTATTATATATATAAGACCTTATTTTTTTTATTTCACCATCATGGATGTAGCCAAAGGGGCAGGAGGGGGGGCAGCTGGATCAAGTAAAACAACAGAAATACTTAACTAACTGACCAATCACATTGATTCTGCCCCTGCTAACAAAAAGTCCTGGCCCCACACAAAAATCCTGACTACTCCCATGCACCCCACCCTATCATTCTGTCCTCCCTCTCAGCTACTCTTGGCTTTGCCTCTGCTGCAGAGGCAACTCACGTAAGGGTGTGTCTCAGATCCTGGTGGGCTGCAAATGTGGCCTTCTGCCAGATGGCTGGCCTTGCTCAGATATTTTTGCCAGATCACCAACATCTCCTCTCAAGGGCTAAGGTGTAGTGGGTGTCCTCCCTTCCAAGTGACTGCCAAAATCAAGCGTTGGATTTGATTTGATTTGATTACAAGGAAGCTTCAAACCCTTTAGGAACAAGCAGAGTCGTAGCTAGACTCCCTTGCACTCTTGACAGGGAGCTGTATTGTTGCCTCCACCTGCCCTTCATGCTCATGGCAAGAAGATATATCAGCCTTCTTCCAGGGTGAATAAAATATTGGGTGCTTCCAAGTAAACCCCACCCTGCATAATCGATCACATGATGCAGTGAATGCACACCGTTTGAATGGCAATGCCCATCAACTTTTGGGGGGCCTTCAAATATTTTATGGGGGGCAAAGACCCCTCAGCAACTAGGAGTTGCCTCCTATGCCCCCCCATCTCACCTGGCTGCCCAGATCAGTGGAGGAGCAGCCTGGGGAGTGTGTGGATGGACAGTCTCCTAGCCAGTCTGACCCAGAATCAGTTTTTTCACCTCCCTGGGCCAGCATCCTTGGCAGAGGCCAACCTGTCTTCCAGGTAGGCCCCTGGAAACAAGTTTCATTCCACCTGCATGTCGGGAAAGCCTCTGATGGATCAAGTATTTCAACCCAGCACTAGCATCATCCCATTTCAAAAGGGCCCAGCAAAAGCCCAACATGGTAGCTTTGAGGATCCTTGCATCTTCTCCCCCACCCCATCCAACTCCCAGAATGCAAATCAATAGTTAATACATCCAAATGCTGCAGCGGCTTCTGTTGCTGGAGTCAAATCAGACCTGTGGCCCACAAGGTTCCTGCAATTCCTTGTGGGGATTTTGGCACAAAGGGTCCATTGTTCCGTCCCTCGCCTGGCATGAGAATGCAAAGGCAAGATCCCTTTTGCAGTAACTTGTGCCCTTCAGAAGCAGCCTCTCCGCTTTCTCGGTAGGTGAAGCTGCAGCTGCCTTGGGGAGCTCAGATCTTTGTTACCAAAAGGACACACAAAAAGAAACACACGTTCTACCAGAGACTCATTATTCAAACAATTCCAGTCTCCGCATACACACGGCGGTGACTTTGGAAGGCGAACAATCTTATCTCCTGGGTGAAAAGAACCATTTGTTGTTTACTGTCCAGGAGAGAAAGCTGACAATGAGAGCAGGGGAACTTGGAGAATAGCGAAGTGTAAGCTGATGGATGAGTTTAAAAAGAAATGCGTCTCCAAGGAAAGAGAGTGACTTCTCTTTGGGATCATACGGAGCTGAGCCTCTCCCCAAAGAGAATCAAGCCTTGGAATAGGCTGTGGCAGCTCTTGGTGTTCAGACAGCACCCAAACACTGTAAGTTGGTGGGAGCTCAAGAGTTGGCATTGCACCCCTTTCAGACGTTCAGCTGAATGTGCTTAGGAGACGGAAGGCGGATTGCAGAAGGAAAAACTTCTTCTGATCTATGCACACTCATAAGGAATTCTGAAAAGAGCCCCTCTGTGTGCAACTGTAGGAATAAGACCATAATAAGAGCGTGGCTGATGGCTCAGTCCATCTAGTCTCACAGTGCCCAGCCAGAACCTGACTACAACAAGTAACTTCCATGGCAAAAAGTGCCTTTCACCAGCTCATGCTGGTGCATCAATGGTGCCTTTTCCTGGACAAGGATAGCTTGGTGTCAGGCATAAGAGGATCCAACCTCGCACTGTAGTTTGCCAGGAATGGAGAAGACAAGGAAAGTTCTCACCAAGGCCTTTTATTCAATATTCATCGAGGGAGGCTTAAAATGCAGCCTCTTGGTGTTGCCAAGTGAAACTCCAACCCCTCCCACTTCCTCATGAGTCATCATTATGGGTGCTGGGATGTGCTGTCTGTGTTTGAGCTCTTTGCTCTTCTACTTTCAAGGCCATCCATGTTCTGGTAGTGGGGGGTCTGGAATGCTCTCTAAAGACACTGAGTCCATCAGCTGTTGCTCCCCTTCTTCTTCTTCTTCTTCTTCTTCTTCTTCTTCTTCTTCTTCTTCTTCTTCTTCTTCTTCTTCTTCTTCCTCCTCCTCCTCCTCCTCCTCCTCCTCCTCCTCCTCCTCCTCTCCCATTATTTCCAGCTTTCCCCCTCATCTGCCTCTGAGCTGTGACCTCCCTCAAACCCCTGTTGTAATTCTGAACTGTCTTCTTCTTCTCTGGAAGGGTCAGGCTGGGGAGGGGGTCTCCACCATACCTCCTTTGCCCAGTCCCTGACACTTGGCCATCATGACTCATGCAATGGTAACCTTGCATTTTGGCTACTGTATGTGGGGCTTCTCTTATGGCCGTTGCAGAGCCTGCAGCTGGTGCAGAATGCTATGCCAGCGAGTAGTTCCCCTTATATGGTGCACATGACACCAGGGATAATGAATCTTCACTGCCTATTTATAAAGCCCGAAGTAACTGTGGACCAGGTGACCCAAAAGATCTCCTCCCCTTGCATGGCCCAGCAAGGTCACTGAGATAATAATAAATATTATTTAATAAATTTGCATCCCTCCCTTCATCCAAAGATCCCTGGGCAGTGCACAACAGAAAAATACAAGATGGAACTAAGTTAGTTTTGCCACGGCCTGATGGTTATCAGCTCGTGGTGATACTGAGGCAGGATTTTTCATTTGTGGTACTACTGATGTGAAATGATCTTCCTGCCAGGGTCACATCAGTATTGGTGGTCTGCAGGCTCTTGAAGACACACCTGTTTAGGCAAGCGGTCACTTCCTTGAGCCTCCAGTTTTAATTGTTGTGAGCCAGAAACCAGGTCGAAAACCAGAACTCAGTGTGTTGGATGTAAGGTAAAGATAAAGGCACTGGTGGAGGAAGAGGAGTGGGGGGGGGAGCGCACTGCCCCCGGCAGTGGAATCCTTGTGGGGTGCCATAGCGGCTGGCCCCCCCCCCCGTGCTGGGTGTCCCTTAGACGGCGTGTCACACTCCTGCTGGCAGCGCCCCACACCCCCGGGATGCGCGCCAGCCCCGCCCCTGTCCAGTCTCTGCCCCCTGGTGCTGGAGCATGAAGCTCTGACACTGGATAAAAGGCCCCTGGATGGTTAAGTCAAGTCAAAGGCAACTATAGGGTTGCGGCTCTCATCTTGCTTTTCAGGCCGAGGGAGCCGGCGTTTATCCATAGACAGCTTTCCAGGTCATGTGGCCAACATGACTAAACCACTACTAGCAAAACAGAACACCATGACGGAAACCAGAACTCATGGAAATGCCGTTTACCTTCCCGCCGCAGTGGTACCTATTTATCCACTTGCACTGGTGTGCTTTCAAACTGCTAGGTTGGCAGGAGCTGGGACAGAGCAACGGGAGCTCACCCCATTGCGGGGAATCAAACCATCGACCTTCTGATTGGCAAGCCCAAGAGGCTCGGTGTTTTAGACCACAGCGCAACCCATGTCCCTTCACCCTTTACCTGTTGGATGTAGACAGACTGTCCTCTCCCCCCCCCCCAGCTAGCCGTGTGAGATGCAGTGCCTCCACTGCATCAAAAATGTAATGTGTGAATTGCAACTCCTAAGTGCAACAAGATTGCATTTTGCTTCAGCACCTGTTAATGCAGCAGCCGCAGGATCCTCCTTGTGTTTTCTGCAATGGCTCTTTTTGCCAATGCAAAGCAGAACACATCATACTTGTTAATTTAAGGCATTGTTCATCTGGACTCTTCTGGGTCCCAATGGGGAGGATTCAGGCCCCCTGGAAGATGACAAATGGCCAGCGCTGGCGATCATCTCCGGTGCCATTTTGATCAAAAGCGGGCTTTGCGTGTTGGTTCTACTTCATTATTTTACTCCTGAGCAGCGTCTATTAATGATAAAAGTCCCCGTGGTTTATAATTACCAGTTTGACAAGTTCACGAGTTCCCTGTTAATTATTATAATTAGCTTTCACTCAGTGCAGATGCAGGGGTATGGCAGCCGTGTTAACAATGGCAGGAGGAGGCGCACGAATCGGCGACGGAGGGCCAAGGCAAGGCCGCTTGCCAGCCACAGTTAATAATGAACCAGAAGCCTGGACTGCTTCGCCAGGCTTGCTTAACCTGGCGACTGGCTTGGAATTCGCTCAGAGGACTAGAGGCTAGAGTGAGGCTTACAGCAGCTGGGAAGCATCCAGGTATAGGCAGACGCACAATGTCATTCCAAGCTAAGTTTGCTGCCACAGCTGGGGGTGCCGCAAGGGCATTGCTCAAACCTCCCTTCCTCTGCATCTCCCCCCACCCCACCCCTCAAGCAACTCACTGTGCAGGCCTGTCAGTCTAGCACAGGGACAAAGGATGCAATTGCCTCCAAATGTCCTGATTTTCCAGTGAGAGTCCTGGAATTACAAAAGCCATCCCAGCTTCTGATTTTATCCTGGGACGCCCCTATTCACCCCACCAATGCTGCCACCGTTGAGCTTGGGGAGGAGGATTGGCCAGCGCTTGTTCCGAGTTATGGCTGTTGCGATGCCTGTGTCTTCAAGGGAGCATTCCGTTGCCTCTCCATAGCCTTTCCATGGTGGCACCTACTGTCCCCCTCCCTTGGGCAGCTCACAGCAGCTGCTGGAGAGCAGGCAAGGGGGAGTAGAGACTGCTGTCACTGAGGCCCAGCAGCGCATGATGTGCCGGTTCTGAAGGGAAGGCGTTGGACAGGGCTGCCCAGGGCTGGAGGAAAGGGGGAGCGGAGCAGAGTGCAAGGGGTCTTGATTTTTTAAATATAAATTGTCAAGTGTGACCAATAGGACTCTGCAGGACTGGGGCCTTCCGAAGTTTGTTCTGAAGAGGCAAGGCGCGGCCACACAGGTGAGGCTGTGGCAAGAGCTGGGAAGGGATATAAGGTCAGCATTTCCCTTCGGCTCTTTGCCACAGTAAGACGTTCCCTGCCTTGCTGCGTTTGGTTCCTTGACTCCTTGCTCCTCAGAACCTTGACTTCATGACTCCTTGCTTCTTGATCCTCGTACCCCTGACCTTGTGACTCCTTGCTTCTTGATCCTTGGACCCTTGACTTTGTAACTCCTTGCTTCTTGTTCCTCGTACCCCTGACTTTGTGACTCCTTGCTTCTTGATCCTTGGACCCTTGATTTTGTGACTCCTTGCTTCCTGACCCTCGGACCCTTGGCTTCTTGACTCCTGGCTCTCTGACCCTTGGACTCTTGGCTTCCTGACTCCTGGCTTCTGGACTCCCGTTCCTGCTCCCACCCCAACATCTTGCCCCCGGTCCCAACCTCCCCAGCCGGGACTTTGATCGCCCGTAAACCAGACCGTGACAAAAATGTTTTGTGCGTCTGTGTCTAACCTTGTCCCTTCCTAAAATTTATTTATTGGTGTGTGCTTTTCTTTTTGCAAATCTACCAAACAATAGAATAGAATAAAATCGGGATTAAGGAGTTTTCTCACCCTTCTTCTGATAGGAAATGAGGGGCCGAGGAGGGACTATTGCAGGGAGAGTGAGAAAGGAAGAGTTTCTGTTTTCATCTGAGGAATGTTTGAGGGTATGGGATGGTGCCTTATGATGAGGCAGCCCCTTGGTCCTCCTCCCTGAGTCGCATCTGCATTGGCTAGCTCTCCAATGTATGAATGGGGGAGCATTCTGGTCCAGGCTGTATGTAAAGACAATTTAATTAGGTAGCTAATTAAAAAACAACAACAGAGAACCAAAATTCAGCCATCCTTTGAAATTCGCAATTTTGCAATGTAGTTGTCAGGATAAAAATAAAAATAAAAATGCATATATTTGGGCAAATTGTGCATGAAATGCATATATCCATAAAAATAAATTTTGAAAATGTGTTGTATTAAGGGAAACTGCTTTGCAGAAATGTGTACATATTAGAGAGAATTGCATACAAACATGAGGACTTTTTAAAAATTGCAAACAGATGCCAGCAATCAGGGTCTGAGTGCACAGTAATGCTCTCCCCTCCTGCTGTTTCCAGCAGCTGGTATTGATAGAGATATTGCAGAGACAGTCCTTGTGTAATGAGAAAAGGGGGGGGACGTCTCTTTGTCCACTTACCCCACATAATTTATACACCTATATCCAGCCCCCTTGTCTTTTTGCTAAACTAAAAATCCCCAAATATTGCACCCTTTCCTCACAAGGGAGTTGTTCCAGTCCCGTGGTCATATTAACAATGTGGGCAATCTATGTTTTTATGGAAAGGGCAACTGAGACTTAGATTTTGTGGTCCGTCCAAGTTTATGTCATGGCAGAAGTAAGCAGTGAACCAGTGGACTGGAAGGCAAAAGAACATAGCAAAAAGTTTCATATGAAAAACAGATTCTGGGTTGTAGCCAACATTAGAAATACTCAGAGCGGACCTGTGCAAATCACTGGACATGACTAACTTCATTAATTTTACTGGGTTTACTCTGAGTAAACGTTTGTGGATCTCAACACTGTACTAAAGTGAATGTTCAGTCAGTGCAAGGATTTCTCCTTGCGCGACAGAACTTTCTCCCCTTCTCCTCTCTCTGTACACCCCCTAAGTCTCTTCTAGGGGTCCTCCCAACCATCTGAGCAGATTTTGTGGTGTTTTGTAGGGAGAAAATAGAGGGGAGTCTTACAGCACAAGCAGAAGTTGTTCTACTTGTGCAATCATTCACCTCTATACTGTGCCAATATATATTTTTTGTGAAACAAATAAGTCCCAACATAGATCAGAAACATCTCCTTTGCCTAACTCTTCTCTTCTTCCAGAGACCTACTGCCTGCAGCCCAACTGCACAGACTTCAAAACTACTATGAGATTCAAACAGCAAAGCTGAATTCCACAGCGGCGCCGCTCAACTTTCCTCTTAATTTCCAAGTTCAAACATGCACAAAATATTTATCTGAAATACAGCCTCACGTGCCGCACCAAGCTGTGCAAATAATTAGTTATCTTAAAGCTGTTTCACACCTGAAACGAACGGTCGTTGGCGGGTTTTCATTTAATTTATTATTATTTTAATCACATCTTTGTGGAACTGATGTAATGACTAAGCGGCTTGTGGGGGACAGTTGGGCCAGATCAATATTATCAGCAGAAAATGCCTCCTGACACCCATGTAAATCTACCGGAGATCAGAAAAACTCAAATACGAAAGAAGTGCAGCTTCAGAGAGAAGCGCTTAAGATGGAGGGAGTTGGGGGGGGGGGGGAGTCCTGGAGTTTGCCATTGATAAACACACATTATATTCCTTGTTTTGCTGCTTTGGATAGAAGCAGGAGAGATTGCCGCAGGAGACCATGCAGCAGTTGGCATTAAGGGCTATTTCAGCACCAAAACCTTCTTTCTTTATTCACTGGATGTAGATTGCAGGCCCCCACAATGTGTGTTCTCTGGGGGTAGTAGTCATAGCAGCAGCAGTAGTAGTAATTTATGTATATGCCACCCATCTGACTGTGTTGCCCCAGCCACTCTGGGCAGCTTCCAACAAATTAAACACATCAAGCATAGCAAACACCAAACACTAAGAACTTCTCCATACAGGGCTGCCTTCAGATGTCTTCTAAAAGTCAGATACTTGTTTATTTCCTTGACATCTGATGGGAGGGAGTTCCACAGGGTGGGCGCCACTACCAAGAAGGCCCACTGTCTGGTTCCCTGTAACCTCACTTCTTGCAGGGAGGGAACTGCCAGGAGGCCCTTGGCACTGGCCCTCAGTGTCCGGGCTGAATGATGGGGTGGAGACACTCCTTCAGGTATACTGGGCCGAGGCCGTTTAGGGTTTTAAAGGTCAGCACCAACACTTTGAATTGTGCTCAGTTGACAAAGCAACTGTACTATAAAACAATAGAAACCTGTTCAGAACTGAAAACGGGGTTAAAACAGATGTTTAAACTAGGGTGGATGAGTCTATCCTTTTCCCCTGGAGGAGTGGCCATGGGTGAATGCAGCCTGCAGGCCAAAAATGGCTCACCGACCCTGCTTGACTGGAAGTTTGATCCCATCTGGAACTGGTTGGCCAGCAATCTCACAGGTGGATTATGCCAGGTTTATATCAATCAGTGTTAAGATGCTTTGTTTGCAGGCAGCTTAGAGAGTTATTGGGGTGGGTGGGCAGGAGGTACCAGTCCAAGGATTGGGGATGAAGGTGGGGTATATGGGGAATCCTGCTTGCAGGTAAAAGCCACACACCTAAAATCTCATCATGCACTCTGAAATTTTAAATGTGTTTGTTTGAACATATGCATGTAACTCTGCCCATCCCAAGGTCAGGGGTGCTGTTAAAAGTTTAGTGCCTAGAAGGAGTCTTGTAGGAAATTCTCCATTCACTTCAAACAAATGAATCAGATGGGCTAAACCCAGATGCTCCCCCACCCCACCCCACAAAAAAAGAAAAGAAAAAAGCCTTCTGGGAAAATCTCTTTGAATATCTGCATCTTGAGATGCACAGGCCTGGCAATTTGTTAGACATGCCTGACTTTATCATTTCTGTAAAACGGGAATCCAATCTCTACCTTCCCAATGGAACTGGGGAGGGGGGGCAGAGGAGGGGGGAGAGAGAAGAGCAACTTGTAACTAGGGCCTAGAGAAGGGCAGCAGTGTCTAATTATTAGCACAAAAATTGAAACACCCAAGCAGAGATGTGTTCGTCTTCTGTCCTCTAAATATTTCATTCCGGACTAATGCAGAAGCCAAATAGAAAATCTCAAGCAAAATCCAACTACTTAGAATATGCTTAATTATTGATTTAGCCAAGATATAAAGATAAAGAGGCAATGCTGTTGAGCTGGTTGCTTCTTATGAGGAATTGCTACGCACCCAATTTAATAATAATAGTAGTAGCAGTAATAATAATAATAATTGTACAGTTGTACCTCGGAAGTCGGACGGAATCCATTCCAGAAGTCCGTTCAACTTCCAAAACATTTGGAAACTGAGGCACGGCTTCTGATTGGCTGCAGGAAGCTCTTGCAGCCAATCAGAAGCTGTAGAAGCCCTGTCAGATGTTCGGGTTCCAAAGAACGTTCGCAAGCCGGAACACTCACTTCCAGGTTTGCGGCATTCGGGAGCCAAAACGTTCGGCTCACAAGGCGTTCGGGATCCAAGGTACGACTGTAATAATATTTGTAATGTGTCTATATTCTGACACTGCACAGAAAACTTTTTTTAAAAAAACAATCTTCATTTTACTTGCTGCCCAAATAACAGACCCTCCATTGGTCCACCTGATGTGTCCTTCAGCAACCCTCAGACCACAGGCAACTGCCACCAGTGGAGCTCATCCTCTGTCACCTTAGCCAACTAGAAAACAAACTAGGCTTTCCCATTAATTACTATGCAAGGAAGCAGGGAGGGGAGAGAAAGAAAACTATAAAGTGATTTTACCTGCACTGTTGGATAATTAAAAGGTGCCTGAAGCGCAGAGGACCTTTTTTCATTACATTATAAACCCAGAAACAATTAACTGTGGCACACTATCAGATAGAATATATATATATGAGAGGAGGAGAAATATGGGATTTCCGGTGACTTCATTAAGCCTCTTACCTCTGGTGGCTTCTTATGCGGCTTGGTGGCTGCGCTTGCAAGCAACCCTGGAGATGACTGTAAATTGGGTAGGGGACTCGGGGACTGGCATGGACCCAGCCGTGAGCCTAAAACAAATAGGTCATATGACTTACAGGGAGGTTTTGAAGACACGAGGGCCTATGTACTGCAAATGCCAGAGCCAACGGTCTCTCTGGAGCTCAAGGGCTTCACAGGGGTACATCTGATTGCCCACCGCGAAAAGAGAATTCTGGACTAGACGGGATATCGGTCTGATTCAGTAGGTCTCTGCTTATGTCTTCTATGTTTATGAGCCTTTCTGTTACATCATGTTAACAAACTTTTGCCTTAAAGTTTTCTTTTGTTCAGGGTTTTTTTTGCAGACAATGAGGACCAAAACACAGCTCTCTCTTCTTCATCCCAATAGTTAATATTTCCGCAAAAGTATTAGAATGGTGTTAAAACTCCAATTTGAATGAACTGCAGCAGAAAAGAAACATGATTTTAAAAGTTATTTCTTGCCTTTGTAAAGGGCTTTTCAGAATGTATATGATTGAGGTTGATAGCATCCCCTGATAACAAAGGACAGACAAGGTGTTAGAACTGAATGCATCCTGACTACACAAGGTGTCATCTCTCAGAGAGTCTTTTATATTCTGTCACCCATTAAAACTCTGTTTGTATTTATGATAAACAACAATTGATCAAATCTGCACTTTTCCCAGCTTCATCCCCAGCGCAGCTAAAATTAAAAAATGAGCAAGGTATTGCAATGAGAAATGGCGTTGAGGGTTCCCCCCCCATTTCATTTCATTTTTTTAATTCTCCTCTCCAGACATGATAAATCATGTTGCACAGATATTTCTCAAACTAACCTTTGAATACGTGTGTAAGTGATGGTAAAACACTCTGTCGCTTGCATGGGGTTAATTAGGAAAGGCACCCCTGTGCTAAGTTACAGGGCAGGGCTCAATTAAGTTGGGAACTGAGATGGATAATTCCATTAAGATGGGCTTATTCACTGTGTCTGCAGCTGACACATGCCACACACAGTGAAACGTGCCATTGGCAAAAGCTTGTGTGATTTGCCCGCTTCCTCCTTTTATATAGCCAACTCTGCATCTCTGGCAGGGCAAGAACCAATCAGGACAGGAAGGTGAAGGGAGTCCTGCTCTGGGCAGGGGCTTTTAGTTTTGGGCAAAGTTGTTGAGCTCTTTTTTATAGTTTGGCCCATAGAGTTTTTGAGTGATTTTTAATGAAATTCACCATAATCTGCACTGCTGACATACTGTAGATTTTCCCGGACATTACAGCGTTTACAAGGCTGAATACTGGTTATGTCCAGGAAATTCCAGTCGTATGGCAACCCTAATTAAGATCATCAGAGTTCATACTGGTCTTGCCACTATTCCTTTCACCGTGAGGGTGAAGGATTCTCCTGGCATGGAGAACTGACTGGAATTCATCTGCTTGTCAGGAAAAAGCATCGCCTGCTAAAATTCTGTGTCTAGATCAGGGTTCCCCAAACTTCTGAGTACACTGACCTAACTTTATAAACTTTTAAAGTTGTCATCAACCCCTCCAACCCAAATTCCTGGGGATGTAAATGAAATAAAGTCAAGAAATATCAATGTATAACCAACACTGATGAACCATAATTAAAATGGAAGCCTTGTGGAGCAGCATGGAAGATTCCTAAAGAGTGTGTGTGTGTGTGTGCGTGTGTGTGTGTGTGTGTGTGTGTGTGTGTGTGTGTGTGTGATGGTGAACCACCCACCCTGAGATCTGCAGAAGAAGGGTGGTATACAAATTTAGTAAATAATGATGATGATGGAGGTGTGTGAAGGCAGCTTTGAACTTTACCCTGAAGCATTTTTTTTACAGTTCTTAGAAGTTTTCCAAAAGACTGCTTGCTTTTATACATTGCTGTCATTGGGTGAGGGGGAAAGGGGTGTTAGAAATATGCTTTTGACACTGCAAAAATAATTGTTTATACTCTGCACCTGTATACATTTGTTGTTGTTTAGTCATTTAGTCATGTCCAACTCTTCGTGACCCCATGGACCAGAGCACGCCAGGCACTCCTGCCTTTCACTGCCTCCCGCAGTTTGGTCAAACTCATGCTGGTAGCTTCGAGAACTCTGTCCAGCCATCTCGTCCTCTGTCTTCCCCTTCTCCTTGTGCCCTCCATCTTTCCCAACATCAGGGTCTTTTCCAGGGAGTCTTCTCTTCTCATGAGGTGGCCAAAGTATTGGAGTCTCAGCTTCATGATCTGTCCTTCCAGTGAGCACTCAGGGCTGATTTCCTTAAGAATGGATAGGTTTGATCTTCTTGCAGTCCATGGGACTCTCAAGCGTCTCCTCCAGCACCATAATTCAAAAGCATCAATTCTTCGGTGAGCAGCCTTCTTTATGGTCCACGTATACATTTATTTAAGCAATAAAGCAATCTGGTCTGAGAATACGGTTGTATTGTGGACTCATCTTATTGAACATAGGGATTCCTTGCTGGCAAGGAAGGTGTGCTCTTGGGCAAAGCACTACTGAAGCTTTTGGGGGCTACTGCACTTCTAATTGAAAGCTGCCTCCTTACAGCCAGGGTTTGCCCAAGACATTTTGATGCTTGTGGCACAGCAGCAATTCCCTCCCTTCCTCCCCCCAAAAGAAAATAGTCAAAGTGCATGTAGACAGTACTCAAATCTGGCCAATATATTTTGGCACCTGAGGAGGAAAAAAATCCCACAAAGTGTATTTCCCACTCCCTGGCTGCAAAAACACCACAATAAGAAATTGAATAACTACCAATTTCCATCCTTTTCATTACAATCTAAATCAGATGCCTGAAACAGATGCCTCACTTTGCTTGATGATAGGGCAGCCCAGATTACAGATTCTGAGATTATTGCTTTTTGTTCAGTACAGCAGTAGCGTTACTGGGAAAAAAGAGTCTTTTAATTGCCCCTTAGACAGTTCTTGTTCCTACAGGAGAGTGCTTTAATTACGGGTTTCCTTTCACTCTCCCTGTTATATTTGTTGTGTAGCAAAATAACAATGTATCAGAAGCTGACTTATTAGAAGGCAATTCAACATTAATCCCCAAATCATGCTAAAGAGGAGGCAATAAAAAGACAGAAGCTGAAAAGGGGAAGCTACTAATTAACATTGGATGGGGCCTTTGCTGAATGGGACTTGTGAGTAGACACTATAGAAGATTCTTGGTCGTGGGAATTTTTCGGTATTATTAGTAGTAGTATTATATCTGTTAGTTGCTTTTCTTACAAAGTAATTCAAAGCGACGTACATTAAAACCAATTATAATCAACAATAAACACCCAAGAATACAAAAATTAAAATAAAAAAAACTAAAACACAGTTGAACAAAAAGGGCAGGGCTGCAGGTTCTGCCCCACTAAAAGAGGCTGCAAATTAAGAAATGAAAAATATCTGCCTGATGCCTAAAACGGAATAAAGATGGCACCAGGCATGCTTTCCTGTGTACTGCACAAATGGGGGCCACCAATGAAAAGACCCATGCTTGTGTTACCACCATCCTGTGGAGGAGCACACACAATAGGACTTCAGGTGGTGATTAAAGCATTATAGTAAGTGCTATGTAAATCCTCATTTAGCACACTTAGGAAAAGCAATGCCTCAATAGCAATAAAGGCAGCAGAGGAACAAGCCAATTGGGTGCCTGGAGGTGGTGCGTGTGCCCTGTGCCCAGGGGTGGGGCCAGCCACCCATGGGGGCGGGGCAAGCCTGGGCAGGACGCTCCGCAGGGCCTCCGAGGTGTCTGTGTGCTGGTCCCGTGGGTTAACCGAGAGGTAAGGTCCTAGTCCAGTCCGTGGTCAAAGGAGCACAAGGAGGCAGTCCGTAGAAGCTGTAGCTGGGTGCAGGGCAGGGAGTCGGGTGGAGTCAGGAGCAGGCATCCAAGCAAGGAACCAGGGCTGGTCAGGAGCTCCAGCAGGAAAGCAGGACAGGGTTCAGGCAGGAACTGGCAACCAGCAATGTTGCTCCCGCATCTTGGGACTGGGGCTGGCTGGCTTTTATCTGCCCCAAGGCATGGGGCGGCCCCAATCCTCAGGTGACTCGCCTCTCCTGGCCTGGAGGCGAGCACTCCTCCTGCGGGAACTTAGTTCCCTCCGCCTCTCTGCCCTGAGCCTCTGCAGCTCAGGAGAGGCTGGAGGGTTACCGGACCCAGAGGCAACCTCAGCTTCCTCTGACAGGGCTGAGAGTGGAGCACCTGCAGGCAATGGGTCCTCCATCACCTCAGGAGCCAGAGCAGACTCAGCTGGTGTCTGCACCTGAGGATCCAGCACAGGTGAGGACTCTTCAGGCCCATGCCCCAGCCCCGGCTCAGCTGGTTCTGGAGGCAGGGGATCCTGTGCAGGCTGGGATTCCTCAGGTTCAGCATCTGAATCTGAATCCCAGGTCATCACAGTCTGCCTGCCTCCTCCCACTCAGCCACCCTAAAGCTGAGGGGGAGGCGTTTGGGGCAGAGTGGAGCCTGCGGGCGCCCAAGCCACCGTGTCACTCCCCAGAGAGACACGTGGCTCAGGCACACCACAGGCCCCGCAGTGAGTGCCGCCCGCCATTTTGTCACACCCCCCCCTCAGTGGTGACACCCGGGGCGGCCCGCCCTCATCGCACCCCCCTTCCTCCGCCCCTGAATAAAGGGACCTAATGTGCAAGTGACTGAGTTGTCATGTAGTGGCTAACAGACTGAACTGTGACCAGGAAATCCCTGGGAGTCTTAAGCAAGCCACTCTTATAGCACTCACCTGCAACATGGGACAATAATGTAACACTGATCCACCTTGCAGACCATAGTAAGGACTGCCAAGATAAAACTCACAAATGCTGCATAAATGCCCATTATTATTACAGAGTGACGCAACTCTTGTTGTTGTTATTTTATCATTTGGAAAATAGTTGCCTGCCTTGAACCTATGGGCACATTATGCATCTGAATGAATGGAAAGTTTTGGTTCCTAGCCAGTGATCTGATTCTGAATCCCAGTCTTGGCCATTGCATAGACCTTGGTCAAGGCCATGGGTCCAATCCACAGGGCTGTAATGTTTGCGGGTGGGGGATCAGTCTCTTGAAAGCTTGACTAACCCACGAGGTCCTCCTTGATGTTCCAAGGTCAATGGCGCCCAAGTGAGCCAGCCTGACTTGGGCCAGGGCACATTTCATCTTGGTTTCTCCTGTTTAATTCTCACCAGTTCATTAACGGCTGACCTTCTCCGCTTTCTGTGGCAATTGCCGGTGTCCAGAGAGGGAGAGCATTATCTTTTAAAGGCTGTTAAAGTGTCCAATGATATTTTAGCGTCCTTTTTCATATATTTAATAGGAAAGCATCAATCACACCACAAGAAATCTTCAACAGAAGGAACGAAGCCGGGGGGGAGAGTGGCGAGATTCCATTTTCCGCGAGCTGCGAAAAGGTCAGGTGAGCGTCTGAGCAATTATCTCATTGTGTTTATTGATAAATCATTGGAGGTTTCATAGCTGTCAGTGTTTGACTCGAGACAAACAGATATTTAATTAAACGCCACAAAAGGAACAAGGAGGAGGGATGTGTTAGGCAGAAATTCCGACGACGCAGACGGTCTCGGAGGCGAGCGGAGGTTTGGCTCAAACTGTCGCCAACCTCGCACTGTGCCCATCTGATTTGTAAAGAGAACTGAGCTGCGAGATGATAAGGGATGGGATGCCAGCTGGCATGGGATGCTCTCCTCCTCCTCCTGTACAAAATTAAACACATGCACACAACCACTGCACTACCAACACCAAACAACAAGCAAAGCCACCTTTTCGCATGAATGGAAACTTCAGGTTTTGCAAGAATATGTTGTCTGAGTCAGAAAAGGGATGGCACATCGATGCAGGTGGGTTTTTTTTTTAATTAAAAAATAATCTTATTTTGTTGGAAGAAATTGGGATGTTTTGCAAGGCCTGGCAGAGCTGGCAAGAAACAGTGAGTTATTATTTATTATTTAATTATTATTTATTATTTATACCCCGCCCTTCTGGCTGGGTTTCCCCAGCCACTCTGGGCGGCTTCCAACTGAATATTAAAAACAATACAGCGTCAGACATTGGGGGGATTTTGGTTCCTGCTTGTTGGTTTCTCACAGGAGTGTGACTAGTCAACAGGATGGTGGGCTAAATGAATCATTAGCTTGATCCAACAGGTCTCTTTTTTGCTCTTCTGAAAACCCGTAAGCCACCAGCACAGCTAATCCTGAACATGCCAACTAGGGAGTAAAGTGCCCTTGGGGGGAAAATACACTGAGAGAGGAGTCATATTTGTTTTTTTAAAAGGTTCTTTATTTCCAGCTCCTTCATATTCATTTTCATATTCATAGGAGGACTCGGGATTCTAAACTTTGTAACTGCAGAGACCTGAATGGCATCTTCATGCAAGAAAGAGAGGCGAGAGGGCGAGAGGAGGAAGGGGTGGATCTTAGGTGTTTAGTGGGAAACCACAGAGTATATTTTCCCAGACTGACTGTTAGTCTCAAGCCTGCCCTCTACTGTCTGGATGCATACAAGGTTGCTTAGATCCAACATACATTTCAAGGACACATAAAGCATTTCCCACATGGCTGCAAAATGCAATGTGCAAAGCAACATGGAATACCCTACTTTTCAGCCTCAAAGAGCAGTTTGCGTACAACCAAAACAAGACCGTCTGTGCAATCTAAAAAAACATGACACACAAGAGAAAAGGGACAAGGAGGGAAGAGGAAAATCAAAATCGAACCCGGGTACCAATTTTTAAACAGTTGTTAATGTAATGACTGTTTGGCACAGTTCGAGGGCAGCAGGTGGCTGATGGAGCTGGGCCTCCAGCATAGCTGATGAAATGAGCTCTGCTTCTGATCTCTCCCACTGAGGCAGCCTGATGGAATGGCTGCCCTCATATGACAGCTGAGGGGAGAGGAGGCCTGATGGAGCTGGTCTGTCACACCAGAGCTCCCACTGCTGGAATGGTAAGCTGCTCTGTCTCCAGCAGGAATGTTGACCTGAGAAATTGCAGGTGAAAGTCTAGCGGCAACCACTGCATCTTCCTACATGTATTGAATCAGAAACAGAGGAAGGCCCTGATGCTTCTGATCCTGCTCAGAAGAAGAAGAAAGAACATGAAAAGGATCCATTATAAAAAAATTGTCCAACAAGAACCTCAGAATGATTTATTCCAGGGTGCCTTGTGGGGAGCAGAATCCCTCTCCCCACACCGCAAAGCCTCCCAAAGCTGCTCCACTCATTTGTTTCAGTAATGGCCAGATCACTAACTGCCCATTAGGAATGCCGAGGTATTAGGACCAAATAAAAGGTATTGACTACAAAATGCATCACTCAGCAGGCTGGAGAAGTACAATGCTTCTTCTCTTGCAAGCTGCCAGGAACCATCTGTGAGGCTCAAAAATACAGATGAGAAAGAGCCATGAATACTCAAGTTGGCCACTGACACTACATGCAGCTAGGAGCCAGTCCTGTGTCGCCAATAGGCATACACATGTTTCCAAACATGGTGGGAGTGTTTGTTTTTTTACATTTGGGGAAGTGATGCAGCACCTGCTTTGCATGGGAGGAGGAGGTGTTGGAAACTGAAGAGGTATCAGAGTGGGGATAATCTGGGGCAGAGAGCAGCCCAGAATCAGAGCTAGAAGCTGAAGCAGGAAAGTGGGATGAGGGAGGCCAAGAGGTATGTGGTTATGCAGACAAAGATTCAAAATTTCAGATAGAAATAATAAATAATGATTCAAAAATTTTATCTAAAATGTATAAGTTGTTGTTAGAATGGAACTTGAAGGATGAGGAAGTTAAATCGGTAATGATACATTGGGCCAGAGATTTTGGTTATAATATACAATTTGAAGACTGGGAAAGATTGTGGAAGGAGAATTTAAAATTTACAGCATGTATGACGTTAAAAGAAAATGTTATGAAAATGTTTTATAGATGGTACATAACACTGGTAAAATTAGCGAAAATGTACAAGACATGTAACAAGTGTTGGAAATGTAAAGATAAAGAAGGCTCTTTTTACCATATGTGGTGGGAATGTAAGAAAGTGAAAGGCTTCTGGGAAATGATATACAATGAATTGAAGAAGATACTAAAATATACATTTATAAAAAAAACCAGAGGCCTTTCTATTAGGAATTTTAGGAAATGAGATAAAGAGAAAGGACTGTAATTTTTTTCAATATGCAGTGACAGCTGCAAGAGTGTTACTGGCTCAGAAATGGAAACAACAGGAAATACCAACGATGGAAGAATGGAGAATGAAGCTGTTAGACTATGCTGAGTTGGACAAATTGACTGGGAAGATTAGATACCTAAGAGACCAAAAGTTCATTGAGGACTGGGGAAAATTTGTGGAATATCTGGAAAGTATAAGTGAGGGACAGATAACACTAGAGGGATTTAAAGAAGCACTGTGAAATTTGAGAAGTATTGTTAAAAGGGAATAGAAAAGGAAAGGTTTAAATAATGACAATACAACTTCAGGAATGCGTAACTTAAATAATGACTATGGATGATTCACGGAAAAGCTGAAGGAAGTCCAGAAAAGAAACACTTTGTGATAAATTGGATGTGAAATTATTGTGTGTTTTTGTTGTAAATTAATAAAAATTATTCATTTAAAAAAAGGGAGGCCAAGAGGTAGAGATGAGTCAGACTGGTGAAATGTCTCTCCCTCCTTCTGCAACAAGCTGCCTTTACTCCTGGTCTCTCAGGACCAGAAGAGGCATGAAGTGGGAGGAGCAAAGGCAGACAGGCAGGAGCAGTCTCAGGTTGCTTGGGGAAAACCCTGGAGAGGTGGGGGACTTAGGCAACTGTGGGAAGGCAGGGTCCTTCAGTCTCCGAAACAACCAACCTACCAAAAAAGAGTTGCTGTGCTCATTAGGCCTGGCACTCCTGGGCAGATCCTGTTTTCCTAGAGTTCACTTCCTCTGTGTGGTTTACTGCTGGCTCGCTCCTGCCAGGTCGGGCTGACCATGGCTTCTGCTCATGCGGATAACTGGCCATATGAAAGCAAGGGTGGTGGTGGCAGCTGCTGCTGTGCCAAGGCAACTTGAAAATATGACCCAAGCCTCTCAAGCAGGCTTCTCCAGATGTTTGGGACTGTAGCCCCCATCCACCCTAGCCAGCATGACCATATGATGTTGGGGCTGATGGAAGCTGTCATCTACAACATCTGCAGGGCACCAAGTAGGCTCTAAAGCAAAGAGAATCCACAGCTGGGGGGCTGCTGTTGGCCAAGCAGTGTTTGTTTTCAAAAGTGGTACTGTTTTGACACTGTGTTGGGCCCTTGCATCCATAGAGTAAAACCACCTTGTGGGATCAAAGCTATTCCTATTGTAAAGTTGAGGGGACTAAGGCTGGGGAGGAAATGTCTCCCTCAGTGAGTCAGTAACAAAGCAATGATTGGAAGAGAATCTTCCAGATCCAAAGGTACTGCAAATCCACTGGGAAGTTCTCCAGCATAGGCACATGGTTTTTGTGTATTCCAGTGGGGGGTTTTCGAAGGAGAATGCCCCAGTGGATGGGTGTCCAAATTCCCTGTCCAAGGAACTTCCCTGAGGATTGAAGGAAGCAGACCTGAAGTGCTGAATCCAAGGATTTCACCCAGCTCACATTCTGCCCTGTTTTCTGCTTCTGTTTCTGCTTCTTCCTGTCATCATCCTTCCTCCTCCACTTTCATAACCACTATATAAATTACCCCAGCAATTTAAAGAAAAGAGAAAAAAATAATAAGTTGAATAGGATCCAATCTTCTCCAGCAGGTGCCTTTGTCTGGGGAGAAAGCTCTCGAGTCTTCAGATGAATAAAAAAATAAAACACATAGAGAAAAAAATTGGATAAAATATAAATTAAAAAAGAAGAATGGAGCTGGCTTCAATCAATAACCCTTGAATTATTGACTGTTCTTACCATTGCATTCTTATACCCATCTAATCTTCTATGGGAATTTGAGAAATGGCACTTGTGTAGGTGATAAGATGCCCATTGTCAAAAGTCAAAATTCATTCCTATCTGAAACCCAATCACCTTATCCTCCTCCTCCCTCTTGAGCGATCTGGTCTCACCATGACGACATCATTTCCATGCCATATTAAATATAATCAAAAGAGCTATCTTGAGCACTCGGCAAGTTGTCATTTCAGGCAAGGAAACTTATCTAAGCAGTAACTTCCCCCTCCACTTTTGTCAGCAGAAATGTACTTTAAACAACTTTCTGGCTTTCAGATTTTTACATTTTTGAGTAGGGTTAACAATAAATCTGGAGAGAGAGACAGACAGGCTGAGTGAAAGGGGAAGCTTTTAATCATTTTAAGAGGAAGTTAGACACATCCATGGAGGAGAGATCTATTCATGACCATCAGGAACATAAGAAGGTGTCTAATACAGAGTCAGACCTTTGGTCCATCTAGCTTAGTATCATTCACACTGAATGGAAGCAGCTGAATTTCATCCAGAGTTGTCTTTCCCATCCCCACCTAGAGATGCTGCAGACTGAACATGGGACTTTCTGCATCTAAAGCAGGTGATGGACCACTGAGCTATGACCCTTCCTTGTGGTAGTCATGATAGGGAGGCCACCATCTTGCCTTATGTCTCAGGCAGCTAAATGCCTGGCAATAGTAGGCTGGTATATGGCTGCTCAGATATTCCACTAGATGCATGGCGGAAAGGAGCACCGAGAGCAGGTGTGATCCTTCTCTCCACCCAGTGCCTTGTGTTTGGACACTCTTAACAACAACAACAACAACAACAATTTATAATTTATACCCCGCCCATCTGGCTGGGTTTCCCCAGACACTCTGGGCGGCTTCCAATCGAATATTAAAAACAATACAGTGTCAGACATTAAAAACTTCCCTAAACAGTTGTATTTTAAAAGTAAAATAGATGTTTATTGCCTTGACACCAGCTGGGAGGGCATTCCACAGGGCAGGCGCCACTACCAAGAAGGCCCTTTGCCTGGTTCCCTGTAACCTCACTTCTCACAGCGAGGGAACCGCCAGAAGGCCCTTGGCATTAGACTTTAGTGTCCGGGCTGGATGATGGTGCAAACAGACCCTCCAGTCACCTGTAGACAAACACTGCCATGCTTCTCAGAAACAGAGTTTAAGACGGGCCCAAAGAAATGAATAAATGATTGGCAACGGGAACTACATTGCATGATGCTCAACCTTTTTGAATAACTTTCTCCCTACAGCCAGAGCCGCAAGGCAAGTGGTGGTGTTTGATCTGGGCACCGAGTTGCTGTGTGCCACTTCTCTGTTGCCAGCAACGAACAGCATCTCCAGCACAAACCGGGGCAGGGCAGTGCTTTCCTGGACTCTCCCCTCTCCTTGGTACCTGCAGTAAAACTCTCCACCCCTTGGGTTCTTGAAATGAAAGGAGAATGGGAGTGGAGGGGAGTGTTAAAAGCGAGGCATCAGCTTGGCTGCTTTCTCTAGGGCACTGTGTCCAAATAGAAAAGAAAAGGTCTGGTGGTTTTTATTATGAAGATTTACAGCTAGGAGTTATTTTCCATGGCAATTCTGTCCGACGCATTTATGAGCCGCAATTACAAAGCATTTGGTGCCCAGGAAAACAACAGGCTGGAGACAAAATTCCTGGAGTGTATCACTCAGAGGAGCAAACGCCATTGATAATAAATACCACTGTTCATTAAGGCAAAAAACACAAAACACCAGCGAGGCATTGTTTGTGTGTAGAGCATTGTTTGTTGTACCCCCCACCCTGCAAACGACAGTCTTTTAAAAAATGAAAGTTTATGAGATGCTTCCCCTCTGCTTTTCTTAATGTTCAGGATCTCAGTAGCTGTGTTGCCACCTTCCCAAAGAGCAAAGAAAAGGCTCCACAGATCTCGTGAGGAAATATCCTTCGCTGGACCAACAAATTATTTAATCTGCTTGGAAGTGCAAGATGTTGAGTGTCACACAGCTTTCTTAGGCAGAAATAAAATGCATTTATGTATTCGTTTCAATCATTGATATCCCATTTTCTCCAGGTTTTGCTCGCACTAACCGATTCAAATAATTCCATGCATTACCGCTCTATGTCAAATGATGCCTGCCTGCACACCCACCTTTTCACACTGGGCAAGCAGCAACCATTGAATAAATAAAGAATGGTGGCTAGTGGCCTTTCAGATACTGCTGGACTTAAGCTCCCATCATCCCTGAATGTTGAACATGCCGGCAGGAGCTGGTGGGAGTTGAAATCCAATAGCAACCGGAGAACCGCAAGTTCTCCGCTATTGTTCTATGTAAATAAAAAGAAAAGATGCTCACACTGGGATTATCCTCATTAAATGTCCTTGGAACAAAATAGCAGATTCAAATGCAATGTTATAAGTTTGTGGGGTGCCTGGATACCTCTTCTAATTCTGGACCCCCACCCCCCACTCTAATTCCAGGATGCCAGATGCTGAATTTAGCATGTTAAAACACAAGCCAGGTTATAAAATAAGTCAGGCTGGTTTCCTGATGAAGTAATTGCCTGGAGAGATGGACAATTAAAAGAGCACAAAGAAATGGTTGATGACCCATTAAGAAGGCCATTAAAAGAGACTCTCTGGGCTGGACTGCAAATAGCGCAGAAGAGATGGAGTCAGAGTGCCCTGTGATGCTCAGGTCCTGCTTCTGGGCTTCTCAGAGGCATGTGGTGGACCACTGTGAAAAACAGGAGGCTGGACTAGATGGCACTTTGGGCCTGATCTGTCCTCCTGGCTCCTCTCTTGGATGCAATATGTCAGCTCTTAGCTCAAGGAAGCCCCAAAGCTTTATTCAAGAAATCAGAGCACAGTCTCCGCATCAGCTCAAAGCACAGGATACAAGATTCAGAGGTCTACAATTGATCTCTAAGGTTCATGACTAGCAGCAGCTGATCTGTTGTCCCCATACATGCCCCCCCTGCTTTTAAAGAGCAGGGCAGGACCAACCATCCATGCAGTTCTCATCCCAAGTGTGAAGATGGAGCTTGTAAATGGGTGCTCTGGCAGGTGGGCTGGGTCTTTGGCAATGGGATCTGAGACCCTTGGAGACCCCTTCTGCCTCTGGTTCACCAGGCCTGCCACTGGTGGTAGACTCGTAATCTGGGGAACCGGGTTCGCGTGTCCGCTCTGCCACATGCAGCTACTGGGTGACCTTGGGCTAGTCACACTTCTCTGAAGTCTCTCAGCCCCACTCACCTCACAGAGTGTTTGTTGTGGGGGAGGAAGGGAAAGGAGAATGTTAGCCGCTTTGAGACTCCTTTGGGCAGTGATAAAGCGGGATATCAAATCCAAACTCTTCTTCTTCTTCTTTGGCTACTGCGGAAATCACACCCTTTGGCACTGACCCACATGGTTCTCCCTCTCAGTGGCAGACCTTTCAAATTCCTGCATCGTTAAAATTCAGCGCCTCTTGCACTACATTCCACATAATGTTGTGGCGCCCCCTGCAGGACAGCACCCAGTGCGGCCGCACCACTTGCACTACCCTTAAACCACCTGTCCCTCTCCTTCTTTGACATCCAGCAATTATGACTACTTAGGCTCCTCCCACCTCCAGCCTCTGGCTCCTCCTTATCCTACCCCTCTGGCAGATCCTGCCAATGCCACTCCACCCTGGTGCGTGTGATGGGACCCATCTCACAAGCCACCAGGCCTGGATGGGTCTTTGGTCTGTTCCTATGTGCTTATGTTCTTAAGGCCAATCGTGTCCTCCAAGCTGCCGCATATTCCCTTTCACATACCCTGGACCCTGATTTGCATCCCCCTTGTGGTTGCACCAGTTGCTGCTGCAATGGACTTCATTTTCCCATATGGTCCTCAGCTCTCGGCAGGTGAAATATAACCGCAATGTTGCTAACTTCCTTTAAAGACGGGGGGTGGGGGTGGGGAGCAGTGACTGAATTCCCATTTGGTGAAATAATGCGAGGCTATAGTTCTTTCGGCAAATCAAGATATTATTGTCGAAATGCAATATTAATGACGCGGCTGCAACCATTTGTAATCTGGTCATCACAGAAGCAGCTGTTCCCATTTACATGTTGGTCTCCCCGAGTACATTATTAAGGTAATATTTTATTGTGAATTCTACCAGCTCAGGGGCTGCTTGCCTAACGCATGCCGTGAACATTTCTCCTTTTTATAACTAATCATTCTTTTCCTGTCTTGGCATGCGCTATAACCACCAGGCGCAGGGGGCTGCAAAACATTCCAGCACAAATTTGTGTACGTGTCCATTATGAATGAAAAATAAAATGCTGGGGAGGAAAGCTCTGGAAATCCTGCCAGGCCCGGGTTCCTCTTCTCCACACTTGCATTTAAAAATCAATCCATTCGAAGCGCTGCTGTTGTCAGGCGTCGGCGCTTAAGGACTGGCTGGCTTCAACCCACACACCCAGCCCAATATTTATACATTAGAAGGCAAATGCTGGGTGGATTAAAAAAAATAACAATGAATTAGGTTGAAGTCCCACCAAGGGAGCTGGGATTTAGCAAAGGGAATGAGTGGGGAAAAGAAAGGGGGCAAGCACAGAGCGGTGCCGCTCGATGGACCTTGTTTTCTGAAGCAGAAGTTTGCAGAAATGTTTGATAAAGAAACCAGGAAATTATTGGCTCTGGTCTCATCTATGGTTGGCAGAAGGTTGCCTCCTTCACTGGTCCAAGGCAGGCCAACTCCTTTCTATTGTTGTTCTTAACACAGGAAGCTGCCTGATGGTGAATGGTCTGCCTAGCTCAATATTGTCTACACTGACTGGCAGGGTTTCAGGCAGTGGTCTCTCCCAGCCCCACCTGGCCAGGGATTGAACCTGGGACATCATGCATGTGAAGCAGGAGTTATGCCACAGAGCTATGGCCCTTCCCCTGTGTCCAAGGGAGTGACAGACCCTCCAAGTGTCCCTATTTTCCAGGGACACTCCTGGATTTGCAGAAGCTGTCCCAGTTTCTGATTTGATCCTAGAATGTTCCTCTTCTCCTTAGGATGTCCCTGTTTTCATCAGAGAAATGTTGGAGAGTATGACATCCCTATTTTCACTGGATAAATGTTGGAGGGTCTGGAGTTATACGATCCCCGAGCCAAGGAGATTACAACCTTTAGAAGACATCTGAAGGCAGCTCTGGAGAGGGAAGCTGTTTAAAGTTTACTGTTTTCTTATGTTTTTATATATGTTGAAAGCTGCTCGGAGTAGCTGGGGCAACCCAGGCAGATGGCTGGGATTTAAATAATAGCATTATTATTACAGGTAGGTAGCCGTGTTGGTCTGCTGTAGTCAAAACAAAATTTAAAATTTCCTTCCAGTAGCACCTTAGAGACCAACTAAGTTTGTTACTGGTATGAGCTTTCGCGTGCATGCACACTTCTTCAGATAGCATTATTATTATTATTGACTTCCCTATTTTCATCAGAGAAATGTTGTAGGGTATGGAGAGATGGACATGGGAACATTAAAGCATGACATCCTGAAAGAAACAAGGTTTGGTCCATGACCAAGAGACACCCCCCCCCCCTTGCCTACAAATCACCTCCTTCAACAAGTCAGCTGTGCATCAAAGGGCCTCTCTTTGGCCAATAGAAGACTTAACCCAGCAGCCAAGTATGCAGTTCCCACCTCACCCAATATCATCTTTCCCCTCCATAGACCTCTTGCCTAGCCTCATTTCCCCTGCCCACATCTATCCATATGATGCTTCCATAGGCCAAGAATCATGTGATCTCTTGCAGGGTAACTGATCACTAGGAAAGTCACATGGCAGGCTAGCAAGCCCCATGGTTGCATCACCCCAAGGGTTTGGACATTGCTTCAGACTTACTAGCCAACTGTCATCTGCAAGACTGCACTGAACAAGAGCTATGAGTGGGACTTTTGCTGGGTTTGGCTAGACCTGAATTCCAGAGAATGCCAGGGTTGAACCATACAGACCCTGATGCCACCCTTTGCACCTGGCTGTGCCTGGTTTTCGTGGGCACCCAGCTCACCATCCTCCCTTCTGGGCTTTCACTGATGCAGTTTGCAGCAGCGCC
The DNA here is from genome assembly GCF_964188315.1 of Podarcis muralis. Taxonomy (NCBI): domain Eukaryota; kingdom Metazoa; phylum Chordata; class Lepidosauria; order Squamata; family Lacertidae; genus Podarcis; species Podarcis muralis. Next base: position 17,572,503 of record NC_135669.1, read on the forward strand.
AAGCCTTCCCTGCCCTCTGCTAACTGGATTGATTAATCTCCCAGGATTTCTGTTCCCACCACACTTAATAACATTTTAATACTATTAATAATAAACAAGGACAAGTTGTGACAACTTCCAGCAAGATTCTGAAATAAAAGCAGCTCATACAATGCTGGCACGAAGGCTGGAATTAATTGTGCCCATTTTCTATGGGTGGTTTGCAGCTTATCCTTTCTAAAAAAAAATTAAGGGTCATGTAGGGGCAGTTCCCCCACCCTTTGTTCCTTGGAACCATGAGCAACTGAAGAGGAGGAATCTGGGAGAGCTCACAAACATTCCTTTTCATTATTATTCTTTCAACAGTACCATTGTTAGTGCTGCTTTTCTTTTTAATTAATTGTCAGGTTGTATTGGAGAGGTGCCGTATTTTGTATTTATTATTTATCGTTGCGCTGCCTATAGTTCACTTGTCACCAGCCCTAAGGCAGAAAATAATCGCAGTGCTGAAGAGAGATGTTGCAAAAGAGAGAGAGAGAGAGAGAGCAGTAGAAGCACTGAGATGGTGCCAACATGAGCGTGCTCCGTGACCTGACAGGATTTATCAAGCATCTTTCTTCTGGACCAGTTGGGTGACATACAGGCCAGTATTGCAAATGCCCTTCTGCAGGGAATCTGCACCTGGGATATGAATGACTGCCGAGGGAGCCTTCGCAGAACCGTTTTGCACAGGAACGACGCACGCACTGTGCTTTTAAAAATAATAATTACAAAGTACATTTTGCGAAAATTGAAATTCTGAGCCAGGAACAGCTGCAAGACTATGGGAATTCGGCAGATTTGCATGTTCTGCACAATTGCTTCTGCTTTTTTTTTGCTAATCTGCGTGATTAATAAATGCATTAATAAATACATTGTTCAAATCCACTGCCAGGGCAACATACAATAAAATAATTGTGAATGCAATAGAAAAATAATTAGCACATCAAAATAAGCTAAAAACAGTCGTTCTACAAAGCAGTACATGAATAGGCAGATCAATGAAAGCTAAATAGTCTGAGAAACTAAAAAAGATATCAGAGCAGACACCAGGCCAGCCTCTCTGGGGAGAGCATTGCAAAGACAGAAAACCAACCCTAGTTTTACTAGTCATGGAAGAGAAAAAGAGGGTTATGTGGGGAACTGCTTAACCTCTGAGATTCTTGCTTAGACATCCATCTTGCATCCGAGATCTGACTGCTTTTATTGCTGGTGCCGTGCTGTTTTTATTGTAATTATATATATGTTTCAAATGGATTTTATATATGTATATACTTTTAATTCTGATAATGTTTTGTTGTTGTTGTTTAGTCGTTTAGTCGTGTCTGACTCTTCGTGACCCCATGGACCAGAGCACGCCAGGCACTCCTGTCTTTCACTGCCTCCCGCAGTTTGGTCAAACTCATGTTTGTAGCTTCAAGAACACTGTCCAACCATCTCGTCCTCTGTCGTCCCCTTCTCCTTGTGCCCTCCATCTGGAAATGCAGAGTTAAACACAGCTCCAGGGCCATTTTCAGAGCAGCAGTGAACATGTCATCTGCCAGAACTAGTTGTCCCTCCATCCTTACTCTGGCCAGCGGATGAGGTGATAATGAGACTTTCAAATTTGTCTGTGACAGATTCACACATCGAGGAAGCCAGAGAATGAGGGGAAACAAGAAGGTCCTCTTTCCTACTTTGTGTTAGCAGTTTTAAATGGCAACGGATCTTTTCATTTCATTTTATTTTTTTGCAAGACTGTTTGCATTCCTGATGAAAAGCTAAAGGCTGCAATTCAGCCAGCTGAAGATCTTTTGTTGAAACCCAGCGTGTTTTACAAGATGAACCTGTGCAGTCAGATGTAAGCACCACTGAGTTCAAAGAAGCTTACTCCCAGGAAATTCGGCACAGGGTGACAGCCATGCTAATCCTAATAAAATGGGTATTACGCCATGTATTGCTGCTCTTTGGCGGTTGTGTGTGTGTAATATATAAAATAATGGATCAACATAGCCACCTGCAATTCTAAACTCTCCTTTGAGGTTCACTATGGGAGGCTGCCATCATGAGCTCCTGTGCTTCAGAATTTACCACTGCTTTTGTGATGTTATTATAGCAACATCAGTGCATGTAGCACTTTGCAGGGAAACATTAGCGCAAGATGCAGTCCCTGCCCTGGGGAACTTCTTCCGCAGTGTCCCTAAACTGGGGGACAACTTTCCCTATTTGTATTTATTTATACACCTGCATTGACTTCAGATTTCTCCGGGCAGGAATGTGCACACCCCTTTTGGAAAACAAAAGAGGTGTGGAACCAAGAGCAGCTCGGCAGCTGAAATGGGAGTTGGTACCTGTCGTTGCCTTTCTATACCTGCGATGCTCCTCAAAAGCAGGATACTGCCCGTCAATGAATGTCAGAGGATACAAAGATACGTGAACGAGGGAGTTTTCCCATTGACTGTGTTGCAAAGAGGCCCATTAAATGCTAAGCTCCAGCCACTGGAACACAGAAAATGGTATTAAAGGATTTGCTTTTCATGTCCATAATTCAGAGTTAATGTACATTTGATGTTTAATGTATGAACCACAGGTGATTTCAAACTTGCAGGGCCTTTTCTAAATAGTGTTTTAATCTAGAGATTTTTTATTTTTTTAAAAGAGGTTCCGACACTCCACCTGTCAAACACAAGGAAAGAAGAGGAGAGAGAGAGAAAGGGAGCCGAGCAACATAAGAGAAAGCAATGTGGGCACCGGCTTTTGTTCAGCCTTTTATTGAGGTTTTACCTCTAATCTCTGCCTTTTTTTGGATGCAATTTAAGATTAAGGAAATGAAAGGCAAAGGAAGCCTAGGAATGGATTGAAAAGCAGGAGAGGCAAAGAGGGTTTGTGAAGCAGCCTGGCAAGAGGTATGCAGCTGTGTGCCTCCCAAAAGGCCAGTCTGGAGTGCTGGAGGAACATGCAGCTCACCAAAGCAAAAGATGGAGTGAGGTTCATGGCATGTGGGACTCAGCTGAACCCACAGAATGACCCAGGAGACAAAGGGCTTATCCAAAGGCCAGGAGTTGCTTGTCCACTTTCCAAGCATTCACAGACCCTCCAAGTGTCCCTCTTTTCCAGGGACACTTCTGCATTTACAGAAGCTGTCCCGGTTTCTGATTTGATCCCAGAATGCCCCGCTTTTCCTTAGGATACCCCTATTTTCATTGGAGAAATGTTGGCGGGTATGGAGTTATGCAGTCCCCGAGCCAAGGAGATGAGTCACTATACAGTGGTACCTCAGGTTAAGAACTTAATTCGTTCCAGAGGTCCATGGTTCCATGGGAAACCAAAGCAGTTTGCATTTGTGAATTTCAAACATGAAGAATCTGTCCCCTATGGCATGAATCTACTTAATGGGATCAAACTTTTTGGGAGACCTCTCAAAATTCAGTTTCGATCAGGTATCCACAAAACCGTTAAAACAGCCTAGGTCATCTAGGCAAAATTGAAGGGGGTTCATATTCCTTTTATGCTTAAAATTCTGATGTGCAAAACTTTTTATTCTGGGTGCATTTTTTGTGTTGAATTATATACAATGGTATATACAATGGTGCCTCGGGTTAAGTACTTAATTCGTTCCGGAGGTCCATTCTTAACCTGAAACTGTTCTTAACCTGAAGCACCACTTTAGCTAGAGCACGATTTCTGTTCTCATCCTGAAGCAAAGTTCTCAACCTGAGGTATTATTTTTGGGTTAGCGGAGTCTGTAACCTTAAGCGTATGTAAACTGATGTGTATGCAACCAGAGGTACCACTGTACAAACTTTAGAAGCCTTCTGAAGGTGGCCCTGTATAGGGAAGTTGTTTTTTTAATGTTTAATGTTTTTTATGTTTTTAAATATGTTGGAAGCTTCACAGAGTGGCTGGGGCAACCCAGTCAAGGTATAAATAAATTGTTGTTGTTATCTAGGGATATACATTCATAAAGCCCCAGATTCAGTCCTGGGCATCCCCACCTAAAAGGAGTTGGGTTCTATGGTTTCTCCCCATATTGAGGCTGAGAAAAAGCACTAGCCTATTTAGCTAGTGTTTCCATGGCTAAAAATGTATCTAAACTGGAGACTTTCTGGTTCACTAATGCACTACACACAGCCACCCCAAGGTAATACCATATCCCCAGACGACAGCACATCTATATTTACACTTTGTACCAGTGGAAGCAGCCCAAGGTGAGTCCAAGGTGAGTCCATTGCCATTCTCCTGGCTCCAAAACACGAAGCAGAAGCTCAACTTCGCCATCATTTTAATGCTTGACGGCCAGTTTGGAACTTGGCTCCAGTGGCTTGCAGTGTCAAAAGGTTGCGTTAAGCAGATCTAAGACAATCAAGCTCTTCCATGCATCGCTAATGATAAAGAGGCTGCTGACAAACGGAAAGGTCATCAAAGGACCTTACCAAATAATTATTAAATAATTTTGCCATTTGTTCGGGATCAGCAGCCACCTCGTTATGTAGATCAGCAAACGATATCTTAGTGGCCTGGGCACAGATCCAAAAAAGGAGGAAGAAATAGCTTTAATAACTAGAGTTCGTTTTTGTTGTGGATGTTGGTTTAGTGGTTTGTGTCCCCCCCCAAAGACTGATATTAGTTGCATTCCAAAATTTTATTACACATACACACTCACACACAAAGCAGTTTGTGCTGGCTGTGCAGTGTTATGAACAAGGAAATCATTAAGGGTTTCGAAAAATAGCCAGAAGCCTCAAAAAGGAAATCTCAAATGCTTGCCATTTTGGAACACTAAATTCAGTCCAAACTGAAAACCTTGGTGGGGAAAGTGATAAGGGCTTTTTGGTCGTACTGCCAAGCAAGAAATGGTAGTGTGGAACAACAGGTGTTTGCAATAACTGCCAGAGGCACCATCCTTTTTTTCTTTTTTGATGGGCTAGGGAGTGATTCACACAACAAAGGAAATATGGAGGGGCAACACCTAAACTTTATACTGTGGACTTTTTGTGTGCTTCTGCTTCCGCTGCCAGATTCCCTACCACACCTTGCTTTCTGATCCCTATATGGATGGGCATGGAAAGTTGAATCCTTTGACTTGGGTTCCTGATGCAGACATGTGCAAAAGTGACTTCTGAGCCGAAGCTAAGGAGATATTGGCCTGGTCAGCATTGGACCAAGGTTGGCATTCATTCATTCATTCATTCATTCATTCATTCATTCATTTTAGCGCTTTTCCACACATACACAAATCATGCTCAAAGTGGCTCACAACAAAGGAACAAGGATGCATTTAACAACAACAACAACAACAACAACAACAACTTATTACTTATTACTTATACCCCACCCATCTGGCTGGGCCTCCCCAGCCACTCTGGGCAGATTCCAACAGGATATTAAAAACACCATAAAACATCAAACATTAAAAACTTCCCTAAACAGAGCTGCCTTCAGATGTCTTCTAAAAGTCAGATAGTTGTTTATTTCCTTGACATCTGGTGGGAGGCCGTTCCACAGGGCAGGTGCCACTACCGAGAAGGCCCTCTGCCTAGTTCATTTCAAACAAACACTACAAAAACTATTTAACATTAGCATAGCAAAACAATATCAATAAAAATTTCATAATAATGTGGTAAAACAATAGCAAATATAACAAACCCAAAAAAGACCCCACATTTCAGTACTATAAATGTAACAGCATTACTTAAACAACTTGCAGCATCCAATAGCAAAAATAACAAGGGAGCTTCACGCTTTCACCTTAGTCCTAGAAACAACCCTCTTATGATTGCATAAAGAGTGGGAATTGTGAAGCTTGTAGCCTGGAAAGCCCCAGAGAGTCACTGCCAGTCAGTGTAGGTTATGCTGAGCTGGATGGACCAATGGTCTGATTCAGTAATAGGCAGCTCCCTAGGTTCCTGTTGTTCAGAGCTGGTGGGAAATATAAAAATTGGAGCTCAGGATAGTCCATTCTCTTTGCTAAAGGCATCTCTTTTAGCATAATCCTGTGGGCAGGGTCTGCTGTTTTATTTTCAGCACAGATCCATTGTTTTTAAGATGCTTTCTAAGTAAAAAGTAAAAAATATATATTATTATCATTAATATTGTTATAGGTTCAGAGGATCACTCTGGATGATTCCCATGGGTCCCTTCCAGGCCTATGATCCTGTATCCAGTGAGGTTTAGAAACGACTTGGCGAGGCTGCTGAACTGGTAAGACGAGTTTCTTTTGTAGGATAATGGCCTTTGCTGGCCAGTTAAGTAGCATCATTTACATGTCCAAAAAGTGAGCTCTGTTGCCATAGAGACAAATGCCTTTTCCCACTTCACCTGTCTGGATAGTAAGGAGAACAATAGGCCAAGTGGTGCTGTGTGTGGGTGAACTTTGGCTGATGCTGGAATCTGGAGAGACTGAGACATGTCTTGCTATATGCTGATCCCCAAGCTGCAGCTTGGGCCTTCCCTGGAAACCCAAGATCAATTGATGAGTTAATACTGCAAGCCCCTCCATCTGCTTCTCAGGTTGTATATATGTGTAAATAAAACCATATACTGTAGCCTAAAGACACCACTGTCTCCATTGACATTCATTCCAAAGAAACTGAGCCCTAGGTGAGGACAGGAACCCCTAGGGTCTCTCAACACTTAGAGATTGAGGTGAGAGCAACAATTTTTATTTTATTTTTTTTATACCCCTGCCCATACGGGCCAGTCTTGACAGACTCTAGGGTTGTGCGCCCATCTCACTCTATAGGCCGGGGGCCAGCGCTGTCCGCAGACACTTCCGGGTCACGTGGCCAGTGTGACAAGCTGCATCTGGCGAGCCAGCGCAGCACACGGAACGCCGTTTACCTTCCCGCCAGTAAGCGGTCCCTATTTATCTACTTGCACCCGGGGGTGCTTTCGAACTGCTAGGTTGGCAGGCGCTGGGACCGAGCAACGGGAGCGCACCCCGCTGCGGGGATTCGAACTGCCGACCTGTCGATCGGCAAGTCCTAGGCGCTGAGGCTTTAACCCACAGCACCACCCGCGTCCCCGAGAGCAACAATAGTACTATTCTAATCTTCCATTGGAGTAGAGCTTGCCTCTGCTTTGCCAGTAGGAGTCGTTGGGAGGGAATGAAGGAGCTTCTTTGAGCCCTTTCAGTTGTAATGATGGGAGGGCCATTGAGGGTTTGCAGAGAGTTTCTGAGCAGGCCAAGAGAGGCCTGTGCTGGACAGAGGCATTTGCACTTACAGATCTCCTTTCCCCAGCCAACCACACATGAGGGAAACATGTTATATATATAAAAGTAAATCCAAACACTCAAGACTAGGATTTTGTTCCCGTTCTGGGTCATGCACTTGCAGAGGTACCAAATCAGAGCAGCCCAGGCTGGGAGCACACAGATGCTTCAAAGGAATGATGTGTGGAGAATAAATAATGCAGAATCCAGTTGCAAAAGCAAAGAGTTTGAATTCTCCAGAGCACCTGCCAGAGAGGCTGCCTGTGGTTCCTTCCCCCTGATTTCCCTGGATCTTTTACTTCTGTTTAGACATCCAGCATTTCTCCCAAGTTCTCCCCGTGGAATCCTGATGGCTGTATTAGACCAGCCGCAGGAGATGAGCTCTGCATCAGCAGTAATGGGATCGGAGACAAGAGCCATTAGTCATATCGTTTGTCCTTCACTTTTATTGGCCTAAAAAATCTAATTGGCTCCTGATTTGGAGAAGAAATAATCTTTTCCCTCCTCTACCTTTGCAAGTGGCTTGCCAGGTTGATTCCATCAGGGATTTCCAGTTCTGGCCATAGATTTCTGTGGGGCGTTCAAGACAGCCCTGGGTAAATTTCCAATGGGCCAGGTTATTAAGCTTTATTGCTACTAGAGCAAATGTATTATTGTATACTGTAAACACAACAGAAAATCTCCAGCTGGGCTTCTGCAACGTTTGTGACCAAGAGGAGATCAATATTTGTGCTTTGAAGGTGACTAGTTCTACTGGACAGAGATCACAAATCCATAAAAGGCTAATATAATGTTGTGGTCTTTTTAAAACAAAACAAAACCTGCTCAATAGACAGAATCAGGGGATAGTTTTGACTGGCCAGGGGATACCCCTGATGAGCTGGGTAGTGGATCCTGATGGATTATAGCAGTGTCTGCCCCCCCCCCGGCTTGGTGTCTTCCAGATGTTACAGAATCCCACTGGCTCCAGTCATCACAGTTCATGTAGGCAAAACATCTGGAGGGCACCAGGTTGGGGAATGCTGGGTTATAAAATGATGGGAAATTGGTGGGGGTGCTCACTGATCAAGCTGTGGCCTTATGGAAATATTTAAAATACATTCCTGATAAACAAGTAAAATAAACAAAATAATCTTGTTTATTAAATACAATACACCTGATACTCAGCTAGAGTCTAGGTATTAAAGATGCAGACAAAATGTATGGCAGTGCTGGCAGCTGTGATTCCATCTTGCTTCTTGCCCTGGATGCAGGACCAATGAGTCGTTTTCTGGTTCTGTCTATTAAGCACAGACTCTCACAACTAGCTTCCACACTAGCCCATCACTCTGGGATTGCTGCCTTCTCTTCATTCCCCCTTTTTATGGAGATTCCACATGGACATGATGTTAGATTGCGGCATTTCCAGAGTTTTCTGTGCTGCGCTCCTGCGTTGTTCTCAGACCTGATTTGTAGCGATTTTGCTTTTCTTGGTAGGCAATGGAATTACAGCAACAGCCTGTCCAGTGCTATGGGGGCTTCTGAGGGAGAGACTTGGCCTTCAAAGTGAGAGCTTTAACTAACGAACAGACCGATCCCATGGTCTAGGAACAGGGGGAGGGAAGTGCTGCCTACCACTTCCTGTGTCCTGATGCAGCCACAATGGGAGGCCTGTGTTTCAACAGGGTCTTTCCTTTTCTTCCTGTTTTCTTGCCGCCCCCATCCCCTGACCACAATGACTCTGCCAGCCTGATTTGGGGCAGGTGGGAGAGGCTGTCAGGAACTCAAGGAGCTTAGAACTCTGTGGAACCATAGCCATCCCTTTTGAGTCATCATCGCCACTGGCAGGAGAGCAATGCCATAATTTCCACCACCACATTGGGCAGGGAAGAGGGAACACTAGCAGCTGAAATGATGCCAAGCCACTCCCTCCCCATCCACTGCTCTGACAATGTTTCTACTACATTCTCAGACCCTCAAAGTGCTCCTATTTTCCAGGGACAGTCCTGGACTTACAGAAGCCATCCCAGTTTCTGATTCGATCCTAGAATGTCCTACTCATCTTTAAGATGTCCCTATTTTCACCGGAAGGGACGTGGGTGGCACTGTGGGTTAAACCACAGAGCCTAGGACTTGCCAATCAGAAGGTCGGTGGTTCGAATCCCCGCGATGGGGTGAGCTCCCATTGCTCAGTCCCTGCTCCTGCCAACCTAGCAGTTCAAAAGCACGTCAAAGTGCAAGTAGATAAATAGGTACCACTCTGGCGGGAAGGTAAACGGTGTGTCCGTGCACTGCTCTGATTCGCCAGTTATGCTGGAAGCTGTACACCGGCTCCCTCAGCCAATAAAGCTAGAAGAGCGCTGAAACCCCAGAGTCGGCCACGACTGGACCTAATGGTCAGGGGTCCCTTTACCTACAGTATTTTCACTGGAGAAATGTTGGAGGGTATGGAGTTATGTGACTCCCGAGCCAAGGAAGTAAGTAACTATATAACCTTTAGAAGACACCCGAAGGCAGCCCTGCATAGGGAAGTTTTTTAAAAATGTTTAATGTTTGATTATGTTTTTATATATGTTGGAAGCCACCCAAAGTGGCTGGGGCAAGCCAGTAAGATGGGAGGGGTATAAAATAACTATTATTATTATTATTATTATTATTATTATTATTATTATTATTATTGAATTGGACACCCCCAGTGCTCTTTTTCTTAGGGAACTCAAAGGTACACAGTACCAGTACCCTTTTTTCTGGAAGAAAAGCACTGGTTAAAGATATGGCACTTACGGTAACAACTTTATGGTGCATACCGGCACCATTTTTTCTAGAAGAAAAGCCCTGGACCACTGGCGGAGAAAGGGGGTGTGGTGGGTGCAGTCCGCCCTGGGTGTCATCCCTGGGGGGGGGGGTGACATCACCACACTGCCCCCGGGTGAACAGCATGTGCACTGCTCCAAGTGCCGGAGCAGCTAGCTCTGCCTCTGCCCAGGACATCCCTATTTTCATCAGAGAAGTGTTGAAAGGTATGTATCCTGTAGCTGCTCAGGTCCCCCCCCCCCCATGGATCATAGGCTTGTTCCTGGGTCCACTGTTTTAGCCATGCATTCATTATCTCGTTATTTTATTCCACCTACCGCCTTTGAGGACTTTTTTCTGCTGAAAAGCAGATATATAAATATTTTAAATAAAACAAAATAATATAATAACGTCTCGGGCCAGTTCCGTATCGATCTCCCCCAAACTCTTTGGCTCTCTGTAATACAGTTTCTTTGGGCTCTTTTCTGTCAATTACGTAGCACATTTTCCTCATTGGGGTTGTTTGACTTGCAGAGCTACAGGGGGAAATCTGGGTTTGTTAAACAAGCGGCTGCGCTCACAGCAGTGAAATCTCTATAGATTGATTTCCGCAGTTGGGTTGGGGGGTGTGGAGAGAGAAAGAAACCTGCTGATGTTTTGGGTTTTCAAGTCTTTCCCACTCCCTCCCCCTGTTTCCCACCCCCCCACCCCACCCCCAAAGCTGCTCAGGAGTAAGGGAGGAGAGGACCCCAATGAGCTGCACGGCTGGAGTTTTCCTTTAAATAAAGAGCAGAATCGCATTATACTCCATTGATTGCATTTTTTTTTCTCTGACTGTTGTGACATTTTCAGGAAGGCTAATTTATTCAAGCATGGAAATCTTTAAAAACTTAATTAAGTTATTTCTGAGATTTTTCATGCCTTTATTGTTTTGAGCTCACATTTAAACTCTAATTCCAGTTAATAGTCAGAAAAATAGAAGAAAGAAGATTCCCCCCTCCCTGTTCCTTACAAAAAAGGAGCAACCAACAGAAAATCCCATTTGTATCCATTCCTCTGCTTTGGCTGGCCTGCTGCGCAGGGGAAAGTCTTGGTCTGGTAAGAGTGAGGACTGCCATGGGACCTTTCGATCACAGGAAAGGCGCTTGTCAGGGAACTGCCATTGGCTCAGGGGCGAGAGGGGAAAAACCGGATGGATTACAGAGAGCCCCCAAAGATCGTGGGAAGCAGCACCTCCTCAGCAGAGGAGAGCAACCACACCTCCAGTGGAGAGGAGCTTCAGGGCTCGGAGGAGGCAAGGTGGTGCCAGGACACCTGAGCAAAGCGGGGAGGAGAGAGGTCCTCCGTTACCCACGCCCTCCTCGCGCAATAGGCTTCTGCGCAGAGAGGGGAAGCACAGACTGGGTGTCAAGAAACTACTCTGCTGGGGAAGGTTTAAGGACCGCCCACTCTCAGATTCTGCCAGTGAATGAGCGAGCCACGGAGTAGTGGCACTCTGCATGGTGAAGGTTTTTTTTTTTGGTACCAATAACAAGGCTTTACAACAGACCAGGGAGGCAGTTGCCTGATTGCTCTCGAGCAACCCCCTGATACCCTTACAGCCCTTGACTTTGGGTTAAGGGTGGAAGAAAGCCCTGCTGAATCAGACCAAAAATCCATTTAGCTCAGTTTTCTGCTTCCAACAATGGGAAAGTGCCAGGTGCCTCTAGAAAGTTTGCAAGCAAGGCATGATGGCAATGGTTATTTCATTGCAGCTGGATCAAACCAGAGGCCAATCTGGTCCAGCATCTTCTACTAATCAGAAGCCTCTGAGAAACACACAAGCAAGTTAATGAGCATAAAAACTCTCCCTCCACTTGTGATTCCCAGAAACTGTTATTCAGAAACTTACTGCTTCTGACAGTGAAGGTAGGAAACACTTGGAGTGTGCAGTGACCATACATTTTGCCTTGAAGCAACCTGATCTCTGTGTCATTCTGATTCAGTCCATAATTTGGGCTTATATCTGATCCGTTTCACCCAAGGAAACTATAGTGAAGAATCTGAAAATGGCCATAGCTCCCCCCCACACCCTTTTTGAATAAGTGGATGAAATTTGCAGGCAAAGGAACCCCTCAGGCAGATCTATCAAGGGTGTGTTTGTGTGTATGCAGAGAGCCTTTAAACTTCCTTATTGTCTGCCAGAATGTATGCAAATTCTAGGCACCTTTGCACTTTTTGAGGGGACATGACTGTCAAAACAAAAGCTTCCACACTGCCATCTCTCCATTCCCTCCTGCTCTGGCCATTTCACCAATCAGTTTTGCTTTGTTTCTCCAAAAAGAGAAGTGGTGGTAGGCAGACTTTTGGGGGAAATCGAGGCCATGCAGTGACTCAGAAATTTGTGGGGTCTGTGACCCACCTGGAGATACAGTGGTACCTCGGGTTAAGCACTTAATTCATTCTGGAGGTCCGTTCTTAACCTGAAACTGTTCTTAACCTGAAGCACCACTTTAGCTAATGGGCCTCCCGCTGCTGCCGGGCCACGGCTACATGATTTCTGTTCTCATCCTGAAGCGAAGTTCTTAACCCAAGGTACTACTTCTGGGTTAGCAGAGTCTGTAACCTGAAGCGCCTGTAACCTGAAGCATCTGCAACCCAAGGTACCACTGTACTTTGTTAGCCGTGTTAGGAAAGTGAGAGCATGACACTGTTTCAGCCCATTATTCAGGGTACCTAGAGAGCCCATTCACACCCCACAGTACACAGCCATCCGAGTTGGTGGTCATCACTATATCTAGCAATGTACTGTGTAAAGAAATACATTCTTTTGCCTGTCCTGAATCTTCTCACATTCAGCTTCATTGGATAACTCCGTTCTTCCAATTATATATTGTGTGAAAGGAAAGAAAACCTCTCTCTATTCATTTTATCCACACAAGACATCATTTCATAAACTTCTATCATGTCCTTCCTTAGCCAACTACAGAGCTGTAACCTTTCCTCATAGAAGAGTTGTTCCAGCCCTGTCCTCATTTTAGTTGCCCTTTTCTGTTACTTTTCCAGCTCTACAATACCCTCTTTGAGGTGAGGTGACCAGAACTGTACTCAGTATTCCGAGTGCAGAGGTTTATATAACAACATTGCACCAGAGGTTTATATAACAACCTTATGACACTGGCATTTCCAAACTCCTTTCCCAATGACCCTTGATATGGAACTTGCCCTTTTCACAGCTACTGCACCCTGGGTCAACAGTAAGCTATCCACTATGACCACAAGGTCTTGTTCCTAATTAGTAACCACCAGCTCAGACCCTATTAGCTTATATACGATGGTGGGGATTTTAGGAGCTCAATGTGCATTACTCCATACTTGCATGAATTAAATCGCATTTGCCATCGTAATGGCCATTCACCCAGTTTGGAGAGATGTTATTGCTTCACAATCCCTTTTTATTTCATATATACATATACGTGTGTGTGTTTGTGTGTGTGTGTGTGTGTGTGTGTGTGTTTTATTGATTTTCCAATATCATTCCAATAGCAGCCTCATTATAACAATACCAATTTTATCCAATTAAAACAATTATTCATGCCAATTATTCAAATGTCAAATTATATGATTTATTCAAACTGGCCTCCCCACGTGCTAGATTTGATGGTTTCTTTCTTCTACATTTTTTCTGCGTTCCAAAATCTTAATAATTTCCATTCCATTACATTCAGATATAATAATCCCTTATATAACAGTTGCAATCCTGTGATTTCATTCGTGTTGGTATATTAGGTAATTTATAAAGTTTCAAGTGAGGAACTCTAACTGTAATCATTATTCTTTCCTGCGTGTGACAGTTTCCCCCCATGATATTTTCCCGTTCATATATGGCATTACAGTGGTACACCGGGTTATGAACTTAATCCGTTCCAGAGGTCCGTTCTTAACCTGAAACTGTTCTTAACCTGAGGCGCCCTTTCACTAATGGGGCCTCCCACTGCCGCTGTCACCTGATTTCCGTTCTCCTCCTGGGGCAAAGTTTGTAACCCAAGGTACTACTTCCGGGTTAGCAGAGCTTGTAACCCAAAGTGTTTGTAACCCAAGGTACCACTGTATATCCTTCATTCCTACAACTGTTGATGGTTCGCATCATGCCTCAGGAGAAGCGGTTATCTCACAGTTTCCAAAAGTCACTGTGTCACTTCATCCCATGATTTGGCTTCCAGTAAACAAGCTGTCTTCGCCATTTTTCCAGCCTAGGAAGAATGGTCTGAATCCAGACTGCAAATAGTTAATCTAAAAGCTTCTATTGCTTCACCTGGTAGACTCCTTTCCTCTCTGCCACTGATTTATGGCCAATTGTCCTTATCTCAAACACATTCCTTTGTGGATAATGGAGGTTAGGGAGGATTTTGCTCTATATTTTCAAAGCATAATGTTCTCCCCTCCTTCCCTCTCAGTTCCTTTCTCTCACACGTGCAGTTCCCGTTTTGTTAAATCCCATATTTATATTCCAATTTCTTCCTTCCTCACACGTACAAGTGTTTTGTTAGTTTTTTAAGCATGCATTCTGGGGAGGGTTGCCATATCATAAATGTAGAGAAAAACTTTGGCATAAGCAAACCATGGGCTCCCCTTCCCCCATCGTCTCTTTCACCGAATGAAATCCCTTCTCAATCCAAACCTTTTAAATCCTTGTAGCTGGGTTCGTTTTTGCAGTTTCTTATCTCATCATCTCTAGCACACACCTGTAGTTTGCTCCATTATTATTATTTTTTAACCATTTAGCAGGATAACCTGTGCTTCCAGGAATGGGATCAGGAGGTCAAGGCAGCCCAAGTGCTCCATGCACCCAGTGCCCTTGCCTGTCCTCACATTCCATGGGGAAGCGAGTGCCAGAGTGCCAGGCAAACAGCGAGTGAGAGCCAGGTTCCTCTTCCGGCTGAAGAGGAATACAGAAAATGCAATCCCCCCATCATTTTCTGGTTATCTCTGTCTCTCTCCACTGTCTTGGGAGAGGTGTCCAGCCCCTGGCGCACAGGAAACAGGAAGCCCACAATCCCTTTTTATTTGTACCACTCTGAATAATTTGGTGTCATCAGCAAATTTGGCCACCTCACTACTCATCCCTAACTCCAGGTCATTTATAAACATGTTGAAAAGCAGAAGAACCATTACACATCCAATTCAACAACTACTCCTTTGTTCCTGCTCTCAGTTTTCACTTTTTAAAACCAGTGACGGATTCACCTGTTCTGTTATCCAATGACTGCTAAATTAACTCAGGTGTCTTTTGATAAAAAGCATTCTGAAAGTCTACGTATACAATGTCTATTGGATCCCCTCTATCTATATGCTTATTGACACTCAAGGAACTCTAAAAGGTTAGACAAGATTTACCCCAGTGGAAGTGCAAAGGAAATGGACTTTGCTTCTGTAGTCTGGACTGCATTATATATAAAAAAGTACAAATCTGGTACGGGTTTGTTTGGGGTTAACATGTCAGCCTAACCTGTCCGTGGGAGGTGAATCTCATGCACACATTCTGGCTGCAGTTGGCAATTAAGATCAATAGCTTCCTTTAACCTTGTTGATTGGGGGGTGGGTGAGTCACATAGCCCCAGGCTATATCTGCCACTGAGTCTTGCCTTGGTGTTCAATTTCAGTTCAAGGCTGGATCTCAGAAAGATAAAGTAACATAAGGTAGTTGCAATCCTGACCTGAGTTTGTAACCTTAGGAACTATATCTAGAGAGGAAAAGTGGATTTGCATTTAACCCTTTGTTTCTTTGTTATTTTGCTCCAAGTGGTAGGATAGCTGTGTATTCTGGTAACCATTCCTCAGGCTGATCCCATGTCTTTTAATTGTTGCTCGCAAAGGTAAACACTGCCAACAGATGTTTTCTACAACGTGGTGTACAGGCAAGTATGTATGTAGATCACACTGAGGTTCAGGAGCAGGGACCGATTAAAAATGCAGGTTTCCTTCATCAGGTGATCTTATTCAGTGCCCTCTCTAACCTGGCATCAGAAGTGCTGCTGCCCAGGGAGACCCTGCCTGGCTATCCAATGATTCAAAATCATATTGTAGTGAAGACACAAGAAGACTGGATTAATACTGGTTGGCTCAAGATGTGAACACATGTTGAATGACCCCAGAAACTGACCGGCAGCAGATTCAGGAGACTCTAGAGAATGTACCTGACAGAATGCAACATTCGTTTATTTTTTCTTTCTCTCAAATATAGAATTTGGGGTCACCCAATGAAATTCAGGACAGATAAAAGGAAGTACTTCTTTATCCAGAACTTTTTCATTTGCACATCGAAATCTGCAGAGAATCAACAAAAAGTGCTGTGCCACCTTAGAAACTTCTTCTTCTTCTTCTTCTTCTTCTTCTTCTTCTTCTTATTATTATTATTATTATTATTATTATTATTATTATAGCTTTTGTGAACTAGCCCATTAAATCTTACACCATAATGATCTTTGTAAGTCTTCAGAGTGCCATGAGTCTTTTTATTACTTTTGCTGCCTGCAACAGACTCTCTGTGATCTGTGGAAGTCCCTGCCACCAGATGGGGTGATGCCTTCTGGCTTAGATAGATTTAGAAGAGGATCAGACCAGTTCATGGAGGAGCGGTAGCCTATCAACAGCAAAAGAGGCCATATGCTTTTGAGCCTTGCTCTTGGCTCCCCAGAAGTGTCTCTCTTGGAAGCAGGATATTGGCTTAGATGACCCTTGAGCCTGACACCGCAGGCTCTTGTGTTCTTATCTCCATGGCTCACACAACCTGGCGCCCTTCAGATATTGTTAGACTCCAGCTCCCACCATCACTGACATAAGCCATACTGGCTGGGGCTGATGGGGGTCAGAGCGCATGATCAGCTAGAGGGCACCAGCTTAGCAAGCATTGCCCAAGACCAAAACCTGCTTGAGATAATAACAGAGGAAGCCACCATGTAGAGGAAAAAGTGATTGTGTGAATCCCCATAAAGGAAGGGAAAACAAGGATTGGGGTTATCTTGTTCAGCGGCGAATGCCATGTGCTAAGCTGTCCCAAAGGCAGCTTCATCTGAGGGCTGTTGAAAGGACTGGGGAGGAGGGGGGGGCAACTTCAGTTAGCTGAGGGGGTTAGCAGAGCTGATTTCCCCTGGGCCCATTAAAAGAGACAATCTGTATTCCTGCTACATTTGTGCATATTATTTTTAAGTCATTAGTCTCTGCCTCATATTGTGAATCAAGAAGTTTAATAAGAGGAATTTATGGCCTGTCTCCTCCAATCAACACAATAATCCATGGTCATGTTGAATGCTCTGAGCTAATGGATATTGCTTTCATTTGAGCTTTCTTCCTCTCCTCTCTCCTCTCTCTCTCATAGTGCTGGTTTGCCTGATCTATTAACAGATAAATCTGGCTCCTCTCCACTAGATGAGAAGAAAATAAGAAACATTGGGTACATCTCGACTGCAACAAGTTCCTGAAAAACACTTTGCAGGACATGTTGACCAGAGCCAGAGAATGGCTCACATTGAGAACTATAAACAAATATCCATTGGTGAGGGGAAAACTGCTAGCCAGGTTTTGAAAGGAAGTAGCACTAGAAATAATCCAAAATGAGGAGTGACTCCAGAGTCTCCTCAAGACAATCCTTCTGTATTCCAGAGAGGCCCACAGAAATATCAAACTGTTCCAAATAGCTCAGTACCACGGACATCCATGGCCAACTTTTGTTGTTTAGTCGTGTCCAACTCTTCGTGACCCCATGGACCAGAGCATGCCAGGCACTCCTGTCTTCCACTGCCTCCCGCAGTTTGGTCAAACTCATGTTCGTAGCTTCGAGAACACTATCCAACCATCTCATCCTCTGTTGTCCCCTTCTCTTTGTGCCCTCCATCTTTCCCAACATTAGGGTCTTTTCCAGGGAGTCTTCTCTTCTCATGAGGTGGCCAAAGTATTGGCACCTCAGCTTCAGGATCTGTCCTTCCAGTGAGCACTCAGGGCTGATTTCCTTCAGAATGGATAGGTTTGATCTTCTTGCAGTCCATGGGACTCTCAAGAGTCTCCTCCAGCACCATAATTCAAAAGCATCAATTCTTTGGCGATCAGCCTTCTTTATGGTCCAGCTCTCATTTCCATACATCACTACTGGGAAAACTATAGCTTTAACTATATGGACCTTTGTTGGCAAGGTGATGTCTCTGCTTTTGAAGATGCTCTCTAGGTTTGTCACTGCTTTTCTGCCAAGAAGCAGGCATCTTTTAATTTTGTGACAGCTGTCACCATCTGCAGTGATCATGGAGAACAATAAAGTAAAATCTCTCACTGCCTCCATTTCTTCCCCTTGTATTTGCCAGGAGCTGATAGGACCAGTGGTGATGGGATCAGTGGCCATGATCTTAATGGCCAACTTTAGACCTGGATAATGTCTTTTATACATTAGCATTTCTCTGTCAGTGACTTACAGCACAATCCTAGCCATGTCTACTCATACACAGATCTTCTGCAGAGTCAGACCAATGGCCCATTTAGTCCAATACAGTGGTACCTCGGGTTACATATGCTTCAGGTTACAGACTCTGCCAACCCAGAAATAGTACCTTGGGTTAAGAACTTTGCTTCAGGATGAGAACAGAAATCGCACGATGGCGGCGCGGCGGCAGTGGGAGGCCCCATTAGCTAAAGTGGACCTCAGGTTAAGAACAGTTTCAGTTTAAGAACGGACCTCCGGAACGAATTAAGTACTTAACTCGAGGTACCACTGTATTGTCTAACTACCAGCCTGGCAGTGCCTCTCTAAGGCCTCTTGCTGAGAGAGGTCTTCCCCATCACTTCTTCCTCAGTATCCTTCAATGGGAGATGCTTCAAGGGGACTGAGCCCCAGGACCTTCCTAATAATAATAATAATAATAATAATAATATTTTATTTATACCCCACCCTCCCCAGCCAAGGCCGGGCTCAGAGCGGCTTACAAGCAATAATAAAAACAAGAAGAATGATTACAACTTAAAAACAAAAATAAAATACAACATTAAAATAATGGAACATTAAAATATTAAAATGTAGCCTCATTGCAGGAGGAGAAGGAAAAGAAAAAAGAAAGAGAGGGGGGGAGGGAGGGAATCAAATTGGCTCCAAGCCAAAGGCCAGGCGGAACAACTCTGTCTTACAGGCCCTGCGGAAAGAAATCAGATCCTGCAGGGCCCTGGTCTCATGAGGCAGAGCGTTCCACCAGGCCAGAGCCAGAGTTGAAAAGGCCCTGGCTCTGGTTGAAGCCAAAACAATATGCAAAACACATGAGCTGTGATGCAATGGCAATGCACAGATTGTCCCTGTTCCAGCCTCCCCTGGCCCAAAATTAAATATGTGCAGCCATGGCCAGTGTGAGACCACCAAAGAGCCGTGGATTCTTTGCAGCTGAATGATGACCAAATCAAGCTACAAGTTGCTGGAAGCAGAGCAAGGAATACATCTGCTTTCCTGCCACATTCTTGATTTCCACATCATCACGCTCTCCTTCACCCCTCCCCCACCAAATCTGTAGCTCTGCCGACATTTGTATTATTTGGTCTAGAACAGTCTGTGCATATGGAAAACATTTGCTCTGAGTATTGGCCATTAATGTTTTCATATCTGTTTAGTGTCAGGACTTTTCCATTACTGGCCTTGCAAAGCAAAGAGCTTTGCTTTCATGCCTCCTTTGCTTTCATTTCCAGATACCCGTCAGAGTAAATGATAGGATCAGAGCTCTGCCCTAAGGGAACTGAGGAGAGACTTCATTGTGAGGCGGAATGTGAATCGGCAAAATTGGTGGTTTGGACTTTGGCTAACTAGATCCAGAGCTGTGCAGGACCTAATAACAATCATTATTTTATTATTTATACCCTGCCCATTTGGGTGGGTTGCCCCAGCCACTCTAATCATGTAAATTAACTACAAAACATATGGGGGGGGATGGACAGCAGTTGGAATGGACAATGTTGTCAATTTTGGTTTCTCATCTCATTCTCTCTCTCTGACCCATTTTAAATTCAGCTGGTCACATTTCAGGGGTGCCTCAGGTCCCAGCTCACAAAGGACCAACGCCAGTGTCTCTTTATATACAGAAGTCTTTATTGAAGTTCATTGTTGGTTTTACATCCGTGGCGCGCATCCCTACGTCTGTAACTCTAGACCGTCGAAGCTCCGTCTGACTCTTCCCCTCCCCTACACCAGTTTAACACCCGAGCTTTGCTCCACCTCTTCCTTTCCTCCCTCTGCTCTTTTCTCCTCTGGGTCCTCCTGCCCTCTGGGGTCCCACCCTTCCTGGACTCTTCGGAGGCGGATTCCTCTGACTCCTCCCCCTGTCTCCGGCGGGCTTTGGGACCTGGCTCCCAATCCGGATTTTCTGCTGACCCGCGCGCCTGCACATTTGAACTTGGCGCGCGCGCCCAGCCGGCCACTTTCCTCCTAACGGCTACACTGCTCCTGTCACTGCTTCCCCCTTCGGGGGGGGGGCTGGCTGGAACTGACCTCCGCTCCACCCCTCCACTCTCCGACAGAGGCGTGGTCAGTTCTGACTCGCTCTCTCTCCCTGCTGGAGAAGACGCTGGTTCTGATCTGTGGGCTTCTTCCCCCCCGCTACGCTCTGGTGGGGAAGCTGGCCCTGATCTCCAGCTGCCGCTTGGGGACTCACCGCTGGCCCCCCTTGCCCTGACCCTGGGCGCCTCTTTCTGGGAATCTTCTGATTCGCTGGAGAGACTCATGGAATCTCCCGGGTCACTGTCATACCCTCCTAAGCTCCCCTCAGATCCTTCCCCTTCGCTCTCCAACTCCTCTTTCCCCTGTGGCTCTGCCCCTGAGCCCCTGACAGGTGGGTTGCCCCAGCCACTCTAATCATGTAAATTAACTACAAAACATATTGGGGGGGGGGAATGGACAGCAGTTGGAATGGACAATGTTGTCAATTTTGGTTTCTCATCTCATTCTCTCTCTCTGACCCATTTAAAATTCAGCTGGTCACATTTCTAAATCAGTTTGCATCTTTCTTAAAATGATCTTCAATAACATAATGCACATTTCTCATAATATGCATGTTTTTGTATGCAATTTTGCCTAACATGCAAATGTTTGCGAGCAGTTTCCCCAATATGATGCATTTTCATGCATGGTTCCCCTGAATATACACATGCTGTGTACACATGTTTTGGTTGGAGCACTGCTTTGTAAAATTCCGAAAAGCGCCAATTTTGAAGGACACTTCAAAATTTGGATCAGAAAATGCAAATGTAGGTAGGATCACGTTAAACTGCTACCTGAACTTAATTTCTGCCCCATCTGTAAAAGTGCTGTTGGGAGCATCCAATGAAATTGATGAGCAGTAGTTTCAGGACAGACAAAGGAAACCCTCCCCCCCCCCAAGAACACATATTTAAATTATGAAATTCAGTGCTGCAGGATGGGGTGGCAACCCTTATTTGACATGCCACTATGCAAAACTATTTCATGCCAATATGTGAAACCAAGCTCTCTGCATTCTTTCACAACAAGAGCACCTACCTAGCATTGTCTTCTTTGAACCATAAGCCCCTGTGTGAGGCGTTCCCACACTTCCCCTTCCTGGATCCCCCTAGCCCCAACCACATTCTTTCTCTCTAACACTACTTTCTCCTCCTCTTCCTATACTCCTAGGCCTGTAGTGACGAATTCAGAAGTGCAAGGTCCTTCCACATAGTCACAGCTACACCCACTCACATCCACACTGCCTTGCAGTCACGCCTTCTTCGAATATTACACAATTATACAAAAGAAATCATTAAGGATGCACTGCAACCATAAGTGCAGATCTCCAAGTGTTGCCTTTCAGCAAGATCTGTTATTTTCTATGCACGTACTTGGGAAATGATTTGTAGTACTCAAATATCTTCTTTTGGACTGACTTAAGTTGGGTTCCCTTTGAGGTTCCATTGTGTGTAACAGGACTTGCACAGTATTCTCATGAAACTGAAGCATCTTATGTTTTCAGTGTTCTTAAATGCTTACTTTTTCGAGCATACAGAACAACAGCTCCTAAGTGTTGTCCCCATGTGCTTATAGTCACTCTCCAGAGGAGCCAATCCTCAATGGCTAACTCGCCTCCTTTCACTCTGATTGGCTCCAATCAGCACAAAGGTGTGTGTGTGGGAGGAGCTACCCCCCCCCCCATGCTGATTGTGCAGCTCTAGGATGCTGGAGACAGGGACCCCGCTGAACCCCTGTTGCAGAATGGGTCTTTGACCCTCTGACCCCTCCACCTGTTGGTGAAGCTTTGTTGGCTTCCAGAAACACCAGCAGTGATCCTCACTTTTTAATTATTGTTCCTTCTTGCTTCTGCATGCCCATTATTAACAGCAAACACAACCATGGGCTTTTTGGCAGAGGAAATCCCTCCGAGGAAGAAGGAAAGTTTGCTTGCCCTGGTGTATGTCTGCGTTGCTTCTTCTCCATGAGGAACAGACAAAAGAGCTTGTCTTGTTTGCTGATAACTTAAAGGCATGCACATTTTTAATGGTCTCCTTCTGGCATGGGCTAGCTTTGGGGGGGAAATGGATCAAAAAGATCGTATCAACTGGTGAGCTGCTCTGTATACAGAAAAGTATTCTCCTTCTTCCCTTAGATTACAAACATCCAATTTGAAAGCAAGTAGTAGTTATTACCCAGATTTTGGAGAATTCCTGTTGCTGCCTTTCTTCCCAATAGCCCCATGACAAAATTTGCTAGGTAGAGTCGCTAGGTAGAGTGTTTGCTGAGGTTTGCTTTGAGATGTGATGTATATAATAGCAGCTCAAAGAATTTCAAAAGTAAAGAGCAAACAATTTATGTTGATAGGGTTACCAGTTCAGTGTCCAAGGTGTAAATATTTGTTCCATGGTTGAAAATAATTGGATGGCACACATGTCTGCCTGAAAGGTTTTTGGAATGTTTCCTCCCCGGCAATATTCCAATAGTGCGACCTTTTGTCTAGATTCAGAACAAGAGCTAATTTTTAAAATGTCAAGGTGTCGTCGGGGGCAAAAATCCAGTTATTGGAGTTGCTAGGACCCTGAAAGTATTGAATTGCCTCCCCAAAACTGTGCCTCTGGACTGCCCTCGGCTTGGGATTCACATCTAAACTTTACTGCCTTAACTCTGTATAGCAGAATACAAATAAACGTATATTACGCTTTATAGGAACAACACCCTATCAGAGGCACAATCTGGCAGTTACAGCCAACTCTGTGTGTCTGCGAGTGCTGAGTTTCTGAAATATAATTAAGCCATAATGTTTGGAAGCGGGCAGAGACGATCCAATAAGTAACTGCCAAGTGAGGTAAACACCTCGACAAAAACAAAACTGTTTACCAGAGCTGAAAGCCCTTTATTGAGTGTCTACTTCTCCCTCCCAAGGATTATTGCATTATGGCAGGACGCCGTCATCAGAATATGAAGAGCAACTGATGAGGGTGGCTGGCAGCATGGCTTGGGCAGGAGCTGCTGAACTGCAGCAAACTTGCCTTCTGCAGTGGAGCTGGAAGCCGCGAGGGTGAATAATGCATCCGAGGTGGGATTTCAAAGTGAATCACAGATCAAAGGTGCTGCTTTGTGTTGTAACTGGCTGGGCAGCCTGAGGGCCAAAGGTATGACGGGGACAGCGGTTTTCTGTTCGGACATGGATTGGTTCCAGGGCAACAAAGAAAAGGGTCGGGAAATAATAGTAGCCATTTACTTTTAACCTTCAGAGAATTAGAAGTTGCTGATTTGGTGGAGGGTGAACATGACACTTGCTAAAATGGCGTCCTCCCTGTGGAATGCCCTCCCACCAGATGTCAAAGAGAACAACAACTACCAGACTTTTAGAAGACATCTGAAGGCGGCCCTGTTTAGGGAGGCTTTTAATGTTTGATGTAGTACAGTATTTTAATATATTTTTTTGGAAGCCGCCCAGAGTGGCTGGGGAAGCCCAGCCAGATGGGTGGGGTATAAATTATTATTATTATTATTATTATTATTATTATTATTATTATTATTATTATTTTAGGTAACCTGTTGCTACAAAAGGTCATGAGAACAAAGTATCAAAGGAGAGCCTTCTAATTCCATGTTCAACAACATAATCATAGTGATACATTCCCCAAAGAACTTTGGTTTCCCCAAGGATCATTAGGTAGAAAGTCTTTAGCTCAGTTTCAATTCCTGGCACCCATGCCTGAAACCCTGGAGAGTCACTGCCAGTCAGTGCAGGCAGTATTGAACCAGATGGATCAATGGTTTGACTCAGGGTAAGGCAGCTTTTGCTGTTCCTCTGTCCGTAGAAGCGGCAGTCAAATCCCAGCCAGACATCCTAATCTTGCTTCTCCCCCCTTCCTCCAGTACTGCTGGAATTAAACCTGGCCTCTCTTTCTCCTAGCTGCGCAATCATTCCCGTGTGGGATTGTAGTCACAATTTAAGTCGGAGTTAATAACCTTCTCTCCCAACAGAAGCCGGGCCTGTTCATTATCAAATCACCTCCAGATGCGCAGCTCCCTCTCATCTCCCAGCAGCTATAATCATCACTTTGCTGTGCCCCATGCAGGCCTGTGATATTACACAGCGCCTCCTGTTCGCATGCAGGAGGACACCCTGATGGGGAAGGAGGAAGCCGGTGGGAGGAGCAGCCAACAGCAAATGCCACTGTCCAAAGCTCTGGGAGGAGACAGCCCAAACAAATGCTTCCTCTGTGAGCAGCTGGAGGGATTCCTTCTCCTTAAAGAGGTTCCAGAGGAGCACAGTGCGTTCGTGAGTCTCTGGCAAAGGCGCAAACTAGCCACGCTCTTAGAGTGGGGGTCACAGGGAAGTTATGCAAACAGTGGAAAGGAAACTTCAGAGAGAAGATGACCAGCTCTGGAGCACACATGCTTACTTGAGGCTGAGGGAAACCCTTGAATGAGCACTTTCTCCTCTCCACAGCAGGTAACAGGCAGAAGAGAAGCACAAATGGCATGCTAGCAGAGTCAACCTCTTGGCCAGGAGGCCCAAGAAATGGAGGAGGAATTCAATTCAGTTCACATTTAAAGACAAGCCTACTTAATTTGTGCTTTCATCAGTGGTGTAGCATGGGTTGCTGGCACCCAGGGCCAAATGGAAAGGGTGGGAGGGAGGGATACGAACAAAGTATGCATGCACATTCAACTGCCTAATCACGTCCCATGTCACCCAGGAGATCACAGCCACAGAGATAGGAAAAGACGAGTTGTTTCATTGCCTGGGAAGGTCACTTCCTGGTTCACGTGGAGAAACCGTTTTCAATGGAGCCTAGTACAGCTGTATCAAGGCGGCAGCAGGTGTTGAAATTTTGCACCCCCTAAAAATTTTGCACCCAGGGCAACCACCCCTGTGTGCCCCCCACCACTATGCCACTGGCTTTCATAAGCAATACGTGAACTGAAACACAGCCATCCTTTGAAATTTGCACTTCTAGGAATTTTGTGTACAAAAAAAAAATGCATTGTATTTGGAGGAGATCATTTTGCAAGTATCTGCATGTTAGGGAAATTTGTAAGTGAAAAATATTAGGAGAAAATCAATATAAAATGTTGATGAATTTTCATGAGGACATTAAAAAAAAAATCTCAAACAGATGTGGAAATGTGGAGAACTGAATTTTAAGACTGAAAAAATGAGAAATGGCAAGAAACAGAAAGTGGTATTATTTGACCACTCCTACTTGGAAAGCCCTACTCTGCTGCCATCCAGATGTTTGTGGCTACATGCCAGCTGCAACTGATGGGAACTGCAATATTCAAAGCATCTGGAGGATACCAGATCTGCCATAGTCGAAAATAAAATAAAATAAATCCTTCTTCAGTTAACTGAAGAAGTGTGCATGCACACGAAAGCTCATACCAATAACAAACTTAGTAGGTCTCTAAGGTGCTACTGGAAGGATTTTTTTTTTTGGGGGGGGGGTTGGTTTCATATAATACAACCTTAATCCAGGTTGTAGCAACTGCATGTGAATCCATGCATCCCCTCAGCCCACCTACCCTCGTGGCTTCCCTCTGCGCTGATGTGGCACCAGTTGCTGCAGGGAGATGCAGATGTAGAGCTGGAAGGATTTTTTTTGGGGGGGGTTGGTTTCATATAATTCTTAGTGGGTCACTCCAGGTTGTAGCAACTGCATGTGAATCCATGCATCCCCTCAGCCCACCTACCCTCGTGGCTTCCCTCTGCGCTGATGCGGCACCAGTTGCTGCAGGGAGATGCAGATGTAGAGCCGGGCCCAGAGCTGTGCAATGAATCCACAAATTGGACATTTTGGAAACAGGTCCTTTGGGGGTTGCTCTGCAGCATTCCAGATAAACACGCCAAAGCCAAACAAAGACAATTCAAAGCTCCTAATAAATAAATCAAGCCCTGTGAGCTTTGGTTGCCTTACCCAAATCAAACATGCACCTTTTAAAACTTTAGAATTTGTTTTGTTTTGTTTCAAAGGAGAGCTCACTTTGATTCTCTGAATAGCTGATGTCTTCCTGAAGCCCAGCATTGGGGATGCTTCAAGGATTTTGCATTTGAAATGGAAAGAATGCCTAGTAAATTCACGAGTTAGCAAAACAACAACAACAACAACACACCACAAACACAAACAAAACCCTCCAGTAGAATCTGAAGGTCACAAATACTAATGTTTGGGAGTGGCAGGCACCACACCTGAAGGTCGTGCCATTCATGCCAGCTGAGATGGAAAGTGTGAGGGCATTCTTCCCCACCCCCAAATGTCTTTGCTCTGCCAGGCTAGCACAGCCGAGAGGGTTAGATGGTCTAAATTTAAATTAACTTTCAAAACTGTCGTGGATCCTTGGCCACCACGAGGAAAGGAGGTTGTCTCTCCCCATGCCAGGAAGAAGGAAGATGTGTTTTGGCGTTTGGCTTTTCAGCTGTATTTCTCGTAATCAGTTCGTTAAGGGGAGTAACGGGATCGATAAAAACAGGCTGTATTGATCAGAAATTCATGTGTTCAAATGGGGCTGCTAGGATTAGTTCATTATTCAGTCCCAGCCATACCGCCACCTCGTTGCTTTTAACAAAAAGAAACAGCCAACTTACATGGATACATGTGCACACATTCCCCACTCTGCTAACCTGCTTTCAAAGGCATCCATTCCATGTTGGTTGCCAGCCTGTCCCTGCTAGAAGGGCAGAGGAGGATGAGATTCAAGCCATTTCCACTTGGCTTCTCACAAATGGACAGAAGGGAATGAGAGGTGTGAGAATTTACACGCTTGGAACAATTTCACCCTCCCACTTCTGTGCCCCTCCAACCAACCATCTCTCGTGTCCAGAAAACATCATACATGTCCCTTTCAGGCCTGGTTTCAGGAGATGGGGAGAGTCTGGTTTTTTTCAAATGCAACAAGGGAAGAAGGAATGCCATTGGACCAGAGCTCCAAAGCAGCCCTTCAGAAGAAGAATGGCTTAAACTCTGCCCTCTGAAAGAACAACTACTTGAAGCCCATCCACATTCCCTTGGCAGCCTCCCCTTTTGCCCATCTGTTCAGGTGGCCTGGTGCCCACTCACAAATTGGTCAGACACTTGCCCTCTGGCATTAGGTGCCAAGCAACCCAGGGAATAAATAGACAGGCTGCCTAGCATGGCAACCATGCCATCATCAGCAAAGGAGGCTTTGGTGCATGCCAACATTAAAAGCATCTTGGCATCTTCTGCCAACCGCATGTGTCTGCTGCTGTTATACTTGAGGAGAGCTTATGCAAACCAAAGGCCTGCCAGAGCTTGTTCCATCACCTGGGTCTCGCGCCATTTACATTTAGGTCCACGTGGATTTGAATATTGCACACACAATCACGGTTTGGAGTAATTCTTCTCTGATTGCTGTTCCCTGACTTATCCTCCAGAGGTTGATTTGCCTGTATAAAAAGTATGTTGAGTCCCACAGAATAGAATTGTTTGCCTAACCTTGGCAGAGTAAAGAATGGAAAGCCCACCTTTCTGGGAGACCCAACTAGGAGGCATAAAATCAGCTTCTTCAGAGACCTAGTTTGAAAGGAGGATCATTGTTCATGCTATGCACTCTACACTTGAATCAAAAGGTTGTTTTTAGAGGGGGGGGGTTGTCCTGAAATTGGCATCCCAGACTCAGCTTTGTTGACACCTAATTCATGGCTGGTGCTAGAGGAGACTCTTGAGAGTCCCATGGACTGCAAGAAGATCAAACCTCTCCATTCTTAAGGAAATCAGCCCTGAGTGTTCACTGGAAGGACAGATCCTGAAGCTGAGGCACCAATACTTTGGCCACCTCATGAGAAGAGAAGATTCCCTGGAAAAGACCCTGATGTTGGGAAAGATTGAGGGCACAAGGAAAAGGGGACAACAGAGGACAAGATGGTTGGACAGTGTTCTCGAAGCTACCAGTATGAGTTTGACCAAACTGCAGGAGGCAGTGAAAGACAGGAGTGCCTGGGGTGCTCTGGTCCATGGGGTCACGAAGAGTCAGACACGACTAAACGACTAAACAACAACAATTCATGGCCATAACCTCCAACATGTTGGGACCCAAAGCTGGGATGCACATCTTTCCAGCCATGCTTCTGCACGAGTCACGTGACCTGCGTGAGCTCACAGAGTCCAAAAGATGCGATCTTTTTCAGAGTTGTGCTCTCACACAAGAGCACGGTGCCCCCCAAAAATGTGCATTTTGGGGTGCTGCATGAGATTGTGGCCCTGAATAAAGGAGTTTTATGGGGGGGGAGATTGCGGCACACAATCATGTGAGCTCATGGCACCCAAAATGGCCACTGTGCTCTCACACAAAAAAGGGGATGTCCTGGTTTTACCAGGACACTTGCAGGGTACGTAGTACAAACTGCCATTTCATATTTTTCTTCGGAAGTTTCCTCAGAAGGGTGTCATGTGAGGACATGGAGCCATGCCGGCTGGATTAGACCAAAGGCCCACTTAGTCCAGCAGCCTGTTCTCAGAATGACCAACTGGATGTTAGAATTCCTAATCTATGATTGCAGTCATGGGATTTTTGTCTATCACATGACAGTGTATGTTTTGACTCCACAGAGTGGGAAGTGATGGAGACAGGATGTTTGTGTTACTGTGTTCCGTGAAGTGGGACTATTGTCCTTTGTTCTTTTTCTCTTTGCTGTCTGATGCTTGAGAGAGAGGAAGCCATGTTGCAGTGCTCCATGTGTGTTTATATGTAAATAAAGTAGATTAGCCAAAATGCTGAGTTGCTGAGGTCTGTTACGCAAACTGCTAACACTCTGTGGATCCCTAAGCGCGCTGGTGTCGGTTGGCATCGGTCGCTGTGATGTTCCAGCTGAAGAAAGCTTATGAAGCTCCTGAACGATCGACCAGGAGGGAGAGAACATGCCAGTCTGGCACGTGTCTCTGCCAGGGTCCTACTCGAGTGTAGGCTGAACACTGGGTGCCCCAAAGGTAAGCCCACAAGCAGGCTCTGAGTGCAACGCCACTCACCCCACTTGTGATTCCCAGCGGCTTGGTATTGCCTCTGATGCTGGAAGTACTTACACAGCCATTGTGTCTAGGAACCTTTGGCAGACTTGTTCTCAATGTATTGTAAGAACAAAAGGTGCTCCTACAACATGATGTGACTTGTGGGGGGAATGTCACCTGCCCAGTGCTGAGAAGAGCTCCACAGACTCTGTTGGAGACTCCCCACTTCAGAGGGGGCAACTGGGGTCTAATGGCTAGGGTGGGAGCTTGGCTCCTCATCTGCTGCAAAGGTGAATGAGTATTTGGGTGAATGATGTGCAGTTTTTTATTGTGGTTGGTGGAGACCTAGATTAGATTTTGTTTAAGACTCATGGTTTTAGGCTGCTAGTGGTGTGGAACTATCTTCTTCCCTATGTAGCTAAGAGATTGTCAGGATCAGTCATTGTTAAGAGTGCACAAGTGTGTGTGCGTGTGGGAGGAAGTGTGCAAGTTGAGGTACGGTTGTGTTATTGGGGATGGAATCTGAACATGGACTCTGGCTCGACCCTGCATGATTCAAATCACATTTTGTGCACTTTGATGTTACCTGTTTTGCTATTTCATATACTGTGTGCATTGTATTTCGCTTTGCTTGATTTCCTTTGTAAACCACTTACTGGTCTATTCTGCTGAAAAGCAGTATACAAATACTTGAAATAAATTATAAATACAGAATAAGTTCATCCAGCTTTCCTACCTCTGAAAATCACCGGAATCAGCCTCCCATTTGGCCACCTGCGGTAGCATTTCAAATCAACCTGTGACTCATCAAAGGTTTGCTCTTGGATCTATTAAACTAAATTGCAAAACATGTACCGGTATTTTTAGAACTTCTGTTGCTGCTGCCTTAAGGGAACTCCTTTGCTTCCTTGTTTTCCTGTAACAGGGATAGGCAAATCTCTCATTTATTTGTCTCCATTCCTCTGTGCCCCCCCCCCCCCAGTCTTAAGTTCTGTTCCCCACATGGGGAGCACATCAGTGTTGTTTTTAAGTCATTGTGAAAGTGCATTAGTGAATTTCTCCTACTGTACAAATTTTTGTATGCAGTTTTGCAGAAAATACACATTTCGGGAAACACCTTTCCCTAATAAAATGCGTCCTTAATGATATTTCCACTGATACATACATTTTAGGCATACTAGGATATGCATCATCATAAGGTATTTTTTAAAAAGGCAAAGGACTGCTGGACAGTTAAGTCCAAAGGCGACTATGGGGTTGCGCCGTTCAACTTGTTTTTCAGGCCGAGGGAGCTGGCATTTGTCCACAGACAGCTTCCTGGGTCATGTGGCCAGCATGACTGAACCACTTCTGGTGCAACGGAACACTGTGATTGAAACCAGAGCACACAGAAGCACTGTTTACCTTCCCGCCGGAGTGGTACCTATTTATCTACTTGCACTGGTGTACTTTCAAACTGCTAGGTTGGCAGGAGCAGAGACAGAGCAATGGAAGCTCACCCTGTCTCACGGATTCGAACTGCCGACCTTCTCATCGGCAAGCCCAAGAGTCTCAGTGGTTTAGACCACAGTGCCACCCGCATCCCAGTGAGAACAGGATGCTGGACTCGATGGGCCATTGTTCTGATCCAGCAGGCTCTTCCTACGTTCTCCCCTTTTAAAGTTTGCCCACAAAAACACCCCTTGGCAATAGACTAAAGAATGGAGCCAGGGCCATTCAAAGTAAACTGAGGGCTCATCCACACTTACCTGCCTCCACCCCGTGCTTTCTAGGCACAGGTCTGTGATTTCCCAGTCCTCATCCGAGCACTCCCCCCTTCCCACTGCTTTCTGCAAGAAAACCTGCTCTTTAATCCTGAATCAGAACAATGGCAATGGAGCTCACCCTGGCTTGCAGTTTTGAACTGCACACCTTGCGATCGGCAAGCTGAAGAGGCTCTGTGGTCTAAACCACTGAGCCACCCGCGTTCCCAGTGTGCATCATTATACACATTGCTTGTTTGGGGAAGTGCATCAGAAAATGTAGAGAAGTGCAAATATTGAAGGACACCTGTGTTTCAGCTTGTAAAGAGACCCCTGAACATTAGGTCCAGTCGTGGCCGACTCTGGGGTTGCGGCGCTCATCTCGCTTTATTGGCCGAGGGAGCCGGCGTACAGCTTCCGGGTCATGTGGCCAGCATGACTAAGCCGCTTCTGGCGAACTAGAGCAGCGCACGGAAATAACGTTTACCTTCCTGCCGGAGCGGTACCTATTTATCTACTTGCACTTTGACATGCTTTCGAACTGCTAGGTTGGCAGGAGCAGGGACTAAGCAACGGGAGCTCACCCCGTCGCGGGGATTCGAACCACCGACCTTCTGATCGGCAAGTCCTAGGCTCTGTGGTTTAACCCACAGTGCCACCCGCGTCCCTGTGCTATTGTTTAGGCAAAAGCAAATTAGGCAGGTTTGCCTTTAAATGTGCACTGTATTGAATTCATCCCCCATCACTATGCCACACCCATTATTCTGAACCTTGACTCCTGCCTGTCTCTGGTCTGTGTTTCCAGACCCTAAAGTTGCCCAAATATATCTCCTTCCCTCTAGCCCTCAAGGCCACCCACATCTCAGCTTGCCCTTCCAAACCTTCCCCAAATGCAGAAAATACGAAAGGCGCAGGACTGGTGAATTTCCAGGGAAATATCTTGGGAGCACAAGATAAACCCTGGGATTCCCTCCAGCATCCTGGAAATGCTTGATCAAGTGCCAGGAAGCTTGGGGCAAGCCAAGCCTCATGCCTGGGACCCGTTGGAGGGCAGAAAGCGGGCACAGTGCAAGAAAGCAGGAGAAACCAGCCTGGGCAGATTTAGAACACATTCCCCCCGCCTCCCCCGTCATTGAAGAGGAGCTGCAGTGGGGAGAGGGAGGGAGAAGGTGGTGGCTGGTTTATTTTTCTTTGACTAGCACACAGCACTCTTCAGTGCTTTCCACCATCCTCTTAAATAAGTAAAAGGTCATTTCTAATGCACCACTGACCATCCCATCGATTTGAATGAGCACTGAATCCCCAGCTCCCACTGGCATGTGGAACAAAGAGGATTTGTGCGTCTGATGGCCTGACCCTGTGCGTGTTTGCTCAGAGGCAAGTCCCATTGCATCCAGTGGATTTACTTCCACGTAAGTACGCACGGAGGTGCAGCATGGATGTGTGTGCGCACGTGTGTGTGTGTGTGTGTGTGTGTGCATGTTAGGGGGAGAGAGAAAGATCATGTTACATAAACCAACTGGCCTTGGAAATGAAAAAAATAAAAAAGGTGATTTTCATGGTCAATATGCCCTTCATGCTCCTCTCATCATGCCGCCACCCCCCACCCCACCCCACCCCAAAAAAGATAACCAATTTGAAAGAAACAGAATTACAAGATGGATCAGTGAGCTGCATATACCACTTTCTTATTCAGAAGCATTGCCATTTCCTGGTCATCATTGTTTTGCAAGGGAAAGCGTTCCTCCAGAAGCCATACTCAAAGAATCATAGTTGGTGGAAGGCTTGTAGGCCACCAAGTCAAGCTCCCTGCTGAAGGAAGGAGTCCCGGACTAGAGTAGCCTCCCCAACTGATGGCAGCCCAACTTTTGCTTGGAGACCTCCAGTGAAGGGAAGCCCAGCACCCACAGGTCATAGTGCTCTATCCAGGAGTTTCCTCAAATGTTCAACTAAAATCTGCCCTCCTGTGAATTAGCTCCAGTCCTTCCCCTTAGAGGAACAGAGAATCCCACACAGGGATGGCTGCTCAGCTAGGAGGCAGAGGCAGATTTTACTCCAACCGTACTGGAGAAAGTTGGAGGACACAGGATTAGGATGGACTTGGCTTGTCTGACTGCTGCTTGTAACAGCAGAGGAACAGACAGACATTGGCTCCCAGTACATTTCCGAGCACAATTCAAAGTGTCAATTCAAAGTGTCGGTGCTGACCTTTAAAGCCCTAAACGGCCTCCGTCCAGTATACCTGAAGTAGCGTCTCCACCCCCATCATTCAGCCCAGACACTGAGGTCCAGCTCCGAGGGCCTTCTGGCAGTTCCCTCACTGCGAGAAGCCAAGTTACAGGGAACCAGGCAGAGGGCCTTCTTGGTAGTGGCGCCCGCCCTATGGAATGCCCTCCCACCAGATGTCAAAGAGAACAACAACAACTTTTAGAAGACATCTGAAGGCAGCCCTGTTTAGGGAAGCTTTTAATGTTTGGTGCATTACTGTATTTTAATATTTTGTTGGAAGCCACCGAGAGTGGCTCGGGAAGCCCAGCCAGATGGGTGGGGTATAAATAAATTATTATTATTATTATTATTATTATTATTATTATTATTATTTCTTCTATATATGCATCATATGTTCACAGCTGCCTCTCCTATCACCTTAGGGCAATTGGAATACATGTGCTTTTATTTTATTTTATTTTATTTTATTTTATTTTATTTTATTTTATTTCCTGAATATAGAACTTTGCATTTGGGCACCCTCATAAGGGAGAATAAGTGCACAAACTTGGCAGGAGCACTTCAGGTCCAATCTAGATGCCTCTCCTCCGGGCCATCTTTACCCAGGGGTGCAAGGGGTGTGGGGCACCCAGGTGCTGAATTCTGGGGGGTGCCAGGCGCCTGCCACTGTAGCCACCTAAGCTCTTAACTATCTACCTGTTAGGAAATAATAAGCACTTTTGATCAAGCTAGAAAAACAAAATACATATATACCTAGGCATTACCAAAATGTATACCTACTGTTTCACTAAAGGACTTTCGACTTTGTGCGCTCATTTACCAAAGACGTGCTGCACCAGCGGCGGCACTTGTCATTCACAACGGCAGTGCTTGTCAGATGAGTCAATGAGTCAATGATGGCGCTTGTCATTCTCAACAGCGCCGTGCACACAAAATTAACTCTTACATCAAAATATTATGTTACGTATTGTATTGAGCTGCTATGCGGCAGCAGGGTCAGCGGCACCTTTGACACAACTGATGTTTCTCCTGAGTAGGTGCCTAAACAATACTTATAAGTTTAAGTGTGGTGGTGGTGTATACTTAAGTATAAGTGTATTGTAAATAAATGAGCAAATAAAAAGTTTCTTTCTTTCCCCTCCCTTCTTTCGTAAACAAGAGATAAGGCGTAAGCGTGGTGTCTGACATAAGCATAATAAAAGTTAATTTGGGGGCTAAACTAAATTTGGGGGCGCTGGGCAGATCTTTGCACCCCGGCGGCACATATGCTAAAGACAGCGCTGCTCACCGCCCTCCAGATAAATAGAAGCAGCATTGGGTAAGATGCAAAGCTTTGGCTCTTCAAAGTCTTCCATTCCCAGCAAGCCAAAAGCTCTTTCATTGCAACTTGCAATTTCCTTATGCATCTCACCATTGGGGGAAAGAAAGCACCCAAACACCCTAATGAATAACCACCCCTGTGGGTCACTTATGATCTAGAACAGGGGTTGGCAACCTAAGGCCCGTGGGCCAGATGCGGCCCAATCACCTTCTCAATCTGGCCCGCAGATGGTCCGGGAATCAGTGTGTTTTTACATGAGTAGAATGTGTCCTTTTATTTAAAATGCATCTCTGGGTTATTTGTGGGGCATAGGAATTCGTTCATTTCCCCCCCAAAAAATATAGTCCGGCCCACCACATGGTCTGAGGGATGGTGGACCGGCCCACAGCTGAAAAAGGTTGCTGGCCCCTGATCTAGAATCAGCTGACACAATCTCTTTTAGATGCACAAAGCTGCCTCCTGCCTGGTTGCTGGGAGGAGGGTGGGGAGGGAGCGAAGAGCACGACAGACTGATTGAGACATCTCATCGATATTCCCAGTCCGTTAGTGTTCTGTTCTCCAACTGGCCTTGCATCCTCCCCCCCCCCTTTTCTCCTGCCTCTGATGTGCCCCCAGGTTCCCAAGCAATAATACAAGCTATGACGAAGAACAAGGCCAAGCTTTTCCTCCATTCCCCCACCCAGTGACTCTGTAGCTTACAGGGGATTGTGGCCTTGCCCAGCCAGCTTCTCTGGGAAGCCAGCAGGAAAGCCTCAACTTCTTCTGATCTGGGGAGCAAAAGGAACGTCTTGAATCCTACATTAGGTGACTCTGCTACAAACAATTTGCTCTATGAGTGTCCATTATCTGGTGGGGCTGAGCGTATAAAAGTGTCAACGGGCTGTAGCTCAGTGGAAGAGCATCTGCTTTGCATGCGGAAGGTTGCTGGTTCAGTCTCAGAGAGCATCTCCTGGCAGAGCTGGGAATGTTACCTTTCTGAAGCCTTGGAGACCTGCTGTCAGTCAGTGTAGACAATATTGAGCTAGGTAAACCGAAATGGCCTCAGACAGTATTAGGCAGATTCCTATGCCACTATGTTCTTCCAACAGATCAATAGATGACCAACGCAGGTTTATATTTTTAATCACACAACCCCACCAATATCTATGCTGCCTTCAGGAGTCAAATGAGCATGGAGCATGCAATCAAAATTCTGACTGTAGGGTGAAAAGCCTCCAGGAAATTCATGTGCACACATGTAAGGTGTGGGACCCCTGACCATTAGGTCCAGTCATGACCGACTCTAGGGTTGCGGTACTCATCTTGCTTTATTGGCCGAGGGAGCCGGCGTATAGCTTCCAGGTCATGTGGCCAGCATGACTAAGCCGCTTTTGGTGAACCAGAGCAGTGCACGGAAATGCCGTTTACCTTCCCACCAGAGCGGTACCTATTTATCTACTTGCACTTTTGATGTGCTTTTGAATTGCTAGGTTGGCAGGAGCAGGGACCGAGCAATGGGAGCTCACCCCATCGCGTGGATTCGAACCACCGACCTTCTGATCGGCAAGTCCTAGGCTCTGTGGTTTAACCCACAGCGCCACCCACGTCCCCTAGTTGCGCCTATTTTGGCTTTTTTATTTGGGGAGCAATGTGGCCTCCAGACCTCTCTGTCTGGCCCTTGGGACTTTCTCAAGCCACATCCTTCAGCAGCTCTGCTTTGCTTTCACCTTAAGTGTATTTGCCTGGCTGGAAAGTACTGTCAAATTCTGATAATGATTCTTGCTTGCCTGGTTGGCGGATGAAAAGATGGGAGCCTAGGGTATACAAGGGCAAATTTTACAGGAATTGCTCAGTCCAAGCATGATGCTTATAGCTTGACAAGGAAGCACAGATGAGATGACTTTTGTCCAGTGTTCCTGCTGCCACCATTGTTCTTCCTTGCCATTCTTCTGTCTCCCTTCCTTCCTGATGAGGCCGTCGGACTTGCCTCGCTGCCAGAAAAGGGACCTGACACAAAGCACAGCTAATAACAAGGCTTTATGGAACTGTCATCGCTCTGGCGCCTGCCGTTCATTCATCTGATGGTAGCTGTCATCCACAACCCTGTCCTGCTGCTAAACCTCCTCAAGTGGTTACCTTGAAGCATGTTTCATAAAAGGCACCATTGGAACTGCAAGATGAAGACAAGAGCTCTGGGCTAGGCAGGTGACTTCCTG
The DNA here is from genome assembly GCF_964188315.1 of Podarcis muralis. Taxonomy (NCBI): domain Eukaryota; kingdom Metazoa; phylum Chordata; class Lepidosauria; order Squamata; family Lacertidae; genus Podarcis; species Podarcis muralis. Next base: position 17,609,406 of record NC_135669.1, read on the forward strand.
GGTGGGCTGAAGATCATGGGAGCTACCAGGTCTGCTTTGGGATGGAGTGGATGGTTGTGGTGTCAAGTTCCGGAGCCCAGTCTTACTTCTAGCAACCAGCAGGAGGCCCTGGCAAACTTCCCAGCTCCAGAGGGATAGCAGCAATGAAAGTTGCAAGCTCCAGCAGTAGCTCTTTCGCACACCAACAGCACCCTTGCCTGAGTGGCTGCTTATGCATCGCTAAGAGAGAGCACACTAAATTGCATAAATGTATATATGATTGCCAACATGCCTATGCATCTGAGCCTATCTTATATTTGTAATTAATTTATATGTTGCACTTTATTGATAGTTCATTTTATGATGACTTTCTTGTGTTATAATCTTCATATAATCAAACAACCGGGTGGTTGTTACATTCTGAAATGGTTCAGCATTTGACTGCTATCCTAACAATGTATTGATTTGCATTTTTGTTCTTCTGCTGCTGGACTCTTTGAGCAGATTTGTACAGAAAGGTGGTGTGCAAATTTATTTAACAGAAAGAAAGACATAAAATTTGCAAGTGCTAATTTATATGCATTTAGGGAATGTTGCTCTAATTCACTGAGTCATAGAATTGGATCGGACCCTGAGGATCATTTATTCCAAACCCCCGCAATGCAGGAATATGCAGCTGTCCCATATGGGGATCGAACCTGCAACCTTGGTGTTATCAGCACCATGCTCTAACCAACTGACCTATTGAAACAGAAATACAATAAATTGTGGGGAAGACCGTGACCTGAAGACCTGTGTGCCTGCTGAGTCTGCTGTCCAGGTGCTGATAATGAAACTTCAATTCACCCCACCCAACCACCTCTCTCTTCTTTGGGTTCTCTGTCTTTAAAGCGGAGTTCGACCAGGCAGCCCTTTGAGTAGTAGTAGTCGCCTTCCAACACCCTACAACAGGCTTCCTCAAACTTGGCCCTCCAGATGTTTTTGGACTACAACTCCCATGATCCCTACCTAGCAGGACCAGTGGTCAGGGATGATGGGAACTGTAGCCTCAAAACATCTGGAGGGCTGAGTTTGAGGAAGCCTGCCCTACAAAAACCAGGTAGCTCCAAATCCAATACACCAGGCCTCGGTTGAGGGTTGTCTGAGAGGGAGGGCAGGGGATTTGGATGAAGGCAACTCCATCCGCAGTGACTTCCCTCCCCTGAAGAACAGGGCTCTGAGATGCTGGCACAGAGGGTTTGCTTGGGATGGGAGCCACATCCTCAGAAGGCTTAGGCAGCTTTCGGTTAGAGGCCAGGACTTCCTGGGGGCCCCACAAAATGGCCGCTGGTATTTTATTTTCCCAGAATGCCCCAGTCTTTGTGTTAATCTAGGGTCGTGTTTCCCAGCATGGGGCCCATACCCCACAGGGGGACAGTTTAATTTTAGGGGGGCAATTTGAGAATGAGTTATTAACAGCAAATGACCTTTTAGGCTTCCTCCACATGAATAGGAGTTCACTTTTTGAATAATGGCATCATGATTTTAGAGATGCTTAGGTGGGGCATGGCAAAAGAAAGGGGGGGGGGAAAGGTTGGGAACCACTGATCTAGGGCATCCTTTGTGGAATGGTGGCGGCAGATGATGCACATTCCAGAAGAAATGACAGTCTCTCTCCCACTGTCTGAAAATTTAAGTAAAGAAGGGGATCAAAACAGTGGTACACCTCACCGGCGCCCTGCAAAAGAAAAGCTTGGGTGGCCTTGCCTGCCTCTGGATGCAACCATTAAAAAGAAAAGGAAAAAAACATCAAAAAGGTTAATAAATGGTTAAGTGGTTTATTGAATTGTTTATCAATAATTTATAGATCCCCATAAAGTCCACCAACTCTTTATTACCCTCCTTTTTTATAACCATCCATAACTATAATTCCTTTGACTCTTAGCCAGGTTGCTTTTCTTTCCCTCTCTGTATCAGGTATTAATGATCTGGAAAGTTCAAAAACTGCTCCACACACTCATTAACCCTTTAATACTTGCCTAATATCTCTCTCTCTCTCTCTCTCTCTCTCTCTCTCTCTCTCTCTCTCTCTCGTGTGTGTGTGTGTGTGTGTGTGTGTGTGTGTGTGTGTTTTAAAGTCAATTTGACAGTGTTGCCGTTTATTTGGAGTTTTTCTACCAGTTCAACCCTACAGGAGATTTCACAGTTTAGGGAAATTAAGACAGGCAGAGGCAGGCAGGAATCTCCTGTGGGTGAGCCAACTCACGAAATTAAACCTTGCCAGTGTTTTTTGGAAAGGGAGTGAATTGCAAATAGGTGAAAGGAGTCATCAAAATATACAGGGACGTATCCCGCTCGGGATTTGTTTTTATTGCTCCGCTGCAGTTGCGAAGCTGAGCTCTATTTACTACATCATTCTTCTGTACCTTTTGATTATCGTTAAAGGAAATCCTTTATAGATTTTTGGGGTTCCAGGCGTGGTGTGAGATGGCTCCATCTCTTTCAAAACTCTGCAATAAAACCAGTTTCATGCACATCCCTTGACCAGCAATCACCCAGAGAGACCCTTTGAGATGTGGGGTGGAACAACGACCATAACTCCCATCCCCTCAAATTGAGGGGAGAAGGTGTCAGGTAGGGGTAAAGTGGAAGGTGCTACCCCAAAGCCTATCATTTGCTTATTATAATGGTCACTACTTCTCAATGGACCATACATCTCACAATTTTTAAAAAAACCTTTTGGCATCATGACATCACAGTGAGGAAGCCAAAGGTGCAGCAAAAAAAGAAACAAACCCTGAAGTACATTTTTAAAAGGCATATTTCAGGGGGGCTGCGGGGCTTTATCGTGCCACACCACAGAAATGCAGGATGCGCGCCACGCCCCCTGGGATGAGCGCCCTGAGATGAGTGCCGCTTCGGGTACCAGAGCAGGTTGCTTCACCTCTGGGTGCAGGATCAGTCAGCTGCCTGTTGCCGATGCGCCCATCTGAGAAACAAGGACCTCCCTGGAGTAAATGGATACTTACGGTATGAGTAAGCTGCTCCTCATGGGTAGACCAGGCTCTTGGGAATCTGCAGCTGGACTCTGAAGGCTAAGGCTTTAAAATGATGGGGAAATGTATTTGCGCCAGCTCCTTCACAGCTACAGCTCTATTTCTCTAGCCCAGAGGTCAGCAAACTTTTTTCAGCCGGGGGCTGGTCCACCGTCCCTCAGACCTTGGGGGGGGGGGCGGACTATATTTTGGAAAAAAAATATGAACAAATTCCTATGCCCCACAAATAACCCAGAGATGCATTTTAATTAAAAGGACACATTCTACTCATGTAAAAACACGCTGATTCCCAGACTGTCCATGGGCCGGAATAATAATAATAATAATAATAATAATAATAATAATAATAATAATAATAATACTTTAATTATCTATACTCCGCCCATCTGGCTGAGTTTCCCCATCCTCTCTGGGCTGCTTACAATCAAGTGTTAAAAACAATACAGCATTAAATATTAAAAACTTCCCTAAACAGGGCTGCTTAAGATAGCTGCTTATTTCCTTCACATCTGAAGGGAGGGCGTTCCACAGAGCAGGCGCCACTACCAAGAAGGCCCTCTGTCTGGTTCCCTGTAACCTCACTTCTTGCAATGAGGGAACTGTCGGAAGGCCATCAGCGCTGGATCTCAGTGTCCGGGCTGAATGATTGGGCCACATCCGTCCCACGGGCCTTAGGTTGCCTACCCCTGCTCTGGCCAGTCACTGAACGCTTACCCCAGTGCCAGACCACCCAAGAAACAGAGTGAGGCAGTCAACCATGGTACTTTCTCAAAATTTTGAATGTGCCTGTTGGCCCAGACAATGTGACCATCCTTGCATCAAGCCCTGACCAGCCTGGCTCTGGGTTCAGCTCCAATATCTGAAATAGCCCAGTTGACAGAGCAGGAGACTCCTCATCTCAGCATCATATTGGGCAAAAGATTCCTGAATTTCAGGGGCTGGGATTAAATGACTGTCAGGGTCCCTCCCAACCCCAAAGTTCTACGCTTCTATGACTTTGCCCACTTGCTAAACCCCACTCATGTACCCCACCTTCCAGAGGTGGGGGGCTGCTATGTTGTGGTTGCCCCCTGACACCACAAAGGCCACCTGGCTCCTCCTTTGCTGTCTTCCAATTGCCAGCCAAAAGCTGTTTTACTCCTGAGTGCATGCGATGAAATTTAATTTCAGAGCATCTTAGCTCAGTTTTTTTGGGTTGTTATTTAAAAAAAACTGGTTATTCTGCTGCTGCTTCTGTTAGTGGCTTTTTGTTTGTTTGTTTTAATTCATTTTAGCGTATTAATTGCAACAGTTAATTGTAGATTTATTTCATTTAATTTTGGAAGCCGCCTCAGGGGTTTCAGGCAGAAAGAGGGTAATGCTTTATTGAATAAACCGTTAAGTCAATGTAAAACAGCAAACACCTATTTTGCTGGCAGTCTAATCTGTTTACGCTTTCTTGCGATCTAATAAATGAATCCTCTTTGAATTTGATTTCAGTGAAATTGAGAAACTGTCGGGAAGCTGGCACTTGTCCCCCTCCCGCAGTCCCCCCATGCTTACAAATTATTTGGCTAGAACCTTAAGAACCAATGGTTTCCTGTCTTCCTACTGAGCAATTGCATCCAATGTCTTCCTGTAGCAAAAAGGTGAAAGGAAGCTGGAAATTCAGGACAAGAGGCTGGCATGGACCTGTGGAATGCACAGGGCAAGTCCCAGATGCCTCTTTCTTGCCTGCTTACTGCCCTGGGGCAAAATCCAGCCAGGGCTGTTGCTGAGGCCACTGGTATAGGGTGGGGGCTGTCAGGGGGCTGTTGCCCCGGGTGCACAATGGGGAAAGGGGCGTGAACCAGGCCCCCCTGAGATTCCCCCGCCCAGTGCACAAGAGAGCGCCCATCAGTGGCAAGGGCTGGGCGATGTGCAGAGGGTCTCTTTGCCTTCCGCTCAACCAGCCTTCATCCCCAACGAGTGGCCAGGGAGAGAGGAGAGTCAGCGGCAGTGTTGCCACCCTTCTCCTTGGCTGGGTGACACCGAGCAAGGATGCTTCCAAGGGAGCATTCTCGTGCCCGGCCAGGCCAGGTGCAGCGGGCTCCCTCTGTGCCCCACGTCCCGCCCCCTTCGAGGGCATGCCCCAGGTGCCCACCCTAGGTGGCTGGAGCATACACTCGTCCACTGGCTGAGGCTCCTGCCTGGGACCCTCTGAAATGAAAGCCAGCCCCACTACAGTGGCCTGCCATTGCCACCAGGTGCCCCAGCCTTGCCCGCTTTGCCCTGCCTCGCAAAGCCTTGGAAGCAGCTGCAAGGAGAGGCCTGTGTTGTGCCCCCTTCCTGCTTCACTGTCACCGTGGAGAGGCAGCCCGCCCGGCTGAAGACAGACGGTTGTCTCTCCACTGTAATTTCGCTGGGCCAAACTGCAGGATGGCAGCAGCTGCAGGAAAGAAAGCAAACAACACTCAGTGCTATAATTACATATGTTAAATATATACATATCTGTATCTCTCTCTGTGTGTGTATCCGTGTATATATATATCTCCAAGTAGTCTTTCTTCCTCTAGGTGTTACAGATGTACCTGTCACAGGACTATTTTCTTTGCTTCCTCGCTGTGGATGTGTCGCCTTGGTAATGCAGTTTCCACTCTGCTGGAAAGGGGCAGAAAAGGGCACGCAGAATGATTCAGGGGCTGGTGGAGCAGCTCAAGGAGAAGCTACAATCTTTGGGGCTTTTTAGCTTAGTAAAAAAGGGCACGGAGAACATAGCGGAGGTGTCTAAGATGATACATATGATGGAGAGGATGAATAAGGAGAATTCTGCCTCTCTCACAACACTAGAACCCAGAAGCATAGGTGCATGTTGGAAGATTCAGACCAAAGGAACACATAGATGCTGGTGTCTTTTGATTTCTTCCGGTGTTCATTTAAATTATATGTTGCCTTTATTGATAATTTTACCTCTTGTGAATCACTTTGGGGTTTTTCTACAATCAAGGGGCACATACATTTTGTAATATACAGTGGTGCCCCGCAAGACGAATGCCTCGCAAGACGAAAAACTCGCTAGACGAAAGGGTTTTCCGTTTTTTGAGTCGTTCCGCAAGACGAATTTCCCTATGGGCTTGCTTCGCAAGACGAAACGTCTTGCGAGTTCTTGCGAGTTTGTTTCCTTTTTCTTAAAGCCACTAAGCCGTTAATAGCCGCTAAGCCGTTAATAGCCGCTAAGCCGTTAATAGCCGCTAAGCCGCTAATAGCCGTGCTTCGCAAGACGAAAAAACCGCAAGACGAAGAGACTCGCGGAACGGATTAATTTCCTCTTGCGAGGCACCACTGTACAATAAAAATAAAGGCAGGACTTCATCACACAGCTCATAGTTAAACTATGACATTTCTTCCCACAAGTAGGGATACCTCTTAGTATAATTAGTCATACTCCCAAAGTCCAAATATGCAGGCAGCTGTGTCAATTTAACACATATACAGTATAAAAGCAGCAGTGCATAGCATAATATCAAACTTATCAGGATTACCCTGTGTAGTTTCCTGAGCTCAGTGGTGCTTCGATCTGATTCCATAGTTTTGCTTAATTTGTAGATTTGACTTGTAAACCACATTGGGCTTTAACAAAACAACTCCAGCCGACTGAAATACAACCTTTAGCTTTTCACTAGAAATGCATGCACAATCTTGCAATGAAGTGTTATCATGTAAACTGTCGGTGTGAAGGAACCCCAACAAAGAAAAGGAAAGACGTGTCCAGCCTCTGTGTGATGGGTGCATTCTCTGACTTAAAAAATTGGTGACCTCTGACATTGGTATCTGGGCTGGCATGGGCATGGCAGGGCACACCAAGGCTTGTGGCACTGCTTGACGCAGATTCCTTTTGTTCTTCTTGTTTTTCAAAGCAGTTTTTGGTCAGGGAACAGCCAGCCAGGCATGTGCATGCCCGTACTCTTCCCATTTTATTATTTTTACTTTTAAAACCAATCACTCTTTTCTACAATAATAAAATGGCGCTTGGTCCCAAGGAAATGCATTTAGTACCAGGGTGGCAGAGCAAACCCCGTTTTATTCCTGTAGTCATGATGGCACTATGATCTAAGTGAGTTTTAAATGCAAAACTGCATGTGGAATTTTTAAATTCAAAACGTCAGGCTTGGAAAACTCTTTTTGATAACCTAAACAAAAACACAGCTAGTGACCCCTCAAAATTCACACTTCTCTTAATCTTGCTGCGCGGTTCTCTAACAGAAAGAAAGGGAAGGGGAAAATGAGGATGTTAGCAGAATGTGTGCATAAAAATGCATGTATTAATTAAAATAGAATACAAAAAAGCATTATTTGGGGCGAAAGTTCTTGCAAAGATGTATATTGGGCTCTGATCAGCCGTGTGGTGCAGTGCTTAGAGTGTCAGACTAGGACCTGTGAGATCAGGGTTCAAATCCCTTCACAGCCATGAAACTTGCTTGGGTGACTTTGGGCCAGCAATGTCTCTCAGCCTAACTTACCTCACAGGGCTGTTGCAAGGATTAAATGTAGAGGGTAGAAACTACATACACCACCTCGAGTTCCTTGGAGGAATGTTGCAATGTACTAAATGTAATAATACAGTGGTACCTAGGGTTACATACGCTTCAGGTTACAGACTCCGCTGACCCAGAAATAGTACCTCGGATTAAGAACTTTACCTCAAGATGAGAACAGAAATCATGCTCTGGCAGCACGGCGGCAGCAGGAGGCCCCATTAGCTAAAGTGATGCTTTAGGTTAAGAACAGTTTCAGGTTAAGAACAGACCTCCAGAACGAATTAAGTACTTAACCTGAGGTACCACTGTAAATACACATCATTTACTCTGACTTTTAAAATGCAAATTGAAGTAAGAACATGTCAAGCTGAGTTTAAGACCGAAAAACTGAGAAACTGAGAGAAATACCTAAATTATTAGTCAGTCCGTATCCTCAACGCAATCCTGGAAGGTGGAGAAAAAAGCTCTCTCATCTCCATCTCTTTTGGGCTGAGCCTTGGATACGTGACCAACTGGTACCTGCACTGTTTGTTTCCATAATTTGGTACCGATGTCCTAAGAGTCTGTGGAGAGACATAGTGAACTCACCCCATCCTGGCTGTGCTGCTGGATGTGTGTGGAAAGCGGGGGAGAGAGAGCGGGGTTGGCGACTGCAGAACAGATCAGGCCTGGCCACGTTTTGTGGCTCTCCGATACTGCAGACTTTGTATTATCCTTCAGGTGGTAAATTGTTTTGGGTTCTTTTGTTTCCGTCGTTCAAGCAAGCTGTGAATCTGACAGAAGGACAGGCAAGCCCCTTGCCAAGAACAATATCTACCAAGCAGTCCATCATTCCTGTTGGGGATCTTTAATCCTGCATTGGAACAGTGCAGCAAATGCCAATCCGCTCCTCCCAGAGCAGAAACGGCCCAGGAAAGGTTTTAATGACTAATCTGCTGGTGCTGAGACAATATATTTATCTACTGATTCATTATTATATGGATATTTTAAAATATTATCCTTCTTCATGCAGTAGCCTCTGGGTGGGTTACAATAAGGTGTGTGGGGTTTTTTGTGATGCTTCCTCACCAGCAAGGAATACCAGCATCTTTTTTTCTCCTGCCTGTAGCAGCCATTTTGTGCTAGCACCCCAACACTTTTATGCAGGGATGGGTATCGGCACCTCATTCCCCACACCCAAGCACTGGTGACACTAGAAACAGAATTAAGAGCCAGCGTGGTGTAGTGGTTAAGAGCAGTGGACTCATAATCTGGTGAACCATATCAGTGGCGTAGCGTGGGTTGTCAGCACCCGGGGCAAGGCAAGTAATTTGCGCCCCCTAACCCGTGGATTTGCGCCCCCTAACCTGTGGATTTGCCCTAACCCCAGATGTTGCGCCCGGTGCGGCCGGCCCCCCCCCTGCACCCCCCACGCTACGCCACTGAACCATATGAACCTGAAGCGTATGTAACCCTAGGTACCACTATATTATTACATTTAGTATATTGCGCCACTCCTCCAAGGAACTCGAGGTGGTGAACTGGGTTCACGTCTCCACTTCTCCACATGCAGCTGCTGGGTGACCTTGGGCTAGTCACAGTTCTTTGAAGTCTCTCAGATGAACAAGGAGACAAGTGTGCAACCCAGCCAAGACTACCAGTCTCTCAGCCCCACTCACCTCACAGAGTGTTTGTTGTGGGGGAGGAAGGGAAAGGAGATTGTTAGCCGCTTTGAGACTCCTTAGGGTAGTGATAAAGCGGGATATCAAATCCAAACTCTTCTTCTTCTTCTTCTAACTGGAATAATCACAGCATCCAGTGCCCTTTTTAAATGTGTTGGTGGGGTTACTGGGTTGTTTTAATTTTTATTATGCATTTTGTGTTTTTATATTGTGATTTATTTATTTTTAGTTGTAATTGCCCTGTACTGTACAAATTTAATAAATAATAACCACTAAACAGCAACCAAGAACATTTGCAAACATCACATGATCAGAACCCACAGCACATAGTGCCCCAACTAGTTTTGCAATCATAAATCAGCCCTAAGCTCCCTTCAGCCTGACCCCTCCCTACCAAAGGCCTGGCCAAAGAGGTCACTTTTTAACTGGTGCTTAAAATAACGCCAAAGCATCTGGGGCAGATTGTGCCCAGGTCCTGTCTGTCTCTGCAGCCTCCTCTCCTCGTTTCCTCGGACAAAGAATTCTCCTGTGGTGGCACATATTCTGAAGCCATTATCTTTGTCACACACAGCTCAGCATCTCCCCAAATGGACGGGATCCCTTCCAGGACCGAGTTCAACCCTTGCTAGTCCGACAACACGTCTCTATGCAGGCTGCGGGCTGGGAACAAAAGGGCTGGCTTCATTATTCACAGAGTGACATCAATGTCCTCTCCGCAGCTATTTATAGACTGGCTCCTCCAGGTTGGCAGGTCACCAAGCCATTGCTGTGCATTGGCGAGTGCCAATTGTCTGATCATCTGTCTTTGGAGTCAGTCACGCTGAGGCTACACAAACAAGGGTGTGGCTGCTCGCTGGGCCCCATTGCTGCCAGCCTGGTGGTCTTGGCTGGGTCACACACTTGCCTCCTAAGGGGTCCTTGTTCATCTGAGGGCTTTCTTTGCATGAAAAACCCATGCCATGCATGACAACTCTATCACCTCCATTTTCCCATCATGCCTTGAGGCTTCCAGAGGGGCACAGGGATGCAACTGTTAGTTCCAAGTCCATTCTTAAGGGTGGGGAAATGGGGGCACAATTCCTCTGGGGGCCCCACATGGAGTGGGACACAAGGACGTTGACAAGCAGTGCCCTAGAGAAAACTAGCACAGGAAGCACTGAGAAGGAAGGAAATTGTTGATTCTGGGCATCACAGTCTGGCTAATACATAAAATCAGAGATGCGTTGCGTAGGAGCAACTGCAGAGGCTGCACACTTTCTAACCTTAAACTTCCCACCAACAACAACCAATCCCAGATATTTAGAGGTTAGTTGTCGGGATGATTTGTAGCTCAGCAGTCCCAGGTTCAATCCCCATCATCTTGAGGTGTGGCTGGGAAAAACTCCAGTCTAAAATCCTGGAGGGCCACTGCCGTTCAGCGCAGTCGAAACTCAGCTAGATGAACCAACTGTCTGATTTGGTGTAATGCAGCTCCCTATATTCCTTCCTATGCTCCTTTGTGGTCATTCAACAATGGCAGAAAGGAATTGTGGACATGGTCATTCAGACTCTACTTTTCTGATGCTCAGAGACTGTTCATCTTCAGCAAGGCAGCTGGCAACCACTTGTCCTGGCTTATCAGTCACTCAGCAGCTGGAAGTGTTCAATCAACAGAAGATTTGGATAGGGCATATTACACACTTACACCTGGGAGGGTAGGTGGGCTTAGGTTAGGTCGTTTGTCTTGGCCAGAGGCCATAACAAAAGTCAATATCCTAAAATACATAACACAACATCAAGGATCAGCAATAATGACCACTCCCCACATCAAATGGGGGGCACCTTTTCGTGGTCGCGAACAGCCCCCCTAGATCCCGGTAGTACGGGCTGGCTTCACCCTCCCCAGGCTGGATACCTGGAGGTCTCCACCTACCTCAGCCAATCACCCAATCCCACCTGGGGAGGCGTTGCCAGGGAATCGACCTGGTAGGGGGAGGGACCGCCCTGCCCACACAACAGAAGGTGAATCTTACCTGTGAAGCATCAGTTGGCTCCAGAGCTTCTCGCACCCTGCCCTCCCTCAGTTAAGCCTTCTTTTGCAGGTTAACCTCTTCTCCACAGGTACGCGGGTGCTGCTACGTCAGGGTCGCTGTTGAAGGGTCGGAAAGGAATTTTCCTGCATTGGCAGGTTTTGCCTTTCTCGTAGCAAAACGTCACAACTTCGGCGGTTTCAGGCCTTGGGCGGAATCCTTTAGTCTATCTTCCTAAATGGGGGGGGTGAAGCAGTGACCAACGCCCCCCTTGCGGCGGTGATCCCAGGGTTCCCCGTTAAAGGGGTCTTGAGGGGAGGCATTGGCCATACGCCGAGAGGTTGTCATTGCTCTACCCCAGTGTTTCCCAACCGGTGTTCCGCGGCACACTAGTGTGCCGCAAGACGTTGCCTGGTGTGCCGTGGGAGGGAGGCGGGCGAGTCGGGCGGCGAGAGGCGGGGCGGCGGCGGCGGCGAGGATCCGCGTCGAGCCGGGGGCGGCTCCGCGGTGGTGGTGCCGAGGTTTCTCTCTCCATTCTCCCCTCACACACACACACAGGAAATAACACAGGATCAGCTGACAGGACCCGGCCAATGGGGCGGCGGCGGGGCAGCGCGCGCAAAAGGGAGGAGCGCGAGACAGCGGACGAGGAGGAGGCCGGCATGTCCGGGCAGCAGCAGCAACAACAGCAGCAGCAACTCCCGGCGACGGCTCCTCAAGCCCTGGGCAACCCTACTCCCTCACCGGCCTCGGCGGCCCTCCTGCTCCACCCGCCGCCGCCTCCCCCGCTGCCGGCGGCCACCTCGGCCCCGCCGCCGCCCCCTCCTCCGCCCGCTATCGCCGCCACCACCACAACAGCCGCCGCCGCCTCAGCTGGGCCCATGCCTGCCGGGAGCGGCGGCGGCAGCAGCAGCAGCAGCGCCCCAGCGCCCTTCCCTCACGGCGGCGACCCGGCCCTGAACGAGCAGGAGAAGGAGCTCAAGCGGCGCCTCAAGCGGCTCTACCCGGCCGTGGACGAGCAGGAGACGCCGCTGCCGCGCTCCTGGAGCCCGAAGGACAAATTCAGCTACATCGGCCTCTCGCAGAACAACCTGCGCGTCCACTACAAAGGTAGAGGGACGGAGGGAGGGCGAGGCCGAGGCCACCGCCACCCCCAGACCCCTCTGCCTCTTCCTCCGAAAGGCAGGCTGAGAAACTCCCAGGGAAGCTCTGAACGTCTCCCCCGAAACCGTCAGGAGGCTTCGGTTGTTGCCTTTCTCCGCCGAGGTCGGTGGACCCCGAGCCTAGGCTTCCTTCCCGCACCCCGCTTTCCGAAGACCGCACACCAGTTGGGCCAGTACATATTCCCCTCCCATGACTGGAGCGGAATAGCCCTTTCTCTTCTTCCCCAACCCTTGTCGTTGGAGGTTCCCCGGTAAGGGGGAGGGGGAAAAATTGAAACTTACACTTTCGTGCGTCCCTCCCGGCGTGACGCTGCGCGCTGACGTCACGGGGCTGTAATGGTGGTGTGCCTCGAGATTTTTTTCATCAAACAAGTGTGCCTTTGCCCAAAAAAGGTTGGGAAACACTGCTCTACCCTGCGACGGTGGCAAAACGGGCAGTGGGTTCTCTGCTTGAACATATGTTCTCCAGAGTCAGCCCAATCCCCACACAATCTGGATAACCCTGATGTCTCCCAGATCCCCAGCTGGGGACTGGGAAGGATAAACGCCCAGTGCCTGAGCCAAGGTCTCCCTACATCTGAAACTTAATAAAGTTGTGGCCAATTTTAATCCCATAGCATGTTGTCATTATTCCGCTCGGGGGTCGCCTGGGGTTGGGGGGACTCCTCCTGTCCATGCGAAAACAAAACACACATCTCACATTTCCAGCATCATCTTACAACCACCACCAACACCAGTTGTCAAACTTACAAACTTAAGCCCTGCACAGTTTGGGATATTGTTTTGTTCATTGCTCCCATTCATTACCAGTCCCCTAATGGACGCAGCTTGTGTGCTTAAAAATACCTGCAGTTAGATGCAAAAACATAGGTTATGCCTCATGTACCTTGCCACTCCAACCTGGCATCGGCTGATTAATGTCAAAGCGCTCTCTTCTCTCTCTCTCCAGCAAAAAGGGTACACACTGTCCATGAGCAACTTTAAACCAGGCATTTGATGCCGCTGTCATGGAATTCGATACGAGCACGAGGCCATTTTGGACAAGAGCAAAATGCAGACTCTATTTTTAAAACCCTTTTTTGGCAACATCAAACTGACAACCATGCCATGCAATCAGGAGGGTGGCTGAAATCAGTTGGTGGAGATTTTTGTCCCTTAAGAGAACTCCCCCCCCCCCCCAAAAAAAGGTGCACATTTCAGGCTTCTAGAAACACATTCTGTGTATGTATTTATTTCACCTGTATCACATCCTACCCCTCCAAGCTGCTCAGAGGAGTTTGCCAGCTGCTCTCCCCCCAACCTTTTAATTTTCACAACCAGCCCGTGAAGCTGGCTAGCATGATGGTTCCTGACGGGCCCAAGATCATTCTTGCGCTTTGTGGCTGAGTGGCTGCAGCCTAGCACTCCAACTGCTGGGCCACACTGCCTCTCTGTGCAAGTAATAAATGGAATTCACTGAAATCTATTGGGGGGGAATGATTTATGCGGAGTTTGCATACCTATGAAATAATGCAAAACTGGCATGCCTGAAAGGTTTTTGCAGCATGGAGGCTAATCAGGTGACATTGATGTGAAAAGCTCTCAGCATTGGGACTTTTTAGTTTGGAGAAACTTAAATGGCTTTAAAGGAGGATTAGATGAATTCATGAAGGTGAGGGCTATCAGTGGCTACTAACCCTGGTGGCTGCGCTCTGCTTTTACAGTTGGAGGGAGCAAAGCTTCTGAGTACCAGTTGCTGGAAACCACAAGAGGTGAGAGGGGTCTTGTGTTCGAATCCTGATTGCTGGTTTCCCACAGGCATTTGGTTGGCCACTGTGAGAACAGGACGCTTCACTAGGTGAGCCAATGGCCTGATCCAGCAACCTCTTCTTGTGTTCTCAGAGGTTTCAGCGCTGAACGAGGGATTTGGGATATTATCTCAGAGCCCGTATAAAGATGATGGCCTTCAAATTTCCACCATTAAAAAAAACACCCTTTCCATTTTACAGCCTTTCATAAAAATTTCATTTTGGGATTTAAATTTCAGTTCAGCTGTAGCCAGGATTAGATGTTACGTCCTGTGGTTGGAAAGAAATCTCGTGAAGAGGAGAGCGTGGAATTAGTGACTGGAACAGAAAAGTCCCCTTAAACACGTTCTTCTCAATTAAAGCTAAAAGGGGGAGGCTACCCCCCCCCACTCCCAGTGAGCGATGAGGGCGGCCTTTTGAACAAGCCAGGCGATGCCTTCATGAAGCAGAATGCCCAATGGTGGGGCGGGGGGGGGCATCGCGGGGGGAGGAAGTACGGAGAAGTGAGAGGAAAGCAATTAAAGCAAAATGAATTAAGAGAGAGAGATTTTTTGACTTGCCTGAAACATTAAATGGGCTTATTTCTTCAGCTGTGATAAATATTTAATTATCTAAAGTAATTGTGTTAGGGGATTTCACAAGGCGCCTCTTTGGGTTCTTTTTATTTCATTTGAATTTTAGACAAAAGGGAGTGTGTGCGTGCGTGCATACACACACACACACACACACACACACACGACTGTTATATCCTCGCAACTGGCAAACCTGCATAGCATCTTCTAAACTGACATCCCCTTATAATTAGGAGGAATTGTCTTTTCATACCACTAATCGGAATGGGCTAATTACTCAATGAATATTTAGTGTTTTTCATAGGCAAACATTAAGCAGGGGTGCAGGCTTTCTGGAATGCCTAATTCTGAACCTCGCCATGCCAATCCGAGGACATGGAAGCAAAAAGGCCAGCTCTGGGCTCAGGTCTTCCTGGCCTTTGATCCACGCCAAATGAGGAAGGGTTCCATGGCTGTTTTGTATTATCATTGGCCTGTGTCTAATGCTCAGCCTACTCAGCATAGACCCTCTGAAGTTAATAGACATTCCTATTTTCATTGGAGACATGTTGGCCGGAACGTCTCTATTTTCATTGGAGAAATGTTGGAGGGTACAGAATAGGACGTCTCTATTTTCATCGGAGAAATGTTAGAGGGTATGAACTTAGGCCCATTGATTTCAATGGGTTTGCCCTGCCTAGACATTTGCTGGATGTGATCCTATATTATTAGTAAAATGATATTAATGTTTGCGTCCTACCCTTCACCATAAGGTCCCAGAGTGGGTTACAGCTATAGAAAGAGAATGCAGTCCAATAATACAAATGAAGACAGACCCAAATACGATACATAACAACAAAAGCAGAGAGTATATCGTAGGACACTCACAAGAGTAGTTCAGCTCTCAGAGGCCAGAGAGAAGAAGGGTGCCTTCCATGAATACTCAAGAGATGGTGCCTGATGCACTTCTATAGCGAGGGGAGAGATGGTCCCCAAGGTATTGAGATCCAGAGCCACCTAAGGTTTATAGGTTAAAACCAGTGCTTTGAACTAATTGGCTGCCAATGCAGGCAGGTCAGGGTCAATGTTATATGTACCAGTATTCTGGTCCCAGTCAACAGTCTAGCTACTGAATTCTGCACTGGCTGCTGTTTCTAAACTGCCTTCAAAGGCAGCCCAAGGTATGGTAGGTAAAGGTAAAGGACCCCTGGATGGTTAAGTCCAGTCAAAGGCGACTATGGGTTGCAGCACTCATCTCGCTTTCAGGCTGAGGGAGCTGGCATTTGTCCACAGGCAACTTTCTGGTTCATGTGGCCAGCACGACTAAACTGCTTCTGGCACAACGGAACCCCGTGTCGGAAACCAGAGTGCATGGAAATGTTGTTTACCTTCCCACCACAGCGGCACCTATTTATCTACTCACACTGGTGTGCTTTCGAACTGCTAGGTTGGCAGGAGCTGGGATAGAGGAACGGGAGCTCACCCTGTGGCAGGGATTCGAACCACTGACCTTCTGACTGGCAATCCCAAGAGGCTCAGTGGTCTAGACCACAGCGCCACCCGCACGCCTGAAGCAGCCATCCCTCTCTGCCTAATGCTAGACCATCCACCCCTTAAGACAATGCATTGCATCTCTGTCACTCTTCACATCAGTTTCATTGGGACATGAGATAAAAGGTATGGTTTAGTACATTTAAACCCTACTTTTCTCTTAGGGAGCTCAAACAACCATATGTGGACCTTGGGAGATGGCAAACTCTCCTTCAGTGGGGGTGTCCAAACAGAGGTTGGATGACTATTTGCCAGGCATTCTTTATATGTGATTTCTGCATTGCTAGAGTTTGGGCTAGAAGACTGTTTGGGACTCAATCCCACTCAATCCCAATTACAATCTGTGATTCTATGACAATTTACGGGTTTTTGCCACAGGTCACATGCCTTACCATTCAGCTGTTTTCACATACATCTTCTAAGACAGGTGTGATTATGGAGAAAGCTTTTGTTGTTGGGGGATGGAGTTCCAGAAAGTGGGGACTCAGGTCATCCATATAGCATGTAGAAGTTCCCAGGTTTAATAGCCACTATGCAGGTAGGGATGGGAGGATTAGAAACTTTGGAGAGTGGCTGCCAGTCAGTGTGAACAATGCTGAGCTAGATGGACCTGTAGTCTGGCTTGCTATAGAGCAGCTTTCTGTGTTCCTATTTATTGATGAGAATAAGGGATGAAAGAGAGAGAGAGAGAGAGAGAGAGAGAGAGAGAGAGAGAGAGAGAGAGAGAGAGGCCTCCATTTTAAAAACATTAATGGGGGAAGGGTTCCATTTCAGACCAATGCCAAAATGAAATTATTGACTTTTCAAAGTGTCAAACGTCAGGTTATGTTGAAGTTCAGTAATTGGAATTTTCTTCGGGAAGAAGACAGGAAGGGCTGGTTTACATTGGGTCCATGATGTGAAGGGAGGGACTTAACCCTTTCCTCCCAAGTTGCAGCCCCCACCCAGCCAACATTGCTGTTTGCTGCAGAACAGAGAACATATGGGCACAATTTTTCTAACAAAATTTCTGTCTTTCATAGCAACAGTCATAAAATAAACAATGTTGTTGCTACACGAGTTCCTTGGTTCCTCCAACAGTATCATAATTCGTGCTTCCCATGGGGATGTTTAGTGAAACAAATTATGTGGGTTTTCTTTTTTTTTCTTGTTTATTTATTCCTTGCTCCTCTAGTGATGAAGTTCTGTAGTCTTTTGTTGCTGTGTTACCTGGGGGGGGGGGGGAGGCAGTGTTTTCTTCTGTGTTCCCTGCCTTTGTACGAGCTTTTTAACCAGCAAAAAGTACAATGCAGGAAACCTGAATCTTTCAAAACTTTGGATCCACAAATGTAATTGCTTTCAAATATTTATTTGCTCAGGTGAATCTTCACAGAATGCCTTTCATTTACTAATATTACATGTTTCTGCAACGTTATAATTAGAAATGAAATGGTAAGCATGATGTGACACGCGTTGAAAGCTTTCGTTCATTCAAATTCCAAATGCAGCACCTGTTCTCCGATTTATTATTTCACAATATGTGTTGCCCTTGAGTCACAACTTGATACCAACACAGCACCTTCATTATCCCCAACCCTATCTCCCCGTCCTTAAAAGGGATCTCCATCCATAATTACTCGTGAAAACTCCCATTATGCCTAACAGAAATCTGTAGGACTCCGCGACCTCTCGTTCGGATGAACAGGACTTATGGGGATAGTTGCATACGAAAAGGTTCAGGTCTGACAATGGCATTTATTTCTAGTTGGATTGCTAACTACAAAGCCACCTAAATGGTGTTCCACTACAGGACATGGGGCTTATGTATCATTATGAAAGGCGCAGCGCATCTTTGTGTAGAACGTGTGACAGTCGCTTTGTTTCATTATTAACAAGCTGTGTTCCAGGCAACAGAGACAATAGAGCCAAATTGTACGGTTGTATTGAGCTGTCTGAGTCCTGTCTCCCATTCCCCGCCAGTCTTGGGCAGACCTCATGTCCTTGAGGTGGCTGTTCTCATTTGGCTGAATCCATGGCTATACGTGCGCATACACTTAAACTTTCAGCTCTGGATTAGAGAATTCAAGAGCTTGTCCGTTTGCGATTGTTCCAGCTAGCCAGTGGAAAACTTTTGCCACTGGATAGGGGTCCAAGATACAAGATGGTTCCAACTGCCTATTCTTTGCGATATATAGGAGGTGTAGGAAACCTCCTATAGGTAAAGGAAACCTCTAAATGCCAAATGGTGAAGATAAACAGTGGTTAGCCATCCCATCTTCATGGTTTGCTTCTGAGCTTCCAGAGGCACCTGTCTGTCCACTTTAGGAAACAGCAAGCAAGATGGACCTATCGTTAAAGGTGGTTTCTATGCTCACTCACACACTTCAGCTTTCTGCCCCGAAGCCTGTAATGAAGATATTGAACACAAGAGGTCCCAAGAGTGATCTTTAAAGAGTCTCTCTTAGTTTCTCTCTAGTTGGGGGGGGGGAGTGCCTTTGTCTTCCCTCATTTATCCAGCATCACTTTGAGCTGTATTTCAGGCATTAATCCTTTCCTCAGTAATCTTCAGAACGTTTTAATTCTATTTTATTTAGCAAGATTTATATGCCACTTGGAATATATCTTTTTAAAAAACCTCAAAGCAGTTTACACAAAATGATGTAGAATATTCATTAAAATAGCAAGAACAACAGAGTAGGCATGATTAAAAAAAAGATCAAAATATAGCTGAAATGAGCAGAATTTAAGAGCAAATGGGCCTCATAAAATTAGTTGTCTGGGTAGGTTTGCCTAAACGAAAAAGCTTTTATTAGCCTTCAGAAACAGTACGACAAAGTTCTCTGCCTAAAAGCAATAGGCAGGAAGTTTCAGAAAACAGGAAGATGATTTCTTGCAAGTATGAAACATTATGTGGTATTTGTAAATGTGCCATTACCAAAGATTGTGGTGGCTCAGTGAGCATATTTGGAGTAGGGTGACCCCAAGTTTTTGAGGGGTTTAGGTGCTAACAGTCACTGTAAGGTTGGCAAGCTTCATTATCCCCAAATTACAGCTGGGTTGGGTGAGGCTTACAGGACACGGGTAGCACTGTGGGTTAAACCACAGAGCCTAGGACTTGCCGATCAGAAGGTCAGCAGTTCAAATCCCCGTGACGGGGTGAGCTCCCGTTGCTCAGTCCCTGCTCCTGTCAACCTAGCAGTTCGAAAGCACGTCAAAAGATATTAAAAAAGGTTAAGTACCTGGGTATTTGGCTCTCAACGAAAAATATAAACTTAGTGGAGGATAATTACAACAGAACATGGAGGGAATGCAAAAGGGATCTAGACTGTTGGAGTAGATTATACCTCTCATGGGAGGGGAGAATGGCTGCCATCAAAATGAACATCCTTCCCAAAATGATATTCCTGTTCCAAAATATTCCGGTAATCAGGGGCACAACAATGTTTAAAAACTGGCAGAGGACCCTTTCCAGATTTATTTGGCAGGGTAAAAGGGCCAGAATTAAGTACAAGCTACTCACGGACAAAAGAGATAGAGGTGGATTTGCGCTCCCAAATTTGCAACTTTATTATGAGGCCTCGTGTTTATGTTGGGTGAAGGAATGGATAGTACTGAATAACACCGAACTATTGGACCTGGAGGGTTTTAATGCCAGGTTTGGATGGCACGCCTACCTATGGCAAGATAAGGCAGGTGTGCATAAAGGTTTCTCCAATCATATTATAAGAGGAGCGTTATTGGAAGTGTGGAACAGGTGTAAGAACTTGGTAGAAAAAGGTACCCCTCTATGGCTGTCACCCATTGATATTCTAGCAATAAAAAAAACGAATATGGAAGGTAGAAGATGGACCTATGAGGAACTCCTGAAAAGATCTGAGAAAGGATGGGAAATTAGATCCTACGAAGAGTTAAAAGATAAATTAACGGGGTGGATACAATACCACCAAATTCACTCGTTATGGAACGAACATAAAAAGGCTGGTATGAGTAAGAACAAATCCCAATTCCAGTTAGAAATAATAGAAGGGAAGTCTAAGCTCCTAGCCAAAATGTATAACCAACTATTAGACTGGGATACCATGGATGAGGAAGTCAAAGAAGTTATGATTAAGTGGGCCATAGACATAGGACATCCTTTAGAATATGAAAAATGGAAAAAACTATGGACCAAAGATATGAAATTCTCAGCATGTGTCAGCCTTCGAGAGAACATGGAAAAGATGATGTACCGCTGGCACATCACCCCAACAAAACTAGCTAAAATGTATAAAACCGGAGATAAGACCTGTTGGAGGTGTAAAAAGAAGGAAGGAGACTTCTTCCATATGTGGTGGTCCTGCGATGTAGTAAAGAAGTTCTGGGGTTCCGTCTATGACGAACTAAAAAAGATGTTAAAGTATACCTTTCCAAAAAAGCCCGAAGCATTCCTTTTAGGAATGGTGGGTAGTGAGATCAGTAAAGACGACCAAACCCTATTCCAGTACGCAACAGTAGCCGCTAGGTTACTGTTGGCGCAGAAATGGAAAAATCCCAGTATTCCAACAATCACGGATTGGCGAACCAAACTAATTGAACACATCGACTTAGCAATAATGACGCAGAAGATTAGGCAACAGAAAAATACTAAATTTATTAAGGACTGGAACAAATTTTTTTCATACATGGAGATGACATTAGGAGATACCAAAGTCACAGTAGGTATAATTTAAAAACTGCGAAGTAAAACATGATAGTTAGTAAAAGACACTGCTGTAAATATTGTTGAGATAGAGATCTCGTCGTGGTGGTGGGAAGTCAAGGAACGGAAATATTGTATATTGATTTTGGACTATTCTATTATGTTTGTTTTTCTTGGACTACTCTACTGTATTTGTTTTTCTTTTTCATTTTTTATTAATAATGTATATGTGCTTTTTAGATGTTGGATTATAATAAAAACTTTTTTAAAATTTAAAAAAAAAAAAAAGAAAGCACGTCAAAAGTGCAAGTAGAAATAGGTACCGCTCCAGTGGGAATGTAAATGGCGTTTCCGTGCACTGCTCTGGTGTGCCAGAAGCAGCTCAGTCATGCTGGCCACATGACCCGGAAGCTGTACGCCGGCTCCCTCAGCCAATAAAGCGAGATGAGTGCCGCAACCCCAGAGTCAGTCACTACTGGACCTAATGGTCAGGGGTCCCTTTACCTTTACCTTTGCGTGAGGATTAGTGGGCGAGATGAGATCATCCAGAGGGAATGCAGCCTTAAACCAGGTAAAAAACTACTCAGGCTCCATCTAGCTCAGGATTGTCTACTGCACTGGCTTGGAGTGGCTCTCTGGGATTCCAGGCAGGGTGTCCTTCCCAGCTCTACCTGGAGATGCTGCTGCCAGGGATGGAATCCAAGACCTTCTGGAAGTAGGTGGTTTACCACTGAGCCATGACCCTTTCCCATAAATGCATCGCTCACCTAGAAAACTGCCTTACGATGAGTCATTGGTCTTATCTACTCAGGGTTGTTTAATTCAACAGGCTGAGAGGCTCTGCATGGTCTGAGGCACAGAGATTTTATTTCCCCCAACCATCCCCTGCTCCATGATTGCAGTCATGGGATTTTTGTCTTTCACATGACGGTGGATGTTTTGACTCCACAGAGTGGGAAGTGATGGAGACAGGATGTTTGTGTTACTGTGTTCCATGAAGTGGGACTACTGTCCTTTGTTCTTTTTCTCTTTGCTGTCTGATGCTAGAGAGAGAGGGAGCCATGTAGTAGTGCTCCGAGTGTGTTTATATGTAAATAAAGTAGATTAGCCAAAATGCTGAGTTGCTGAGGTCTGTTATGCAACTGCACAAACTCTGCGGATCCCTAAGTGTGCCAGTGTCGGTTGGCATTGGTCGCTGTGATGTTCGGGCAAAAGAAAGCTTTTGAAGCTCCTGAACGATTGACCAGGAGGGAGGGAACATGCCAGTCGGGCATGTGTCTCTACCAGGGTCCTACTCGTATGTAGGCTGAACTCCTGACACCACACACACAATTTCTTTCCAACAGGGTGAGGATTGAAGCGGGGTCCTTTTGAATACACGCTGCCCTATCTATGGTCCTTGGCCCATCTCACTATGGCTGGGTTGAGGTTTGAATGAAGGGCTCCCTGAGTTGCTCACAACTCCGTCGTTTTACAATCTGCTAGTCCTCAGCGCATTCTCTACTCAAGCCCAGGAGCAGAACTGCTACTCCAGGTAGACTGTACTGCACCACAGGGGCTCATGATCTGGCAGCAGCTTCTTCTCCCAGCCACCAGAGATGGGAAGGAATATTGAGGGGGAAAACAAGGTTGACCACCATTTCCATTGTTGTTCCACGCAGCTCTTCTTCTTCCATGAGCCCTTTTCTTTCACTCCACCCCTCCCCAAAGAAGCCCCCAGACAACCATCCCTTGCACGCTCCAGCTCTTGCTGCCGGAGGTTGCCGTGACCAGGGGGTCTCCTCCTTGCCTCGCGACTCAACGCCTCCAGAAGATAATGGGATGCTGGCTTGTGAGTGCCAGAACAGGTGCATGATAATGAGGAGATCAATTTTAATTATGATTTTAATTAAACACCCAATCCAGTAGGAAATATGACAAGCCGGCAAGAAATATCAAGTTTACAAGGGGAAGAAGAAATGGGAGGGAGAGGGGAAGATATTTCATTTTTTTTAAAAAAGACCGAGGGGGAAAAAACAAGTTCTTGAAAAGCAAATGGGAAAGTGGGGCTTGTTGAAACAGGAAGCAACACTTCCCTCTCTGTAGAGAGTCCAGCCTTTTAGGAAGGTGACAATGGACTCGGGTGGCGCTGTGGTCTAAACCACTGAGCCTAGGGCTTGCCGATCAGAAGGTCGGCGGTTCGAATCCCCGCGATGGGGTGAGCTCCCATTGCTCGGTCCCTGCTCCTGCCCACCTAGCAGTTCGAAAGCACGTCAAAGTGCAAGTAAATAAATAGGTACCACTCCTGCGGGAAGGTAAACGGCGTTTCTGTGCGCTGCTCTGGTTCGCCAGAAGAAGCTTAGTCATGCTGGCCACATAACCCAAAAGCTGTACGCCAGCTCCCTCGGCCAATAAAGTGAGATGAGCGCCACAACCCCAGAGTTGGTCACGACTGGACCTAATGGTCAGGGGTCCCTTTACCTTTTAATGGAGACTTGGTAGCCCCAGATGCAGCACTACCACTGGGCAGAGTGAAGCAGGTACCTCAGGCAGAAGCTGCTGGAGGGGCAGGGAGCAACAGTGAAGTGTGGAAGGGTAGGCTGTGTCAATTGGTGGGCTATCCTGTACCTCTCAAGCCAGCCTACTGCACCTCAAGGGCAGTGGAGAAAGATGCTCCACTGATGACATTTAAGTTAGCTTCAACAGCCATTCAGGTGAGTTTCTGCACCTGTCTTTCATCCATCCATGGGCAGCCCCCCTTTGCCAGCAGGTTACACATCCTTCCAGGTCGTTGAAGGACCTGGATTGAAAGTGAAGGGAATGCCAAGGGTGAGAAGCTGGATCTCTCCTCTCTTTGATGCATGGCCCTCGCTTAGGTGTCTAATGTGGCCACAGCTGCTCAGAACAGCTTCGAGAAGCTCATCTGTTATCTGAACACTCCTCCCCCCCTTGAAGTGCCACCACCAAGCTATTGATTTAGTCATTTAGGCTCCTACCGCCCCTTTTCTCCCTAACTAATGAGGCCATTTGTGACATGGAGCGGGGGTGGACAAGCCCCTCACCTGACATCCATCATGCAGGGCCAACTGTCTGTCTAGACTGACAGCTGGGAGGGGAGCTCTCAGTGGAAATTCCACAACTGCCTCTCCCCCCGCCCCCCGTGTTGTTCTGAGTACAATCCTAGACTGGCAAGGCTCCAGGTGGCTACAGATATCAGCTTTGTTTGGAGGAATTCTGCGGAGCAGCAGAAGGCAAGGAAGCAGAGAGGAAGAGGTCACACTTGCGCAGATTAATGCAAGCATCTATGCACGCATACTAGGGGAGTGTGCAGTCCCCTAGATTCACCTTGTACTTGTGTTACACACACACACACACACACACACACACACACACACACATCCGTTCCTGAGTCACACTGTGCTCTCTCCGCTTTGAACTGTGTTTCAGATTCTTAGCTGCTCCATATAAAATGAAGCACTATGTTTCCATTCACTATAATGGAGGGGATCTAAAAACAGCTACAACTTTTCCCCGCTTTGTGCAAAAGTAGGTGGAATTTACAGGCACAGGAACCAGCCTGCCAAAATTGCAGATAGATCAGTCCAGGAGCTGTTTGTGGGGGAAGTAAAAGGGATTTACATTCTTCCATAATGTTTCTTGCTGTGAAATAATTAAGAGGTGGACAAGGAGGCACATTCTTTCTTGTACTAAAAACTCTGCAGCTTCACACTGGCCTTTCTTAATGGTGGTAGCTTATGTCCTCTGATACATCTCATGGGACTCCCAATAAACATCATCATCATCATCATCATCATTATTATTATTATTATATATTATATATTATTATTATTATTATTATTATTATTTCCACCTCACATTTTTCTCTGGCAGGGACTCAAGGCGGTTTACAAATTATAAAAAGAATAGCTAAAAAAACCCCTATATTTTAAAAAAATCATCGCAATGGGGGGCTGTCTAGAGCTAAATAATTTAGAAAACCGTGGAAGTGGGGTATGTTGAAGCAGAATGAAACATTTAACTGTGCTTCAACAACAACAACAACAATTATTCAGTGCCCTCCAGGCAACATTTTGGACAGCCTCACTTTTTGCAAACCCACAGATCTAGAAAAAACATAGAGAAATATATGAAATACAGAGCAGAATGGCCCAGTAACATGTCATGAGGCTTTCTGGGAATTCCAATCAGACTCAGGAGAGGGTATTAGTTTCACACTTTGACTTGGGAAGAGGAAGGACAAACACCCCAATTTGCCTCGTTATTTGGCCCCAGACAGAGTTGATGCACACCAGCTTAAGCATGTTTTAACTGCCTTGGGTTCTCCACCCAGGAATCCTGGGAAGTGTAGCCAAATGATTGTGGCTGAGAACTCTGAGCTCGTTTCCAGAACTCCAAGCCCCAAGTTCACCTTGCAGGGGATGGCTGTGTGCATGGCATAGCATTTCAAGCCAGAATGATTGTGTGGTGAGGACATGCCCCCGCTTGCTAAGTGTCACTGCAGTCTGCAAATTTTCCAACTTGCTGCCTTAACGCTGAATGGCAGCGGTGCAAACAAACCTCCTTTGCCTGGCTGTCAAGATTAGGTGGCTCCTTGATTTATTAAAGCCCTCCCTGCCATCTGTTTCCCATTGCAACGCGAAAGGTGCAACAGGGCGCACGTCCATCAGATGGTGCAATAGCCAGATCGGTCTTTGCCCTGGCCCAGAGCTTCAATAGGGTCACTCCGTTTAGGCACCCAGCTGCTCTCCACCCCTCCATCCGGCAATGGGGTTTGCTGCACTACCACATACATGGAGGACCAGTAATTCAAAAGCAGGGAAGATGGTTATTTTACTTGTCTGGGAGTGACGCTTAAAGCAAACGTCCAGAGCAGAGGGAGGGACAGATGCTCAGCTCTTTGAGTTTGGAGAGAGACCCTTTCGCTCACCTCTGAGGACAGGCAATTGTTACAGCTGAGAGATAACCCAGGGATGAGAGAAGCAATTTGTCTGTGCGGGAGGCTGACAAGGGCTCCTTTTCTCCCCTTGCAGATACTGCTCACTCAGAAATAAAAGGGACACCCGCTTACATGAAAGGCAGGGAAGACTGGTACTTTTTCTTGCTAAGGTCTCTCTCCCAGACTGGAGTTTGCTGGCAATTTGTACAAATGACACCGTTTCCTGCCAAAAGGAAAAGGAGAAGAATCTTCCCCATTTGCGCCCCTTCCATTTCTGCTCCATTCAAGTCCTTTTTGTCTCCCGCTTTCTGACTAATTTGCGATGCTTCGAGGTTGAGCTATGTAGCTGCAGGGCAGGACTGGTCTTCCACACTCAGACAGTCCACGTGCAAGGAAGGAAATGAGTGGAGTGCCGCCACAATATTGCATTGGGCTGGAGGCCCATTAGCAGCAGGAGGTTGCTAATTTAAGGGTCCAGAATGGTTGCTTGGTGTCTCATCAATAGGGGCTAACTAACTGTTGAAAGACCGTCTCCTTGCAGCTGGAGATCTCTTTGGGGTGTATTGAAGGAGATACACAATGGAGCAAAGAGAAAGTGACCTCCCTGGCTACAGTAACATTAAAATAAGGGGGTAGGCAGGGCGATGTGTGTATCTGAGAGAGAGTGAAAGTGAGAAAAAGAGAAAGCAATTTGAAGTTTGGAGCAGAGAGTCTGAAAACAGCTTGGCGATACAGAGTTCCTCTTGTTTTAGCTCCACATAAAAAGGTAAAGGTACCCCTGCCCGTACGGGCCAGTCTTGACAGACTCTGGGGTTGTGCACCCATCTCACTCAAGAGGCCGGGGGCCAGCGCTGTCCGGAGACACTTCCGGGTCACGTGGCCAGCGTGACAAGCTGCATCTGGCGGGGCAGTGCAGCACACGGAAATGCTGTTTACCTTCCCACTGGTAAGCGGTCCCTATTTATCTACTTGCACCCGGGGGTGCTTTCGAACTGCTAGGTTGGCAGGCGCTGGGACCAAGCAACAGGAGCGCACCCTGCCGCGGGGATTCGAACCGCCGACCTTTCGATCGGCAAGCCCTAGGCGCTGAGGCTTTTACCCACAGCGCCACCTGCGTCCCTCTATATAGCTCCACATATATATTAGCAAATTGAGTAGATGTACACTGCAAAGGCACCACAAGTCTCCAGTGCTCCTTCCTCCAAAGGAAATGATGTCTGATGGCACTATACTGAGAATAGTTCTCCACTTAGAGAAGAAGGATGCATACAACATAATCGAGATTAAGACTTCAGTCTCCTGCTGTTGAAACAGGAACGCATGGTCATCCTTCTGACTATAGGATAAAAATCCAAAAGGAGAATTCCAGGAGCTCCCAATGTTTTTCTTGATGGTGGCTTGGACCAGAGACAACCTCCATATGCTGTTGGCCCAGCCAGGATGCCCAATGATCTGAAGTGCTTGGAACAGTTATTCTAAACATCTAGAGCAGGCATAGGCCAACTCGGTCCTCCAGATGTTTTGGGACTACAACTCCCATCATCCCTAGCTAGCAGGACCAGTGATCAGGGATGATGGGAGTTGTAGTCCCAAAATATTTGGAGGACCAAGTTTGCCTATGCCTCATCTAGAGGTTCTCCTGTTACCTATCCCTGGATTAGGCAACCGGTGCTTACGCCACCCTGATGAAAAAGATGTTATCTCTCACTAGTTTTTTTGTTTTGTTTTGTTTTTAAGGTAACCTATCATGTAGGGTCAAGCTCCTCTTTTCAGACAGAGCTTCTATAGTGGTCCTTTCTCCCATTTTGCTTTCATCCATAGCCCCGCTCTCTGGGAAGTTTTTCAAAAACCAGCTACAGCAGCTGCTCCCCTGGTGTGGCTCTGAGTCCTATTTTCTGCACAAGTGATAAATGAAAGACTTTAACCTCCACTCAATCCTGCTGTTTTTTCTCCTTGGGAAAAGTCGCTCTAATAAAAAAGAAACTCACCTCCTGCATTTATTTTAAATACACCTCCTGAAAATTTGGGCTGTAATAGATGGTTTCTTCCTCATTTTTCTCCCTGGGTGCCTCTCTGCAGAAAGCGTCCTCCTAAGCCGCTTACGGAGTTCTCCATTTCGCCTGATTGAGGGATTAAGCAACAGAGATGGAGGAGGACTCTTTCTGGGATGCTCTCGTCAAAATTTCTGGGAGATAATGCTGTAGATCACAGGGTGAACAGGTGATGGGCAGCAGGCTGCTAAAAGTCAAGGAGTGTTTGGAGGAAGAGGGGAACGACTGCAAAGGAACAGGACAGAGACTGGGGAAGCCTTTAAAGCAGAGGTTCTCAACCTCTGGGTCCCCAGATGTTGTTGGACTACGACTCCCATCATCCCTGAGCTCTGGCCTTGCTAGCTAGGGGTGATGGGAGTTGTAGTTCAACAACATCTGGGGACTCACAGGTTGAGAAAGGCTGCTTTAAAGACAGGTGCAAAAGGGTTTTCACAGAGCCAGCTTGGGTGGAAGAAACGGAAACTCAGGTCCCATCTGCACTATCCATTTGAAGCAGCATTGTACTACTTTAAACAGCCACGACTTCCCGCAAAGCATCCTGGGAAATGTAGCTTGTTAAGAGTCCTGGGAGGTGTTAGGAGACCGCCACTTACAGAGCTATGATTTTCAGCAGGCTTAACAAGCTACTGTTCCAGGATTCTTTGTGGGGAGTCATAGCAGTTAAAGTGGTATAAGAGTGCTTTAAATGTACGGGGTACCCCACATCATTAAAGCAACAGCACATGAATAAAATCAATTAAAATTAAATACAGAAATGTGACTTCAGCAGCAGCTGAATCTTACTTGAACATTGGTCTCCAAGACACCTGACAGCAGGAGGTTGGTTTCTATTGCAGATATCAATATTGCAATTATTTATGATTATTATTATTGAAACAATAGGATGGATAAAAAATGACTTCTCTTAGAATAAAAATTTTTCAGACACAATGTGGTGTAGTGGTTAAGAGCGGTAGTCTCGTAATCTGGGGAACCGGGTTCATGTCTCCGCTCCTCCACATGCAGCTGCTGGGTGACCCTGGGCCAGTCACACTTCTTTGAAGTCTCTCAGCCCCACTCACCTCACAGAGTGTTTGTTGTGGGGGAGGAAGGGAAAGGAGAATGTTAGCCACTTTGAGACTCCTTAAAGGGACTCTTCTTCTTCTTACAAATATGAAATAACCCCAAATAGATCTGAAATCAAAGGTTTTTCTCTCCACCCAGACTCTTTCTCTTCAGGAGAGAGATCATTAGCACGTATTTTGTGTTCTGTGACTTGAGAGAGAAAAGATTCCCTCAAAATGGTGATTTGCAACTGAATACCTTACTCATGTGATCTAAGGTTAAACACCATGTGACAGAATCAGCAGAGATGCATCAACAGTTAATCATCAACTTGGTAGCACTTAGAGAGATCCTAGTTTAACTCTATGGAATTTCCCATGCCCCTTAGCAATACACATTCAGACCCATTTTCCATTTAAATGTACAATTGAAGAATTATACAGTTTAGAGGGCACAAGGGAGGCCATGTGGCAGACACAGTTCCACCCACTCACTGCTGGTGCTGTCCCCTCCCTTTGCCTATTGTCACTATTTCAGCTCATCCACAGTTGAGCCATTGTTCCCAAAGAGGCTCTGGAGCCCCAGCTTGGGTACTTAGCTTCAAATGAAAGAAGAGAAAGGGGACTAAGGGAGTTAGAGGAGGAAGCACCCAGCTCTGACATATTCTGCCCTACATTATCCTAAACTGGAGCATTTGTTCTTCCCTTGGAAGGGTCTTCTCTGCTTTTGGCCACAAAACACTAATTGATTTATTTATTTTTTAATAGCTCATTAAATGTCTGGGTGCTGCTTTGGCACATTTGGTCCCCCACCCCCGATAACTGCAGCATTTGTTGTGATTTGCAAGCGTGGATCACAGATGCAACACCACAGGGCAGAACTTTAGCTCTCCCAGGGCCACCTCAATGCCACACTTTTCATGATAGCTACTCCACACATTCATCTGCTGTTGCTGTTACGTTATCAGGTGGTTGCCGTTGCTATACCATATTTCTGGATGAAAGTGCTGAACATGGAGAGCTGGCTGAGTATCCAAGAGGTGGTCACATTTTGAGTAATTCATGATGAGAAACAATGGTGTACCACAGCTTGAGTAAACAGGCCTTCAAAAGACCTGAGTTAACTGGATTTCTCCAAATGGTGGATGTGTGGGAATGCATTACTGCACGTTGTTGCTGTCCACTGTAATAGCCAATAAAACACCTGGGAGCTATAGTGCCTACCTTGGGAAAGAGTAGAGAAAGGGAGCAGTCAACTCAGAGATTGTAAGGAGAGAAACTGCTGAAAGTGAATCTATCTTCTCCAATGAATGACCTGTACACTGAAAGTGTTGACCTCCTCCCTTGGCACTGAGCGGAGGCTGCTGTTTAGCTCAAGGAATGGCTTCCTGCTGTGACTGTGTGTGCGCTGTGATGTACGCCCGAGGAGAGGCAGGTGCCCCTGCTGTTACTTCCATAAACTCTATGTACTGTAAATAAGTAATGTTGTTTTGATGGGGGAAAGAAAGCAGCCCGCAGCTTTGTCAGTTTAGCCTGCGCCTTCCTGTCGATGTGTTGGCCCCGGCTACAAGAAACACAGAGCCCATGAGGCTGTGGTCATGCCGACCTGCTAAGGTTAAGGATCTGGTGGGTGGTGCAGAATTATTTATCAAGGGAGAAAACAAAGTTGTTTCAGAGCCAGGTTGTTCCCTCAGTTATAGTCAGAGTCTACAGATTTGAACTGTGACAGGTAGGTAACCACTTGGCCCTCCAGAAGTTGCTAGATTCCAACTCCCATCAGTCCTACCAAGCAGAGTCAGTGGTCAGGAATGATGGCAGTCCAACAACATCTGGGCAGGGGATCACAGGTTCCCCATCCCTGTCAGGGACTGGCTGGACACTGAGGAGTGGGTACTGGGAGAATGGAGATGAAGACTGACTTGGAAGAAAGGATCAGTGATCTGGGGGAGCCTGTAACAGCCAGAAGACAAGAGTCAGAGGCAGGAGAAGGGAGATAGGTCAGGCCCGTTTAAAGAGTTTCCAGACCACCTCTTCCTGCCCCCACATCTCTTGCTCTACTGTCTCCCAGGACCAGGAGAGGATTGAAGAAGGAGAAGCAGAAGCAGGTCACACGCAAATGCACTCTTTGCCTGCTTGCGCAGAGCTTGGGTGAGCAAGACACATAAGCTGAGGTAGGGGGCAGGTCCTCTCTCTTGTGCCAACTACCTCATCAGTTGCACACCTAGGCAAAGCTGAGAGCCGTAGGACTGGTGGACATGTCTGATGATAACTTGCAAGTGTAGTTTTAACAATAAAGAGTTAATCCTTCACTCTGGACATGCCTTGCTTGACAGGGAGGTGATAATCCATGAGCTATAAGTTGGGGATCATGGGAAGGAGAGAGGATGCACAGGACCTTGGAAATGTAAAAATTAATAGATGATAGACAATCCTCACTCACCTGCAAAGGTGTGGGATGCTTTCCTTCGGGGGCAACCCTAGTCTGACCTGAGAACCTGTGCATGAAGGAACTTTGTGGGTAGAGCCAAAAATTCTGATGTGAACATCATCTGGCTGGAGTGTGAGGCGGAAAGAGCATGCGCATTGCAGGCAAAGCCAGTCACCCCCATGTTTCTAGCAGAGCCTGCATCCCACTGTGTTCCTCACAGGTGACCCCCATGGTAAATATGAAATTCTGTTTTGAAGGCACACCAGCCTGGACCTACACTTATTTGTGTGGTTGTGGCGGCAGCATATGGCGCATCAGTGTACAAGTGTGTGGGAATCTGCCCTCACCATGCTTGGTGTGCAACCTTTGGAGGACTGGCAACAAGGAGAATTGGCCCTCAGGGTCAAGGGAATCCAAACTGAGCTGCATAAAAGTCCCACCTCTGCATCACCAGCTCTTCCACCCCATCCATGACCTGTAGATGATACAAACATAGGCTTTTATTTGGAAACCGCTTTGTATAATTGGGCAGAAGAGGTTTAAAGGGGCAGGCTTATTTTTTTCAGAGGATGTGTCCAAAAAGTCAGACACACCTGACAAAAGGGGGTTTGAAAGGGCAGGATAATGGGCCTTGTAACATTATGGTCTCCCAGGACACAATTCAATACACTCAATTATCTCCTCATCAGGGCCATTTTGTCAGAGGATATTGCCCTGAGGAATCAATTAGATTATATATGTGTAGCATTAATATTTTCACAGAGAAAATCACTCAACAGAATGTGTTAAATATCATTTTTGTCATTCCCACCCCCCGCCGCCCCCTCCCCCCACTTTCTCCTCACCCACTAGATCCCCTGAGGGCGATTTTCCCTTTTAAACCACATCAGAGAAGTGAGGAATCCTCTCAATTTCTGTAGGGATTTTCAGGCGAACCACAGCCCAGTTCCTAGTAGCAAGCTCCAGGTTTTAGAGGACATGCTTCGTATGAAAGACACTGCAGTAAAATAATTTTAAAAGCATATAAGCAAAGCGTGTTGCAATATAGGCAGTGCTCCTGTGCAAGCTAATGGTCTCATGCTTGGAATGGTCTGCTGATTTGATCTAGTAAGCTGCATCTGGTGGGATAATGGCCTCCTCCCTCCCTCCCTCCCTCCCTCCTTGACAGTTGTGACCCCTTGCTTCACCTTGGGAGGGGGGGCTGGGCACTCTCTTTTATCAATGCCCTCCTTCAGCCATGCCTGACAGTAGTATCTTTGCCTCAAGGGTAGCCGGGAGATGACATTTTCCTTTCTCACGAGCTTCCAGTGGAGCACCCAACTCCAGGGCATTGTGGGAAATTAAAATGGTGGCTCAGAGACTCTGCCACCTGGTGTTGCCAGGGGCCCAGGTGCCAGGGACTGGTGCAAAGTTTTTTCCTTCTTTGCTTCATCTGCTGTGGGGACAGGGGCAGAAATCCTAGGGGTTGGGTACACAAACAGCATTGTTTCACACCCTCCGACATTTTGTAACAAAAGGTCACCATCCCCATCACTTGCCCCCTCACTGCTGACCCCTTCCTCACCTGCCCACTCGCTGCTGCAATGAGATCACTCACCCCCTCCTTCCCTCTGCTCTCATAGTTTTGCTGCCTCCTGCCTCCTGCTCCTACTCTGCTGCCTCACGAGACACGGTGTGGCCTAGAGCGGCCTCCAGGAAGTTTGCTCCAGGCTGCGCCACGTCAAGAAAATCGGGGTATCCTGGATTGGGATGAGAAGTCAGGGAAGCTGCTGTCAATTTGGGATGCTTGAACCTTCCTAGACCTCGTTAGGGCTGGATCTAGACATGTCAAAGAAGCGACTCGGTTAAACGCGTTGCCAACTCGTACAGGGAAATCCGTTAGGGAAAGATGGGACTCCACAGCGCCATCTGGTGTCATGGTGTTGTATCGCATATACAACGCTTTTTTCTTTACCAATCTAGCTGAGTTCCAGGAATTGTTCCTGAGCCACTGTCAAAACTGGTATTGTTCTGGGCAGACTCTAAGCCATCATATATATTATTTGTGTGTGCAAAAGCAGAAAGGGGCCTTGTGTTCTGCTTATAGAGCCCCTCAAACCTCAAATTCCTGCCTATCTGCCAGTGTAGCAGGAGTGGGGCGTCTGATCTGGTTCTGGCATCAGCAGAGAGCCTCTCCAACAAAGGGGGGGGGGGGTTGCCTGGCAACGACACCTGTAGAATGTTAAGCCGTGGCCTGTCAAAGAAGCAGGAGGGAGGGAGGGGGAGAGAGAGATAGAGAAGGGAGGGGAGGGGGGAGGCAGCTGCTGCCACAAATGCTTTGGGAGGATGGACATTGACAGTTAAGAGTGAGGAGGGCAGGCAAGCAGACCTGCTGTTGGCAAGGCAGGTGTGACTTTGGAAAACTACCAGCCTGCACCAACTCACATTTCTGAAGGCGTCTCCCCACCTCAGCAACCCCCACCAACATGCAGCGATACGCAAATCTTCTCTCCCTTTTCCACTCTCAGGTTCAGTTTTTCCTCTTTGTTTTCATTTTTCAAGAAAAAGAAAAAAAAAGGTTTCAAATGAAAATGGGTAAGTCTTCTCATGTGCCTTTTTCCTGAAATGCACAAATTTTGTACGCAATTTTGCCCTGTTTATTTGTGTTCGCAAGCAAGCTTCCTCTGATTCCGTGCATTCTTCTGCATTATTTTCTGTGCATTTCTGCACACACTTTTCACCGATTTATGCACTTTGCTGCACATTCTTTGGTTGCAGAACAGCATTGCAAAATGTGAGGAAAGTGTATGTTCAGTGGAGATGTGTTTCGGTTTGCACATACGGCTCGGAAAGTGTGAATTTGGTGAGTTCGTATTAAAAAGCAAACCAAATGATTTTCCTTTCTCTATCCCTACCTACCTGTAGACCATAGCCCTAAAGTAGGGCTTAATGTGAGCCAGTGTGGCCCCTCCACATATTTTCAGTATCAGGGCTGGCAAGGAACATAAGACCCTGACTGGTGGATCAAGCCAGAGGGTGCCCATCCAGACCCTCCAAATGCCCCTATTTTGCAAGCACAGCCCCAGATTTACAGAAGCCTTATTCTCCATTAACTTGTCTAGGAAATGTGAGATAACAATATAGTGCTTTGCTGAGCATGTGCAGAGAGCCTTGCCCTCACCACTAAAGGTAAAGGTAAAGGGA
This sequence comes from Podarcis muralis, assembly GCF_964188315.1. Lineage (NCBI taxonomy): Eukaryota > Metazoa > Chordata > Lepidosauria > Squamata > Lacertidae > Podarcis > Podarcis muralis. The sequence goes on from NC_135669.1 coordinate 17,643,936, forward strand.
CCCCTGACCATTAGGTCCAGTCGTGACTGACTCTGGGGTTGCGGCACTCATCTCACTTTATTGGCCAAGGGAGCTGGCGTACAGCTTCTGGGTCATGTGGCCAGCATGACTAAGCTGCTTCTGGCGAACCAGAGCAGTGCACAGAAATGCCGTTTACCTCCCCGCCGGAGCAGTACCTATTTATCTACTTGCAGTTTGACGGGCTTTCAAACTGCTAGGTTGGCAGGAGCAGGGACCGAGCAACGGGAGCTCACCCTGTCGCGGGGATTCAAACTGCCGACCTTCTGATCAGCAAGTCCTAGGCTCTGCGGTTTAAGCCACAGAGCGACAAGTACCCACAAATCTCCAAAGGGTCATGACAGCTCAGCTGGGCACAAAGGGCTCTATTTCAAGCAGCAGGCCAGCGTCCCTGCTCCTGTCAGTAGACCTACTCATGAGCAAACACCCTGGCATGAGAAGTTCTAATTAAGACACACACTAAGTGGGAAATCCACATTTTGAAACTCCCTTGGAAATAATTTCTGATGTCACCCAAGCAATTAACGCAAACCTGCCCGGCTGAGACTTGCATTCCAATCTGCAAAGGGATGCTCACTAGTGGTGCAAGATCTGCTGCGAGGAACCCTGGCGATGTTTGCCTCCCTGCCAGCCTTCGGCTTGTTGCGAAATTTACCTTTCAACAAGAGATGCCTTCATTTTCAGGAAGGCGATTGGGGAATTGCAGCCTCCAAGATCAGAACCCCTCGAGCTGCCTGCCCTGTGTGAACTCCGGTCTCTTCCCTTTACATCTCCTGTGCCGTTATTTTTTACACTCCTAGTTACATTTAACTCAAGTCATAATATTTTGGAGCACGGAGCTCTGTGGCACTTCCACCAACGGGAAGGCATTTGGCTGTTACACATTTCAGGGATTTATGGTGTTGGCCTCAAGAAACTTTGCCTCACAGGCAAAGTTGTTGTTGTTGTTGTTGTTGTTTGGGGGGTGAAAGATGTGTGTGGAGAGTCACATGGCCAGGCAACTATTGTGAGATAATTGTAACTGTTCTGTACAGTGGTACCTCGGGTTAAGTACTTAATTCGTTCCGGAGGTCCGTTCTTAACCTGAAGCACCACTTTAGCTAATGGGGCCTCCTGCTGCCGCTGCGCCGCTGGAGCCCGATTTCTGTTCTTATCCTGAAGCAAAGTTCTTAACCTGAAGCACTATTTCTGGGTTAGCGGAGTGTGTAACCTGAAGCGTATGTAACCTGAAGCATATGTAACCCAAGGTACCACTGTATTGTGACATAATTGTAACTGTTCTGTACACTCTTTCCATTTGTTGGGATTTCTTCTTAAAGTGAGTGGCATCTGCCTGTTTCCTAGAGACAGAACAACTCGTTGCCTGAATTATGGTGCATGTTACCTTTTGAAGCACTTTTCATGTGGCTTCGCTTTTAAATATAGTCCAGGGTGGACTTTGATCCTTTTAAATCATTAACCCCCTTTGACACTTTTTTGGGGCAACATTTTTCTTGCTAACCCTGGCTTGGGCCTGGGTACCTGCATTCTGTAAAATCCTCAACCTATTATGACTCTTCCTTTCCGGAACACAAAAGTGCCATAGAATCCAAATCTTCACACGAACCTTTGAGGCCGATCAGGCTGAGAGACTTTTCTCGGGGACACCCAGAGAGCTTTTCTTCCTCCGTGGCTTTTCAGGCCAATGAACGTTAGTTAAAAGTTTGCTCGGCTTGCTTTCTAAAATAATAATAAATAATAAACCCTGGCGCAAAGAGAGCTTTGCTCTCGGTGAATGTGCACTGCTTTCCTGCAGATTCGTCTCTAAGGAGCTAAACATTCCAGGGAGCTGTCTTTCTTCGAAATTTGATGATGATGCTGGTGGTGGTGATTATTACAGCAAAATCAGAGGCAGGAGGGAGGAAGAATGCACTGGGAGAAGCTGCTGAATCTGCTCTCCTCCAGGTTATTTTCCAGATCAAAATCACCTGCATTTACAACCATATATGCAGGTTCTTTCCAGTATCTTGCCACTTATTCCCCATTGCCTCCCCATTCAGACTTGCCATACTGCAGACGGCATCCTCAAGTCATGACCTGAGATTCTCTTTTGGGGGACACATTTCAGCATGGCACAATGCAGAATTATCCCCCCACGCTAGTCTTTGCTAGACTGTAAACACAGGTGGCTGCCCAAGGTTTGAGGGTCTCTCTCACCATCACAAGATTTGGGGGCATCCTTAAAGGACAAGAATGTCAGCTATTTAGCTAATTATATAAATACCGCAGAGGGCCATTAGGGTTTTCACTCTGTTCCATCTCTGTCTCGGGACTGTAGATACACAAGGCAAGGATGGGCAAGATTTTTTTTAAAAAAATCATATTGCCATTCATTTTCATGATTAAAGATGGAATGCATTTCGTTATCCAGTCATACCAATTGCATTCTCCTCCCACCCCCATCCATTCATGGGACTTTTATCTATTTTGCTATTCGCATTTACTGTATATTTACCGTATTTTTCGCTCTATAACACGCACCTGACCATAACACGCACATCGTTTTTAGAGGAGGAAAACAAGGGAAAAAACATTCTGAATGAAACAGTGGATGTATCATTTTTGTGCTTCATGCTGTGGCCACAGACATGTGATCTGATGGTGAATTTGGGGTGACCCAATGCAAAAATCCTGAGAATTCCTGTGGATCCATGCTTTGTAACCACGTTTTTGCACCATTGCAGCCCCAGGCAACAGTGGGTGCGTGATTTTTGGGGGGCAGGCTGTAGCCATGGACATGCTATGTGATCTGATGGTGAATTTGGGGTGACCCAATGCAAAGATCCTGGGGATCCATGTGGATCCATGCTTTTTAACCACATTTTAAGTGGGGAGGGAAGGAAAAACACAGAACGGACAAGGAGCACGAGAGGGGTGTGCAGAGAAGCAGCTGGCTAAGAATGCAGGAGAGGGATATAATGGGAGGGAGGAAAGGAAGGCAAAAGCTTTCCCTCACCTACCCACCCAAGCCAGCCAGCGCTCTCTCTCTCGCGCTCTCTCTCTCTCTCTCCCCCTCCCTCCCTCCCTCCCTCCTGCATGTTTTCACGGAGAGGAATTGGAGAGGAATTACCGGTAGAAGGAAAGACCTCTGCTTTCCCCTCTGCTTGCCTGGAGGGGAGGGGCTTTCCCTGCTCTTTGTTCCGTTTGAGCAAACACAGCAAGGAAACAGAGGTGGGTGGGCAGTAAGACCCTGAGGCAGAATGCAGGAAAGCAGCCACTTCCTCTTTTCAGGTTTCCCTTCTCCGAGACGCGCGATTTGATTTTTGCCTGATTTTTTTTGCCTCCCCTCGCGTCATTTGGCTCCAGGGACCACACATTCGCTCAATAACACGCACAGACATTTCCCCTTCCTTTTTAGGAGAAAAAATCTGCGTGTTATAGAGGGGAAAATACGGTATATTGTTTTGTTCCCACCTGCTTCTCCTAGTGACCTCTATTCCCCACTCCCACCCCAGATGCCTTGGACTCTGCAGCAGTCCAGGGAATTCCGTATTGGGTTTTTTTTTTAATGTATCTATACAAGCAATCCCAATTTTTCCTCTAATGCAAAGTTGACTCCACTGCTAGCCTTATCAGTTATACCGAGGACCTTCCGTTACAATGGGAAGGTTGAACACAGCTGTCCAGTCCAAAATGTAACTTGCTCCCCAGCCCCACTTGCCTAACCTCAAGAGTTCCTGCCTTGAAGGACGTTGTCTAATTTTCAAAGCAGTGGAGGGGAAGCCCAGGACCTCTCTGTGTGTTGGCTAAGGGACAGGGTCCAAATGTTTGCATATCTTTTCCAAGGATCCTGGTGCCTCCCTGTCTCATTACTCATTTGCTGGATGCACAAAATCCTCCCAGCTTTGCATTTTGCATTCATGGGAACTGACATATGGCATAATTTTATTTTTTTTAGGAAGTTCTTGCGGTTCCCTAGGCAGCTTTGACGTGGTTATTAATACTAACATAATTTCGTGATGATTAGAGAACACAATTAAGGGCTATTAATAATGACACAAATAATGACATTTTAAGGCCTCATTTTAATTTGAGTAATATTCTGTCTGGTGGTATTTAAGCAGCTCTGTCTGGTGCAATTACCGTGGTGCCAAGGTGCAATTGCCTGATCACCCTCTCAATCACAGGCCCCTGTCCCTTGCAGAGGAGCTGACAGCTTGTCAAACTACCCAGTGGCTCTTAAAGGACTAGAGGACAATGGAGAAGCTGCACTAATCAGGGTTGCAAAGGAGAAGGCATTTCCTCTTAGCCTGTTGCAAAGATAGAAGAAGGTGCACCCTGACATAATTTCCCCTGCTAATAAATCTCTTCAAAGCACAGGATTTGAACCTGCCCTAACTATAAATACCTCATTATATCTGATTCCTCCTCTCTCTTTCCTGGGGAGGCCAATATTTTTTTGGTTGGTTTTTGTTTTGTTTTTTTGTCCTGGCTAGGGAGCTCTTAAGTTGGGGAAATTGAGTCTGGCAGTGCGAAGAGCAGAAACTAATTGCAGAGCATCACCCATAAAACACATGCCTCGTCTTTTTAAAATAAAAGCCCTCAAAATCTTTTCTGGCTTGGGAGAAAGCTGTGCAAAGTCGGGGGGGGGGTGTTTTCCCTCGGAAGACAGACTCCGGAGGAGCTTGTGCTCTTGACACCTGTCTGCAAGCTCTGCTCACTTCTGCACTTGCCAGAGAACTCTTTGCATGGCTGAGATTGTGTAATCCAGGTCTGGACCACCTTCCTTTCCATGGGAATCCATTGCAGCTACTCAGTGGGCCCTGCCTGGCTCCATTCTCCTGGCAGCAGAAACCACCCATATTGCAACTGATAGGGATTGGAGGAGAAACTCAGTTCAAATTTACATTTAAAGGTGAATCTATCAGATTCGCATTTTCTGAAATGGTATGAAAACTGAAACCCAGCCATCCTTCAAAATTAAACCTTCTCTGAATTTTGCAATGCAGTTCTCCAACCAAACAGGGCTTACCAAATTGCATCAGTTAGGGGAATGTGTGCAGCATAAAAGACTATGTAAGTGGGGGGGGGGGGAGAGACATACAAAAATGCAGCACAATAGGAGAAATTGCTTGCAAAAATGTGTACATTAGTCAAAACTGCATACAAAAATGTGTTTGTTAGGAGAGAGTCAAACTAAAATCCTGAATAATTTAATGAGGGTTTTTTAAAATAAAAAAATACAATTTGCTGCAGAAATGCACAGAACTGAACTTAAGATTGGAAAGATGAGGATCTGAGAGAACCAAAACTGACAGATCCTCCCATCCCTAACAGCCCATGAAAACCACTTCTAGAGCTGTAGGTCATGGCAGCCCATTTTTTTGGCACCTTAAATATCAACAACAATTTTGCATTATAAAAAGCACCTCTGTTGTTCACGTGCAACAAAGTTCTTTACTGTGGTAGCCCCATGTCCTCCCCATGAGGAGATTTCACCCCTCCCATATCCAAGAATCTGCTGATGTGCTCTGCTGAGTCTCCAGAGAGGAGGGGGCGGTTTCTGCTCTCTACTTATTCCGCTCCAGCCTCACATCAAAGTGTCGGAGAGAGAGTGTTAGAGAGAGATCGTGTGTATAGATAAGGTTGCTGCTAACAGCAGCTGCAGACACTCAGTGCAGTTCAGCATTTTCGTTTAGACCTCATTTAGCTCTGTATATAGTTGTGTATTATAGCTGAAGATAGAATAAACAAGATATTCTACAGATCTGCTCTCTGAGTCGTTTATGCTCTGCTATACTCTGCTGTGCGATGACTGTCTTCTTGTTGGAGTGAATCCGGTGCTCACAACTCTAAGCTGTGAGTCCACAGCACTTTGACCTGTTCCTGTGTAGAAGGTGGTCTCTGGAAGTGCTACCCCAGCTCGCCTGGCCCAGTCGGGGCTGAAGTGGATGAGTCCAATCGGTGGCACTGGCTCAAGGGCGATGCTGACAGTTCACATGCAACAAAGTTCATTACTGTGGTAGCCCCATGGCCAGTGGCTGTGCTGTGCTAACATGTTCACCCTCCCCAGAAAGAGATTCAACACTGCAAGCTCAAATGCTGGAAATGGTCTCGCTCTGACGGGGAGGCGCATTGTGGCTCAGCAAAGAAGGGGTTAAAGGATGCTGCTTTTTTCCCATAGTCATCATGCGGCCTGTGCTCATCGCCCCAGAAGAGAGGAAGGCGCCAGGCTCAGCGGAAAAGGTTGTGCTACAAGCTCTCTGTCGGGACGGGAGCTGACGCTGCTCGATTGGGTGGTGGTTGGGCGCTAGTTTGTTGTGATAGCTCTGATTCTCTTGCATTGTTGCTCATGTTTACTCTAATCCCTCAAGAAGTGTCACGAAAGCCTGTAGCACCAAATGTGGAGGGGAGTGTTGAGGCTGCCAACGTTTCAACTGGCCTCCATAGCTGTGACTTTAACAGTGACTTAATGTGTAGACACAGTGATGAATGCATTTCTCCATGCCAGGAAAAGCATCAGTTGATTCCCGCTGTGAACAGCACAGGAGCAGGCCAGGAGGGCAAAGCTTGCAGTAAATAAATAAGCGCAGCCTTGATTTGTAGGCTTGAAAAGCAGCCCTGAAATGAACAATAATTATCATATGTTCTTCTTCTTTTTACCTTCGGTGTGATTAAAAGGGGATTAGGCAAACCTCTGGAAGGTGGCTGTCTCAGAGTCAGGGATGGGGAGCTTCAAACCTGGCCCTCTAAGCCTCCTTGTTTGGCCTTTTGATAATCTCCCCAACAACCACTCTTCCCCCAGCGACTTTCTTTCACATCTTCTTGGCTCAGATCATAGAATTATAGACTTGGAAGGACTTGAGGGTCATCTAGTCCAACCCCCTGCAATGCAGGACTATGCAGCTGTCCCTTACGGGGATCAACCTTGGCATTATCAGCACCACTCTCTAACCAACTCAGCTAGATGTGTCCTTGAGGTCTGTTGGTGCCTCTCGCTTGCCCGGGCAGAGGAAAGAAAAGGGACTGTGAGGGTGTATTAAAAAATTGCCCACGGTGCACTGGTTAAAATTTACATTGATTGCTCCGCCCACTTTTGTACTGCCCAGCATTTGCATGTGGCCCCTGGAAGGCTCCCCAGAACAGAATGTGGCCCTCATGCTGAAAAACCCTTCTCAGTGGCAGAGGAGGGGGGAATGAAGTCTTTATGGAACTTCCAGAGGAAGAGGCAGCGTACCCCTGAATTTCATCTGCTAGGGGAACAACAGTAGTGGAAGGCTGCTGTTTCATATTCTACTTCTGGGGAAGCATCTGGTTGGTATCCTTGCAAAGGAGAATGTCAGACTGTGTGGTCTTTTGGTCTGATCCAGCATAGTGTGTGCATTCCACAACCTGGTACCCTCTTGGACTCTAACTCCCTCATCCCTGACCATTGACTGTGCTGGCTGGGGAGTTGGGATCCAAAGCATCGGGGTGGGGGCTACCCAGTTTAGGAAGAACATTATAACACCAGTCCTGAAAGACCTACAGTATGTTTCTGAGCACAATTCAAAGTGCTGGTGCTGACCTTGAAAGCCCTAAACGGCCTCAGCCCAGTATACCTGAAGGAGCATCTCTGCCCCCATCATTCAGCCTGGACACTGAGGTCCAGCTCCAAGGGCTTTCTGGCGGTTCCCTCACTGCAAGAAGTGAGGTTACAGGGAACCAGGCAAAGGGCCTTTTCTTGGTAGTGGCGCCCGCCCTGTGGAACGCCCTCCCATCAGATGTCAAGGAAATAAACAACTTTTAAAAGACATCTGAAGGCAGCCCTCTTTAGGGAGGTTTTTAACATTTGATGTTTTATCGTGTTTTTAATATTCTGTTGGGAGCCGCCTAGAGTCTCTGGGGAAATCCAGCCAGATGGGTGGGGTATAAATAATAAATTATTGTTGTTATGATTATTACTGTTATTATTATTCTTTTGCAAGAGAAAAGGGGGCTCATCTGTCACTGACACCCATGGCAAAGCCCCATGTGGGAATCTGGCCACAGAGCAGAGAAAGCAATTGTCGAGCAACCAGAAGTGACCCACAAAAGCGAGCCAAGCTGCATGTTACGAGGGCTGCATTGAGTTTACAACCCAGCATGTCATTTCCATTCCACAGATAGGAATTGGGAAGAGCATATTTGTCCCTGGCCACTGAAAGAATCTGGTTGGAACCGAGTCCACTGGTCCCTCTGGACCTGAACTGTTTCATACGAGGCCTTTTCTTCCTTCTTTCCCAGGTAGGGCAAGGAAATCCTGGGCTCCGCATGTTCCCTGCCAGCAATGCTGCTGTGGGTGGTGTGGTGGGGGGAGGATTTTGAGCGAGAAGACAAGAGGCTCTGCGATGGCAACAGGCTCTCATCCCTGTTGCTTAGGATGCAAGCAGCGTCGCCTCCAAAGCCTTGCAGCTGCGTGGAGCAATTCAGAGATTGCCTTGTTGGACGACAACGTGCCAATTTCTCAAATCTAAAGCCATTTCCAGTATTACAGGCTGTGCTGCCGAGCCAGGAGGGGCTGCTTCTTCGGGGAGCTGAAATTGAATCTGAGGTGGCTATTAACCCACATTAGCACAGCACGGTCCCTTCTAGAGTGCTTTGTGGGGACGTGCATGTTCTCTGAAGGGCTGGGCCGGATCCAGCAGGGTGGAGAGCAGGAGGGGGCGGCGGTACCCGAGCCGGATTTCTCTTTGAGACAAAGCTGGGCTGCTGGGGAAATGGAGACCAAGCCTGGAATCCCAAAGGTTTCCTTCATGTCCCTCCCCTGGCGAAGGGCTTGCCGATCTGAGATGCTCCAGTTCTGTATCCCATTCCAATGAAATGAGACTGCCCTTGGCAGTCATTGGGCATGGCAGCACCCCAGGCTACTTTATGCAGCCATCACATGTGCCAGAGTCACCCAAGGATTTGCTGTGGTGAACATGGTTCTTCATTCTTTCAAAGTTTCATTTATACCAGTGCTGGCTCTACCATTGGGCAGAATGAGGCAGCTGCCTCAGGTGGCAGATGTCAGTGGGGAGCAACAGCATCCCTGCCATTTCTGCTGAATCCCCTCAGCTAGCCTGCCCTGCAGCTTCTAAGCTAACCCAATGTCCTCAGGCATGGTGGAAGGTGTTGCTTCATTGAGTGTAGAATTAAGACTCACTTCCAGCCCGGTCAGGTTTTGTACGGGGTCTGGGATGAGGAGGGTGTGGTCTTGCCCTTTGCCTCGGGTCCTGAATGGCTCAAAAGTGGCTTGCAATGGCGTATAGAGGACTATATTGGTATCTCGTGGCAGCCACATTTGGCCCACAACATTTGATGGCGTAGTCTAGACACAAGGGAGCAGAGAGTCTCACAGATGGGCTAAAGGGCTGATTTGCAAAAGTAGGTGCCCAACCTTTGATGTGGCACCTCTACATATCCCAAGATGTGGGATTCCCGGCCAGAGATTCCTAACCACTAATCTCTGCTGCTATCCTGCATGGGTTGACATGAAAGAGCGGTGGAGCACTGATAGAGACTGCTGAGGAATAGGTTGGATTCTTCCTTCTCCTCCCTAGAGAGCGTTTAGAGCAGGATGGGTGAAAATTTAGGTGGACCTAGCCTTTGAGGCAACAGGATTGGCCAGATGACCTCTTAAGGTCACCTTAAGTCAGGTATGCAAGGGTGCCTATCACTGGGAAAGAGGGTTATGGTAGGGATGGACAAATGTGTCAATTTTGGTTTCTCTGAATTTCTCATTTCCCCTGTCTTCAATCCAGTTCTCCACATTTCTGCAGAAATTTGCAAATTTAAAAATTTGTCAGCATTTGAGCACAATTTTCTCTTAATATAACTTTTCTCCTGGCTTTTGGAGGCGGTCTTGGCTAGTATACATACTTTTTGCAAGCAGTTTCCCCAAATGTAATGACATTCTGCTTGCCATTTTCACTGCAGATGCGTTCAGTCAGCACAAGGATTTCCACTTGTGCAATACAACTCTCTCTCTTCTCCTCACCACCCCTGTGCTTGATCCCCTCTCCCAATCTGCTCCAGAGAATTGGGAAAACCCCAGGTTTAGGGGGTGACGTGGGAGCAGATAAAGTGGCAAAGCTTTGTTGCCCAAGCACAAATCCTTGAGTTGATGAAAGTTGCCACGTAGCTCTACTTTGGACGTGACCTCCGATATGCAGTAGAACAATGGTACTCTGTGCTCTCCCCACTGTGCAAGCAGTTTAGCAGAGCGGCTGCAGGCACAGCTGGGCACCTCCCACAGAACATTGTTGCAACCTCAGATCCCCACAACCCTTCCATCAGAAGAGAGGAGGGTGCTGCAAATGGATTCCCGGTGCCCTGCTGTGCATATGGGATCCTCAGTTGGTGATTCCATGATCCAGATAACGCTAATCCGCACCTACCAACACCAGTAAAAAATGACTTGTGAAACTCCATCCGGACTGCAGAGCAATTACCTGTCATTAGGAGAAAACCTATTAGTGCCGTGTTCCCTGTTCTGCAATAGAGCTCCCCACCTGCTGTGAAGATGCTGCAGGAATGGGGAGAGGCCAGGAGAGGAGCTCTTTTAAGGGCTAAGGATGGAGAAGAAGGCCCATACCATGACAGCAGAGGCAGCATAAGGAGAACTCTCTGCACGGGCTGTTTAGGACGAGGAGCTTACATGGCTAATTGCTGACAGGGTGCTGCTGTCAGCAAAATGTTTCACTTTTTTGTGTGTGTGTGTGTGTGTGTGTGTGTGTGTGTGTGTGTAGGCATATATGGAGAGAGGCACCGAGAGAGAGAGAGAGCGAGAGAGAGGTATTTAAGGCATCGGTTAGTTAATGAGTGGAGTTTGATTGATGGCTCAGCAGCTTTCACAGTAGGGGAAGCCTGGCCCAAGGCTATTACCACTGCGACTTAACTTGCTTCCTGGGTTTCTTTAGAGCCCAGGGTGTGTGCATGCATGTGGGTGTGCTTGCACACGCACACACAGATACTTTGCGCATTTGAATTCATTTAATGTAGCTCCTTAATCGGCTGCAATGTTCGCCAAAAGCGAGACACCATGGCTTAAAAGACAGGCTTGTTATCACAAGCCTTATAATGAGGGTGCAGAGACAAAGATGGACCCTGCTGTATGCTGAAGACTTCTGAGGTTACCAGCTTTTTCTGCAGCTATTAAAGAAATCACAGTTGCAGAAGGACCATACAGCTCAGAGCTCAGAGAGGCACCTTATACTGGCAGGGTGGGGGAAAGGAGCCATTGTCCCCCTCCAGTGTCTTCATCTTTAACAAGCCCTAACTTTTAGGACTGATAGTCCTCGGCACAGAGATGGTGGCCACAAATTTAACAGCTGATCCCAGGCAACTGGAAAGGATGCTACGAGGGCATCTCTCACCCCTTGTCTTCCACCAGCCTGTTCACCCATCCCCAGCCTGCTGTTGGGCAGGTCTTTTTTCTACAACAGGTGCAGGGAAGAGATGGACAAGCACCTTGGCCAGTTGAGTTGACAGCGTTGGGGCAGATGGTCAATAGAGCCAAATGCTCATATGTCAGAGGTCCATATATGTTGGATTTGTGATGGGGTGGGTCTTCATTCACATCAATGACTGGTAGACTCTTATCCTGGCATGCCTTATTGGGTTGTTGTGAGGACAAGATAGGATAACCCCATGTACTCCTTGCGGAAGGGTGAAAAAAGAGAGTCATATATAGACATCTAGAGCACCCTTCCCTGAACCGCTGCCATCCAGATCTTTGGGGGTTTTAAAAAACAATTTTATTGAAGGTTTTTAACATATTGAGCACTAAACTAGACCCTCTAAGTGTCTCTATTTTCCAGGGACAGTCCTGGATTTACAGAAGCCATTCTGGTTTCTGATTTGATCCCAGAATGTCCCTCTTCTCCTCAGGACGTCCCTATTTTCATCAGAGAAATGTTGGAGGGTATGGAGTTATCTGACCCCCTGAGCCAAGGAGATAAGTAACTATTCAGCCTTTAGAAGACATCTGAAGGCAGCCCTGTATAGGGAAGTTTTTTTTAATGTTTCATGTTTTCTTATAAATGTTGGAAGCTACCCAGAGTGGCTGGGGCAACCCAGTCAGATGGTTAGAGTATAAATAGTGAAATGAGGATGATTGTGGAATGGGACCTCCTGATTTTCATCAGAGAAATGTTGGAGGGTATGAAAACCCAGCACATTTCTGAAAAGATATTAAAAAGAAATATATCCAAAAAGAAGAATGACCAAAAAAAGATGTTTTGGACTGCAACTCCCATCAGGCACAGTCAACATTGTTGGGGAAGGCTGACCTAGATGTCCTGGGGCCAAAACTTGGAGACATTCTGCATATCCGTGCAATACCCTGATGAGTATTTGCAAAAGAAAATAGTTCTGCTGGTTTTGCATGTAGTCTTCCTGGAACCTGGTAGAACATGCTGGTAGAACTCCCCCCCCCCCCCCAATTTAAATGTCATAAATGAATACAGTTTTACTGCAGCCTTCCAGCATTTCACTCCCCACAAACATTAGAATGGCCTTCATTTTAAAATTCTCTATCTTCTTGCAGAGCTTATCAGGCCTAGTGGCGAGTTCCAAGCCTGATAGCATCATGCCAGACAACACGGCAACCTCTGCCAGGAAGGCTGCAGTCCAGCTCCCAAACGAGACAGCCGCATTGTGTCTGCTGCCAAATAGGTGCTGCTGTTGGCAGGCTGGCTCCAGGGCATATTACCAGCACACACCAGTAAACTTTCCACCTAGGCAGGCATGTACACCGCAGGGTCCCACGCATGCGAATGCATTCAGCAAGCACATAGTTTCCAGTGTATTTGAAGAGTCACTCCACATGGGGAAATGAATTGCATGCCGAACCTATTTTTCTTTTGCATCGTCAAGGATGGCGCACACAAAAATGGTTGCTCAGAACAACCCCGCTTGAGCAGAACCAGCCACGACCCAGTTCTGCCAGAGCCACCTCTTGGAGAAGTGAGCAGAGAACCAAATGCTTCTTCAGAAAAGATGGGGCTTGAAAATCCAAAACCCATTTAAGCATTTAGTTGGCTCCAGCGCCCTGCCTGAACAGCATCCCAAGTGCTGCTCTTGGATTCATGTACCCTGATCAAGATCACTTGGGGCTTTGTGTTGTTCTGTTTCGTTGCCTTAACCATTGCTTTTTGCCTTCCTTGGACGTGGGTGGTGCTGTGGTCTAAACCACTGAACCTCTTGGACTTGCTGATCAGAAGGTCGGCAGGTTCGAATCCCTGAGACACAGTGAGCTCCCATTGCTCTCTCTCAGCTCCTGTCAACCTAGCAGTTTGAAAGCACGCCAGTGTAAGTAGATAAATAGGTATCGCTGCAGTGGGAAGGTAAACAGTGTTTCCGTGCACTCTGGTTTCCATCGCAATGTCCCATTGCACCAGAAGCGGTTTAGTCATGTTGGCCGCATGACCTGGAAAGCTGTCTGTTGGCAAACTCCGGCTCCCTCGGCCTGAAGCGAGATGAGCACTGCACCCCATAGTCACCTTTGACTGGACTTAACTGTCCAGGGGTCCTTTACCTTTTTTCCTTATTCTGATCAAGATCACTTGGGGCTCTGTGTGGGTCTGTTTCATTGCCTTAACCCTTGCTTTTTTGCCTTCCTGGTTCCTCCCACAACTCCATCTGGAACGGGATGGTTACCAGCTAAGAGCCCTGTAATAAGTTCACCCAGAAGCAGGCGTTTCTCCTGCACTGTCCAAGCTATGACCTTGCCACAGTGTGTTGTGCCTTTGACTTTTGGGACCCACGATTTCCCTCCTTGCACATTAACACAAATCACTGGTATCCTCCCATTTGGGCCCTTCTGTGTACAGATGCTCTACAGATGTGCTCCTGGGAGGAGAATCTGCTTTCTCTTAAGTGCACACCTGAAGTGTCCTTTGGTGTATTGAAGCTATTAAATAACTGCAGGTGAATGGTGTGAAAACCTATGGAATTCTCTCTCTCTCTCTCTCTCTCTCTCTCTCTCTCTCTCTCTCACACACACACACACACACACACACACACCCCAAAGACCAGCTTTAATTTTTGTGGGGGGAGGGGGGAATCTATTATTGCCTTCCCTCCCCTCATCTCTGTCCACCTTATTCAGACAGGCCTTTGAAAACTAAGGTGCACATAATGCTGATCGCTAGGCTGCTATTGGGGCAAACTATATATTAACTGCTGTTCCTAAATATGTTTTGATATGTTTTAATTATTGCTCGCTCGTCTGTTTTTATTCCCTTGAATTTTATAGCATTGCATTTAAATGTGGGAAGCCGCTTTGAATCCCAGCTTGGGAGAAAAGCAGGATATAAATACTTTAATTAATTACCGGTAATCAATCAATCAATCAGTCAATCCTCTCCCCCCACATGGTAAGAGCAGAAGAACTGCAGACATCCTGGCGTTGCCTGTTCATTCTGATATCCTGCAGTTCTTCGCGGGAGAAAATAAAGCACTTCAAGCAGAGCAGGAGAGAAACAACAAAATCCATTCCTCACCTGATTCATATTTATTTTAATAATAATAAAGATCTGACAAATGTAATCACTTAATTGTGCAGCTGCATTAAAGCATTGTGTGGAGAGAGAAAACTTATTCTCAACCCCCAATGTTGTCTGACGAGTTACGTTAAATTATGCAAATAGCTCTTAAACAGGAGATGGTTTCTCTGGGTTTTTATTTCATTTATTTCATTTAATCCCCCCCCCCTTTTTCTTTTGGAAATGCAATTTGTTTTTCAAATGCTGTTAATGTACCTATAGGAGAAAATGCCCCTGAGGTGTGTAGGGAAGGGGGAAAGTCCACTTTTCGGATGCAGAGATTCTAAACTGGTTTACAAGCACATATGATTCATTTTCAGACCTTTTGAGTCCTCTTCAGATTACCTGTTTAATGAGCATTCATCTTGACTTGCTTACATGGAGGTTAGATTATAGTCAATCTTTATTGAGCATCTGTTCTGATTTGTTTGCAGGGAGGTTATACAACAAAGAGCATTCATCCCACATTTATCATGATTCGCTTACAGAGTGTACATCTACCCATTAGTCATTTGTGCATCCCACACCTTTCAGTGCATTACTTGAAACCCTGGAGAGCTGCCACCAGTCAGGGGACACAATACTGGACCAATGGCCTGACTCACTGTAAAGCACTATGCTCCTAGGAGCTGGCCTCTTCTGAAGGTGGCTATGACATGCATTTTGAGTACTCTTATTTATGCCCCATTAACAGATGGGACGGGACGTGGGTGGTGCTGTGGGTTAAACCACAGAGCCTAGGACTGATCAGAAGGTCAGCGGTTCGAATCCCTGTGGCGGGGTGAGCTCCCTGCTCCTGCCAACCTAGCAGTTCTAAAGCACATCGAAGTGCAAGTAGATAAATAGGTACCACTCCGGCGGGAAGGTAAACAGCGTTTCTGTGCGCTGCGCTGGTTCGCCAGGAGTGGCTTAGTCATGCTGGCCACATGACCCGGAAGCTGTACGCCGGCTCCCTCAGCCAATAAAGCGAGATGAGCGCCGCAACCCCAGAGTCAGCCACAACTGGACCTAATGCTCAGGAGTCCCTTTACCTTAACAGACGTGACTTTCCCCTAAGGCAGTGTTTCCCAACCTTGTGCCTCCAGATGTTTTTGGCCTACAACTCCCATCATCCCTGACTAGCAAGACCAGTGGCAAGGGATGATGGGAATTGTAGGCCAAAAACAGCTGGAGGCACAAGGTTGGGAAACACTGCCCTAAGGAATCCTGGAAACTAGCTTGTAATGGATGCTGAGAATTATAGCTCTGTAAGGCGGGAGGGGTGTCTCCTAACAACTCTTGGCACTCTTAACAAACTACATTTCCCAGGATTCTTTGGGAACACCCGCTTGAATATGCCAACACTCCATTCTGCCCCCGCCCTGTTCCACCCCTTTTAGTGATGTTTTGAGTCATTTCTAGGTTGGGCAAGATGTGTGCATGCACAGTCACGCACCTATCAGATGCCCCTAAAACAGTTGCTGCCTGGAGTGTGTATGAGAGAGAGTGAACCACATGTCTGGTGTCTCTGCTATCTGCAGCATGAATATGACTCTTCCAGTTTTTCTTTTCTCTGTTTCTTGTTTTTCCAGTCTTAAATTTAGTTCTCCACATTTCTGCAGCCATCTGTGATCTTTTTAATCTTCTCAAAGGTTTGTCGGCATTTTAGTGCAATTTTTCCTTAATATGCCCATTTTTGTATGCAGATTTGACTAATATATGCATTTTTGCATGCAATTTCCCCCTAATAAAATGCATTTTTGTGTGTGTGTGTTTGCAACGGTATGTGTCAGGGAACTGCCATCAGAGACTAGAGGAGAGGGAAGTCGCCCCAATGATGCAGGGGAGGGAACTAGCAAGGAGAGAGAGAGAGCTTCCGCTGGGGAAGGAAATCAAGGTGACACCAGGAAGAAAGGGGAGGCTGAGAGTACTTCGGAGGGAAGGCTCCGAGACTCTTCCAGTGAGATCAGCGGGGAGAGCACAGGACCTCTGCTTGGCATGCCCACTCTGCGCAGAAAGCTTCCGCGCAGAGAATCTACGCGGAGACTTGGAGTCAAAGAATTCTTATGTTGGAAGAAGTTTAGGAAACGCCCACTGACGGATTCTGCCAGTGATTGAGACAGTCGCGTTGTAAGGGCTGTCAAAGCAGGGAAAGGTTTAGCTATACAACCAGCTTGGAGCAGTTTGGAGTTTATGCACAAGCAACCCCAATTCCCATTACAGTATGCATTTTTATTCAGCCTTTTCGCTAATATGCATTTTTGTAGGCATTGTTTGGATGGAGTACTGGGGAAAGCGCATCTTTCGGAGCCTAATGGTGCTTCAGATTTGTGCTTTGGTTCAAAATCTAGTTCCTCATTAAAATGTGAACAAGTAGTCCATTTGCCTAAGTCAGAGCCCCAAGAAAAGCAATCCAATAATACCAGCCATGAATCAGGAGCATGGCTCTTCCACAACCCATGTGGCTGTTCTGTGGCACCCACACAACTTCCTTCCTTTACTTCCTTCCTCCAGGTCAGGAGAGCTGCTGGTACTTCTTCGCCTCAGCCCAGAGAAGCCGCTTTCTTCCTAATCATTTATGATCTGCCAGAGGTTCGGGTTTCATTTCCACCCAGCAGGAAAAATCAATCATGTTTAAATTATTCAATTAAAAAAAAAAGAAAAAAAGATGTGTTGGCTGACAGCTTCTCTTCCTCCGCTAAGCAAGCAGGCACCTGCGAGAGGGAAGGAACATCCATCGCACGAGTGCCCATTTCATGAGGAGGCATTGTGGGGTGAAGAGGCCACATAAAGAATTGCACTCGCTCCGGGCCATGCATGGGCAGGCTGGTTCCATTTGTCTGAGAGGGAAAGAGATGCGCCGAGGAGCAAAGGGAGCTGTATCCTCCATCAGATTGCAACACTACCAATGATCTTGAGGAGCCACAAGTCCTGGACATCCCTGTTTCACCAGGGGAGGCCCCCACACTACCTGTCTGGGTCCCTGACCAGCTCTCAGATACACCCCATCTTCCACAGAAACAGAGGAGATGGTAAGTCAGGCAGTGTCCTGCTAGCTGCGAGTAAGGCTTCTCAGTGTGGGATGTAATCCACTGGGAGCAGTCAAGTACAACATTCCTTGTTTTCCTAGAGTGGACATGCAAGGGAATGTTTGGTCCAGCCAGTCAAAACTTCCTGTTCCTCCTGGCCTGGAGCATCCTTCCTCCTGCATGTGACTAGTAGGTGGGCATGACCTTTCCAGACCTGGTAAAAGGACAAAGCAGGCTGCCACTCTCTCTCTTTTCCATCTTCCTTTTGTCCTGTGAACCGCTGGACTGCTAGCCTGCAGTCACTAGGTAAATCTCCCTTTTGGGGTAAACCTGTTTGTTTATGTTTGAAACTTTAAGCCTGCCTTCAGGGATCACACTCTGCTCTGCCAGATCGTGAGTAAACTTTCTTTTTTGTTACTGATGAATAAGACTGTGGTGTCTTTATTCTTTTAGGAGGGATCCAAGGGGTCTTACCAGGAAAATATTAGAACACATTTCAATCTGGACAAGCCAGATTAAATTGAGTATTGTCTTAAGAAACTCACACATGTTTGCAACAAGTTTTCTGCGGTGTAAAGGGGAATGCACTCTGCTAAGTAAAGGAACTTGCTAGCGCAATATATTCTCTCCTGCCACCCTGAACATTCCCAGACTCGGGAGGAAGGGAAAGTGCATGGCATCACCTGCGTGGATCAGGGCCTGGTTGAAAGCCAGGAAGGGGTTACAGTTTTGCTGAAGCAATGACTCTCGACCACGTTCCAGGCTTCCTAACCTGGTTCATTGGACGCCCAGCGCTAGCTCCATTCTCATCCCTTACACCAGAGGTTCTCAGACTGTGGTCCACAAGCTCCATTTAGGTGGCCAACAGGAAGAGGCTGCAGAAAGCTAGGAATACCTCTACATGGTTCTGAATATGATTCCACACCCCACCCCCTTCTGACAACAGAGATAAGGCCATTTAGACCAGGGATGGATTTATCTGACAGCCTAGCAAGGATCAGGGCCTGTGATTTGTATAACATTAATCTTCCACCATAAAATGTGCCATTCTCAATGGTCTGCCTGAGGTCCCCTTGATTTTCATAATACACCCCTAGTTTTGACAATGATGAATGGCACTGGGAGGGGTATATTAAGCATTCTGCCAATTTCCAATAAGTCCAGGGTGGGAGGGGCTGGAGGGATTTTGAGAATCATTGCCTTACACACCATTCTTCCCTCTATGGGCAACTGTTTTTTTGCACCCATTTCTCATAATACTTTCTTCCTTGGAATCCTTATTCTGTTTGCCTCCCCTCTGCCCCACCCAGGTCTGGGCCATGTCAGCTTCATGTTGCCTGTGTCTCTACTACCTTGTGATTTCTTTCCTACTCCATCCTTGACTAGGAAAGAAATTCGATTCAGTTCTACCTAATTCTCATTTTCCGAAACAGTATGTGAACCAGCAGCAGGTTTTTTTCTTTGCAATATTTGCACTTGGCCGAATTTTGCAATGCAGTACTCCAGCTGAGTAAAGCATGCATTAAAATGCATATATTAGTGAACATAATATATCACAATGTGTTATTCTAGGGGAAATATAAATAATAGTGGAAATAAGCTTTGCAAAAATGTGCATATTAGGCAAAACTTCATGTACAAAATGTGTATATTTGGGGAAATTTGCACTAAAATGTTGACAAATTTACATGATACCTTTTTTTGGGGGGTGCAAACTGAGCATGCTAACTTCTATACCTGCATGGAGAACTGAACTAAAGTTTGGAATAATGAGAAGCTGGGAGAAACTGAAATTGGCATATTCGCCCTTCCATCTCCCCGATACACCTTCTAAATCCCCAATCCCTTCCTGCTTCCCTGTTTCATCCTCATAAACTGACTT
This sequence comes from Podarcis muralis, assembly GCF_964188315.1. NCBI lineage: Eukaryota > Metazoa > Chordata > Lepidosauria > Squamata > Lacertidae > Podarcis > Podarcis muralis. The sequence goes on from NC_135669.1 coordinate 17,663,372, forward strand.
GAAAGCTCCTTGAGGCTGTGACTCTGCCAGCCACTCTTCTGTTCTGTTCTCAATGACGAACACGCAGTTGGCTTTGCTTAGATCTGAAGAAGTTGCAGTGGACAGAAATGACTTTTATGTCTTGCATTATGTGGAGGAGACTTGAAAGAATCTTGACTTAGGGCAGCGCTATGCGATGGAATTTGAGACCATCTAGCAGAATGTCAATTATAAATGTGTAAGACTTTCCCTTTATGCCATAATAACACAAGACTCACAAGCCAGTCACTATCCCCCCCGCTTTGGATTCTCTCTCTCTCTCCTCCTGTGTTTCGTTCCTCTTCCTTTCCTGCCGGCTGTGATAAATCTGTGTTGAATGCTGATGAAGTCCGAAGTGCAGTCTGATCACAGGCACTCCATTCGTCTGCTAATTTCCTCAGATCCAGAGCTGTAATTTCTCTTGCAGATTGGGCAAGGATGTAATAAATGCTTCCTGCATTTCCTTCCACAATCAGATTCTGCTTTGCAAGGGTATGTGGCAAGCAAGACAGTTGTAGATTGTCATCTTTTCAGATGCATTTAGACTTGGAAGGTGCAGAACTGGAGGTCACTCAGGGAACAGCGTTGGAAGATTGCAGCCCAGGTGTGGCTGAGGCTCCCACAAGTCCTTCTGGGCTCTCATGCCAGCTGCTGTCAATATCAGCGATGTCTGCTTCTAGACCCAGCCGGAATTGCCATAGGATGCCGGGCTGATGGGGCTATGCCTGTGCTGCGCTGACATAATCCAATAATGATGGATTACTTTATTATTATTATTATTATTATTATTATTATTATTATTATTATTATTATTATTATGGCTCCTTACCCGCCCTTCACCATAGGGCTGCACAGTGGGTTACAACAATTTAAAAATAGAATATTTAAAGCCAATTGCAGCTGCAGCAATAATGTGGTCTGCTCTGCAATAGCTATGCTTTGCCTCCACAGCTGGAGGCAGTAACGCTCCTGGAAACCAGTTGCTGGAAACCACAGGAGGGCAGGATGCTGCTGTTGTGCTCAGGTCCTGCTATGGGCTCCCAGCATGCATCTGGGTGACCACTGTGAGGGCAGGATGATGGGCTAGATTGGCCTCTAGTCCGATCTAGCAGGATCTTCTCATGTTATTATGAGTGGATATTGTGGGTGGGTGAGGAGGCAAGTAATATAGTCAAAGGCCAAAGAGGTGTGTCTTCAGCATACAACGAAACTATGTAATACAGATGTCTAGCACACCTCTGTAGGGAGGGAATCTTTAGTCTGAAACATCTGGAGGGCACCTGGTTGAGGAAGGGCAGTCTATTCATGTGCAATTTTGCAAGCACTTTTTTTAAAAAAAAAAAATCAATTCATTTCCTCCCCATCCTTCTCATTATATGTTTGATATAACATTGTGCGGATGAGTACTTTTACTATGTAAATAACTTTGTCTCTTTTTAAAAAAAATTGATTTCTTTGTTTCTTATCTTTGTTACTTCTTTATTTCTTTATATAATTTTCCTTTTTATATAATTTTCTTTCTTTTTTTACCTGTTAAGAGATAGTACATAATGTTTGTATAGACATGCAAGTCTTTTAATCAATAAAGAATTGATAGTTAAAAAAAACAATTAAAAAAATTCATATATTAGATTCATATATCACCCCAGTGGCGTGGCATGGGTTGCTGGTGCCTAGGGCCACACTGAGGGAGGGAAACAGACAAAGAACCCATGCACGTTCAGCTGCCCGACAGTGTCCCACTTCATCCAGGAGATGACAGCCACAGAGATAAGAAAAGAAGAGTCGTTCCGTTGTGTTGAGAGGTCACTTCCTGGTTCACATGGAGAAGCCATTCTCAATGGGGCCCAGCCATGGAAGTGCACAGCAGTATTGAGGAAGCACTGGATGTTGTAATTTTGCACCCCTAACCATTTTGAGCCGAGGCAACCTCTCCTGTGCCCCTGCTACGCCACTGCACCACCCTTCCTCATAAGATCTCAGGGCGGTTCACAGAATAATTTCAGCTAAACATTTCCCACCAAATTTATTCCAGCTCATTTCTGGGGCTCAATGGCTTGAGTAGAGCAAAAAGGTCAATGCCATGATACGAAATTTTTAACAGAAACATGCATTTCCACCCCAGGTTCTTTGCTGGGAAGCTGCAGTGCCTTCCCAGCACATTGGTGAATCCTTCCAGGAGACTTTGTTCTTCTTCCCAGAGTGCAGAGTCATCTCCCACTTTGTGTTGGCCAATTGGATCTTGCTGACACAAGTCTAAGCTGCCTGGGAAGGCCAGATGATCTGTACGCGGCTGTCCTGCCATTCTGAGGCTCTCTGGATCTCAGTAATTATTAATGTGTGTTTGTGGGCAGATGGTTTGCCTTCTCGACCAAGCCAAACTGAACAAGCCTCGCCTCTTGCCTTTTAACAGAGAACATCAAATCAAAGGCTCCTAAAAGCAGAGTGGGTTAAATATGGGAGCAACCTATCACGTTTTTGCCTCCACCGTTCCATATCGGTTTTTAATTCCTTTAATTAATGAGTTGTTTTCTTTTTATATGCTAGTGTTTCCACAGTAACAGCCCAAACCTAGAGCTCAGCAGTTGGGTGAATAATGCCAAATTGTGTTTAATGCATTCATCTCTCTCTCTTTCTCTCTCTCTCTTTCGCTTTCCCTCTGTGTTTCATTTCAAATACATTTCTCAGTCACAGGAATATCTTGGCAGCCTTTTCCCACAGCAAGACTGGCAAGCGATGTTTCTTCATCCTTTTCCATTTGCATTGCCTTTAATTTATTTTACCTTCTGGGTGCAATAAGCCACTGCTCCTTTGTCCAAGCTCTGACCATCTTGAAACGGAGTCTGCAAGCTGACCCCATGACTACAATATTAGCCTAAATTTTGTATTCTTTTCCTTTCCTCCCCGCAAACCCCAAACCCACTGCTTTGTGTAACATCTTTCCCAATGAACAGTTCTGGCAAACTTGGATCCTTGAACACTTTTGTGACATTTTGGTTGGTTCCAGTAAAAGTAGTGCCCAGCTGTGGATTTGGCACTAATAAATAATGAAATCCTATATGTGTTTATTTGGAAGTTAGTCCCATAATGTTTGGTGGAGTTTACTTTCTAGGGAGCATTCTTGAATTCTGTGATAAATGAATAGATGTAAAATGATGTTTTGACACACAGGATGTGAAAACAAGAATGTGTGTATGTGTGTAGCTGGGATGTCCTCACACACAAACAAAACTCACGGCAATCAACTAAACGCAACCAACCATGCTCTGAACTAAATGCAACCAACAAAAACAAATGGACAAACAAAGAGCCTATCCTCACAACACACACACACAAAAAAAACTCTGCACATATGCTAAGCAAAAGAATGAAAGATCATTACTGACCTGTGGACTCTATGAACTGAAAACAGAGACATTGCATGTACCCTTGTAAACTATGAAAATCCTTTAATAAAAACAACTTTATAAAAACCTGGCAGGTATGCAGCCCTACTGTACAAAAGGTGCCTGTTTGGGTTTGTTTTGTTTTTATAAAAAAAAAGAAGATACAGTGGTACCTCGGGTTACATACGCTTCAGGTTACAGACTCCGCTAACCCAGAAATATTACCTCGGGTTAAGAACTTTGCTTCAGGATGAGAACAGAAATCGTGCTCCAGCAGTGTGGTGGCAGCAGGAGACCCCATTAGCTAAAGTGGTGCTTCAGGTTAAGAACAGTTTCAGGTTAAGAATGGACCTCCAGAACGAATTAAATACTTAACCCAAGGTACCACTGTACGTAGGTAAGAGTTGCATCCATTGCCTTACCCACTTTTGCCTTTAGCCTTGCACATCCATGGCATGCAGCCTCCAGAAGGTTTCCCATGGCCTTTGACCTGAAAAGGCTTCCTCATCCCTGCCTTCTGTTCCTCTTACCTCTCCAGATTTGGTTCCCATCCTGCTTTGGCTCCTCTGAACAAACCACCTCTCTGCTTTAGCCACTGGGTGCCAGCTAAATGGATTGCTTAACTCCCAGCTAGACTTGATGACAAATCCCACTTTTGTTGTTACTGGGCAGCCAGACACCAGAACACTCCTGGGGGAGCAGGCAGGAGGGAGGGAGGGATATGTGCCTGCCAGCCAAGCTCTTGACAGGTACCTCCTTAGAAATACAAACAGGCTGGATGATCATGTCAGCATCCGGCTGCTCCTGCTGGTATCATCAACTCGCACTTATTACCTTCGTTAACCTCCACAAAGATCATTTTATCCCACTGTGTTGAGGAATGTGAAACTGAAAATGCCCAACTGCAGGAGGTTTTGTTTCAATGCCTTCTCGATATCTCTCTCCCCAGCCCTCTTCCTGTGGTATTGCTGAACATCTTAATCAGATGGTGTGTGCGTTTAATTATCCAAAGTATAGGTTTTATATATTTTTTTTCATTCCCACGACTACTTAATCTAATGGAAACACATTAGGCTTTCCAAGGTCTGCAGTTTTTCATTTGTAATTATGACTTCTCTTAATTGATGACGACTCAGAGGTTGCGACTGTGGGGGGTGAGGTGGAAGAAAGATGGAGAGGGCAGTAGAAACATAAGGTTCCCCCCCCCTCAGACTTTGGAGTCTGGTCCCTGGACAGCACACCGTAAAAAACAAACACAAAAACGTAAAAGACCCCTGGAAGGTTAAGTCCAGTCAAATTCGACTATGGGGTGTGGCGCTCATCTCTGCTTTCCAACCAAGGGAGCCGGCGTTTGTCAACAGACAGCTTTCCAGGTCATGTGGCCGGGCCATGATTAAACAGCCTCTGGCGCAACAGGACACCATGATGGAAACCAGAGTGCACGGAAATGCCGTTTACCTTCCCACCACAGTGGTACCTATTTGTCTACTTGCACTGGTGTGCTTTCAAACTGCTAGCTCGGCAGGATCTAGGACAGAGCAACAGGAGCTCACCCCTTCAAATAGCCGACCTTCTGATCGGCAAGCCCAAGTGGTTTAGACCACAGCTCCACCCGCATCCCTGAACACAGAGCTACAGGGGAATGTGCTTGCATACCCACAGGGGAATAGGCTTGTCCATGGACTGGGTTATCAATGACACCAGGCTGGGGCCCTGCAGTTCCTTTGGACTAGGGCTCCCATCAGGGCTCCTTGTTTGCAGGCATCTGTTTGGCCAGCGGGAGAAGAGGATGCTGGACTAGATGGGCCCCCCTTGGACCTGATCAACCTGCTGCTTCTGTATGGCTCTGCTTATGTTCTCAAGCAGCACCTAACAATGTTTGGAACCTCGCATCCTCTCCATTGGGCAGCATTGTGGGCACCTTGCCACCGGTCCATTCTAGCTATTCTTTTCTTTTGTTGCCTCAGCTGGATTAAACCTTGCAGCTGGGCGCATTCCATTCCTTACCACTGGCTTCAGGATATAAACGGCTGGGAGGAAATGACCTGATTTCTCCACAATACAGTATTTATTGCACAAATAATCGCTAAGGCCAGGAGCTTAGTCAGGTTGCAAGAGGGATTAGACTAAAGCTGAAATCGATCCAGAACCAATAAGAAGCCGGGGGGGGGGGGGTCAATGAATTAACAAATAATGAAGTAATTAATACTGAATTAATGGTTGCCTCACCTTTTGTTGGGAATGTGAGAAAAGGAACAAGTGAATGGCTAACTCTTTACCTGCCTCGTTTGTGAAGTTCTGCACCAGGTGGATTTGCTGTAGTTTATTTATTTTATTACACTATTTGCCACATTTATATCCCACCTTCTTCCGCAAGGAGCTCAAGGTGGCATACATGGTCCTTCTCCCTCCCCATTTAATCCCCACAATAACCCTGTGAGGTAAGTTAGGGTGAGAGGCAGTGAACTTCATGCCAAGGGAGAGATTTGAACCCTCATCTCCCAGGTCCTAGCATGACACTGTAATTGTCCTGGTTCTCTAAAACTAGAAACAACACAAACCAGTTAACAACATCTCTAAATTAGAACAGGATAATTTTAAGTGAGTACAACAAAGGACTTCTGATGCATTTATGCAGACGCTGTAGATTCCAGAGTGGGGAACGCACTCGTTTTGAAGGAAAAGAATACTTGCAAGTTCAGTTAAAATAGCTGATGTGGTATATATTTATGTCTCAGAAGTTAGGGTCTCTTTGTGCAGAGGCTGCTGCTTTCAGTGTGCAGAAATTCCAGGCCCACCAAAGGAGAAAATGACAGACTTCTTTTTTTCTATACCAGCATCGGTGGGCCGTTCCTCCTCCTCGTCCCTCAAACAAGTGACTCTGCTCTGACTTTGGCCGTCAGAGGAAATATGCACAATTGCTCTGTGAGTGCTGCTGACGTCCCCTCCCGCCTGTCTGCTCCTGTTAACGTGACGCTGCTTAGTCCAGGCAGCAGGTTGGAAAGGTGCTCAGCATGGAGGTATGGCGCTATCTCTGAACACTGGCCTGTCTCTGGAGTTCAGGGCCCACCAAGCCTCTTCCACGGCCTCAGCCATTAGTGTCTTGTGCTCCCTGCAGCTGCACTGGAGGAAGAACCAAGCAAAGGGGCATCGGCCACTACAGAAATATTTCTGCCTGATCTGCAGCAGTGTAGTGCTACCAGTGTCTGCTTCCCACCTTTCGCAGGGTGACGGATCAGATAATGTACGCTAAGCAAACGCACAAACAACATGCATCAGGGTTGGCACAGAGCAGTGAGGTGTAAAAAAGGCAATTTGAAGTGTTCTAGGGAAACGCCAGCCTCTCTGCGATGCTGATGGATTCTTAGGAAGGTGTACCTCTCTGTGCAGCAAGGAAACGTCTGCAGCTGCCCTGGGAGCAGGGCGAATGCAAGCAGCCCAGGGCTGGGTTGACCATGACGTATGGAAGCTGTGGAGTGCAGCCCAGCCACATGGAAAGGGAAGGGGGCTGTTATAATGGGCTCATCCACTTCTGCGTAACCCATATTTTGATCATAAAGTAAAGGTAAAGGGATCCCTGACTATTAGGTCCAGTCATGATCAACTCTGGGGTTGCGGCGCTCATCTCGCTTTATTGGCCAAAGGAGCCGGCATACAGCTTCCAGGTCATGTGCCAGCATGACTAAGCCGCTTCTGGCGAACCAGAGCAGCACACGGAAATGCTGTTTACCTTCCCACTGGAGCGGTACCTATTTATCTACTTGCACTTTCACGTGCTTTTGAACTGCTAGGTTGGCAGGAGCAGGGACCGAGCAACGGGAGCTCACCCCGTCGTGGGGATTCGAACTGCCAACCTTCTGATCGGCAAGTCCTAGGCTCTGTGGTTTAACCCACAGTGCCACCCGCATCCCATTTTGATCATAGTGTGTGCCAATTAATTCCACCAGGTCCAAGTGCTTTCCTTGTCGTTCTGCAGCTGTGCTTTGCAAAAAATCCGATCTTACCCATTGAATCGAATCTTATCAGGTGCATGAAAAATCCAAAGAGGTATTTTGCTTAACAGAGGTTCAATTCAGTGGGTAAGGTCAGATTTTCATGAGGTGCAGCTGTGGAGCAACAAAAAAAGCACTCAGACGCAGGAAAATTAATCGGTACACAATCCGATCAAAACACGGGTCAAGCAAAAGAGGGGATGAGCCCAGTGTCTGCAGCTGTGAACTTTCTCAGAAATGAAGCACTTCAGATGGGCCTTAAATTGGGTCTCCGGGAGTAATTCATCACAAGGCTGGGTGGACCATGATTTCAGCAATTTCTGTGCCAGCATTTCCCAAACATCCAATAACTGGAGTTAGAAACACACTTCAGAGAAGCCTGTCCTCTATGATTCTGCATGAGCTGCAAATCTGAACTTTCTTCCTGAATGGAAGGAAGCAAACAAACACACAATGGCCTATGCAGAGAGGCATCAGGCAGCCTCCTCTCAGGCAAGTGATCTTGCTGTGTGTCTGCATTAGAAGCAGATGGAACAGCAAAAAGGGGCAGAATTACATATGCATACCAATGCTGGTTGAGAGGGAGTCAGCCAAAGCAAAGCAAGCGATCCCACAGAGACACACTGGGCAACCTCTGTTGTGGACGAGCAACTACAGGAGCCTTTATTATTGGTTTCTCAGGGCCCACTGGCTGTTCTCTCTGCATCCCATTTGCAGGAACAACTGTTGTCGTGTTCTGGCATCCTGAATCTAGGGGGGGGGGAGGGTTTTTGGAAGCCTTGGCTGCCTGAGGACTGAGCTCAGTGCAGGAGAGGAGCAGTCCAGAAGGTAGATAGACTAGGAGCAGTTTCAAGACAAGACATTCGATCAAAGCAACTGGAATTGGAACACAGGCAATGGGTAGAAGCAATACTAGGGAGTATTTCATTCCAGACTGCCATGCAAGTCAGGGGAGCTGTCCAGCAGTCGTGGTGCTAAGCAGGAGTTGTGCAGAAGGGAGCTGGACTAGGAACAGATTTAGAGAGGCTGTTGTTTGAGCTGGTTTCAGGCAGCAACCAAGAGTTTAAGTTTTGATCTCCTTGGCAGATTTGTTTTTATCTCTGTTGTCTATTTTTATTCGATTGCGCTGTTTGCTAGCTTTTAGCTGTAACTGGCTGCTGTTTCTTTTACCTATTCTTATGTTTCTATTTGTTATTTTATTGTGTTCTCGTATTGTTAGCTGGTGGGCATTGGGGATGGAGAGGCAGGATATACATTCTCATAATGAAAGATGAAGCCTGGCTGCCCGTCATTCCTGGTGCATCAGCAGGTTCCCTGACAGCGCTTATGGTCATACTTCCTCTAAATGAGTAGGTTTATGACATGGTGGGGGTGCCCCATAGCGCCAAGAGAGCATGCATTGTTGGGACCAAGTTTTGGTTCGAGGACTGTTCAGTCTATTCTTGAAGATCCAGTAGGGATTAGGCAAGTGGCCAGTTCAGGGTGGCATGTCCAGTGGAGCACATTAGCTCCCCTGCCACATATTGACAGTAACCCTGGTTTGGTTATTTTTCTAGTGTCTGATGTCAGGGGTTCTCTGCAGCTATCCTGTCTCTCCCTAGCAATGGTTCAGGGTAGACTCCCCTTCTAAAGATGAGGTATCATCCAGTTCTGGTTCTCAGAAATGGCAGGTCCTGAGAGTTACACACAGATGGGTCCAAAGCATTTCTAACTCAGCGTGCTGTAGTGGTTAAGAGCGGTGGATTCGTAATCTGGTGAACCATGTTTGCTTCCCTGCTCCTCCACATGCAGCCGTGGGCTAGTCACACTTCTCTGAATTCTCTCAGCCTCACAGAGTGTTTGTTGTGGGGGAGGAAGGGAAAGGAGATTGTTAGCCGCTTTGAGACTTCTTAAGGGGGGTGAAAGGCGGGATATCAAGTCCTCCTCCTCCTCCTCCTCCTCCTCCTCCTCCTCCTCCTCCTCTTCTTCTTCTTCTTCTTCTTCTTCTTCCTCTTCCTCTTCTTCTTCTTCTCAGCCTCAGTGCTCTTGATTCTTCCCTGGAAGGCAGTATGTGAGCTAACTGCCTTTCTGCTCCTTGGCCACCTCCCTTTTCTGTTGTAATATTTATCAGCCACAGCTAGTGGCAAGGCTGAGCCATCAAGCCAAGGCTGCTTGCGACCCAAGAACGTTATGTAATAGTGCCGGTTCACAGAGATGTATAAAGATGAAGCCGCCTGCTTCTCCCTAGAGCAGAGAGGAGTCCTCAACTCTGTGCAGGCATGCATGCCACGGCCCCCTTCCATTGGATACCAAGGTTCCTTGTTAGCCTGGCAGAACCGACATCTGTCTCTTTTATGATGTCGGTTTACATTGGGAAATTTTCCGAGGAAGCTCTTTATTGTTAAAAATAAAAAGCCTGCTTATAAGAGGCTTGGGATTTCGGCAGACGAAGCTGCTTATTATTTAGAAATCACACAACTTTCAAGTTTAATAGATTGCTCGCCTGCAGCCTTCATGGATTTTTACTGACACAATCTGAATGGTTGTTGCATATACTGTGCTGTTAACAGCATAAAACGGAAAAGGGAAGGCGTGGGCTGCCTTGGCCAGGCAGGCAGGCAGAAAGCAGCCGCCTCATAGCCCTTCTTCCAAACTTAGGCTTCAGGGCACACAAGTTTAAACACTTTTAATTATACCAATAACCTAGTTCCTGCTGGTCAGTTTCTCAGAGTCAGCCTGCAGCATGCAAAGCCCAACTAATCTCTTCCTCTTGCCCTTGCTCTTCTCTTGCGGAACCCTAGAAGGCATCTAGCTGATCATGCCAGCACATACCTATAAAGCTGCCTTTATTCATAAGTCTCCCAGGCTGAAAACAGGAACAGGTAGAGAGAGCCCAGGGTAAATGTGCTAAAGCTGAAGGCATGCTTGAATAGGAAGACCAACAGCATCCCCAGGCCTTTTTGTCTGCAACATTTAAAATTAAGCATGGATGACAGTAGGCATTCCTGTTAATGTTGTCCCTAGAAATCCGACTAGCTAATCTGAATAATTGAGTGGATGCACCCCTGGTCCAAGGAACAGATGCGGTTTTCAAGATGCAGGTTGCTGGTTGCCAACACCATATATATGGGGAATATTCAGGCTTTCTTCTTATAGGAGCACACGGAATTGAGAACATGAAGAATAAGATTTCGATGTGCAGAATTATGGGTCTAAGTAGCCAGTGATACTGCTTTTGCAGATCAGGGTGCATTAAGAGTTTGACCCACATTATTACAAGGAAGGTGAGAAAAGCTTCCCAAAGCCTGCTGCAGTTTAATGTGGGCGCATCAGACAAATCGCTGGATATATGTTTGCAAAGCTCAACCATTTAAATCCACCTCATTTTAATTGCAACTCCATTGTTCAATTGCTGTATTTTATTCCACCGTTCCTCCAAGGAGATCAGAGTGGAGCAATGGTTCTTTACCCCATTCCAATTTTATCCTCACAACAGTTCTGTGGTATAGGTTAGCTGAAAAAGAGAGATGTGTGGATACTGGCTAATGGCCACCCCACGAGCTTCATGGCTCAGTGGGGATCTGAAGCCAGGACTCCCAGTCCTATCCTAATGCTCTGTCCATACAACCACACTGTCTCTCACCTGTTGTTTTTAGGATGGAATTATTATTATTATTATTATTATTATTATTATTATTATTATTATTATTATTTATACCCTTTCCCATCTGGCTGGGTTTCCCCAGCCACTCTGGGCGGCTTCCAACTGAATATTAAAAACAATACAGCATCAGACATTAAAAACTTCCCTAAACAGGGCCACCTTCAGTTGTCTTTTAAAAGGAAAATAGTTGTTTATTGCCTTGACATCTGCTGGGAGGGCGTTCCACAGGGCAAGCGCCACTACCGAGAAGGCCCTCTGCCTGGTTCCCTGTAACCTCACTTCTCACAGTGAGGGAACCGCCAGAAGGCCCTCAGCACTGACCTCAATGTCCGGGCTGGATGACAGGGGTGAAGATGCTTCTTCAGGTATACAGGACCGAGGCCATTTAGGGCTTTAAAGGTCAGAACCTACACTTTGAATTGTGCTCAGAAACGTACTGGGAGCCAATGAAGATCTTTCAGGACTGGTGTTATATGGTCTTGGTGGCCACTCCCAGTCACCAGTCTAGCTGCCACATTCTGGATGAATTGCAGTTTCTGAGTCACCTTCAAAGGTAGTCCCACTTAGAGCACATTGCAGTAATCCAAGCGGGAGATAACTAGAGCATGCACCACTCTGGCAAGACAACATTGTGCTAACAGACTTCCTGCCTGCCCTCAAAATCTCCTCCAAACAGTCCCCCAACTATCAGGAGCAGATTTTGAGGGGTCATGATGGGCTACAGGGTTCTGCTGTGTAAATGAAAGTATGTTCCAGTTATCCATGGACAGCATTGGATAAAACCTTCAATCTCACCGATATAAAGCCAGGGTGAGTGGGGAGGGATGGAATATAACCAGTGCTTTTTTTCTTTAAAAATGTTTAAGGGTACTCTCATTTTGACTCAAGAACATCACCATTTTATAGTTCAAATTGGGGAAAATAAATACAGTAACTGGACAAAAGTACAAAGACTCACAAAATGTTTAGGGGTATGCATAGCCTTGCGTCCTCCCAGAAAAAAGCACTGAATATAACAAATATGATGACTAACTGGATTAAAATGTGGCAATTGGCCCTACAAATGTCATAATTATGAAGTCCAGCTCAGGCAGCTATTTGCTTAGATTTAAATTTCCATCATACTGATGTACAGTTTTAATTTTGTAGATAACTATGTGCCATAATAAAACACAGAACAATAACATCAAGATAATGGAAATGTTTTGGCTTCTGCAGTCCTATGTTTTACACAAGAAGGGAATGCAATGGGACTCAGTGGAGGCAAGATTTCACCTCCATTTTCATGCTCTGTATTTCCCATTTCCAGTGAATCGCAAACAGTTTACATTAAATTTAACTAGCTTCCAGTTCCCTTTGCCTCTGCCTGTCTTCTATCTGAGTAGGAAGGAAGGTTGCAGACCCCGCAATTAGGAGGAGTGGTGAAACTTTCATGGGAGCAGTGAACTGAAAGGGACCATCAAGGTAAACAATAAACTCTCCTTTACCTGGCTGCTCTTTGGAGACATGGGTGAAAAGTTTACCTATCCTGTTAAATTTACATCACTGCATTCCTTGCACTGGAATCTGTTCTTGTTGAAAGTGCATCGCCCCACCACCATTGATTAATTAGGAGTATCATTCATACATTCTCTTATGAAAACAACTTGCAGAAAAGGCTAATCAAATAAGAGAAGCCCTTTGAAATGAATGGAGGCTGCTCTTCTTAAGATTTATTCATAAGGCATTGCACCTTGTTCTGCCTCGGGTGTTTAGCGAGGATGATGGTTCCAGCTCCTCTAGCTAAGTCCCTTCGAGATAAAGGATGGGGATCTTGTGTCCCTTCAGATGTTGTTGGACTCCCAGGAGCCTTCATGGTCAGTAGTCAGGGATGATGGTGGTGGTGATGGGAGCAGGAGTTCAACAATATCTGGAGGACCTTTGGCTCCCCATCCTTGTTCTAAATCAGGGGCCAGCAACCTTTTCCAGTCATGGACCAGTCCACTGTCCCTCAGACCATGTGGTGGGCTGGGCTATATTTTGAAAAAAAATATGAACGAATTCCTATGCCCCACAAATAACCCAGAGATGCATTTTAAATAAAAGGACACATTCTACTCATGTAAAAACACGCTGATTCCCAGACCATCTGTGGGCTGGATTGAGAAGGCGATTGGGCCGCATCCGGCCCCCAGACCTTAGGTTGCCTACCCCTGTTCTAAATAGTGTGAAGATCACCAACCTAGCTACCTTTAACTTCCTTCTCTGGGCATTAAGTAATTGCCAATATCAACCAGTTCCTTCAGTCTGCCTTCAGAGGACTTGCTTTCAAAAGTTCCACACCATTGGCCAGCTGTGAGTCCAAAATGAGCATAAAAACTTACCTTAAGACAGAGGAAGACTTCCTTCTGGATCAGACCAAAAACCTATTTAGACTAGCATCCTGTTCTCACAGTGATTACCAAAATGTCCCTTAGGATGGCTGCCACAACTGGGTAGGAGCCTCTAGGTTCCTTTGCTCCTGTAAACAGAACCCAGCCTCCATGAACCCATAGAGAGCTCTATCCTCCAAGAATTTGTTTAAAAAAGTAAAGGGACCCCTGACCATTAGGTCCACTTGTGGCCGACTCTGGGGTTGCGGAGCTCATCTTGCTTTATTGGCCGAGGGAGCCAGCATACAGCTTCCAGGTCATGTGGCCAGCATGACTGAGCCACTTCTGGCGAACCAGAGCAGTGCACGGAAACGCCGTTTACCTTCCCACCGGAGCGGTACCTTCTGGCGGTTCCCTCATTGCGAGAAGCAAAGCTCCAGGGAACCAGGCAGAGGGCCTTCTCGGTAGTGGTGCCCGCCCTGTGGAACGCCCTCCCCTCAGATGTCAAAGCGATCAACAATTACCTGACATTCAGAAGACATCTTAAGGCAGCCCTGTTCAGGGAAGTTTTTAATGTGTGATTTTAGTGTATTTTTGGTTTCTATGGAAGCCGCCCAGAGTGGCTGGGGAAACCCAGCTAGATGGGTGGGGTACAAATAATAAATTATTATTATTATTATTATTATTATTATTATTATTATTATTATTTATCTACTTGCACTTTGAAGTGCTTTCGAACTGCTAGGTTGGCAGGAGCAGGGACCAAGCAACGGGAGCTCACCCCATCACGGGGATTCGAACCCCAACCTTCTGATCGGCAAGTCCTAGGTTCTGTGGTTTAACCCACAGTGCCACCCATGTCCCTAAGAGTTTGTTTAGGCCCATTTTAAAGTTATCCAAGCCAGTGGCCATTGTTATGGCACATCCCATGGTTGCGAATTCCACAATTTTACTTTGCACTATGTGCAGAAACACACCCTCGTGTCTGCCTGAATTTTCCATTTTTCAGTCTCACTGAGTGGCCTCAAGTTCTAATATTATGGGAGAGGGAGAGTCGCTTTTCCTTATTCACTTTCTCCTCACCATGCAGAATCATGTGCACTTCTATTGTGCCCACCATTCTCACCTTTTTGCAAAGCAAAATTATTCTTTTGCAAACAGAAAGGATATATATACTGTATATATTATTTTTCCGCAGGAGAATTCTTCCCTCCAATTGAGAATTTGGGCTGCCCTTTTCGGAAATGCTTCCAGCTCCAAAGCATCCTTTTTGAGGTGTGGCAGCCAGAACTGTACACAGTATTCTGAGTGTGGTCACACGCCACAGATTGGTATAAAGGCATTATGATATTGGCAATTTAGTTTTCATTGCCTTTCCTAATGATCCTCAACATGCAAGAATGCTGTGATGTTTACCTGCACAGCTTTTGCAAGATGAACACAGTGACCATCCACAGGAGTAGTAACTGGCTGATAACACCATCCTTCAAGCTTTGCTATGCTAATTCAGCACCTGTAGCAGTACACACACACACACACACACACACACCCCACATGCTCCATGTGGAGGAGCCCTAACTTGAATAAATCAGTAGGTTTCAGTGTATCCACTTAGGACTCTCTAGGAATCAAGAAGACTATATAGGTAAAGGTAAAGGGACCCCTGACCATTAGGTCCAGTCGTGGCCGACTCTAGGGTTGCGGTGCTCATCTCGCTTTATTGGCCAAGGGAGCCGGCGTACAGCTTCCGGGTCATGCAGCCAGCATGACTAAGCCGCTTCTGGCGAACCAAAGCAGCGCACGGAAACGCTGTTTACCTTCCCGCCGGAGCAGTACCTATTTATCTACTTGCACTTTGATGTGCTTTCGAACTTCTAGGTTGGCAGGAGCAGGGACAGAGCAACGGGAGCTCACCCCATTGCAGGGATTCGAACTGCTGACCTTCTGATCGGCAAGTCCTAGGCTCTGTGGTTTAACCCACAGCGCCACCCGCGTCCCATGCACAGACTATACTTGCTGTATTTTATGGGCTTTTGACCTCGCCTTGACAAATATCCCCCCTCCATCCCATTGTAAAACTTGCACCAGCCTTCCTAAACCTGGTGCAAGGAGTTGTAATCCAAAACATCTGGAAGGCACAAGGTAAGGAAGGCTGCCTTATAAACATCTGCCAACCCATCATGCACCTAATGAACTGGGTTCTAGTTTGCAAAATCTTATGCCACTCTAAACGCCTTAGGCAAGTGTGGGCCTCCAAATGTGGCTGAACTACAATTCCCATCAGCCCTAGCCTGCAAGGCCAATGGCCAAGGGCAATTACAGTTGTAGTTCAGCAGCATCTGGAGGGCCAAAGGTTCCCCACATATGCCTTAGACTTCAGGGTATTGTATGGTGAATGTTCTTATAGCTTTCCTATGTGGTTAGACTTTGAGCACTCAGCGAGCCCTATTGCATAGAGAATGAAGCATTCCATTCAAATAAGTTCTACTAGGAGTCAGAGCAGACCTATTGCAATTAATGGACTTAAGTTAGCCATGCCCATTCCTTTCAATGGGCCTAGGATACAACCCTAAGAATTTTACTGCACGGTGTTTTGGAATTGCAAAGGGGACCTGCTTGCATTGCCTGTGGTTTCTTTTGCTGGTCCTCTGAACACATGAAGAGGTTGTAAGGGAGTGGGGAGAAAGCATTAAGACTGGAGGGTTGGAAAGAGAAGCTCCTAGATTAGCTGGCATGGGAGAAACTCTTGTGTTGAATTTGCCATAGGAACACAGGAAGCTGCCTTATTCTGAGTCCTACAATCGTTCCATCGGGTTCAGTATTATCTACACTGACTGGCAGCAGCTCTCCAGGGCTATTAGTCAGGAAGTCCCTCCCAGCTGTACTTGGAGATGCCATTGTGGAATGAACCTGGAATCTTCTGCATGCCAATCGGATGCACTACCATAGAGCTACAAAGGTCCTTCCCTTAGTCTCATCCAGTGTTTTCCAAACTTGGGTCTCCAGCTGTTTTTGGACTACAACTCCCATCATCCCTAGCTAGCAAGACCAGTGGTCAGGGATGATGGGAATTGTAGTCCAAAAACAGCTGGAGACCCAAGTTTGGGAAACACTGGCTCTTCAATCTCAACTGGATCTTTCCTTCATTCCCCACTGCTTATTTCAGCTCCGAACAATATCTGGCAGTGAAAAGTTCCCCTGCAAGAAGTGCAGACCACTTTGCCCAGGGACAGTCACAGATTTACAGAAGCTGTCCCGGTTTCTGATTTGATCCCGGAATGACCCACTTTTCCTTAGGACGTCCCTATTTTCATCAATGAAATGTTGAAGGGTATGGTAAAGGTAAAGGTAAAGGTACCCCTGCCCGTACGGGCCAGTCTTGACAGACTCTAGGGTTGTGCGCCCATCTCACTCTATAGGCCAGGAGCCAGCGCTGTCCGCAGACACTTCCGGGTCACGTGGCCAGCATGACAAAGCTGCTCTGGCGAGCCAGCGCAGCACACGGAAACACCGTTTACCTTCCCGCTAGTAAGCGGTCCCTATTTATCTACTTGCACCCAAGGGTGCTTTCGAACTGCTAGGTTGGCAGGCGCTGGGACCGAGCAACGGGAGCACACCCCGCCGCGGGGATTCGAACCGCCGACCATGCGATCAGCAAGTCCTAGGCGCTGAGGTTTTACCCACATCGCCACCCGCGTCCCTAAAGGGTATGGTAGGATGACCCTATTTTCACTGGATAAATATTGCAGGGTATAGAGTTATGCAACTTCTGGGCCAAGGAGATAAGTAACTATACATCCTTTAGAAGACATCTGATTAATTGGAAGTCAGTTTTAAATTTCTCCTCTATAAGTTTTATAATTGTGTTCAGTATCAGGAGTATATATGATTATAATTATAATAAATCTTCTTGTATCTTACAGTGTGTGGTTTCTTTGATTTTTCTGTTGTTTGTTTGTTTGTTTGTTTGTTTGTTTGTTTGTTATGTTTGTTTACTTGTATGTACATCTGTTTTCTCATAAATGTTTATTAATTTATTTTAAATTAATAAAGATATAGATATATATTTTTAAAAAGAAGACATCTGAAGGCAGCTCTGAATAGGGAAATTTTAAAATGTTTAATTATGTTTATGTGTTGGAAGCCGCCCAGTGTGGCTGGGGCAACCCAGTCAGATGAATGGGACGATGATGATGATGATAGAATAGCACGTCCCTATTTTCATCGGAGAAGTATTGGAGGGTATGAAAGTGTTGGTTGTTGGTTTTTGTCGTTGCCGTTTTATACCTGTGCCAGCTTTGCCTTGTCCTCTGAAGTTTCCAAAGGCCAAAACATTCCTCCGTGTGTGTGGTGTTTTTTTTTGTTTTTTTGGGGGGGGGGGGAGCTGGCAGGTTGCTCTCCTATACGGGCTCCTCCTCCTCCCGGTTTCCTTTTAATCAGACACTTCAAATGGTAGCCAGGAGATGCATCTGCAAGTACCACTTTCATGTGAGGTGAAGACAGGAGTGCTCATTTTCAGAAGAAAGCATGTTTATGCAAAACATTTTCACAAGGTAGGGGCTACCTGGACATCAAAGGCTACATTTGAAGAGGTGGCCAGCTGGCAGTTAGATATCCGCTCGCCTGACTGCAACACAAACACGAAGGGGGAAAGAGATGGGGGTCTATTGGAGGGTCTTGGAAATCGGGGAGGGGGGAGATGACGGGTTGAAAGAGGAGATTAAAGGCACAGCAGAAGAGGATGAACACGGAATATTTTTAACTAACAGAAAAAAAGTTTTTTGTGCAATTGACAGACGATGAAAGGGAGACAGTGAGGAATTATTAGGACGGAAGATAAGGAAACAGTGGAGATAGGAAATAATTATTTTGTATCTGTCTTTATAAATGAAAATGAAGGGCATTAACTTAAATAGGATTTAGATATTTTTCAGGGACAGAAGGGGATGAATTAGGGAGCGTTCAGATAAGGCCGGAAAATGGTTATTAAAAGGTCGGGGGCCTTTGAAACTGACAAGGCCCCAAAGACCTGACAGAGTCTTTCCAAAACGTATAACAAGCTGCGTAGCAGGAATAAGGCTGTCTCAAGTTTCCAGGGGATGCTCTTAGGAGATTATGGGTTTGAACGATTGAAACAGGGTGATTATTACTGGAACATTCTGTGTCTGGGAGGAAGCAAGAGGGACTGACACACACCTCACACACCCTTTTCCATGAGAAGGAGAGATCAAGTTACTGAGGAGGCCCATTCCAGCTTGAAGCCTCCAGTGCATGAAGGAGCACACAGAGGAAGGAACATCCAGGTGGAAATTGATCTCTAGCCAGTCATGAACATCTGGTGTAGCCTTCAACATTTTTGCTTCTCCTCTTCTCACCTCTCAGCAGCCATTCTGTCTGGTGGAGAGAGAGTACCAAAATGTTTTCTCCGTCCCTTTGGTTGAAAGACCACCTGACATTTGACCGCCCCCATCCTTGGGCTGGTCATTGTAAGAACCACTTGGTGGTTCAGTGCAGGGAGTTTTTGTTTTGTTTTCCTCTTCCCTCCTCACCTCCTTTTCCTTTTATGTCTTTCTTTTAAGATTGTAAACCTGCAGGTAAGGACTAGCATGCTTTTTTAAAAAAGTGTAAATCACTTAGTATATAGTAGGTGTTTTATAAATGATAGGTGGTGGCAATAATAATAATATCTAAGCAGATTTCAAAATAAAAAAGAAATGTGGATAATAAAAATGAAGAAGGCAGTGATGTATAAATGATTACCCCATGGAAGGCCATTAGTAGCCAGTCATGCC
Organism: Podarcis muralis; assembly: GCF_964188315.1. Classification (NCBI taxonomy): domain Eukaryota; kingdom Metazoa; phylum Chordata; class Lepidosauria; order Squamata; family Lacertidae; genus Podarcis; species Podarcis muralis. The sequence continues at coordinate 17,682,554 of NC_135669.1, forward strand.
TGCTGTTCCTGAACTCTTCAAGGTCTTTCACTGTGAACAGAGCCCTCCAACACTGATGCCAGCAGATTCTGAGAGGGTGCGAGAGGGTGCAACCAGACGCCTCCATAGCAAGTGACCAGTGGGGAGGCAAGCTGCACCAGGACAGGCCTTTGGGGCTTGGATGCTGCCTCCTTCTCCTAGAGAGGAGAATGTTCCACATTGGTTGGAAGGGCTTTCCCCTGCATGGGTGGGCAGGCGGCACAGCGTGTTCTTGCTTGGCTCCAGTGGGGGGGGGGGAGTCCTCTTGACCGACGCAGAGCCGTGCTCACCTCTCTCTCTGGGAGAAGGAGGCATCGTCCCAACCCTCAGAATCCTGTGCCTGGGGCCACCACCACCGCAGCCCTGGTCCCACTATGCCAGTGCTTGCAGACAGAGCGGGCAACCTAGACACTAACCCACCATGGCCCTTTCCAGAGCTTTCCCAGGGCCCTGGCCTTCCTGCCCATACAGAGGCCTCCAGCCATTGCAGCTGATGTCTGGCGTTCCAACAGCTGATCCTTCTTAGTCCATCCCCCTGCCTCTCTCGTGGGGCATCTTTGTCTGTCTGTCTCTCTCTCTCTCTCTCTCTCTCTCTCTCTCTCTCTCTCTCTCTCTCTCTTAAGGCGACCAGGAAGGGTTGCCTGGGGTGGGCATGTTCTATATAAAGCTTCCCCCCCCCCAACTTTCTGCTGACAGAAATAGATAATCAACTAATACCTTGAAGGAGGCTGCCTCGCAATCCCTGCCTTGTTGAACAATTCAAAGCTGTTGTTGCTGCTGCTGCTGCCGCTGCCCCCCATCCCGCTTTCTTCCGTCCTAAGCCAGCTTACTACCTGTTTGTGAGCCTTGCCCCTCATTAAGTGCCTGGCGCTTGTGTCCGTGCAGGGAGCTAAATGATGTCTTGGTGTAATCCTCTGCTTAAAACCTAGACGGGCAAAGCTAGCCACACTCCATATGGCTGCTTCTTTTGAGTCAACAGGATCAGCCTCGGAGTAGGTGACTCGGATACTTTTATTTATAATCTCGCCTCACTTCCCACACTCTCTGCTGCCCTGCATTTCACAGATACCCTCGATGCTTGCAGACGGAGCTGCTTATAAATAAATATGCTGCAATGGCAAACGGCTCGGTTACATTCAAACACAGGTGCGTGTCATCCACAGAAAGGCCATGGTGTATGGGGGGCGCTACACTGGGGGCCTGGATTTTCTCAAGCCAAATGGGTTTTCTCAGGACAAATTGGGCTGCACAGACACTTCCAATTCCACATACAGAAGCTGGCCAGACTGGAAGGCAAAACTTTTTTCCAGTTAGATTTTATTGAGTTCCGACATTTTTAACATATACGTAGGATTAAAGCAAGGGACACGGGTGGCGCTGTGGGTTAATTAATCTAGCTGTCCTTTCATTAAGATGGAAAGAGCTCTTTATTTTCCTTCCCATTTCAAAGATAGCAATCACATGTTCATATGCTTCAGAAAAACCCTTTGAGAAAATTAGTTTGTTTATTTATGTATTGGTTTTCAGCCTGCCTTTCAGGGCACAGCCCTCCCCAGACAACTCTCAAAATTAAAGCAACATTAAAAAAAAAATAATTAAGTACCGTACATCAAAAACAGCTCCACCCTCAGTCTAACAGCAGCAGCGGTAGAAAACCCCAGTATGTCACATTTCAGCAGCAAGCGGACTAAAAACAAAATGACCTCTGAGTGGAATCCAGTACAGATTGGTGCCATACATACCTCTGGAGGGAGAGAATTTCAGGGCTTGAGGGGTCACCACTAAAAAGGTCCTGTCCCTGGAAACTGCCAGAAGGATGGCCTTTGAGTGGCAGGCCATGAAAACAGGGACTCTGAACTGAAATAAATCATTCTGCTGAGTTGCTCTGAGATGACCCCATGGGCTATCTTTCGCTCACATTCAAAGCTAGTTCACACCCAGGCAAGCACCTCCCTTGATTAGGACTGATTCACACATGCACATGCTTGACTGCAACAAGAAGTTATGAATGGCGCATGTGAATGGACCATCCACAACCAACAACATGCAAATGTTCACGATGTTGCTAAGCCTGCAGGTCACCGCTGAAACATATACTTTGCACCCAGAAGGTCCCAGGTTCGGTTCCCGGGATCTTCAAAGGAGCAGGTGACATGTAGTAAGGAAGACCTTCACTCCAGATGCAGAAGAGCTGCTGCCAGTCAGTGTAGCCATTACTGGCCTAGATAGACCAATGAAGTGACTCAATGTACAGTGGTACCTCAGGTTACATATGCTTCAGGTTACATATGCTTCAGGTTACATATGCTTCAGGTTACAGACTCTGCTAACCCAGAAATAGTGCTTCAGGTTAAGAACTTTGCTTTAGGATGAGAACAGGAATCGTGCTCTGGCGGCGCGGCAGCAGCAGGAGGCCCCATGAGCTAAAGTGGTGCTTCAGGTTAAGAACAGTTTCAGGTTAAGAACAGACCTCCGGAACGAATTAAGTACTTAACCTGAGGTACCACTGTAAGGGCAAATATCAAGGTTGTGCATGTTGCCTCATCCTTATCCACCACACATAGGCTCCTGCTCACAAGCTTGCAAAGATGGGCTCTGTGGTTATGGCCCCCAACACCCCAGACTCTCACACACTTTCAGTTGTACCCCGTAACTGAAGAAGTGTGCATGCACATGAAAGCTTATACCCAGAACAAACCTAGTTGGTCTCTAAGGTGCTACTGGACAATTTTTTATGAGTATGTGAATTGAATGGGTGGAAGGGGGTGTGGAGGAGAGGCGGAAAGAAGAGCTAATTTGTCCATGGCTAGGGGGCACAATCTGGATGGTTCTGCCAGGGGCGCAAGATCACCTAGCTATGGTTCTGGGTATAAGGCAGCTCCCTGTGTGATTTGAACCAGGAACCATCGCATTCTTGAAGCTCTCTCATTCACAAAGAGGGAAAGATGACGAAACCACAACAGAAGGGATCTGTGAAGCACCGTTTGCAGTGTAGACATGCCCCAAGACTCAGATAAAGGATTTAAGAAGCTGGAGGCTCAGGGGACCAGAGTAAGCTACCGGTAATTGTAGAAATCCTACACCGTCTTCATCCCTTTTCCGTTAACAGGATTACTGAGTGCAAACAACATTAAGGGAGGTGCGCCGCTCGGAGAGGAATTGCCGCATTCGTCCTGGCGATGGCAAGCCGCCGTGCCGGGTACCCAGGCGTGGTCTTAATGAGGCAAAAATAATACCATCTCAGCACTGCAAAGCTCTGCTCAGACCTGCTCTGGGGAGTGTGGGCCCACGTCCCCTTGCCAGATGGCTCGTCATGTCACAACGTGATTGTCTTATGTCATGCAAATGAAAGAGACGCTCTTTAAAAATGCCATCTTTGGGATATCTTGAGGAGGATTCAGGTATGGGGATGTGGTTTCTGTAAGCCAATTATCCAATACAAACAGTTGATGAAGTGGCGTTAAATGTCAGACAAGCTTAAACTGGATTTAATTTTTTTATTTTTATTTTTTTTTAAAGCCACTACATGAAACGTTTATTGCTTTTCGTACATTTAACAGACTCGGTTCTCCTCCCCATCCCCCTGTTTCCTTGCATTTAGCTATTTACGACAGTTTGTAACGTTATACCATTTCCATATGCTGGAACGGCACAAAAATACCAGGGGCACAGCTCTGTATGCTGGCTGAGAGATAGCTGTCCGTTTTTTGTCCCACAAGGCATGAGATAAGATGCTGTCAGAACATCCCAGGCATGCCACCGGTAGAACACTTTGCAGAGCCATTCTACCCGCCCCAAAATTGGGCAGAGTTGTGACTGGGATGTAGATTGAATGGGGGGTGTACTCTCCACCATATCCTTGAAACCCTGGCCACCCCAACACCAGGATTTTACACCAGCCCCAGACTGGGCGCAGGACACTTGCTTCCCATTGCCTTCAACTTACAATTAGTCCTGCTGAGTTCAATAGGTCTTATTTCAGACCCGCCAAGTGTCCCGATTTTCCAGGGACTGTCCCAGATTTGTAGAAGCTGCCCCAGTTTCTGATTTGATCCCAGAATGTCCTGCTTTTCCTTAGGACGTCCCTAGTTCCATCAGAGAAATGTTGGAGGGTATGGAGTTATCTGAAGGTAGCCCTCTATAGGGAAGGGTTTTTAAAAAATGTTTAATGTTTAATTATATTTTTATACATGTTGGGAGCCGCCCTGAGTGGCTGGGGCAACCCAGTCAAGACAAGCGGGATATAAATAGTAGCATCATCATCAACATCGTTATGGAATAGGACGTCTCTATTTCATTGGAGAAATGTTGGAGGGTATGTTATTTCCCTGCCTGCTCCCATTTGTTTTAATGGGTCTTATGCAAGAGATCCAGTTCATGTAATGGCTGATGCCCTTCATTCCTGAAGCACATGGCTGTTTGGTGCTGACCTTTAAAGCCCTAGACAGCCCCAGTCCTGTATACCTGAAGAAGCATCTCCACCCCCATCATTCAGCCTGGACACTGAGGTCCAGCTCCGAGGGCCTTCTGGCAGTTCCCTCCCTGCAAGAATGAGGTTACAGGGAACCAGACAGAGGGCCTTCTTGGTAGTGGTGCCTGCCCTGTGGAACGCCCTCCCAGCAGATGTCAAGGCAATAAGCAATTATCTTACTTTTAAAAGACATCTGAAGGCAGCCCTGTTTAGGGAAGTTTTTAATGTTTAATGCTGTCTTGTGTTTTTAATATTCTGTTGGGAGCTGCCCAGAATGGGCAGGGTATAAATAACAAGTTGTTGTTATTGTTGTTGTTGTTGTTGTTGTTGTTGTTGCTGCTGCTGCTGCTGATAAATGGACTGGTACTCATTCAGAATATCTCATAATGGCCACATTCTTTCCCACAGAAACCGTCAGATCAACACTCCCCTGATGAGTGAAAGAGACCAAAAAATAAAAATGAGAAGCCAGGAGAGGTTTTTGTACCCGCAAGCCTTTGCCACCAGAGTTCAAAAGACCAATCTTTACAGAAAAATAATTCTAAAGGAGAATTTTTGATGTATATTACAGTCTCTTGTGGACGACTAGAGTAGCTGCTGGCGAAATGTGCCGTTATGCAAAGGCAGAGCCCGATTACTTAAAAGTGTCTGCAGCTCTTTGATTAAGCCGTGTGTGTTTTATTTTATTTTTTCCCCCGTATGACACAATCACAGACCAACATGGAAAATATCTCGCCATTATTGCTGGGCAATGAGAATCCCTCTTTTTCCTGGAGAGTGTAACTAGATCCTTTCAAAAACAAAGAGGGAGGCATCTCTCTTTTTTTGTGAGCCGCTGCCTGCATATTAAAAGCATAATTTAAAACGCTCTACGTGCAATTGGGATATCGAAACAGAGATTGGGAGTTAGCAGTGTTTTAAAGAGTCAGTGTGGTGTAGTGGTTAAGAGCAGTAGATTTGTAATCTGGGGAACCGGGTTCGCGTCTCCGCTCCTCCACATGCAGCTGCTGGGTGACCTTGGGCTAGTCACACTTCCTTGAAGTCTCTCAGCCCCACTCACCTCACAGAGTGTTTGTTGTGGGGGAGGAAGGGAAAGGAGATTGTTTGAGACTCCTTCAGGTAGTGATAAAGCGGGATATCAAATCCAAACTCTTCTTCTTGCTTCTTCTGCACTGGAGGTCCACAAGCCTTGGGATTCACCAGGATACCAAAGTTTGGAGCCTCCAGGAGCGTGGCCTGACTTGCCTCCTCCACCCTGGACCCCATTTTTGCTGCATAATATAAAAAAATAAGAAGAGTTTGGTCACTGGGTTAGGCCACAGTGGCCAACCAGATGCCTGTTATAGGAAGCCTGCAAGCAAGACCAGAGTGTGAGAGCAGCACTCTCTCACACTTGTCATTCTCAACAACTGGTCTTTAGAGGCTTCCTGCCTCCAGCAGTGGTGGTAGAACATAGCTTTCTCCGCCATGGATTTGTCCAGTCCTCTACAGCCAATCCAGTTATCGGCCATCACTGTATCTTCTGCAAGCAAAGTCCATAGTTTAACACTGGGCTGTGAGAAGAAGTCCTTTCTTTCGTTTGCCCTGAATCTTGCAACATTCAGCTTTGCTGCATGAAGCTGTGGTTCTAGGCTTCAGGGAACTAGAACCCTATACTAGAGTTCATGGGTTCTGATCAAGGCCGGATTTAGGTTTGATGAGGCCCCAAGCTACTGAAGGTAATGGGACCCTTTCTATGTCCAGCTGTCCTTTGTCAACAACAAATTGCTGCTGTTTTGTGTGTTGAATATATGCTATACTGCAATTTATAGACCTAATAGGTCCATACACTGTTGCTGTATGTAGGCTTTATTTTATTTGTTTTTTATCTTATATTTTGGAAATGTACATCCAGGGTTTTTTTCCTTTAATTTTTTTAAGGGGCCCCCAAGAGAGTGGGGCCCTAAGCTATAGCTTGTTTAGCTTATATGTAAATCCGGCACTGGTTCTGATGTTCCGGAAGAGGGAGAAGAAGAAAAAGGATCTTTTTATTTTGATTTGATTTTGCAAGTACAAAATTTTAACAAACCAAATGTGTCTCCATATATAGAGATTTCTCTGAATCTCACGACTTTCCCCCACCCACTCCGTGGGTCTTATTCTCAACTTTTATAACTGCATATTATTCCATGATCTATATTTTTTATATCAATCCATATTATCCGTGGTATTTGTTACATTACAAGCGAGATTAAAATCCTGCTAATGTTTCCATCTGCTTGCAGTTGTCTCCTAAGTAACTTATAATTTTTTTCCATTTTTTAAAAAAGTTTTTGTCTTCTGGGATCCCGAGTTTTCCAGCCAGCTTGGCCATTTCAGCATTGTCCATCAGCTTAACTTGCCATTCCTCTCTGGTAGGGACTTAATCTTCTTTCCATCTCTGGGCTAATAGCACCCAAGCGGCTGTTGTCCCATGAATAAAAAGTCTTTTCTGATCCTTTGAGGTGCCGGTGCCTATAATTCCGAATAAAAACACTTCCGGTTGTTTGTTTTTTTAAACAAAGGTTATTTTAAGTATTTTTTAAAATTTCAGTATATATCATCTCCCAGACACACTTTCTGCCACCGTACATAGTAATAGTAGTAGTAGTAGTAGTAGTAGTAATTATTATTATTATTATTATTATTATTATTATTATTATTATTATTATTAATTTATTTATTTATACCTCGCCCATCTGGCTGGGTTTCCCCAGCCACTCTGGGCAGCTTCCAAATTTTTTTTAAAAAACAGTTATGCATCAAACATTAAAATCTTCCCTAAAGAGGGCTGCCTTCAGATGTCTTCTAAAAGTCTGGTAGTTGTTGTTCTCTTTGACATCTGGTGGGAGGGTGTTCCACAGGGCTGGTGCCACCACCAAGAAGGCCCTCTTGCACATCTCTATCATGTACCTCCCCTTATTCTGCCTTGTTCTAAGTTAAAAGGCCCCAAATTCTGTAACCTTTTCTCAGAGGGGAATTGCTCCAGCCCCTTGATAAGGCTGTCCAGAGGGTGGTGAATCACAAGTGGTGTAGAATGTCAAAGTCTCCAGGACTTCCACAAAAGACATTCTAGCACCTAGGGTAATGTGCTATTGGATACTGAGGGTTGCTTTCAGGCATAGAAGGTGGAAAGCCCTTATGATGATCTAGAAGGAGGAGGCATGAGGACACTTACACACACACACACCCGAGAACATACCAGCAAATGACACTGATTTCCATATGCAAGTTTATATTATAGATGCAGATTAAGAAATGTTTTCTGTTGTAAGACCAAACCATGGTTTATTTTTTGGATCTGAACCAATGTCAGCTCACGAACCATGATTCCAAAGGGGTTGCCAAGCCAGTACATCCAACCATTGTGTGATGGTGATTTGCAAACCATATTTTGCACTAGCTGTGGTGTTCCTGTTACATCTGAAAACCACAAACCATTGTTAGGCCACCACAGTGTGTTGCTTTACCTCGGTGGACAGCTGCTGTCACATAGAGATAGAAAACAATAGTGGACACACAGCTCCTTTGTACATACAGTATGGAAGCACAAACCATGGTTTGAGTCCATAAATATGGTTCATGCCAATCAGGTTTTGGCCCGATACAGTGGTGCCCCGCAAGACGAATGCCTCACAAGGTGAAAAACTCGCTAGACGAAAGGGTTTTCCATTTTTTGAGTTGTTCCGCAAGACGAATTTCCCTATGGGCTTGCTTCGCAAGACGAAACGTCTTGCGAGTTCTTGCGAATTTGTTTCCTTTTTCTTAAAGCCGCTAAGCCGCTAATAGCCGTGCTTCGCAAGATGAAAAAACCGCAAGACGAAGAGACTCGCGGAACGGATTAATTTCGTCTTGCGAGGCACCACTGTATACAAGTCACAGTGTGTAGCTTTAGGGCAAGTCAGTGGTGGAGGAAGTGGGGTGCGGGCCGCCACTGAGGGGTGTATGTGACAAAATGACAAAAATATGAGTTTTTAAAAATAATAATAATAAAATTGGGCTCATGAAACTTTTTAGTTCAGTCAAGAAACGTAATGAAATGCAGCTAGCACTGGGCACCAAACCACAGGGGACAGCATTTACCACGGGGCCTACAGTGTGTCTGAGCCATGCGTCTCTCTTGGGATTGATGTGGTGGCTTGGGTACCTGCAGGCTCCATGTTGCCTGAAACAGCAGCGTGGGACTTGCATCTGCCCACCTCCTCTGCCTCAGCCGCCCCACAGCTGAGGGGGAGGCTCCACACAGCGTGCCCGGCCCCATGGGCGGCTCGCCCCGCCCCCGGCTGCAGGACGCACGCGCTGCACCGGGTACCCAAGCAGCTAGCTACGCCACTGGGGCAAGTAAGGCATCTCAGTTTTTCCATTTGCAAAGAAGAAATAATAGTGGCCCTCCCGTCACACCAGTGATTTGACGGTAATAAGGAATATAAAGTGTTTTTCTCCTAAAGTAAAAGAACAATATAGTTGGAAGAGGGAAGATGAGAGTAAATTTTTATTATCGTCATCATTATTCTACCCTTCATGCAAAGATCCCAGAGCAGGTTACAACATTAAACTACAATATTAAAAACCGTTTAAAGCAACCTACAATAACAAAAAAATAAGGTGGATCCTAAAAATACACATCTCAAGCGTCAAAAGCCAGGGTAAAGAGATGCGCTTTCTGCATTCGCTGGAAGCTGTGCCAGACACACTTCTGCAAGGGGGGACAACAGGGACGACTGCATAAAACGCCCTCTCATGGGTTGCCCCTGCCTAAGCCTCTGAGGGCAGAGAAACTACTAAGAGGGCACTTTCTGCCAATCGCAGCAGCAAAGAGAGTCTGTATGGGAGGAGGCAGTCCTTGCAGATAAATGTGAATTAGCCTTTAGCAGCTGAGATGTTTCATACTGTAGACTAAGACAATGCCCATCCAACAGACCTGTCAATCCATCACCAATAAATGTAAAATGTGTCCCTTCAGGCAAGACCCAGAAAATCACCCTGGCCTTGGAGCCCAGCCTGGAGGTCAGCACATCCTGGCTCTGTTCATCACCTGCCAGTTGACTCTCCTATCTCCTGTGTGCAAGAGGCAGTGAGGACATCTTAATTGCAGTTCCTGGCTGCCTCTCTCCTTCCCTCCGCCCCTCCCTACATTGCTTCTGCCACTCAGTCCGCTATCCAACTTGGCTGAGATAGGCAAGGGACATGGCACTCCGGATAAGTGTATTAGCAATATGTAATCTAGGCTGATAAGGCTGAGCGTGCCACTCTGTGCGAAAGCTGTCAAACCATATCCCCCAGGATGGGCAAACGGCAGCAGATTACGAGAACTTCGGAAACTCAAACTTGGAGAGAGCTGAGCTTTCCCACACAGTTCCGCTTGCTTCGAAACAGGCTCTGGGCGCCTCACCCTCCCGTTGACAGCTGCAGGGCTTGTTTAGATAGTAATTATCCTCCATTTGTGCTATAACACTTTCACATATGCTCCCATTGCTCCTCCAGTCCCTGTTTTCTGGTACTGATCCCTGGTAAATTATTGCCCTTATCCGCCCCCCTTTAGGAAACCGAGGAGAGTATATTTTGGAGAGGCCTTGTTAAGATTTTGTCCACATGAGCTAAACGCGTTGTCGGCTGTTCAGGATTTAAGCCCATCCTCGCCAAGATCTTCAGAGGAGATGGCATGGAAACATGGGGTCATCACCCCATGAGGGCATGTCTCTGTCAATGCAGGCACATGAGCACATGAAGACAGAGGTGCCACATTAGTGCACAGGTGCGTGACTCACCTTTTCACACGCTCCCACTTTTGAGCTCTATTTGGAATAGTCAATGGATTCTTCAGTCCGGTTAAGATGGCGTCAGTTCAGAAAGCTGGCTGCAGAACCTCCGCAGATCACATCAAGTTTTAATTGGTTTGAACCAATTGTTTTATCAGCCTTTTATAACTATGAGCCAGGATGGCTAGTTGAATGCTTCTGAATACCAAATACAGTGGTACCTCGTGTTAAGAACTTAATTCATTCCGGAGGTCTGTTCTTAACCTGAAACTGTTCTTAACCTGAGGTACCACTTTAGCTAATGTTGTCTCCCACTGCTGCCACGCCGCCGCCACATGATTTCTGTTCTCTTTTTAAATATATATATATATTTATTAAGGGTTTAATAGTTACAGAATAAAGAAAGAAAAACAAAAAACAATAAAAAGTTCACAATACATCAAAAATAAAAGGAAACAACTAAAAACAACACAGCGAAACAACAAGAGAAACAAAAACATTTAAAAACGCATCCAGTATCTCTATATCTCTACCTTTCATTTACTTATATCGTCGACTTCCTCGCACCTCCCTTTTTTGTATTCTTGTTCAATTAGCTATTTCAGCAAATCCTTTCCATCTTTCTTAATTTTTGTTGTATAATTTATCTTATCACAATCTAACCTTAAATTTCCACTTTGACCCATTAACAATCCATTTTTACTTAATTATTTATGGTATTTCTGCTAGAGCCATATAACTTCATTCCAGCATCCTTCTAACATTCATTAATTTTACAATATTTCTGTAAATAAACTTTAATTTTTTTCCGCTCTTCTTCCACCGACTCTTCTCCCTGGTCACGGATTCTGCCAGTCATTTCCACCAACTCCATGTAGTCCATCAGCTTCATCTGCCATTCTTCCCAGGTGGGTACACATGATTTCTGTTCTCATCCTGAAGCAAGGTTCTTAACCCGAGGTGCTATTTTTGGGTTAGCGGATTCTGTAACCTGAAGCGTCTGTAACCCGAAGCGTCTGTAACCCGAGGTACTACTGTTTATGCATGTGATTCACACCTGGAGTGTGATTTTGATGGGAAGCAGAATTTCACTGGCTGACTCAAGCTGTATGCATTGAAGCAAAGGTGAGAATTAGGTGTCTGTGCATGTACATGTCTGGAACCTTCCATGCAGTTGAGATCCATGATTGATCAATGTTTCAGGTGCTGCCGAAGCATCTGTTCACATAAAGGCGGCAGTTGTTCATGGGTCCTGCTTGTGGGCTTCCCAAAAGGCACCTAGCTAGCCACACCATGAAAGAGTATTCTGGGCTAGCAGGGGGCCCTTTGGCCTGATCCAAGTGCAGCCAGGCTCTTCTGATGTTCATTTGTTAGCCATCGATAACATATGGCAGGGCAACTGTGTTTTTCTAATATACCCTTAATCGACAGCAAAAAGGCTGTCTTGGCTTTTAAATTGGCAGAGGATGGGTTGTTGCAAAGAAAACTAATAAAGCGTAACAGCTGGAGGAGAGCCTGCAGTCAAGAGGGGGTAGTGGGTGGCAAGAGCCTTTGGATGTTGCAAGCATTTTTTTCTCCCTCGATCTGTGAAACATTGGACTATGCTCACATCTACAACATTTGGAGCACATTTAAAGCACATGGCTTCCTCTAAAAGAAACCTGGGAATTGCAGTTTGTTAAAGGTGCTGGGGAGTATAGCTCTGTGACGGCGTAAACCACATTTCCCAGGTTACTTTGGGGGAGAAAACACCTGGGAGCTTTTGTGAAAATGATTACTTACAGATCAAGAAAGGGCAATTGAGATGCAATAGCCAGCACATATTAAGTCAGGGTGGGAATGTCTCCAGCCAAGGCCTCTGTCAAGCACCCCCAGGGGTTTTGTTGTTGTTTAGTCGTTTAGTCGTGTCCGACTCTTTGTGACCCCATGGACCAGAGCACACCAGGCACTCCTGTCTTCCACTGCCTCCCGCAGTTTGGTCAAACTCATGCTGGTAGCTTCAAGAACACTGTCCAACCATCACATCCTCTGTCGTCCCCTTCTCCTTGTGTCTTCCATCTTTCCCAACATCAGGGTCTTCTCCAGGGAGTCTTCTCTTCTCATGAGGTGGCCAAAGTACTGGAGCCTCAGCTTCACGATCTGTCCTTCCAGTGAGCACTCAGGGCTGATTTCCTTAAGAATGGATGCATTTGATCTTCTTGCAGTCCATGGGACTCTCAAGAGTCTTCTCCAGCACCATAATTCAAAAGCATCAATTCTTCGGCGATCAGCCTTCTTTATGGTCCAGCTCTCACTTCCATATATCACTACTGGGAAAACCATAGCTTTTACTATATCTATGGCAAATGGCTGCAAAAGGGCTGCTCTCTCCTGTGCTGAGGCACCACGTATGCGTGAGGTCAGCCCAGAGCTGTCCAGAGGCAGGTGCTGAAGTTCCTTGTTCAGCCATTGTCAGGTGACTCAAATGGGCCAATAGGATATGAACATACATCCCCCACCCCACCCCACGCACAGGAGCAGCAGTACATAGTAATAGCACTCAATTTATTAGGATCACTTGACAGTCACAGAGCAGATGTTTATAGAATAAATTCAATTGGCAAAACGCACTGAGCTTTAACAAAGGATTGTCAGCCAGCTGAACTGCAACCTTTAGCTTTTAATTAGAACTGCAAGAATCTTGAAGAAGAAGAAAAAGTGTTACCATTTAAAGCGCTAGTGTGAAGGAGAAAACCCCCGTCAAAGAAAAAGAAAAAGAAGCCGCAACCAGATTTTGCTTGGTTGTTTTCCTCATTCTTTCGCTTGCTCTAGGTTAATCCATCACAAGCAGTAGGGAAACTTGAAAGCCTCTTTATCACCTCATACACTTGTGGGAGCAAGTGTGAATTACCCTGGCGCTCTGGGCAGATGACATCATTGCTCCTGGTCCTGGGGGCAGGGAGGGAATCCCAGAGCTGTTCTCTCCTGTATATCTGTTCCATTGCACCACTGTTCTAAATGGCCCTTCCTGATAACACCAAGGCCAAATCAGTTTCAAGGGCTCCTTGACCACTTAATATATTCAAGCCCTTGCTAATCAACTGGGGCCTCCCCTCTACAACCAAGATCTCTGCCACAAAATAAAGATGACCCCCCCCATGCTCACCATGTTTCAGCAAGTCCAGTCATACCAGTACGTGTTTGGGACGGGGGCAAAGGCTTCTCACAATCCACACCACCAGCTGCTAGGCAGCCTCCTGGACTTGGCAAGGAGCCAGCCAGCTTGTTCATTATGAATGTGCGATAATACTCCAGCCTACCCTCCGACAGCTATATTGCTTTTGCAAGGCTGACAGCAGTAATAGCTTGCTCTTGCCAGTTGACTAAGCAGATCTGACTCAGGAGGCAGGGATGAGCTGAATCAAGGTGCCTTCCATCTCCTACCAAGCCTACTGGTGCCCAGGAGGTTTCCTCCAAATGGAGGCTTATTATTTTTATTTAAAGCTGTACATGTATGAGCCAGTCGGCTTAACAGGGATTGCTTTCCTAACACTTCTCTCTCTCTCTCTCTCTCTCTCTCTCTCTCTTTTTTAAGGAAAGGCATGTTCTGTGGCACCACACGGAAGTGGGATTGAATTGAATCAAATTGAGCCAGATTGTAGGTTTCCCTTTGCCTTGCTTGTGACTTTCTCCAGATCCTTCACGGTGCTTGCCCTGAAACAACTGTCTTCATATGACACCTTGACGCATTTGTTCCATCTGTGGGTTTTGTGAAGTTTCTCTAAGGCGCCTTAATCTTGATGAGCAATGGCCAGCCAGTTGCAGCAAAGCTTGACTCATGGAAGCCTAGTCAGCTCATGGCTGTTTCTGAAGGCACCATCCCAGTAATACTCCTGATTCTGCTTCCTCCAGTAGCAAGAGCCCTATTAGTGGAAATGCAGCAGGGAAGACATTAAAGGCGATAGTCTTTCCTTGGTATAGAGATGTAGACAAGGTTGGGCATGGGCAGAAGGTGTGAGCCAAGAACTAGGAGTTGCAGGACAAACCACAAATTAGGGCCAAAGGAGAAACCAAGAGGTTGAGGAGACAGCTGGAAATCAAGATGCAAGAGTAGCCAAAGCTGCAGGAATGGGCCAGAGCTCTGGAAGATGGTGTTGGCAGAACAAGTCTCAACCGGGACTGAATCCAATAGCCAGCCTAGGTGGGTTGAGCTAGCCTAGGGCTGGATGAGAAGCTGCCACCTGCAGGTCAAAGGTTCCCCAGATGAGAGCGCTGTACAAAAATCCAGCAGATCCTTGTAGATGCTTACAGAGTTCTCACCGTCTCCATTTCTCACTTGAAAGGACTGTGGCTCAGTGAGAGAATATCTGGGTTCAGGTTCAAACCCTGGTGTCTCTAGGTATGGCTAGGAACTCCTTTCTGAAACGCTGGAGAGCCACTGTCTGTCAGTGTAGACAATACTTAGCTAGATAGACCAATGAACTCACTCAGTATTCAGCAGCTTCCTGTGTTCCTAGGAACTGAATTCACTGGTCTTGTTTCAGAGTATCTCCAATGCATGAGCAAACTGCTGGTCTTCCATGCTTGATCTCCAGATCTCTGTGTACAAGTAGTTGCCATGACTTTTCACTTCTTGCTGTTCAGCTGTGTCTTTTCCCCCCATGCAGGTTGCTACTAATCCAGACACAAGCATGCACTGTGTACATTGAAGGGACACAGTGCAAAACGGAATTGTGATGCTAAGGTCGTTTTCTGCATTGTGCTCCATCGGTGTGCCCCAAGAGACAAATTGCGTTGAAAACCTGATGGATGGTTGTTCAAACGAAAGGAACAGACTGAAAGCCAAAGCAAACTGAGCAATTAATTTGAGAAAATGTGGTGTGTTAAATTGGAAGGAAGGTGGCATGAGACTCAAGTCACCCCATTTGGTATCAAGCTGGCTGGTTTGGCTTTGCCATCACATTCTCACCCATCTTGCTAGTCTGTGTGGCGGTTCGACTTCACCCCTGGAGGCACACTCCATTGTCTCTCGAGATAGACAGTCCCCATCAACAACAACGTCAGAATGGGAACCAGCAGAGCAGAGCTTTTCATGTTGGCGGCACACTTTTTAGACATGCATCATTTTGCGACACAGTAATTCAGTTTTACTAGCAAGCCGGAGGTTAAAGTAACCTCTCTCCAGCCCCGGGAGGAACACAGGGAGTGTTCACACAATACACCTACACACTGCAGCCGACACAGTAATGTCTCATGACACCCAGTTTGGAAAGCTCTGCAGCAGAGAATGGGGACTGCTTCCAAGTGTTAAGTCTTTGCCTAAATAAATAAATAAATACCATTAAATGCAAATGTTCTAGAGCTTGGGAAAGTTCTGGAGCAAGTAAACCTCTGAAAGTTTTTTTCTCAGTTGGCTTATTTGCTGAAATACCGCCTTATTCCTAAATTCTACATACTATGATCACAAAACCACATGCTCTGTGTACTTTTGTTTCAGGAAATTCTGTGCCCAGGCAAATCCAAATTCTGAAATGGAGATGATTTCCCATTCTGCACTGTGTACAATAATAGTAGTAATAAGACAATCAGAGGGCTTATTTGGTTATCATTTCTGGCTGCTGATATCTCACCACACATTTTTCAAGCAGATGTTCTTCAGCACTGAGGAGTAGAAACTTGGTCATTCTTTTTTTAAAAATTGAAAAATTGCGATTCTCTAGTGGAAATGATTCTCCCTCCATACTGTGGTTGAATCATGGCACACGCAGATGATGGATTCAAGCAGACGTGGGGCATGGATGATAATTCATATTTATTTTTTGTCTTAGGGCTAGAAAGTGCATGATATTCAAGGCCAGGGGAGCAAGTGTTTCTCTTGGGCGGTGATGTGCAAAGTTTCCCACCAACATTTTAAAGCTTTTTTTTTTAATTTAAAAACAACAGCAGCAATTAAAACAATCTTTCTGAAGCCTTATTTGCAGTGTTTCTTCTACACTATCTGCCTCTCTCTGCCGTTTACTACTCAGAACCAACCCTTGATAGAGCAATTGATATTTGCATGCGATGACATGTTATTATTTTCCCTTCTAAATGACAGTGATCTCCGAAATTGGCGGCTGAAGACATTTTTGTTGAACTTTTTAAAATGACATGATATTTTCCATTTGCTCTAACTGGGTGCAGAACTGCAGGCAGAGGAGCCGGGAGACGAGCCAGTGACATGCAGGAATGATTGATAGTTTGAAAGCAGGTAAAAATATCTCTGAGAGATTATTTTTCCCCAAAGTCTTCGAATTGTATTAATATTGTAAAACTATGAAGCAGAGTGATGGGCAAGCAGGAGAGCAGAGTGTCAGTGGGATCTTATTATGCCAGGAGAAAGCCGCCCGCTCTTGCAGGTGAGACTGCAGCAGAAGCCCCTCGACTGCACCCTAGCGGAACCAGTGGGTCACCTGGGTACTCAGAGCATCTCCTGCACAAGAATGGCAAAACAGCACCAGAATTCAAACCGCTTGCTCTGCCCATGCAAGAAAAGCTGCCCTCTCAGCCCATTCACAAAGGGTGCTTTCATACGTTAAAGGTAAAAGGTAAAGGGACCCCTGACCGTTAGGTCCAGTTGTGACCGACTCTGGGGTTGCGGCGCTCCTCTCACTTTATTGGCCAAGGGAGCCAGAGTACAGCTTCAGGGTCATGTGGCCAGCGTGACTAAGCCGCTTCTGGTGAACCAGAGCAGCACACGGAAACACCGTTTACCTTCCCACCAGAGTGGTACCTATTTATCTAATTGCACTTCGATGTGCTTTCGAACTGCTAGGTTGGCAGAAGCAGGGACCGAGCAACGGGAGCTCACCCTGTCACGGGGATTCGAACCGCCGACCTTCTGATCGGCAAGTCCTAGGCTCTGTGGTTTAACCCACAGCGCCACCCGCGTCCCCTTTCACACATTATCACGCCAGGCACACATTACACCACAGCAAACCTGGATTTGCTACTGAATGCATCCTCAGCAGGGAGCCCCAGCTAATCCTGGCTCACCAATGAAGGAACCTGTGCAATGTTGCACATACCTCTTGCATTCACCTACTTGTAGTGTTTTCAGGAGCACATGCAGGTGCACAAGTGAAACATAATGTGTGTGTGACAAAGCCCACCCAAAGAGCCTTGAGCAGAGGGGCAGAGATGCCAGCACTCCATCCAAAGTCTACTGGAAATCAATGGAAAGCCTCCCATTGACCTCAGTAAGTGCTGGGATGATGCCAAAATACTTTAATCAGGGAAAGGGGGATGAGAACGCAGCTCTATTATTCTGTCAATAAGAATCTTTTCCTTCTGGCTTTTAAAATCTCAGGCAGGTAAATAATGAACCTTCAATACTTGACTACCTTTCATGAAATGACTCACTGCTTGGAGGGTTCTGGTATTCGTCAGCACCAGCACCCCTACCTGAGTGACAGGGAGCTGGACCCCCATCATGATTTGGGTCCTGGGTCCAGCCTGCGGTGACCTCATCTAGCTATAAGGTAAAGGTAAAGGGACCCCTGACCATTAGGTCCAGTCGTGGCCGACTCTGGGGTTGCGGTGCTCATCTCACTTTATTGGCCAAGGGAGCCGGCGTACAGCTTCCGGGTCATGTGGTCAGCATGACTAAGCCACTTCTGGCAAACCAGAGCAGCGCACGGAAACGCCTTTTACCTTCCCACCAGAGCAGTACCTATTTATCTACTTGTACTTTGACGTGCTTTCGAACTGCTAGGTTGGCAGGAGCAGGGACCGAGCAACGGGAGCTCACCCCGTCACGGGGATTCGAACCGCTGACCTTCTGATCGGCAAGTCCTAGGCTCTGTGGTTTAACCCACAGTGCCACTAGCTATAGCCTGCTGTAAACAGAATCTAACTCAAAGCAATCTACAACCCCAGCATTACCTTGACTCTTGAGTCAGGCCATTGGTTCATGTAGCCCTATAACTCCAGCAGCAAACAACGTGATACTCTCCATAAATGGCTTGGCCATTGTCCCTGGAGACCAGGGCTGGAGACCATGGGAGCTGCAGTACAACAACTTCTGAAGGGCACCCTGTTGACTACCCCCAATTAACTCCTTTTGGCAGCTGCACTCCAGGAACGGACCTTCCCCAACCAATCACCAACATCATTGCATTTCTGTTTACTTTGAGATGGCCGTGGTTGGATCTCCAGCCTTCTGCATGAAAACCATGCACTCTGCTGCAGAATCTTCCTGCTATGAGTGGAGGAGATATTAAGGAGTGGAGGAATCCTTTATGTCCCCACTAAGCAATAACTACATTAAGTAGGGTTGCCGCCTGTCCTGTATAATACAGGATTTTCTCATATTATAGCATAAAATGCTATGCCTTGTATTTATACAGTTTTGTCTTGTTTTTCAGTTCTCTCTCTCTCTCTCTCTCCAACGTTAGGGGTCCTCTCCAAATGCATGTGTTCAAAAGGGTGTATCAAAGGTCATGTATTTAAGCTCTGGGTAGCCAAGCAAAGTTAGATATCCAAATTCATGTGTATATGTGTGCACACATGTGTGCGTTTGTGACAAAATCCAGAGGGAACATTCTGTTAGGCCAGTGGCGTAGCATGGGTTGTCAGCACCCGGGGCAAGGCAAGTAATTTGCGCCCCCTCTGCCCTAGGGGCAGAGAGCTGCGAGTGCGAGCGCCCCCCCCAGATGTTGCGCCCGGTGCGGCTGGCCCCCCGCCTGCACCCCCCACGCTACGCCACTGTGTTAGGCTGCAATAGATTGTAATGGATTGCTTTGAAGTCACATCAGCACCAGAATTTATTTTTAAAAAATCACCAACCACCCCAACCATCTTGCTCCGCCTTGTCCTGTATTTTGCCAGAACAAAGGTGGCAACCCTAATTAAGAGGGGAGGAGACCCAGTAAGAAGGCACCCTCCAAGCACTTACTCATCTCTGTCTTTAAACCAGTGAGGTTCTTTGTTCCCACAACAGGAAAAAAACACCTTTATGTCTAAGATACTGCTCATGCCAGAGGAGTCTCTAAGAGATAAGTGGAACGGCAGCCCGCCTGTAACAAAAGAAAGTCATTGCAATACCTTTAACTACTTCTGTAACCGATCCTAACCACGATAAATATCTGCTGCAATTAATAGCCAATTGGTGTTTAATTAATGAAGAGATAACATCAGAGGTACAGGACATTGTTACCGGATAATGGTCTCCAGCAGCCATTACACCCGATCTGTCCTACTAAATCAGAATTAAGTGCAACGTTATGTATATTTGGAACACTTAGGATGTAAAGCGTCACCCTCCTGGCTGCCATGTGCTGGCTGGCCTCGAGCCCACCTTATTAGTGAGGTGTTTTCAGGACAAGCTGGTTGCACGTAGGCAGCATGTGCAGCAGTTTTGCTGAGAAGGTGTCGGGAGGAGAGGCTGGGCTGGGTTGAGAAGACTCATAGAACTGTCGAGTTGGAAAGGGACCCTGAGAGTTATCTAGTCCAACCCCCTGCAGTGCAGAAATCTCAGCTAAAGCATCCATGACAGGTGGCCATCCCACCTCTGCTTAAAAACCTCCAAGGAAGGAGATTCGTCATCACTCTGCAGGTGATTCTCTGGGCTGGCCTGAGCCATTGTTTTGTTGGTTGGTTGGTTTACTTACTATTATTTCATTATTATTTTACACCACTTGATTGTAAAAAACAAACAAACCTCAAAGTGGTTTATGAAAAGATAAAACAATAAAAGCAAGAACAATTTTCAGCCCTACTTTAAAACTTACACAAGTTAAAATTACAGTGGTACCTCTGGTTGCGAACGGGATCCATTCTGGAGGTCCGTTCGCAACATGAAAAGCCTGCAACCTGAAGCGCCGTATCTGCGCAAGTGCGTGGCACGATTTAGCATTTCTGCGCATGTGCAAGCAGTGAAACCCGGAAGTAACCCTTTCCAGTACTTCCGGGTCACCATGGGACGCAACGTGAAAAAACGTAACATGAAGCAAACGTAACATGAGGTATGATTTCTATGCATCTGGAGAGGATCATCTAAGCAAGAATGTTTTCAGCTGGTGACAAAAGGAATACAGTGAAGGAGCCTGCTTAACATCAGTAGGCAAGGAATTCATCATCATCATCATCATAATACCCCACCCATCTGGCTGGGTTTCCCCAGTCACTCTGGCCGGCTCCCAACAGAATAATAAAAAGATCAAACATTAAAAACTTCCCTAATCAGGGCTGCTTTCAGATGTCTTCTACATGTCAGGTAGTTGTTTATTTCTATAACATCTGATGGGAGGGCACTCCATAGGGTGGGTGCCACTACCAAGAAGGCCCTTGGTGTAATGAGGTCTGTTGTCTGCCGGCTTTTCTTCCCGTGGTCCTTACTGGAACTGGATCCTCTTGACATTCCTGGGGAAACAGGGAACTCAGAAATTCCCACCTTGGCTTTGATGAACATGGTGTGCAGGGAACCTCAGTACAGGGAACCTCAGTCGCAAGCTCAGTATGATTCAGTGAATAGGATCTTAGGTGGTCTGGGGAAGCCCCTTCCTTGCCCAAGGCTCCTGAGAAAAATTGCCAGTCAAAGCTGCACTAGATGGACTGGTGTCCTGATTCAGTGCCAGGCACCTTCAGTTCTTTTTTTTATAGTCCCAGCATTCTTATCAGCCAGAAGCATCTAGGCCAGCCCGTGGGTGACATTTATGCTGATCCTTTATAAATCCATCTCAGGCTTTCCTCTATATATAGATTTCTGCAGCCCACCCCCTCTAAAACCCATCACATTACACAGCTTTAGCCGGACCCAAATCTAATTATCCTCAGTGTAGGGGAGGGCAAGAAGCTGCCTTCGCATTTCATCATCTGTACCCCTCCGTGGGAATCTGGATGGATGATTGCCGCCGAGCCCCTGGAAGTGAGTGACTTCTTGGGAACCAAACTCCAGACTCCAGAGCTTTCCACACACTTCTGTTTATCTCTCTCTCTTTTTCTCTCTCTCTCCTCCTCGCCTCCACCCCAAACTTCCATTTGCTGTGCTGGGGGACCTACTGTGCATCGTTTTATTACTGCTTTCAGTTCAGCTCTGCAGCAGCGCTGGAGAAATAATGTCGCCGTATCTCTGCTCCATATGCTCTGCGAAGCTGACAACCAGAACAACCTTTCCCTTTGTTTGCTCTGCTTACTTCCAGCATTATAAAGTCCCAGAAAGAGTCACAGGTGCTTATTCCCCTAATGCCGCCACCCCCATCCTTCCCATCTTGGGTTCCTCTACAGAATGTGCAGGCCTTGGCGGCAGACGATGCCGTGTGCATTTCACACAAAGGGAGGAAACACAATTCTGCATGATGCTGGAGGACAACGCGAAGCGTCCTTTATTGTGGGGCGTATTTATAGAACAGGCATTTAACGCAATGGCCAGGAATCCCATTGAAAAGCAGGTGCCTTTTGGACTCTCCGGAATATTATGGGCTGCTGCTGGTTTCATTTAGAGCCTATTTTCCCTTGTATAGATGGCTGCATTTGGGGGCTGGCAACAACTTCATATTTTGCATTATTTTTACCAACTCGACTTCAGCTTAAAATAGGGGTGGAGATGCACTCAGCCTTCTTAAAACGAGGATGCACTTTCCGAGCCATGTTAATGGTGGGGAGAGAGATGCCCTGGATTTAATAATAATAATAATAATAATAATAATAATAATAATTTATTATTTATACCCTGCCCATCTGGCTGGGTTTCCCCAGCCACTCTGGGCGGCTTCCAACAGAGCACTAAAATACAATAACCTATTAAACATTAAAAGCTTCCCTAAACAGGGCTGCTTTCAGATGTCTTCTAAAAGTTTGGTACTTATTTTTCTCTTTGACATCTGGTGGGAGGGCGTTCCACAGGGCGGGTGCCACTACCGAGAAGGCCCTCTGCCTGGTTCCCTGTAACTTGGCTTCTTGCAGCGAGGGAACTGCCAGAAGGCCCTCGGCGCTGGACCTCAGTGTCCGGGCAGAACAATGGAGGTGGAGACGCTCCTTCAGGTATACAGGGCCAAGGCCGTTTAGGGCTTTAAAGGTCAGCACCAACACTTTGAATTGTGCTCGGAAATGTACTGGGAGCCAGTGTAGGTCTTTCAAGACCGGTGTTATATATACAGCTTCGTGGCAGGAAAAAATGCAGCAGGATTGTGGCATGCAGGTGCAGTTACAGGACAAGCTTCGCCGGCTGAAATGTTATGGCTCTTCAAGGCAAATGTTCCTTGAAGGAAGGAAGGCTACAGAAACCACACTGAGGAGGATCCCCTCTCCAGTTTGCCCACTTGCTGCCCATCTGCTTCCCTGCTTGCTCTCCAGCTTAGGCAATTGCAGTCTTAATACAGTACCACTCACCAGCACGGGTTTCTCTCATTGTCCACCTCATATATATATATATATATATATATATATATATATATATATATGGCTGGCCCTTTCTCCATGCCCCATTGCAATTCCCTCTCCTGCACAGCCATTCAGAGACCAGCGAACCAGCTGCTTTCCCTTGAAACTGGTTGGTTTTTGTGTGTGTGTTAAACAGAAGAATACTCCATACGACTCTTGTAATCAAGCCAAGCTGCATACTGCCATTCCAAGACTCACAAAGGTTATTTGTGTGCATTGCTGTTGTTGCTGAGATTTGTTGGTTTTCCGTCCTGCCTTTGTTCCTGCAGCAGCCAACAGTGGCACACAAAAATCGCAAGATACAGTCATTGCAAAATCATGGTTGAAATAGGAACGAAAACCTCTATCAGAATTCAAGAGCGTGAAGCAGCAGACACAGC
Organism: Podarcis muralis; assembly: GCF_964188315.1. Lineage (NCBI taxonomy): Eukaryota > Metazoa > Chordata > Lepidosauria > Squamata > Lacertidae > Podarcis > Podarcis muralis. The sequence continues at coordinate 17,705,599 of NC_135669.1, forward strand.
AAATACAATAATACTTGAGCCGACGGGCTTCTCACTCTGACTATGCGCCAAAAGGCCTGAATAAACTGAGGCTTAAAAGTGACCAACAATCACTGGCAGACGAAGGTGGGAGTGGAAGGCCATCTGGGTGCCATCTGGGGTGTGTGACATTGCAGCCACCCCACCCCCACCCCTAGGGTGCTCGGTGCTCACCATGCACCCCCAGGACATGCGCCACTTGCCGTGCACTCCCTTGATGCATGCCACACCCCCAGATGTATGCCACTCCCGGTGCCGGAGCAGGTAGCTTCGCCATTGCCGACAATAGTGATGGCCAACCTAAATGTTGATGAATATTAGAAGATTCAGGATGGGGGGGGGAGAAGCAATTCTTCACACAGCATGTAGTTGACCTGTGGAACTCCCTCCCACAAGAGACTGTGATCAGCACCAACTTGGATGGCTTTAAAAGTGGATTAGACAAATTCTTTTTCAAAAAATATTTTTATTCATTTTTAACAATTATCATCACAAATAAATCGTAATCGTATACAAATAGGATTCTCTGAATCCCCATACCTCCCTCCAGACCTCCATGGTTTCCATCGTTATTCTTTTCCAACTGCTTCTTATAATGCTCTCCATATTTTCTTAATACTCAGTTCTCACCATAGTTCTTGCTGCATTGCAAGTGGGTTGTTTTTTTTTTAGAATCCTGCCAAACTTTTTAATTATTTGCAGTGTTCTTTGAAGTAACTTATAAATTCCCCCCATTCTTTATTAAATTTATTATCTTCTTGATCTCTGATCTTCCCAGTCATTTTCGCCATTTCGGCATGGTCCATCATCTTTGCCAGCTATTCTTCTTTTGTAGGTACTTTACCTTCCTACCATCTTTGGGCAAGTAGCATCCACGCAGCTGTCATAGCATACATAAACAGTCTCTTCTGCTCCTTTGGTATTTGTGGACCTAAAACTCCTAGTAAAAAAAAAGCTTCTGGTTTTTTCCGCAAAAGTAATTTTAAACATTTTTTTCAACTCATTGTAAATCATTTCCCAATATGCTTTTGTCACCTTGCACAGCCACCACAGGATTAGAGAAATTCATGGAGAAGAAGGCTATCCATGGCATGGCTACTAGCCGTGATGGGGGCTATGCCCTGCCTGCGCTGTCAAGAGGCAGTAATGCTTCTGAATACCAGTTCTGGAGAATCACAAACGAGGAGAGTGCTATTGCGTTCAGGTTCTGGTTGTGAGCTTCCTATAGACATCTGGTTGGCCACTGGACAGGATGCTGGACTTGAAGGGGAAATGCTTCACCAATTGTTCAGTGCCGTTAGGGATATTCCTTCTGCCATCTCCATCTACAGCTGCTTTGCACTTGCACAGAGCCAACGACACAGACAGATCTTTCCTGGTTGGGGACAAATGTCTATCCAAATCTCTCCACATATAGAAAACCCACTTAAACCCTCCTCTCTCTTTTGTTTTTTTGCATGTTTTGCCAAGCAGTCTTCTGGAGAGTTTGCTTGTGGCCATGAAACCAATATTTCTTTCGAAGTGTCTTGAGAAAGAAGGAGGGGAATGGTCTGCTCGACACTAAACCAAAGTGAAAAAAATTCCCCGAACTCTTGAGTTTTTGCTTGATCACGGGTCGTGAACTTGGCTAAAAAATTCTTTCAGCGTTGAATCCTGGAATTTCTTGAAACGTATACAAAGCATGTCGGAGGGAAGGGGGAGCATTCCACTGCGCCTGTCAGTGCCTCTCTAGACAGAGCTACGGTAACAAATGTTTCCAATTATCAGTGAGAGTTTGCATGCATGGTGTGTTATATCAGTAAATGCCGTAGGGTAGACTCAGTACTCTCCTGCTACTTTGGGTAAAGTCTGCCCTTAAACATTTACATCTGCTTAAAAACAACACATACACACACACACTTTGGGGAGTTTGCAGACTTTTGGATTCGAAGACAAAAACCAACCGAGCAGGATCCTCTGCAAGAGCCCAAGTTACTGAATTTATATATTGTATTATTGGATGTGTGCATATACTGTAATCTGAAAGCTGCCTGGAGGAGGGGAGCATTTGGAGACCAAAAGCTGGGGCATGTGGACAAGCAAAACATCTGCAAGTATCCAGTATTAGGCCTGGCAGCCCCCCAGGACTGTGAATCCAGTCCTTTAGGAGAAGTGCAACCCTGTCTGCAATAGGTTGAGCACAGTCCATAATAGTTCTGTGTCTCAGAACACATGCTTGGCATGCAGAGGAGTCCCAGGTTTGATCCCCTAGTACCTGTAGGTGCAGCTGAGAAAGACTCTCTTCTGCCTGAGATCCTGGGGAGCCACTGCCTGGTCAGTGTAAACAATACCAAGCTAGATGGCTTATTGTAAGGCAGGTTCGTATCCCTGCAATGGGGTGAGCTCCCGTTGCTGTGTCCCAGCTCCTGACAACCTAGCAGCTTGAAAGCACACCCATGCAAGTAGATAAATAGGTACCGCTGTGGTGGGAAGGTAAATGGCATTTCCATGCACTCTGGTTTCCGCCATGGTGTTTTGTTGTGCCAGAAGTGGTTTAGTCATGCTGGCCACATGACGCGGAAAGCTGTCTGTGGACAAACGCCGGCTCCCTTGGCCTGAAAAGCGAGATGAACGCCGCAACCCCAGAGTCGCCTTTGACCGGACTTAACCGTCCAGAGTCCTTTACCTGTGAGGCAGGTTCCTGTGTTCCCATTTGGGAAGGGCATAGCTCAGTGGCAGAGCACCTCCTTTGCATGCAGAAGGTGCTGGTTTCAATCCCCAGCAACTTCAGGTAGGGCTGGAAGAGAGTGGAGAGCTCACTGACCTCCTCTATCCATTCCCCATGTCTACCACCCCATCTGAATTTGCTGGAAAGGAGAGATGAGTGTCATCAATATATTGACAAATTAAGTTCTCTCCTTAATCAAATGCAGTTGCGAAAGAACCATGGGGCAAATCAAGCCGAAGAAATGATGCACCACTCTAGTGTTCGCCACTTTCCCACCCTATATCTGAGGAGCATTTCCCCTCTACTCAATGGAGCCAGCAATGGAGGACGAGGCAGAAGAGCAGCCCTGGTGGTGGAGAAGATGTGACTCCAGCATGTCATGCTGTAAACTCCTCTCTCGCTGGAAAGACTAGGCACTGTGGCGAGAGGAGAAGGAGACACACAGCAGGACCCAAACACGTGTGTGTGTGGCTTCAGATGCAGCAACATAAAACCACCCTGGGGCTGCCAAGGGGTGCCTGCTGCACCTTCTATCATCATTTGCTTGGTTCCCATGATACCTCACATAGGAGGCAACTCCTAGGGGTCAAGATCCCTTGCCCCCACCCACATAAAATATTTGAGGGGGCTAGGCCTTCCCAAAGTTGACGTGTGTTGCGATTGAAATGGTGCCCATGCTCCATGTCATGTGATTGATTATTTGGGGTAGGGCTTACTTGGACACCCCCCTCCAATATTTTATACAAGTTGACACCCCTGGTGCCTCAGTTTCCCATAATGGGAAGGGCTTCTACTAGGCCTCCTATTAGATTGGTTGGCCTCCATTTCTTATGATTCTCTCTCTCTCCCCAGTCAGCCTTCGCTCCTCTCGGTAACAAACAAAAAGCGACACCATCGCAACTCACACCTCTGACTCTGCCAACTTCCGATTCTCCCGCCCACATCCTGCCTTTCACTCCTCACTCCCAAGCCCACCCCAGTAAGTACAACCACACCTTTCTTGGGTGGCATCATTAATGTGCAATGCTGCTCTCAGAAACCACTAGCACAGTACACACACACGACTGCAGCTGTCTGGCATCCATAACAAGCTTATCAAAGAGTTTCTCTGCAGTGATATCCAAGCCCTGCAGGTTTTGAATCATAGCAGGTGATGGCTGGATGCGCTGAAACCAGGACTGAAATCAACGAGGTCAACAAAACACGTCAGGGAGAGCACAATAATTGGCAACTCAGCAGCATTAGCTTCACCTTCTCCCCCGCCTGTGTGTGTGTGTGTGTGTGTGTGTGTGTGTGAGAGAGAGAGAGAGAGAGAGAGAGAGAGAGAATCTTAATCTGTGCAGCCAAAGGGAAGACTTTTTGTCTTGCACCTTTATATTGTGGAGCGTACCTCCCTGATGCACCCCGGTGCTGCTTTTTCTAAAGGAGACATGATTCTCATCCTTTTGTTTCTGTTCTTCACAAACAGACCCTCCCTCTCAATAATATCAGGCATGAAAAGGGTTTGAACTGGGGTGGGGGAGGCATCAGAAAAGGAGAGCATCACAAGGTGGGCTGGCTTTTCTTTGGAGGAATTCCCATCTCCAGCTTTGTTCTCATCAACCACGAATATTTTGTAGGGGGTGGAAGAGGACTCTTTCAGCTGTCAAATTTTACTCCAGTATCATCTGCCCTGTGGCAATCAGCAGCTCGACCACCCGGTGGTGTTCCAATTAGAGCCTGGAGTCCCCTGAAGTTCTCCTCCACCAGAGACATTTCTTTTTCCTGCCCACTCATGTCTTCCTGGACTGCATCCAAGATCACCGTGGGTGGCTCTCATCTTCCAAGAAAACGAAACAAGCCACTGCCACCAGACTGTCCCACATCTCTGTACTGGCATCATGTCAATCTACATCATTAGTGTGGTCCTCAAGCATCCTTCTCAGAAATGTCATGTGTTCACTGGCCTATAGTGCAGGAGGAGGATGCATCAGAAATGATGGGTGGTGGTCACCAAAAGCAGGTACAAGGTAAGGCAACTGTATCTTCCTCCTCTACCCTTCTCCTTAGCTGTGTAGGCCTGCTAATCATATGTTGAATGTCTGATGGGCTACCTATTGCCCTGGCTCTATGACCCCTATTCTGTTGAAGGACAGAAGGACAACCCTTTTCAGGACCAAAGGCTTTAATGTAATAACACGGGATTAAACAGAACAAATGGTCCATGTAGTTCAGTAGTATTGACACTTACTGGAAGTGGCTCTCCAGGGTTTCAGGCAGGGAGTTGTTTTCCAGCCCTACCTGGAAACACCAAGAACTGGAACTGGAACCATCTGCTTGCAACACATGTTCTCTGCCACTGAGCTAGTCGCGGAAGAGCCTTTAGGACTCAGGTTGTCGACTCTTTCCCCACTGATCAGCTGAAATCAAAGTCCCCGTTTCTCTGCTAGGGTCTAGCATGTGAGTCAGAAGGTGCTGCTGTGTGCACTCCTCCTCCATGGATCCCATTCGCTTCAATGGAGTTGGTGCAGATGGTGCTCTACAGGAAATTCCGACCCCCCACCTGCAGTGAAATATGGGGGGGATACAGTGTTCTGTATCGAGAGGCAGGGGGAGGATCTGGCGAGGGCCAGTTCTCTTCCGCGCCTCCGTATGCCAGCTGTAAACTATAATGCAGTTATGTATTATGTATGTAATAAATAATTCATGGAGAAAGGGGGTAAAAAAAATACTTTTAAAAAAAAACAGAGAAAGATTTAAAAACCGTAAAAAGCTAAAACCACAGCAATCTAATCCAATCACTTCCCAGAGGCATCAGCCCCGGCTAAAGTGATGGCTTTCGCAATGTTTCTTGAAGGTCAGCTTGTCAGGAGCTTCAAGGACCAAGAGGAGGTGGAGACCCAGAGACAACCCACTAAAATTAGGGGTGCCAAACTTTTATTTAAAGGGGGCTTTGCTACTGCACCTTTAACAACGGCTCAGTCTGGAGGCGGTTGCAGGTGATGATGGTTGCCTCCAGGCCATTGAAAGCTCTTCTTGCTGGGTTGCTTTTTCCTTTTTTTGCAGCCAAGCACAGCTGTCAAAGACACTCAGCAGGCAAAGCCAGGATTCTTCTCTGATCTGCTGCCCCAATGTTACAGCAAAATTCAAAGTGTTGGTGCTCACCTTTAAAGCCCTGAACGGCCTCAGCCCAGTACAGTGGTACCTCGGGTTACAGACACTTCAAGTTACAGACGCTTCAGGTTACAGACTCTGCTAACCCAGAAATAGTACCTCGGGTTAAGAACTTTGCTTCAGGATGAGAACAGAAATCGCGTGGCAGCAGTGGGAGGCCCCATTAGCTAAAGTGGTACCTCAGGTTAAGAACAGTTTCAGGTTAAGAATGGAGCTCCAGAATGAATTAGGTTCTTAACCAGAGGTACCACTGTATACCTGAAAGAGCATCTCCACCCCCATCGTTCAGCCCAGACACTGAGGTCCAGCGCTGAGGAAGGCCTTCTAGTGGTTCCCTCCCTGCGAGAAGGGAGGTTACAGGGAACCAGGCAGAGGGCCTTCTCGGTAGTGGCGCCCACTCTGTGGAATGCCCTCCCACCAGGTGTCAAAGAAATAAACAACTATCTGACTTTCAGAAGACATCTGAAGGCAGCCCTGTTCAGATAAGTTTTTAGTGTTTGATGTTTTATTGTGTTTTTAATATTCTGTTGGGAGCCACCCAGAGTGGCTGGGGAAACCCAGCAATATAGGTATAAAAAATCATCATCATCATCAACATCATCATCATCATCAACATCAACATCATCATCATCATGATTACAGTGAGGATGTTGGCTGGTTGGAATTCTCATGGGGATGTGTGAGGGTGGGAGAAGCAGTGGTTGGCAAAGAGGTCTTTCCAAGGGATTCTTCCATCTCTTTGATATGGAAGTCCAGGTACAGATACTGGTAGCAGTTGGTCAGAGGTGGAGGGAGGAGAAGGGCAGGGAGGAGGGCGCGAGGAGAAGTGCCAATCATGGAGCCCTTAAGCACATCCTTGACATTAGGGCCTCAGCATCTGCCTATGGGTCCCCACTGCCCGCACAAGAAGAGCCTGCTGGACCAGGCTAATGGCCTGCCTAGTTCAGCATCCTGTTCTCACAGTAGCCAACAAGATGCCTATGGAAAACCCGCAAGCAGGACCAAAGTGCAGTAGTAGCAGCTGATATTCAGAAGCATACGACCTCTGACCATAGGTGCAGAGCATAGCCATCATGGCTGGTGGGCACTGATAGTCTTCTCCTCCATTAATTTGTCTACTCCTTTAAAACCATCATGGCCGGTGGCCATCACTGTCTCATGTGTACCAAATTCCATGATTATGGACCCTCCTCATGGACTTGTGTTATTTATCCAGTGTAGCATAATAGTAGCAGCAGTAGAATGCATTAGATCTGTCCCATCTGTGATTTCAGAGGATGGGATGGAAGATGCTTTGCCCGTCGAGCAAAGTCAACTGGGGAGCCACAAGGAGCTGCATCAGAGGACATCCAGATAAGGTCACTGATCAAAACCATGTTGGAGCAAACAGAATAACTTGAACAAGGAGGATGCGAGTCCATTGACCTGGTCTATTTCTCCATAGCAAATGTTCCTAGGTGCATTGTGCACGATGGACAGCAATTTGTGCAAGCCTGGTCTAATGGCCCTCTGGTTATCTTTCTACCACACATCCTTCTCCTCAATATATCCCAGCCTATCTTGCATGGAAGACATGCATTATCACTGCTAAATACAGTTTCCACTTCACCCTGACTTCCTGGTCTCAGTATCCACTCCAATGTAGCCTTTGCTTTTAATTTAGCCCTGTCTTTCTTCTTAACTGTCCTCCATCCTAACCCTGACAATGCAAAATGAAACACCCTGTTGTTCCATTCGTGGGGGGCGGGGTCATCCTTTCTGCTCTCCTGATTCAATTTGCTCACCTTGACATTCAGCTTCCTCTCCAGCCACCAGGGCAACATTTCGGCTTTAAGACGCTGGCCGAAAGCTCAACTCCTCCTGACCCCAAAATCTGATCACTGCCTCTCTGCAGCTTCTCTAAGCTTCTTGGATCATCCCCAACTGGACAAGGGAGCTCCGTTCTCACTCTTGGAATTTACTACAGAGGAGATTCCGCTTAGAAGGTCAAAATCTGGCAGTGCATGGTGGCAGAGGAGGCATGACAACATCTGGATCATTGTTGCATCAAATATGAGCCATTCTGAGAGGACAAGCACAGGGGAAGAAAATCCTGAGTCTTCTCGCTCATGAATGTACAAGAATAACAAGAGCCTGGCTGCTGAATCAGACCAAAGGTGGCACATTTAGACCAGCATCCTATATTCACAGTGGCACAGGTGCCAAGTTGCCCCCCAAATTGCAGGGGCCGTTGCACATGTGGCATAATGCTTGTGTCACATGCAGCTTTCTGCTAGGCCGCACAGTACAATCTTGTACAGGTGTGCTGGTCCCCAGAGCATCTTCCAACACTGCAGAGGCCCCAGAATAGTTGAGGTGGCCCAGGAGCCTCCTTGAAAATTTTGGGGGAGCTCTCAGTCCTCCCTAGGTAAAAGGTAAAAGGTAAAGGATCCCTGGACGGTTAAGTCCAGTCAAAGACAACTATGGGGTTGCGGCACTCATCTTGCTTTCAGGCCGAAGGAGCCGATGTTTGTCCACAGACAGCTTCCCAGGTCATGTGGCCAGCATGACTAAACCGCTTCTGGTGCAACGGAACACCGTGACAGAAACCAGAGTGCACAGAAATGCCGTTTACCTTCCCGCCGCAGCAGTACCTATTTATCTACTTGCACTGGCGTGCTTTCGAACTGCTAGGTTGGCAGGAGCTGGGACAAAGCAACGGGAGGTCACTACATCATGGGGAATGGAACTGCCAACCTTCTGATCAGCAAGCCCAAGAGGCTCAGTGTTTTAGACCACAGCGCCACCCGCATCCTCTGGCACCTCTGCACAGTAGCCAACCAGATGCCTCCTAAGGGAAGCCCAAAGCAGAACCTGAGTGCCACAGCAGTACGCTCCCCTCCTTTGTAAATCCCAGAGTGAGGTTCACTGCCTCCAATGGGGGAAGGACAATTTAGGTATCACTTGTTTCATTCCCTGACTTTTAAAGCCGTGTCAGCTATCACCACATTGTGTGGCAGTAAATTCCATATGTGTGAACTTTTTCCTGTTCTTTTGCCTGCCCTGACCATCATCAGCCTCGCCGGCTGACCCCACAATCTCGTATTCTGTCTTTCTGTCCTGGTTCTCCATTTCATCAGACCTCAGCCATGGCCTCCTTTAGTTGCAAATGGAAAAGCCCCTCCAAACTAAGGTTGCCAGATTTTTTTCAATGAATCCGGGGACACTTTTCAACTTCAATGGATTTTGTATGGGGACTGTAAATCCAGGGACTGTCCCCGGGAAACAGGGACATCTGGTAACCTTACCCCAAACCCTTGCAGGGTTTGAGTTCCTCCAGCCAGCCCTCTGCTCATTTCACCTACTTTTTTCTCCTGGTGCCTTTCCTGAACCTGTAAGAAGACATTTTTATTTTTATTTTTATTTTATTATTTTGCAGCTCCGGGAAGAAGAAGCTCCTGAGTTGTGAAAAACTCCCTAGTTCTCTCGGCCCTCCCCACCCACTTCAGTGGAGAGCTTGTCAGGAGAAGCACGTGCGGACGCAAATCAGCGCTAAGCAAAATGTCAAGGGGCACATCCTCGTGAAATATATTGCGGCAGCAACACGCTTGTAGTGCCACTTCTGGAGCAAGTGTTATTGTAAGCCAGAGTGTGCCGCTGTGCCGGGTTGGAGCAATGCTATTCGCCAGGGATGCTCAACGCAGAACGCGGAGGGGCAAAGCAGCGCATCCCCACCCCCACCCCACAGACCCAGTCTCATTTTGCCTTCCCATCATTGTTCTGTTCTCTTCCTCCTCCCCCCCCCCCCCGCATGTCTTGCCCCCGCCCCGAATTCTTCCAGGATGAGTGCATTTCCCACACTGAGCCGCATCTATTGATCCCTTCAGTAAATGCGGCTGGCTGTGTTGTACGACACCCACTGCACAAAGCCAAGTCCGTTTGCCTCTTACAATAAATAAATAAATAAAAACCCAACCCTCCACCCCTTTCCCATTATAGGCCGGGAAGATCAGGCATGTCTTTGAAAGCATCTCATTGACCAGTGATCGTATGTTTAAAAATGCAGGGAGCGCAGTAAATATTGGCCAAAGGGGAGAATTCAAGAGACTTCCCCCCCACCACCACTTAAAATAAGTGGTTTTGTTTTTTTCTCTGCCTCCCTCCTTCTTCCATACCTGAAAGTGAGAAAAGAGTGGGGAAAGCATTTCAGCAAAGCTTGCAGCATTATTCCAGAACTCACCATTCCCTGCTCCCTTTTCCCTTAGCTAATAAGTAATTATGAGAAGGAGGTCTGTGTACTGTTTTATTATATTTGGCCTGGAAAATACATTTCCCCCTTTCCTTTCCCCCACCCTCCTTGCCCAGTAAAATGCTTCCCGAGATTTATTTGCAAGCCTGTAAATACAGAGTAAATAGCTTTAATTTAATTTACAGGGCTACTGTAGGAAACTACATCTGCAAAACGCAAATTCCATCAGCCACTGCTGAACTGAAGAAGAAGAAAAGGAAAAAGAAAAACCCAACCAAATCTTTCTCTTGATCTCTCGATACCACAGCAGCTGAGACCTTTTCTGATGGCATTTTTCTTCCTCCTTCCCACGTAAAATAAATAAATAAATCCACCTGTTTTTCACCCTTTTGTTGCCTTCATTATCATAAATTTAAAAGCTCTAGCAGCAAAGTTTAATCTCCAAATCCACACACGGCACTGGGTGGAAAGCTTGCAAAAGTTGATTTCAGGGTTTGCAAGGAAACCTTCTACTTTGTGCAAGACTCAAATTCAGATCTATGTCTGGGTGGTGTTCATGTGACTATCAGGTTCACATGCATCTAAGCCAACCCCACCCCTGCCTGCCCTCAAAGCTTGGGACCTCCGAAATGCACAGAGTGGACCTCTAGGGGCTCAAAGGACCTCCTCTTCTGAATGCCTGCCTGGGGCTGTAAAATGGAGGTTGACAGAGCTGCCACCAGCCATGTAGCTATGAAAAGCTAGCCTACCAGCTTGTTGGGAATAGTTGGTTTTCTAGCGGAGAGCTTCCACAAGCCATTGGAAATCAGGAAACAGAGACCTCCCCACGCCCAAGGTAGCACTGGTTTCAAAGAGCCACAAGGAGGGCTCAGAGTCATCATGTGTCGCCGTGGTGGGAAGCCCTGTTTGGCTGTAATGACTGAGCTGGTTGGTCCGTGATTCAGCCCTCTGGAGGAGGCAGCAATAAGGCTGGCACAGGTGAACACCTGCCAAAGAAGCTGGTCAGCAGTGGGTCCATCAGTGACAGACAGATGCATGCCTTGACAAACTGCATTCTTAACTTGTTCCTCATCCTTATACATAGGGTGTGCAGGGACTTAGGCAAGATCATTTTCTAAGGATTAGCCACATTTGTGGAGGGTGATTATTTCAACGGCTCACAACCATAGTACCTAAATATAGTATCCATGTTCAAGAGTAAAAAGGTAAAGGTAAAGGACCCCTGACAGTTAAGTCCAGTCGCAAATGACTCTGGGGTTGCGGCGCTCATCTCGCTTTACAGGCCGAGGGAGCCGGCGTTTGCCCGCAGACAGACTTGCACTTTTGGGGCGTGCTTTCTGTTAAGTTGTGGGTGAACATATGAGACGACACAGTGATTCTTCAAACAGCTCTTGTTTATTCACAGGCCAGAACAGAACTGAACTGAAGGGTTCAGCCAGCCTGCTTATATAGAGCTCCACTACAAAACAGCAGTAACCACTTTCTGTAACTATCCAATCACTGAACGTCACTTTCAATTCCTTATTTGCATATGTGGACCTGAGTGAAAACTATCTACAGTATCCCCCTGCTGGCCCAGGGTGAGAACTTCAGTACATAACACTTTCGAACTGCTAGGTTGGCAGGAAATGGGACCGAGCAACAGGAGCTCACCCCATCGTGGGGATTCGAACCACTGACCTTCCAATAAGCAAGCCCAAGAGATTCAGTGGTTTAGACCACAGTGCCACCTGTGTCCACTGTTCAAGGGTAGCATACTTCAAATTATCATATCCTGGAAAGTGGTGGCCATTATCTTCATGTCCACCTTGCGAACTTCCCTGTTGTCATAAGCAGAAGATTGCATGCTCCTTATACACTGCTGCTGTCCTGACAGCAACTGGATGGACTGTTGATTTGACCCAGTAAGGCAGTAAAGGGATCTGAACCACACACCTTATTTATTCCTTCCTACAGAGCTTGGTACTCTCTGTAGTAGGACATTTCTTGGTTGTGTTTTCTGTAAACCACATCCTTTGGGGGGGGGGGACCAAGCCTAAACAGTGCTTCTGATGAACCTCTTGTGGGAATAAACCCATAGTAGGCTGCTGCAACCCTCTCAGAACAAAAAGCAGATCATAATGAAGGGAGCCAGGAGCCCTGTAAAGAAGACATTTTCTATTTCTCATTTATCCGTTCTATGTGTGTGGCTCATTATAGCACCACCTGACCTGCTCTTTCCACACATCATACGACTTATGTGCATAGTAGCCCAGAATTCACACATGCCATGGAACACTGCAATTATGATCTCCCAGGAGCTGGGTTTTTTTAAAAAAAAATGGAGGGGGAGCAGAGGCAATGATGCTGTCAGCTATTTGCAGATTGTGACCCTTTGTGTATATGTTGCAAAGCGATGAAATCCACAACAAACACCCAGATTCACCTAATCTGTGTAAACTGTCCTGGAAACTCTGAATTCCAACCTAAAAAAGAAAGCAAAGAATGGATCTTTGCAAATATTGTAAGTATTTATTTTCCAAATCTCATTCTTTAAACACACCCAGTTACAATAACATAACTATAATATGAACAGCTGTATTGTAAAAAAGAAAAAGAAAAAAAGAAATTCTTCTCAATCTAGAAATAAAAATATATAAGACATAGACACAAAGAGCAGCAATACTAAGACATCTTTAGGACGGTAAATAAATGGTGCATCCATAAAGAATGGAATGTGGAAAACAGATAATGGTCACATCTGAATATTTTGCAGGGGAACTGTGAGTGGCCCCCGTTTTTAGGCTTATAGGTTCTGAAAGCCTGGCTTCCCAGGGTCTCTGGATACCAAAGATCTCCGGCTACCCAAGTGTGCTTGACAGCTTATTTAAAACAAGAGACTGCTTGCACATAAGATTTGCAAGCAAAATAATCATCTCTTTCCCCCACCCCTTACACACACACACACACCCCAGTAATATGTTGGAGCAGAATAGATCGCAAAACTTAAGGGGGAAATACTCTGCACACTGTGATGCTCTCTGACAAGACTGTGACAACAAATATTTTGTCCTCATTAGGGCCTCCGCATAAAAGCACCCTGGCTCTGATCCAATCCTGATTACATGTCGCTGGAACCCAGTTTCACCACACACTACTCTGTAGCATAAGGGAACATCATCTTTGTGCTGCACCTCCCTTTTCTTCCCTGCACCCCAAATTCCTCCTCCTCTTCCTCTTAGCAAGAGGCCTTCACCCTGGGAGAGAAGCTGGCTTTTGCGCATCTAAACTGCTGGTGAGGTTTTGCATCTGTACCGCACAAGACCTCCCCCCATTTTTTGGCTCCTAGTAAATCTCTTTTCCTGGGAGGGCCAGAGAGACCTGAGGTTATTCTTCTTCCTCCTTTGTCAGATGTGGCTTGGGATTTATGCTGCCTGCCTTTTAATCTTGAGCCAGTCTGCTCTTCTCCAAGCCCCAGCCCATATAAATGTGGACCTTAGATGACCTCCTCGTAGTCACAGCGTGTGTGTGTGTGGTGAGGAGCTGGCGGCAGAGTCTGCGACAAAGAGACCAGGCTTGCCTTTTGCTCTTCTGCCTCTCAAACAGTGCTTAATGAATGGTTTGGAGCATGCTTAACTGCTTCCCGCATCAGCAATTAATTCCTTAAGGTGGGACATTCCGATCACCGGGGTCACACAGCCATCTACTAAACAAGTGGTTCTGGAGAGAGTCTACCTAACCCAACCTTCCCATGTCCCACATTCAACTCACAGCCCGATATGATGGCTCAAATATTTCAGACAAGAAGGGTGAGTCTACACTCTGGTGTCCAAGCAGCAGACCAAGGAAATGGTTACATTCTTACATGCTTTTAAAAATTGGAGAAATAGCCATTATTACTTCTTTGCCCCCTGATACAACCTGAAATCTGCTTTGCACCTGACAGAGTCTGATCTAATTAAATCTGCCTAACAATACTTCCTACACTCCTGTCTTAAGACTATCAAACTGTACATCAAAAAAACATAGAAACATAGAATTGCAATGTTGGAAGGGATCCTAAGGGCCATCTCGTCCAACCCCCTGCAATGCAGGAATATGCAGCTGTCCCATACAAGGATCAAACCTGTTGGTTATCAGCACCACACTCTAACCAACTGAGCTACCGGACATGGTGATGATGCTGATTAATCTCCAACATCAGGTCCAGATTATTTTTTTCTGCCCTCTTTCCCAGTCACTGTTTTGCTTAACATCTAGACTGATGAAGAGTTCTGGAGCTCAAAAGTTCACTCACAAATGTACAACATTTTACGTGGTCCTAAGATGGGTATTGGAGGGAAGCGGATAGCGCTGTGGGTTAAACCACAGAGCCTAGGACTTGCCGATCAGAAGGTCAGCGGTTTGAATCCCCGTGACGGGGTGAGCTCCCGTTGCTCGGTCCCAGATCCTGCCAACCTAGCAGTTCGAAAGCACGTCAAAGTGCAAGTAGATAAATAGGTACCACTCCAGCAGGAAGGTAAACAGTGTTTCTGGTCCGCCAGAAGCGGCTTAGTCATGCTGGCCACATGACCCGGAAGCTGAACGCCAGCTCCCTCAGCCAATAAAGCGAGATGAGCGCCACAACCCCAGAGTCGGCCATGAGTGGACCTAATGGTCAGGGGTCCCTTAACCTTAAAGATGGGTATGTGGCTTTGGTGCTTGTTTGGTTTTCTACTGGACCAATGCACTGTCTATAATTTTTGGGGACGAACCAGGATCCAGCAACCACCCTGTGTTTTGCTCTGGGGTGTTGAGCTGCTGTGCCAAATTCCTCAATAACAGAAGCTAGAGAACCTGCCTTAAAGCACCCCCTTTGCCTTGAAAACTCTTGCCATAGAGCAGTGTTAGTAAATGACAGGAGGGTAAAGGGCATGCCCAGCTCAACAGTTGCACCCCCAATGACTCAGAATGACTTAGGTTACATCCCCTGTGCACAGTTTTCAGGCACTCTGCCCTGGTCCCAAGCAGATGGCCACACCTCTTGTATGTGAATCTGTGAAATGTTCATTATTTTTCTCATTTATTTATTGTTATGTTTATATCCTACCTTTATATATTCCAAGGAGCTCAAGATGGTTTACACAGTGGCACTGTGGCCTAAACCACCAAGCCTCTTGGGCTTGCTGATCACAAGGTTGGTGGTTCAAATCCCCACAATGGGTGAGCTCCAGTTGCTCTGACCCAGCTCCTGCCAACCTAGCAGTTTGAAAGCATGCCAGTGCACATAGATAAATAGGTACCACTGTGGCGGGAAGGTAAACGACGTTTCCGTGCACTCTGGCTTCTGTCACGGTGTTCTGTTGCACCAGAAGTGGTTTAGTCATACTGGCTACTTGACCTGGAAAGCTGTCTGTGGACAAACACCGGCTTCCTTAACCTGAAAGCAAGATGAGCGCTACACTCCATAGTCACCTTTGACTTAACCATCCAGGGGTCCTTTACCTTTACTTTTTACCTGCAGCTGAGAGACAGTGACTGGCCCAAGCTCACCCAGTGAGCTTCATTGCCAAGTGGGGATCGGAACCCTGGTTTCTGAGGTCCCAGCCCAACACTCTGACTACTGTGCCACACTGTCTCTTTAGAAACTCCATAAAGAAGATGCTACTCCACTCCCACCTAACCCAACCTTCCCATGTCCCACATTCAACTCACATCAATCTTTGATACAGCATAGTCTTCACAAGAGATTTTAGCCACCAGATGAAGTAAATTGTCAAATGGTTATTATTTCATTTGAATGTTCCCTTCTGAGGTGGATGTTGGATATTTATCACTCTTGAGGAAACCCCTGGCACTGAGGGTTTAGCTTGGCGTGGAGAGAACCAGCTCTCCCCACATGAGAGTTCTGTCAATTGAAATAATCACCACTTTAAATTGACGTGGACCATTCACCTTGTGGTTGTTTTATTGTGCCAAAAGGAAACAGGACAATTGGTCTGGAGAGACATTCCTGGACAACAGCCAATCAGAGCATGAAATAGGAGGTTTTTTTCAGGACAGGCAGCATGAGAGGTCCTCAATGCTGAGAATGTCCCAATTGGCCATTATAAGACAGCGTAGTGCACACAGTGGACAGGGAATTGATCTTTTGTGATGGGAAAGAGAAGACACCTCTTTCCAACTGAGGGGCTTGATATGTGTTCCAATGGAGTCAATGCCTCCTTGTCTGACCCAGGCCAAGGCACACACAGACTCAGTTTCTCACGTTAAAAGGAAGACAATAGCAACCTGCCTCTGACCTCACAGGGTTATTTCTACAACCAGATTGTGAATCCCTTTGCAAATCAAAGAAGCCCTGGAACCAGTGGGTCATTGTAGAAACATCCCCAGCCCCTCACTCCAGATTTTAATGCTATGCCTCTTGAGGCCTCAGCAGTTTACATTGCAAGAGAACAAATTAGGAGGTCCTGTTGCTGTTTTTGTCTTCTTCTGATGAGTCGTAATACATCTGAAAGGTGCCCTGGGTTTTTTTTTGGGGGGGGGGGAACCAGCATTTCCTATCTTTGAACTGTTTCTGCCCCCCCCCCCCCGCGCCCGCGCAATGCACGAGGACCTTGGGAGCTGTCACTAAAGACTCATCACGTGCTGCTGCAGAGGATTGACAGAATCACCCTATGAAAACAAACAGTTTTCCTGTTTGGGTGCAGGAAGGCCCCCATTTTTCCTAATTAGTCCTGATGTCTTGCCCATCACAGGAATAAATATCAAATGTCCCCTAAGGGCAGCAGATGAGAAGTGCTATTTATTGCCGCTCTCAGAGGAAGTTTGACAACATGACAGGTGAAATATCAGGAATAATTAAGAAAAATAAGGCATTGTGTGTTCTTTAGCATGCCAGAGGGAGGGACTTGCTGCCAGCTCTGAGCCAGAGGATTTTTTGTGAGCAACCTTACAATGCACAAAACCTTACAATGCACAAAACCTTATCTCAGGATGGCGTCAGGCTGACAGCACCAGGTCAGTTGACAGGGATGTGGCTTGATGTAGTGGTATTTTATTCAAGAGTTAATTGAATCACATTCAGGAAAAATTTAACCTTTAAAACAGGAATAGAGAACCTTTTGCAGCCCAAAGGCTGCATTCTGCTCTGAGTGCAGTGTAGAGGCCAGAGGCATCAGCAGTACCAAGGACAGCTCCATACAGCTTCACCAAGGCAGAACTCAGATGTTGTTTCAGCACCAGCCATCCTCAGGCTGAGCCTTAAGCAGGAGTTGCAAGTCTATCACAGCTACTAATTCCACCTTCTGTGAAAGGAGCCTTTCATTTAAAGGGTCCCAGCCTGCTTTAGCAGCCACCAGCTCCGATATAACTAGAGAGCTGGTTTGAGCTTTGGAGGGAAAGTAGTATATAAATGTTTGAATACATTCAAAGAAACTTGGGGATGGAGGCTGAACTGGTAATGACTGACCATGGAAAGGATTTTGTGATTGTGGGGGAATAGCTCGACTTGGGAGGGGGGGTCACTTAGTGTGTGGCAGCTGTGAAAAGGGAAGGTTCCATATTAGGGAATGTATCAGAAATATATCTGTGAATATTGCAATACTC
Organism: Podarcis muralis; assembly: GCF_964188315.1. NCBI lineage: Eukaryota > Metazoa > Chordata > Lepidosauria > Squamata > Lacertidae > Podarcis > Podarcis muralis. The sequence continues at coordinate 17,723,271 of NC_135669.1, forward strand.
TTATACAAATCTGTGGTGAATCGAGGTATCTCAAAAGGGATAATACAGAGCTGGAAACAGTTCAGAAAAGAGTTAACAAAATTACCCAGAACCTGGAAAAACTCCCCTATGAGGAAAGGTTACAACATCTGGGCCATTTTAGTTTGGAAAAAGGCGCCTGAAGGCAGGGGGGAAAGATATGATAGAGGCTTGCAAAAACATTAAGGAGGCAGAAGGCTATCAATGGCTATTAATCATGACTGTTTTATGCTACCTCTAGGAAACAGGGCAGCAGCCTCTCTCTGAATACCAGTTGCTGGAGAACAAGAATGGGAAAGGATTGATGCTGCACTCATGTTTTACTTGTGAGTTTCCCATGCGGGTATGGGAAGACCCTGTGGGATAAAAGGATGCTGGGATGCTGGATTGGGTGGGCCTTTGGTCTGATCCTGCTGCAGGACCCTTCAGATTATTCCAAGTATTTCAGTCCCCTGACATTAGAAGAAAGATCCATTCATTACACACACACACACACACAGAGAGAGAGAGAGAGAGAGAGAGAGAGAGAGAGAGAGAGAGATCTCCAGGGAGCTCAAGGTAGCATGTGTGCCTCTCCATTTATCCTCACAACAACCCTGTGAGGTTGATTGGGCTTAGGTGAGAGAATGACTGTTGCAAAGGTCACTGAATGAGCACCATGGCTGACTTGTGGTTTGAACTTGACTCTTCCTGGTCCTCACCATTACACGACACTGCCTCTCAAGATCTAACCTGTGTTCATTTTGCATTGGGTAAAGTGAAAAGTAGACTGTTCGGGTTTTGTGTAACACCAAGCCAGAGGCCATGTTTAGGAAAGATGGATGAGAAGCATTTCATTCATCCATTTCATGTTTCAGACCATTGGTGATTATTTTTTTATGACTTGTTATATTTGTTATTATGAGGTTTAAACTCCAACTGATGCCCTCATAATTACTTTTTGTTTTGTTTCTTTGTAATGTAAGTTTGTCTATGTCTATGCCTTTGAGCTTCCCTAGGAATTTCTCACTAACTGAAATTCCTTCTCCCAGTCTCCAGAACCCAACGTGACACTCTAACAGCACCAACACAAGTCATCTACTGCTAAACTAATCAATGAGTCTAGCATACTTGCAGAGGTCTGTGCAAAAGGCTCCCTTGACTGTAATCACATTGCAATAAAACTTGACAAAACTCTTTCCACCCTCTCTCCCCATCTCTCACAAATGCATCCACAGTTCTAGTTACAGGTAGGTAGCCGTGTTGGTCTGCCGTAGTCAAAACAAAATAAATAAATTCCTTCCAGTAGCACCTTAGAGACCAACTAAGTTTGTTATTGGTATGAGTTTTCGTGTGCATGCACACTTCTTCAGATACAAATGGATCCACACTCACCCATACCCACACAAGGAATATCTACAGGGATTTGGTGAAAAAATACAAGGCACATCTGTATATCAAACTAAGACCATTGTCTTAGTTTGACTGTCATGGCTCATCCCAAGAAACACCTGGTATGGGTGCAAAGAAAAAAATATCTATTGGAGGACACTAGTCTGTCCCAGGGCAAGAGTTCCCAACTGGTTTATGGCTTGTAAATGTGGGGAATTGTCCTGATTGAGTCAGATGGCCACCCAAAAGAGAAGGAGATAGTCCAGGCAAGATGGAGACTCGTAGGCCTAGGGTTCTGGAACAGACTATAGGCTTAAGGGGAGACTAAGCATGGACCTGGGTTAAGAATCAAGATGCTGGTTCAGTACCACATTCAGCAACCCTGCAGCTGAAGCAGGAAAAAAGTTACTTGTCTCAGCACTTCCTAGAGAACAGCTTCAGCAGGGCGGGAGAACCTGTGGCCCTCTGGATGTTGTTGTGCTCCAGCTCCCATCAACCCCAAACAGTGTGACCAATGCACAAGGTTGGTGGAAGTTGCCATCCAACAATATCTGAATAGCCATAGGTTCCCCATCCCTTTGCTTCTAGTCCAGGCTAGGTTAGTTAAAATGGAAGCGCAATATACCTATTGTATCTGGCCAGTTAAAAGGTGCCTTTTTCTGCAACTATTGATTTCTTCTGGGCAGCAGGGTTTCAAGCTGTAGGGTCTTCTACAGAGAAGCTCGTTGGGTCTTTCCTGATCACCCAAAGACTTCCTGGTTTAGCCACTGAAGCCTGGTGTCTGAGGTATCTTTCTGGGGTTCCTAGGACAAGATGCGGGCACCAGTGCCAGCAGATCCACATGGGAAGGACTGGGAAGGAGATCTGCTTGGAGCTACTGGTGTAGGTGGGCTTTTCATTTGAAGATTCCTGGTGCAAGACCATGACAAGAACATGTCTGGTTGTGAGGAGGGGGAAATCAGTCAAAGCTCCCAGAGTAAGTACAGCAATGTTCACTGTAAGAAGTGAGAAGATGATGAGTGAAAAACAAATAAGTGGTTCAGTGTATCAGTGCATCTAGTTATTAGCCAGATTGGTGGTTTGAGCCCACGCAGGGATGGCTGTGGAGAGGATTTCTGCATTGCAGGGAGTTGGACTAGATGACCCTCAGGGTCCTTTCAAACTCTACAAGTCTATGTTTCCAGCTGGATATTGAAGCACACCACAGAATCATAAAATGGTAGAGTTGGAAGGGAGCCCTAGGGTCATCTAGTCCAACCCCCTACAATGCAAGAATCTCAACTAAAGCATCCATGACAGATGGCCATCCAACCAGGAGTGCCAAAGGAAACACTGAGGGCCTGATGCTGGACTCAGAGCAAGTGTGTGTGTGCATTAACATGCATGTTTTAGACCTGGGGGGATCCTGCAGTACTCAAGTACCCTAAAGAATCAGAATGTATGCCGAGTTCTCATTTTTAGGTAATTTTTCTTAAACCTGCTGCTTTCACATATATTTATTTGCTAAGAGATTACAAGAAAATGGAAAGCTTGTACATGTTTCACACCAGAACAGAGTTTTTAAATGCTCTCGCTCTCTCTAAGTATATATAGGCACAATGCTGAGTCCTGGGCATCCTTCCGGGATTCTATTCTGAGAAGGTGATAGATGGCAATTCAGTGAGAACCACAGGGCACGTTTTCTCTGCAAAAAAGGCAAATGCCTGAGAGCCTTCAAGCACTGGCTTCCATTAGCATTTACTCTCATACCATGGTCAAATCCCTTATTTGGAGCAAGGGGAATAAGACTTGACCGTACAAATTATACACAATTGTTCTGTCTCTGTAAACGCTACCTCCCCCTTCCATCCCGGGTGTGATGAAATGGGTAGAATTATGCAGCTATATTGTGCAGGGAAATCTCAGAGATATTGGAATCCCGAAGTTGCTAGATCTCAGCATGCAGGATTTTCCTACATTCCTTGTTCTAGTTTCCTCGTTATTCAAAGACCAGTATTCTCTCACCACCATCAGCCGGAGAAATATGGGGATGTGCTGCTAATTAAATGTCCCTGAATTTTTAACCTCCTCCCTAAGAGGCTGAGATATCTCTTATGCACTGTGACTGAGTCCCTGCCTGGGCTGAAACAATTATGAAAGACAATTCCCTTCACTCTTCCTTTGAGGTATGTGTGAAGAGATGCTTTCAAAAGGATAAAAGTTTATGAAATTCATGCATAAACTAAAACTACAGAACAAGCAAGCAGAAGAGTTATATTTCACCAGTTCGAGAGCAAAAGGTGCCAACTAACAATTGGATAAACACTCGTTTTGTCCCTATATTCATACATATAAACTTCCTGGGTATTTTAAGAAGTAGACCCAAGAGGTGCAGTTAGTTTCTTTAATGTATATCATAGATTGAGTCTGAAGATGCATATCTAGAAACCTCCATCTTCAGAGCCAGATGAATATTTATTTCATCCCATGGTGCTTAAGAAGCTTGCGGATGTTATTTCAGAGCCTGTCAGTAATCTTTGAAAATTCTTAGCAAATGGATGAGGTTCTGGAAAACTGGAGGTGGGCAAATGTCGTCGCAGCTGTTGATAACAGGCAAAATTCTAAAAGAGATTACAAAGCAGTCGGTTTGTGAGCACCTGGGAAGGAATGCATTAATAACTAGGAGCCAAGATGGGTTTATCAGAAATAAGTCATGCCAGACCAACCCCCACCTCCCTTAAATAAACAATTAAAAACATAGTTACTCATTTGATAGATCATGGAACGCACTGGACATAGTGTATCTTGATTTCAGCAACACATTTGTCAAATTCTACCATGATGAGACTAAGATGGTAAATGTGGGCTGATGACAGGTGGATCTACAGACAGCTGGGCAACTGTATCCAGTAAGTGCTACTTCATGGCTTTGCCTCAAGTGGTGTGCCACAGAGCTCTGTTCTAAGTCCTACGCTGTTCAGCTTTTATATTACTGAACCCAAGGCAGCACACATGTGGTTCTTGGGGAAGTCCAAACCTTGACTAGACCCAGACCTGCTTGGCTTCTGTAAGGAGTGGTCAAATGCCTACAGACCATACCCAGGGACTTGGATGAAGTCACTGAGGGAATGCTCAGCAGATCTGCAAATGGCATGAGGCTGGGAGGGGTACCTAACACCATAAAAAGATGGAACCACGATTCAGAATCGTCTTGACTGGCTGGAACCCTGCTCCAAAACCAGCAATATCAAATTCAACAGGGATAAATGTAAACTCTTTCATTTAGGTATAAAGGTAAAAGTAAAGGGTAAAGGGACCCCTGACCATTAGGTCCAGTCGTGACTGACTTTGGGGTTGTGGTGCTCATCTCGCTTTATTGGCCGAGGGAGCTGGCATTTGTCTGCTGACAGCTTAATGCAGGAGGAAATGGTGGCCCTAAAAATGGTGGTCCTAAAAATGGTGGTCCACAGGGAGCTGGCATTTGTCTGCTGACAGCTTCCGGGTCATGACTAAGCCGCTTCTGGAGAACCAGTGCAGCACACGGAAACCCCGTTTACCTTCCCGCCGGAGCGGTACCTATTTATCTACTTGCACATTGATGTGCTTTCGAACTGCTAGGTTGGCAGGAGCAGGGACCGAGCAACAGGAGCTCACTCCATTGTGGGGATTCGAACCACCGACCTTCTGATAGGCAAGTCCTGGGCTCTGTGGTTTAACCGACAGCATATTTAGGTATAGACAGTGTTTTTTTCTTGGGGATTCTCAAGGGTACGCAGTACTGGCAATTTCCCCCCAAAATGTTAAAAGTGTGGCACTTACTGTAACAACTGAGTACTAGAACCCTTTTTTCTACAAAAAAAAGCAAAAAAAAAAAAAGCACTGGGTATAGATATGGATCACAGTGGGTCAAAGGTAAAAGCCCTCAACCACTCACATACTAAGGCCCTGTTCTGGATAAGGCCCCCTGCGAAGTCCATTTATGGAGGAGGAGCCTCCTCTGCACTCCAGGGTAGAACTTTGCAGTTAAGGTGTCACCCGTAGCTTGGCCCTCAGATCAGCCACACAATAACCCCACACTGCATTCTCAGTGTTGCCATGAAGCATTTGCCCCAGAGATCCACAGTGAGGGGAGACATCCGTACAAAACAACACACTGGAGTGGTCACAAGGGGTTTCACAGGGCTTCGCTTCATTCTCTCTTCCACATTCTCACTTTGGCTGACAAGCCTAATGGATCTGCTGGACACATCTTGCACTGACAGAAAATGTCTAATAAAAAGCGCTTGAAATCCTGAAGTCTGGAGTTTGCTAATGATGTCATTACTTCGCCAGACCCACGTTATTTTTAGGACCACCATTTCCTCCTGCATTAAGCCTCATTAAGATTATGCTGTAGTGTTCTAATGCAAGATGAGTGGAAGGTAACCCTTACTATCTGCGGGGGTGGGGAGAGGAGAGGACAGACACACACACACACAGAGAGAGAGAGAGAGAGAGAGAGAGAGAGAGAGAGAGAGAGAGGAGAGCATCTCTGTTTCCTCGTTTCTAAGCCCCAGCTCATTTGTCACCCCATTTCACCATCTATTGAAAACTGTCCTTGGGACATTTTTAGCAGGCTGCTGAAACTGATCTTTTGTTTGTTTGTGTGGTAAGTGAAGAAAGAAAGCAAAGAGAAACACCTGACCTAGCAGAGTTCTGCATTTGTTATGTGTTATATTTAGATCTCTTGCTGCCCCACACCTTCCCACAGTTTTCTCTCCATCCTGGCCCCCAGGAGTGTCCAGAGTGGAAGGAAAATGGCATAAAGGGAGCACCAGGCTCCCCCTAACCGGATTTCCAGCACGACAGCAGGTGAACTTACTTATAAGTAAGGAAATGATACTTTACTAAAGCAAATGAATGGTACAGACTCAGCAGCATGCAAAGAGACAAATACAGTCCAGGAGCTCTTCCAAAGCAAAGGGTGAGCAGAAATAAGTCGGGTCAAGGAGCGAGGGTCAGGGTGCACAAGTCCAAGGTCAATACCAAGACTGAACTGGAGCTGTGATCCAACAAGTTTCCCCACCTACCTGCCAAGCTTTCAAGCAGAGGAGTAGAAACCAAGCTACTGGCCCCTATGAGAATTTGTGGTGGGAACATCTAGAGGGACCTGTTTCCTTCTTTCTCAGACCCTCCTCCACCTCTGAATCCTCCTACTCTGTTCCATCAAACCACCCCCCACAACCCCCCCATCCCCCAGAACCCTCCCCATTCTCCATAGTCTCTGACAGCCCACTCTCCTCCGCAGGTAGAAAGCCTCTGGGACTCCTGCTTCAACAACAGAATCAGTCATGTCTGGAGGCTGGAGAGGGGGCTGCTCCATCAATTTCACTCTGTTCTATTGTCTCAGTCCCCTCTCCCCTCCCACATTCATTGAACGCTTCCTCTTGCGCCTGCCACTCTGAATCAGAGACCTCAAAGGGGATTGTGGCCTCACCAAGGAAAAGAAGAAAGGAGATGGCTCCCCCTAAATGGGAAGGCCAGAGGTAATCAGTGGCAGTTAAGAGACTGAAAGTGGAGTGGGAAGCCCCTTGAAAAGTTTCCAGAGAAATCCAGGTGCCTTTGGGTGATGCATGATGAAGTCACCCTGAGAGACACTGTTGTCTCTTCTTACTTCAGATTAGCTGGGTTGTGCTAAAAGCAGGTGCAGAGGTTTAGCCCTAGGTGAATCCTGATGCAAGTTGAACCCTGTTGGGGTTCAGCCTTTGAACTGAACACAAGCTGAGCAGATTGACAGCCACCGTGGGCACCAAGGGGTATGTGAACAGTCTTTGTGGAACCTGTGCCAGAGAGTGGCTCCTGACTAGGCCTTGCTCCATGGCTTCCTGACTTTGAACCACACCTGGAAGACCACAAGTTTCTAACCCAGCTACTGGTGCACCGACCGGTGTGATGTTCTCTTGCGGTTTGCCTTTCAGCAGTGGAAGCACGGAGTCAAGCTGTGTGAAGTGTTTGCCAGTTGTGAGGTGTGTCCAGGAGTTGTGAGGCATGATCAAGCCATGCAGCAGTGGAAAGTGGAGCACTTTCAATCAACCCCCTCCATGTGCAGAGCAGGGCAAGAGCATCAGCAGTGTGCACAGATGGCGTGTGTGTGTGTGTGTTGAGTTGAGAGGCATGAAATGCAAAGGGGGGAGGCAGGAAACATTCCCCAGCTGAGCTCCCAACTTCTTTTGGAAGATTTCTGAGCCCAGAGAGAGCTATGCAAAGTGGGAGTCAGCAGTATCTTAATTGGCCTTTTGCAGGGACGCCTTTTGAAGGTTGCCTTGGAAAAGGGGCATTGGCCCCTCTCAATGTGAAACACGATTGTCACAGGATTTGTTTAATGCTTCCTGTCCCTGCCACCATAATGGGAATTCCTTTCAAAGCACTATTGGAGCCTCCTTGACTCCTGGATCTCTATTCTTAGAGGGCAGAAGCACAGCACATCTCGGAGGTTTTAACAAAACAGACCCCATTTGTCACCACTCAGGGTTGAACCAGATCATTCCTGGCTCTTTGCTGACTTGTGTTGCCTGACAGAGCACATTGCCACATTCTGACAACTGTGGAGCAGCCTGCAGAAACACCCCCCCCCACACACACACACCATTTTCCTGCAAGTCTAATGACAGCACCCATCAGAAAATACCTGGATTAACAGCTTTGCCCTTCCTTGTCAAGAAAGTAGCATCAGCATGCAACCATACTTTAATCTTGCATAGTGGGCCTGTTTTTGCTATGATTGCTTTACAACACAATGCTATATATGTGCAGTCAGAGCTTAAATCCCATTGGGTTCAATGGGGCATACTTCCAGATTAAGTAGGTACAGGATTGCAGCTTTACCAGCACAGATAGCAGGTTGCTAGTCTATAAAACAGGCACTTCTCCAAGTATCTCCTCCCCTGTGATGCGTTGTTGAAAACCAAACTACCCTTTCTGAATTCTAGGTACCTCAACATTCTAATATTAAAAAGTGGTGGTTTCTAGACCTCATTGATGCAAAGGAAAATGTGAAAATACAAAGCAATTCATGACAGCCATGTCTGAGGCTCATCAGCACCTACAGAGCCTGTCACGAATAAGACCGAGATTAAAGGAACATGATAGAAGCTGATTCTTCTGTTGCTTTGTGACCTCGTCACATAAACTGAGCTGGAGACAATTCTTTATGCCTCTCCCTTCCATCTTGCTGCCAGACATTTTGAGCAAAGGTGGTGAATTAGAGCCCTGATGATGATCCCAGCAGACACACACACACACACACACACACACACACACACCACCTTGCCACATACACACCACTTGGAGAGAACCTCCATTCCTCCATTCTCTTGCTTAAGAACTCCCGTCAAACTGCTTTGGGAAGCATAGAGAAGAGAACGCACAGGAAAGGGCCACAGCTCAGTGGTAAAACAACTGCACTGAATGTGGGAGGTCCCAGGTTCAGTCCTAGGCATCTCCAGCTAGGGGCTGGGAAAACCTCATCTGAAACCCTGGTGAGCCATTGCTGCCTGTCAATGTAGACTGCGCTGAGCTAGATGGACCAACCATCATCTCACTCGGTACAAGGCAACTCCCTCTGTCCCTCTGCATGTTTGCAACTCCTAGAAGCATCATCACACCTGGCCCCAATGTGGCCATTTCCCAGTAGTGCCTACTGTGAGGTATTCCATTGCACAGGCCAGTCTGTAAGTCACATACAGTCCTGGGAGCTGGCTGATGGATGGAAATAAGTGGGAGATGAAAGATAGGAGATCCCAGGCCTCAGGGAGGGTGCTAGGGTTACAAACCTCCTGAGACACCAAACTGATGAACTGCATAGGGAGAATGGATTAGACCTGACCAGGCAAAGAGTTTCTCAAGTTGCTGCAGGGCAGAGCAGGGCAGGGCAGGGCAGATAATTTTGCAACTGGAGGTACTTTGAGGGGAGAAATTGAGTTTCCTGGAGGGGGGTAGCTCTTGGCTTCCTCCCCCCCCCCCCCGCAAGCCTTACCCCTGTACAAAAGTGGACCATTACCATGGATACTTCCAAGGCCAGGGGAGAAAACGATTTGCCCTAATGAGCTGGGCCAACTGTCAGCTATTTTGTAAGCATTAGTGTATAATAAGGAGAAATAACTGCATTAGCCCGACATCGGCATTGCAATCTGTCATAGAACAAGGGAAGTATTGGCACATTGTTATGTTTCAGACAACACTGCTAATCAATGCCCCTTTAGGAAAAAAAAATCAAATGTACCCAGAGGCGGTCTGGCAGCAAAAGCTCTCGCCTGAGAAGGTTGGCATTGTTGATGGAGCACAGAGGAAGGACAGTGGCTGGAGGAATCGATTAATGGGCACCTTCCACAGATCCAGTGACAGGGGCATAAATAGCATCCTGGTTGCTACTGTTCTGTTCTCTGCCCTCCCTCCATTGCACCCACTTCCCTTTGCCCAGAAGTGTCCTGCTGGGGTTCTTCACCTTGCACACCTCTCCCCAGGCCAGCCTCCTGCCCTGCCTCTGTCCTTCTTCTCCCTAAATGCCTGTCAAAGGGCCAGTTGGTACAAGTAGGCTATATGCTACATAAGAATTCAAGTGGCAGGCAAGTGGGTGGCTGAGTGACACACATACAAATGCTTTCCAAGCAGGGTGGAAGGCCTTTCTTAACACCAGAAAGCAGAATGCTAGTGTGCTAGATTTCTACGTGCATGAAACTATGCTAAATGCACAACAGCCCACTTGCACAGACCAGGAAAGACCAGTTTTGCTAGATGGCTAGCATGGACCTCCACATTTGACACCTAAAGACCTTCAGGTAGACCAGGTGGACTCTTTTTTTCTTTCTGCAATGATGGGAGGCACATAGTTGCTGCTAATTCCATGCACCTGCAAAGTCCCTCTCGACCTTTGCTTCTTTGCTGGCTGTCATATAATTTACCTTTCCGCAGCATGATGGAATCCTAGCCCACTCCCGTTCGCACACTGCGACTGCAAATGACGATTAACCAAGTGCTCTTTATGACATTTCTCATAAAACTATGGAACAAGCTGCACCTTCTGCTGTGTTCGCCCAGCGCTTAGGAAATTGTGACACCCAATTAACACCTAATCAGACACTGGAGGGAATGGAAATATAGGGAAAGGCTCTTCATTACGTTGGCAGGTGCTAAGGACAAGGGTCTCCACTTGCATCTGGATTTGCAATAGAGGCAGGAAGTTGGAGCTCAAGAGGTCATCAAGCCCTTCTGTGGGGAGCCCTTTCACTGTAGAATATTTTATAGAATCATAGAACCATAGGGTTGAGGGTTCCCAAGGGTCATCTAGTCCAACCCCCTCCAATGCAGGAATTACAGCGAAAGAATCCCTGACAGGTGGCCATCCAATCTCTGTTTACAAACGTCCAAGAAAGGAGACTCTACCACCATTCCAAGGGAGCCTGTTCCACTGTCAAACACCTCTTAATATAAAAAAAACCTCATTTTTTGTCATTTGAATCTATTGGTTTGGGTCCTATCCTCTGGACCAGCAGAAAACAAGCCTGCTCCATCCTCCATGTGACAGCCCTTCGGATGTTTGCAGATGGCTCTCATATCCCCGCTTGGTCAGTGTGTCAGAGCCAGTGTGGTGTAGTGGTTAAGAGTGGTAGTCTCGTAATCTGGGGAACCGGGTTCGCGTCTCCGCTCCTCCACATGCAGCTGCTGGGTGACCTTGAGCCAGTCACACTTCTTTGAAGTCTCTCAGCCCCACTCACCTCACAGAGTGTTTGTTGTGGGGGAGGAAGGGAAAGGAGAATGTTAGCCGCTTTGAGACTCCATAAAGGGAGTGAAAGACGGGATATCAAATCCAAACTCTTCTCCTCCTCCTCCTCCTCCTCCTCCTCTTCTTCTTCTTCTTCTTCTTCTTCTTCTTCTTCTTCTTCTTCTTCTTCTTCTCCAGGCTAAACATACCCAAGTCCCCAAACTGCTCCTCATAAGGCTTGGTTTCCAGACCCTTTTATCAACTTGGTCACCCTCCTGTGCACATGTCCAGCTAGACAGACCCCTGCCCAGAACCTTCAGTGTGGACGTGGGTTCAAATCCTTGCTCAGCCATAAACCCCATGGAGTTTCCTCCTTTCCTCTTTCATTTTCCCTTCCGCTTGAAAGCCTGGTTTTCAGCTTCCCTCTGAAGCCCTCTGAGCCTCTGTATGTGCAAGACCCTATTAATAAAGGAGCCCCTCTCGCTCCCTAGTCAGACAAGCGCTCCTATTGTGCCCACACAGAAAAGGGGAATTGCCTTTTTTCCCAGAGTTTCATTACTGTGTTGTCAGCTGACAGGTTTGCAATATGGGATGACAAAAGTGTTCTTCACCAGGGGTTGTGATCCCTGTGCAGAAAACAAACAGAACAACACGAGGCAAGAGGCTGGAGCACAGCAGTGGCTCTTATCCCAGCGTGCTGTGATCTGAGCTTATGCCAATACAAGATCGGCGGTCATATTGAAAAGGCAGCTGCCAGCCTCAGACAACAGGTTGGGCCTGAATAGGGCAAGCAACCGCCATAGAGTAATAACATGACTCTGGGCTGGTGGCTGTTCATTCAAATTGGCCACCCCTAGGAGGCAGCTTCCCATTCAGAGGCCCTGTGGCATTCCCAAAGTCACCAAGTCTCAGCAATCACCCAAATAATAAATAAAATCAGATACAGGACAAACAAAATTTGAAAAACACCACCACCACCGCAGAACAAGAGCTATCGTAGAATCATAGAACTGTGGAGTTGCAAAGTACCCTGAGGTAGCCCAACCCCCTACTTTGCAGGAATATCAACTAGCTCATACGTGACAGATGGCTATCCAACCTCTGCTTAGGCAAACCTCCAAGGAAGGAGAGCCCTCCATCTTCTGAGAGAGTCTGTTCCACTGTCAAACAGCTCTCACTGTCAGAAAGTTCTTCCTAATGCTTCGTCAGCTGAGTCAATAAATCTCCTTTCTTGCAAGTTTGAATACATTGGTTTGGGTCCAACCCTCTGAACCAGAGGGAAGGGAAACAAGCTTGCTGCATCTTCTATGTGGCAGCCCTTTAGATATGGGAAGATGGTTGTCATAACTCCTCTCGGTCTCCTCTTATCCAGGCCAAACATAGCCAGCTCCCTCAGCTGTTCCTCATCAGGCTTGGTTTCCAGAGACTTGATCATCTTGGTCATCCTCCTCCGCACACGTTAAATTAAAATTCGAAGCAATATGGTAAGAGATAGCAGCAACCATGTCAGCAGATCTCAGTCAGCAGTATGTGAAGGTATTTTAGAGTTCTTTTTATAAAGGGTTTTAAGTGCCTGTGTAAAGAAAATAGGGAGGAAGCTCTGATGATCCCTCTTCAGAGAGTTCCAGAGCATCAGGACTGCTACCAAGAAGTGCTCCCAGTGAAGGCCAATCCAACAGCTGCATAAGATGCAACTAGCAACAGGACTTTGGAAGATCTTCATCAGTGGGAGTAGTGGTGTATTCAGTTGCCAGCTTGGTCCATACATTGGATGGGCCAGGCAACATCTTGTAATTCCCCTCCTGCAGCAAAATGGCCCTGCAGACTGTGCAGATTTCAAAACAAGTGACATATGATAATATCTGTCCAAACCCAATAACAGGTGGACCAAGGCGTTCGACACAAGATGACATTTCTGAACTGTCTTCAAAGACAGCCCCAAATAGACCACAATTTAGCCTAGTTGCAGACCCTCCTATTTTCCAGGAACTGCCCTGAATTTACAGAAGCCGTACTGTTTTGATCCCAAATGTCCCTCTTTTCCTTAGGACATCCCTATTATCTTTAGAGAAATGTTGGAGTGTATGGAGTTATGTGACACCCGAGCCAAGGAGATAAGTACCTATACAACCTTTAGAAGACATCTGTATAGGGAAGTTTTTTAATGGTCAATGTTTTATTATGTTTATATATATCTTGGAAGCCACCCAGAGTGACTAAATTTCCCATTTAATTTGCATAGTGCATGTGATTTTACCCCCAAACAACATCAGTCTTGTTGCTTTCCCCCATTAAATTGAAATTTGCACTGTATGGGAATAGTCTGATAAATTCTGGGAAACTGGACACCAAACTGCTGCACTCAGGGTTGCAAATGATTTGTTTTGGTATTTTGGGGTGGGTAGATCAATCATCACTTTCTGCTATTCTCCCTTCCATACCCACTACATCCCCAATATTTCCATGTGTTTTTTTTTCACCAGCTGACCTTGTAACTATTTCAGTACACACCTGAACAAAGCATAGTCTCTCTCTCTCTCTATCACACAAACACACACACACACGCACGCACACACGCACACACACACACACACACACAGAGAGAGAGAGAGAGAATTTTCTTTCGATCCCTCAAATTTGCACAAAACCAGAAAACCATGTAAGCAAACCACATTCAGAATTGTGCCCCGAGAATTTACAATTGCTGCCAGTGTGCTTTTGTGCACTTCCTAGTGGGAAATAAATAAAATAAAATAAAATAACAACACCCAAGTGTGCCATGCTGCTATCTAAGCACATTCACTGTCAGTATTTAATTGGCATAACAGAATCAACTAATTAGAAGTTGAGGCGAACACAAAGGGGATGCCTACCTGTATAAATGGAAAATACCAAAGTTGTTCCTCATATACAAATACTTGTGGTCTAATGTGAAGGGGAAGATGTGGGTTAACAGCTAAGTAATGTTCAATGGCGCTGTGGGTTAAACCACAGAGCCTAGGACTTGCCGATCAGAAGGTTGGCGGTTCGAATCCCCGCGATGGGGTGAGCTCCTGTTGCTTGGTCCCAGCTCCTGCCAACTTAGCAGTTCGAAAGCACGTCAAAGTGCAAGTAGATAAATAGGTACCACTCTGGTGGGAAGGTAAACAGCATTTCCATGCGCTGCTCTGGTTCACCAGAAGCGGCTTAGTCATGCTGGCCACATGACCCGGAAGCTGTACGCCGGCTCCCTCAGCCAATAAAGTGAGATGAGCACCGCAACCCCAGAGTCAGTCAAGACTGGACCTTATGGTCAGGGGTCCTTTTACCTTTACCTAATGTTCAAATGTGGACAAGCCCTTGTAATCTGTAGTAATGTATTGCCTTGCCTTGCATTACCTCACCTCCAACCACCTGCTCATCTTTGACTACAGCCATTTCTTTTTTATGCCCAACTGGTGCCTGATCACCAGCCCGTTTGACTATGCCTTGCCCTGCATCTCAGCCCTTGATCCTTGTTTGCCTGATCCAGTGTCTGATTCCCAAGCCTTCAGCCTCCAGTGCATTTTATGCTCATCTGCCTTTGCCAGAATCAGATCCCAGCTTCAACCTGTCAAAATCTGGGCCCCAGACCAAGCATGTCTTAAAAACACACAGGTTGCCCGTGTAGCAAGCAAAGCAGCTGGCACAGATGGAGGTAATCTCAGCACACCACCAGTCCCAAGGCAGCAACAAAGAGGATGGCAATTGCCAGTCAGCTCCCGGTACTTGGAAAAGGAATGGCGGCTTCTTTCTGTGCTTGTATTCAAACGAACTTTTAGCACTCCTGACAAGACAGAGGACAAGTCTCAAACTCCTCCTTCACAGAGAGGCATGTTGCTTAAGAGTAGCTGAGGGCCAATTAAATGCACCCTCAGTTCCCTTGGGAGGTGTCCAAGCCAACATCAAACCTTCTGAGAGAGTCAGGTGTCATAATATGGCATGTTTGCAACACATGGAGTGCTGGGGCCACAAATCACCTTTGTTAGGCAACCTTGAAATTCTGTTGCAGTGCTAATATGTGCAATTGCTCCTCTCTCTCTCTCTCTCTCTCTCTCTCTCTCTCTCTCACACACACACACACACACACACACACACACACACCAAAAACAATATTTCTGAGTGGGTGCGCTCTATGGCAAAATTGTACAAAAAGCTGATGGACCCTCGTTCCTTGACACTGAAAAGCAGCCTTGCACCAATTTGTCTTAGTGACTAAAATAAGAGGGCTGAGTGGGCTGTGACCTCCATAATCTCCCATTCCTGCCGGTGTTTTGCACCAGAGGAATTGAGCTGCTCCAAAGGTTAGGTTTTTGACAGAAATATAGAAGACCGGTCTGTGGAATCACTTAGCCACTTATGAAATAATAGGTCTGAAAGTGCCCCGCGAAGTTCATCAGATTTTGCACAACTGAGGAGAGGAATTGTGATGAAGGTCAGGAAAAGCAGGAGGTCAAATAGTATCAATCTCCCACCAGGTTTCATCCCTCGGATGACCCCATTTCTCCCTGTTTTCATCTCCTTCCCTCCCTGTCTCGTGCCTCCGTTCCTACTGACAGGCGGAAACTACAGCTCGGTTGTTAATGTGCAACGCCACAACATTGATGTATGGCCGGCAATAGATTGCGTCGTCGGGTTTCCGGAGAGGGGAGCAGACCAACGGCACAGCCTAATCCATGATGCGCAAGCACATTGATCTTCCTGACTTGG
The DNA here is from genome assembly GCF_964188315.1 of Podarcis muralis. NCBI lineage: Eukaryota > Metazoa > Chordata > Lepidosauria > Squamata > Lacertidae > Podarcis > Podarcis muralis. The sequence goes on from NC_135669.1 coordinate 17,739,106, forward strand.
AAAATATAGTTTAATGAACCCCTGCTAACACATCATTTTTATTCCACCGCACTTTGCTAATATCTAATGATCCCACCTTCCACTGAGATATGCAGTAATTGTATGGGAGTTCCAGCTTTCGTTCTTTGATGCGCAGGGAGTGTTAACTAGCTGTTTTTTGGCACTGAAGCTATTGGCATGTTGAGACGGAAGCTTAACCAAGCCTGTTATTAGGATCCAATGCAGATTTGGGGGGGGGGGGCAGAAATAAAAAGGAAGAAAAAGCAATGCTTTTGGAACTCTGTGATGAGGGTGCCCTGCTCCCGGTATGGAGCAGCTACAAACGCACACATATCTTCAAAACAGCTGAGCATTACAAAGATCCTTGGAAACAGGTGCCCGGCATTGGGATAGTTGGACCACATCCCATCCAATTGGTATTCGGAAAATGAACATTACTTAGCAATGTAGATTATGCTGGGGTTTTTTTCCCCCTGTAGCAATCCATCTGGCAATTTTTGAGACTCAATAATAATTATAGTAGGATTTTGTGTCTCCCCCCCCCCCCACAAAACTCATATCTCTTCTCAAGATCTTTTTACAAAAGCAAGACAGCATTCTGACAGCTTTTCAAATGAGTCTCTATGCACCCCCTGGATCTCAAATGTAGGCAGAAGTGTCCCCAAATCTTGCCTGTGAAGCTGGAAAGTGACATATGACCCACGTTATGTAACTTATTGTGAGTTGCCCTGGGCTTCCTTGAGGGAGGAAGAACAGGTGTTAAATTTGAAATTGTACAGACCGATTCTTATACCCGGACACAGAAAAGAGCCGATTATTAGTTGTAAACATGAAACAAATTGGAGTAAATTATATAGAAATAGCCCTGCTTTGTTCTCATTACATCTGTCGAAGTTTTAGTGTCAAATTTTATATAGTTGCACACATGCACTCATGTGTGATGATGAACATTATAAGAACAAAAACAATATCAAAACAAATAAATAACTTGGAATAAATAAATAAATAAAACTTTTCAGAGCACTATATCTGCCAACTCAGTCCTTGTGATCTATAGAAGACAATCTGATTTGGTTACTTTTTGTGTTCCCTCATTTCCCGATGCCTCACAGGATCCTGTGACATCCTGGTTGTTCACTTTTGGGTTTGGGAGTTCTTTGAAAAAGTAAGAGTTTTCATCGCCAGCAGCTCTACGACGGAGCCAATCAATGAGCTCTGCCAGGAAGCCTAGGCCAATCAGTGAGCCAAGCATCTCCCCCACATCAGAAACTACTCATAGGCTTGGACAACTCATTTCCTATGGGGGTGCCTACAAGTAGCCCCCTCACTTTGCTTCAGAGGCCTCAGAGACCTTGTCAGAGGCGTGTCATCACCTGGAATAGATGGTTAGCAGCCATCACCTTTAGATTCCCAAGACTCCAGTGCTAGCACAGCTCTTCCCTCTATCCTGAGCAAGCTTTGTGACTTTCTTGCTTTCGGAGCAGAGTTGAGGAGTGGTCAGGAAGAGAAATCTTTGAGAGGCAGTGAAAGGTGGAGGGATGCATGGTGGATCAGTGCCAGGAGAAGATCAGAGCACATCACCAACACCAGCACATTAAAAGCTGTCTCACTTTAAAGTCTGGATGTGTTTGATTCCCCACTCTGGATTTTTTTTTGGGGGGGGGGGAGAGAAAGGGAAATTAAACTAAAATAAAATCTCTGAAGTTCAGGGGAGATATTTTTTCCCCCTCCTCTCCCTGGGAGGTAGCCGTGATTGAGTTAGGTTCAAAAGGAAGCCAGGCTTTTGCTTTTCTTCAAGGGTCATGGGGGTCCCGGCGCGGCAGGGCGGGGATGACAGAAGGAGGTTGGTGCTGGAATCCCATTGCTTTGGAAGGCTTCTCTTCATGGGCAGAGAGTGCCGCCGTCTCCTCTCCAACACTTATTTTGATAGCTCCCATTTCCTACCCATACTAATCTTCTTGACTTGACTTTCACTGACACTTTCCCTTCCGTACGAGTGCTAGATGCATTTAAAAAATACTTAAATGCTAATGCAGAGCCTTGAAAAGGGATGTCAGACATAAGAGAGAGACACGATGTCTCTACAGAAGGATTTGACCTCGGTAATCTAATTTGCTTTAAATTTAAAATGATATTTCATTCTCCTATTATAAGTCGCCGTGCCATTGGCTCGTAAAGATTACCATTTCTTGTCTTTCCAATTGTAATAAATCCAATTCAAGCACCCTCTTGATTTTGAATTTGTCACAACAACACGCTGAGGGCACAGCTCCGCGGGCGAGTTTTATAGAGAGGGGGCAGCGGGGCTACAGGCAAAATGGGATGATGCAAGGCGATCAAGTACCCTGGCCCTCTCTCTCTCTTTCCCCCTCTCTCTCCACTTCTCCATCTGAGCAGTGAAAATAATACTATGTCTAAATTATAGCTTATTCCTCATTATCCAGCCATTTTTAAAAAAGGTTATGCTGGCAGGGGAGCCAGCCTGACTACAGTGACGTCTTTCATCTTTGCTCTGGGGAACAGTTTGGTGCCTTCAAATCCATCTGAAAACATTTCATCTCATTCTGGCAGGACTGAGGGAAATATGACCCTTCCTGGTTATTTTTACTATCAGAGATGACTAACTGACCTGGGAGCAACACAGAGGAGGTGTGCATATTTTCGTGACTCCACAGGGCTGGATTTCGTTCCCAGCCCAGGCCCAGGAAAGATCTGTATCCAACGGGGCAGCGGAAGCTTCATGTATTCAGAATCGGGATGGGTTAATCTGTCCATTTGGCTTGTCTCAGTTGCTCAGTTTTTCACATTTCTTAGCATCAGTCCATCACATTTCTGCATCAGTTTGCAATTTCTTAATTAAAAAAATGCTCGTGGAAACCCATCTGCACATTTTTGTGTGCAATTTTGCCTAATAGATCAGTGCTTCCCAACCACTGTTCCATGGCACACTAGTGTGCCGCGAGATGTTGCCTGGTGTGCCGCGGGAAAAATTAAAAAATTGAAAGATTTTTTTTTTTAAGTCAAATTTTCGATTGGGGGGCCGTCACTAGATGACCCCTGGGGTTCCCTCTCTCCCTCCCGCTCTGCGCCTCCTTCCTCCTCCTCCTCCTCCGGGGAGGCCCTTCCTGGCTCTCGGCCAAGGCTTGGCGGCTGCCACTCACTCACTCGCTCGCCCACCCGTCCCTCCATCCCTGCACCCGGCCTCTCCCCCTCTGTCCCCGGTGCGGGGGCTGCCGGGATCCGTAGTCCCCTCGCCCTTGGGCTCCGCGCCCGCGCGGGGTGCGCGAACTACGTTTCCCAGCGTGGCCTGGCGGGCCGGGCGTTTTGTTTGAAGCGCTCTTCTCCCGGCCATGGAATGAGCGCGGCGGCGGCCGGGCGGGCAGGGGCTCTTCCGCGCAGACCCCGCGCAGCCTGCCTGCACCCCCGCGGAGATCGGGCCGCAGGATGGAGGCCGGGGATCCCCGCGGAGGCGGAGGCTGCCCCCCAGGTAGGGCTGCGTCGGGGGGTTTTAATTTTTGCAATGCTGCATCCGCGCCAGAGGGGACGCATCGGACCGCGGGGAGACCCCTTGGCGGGCGTGCAAGGCAATGCATGCGTGCAGGCGTTGCATGGAGTGCAGTGCAATGCAATGGCAATGCGGCGCCCTGCATGCATGCATGCAACTTCCACCGGCGCTCCGGACTTGGCAGGTGAGGGGGGTCCCCAGTGGGCGGCAGAGAGAGCCGGGAGGGCAAAGGGGAGCCGGGGGGAGCGGCGCTGCTCCCCGAGCCGAGCCCGGGGGGAAACTTCGGCGTCGTTGCGCCGGGTGTTGGAAGCGGAGGCTGGCGGGGGCCCCTCACCTGCAAAACCTGGTCGCCTCTCATATATTTCGTGCATTGCATTCATCGCCCGCTTTCTCCTCCTCTCCCGGGGGCGCGCGTGGTTCTCCCCGTGTTATCCTCGCAACAACAGCCCTGCGAGGTGGGTCAGGCGAGTGGCCCAAGGGAGCACCCAGGGATTGTCCTGGCCAGGTGGGGTGATTTGAACCCTGCTCTCTGCCCGGTCTTCGTCCCCATTTAGCCCCCACATGTGCATGACTGTGCATGACTAAGGTTTTCCCCCCTCGTCTTGGCTATGGTGTGAGTCTGTGCTGTTAATTAATGGGGTTCTGCCTTCGGAGAAGATGAGCCAGCCCTCAAGGAGGTGATTATGTAATTTGCTAGCAATTCATGTCCCTCCCGGCGTGACGCTGCGCGCTGACGTCACGGGGCTGTAATGGTGGTGTGCCTCGAGATTTTTTTCATGAAACAAGTGTGCCTTTGCCCAAAAAAGGTTGGGAAACACTGTAATAGATACATTTTTTCCAAGCAATTTCCCCTAATAGAATGCAGTTGTGTGTGTTACTTTCACAAGATTTGCATTTGCATTTTCTGCTAATATATTCTCCATCGTACGTAATTGAGGTGCAGCTTTGGTTGCAGAACTGCATCACAGAATTCCGAGAAGAGTGAATTTAGAAGAATAGCTACATTTGGGCTCCTTGGGGAAGCTTGGGGAATTAGCAAGGTTTATATTAAAACACGGGACGCGGGTGGCGCTGTGGGTTAAAGCCTCGGCGCCTAGGACTTGCCGATCGAAAGGTCGGCGGTTCGAATCCCCGCGGCGGGGTGCGCTCCTGTCGCTCGGTCCCAGCGCCTGCCAACCTAGCAGTTCGAAAGCACCTCCGGGTGCAAGTAGATAAATAGGGACCGCTTACCAGCGGGAAGGTAAACGGCGTTCCGTGTGCTGCGCTGGCTCGCCAGATGCAGCTTGTCACGCTGGCCACGTGACCCAGAAGTGTCTGCGGACAGCGCTGGCCCCCGGCCTATAGAGTGAGATGGGCGCACAACCCTAGAGTCTGTCAAGACTGGCCCATATGGGCAGGGGTACCTTTACCTTTACCTATATTAAAACATGAACTATACCAAATTTCCATCCAGTCATATACCCTTATTTGGTATTTAGAAAACAGCCCAATACAGAGGCTGTTCAATTTGGTTTGAGTCTAAATTGGAATTCAGAAAAGCTTAAACTTCATTCTTTGAAGCCCTAAACGGCTTTGGCTCTGTATACCTGAAGGAGCATCTCCACTCCCAGTGTTCAGCCCAGACACTAAGACCCAGCGCTGAGGGCCTTCTGGCACTTCCTTCACTGCGAGAAGTGAGATTACAGGGAACAGAATTGAATCCCACACCGAATTCAATGGCGATTCCTCCCATTGAATGCTGGCATTAAAAGTTTCAGTCCATAGTAATTTTCTGCTTATGTCAAAAATCCCTTCGTCCTTGTGTGGAAAGAGCAACACTCTTTGCAAAGCACTGCGGGTTGGAGAGGAAGGAGGAAAATCAGATCCTGAAGACTGGCGCTGCACTGATGAGGACTAGAAACCTCCAGACTCACTGTAGGTTGCTATCAAAATCCAAAGATTTTGTTTCATTATCATACTTGGCAATAGTATGTGGTGGGGAGAATTGTCCTGGGTTAGAAAACAGGAAATGTGGATCAAAATTGTGTTTTAAGGGGCTTTTTGTTCCTCCTAGAAACATAAAGCTATAAATAGAAAGGCTAGGAATGTGCTTCAGTTTGATTCAGTATAAAGCAGAGTCCCATGTTCCTAAGACACTTTTCCTCTAGGGAGCTTAGGACAGTATACACGATTCTCCCGTCCCACGACAAGGTTAGGCTGAGAGAGGGTGACCAGCCCAATGTTGCTGTGATTTTTACCTGGGTCTCCCTAGCCCTGATCCAACATTTTATTCATATATTCATTTTCTTACATTTATATATTGCCTTTCTTCCATCAGGGAACCCACAAAGGCTCCCATTCAGGCACTGACCAATCCCAGAGCTGCTTAGTTTCAGCAAGAGGTGGTGGCCTCCCTCACCTTCAGATCATCACGCCAAGGGGTTGCTGTATCCACTAGGGATTATACCATGCTGAATATGGGTCCTGAGGTCTTAGTCTGCCATGCAAAATGCACTGGCTGGAAAATAACTTCCATGAACTTCAGGGAAACTATACACAAGTGAGGGCTGCAAGATATTGAACAGCCCTCTGCCTCACACCAGGGATACGGGCTGCAGGTTCCCAAGAGGCCACCATCCTCCTACTTCCATTGTCCTTCTCTGCTTGGCCTTGTAAAAATAAGCCTCGCCTTGAGCAATTTTTTTTTTTTATGAACACATAAAATGCTCTTCTTCTTTTTTTACCTGTGAGTGGGCTGCTACCTGTAGATTTGCTCCTCTCTGTGTAGGCCAGAGACAGTGAGCCATTTGACTAGAGCAGGGCAGAGGAGGTTCAAAGGACATCCAAGCACAGTGTCCTGATAAAACTAAGAGATGGGCATACCAAAAGGAGGAGCATCAATGCCACAGATGGAATCTCCCAAGCATCTCCTCCACTGGATGCAGCAACGTAGGAGTCTGCCTGATACAGAGTCAGACCTTTGGTCCATCTAGCTCAGTATGGTCTGCAATGACTGGCCGGGGTTCAAACAGGAGTCTTTTCCAGCACTCCCTGAAGATGAATTGAATCTGGGACCCTTTGCATGCAGTGTAGATACTCTGCTACTGAGCTATGACTCTTCCCTTGTTGCCCATCCCTTGTTAAGCACTTGAGAGATGAGAGGGTTAGCCTCAGTTTTCAGCTGTTCTAACTGGTGGCTACAACTGACACATTCCTAAGTCATTCTCCAGCTAAGAATAACTGAGGACATCTCCCTCCGCCACCCTTTCACCCCCAGGGGCTTACATACAGACTGTAAGTTATGGTTGTTTGCCAGCAAATCTCGCCAAATATTCTCAAGCTTTTTTGGCCACATAGGTGGCCTCCTAAGACGCCTCCTGTATCTCCAGGACAGTTTCATCCTACCAGCAGCCTGCTGGTTCTCCTACAACACCCATTGCAATGAATGGAGACTGCACAGCAGTACGGCTTGATGAATTATAACACAAACTTGGTTTTCTGTATCCTGCTCAGCGATACCCATGACTGGTGCTGCCCTCTGTTTGACAGTGCTGCAGGAATGAAAGATGCTTCCTTCGGATTCTGCAGCAGGGTTCTGCATATTTCTCTTTGCAATCACCTTATTGGTTCATACACCATTTAAATGCGGAACAAATGAGTTATTCATCTCAGAGCCAGTCCAATAAATTATATATATTGGGATCTATGAGCTATGCAACAGTACTCTAAAATCTATAGATTTGGGAGTGGGAGGAGACTGCGTCAACTAAAAATGTTGTCGCAGCACATGAAAAAGTAGAAATGTGGCTTTGTGTTTCTTTTTCTTGACCACTGAACAGCCCAAACCTCAGTTCTTCAGTTTGGGAACAGGTGAATGGGGACATTCAAAGGCCCCGCTTGAGAGTCTCGCAGAGGGGAATAGAAAAGCATCCTTGGGATTCACCAATGTCTTTCAGAAGAAGCTGTTCAGTCTGAAATCCTTTAAATTGATTATTCTCTTCTCTGGACTCCTCTAGCAAACTCTGAAATTTTCAAAGAGTTATACAGGCCCCAGACACGCGCTCTTTCTAATGGGAGGTGTGTGGCTTAAACACAGCAGAAACCTTTGAAAATTCGCATGATGCATGGCTCTTGGGTTAGATGGGCAACTGTTTCATTTCATTTGGCAGAGCTAACTAAGTGCAAGCGAATGGATATTTTCATGCACAGCAGAGAGGAGGAATTCAAAATTTCCCAGCAGTTCAGCAGCAATTCAAAAATGCAGAAAAATCACATGGACGGCCTTCCTGTAAATAAAGCATTTCAGGGGGGTTTTGTTTTTGTTTTTGGAGGGTGTGGGGAGAATGTCTGAATGCTCAGACAGCATTAAAAACAAACAAACTCTGTATGCTCCAAATGATTGAATCGCTCACTGTCAGGTGCCCTTCGGCCTTTGGAGGAGTAACAAGAGACAGGTGGTATCTAGTCACTTCCCAAGGAATGTGTTTGTTCTATAGGATCGTTTTTCTCTTGCTCAGAGTGACACCAGTCTTCTCTGTGACAGCAGGGGAGCTACCAACTGGGAGTGGGGTGCCTCTGTCCCTTCCACCAACCTCTCTGCTTCTCTCAACTGCTTCAGGCAGTGGTGTCAACTGCAGGCACTGTGAGAAACCCAGATATACAAGCTAGGCACCAAATGGTTCCTTAAACCAATGTTACAGTCTCCAAAACAGAGTGTCTAGTTGCCATGCTGGAGCAAAACAGCTCTGAAGACTTACCGTATTTTTTGCTCCATAAGACTCACTTTTTCCCTCCTAAAAAGTAAGGGGAAATGTGTGTGCGTCTTATGGAGCGAACGCAGGCTGCGCAGCTATCCCAGAAGCCAGAACAGCAAGAGGGATTGCTGCTTTCACTGCGCAGCGATCTCTCTTGCTGTTCTGGCTTCTGAGATTCAGAATATTTTTGTTCTTGTTTTCCTCCTCCAAAAACTAGGTGCGTCTTGTGGTCTGGTGCATCTTATAGAGCGAAAAATATGGTAATTTTCAAACGATGGACTGACTGTGATTGAATCTCAGTTAAACATCTGGCTAGTTCAGTTGACAACCTTGAGCTAGCTTAAGAACTATGGGAAGAAATGTCACTTCATCCAGGGACAGTCCACGTATATATTGGCCTATTCCGACCTCTTTTTCTTAATGACGACTGCTCGCGCTTAGGCTGCACAGAAAAAGCTTTTTGGTTCCAGAAATTCATTTTTGATTGTGTAGTTAAATATAAGTGAAAAAATTCTACATTAGTGTGTGGAAACAGTCCAGATCAAGGTATTCCCCAGATATGCAGCTACAGATGATGGAGATGTCAGGCGCCATCCTGGCTCCCAAGCATTTCCACTTGGTCGCAAGTGGTTGAAAACCAGGTGCAAAATGCACCTGGCGCCTGGCTAATTTTGAACACTGACTCCAGGTGGCTGAGGTGTCTTCAGCCTCCTTGAAATCTCTGGGCAAGGGGCCAGCTCCCCTCAATGTTGAGGGGGTGGAGGAGGCTCCCAATGGATGGCCTTCCCGACCGTCAACCTTATCCATTTGTGTGTGTGATGTGCATTGTCACACGTCCACTGAAGATCCAGCACTCTGGCACAACTGTCAGGCTTCAGGGAATCAGATCCCTCCTCAGGTGGCAGTGAATAAGCAGGTCAAACGAAAGGCGTGTTCTTACCAGTTAGTTTCTTTAATAATCACAGCGAGAGAGAAAGGAATGCATTTCTCTCTAGAAATGGTGTTGCTCCCAGTAAAGGTTTACCCCCTCTGTCCCCATTAATCTACATCACTCCTACGTTGGGTAATCTGAGCTTGTTGCCGCTGCGCTCTCTGTCCTATCACTTTCAAGGGGGGTCAGGAATGCTTTCCAAGGACACTGAATCTGCCAGCTGCCTCTCTCCTGGTGTTTCCTCTTCTAGCTCTTCCTCACCCAGTATTTCCCAGCTTTTCTCCTCTGGACTATGCCCCTCTGCAAACCACTGTTCTAAATCTATACTGTCCTCCCACTGAGAGCCAGTGTGGTGTAGTGGTTAAGAGCGGTAGTCACGTAATCTGGGTAACCGGGTTCGCGTCTCCGCTCCTCCACATGCAGCTGCTGGGTGACCTTGGGCCAGTCATACTTCTTTGAAGTCTCTCAGCCCCACTCACCTCACAGAGTGTTTGTTGTGGGGGAGGAAGGGAAAGGAGAATGTTAGCCGCTTTGAGACTCCTTAAAGGGAGTGAAAGGCGGGATATCAAATCCAAACTCTTCTTCTTCTTCTTCTTCTTCTTCTTCTTCCTCCTGCCCTTGGGAAGCTTCAGGAGAACGGGGGGCAGCTCCCACCATCCCTCCTCAATCCAGCGGCTGACAACAATCCTCTGACAAGCCCAGAGCATCAGCACTGGAAAGGAAAGCATGCTAGGCTCATCAGAAGGGTCGCACCAGAGTACCAAAGGTCCAGCACTCTGGCATGACCCTCTGAGGAGCCTAGCACACCAGTATTTCATATGTGTGATGTCTGTAAGCACTACGGCCCCTTCCCATGTTGGGCACAACTCTGAGCCTCTGGCTCCAGGTCAGCCACCTTGACCCTGAGGTAATGAACCTGTTCCCTGAGGGCCAGGAGCTCTTTGCACTGATCACACAGTCACAACGTCTACTCACCAAGCAGATAGCCATGCATGTGACACTCTGGGCAGTACCCCAGGTGTTCCCCACACCTCTGATGGCTTTTCACCTGCACACCTGTGGAACCTGGGTGGCAGCAGCTTCTTCTCACTGTGGAGCTTTGTAGAATTTGTAGAACAGGGATGGGGAAGGACAATGTGTGGCCCTCTGGGTATTGTTGGACTACTGGTCCCATCATCTTTGCCCCCCCCCCCCGGGTCATGCTGGCTGGGGCTGATGACATCCAATCCAATGACTTCCAGAAGGTCACTGTGGCAGAATCTACACATATTTAAAGCAAAGGTACTCGCTTGAGAATCCTGACGAGAGCTTGAAAACTTCAAATAAGAAAGAAAAGCGAGGCTTAATAAAAAACAAAAACCCAGCCACGATCAAATCCATGAAGCAGCCCCTCTAATGGATCTGCGCTTCGCTTATTATTTCATGAGGCAACATAAGCTGACAGTGCTCTGGTCCCATGTTCCCAAACCGCTGGTGCTCTTCAGCCTGGATTTTAAACACAGCAGCTTGTTAACAGTGACAGAATCAAGAGATGTGTCAGTAGCTTCTTTCCAGCCCTGGGAGAGAGTTGCGGTGGCAGCATGCTTCGGCAAAAAGACAAGGAGTCCTGTGGCACCTTAAAGGTTACCTGGTTGGTTGTGGCATGAGCTCAGAGCTTGCACAGCCAACAGCCTACGTTGTGAGAGGCAGGAAGTGGGTGCAAGTAAGGAATTGCCATCCGGCGACTGGAGGGCTCTGGGGTAGGCAGAATTGCATCGTAGGATGGCAAAATGCAGGAGGAGGAGGAGGAGGAGGAGGAGGAGGAGGAGAAGGAGGAGGAGAAGGAGGAGGAGGAGAAGGAGGAGGAGAAGGAGGAGGAGGAGGAGGAGGAGGAGGAGGTGGTGGTTTCTGGGGATGGTGGAGACTAGCAGAGGGTAGTCCTGTTTCTCTAAGAAATAGGACGACAGTGCCCATGCCACTTTGCGAAATAAGCTTCCCTTGTGTTTATGATTCAAGGCTCAAAGGTTCCCCCACCCCAGTGCAGGCAGCTTTGGGTCACCTTGAAATCTCCTCACACAGGGCTAGCAAAATAACGTTCAGCCACAGAGACCGAGATTCCTGCCTTCCGTGATGCCCTCTGGATCTCGCGTTTCCAGTGCTAACAATGACATAATGCCTTGATAGAATTCAAATTGCCAGGACTGTAGCAAACCTCTCCCTGCAGTAGCAGAGGCTTAAAAATCTATATTTCAGGGAGTGACATTATAGCCATGAAAAATGACCCCATAAAAATGGTGGGGAAACCCAGGGAGAACTTGCACGGCATTTCAATTGGGGGGAGTGGAGGATGGTGCAGGATCTGACTAAGGTAAATTAAGCAGGCGCCGGAACTGCCTCTGACTTCTCCAGTAGCCCAAGAGATCTGTTTTGCTGACCTGTTGAAAATAAAAATGGGAAGATTAAAGAGCCTTTAAAAGGTCTTTGTATACTAACAAAACTAATCACAGAACAAACATGGGGAAATGATTTATTGTCTGCATACACAAACAATATACATTATGTATTTATTCACTTAGATTTATAGGCCAACATATCCTCAGAGCTCAGGGTGAGTGAAAATGCAAACGCCCTGGTTTTGAGAATGTAACAGATGAGCACAAATCTGTTATGGGAAGCATAGCAAGAACTTGGGTGGATGCTGCATCAATCCAAAGGGGGCTATCTAGTCTAGCATCTTGCTCCCAGAGAGATACTTCTTCTGGGGAGCCTGAAAGCAGGACATGAGTGCAACAATAGCATTCCTCCATGCTTGTGGTTCCCAGCAACTGGTTTTCAGAGGTGTATTGCCTCTGACAATGGAGAAAGATCAATGTCATCGCGACTAAGGTAAAGGTAAAGGGACCCCTGACCGTTAGGTCCAGTCGTGACCAACTCTGGGGTTGCAGCGCTCATCTCGCTTTATTGGCCGAGGGAGCTGGCGTATAGCTTCCAGGTCATGTGGCCAGCATGACTAAGCCGCTTCTGGTGAACCAGAGCAGCGCACGGATACGCCGTTTACCCTCCTGCCGGAGCGGTATCTATTTATCTACTTGCACTTTGACGTGCTTTCAAACTGCTAGGTTGGCAGGAGCAGGGACCAAGCAATGGGAGCTCACCCCGTCGCAGGGATTCAAACCGCCAACCTTCTGATCGGCAAGCCCTAGGCTCTGTGGTTTAACCCACAGCACCACCCACAACTTTTCCCTAACTGTTAAATTCCAAATAATAGTTGAGCATAAAAGCCGCTTCCAGAACTATTGTGGAATATAGCACAAGTTTAGTGCTTGTTTCCACATTATTTACAAACATATTTTTTTTTCTGGAAGCAAATAACATGGAAACCAACGATAAACGTGCACCAGATCCCACTATAGTTCCGGAAGTGGTTTTAGTGTCATGTGAAAGCTCAAATAGAACTTAACAGTTAGGGAAAAGTTGTGAAAAGGGGGTAAATTGTCATGTGAACGAAGCCACAGGTTCACTGTAATTATTTCTCTTACCATGTCTATTTTCTTAAACTGGGTACATCTGCGAAGAGAATTATTATAGCTCAAGCTTAAGTTCCCACAGAGCAAAGATGGAAACATGTGCCTCTTCCATATGGTAGTTTTCTTGAAGTGGCTTTTATGCCATGTGAAAGCTCAAGTACAATGCCAAAATTAACAGTTAGGGGAAAGTTGTGGAAACAGAATAAACTGCCATGTGTGTGCATGGCTATACTGTACGTGAAAGCCAATGGACGCATTTGCTCACTATGTGCAATGCATCCTTGCTTCACGCATGCAATTTTTGCTGCTTCCTCAGTTCTCTGGATCATGCCCATTGCCTCTCTGATTAATCTTTGTGGTTACTTAAACCATGCACTTTAAGTAAAGAAGAGCTTTAGGCTGAGGCTGCATTTGCAGCAATTTGTCCACAAGCAAACGTGTCCATCGAATATAATGCAAACATCTCTGGTGACTTCCCTTCAAAGGTTTTGCTTGCATTTTCCACTCCTGCTCACAAACCGATCACGAATAATTAAAATATATTATTTTTATGGCAATGTCAGTGCAAATGCCTCTTTACAGCATAAGCAACAACAAAAAAGGGGGAAGGAAGGAAGAAGAACAGGTCTCTGATTATCTGAGACATTTGGGACTGAATGCAAAGAAGAGGACTGAGAAACAGAGTAGGGATGAGGGGAGAAAATCAATTCAGTTCCCATTTAAAGGCAAACTTAGCTTATTCAAATTTTCCAAAAATATGCTTAAACCAAAGCACAGCCATCCTTCGAAATTCACACTCCTCCAAATTTTGCAATGCATGCAATTGTATGCAACTATTTGGATGTATCATAACATCGTTTTATGTTCTGTTTTGGAACAAGTTCTGTTAGTAAAGCTTGGAAACCGTATTTTGGGTCTGGAGCATTTTTATTCCCAGAGGAGTCAATTTTTATTCACCCTATTGCTTCAAGCTGCATAATATTGATATCTGCAATAGGGGAATCCCAGCATTACACGCCAAGAAGGTCTCTTGCATCTCCCATAGGTGCAAGAGTCTCAGATTTTAAAGGGGTCTCAACCCTGGCTCTGCATCTCTCTCTCCTGCTTGCCACTTCCAGACTGGAAAGGATTTTTCTTCCCTACTGACATTGTGCCCTGACACCCCCCCCCCCCGCCCCCACCTTTCAAGCTTTCAAAACCAACACTTTACCCCCTATTTGCTTACTTCAGGCCCACAGTCATTCTGAAACACCCATTTTCTTTGCTAGCTCTTCCCCATTTGTGTATAGCAAAGCCTCTGCTGTCTTTGTTTCTTAATGACTTATCTCCTAGGGGATTCCTGGTCTGGGGAAAACCGGTTTAGCCTGTCTTTTTACCCTGCTAAATCTTAACATCCGGCAATACATCTTAATACTCAGGGCACTGATTAAACCACACCACCCAGGAATTTAAGGGGGGGGGGGAATCTGGCACCCAGGAATTTAGGAGATTTAGGGCACCCCACACACCCATAACAATATTGTGAATAAATAAATACTTTTAAAAAATGCATTCCGGTTTAAGGACATGTAACTGCATTTGCCCACATTTGTACCTTGAAACTTTGGTTCCTAACTCCCACTCTTCTCTTCTCCCCGCTCCCCCACAGTTGTTTTCTCTATGGTCTATCTCAGACTGTAAGCACTTTGTGGGCAGGGACCTAACACTTGCCAATCATATCCTGCAAAGTGCTATGCATGCTGACAGCACGGTGTAAAACAAACAAACAAATGGATTGAACTGAAGCATGCATCACGTGCACTTAAACTTCTCTTATTCTCATTTTGCTTTTAAAAAAATCTTTTTTTGCAAACATTGATTATAAGTTATAAACTGCAAAAACACCATCTGGCTCTTTGCAGGCAGCTACATTAAAATATAAAGATATTAGCAAATGCCTGTTTTGAGGAATGTTCACTAGTGGCATTTTGAGAAGGGGGGGAAGTGTTACTGTCAGGCAGCGCCTTGTACTCATAACTTTCTTTTTTATTAAGTAGCTATGGCAACTTGGCACGTTTCTCACATGTCGTATGCAGCGATAGGAATCTTTCTAGCCAGAGAAATGTCCTGCCTCTAATGTCTCTGCTGAAAGCTGCAGTTGCACAGAAAATGTTGCCGGGCTGCATGATTGGTGAGGTCTGCTTTGCCACGGAGCTACATCATCAGAGGAACTGGCCTTTGACAAAAACACCCTGATCTTCAAATCCCCCACAGGCAACATGGCAGCCGCCACTGCTGACTTTAGCTCATTTTTCTACCTTAAGTTTATCATGGCGCAGTCAATGGAGATAGCTAGACGATGAGCACGTCCCGTGATTCAGTCAGCTGATTTACAGGAACATCATGTGTTTGGGGTTTAACTGTTGTGTTGGACCGGCACCCAAAACCAGATTTCTTTGACTCTAACCTTTGCAACACATTTTCAGGAGCAGAGTCTAACGTATGCATTATCAGCTAAGTATCTGGCAGGTGGTCCCTTTGACCCAGAGGTGTGGCCCCCAGCTGGAGGAGTTAGTGACTATCTGTGCATGCTCCTAGGCCTCATTGAGAACAAAGGTTGATTTACCATGAACTCTGCTTGTAGTGAGTTCACATGGAAACAACAGACGACAATACAGCACTATATGTGTTGTCAGAACATGGCGTTGTTGGTTGTTGTGTTATATACATCCCACCTTTCCCCCCATACTCGAGACAGCTTACACAAATTAAAACTCCACAGATAAAATACAAAAAGCTAAAAACATAAAGACGGACCCACAGCTGTCAACTTTCAGATTTGAAAATAAGGGATCAGCACCCTCACCTATCCCGGGGACAGTCTACGGCAGTGTTTCCCAACCTTGGGCCTCCAGCTGTTTTTGGACTACAACTCCCATCATCCCAAGCTAGCAAGACCAGTGGTCAGGGATGATGGGAATTGTAGTTCAAAAACAGCTGGAGGCCCAAGGTTGGGAAACACTGGTCTATGGAATATCTAACAATCTGGGATAGCAGCAGGAAGGAGTGGAAAACGGCGCTGGGATAAGGGAATCTCCCACAAAAAAAGGGAAGGTTGACGGCTATGGACAGGCCCTCCAAGTGTCCCTATTTTTCAAGGAAAGTCCTGGATTTACAGAAGCCTTCCTGGTTTCTGATTTGATCCCGGAATATCCCACTTTTCCTTAGGACAACCCTATTTTCATTGAAGAAATGTTGGAGGGTATGGAGTTATGCAGCCCCCAAGCCAAGAAGGTAAGTAACTATACAACCTCTAGAAGACCTCTGGAGGCGGCCCTCTATAGGGAAGTTTTTTAAATGTTTTATGTTTTATTATGTTTTGATATCATGTTGGAAGTCGCCAAGAGTGGCTGGGGCAACCCACTGAGATAGATGGGGTATAATAATAATAATAATAATAATAATAATAATAATAATAATAATTGAATAGGATGTCCCTATTTTCATCTGAGAAATGTTAGAAGGTATGTAAAGATAAAATTAAAAAGTAATTAATTAAACTATAATAGAATTTTAAAAAATAAAAGCAAATCAATTAATGTATAGAGAGTAAAAACAGCACAGCACTATTAAAATCCATTTCCTTAAGTTGTTAAGTCAGTTCCCCAAAGCCTTTCAGAATAAAGCAGTATTCACCTGCCGAAGGGCAAAAACTCTAGGAAGGGAGTTTGAAAGCATGGGAGCGGCTACCAAGAAGACAATACAAGAAATGTGCCACCCGTGGATTTTGAAGCTGGAAGCATTGCAGGGAACTGGATAACATGGATTGAGTTATTGGAGCTGATATTTGCAGGACCAGAGGCAGAGGTGGTCTGCAGCTGCAAAAGCTGATCATTTTCTAATACATACTGGGCAAAAAGGCAGGGACATCTGTAGAGCTTGGCTCTCTAGTGGCCAGCTTACAGGAGCAGAAAAGACAGACCCAAGCAGGCTCTTTGAACCTGCTGAGACCTCCTGCGTGCCAAGAAAAAACACATTTACGGAGGAAGCTTGTTTAGGAGAGAAACCAGGGCCCAGCAGAAGCTATTGATGAGTGGGCAACCCAGTTAAACCTCAAAGACTGAGCTTTCACCCAACGGGGATGACATGTTAAGGGAGAGGATCCTAATGGGATCAGATTCAATAGGCGTACAGGAAAAGCTGCTCGTGGAAGACAACCTCGCATTAGGAAAAAGCCTTAAGAAAAGCCAGAGTGCACGAAACATCTAAAGCACAAATGGAAATGCTTAACAATAAAAAAACCCCAAGGTGGATGTGATGCACCAGAGAAGCAAGGGGGTGTGTGATTGCACAGGCTCTGGCTAAATAAATATACAGCAAGAAAGCAAACCTCACAGGTCTTTGAGGGATGTGCATGACAACATTTTCTTCATGCAGCACATAGTTAAACTCCGGAAGTCGCTCCCACAAGAGACAGTGATGGCCAGCCACCTGGATAGCTTTAAAAGGGTTAGACAAATTCATGGAGAAGGCTATACATGGATACTAGCCATGATGGCTGTTCTCTGCCTCCACATTCGGAAGCAGTAATGCTTCTGCATGCCAGTTGCAGGAAACAACAGCAGGTAGAGTGCTCTTGTGCTCAAATCCTGCTTGTGGGTTTCCCACAGGCATTGGGTTGGCCATTGTAAGAACAGGGTGCTAGACCAGATGGACCATTGGCATGAGCCATAAGGTGGACCTTGGAGATGTGTACTTCTGGGTCAGAGCATTGTTGGTCTACCAGTCATTTTGCTCTTCAGTCATTCCCAGCTGTGCTGCCTGTTATCCTCTTGATGGTGGTGGTGGGTGTTCCTGGGACTGAATCACGCTAAGGGCTGTGCTGCTGAGTTATGCCCTCCTCCCAATATCACATACATACCTCTGAATGAAGGCTATGCCATTCAGAAGAGGAAGGTCAAGCCTTCCGTAAGGGAAATTGCACCACTTGACTCAGCAGGTTGTGGTGGTGGTGGGGCAACCAAACACACCCAACACTGCTCCCCTGCTTGCTACTGGGTGATGGTCACACTCCCATTCAACACTAGGCTATCGTTCTGCTCTGCCACCAGGCTGGCACTTCTGCTAAACTACCATTTGCCCCAAAGTGCGCTCTCTCTCTCTCTCTCTCTCTCTCTCTCTCTGTGTGTGTGTTCATACTCATTTATTTATTTAGACATTTCTTGACCATTTATTAACAACGTCCTCTGGGCAACACACACAAAAACTCCAAACAATAAAAATTATAACAATGAAAAAGTTAGAATCAGTACAACTATCCAGACTTTTAAAAAAGAAAGAAAAAACCCTAGCAAAAAACCATTCTAAAACCGCATTTAAAACCCAGCTAAAAATAATTTGTTCCGAGGACTAAAATACACTAGGGCGGTGTTCTAAAAGGGTCTGGGAGAAGAAAATGGCCTTTGCTGAGCGCCAAAAAGATCTTAATGCAGGCACCATCATAAGATGCCTTCAAACAGCCTCCCCGTAGCAGGAAGGAGGCAAAAATAGCGTTGTGCAAGCCCAACTGTAGACTGTTAACAAAACTCTCTGTAATAGCTCAGGTCAACCTTCATGAGACCTTCCCTCCCCTTATTAGCAAAGCTGCTTGTTCCAGTTGCAGGGAGACTGGAGCCCTGGCAGATTATTCAGCAGCTTTCAATCACTGTCAGGCAGGCCCCGCTTCAATATCATAATGATGAAATGTGCAGTGGCAAACACAGAGGGGGCTTGGCTTCCCCTCTGAACAAAAGAGAGGGCCCAGCAGGGAGTGTATGAGGCCTCCCCTGACTCTTCCAACAACACCAAGCCAGTGTGGTGTAGTGGTTAAGAGTGGTAGACTTGTAATCTGGTGAACCGGGTTCGCGTCCCCGCTCCTCCACATGCAGCTGCTCGGTGACCTTGGGCTAGTCACACTTCTTTGAAGTCTCTCAGCCCCACTCACCTCACAGAGAGTTCGCTGTGGGGGAGGAAGGGAAAGGAGAATGTTAGCCGCTTTGAGACTCCTTAGGGTAGTGATAAAGCGGGATATCACATCCAAACTCTTCTTCCTCTTCTACTACTCCTCCCCACGTGAAAGGTACAGGATGCTCAGAGGCCTTTGTGGAGTGTCCTCCTGGCGTTCAGGCCTCTGCAATTTGCATTCCGTAATCTCTTGGTCATTTAGCGGCAGATAATTTGTCATGGTTTGCTTTAATGGTTGCGATATTGATATTTATTATGCAAATTGTATTCCCCTACATCTTATTGTTCTGCATCCTATGAATACTTAAATTATTATAAACCTTTATCCTTAATGTGAGTCGTCCTTCAATTTGATGCTTGAGCAGTGTTGGGTCATAACATGCGGCAACTTACGGAAAGGAATAAAGTAAGTAATTAAAACCAGGCTGGCGAAGGAACTGTGTGCCTAATCATACCAGGGTAAATGGAGTATAGGTATGGAGTCCTGAAACCCCAACTTGTTTACCTGGTTCAGGAGAGGAACATTATCCTGCACTGGAACAATCTGGAGTGTCCTAGAGGAAGACAATGTGCCTCCCTTTCCATAAATTACATAAATCAGTTTGAGTAGCAGTTAGGCTGCATCAAGGGAAGTCATGGTACCACTCTGGTCAGACCCCACCTGGAGTACTGTGTCCACTTCTAGGCACCAAAGCTTAAGAAAGATATTGACAAGCTGGAACATGTGCGGAGGATGATTACCAAGATGATAAAGGGTCTGGAAACCAAGCCTTATAAGGAACAGTTGAGGGAGTTGAGAATATTTAGCCTGGAGAAGAGAAGACTGAGAGGTGATAGGATGCTGTTGTTGTTTAGTCATTTAGTTGTGTCCAATTCTTCATGACCCCATGGTCATGGATCCCGCAGTTTGGTCAAACTCATATTGGTAGCTTCAAGAACACAGTCCAACCATCTCGTCCTCTATCGTCCCCTTCTCCTTGTGCCCTCAATCTTTCCAAACATCAGGGTCTTTTCCAGGGAGTCTTCTCCTCTCATGAGGTGGCCAAAGTATTGGAGCCTCAGCTTCAGGATCTGTCCTTCCAGTGAGCACTCAGGGCTGATTTCCTTCAGAATGGATAGATTTGATCTTCTCGCGATCCATGGGACTTTCAAGCGTCTCCTCCAGCACTGTAATTCAAAAGCATCCATTCTTCAGTGATCAGCCTTCTTTATGGTCCAGCTCTCATTCCATATCCATCTTCAAATACCTGAAGGGCTGTCACATGGAAGATGGAGCAAACTTGTTTTCTGCTGGTCCAGGAGGAAGGACCCAAACCAATGGATACAAATTACAAGAAAGGAGATTATGACTAAACATTAGGAAGAACTTTCTGATATTAAGAGCTGTTTGACAGTGGAACAGGCTCCCTTGGAAGGTGGTAAAGTCTCCTTCACTGGATGTTTTTAAGCAGAGGTTGAATGGCCATCTGTCAGGGATCCTTTAGCTGTGATTTCTGCATTGCAGGGGTTGGGCTAAATGACCCTTGGGTTCCCTTCCAACTCTACCATTCTATTATTTTATGAGTCATGTAGCTGTAATAGCCCTGCCAGCCTTGATTCTGTATGTGTCTTGTGGAGCAGGGCACCCCTTGTGCTGATAACAGCATGCTCTCGTTTATAAAATCTGTAGGGCAAAAATCAGGCTGCCTTTCCTGCATATGTGAGAAGGGCACCCATTTGGAAGGTGAGAGTGAGAGGAGGAGAACTTTTTGCCAGAGATTTTGCAGTGGGAAGGCATGAGCTGGATTGCATGAGGATGTGAGCAACGGGATGAGAGCTGAAGGGAGCTCTATATTTGCAATGGCGCAAGCCATGCTAGGCGGAGCATACAGCAACTCTTAGCAGGAACAGAGGAGA
Organism: Podarcis muralis; assembly: GCF_964188315.1. NCBI lineage: Eukaryota > Metazoa > Chordata > Lepidosauria > Squamata > Lacertidae > Podarcis > Podarcis muralis. The sequence goes on from NC_135669.1 coordinate 17,759,659, forward strand.
AGGGGGAAAGAGAGGGAGAAAGAGAGAGAGAGAGAGAGGTTCTCTTGTCCATGCTTGCAGCATGATTCAACATTTGCCGCAAGCGATTTTAGCTTCAGACTCAGCCGGAGAAGACAGTAGGGTAAACCCAAAGTGACAACTTACCTGGAGTGGCACCATTTGGAACAGCCTCGTTAAAAATGCTGGAGATAGTTGGTGAATTTCTCCCCTTCCACTCCAGCACATGTCAATTTGTTCAATGTTTAAGGGATAACAAGGCAAAGACTGTGTGTGTGTGTGTGTGTGTGTGTGTGTGTGTCAGAGAGAGAGAGAGAGAGAGAGAGAGAGAGAGAGAGAGAGAGAGAGAGAATGAGGCTCCAGGTTTCCCATCCAGTTCTATTAATCAACAGTTAGATGTTGTTGTTGTTTTTTTAAAAAAATGATATTTATTAAGATTTTACAAACAAAAATGAGTTACAAAATTAAAAAGGAGCAAGTAAAAAAGTAACAAGGAAAAAAAATATAAGGTATAAAAATGCAACAGAAAAAATACAAAATACATAGAAAGTAAAAAAAAAAAAATTAAAAACAAATCAGTATCTTCATATCTTATATTTCATTTACTTGTTTCCTGACCTCCTCACACCTCCCTTTTTTGTAATCCAGTTCACATGGTTAATTCAGCAAATCCTTTCCCTCTTTGTTTTTATCTTAATTCTATATCTTGACATATTATAACTTCGTATCAATCCATTTTTACATATTCTTTTTAACCTTATTGCTAAAGCCGTTTCATTTCAATCCAACATCATTTTAACATTCATTAATTTTACAAAACAAAAAAAATTCCTTCCAGTAGCACCTTAAAGAGAAGTGTGCATGCACACGAAAGCTCATACCAAGAACTAACTTAGTTGGTCTTTAAGGTGCTACTGGAAGGAATTTTTTTTGTTTTGACTATGGCAGACCAACACGGCTACCCATCTGTAACTGGAATTAATTTTACAATATTTCTGCAAATAGTCTTTAAATTTCTTCCAATCTTCTTCCACCAACTCTTCTCCCTGGTCTCGGATTCTGCCAGACATTTCCGCCAATTCCATGTAGTCTATCACTTTCATCTGCCATTCTTCCATGGTGGGTAAATCTTGTGTCTTCCATCAACAGTTAGATGTTGTGGTCAGAGTTTGCTAGGCAACATTTCTGCTGGGATGGTGCTCTGAGGAAGATCTGCTTCTGCGGCAGAAGGCTGGAGAAGAAGAAATAATCATGCCTTTGCTTTTGCATAAAAAAAATGAGAACACATGGAATAGAGGGGAGGGGAGGTAGAGGGAGATGTCATCCGCTCTCTTGACATACTTCCTTTCCATCAAGTTTTCTGCAAAGAAGCAGACAGGTCACCTCTTGTTTGGATGGAATGCAAAAGATTTGGAGTATTTGTGCTGGTATGTGGGTAGCCCTCCTCTCTCACAAGGGGTTGAGAGCAGCATCTTCCGGTACCAGAAGGTCAGCGTCACTCCAGAATAATGGGGCTGGGTTAGAAAACAGGAAACCTGGATCAAAATTATGTTTTAAGGGGCTTTTTGTTCCCCCTGGAAGAGGAACTGCAAAGCTATAAACATAAAGCTGTAAATATATAAAGGCTAGGAATGCGCTTCGGTTTGAGTGTTGCACTCTTAGGACCTTCCCACCCTGGAACCCTTAAGTGCTGCTGAGGCATTGCTTCCATGCACTTAGCTGGATGAACAGGTAAAATTGTAGCTCCACATGGTACTTAAAATAATGCTGCATTCCCTGTAAATGCAGGGCCCGCTCCCTGGGACAAGATTCCAGGAAGGATTCCTCAGTGTGAACCTCAGTGCAGAGATCTGCAATTACCCAGGACTAGGCCCTATGGAACACCTTTTATTTTTATTATTTAATTGAATTTATATATTGCCCTATACCTGCAGGTCTCCATGAGAATTCCTGTGGCATAAGAACATTCATTCGGAAGCAAGTTCAACAGGACACGCATCCCCTCGAAGGCATGTTTAGGATCACAGCTTTCAATTGGCAACTTTCCCCATTGGATTGTGCATACAACTCTTTTTGAAATTAGGAATGCAGCAAGCTGCTTTATACCAATCCTGACTGTTGGGTCCATCTACCTCAGTATTTCCCACACTGACCAGCAGCAGCTGTCCAGGGTTTCAGGCAGGGGACATTCCTAGCCCTTCCTGGCTGGAGATGCTGAGGATCAAACATGGTACCTTCTGCTTGTAAGGCAGATGCTCTACCACTGAACAACATCCCTTCCTCAAATGGTTACTGAAATCAGACCTTTAATTAAGCCATTGTTTCCTATTCTCTGCTGGGCCCTTTAATTATCACTTCCTTTTTGAAGAGCAATTGCTTGCTCTTTTTTCCCCAATTTAATGTTTTTATTAAGACAGTTTTGGTTTAGCAAGATCCCCACCACCACCACCACATTTTTAAAAAGCGACCTAGTGGTTGCTTGCCTGCCAAGAGCCAGTGTGGTGTAGTGGTTAGAGTGTCGGACTAGGACCTGGGCGACCAGGGTTCAAATCGCCACTCAGCCATGAAGCTCACTGCCTCTCACCCTAACCTACCTCACAGGGTTGTTGTGGGCAGAACCATGTATGCCACCTTGGGCTTCTTGGAGGAAAAAGGCAGGATATACATGAAATAGATAAATAAACAGAAACAAGTAACTGCAGTGGTGAATCTCTTTGGAATTTCCTGCCCTTGTAATTAAGGCAGGTGCCAAGTATGGCTGACTTCCTTAAAGGTGTGAAGGGATAATCCTTAGCTGCAGGTGCATGGCTGGGGGAAGGGGTGGCCGGCGGGAAATTAAATGCAGGAAAGTACTAAAGTAATAATTACTTTAGTAACCACGGAAAAGTTGCTGCAAAGAACACAAGCATCCTGGGTGACCCAATGAAGACCTATAATGTGATTTGAAAAAATCCTTTGTCTTGCTTCAGTCCACAGAGGATGGTGGTGAACCTCTTGATGTATTGTGATTCGGTGGTTTCATGTTGCTGTCTCCCTTTGAAGTTCCTTTACTCCAGGACGGACCCTCTAAGGGGTTACAGATAGTGTGTCCCGGGAGGTTGAAATGCCCCTCCGCTGGCGTTTGATGTCGCCCTTTCTGATGTCAGATTTGTGTCCATTGATTCTTTTATGCAGAGAGTGGCCTCTTTGTCCTGTGCAGAATGCTGAAGGGTATTGTTGGCAGGTGAGGGCATAGATAGCGCAGCTTGGGACCAGGACACCTGAAAGATAATCTCACCCATTATCTACTATGCAGTGTAAGGACTGGGCCTTTAGTGTGGCTACAAGTAACCTTGGGAACTTTCTCCAGTGACATATCCGGCAAGCACTGCCTCTAGTCTCTTTTTGGTTGCCAGTTCAAGAAGGAGACTTTGAAGCAGATATTCTTATCCCAAGCCTGCATCTTTCCTTGGGTGTGTGAAATTGTTTTCCTATATCCTTTTATTGCTGGTGGCAGGGCAGACATGGGGGCAGAGCTGGCATCTGGGTCTGCCACAGGGGCTGGTCCCTGCACCCGTATCTCTGGAATGTGAGGTCGATCCTCCCCGTCAGCCTGGCATACGAGGCAAAGCATTCCTGGCAGGGAGTTGAGCAATGGGCTGGACTCTCCCTGCTCAATTTCTAAGTGGCAAAAGATGCTGTCAGTGGCCCAAGACCAGTGCCAGGGGAAATGGTGGCAAACCTACTTTTGAGATTGGATGGGTGATTGTTTTCACATTATTCAGTCTGTTAAAGCCTAATGATTTCTTTATGAATCATGTGGCATTTTAAGCCTTAAAAAAAGCACTCTTAGAGAGATTAAATGGAGTCTAGGACTCTCCAAGACTGCGATTACTCACAAAATCTGGCTTTTGATTAAAGAAGCTGGCAGCTTCATTGAGATCTTGGGAAAATCAGCTTTTGTTTAAAAGGAAAAGAGCAAGTCCCCCACCTGTTGCTATGAAGAAAAAGCAAGAGCAGTTGCTGTCACAGGCTCAGAAACTGGGGGGGGGGGCTTTTAAGTGAGTGAGGAGTGGAGGCTGCACTTTCCTCTGTGGTTCAGATACACTTGGTTGGGAAATTCTCCTGCATAATCCTGGTGGAGATAATGTGCCAGAGCACACTCGCTGCTAACATGGCCATAGACTGTTTGCCCTAGCTAGTGGCATGATGCTTGAGTGCTCACTGGAAGGACAGATCGTGAAGCTGAGGCTCCAATACTTTGGCCACCTCATGAGAAGAGAAGACTCAAGGGGCCACTAGGGGCGCATCGGAAGATGGCTGACAATAACATCTCTCCGACCCACAGGAGGTAATTAGGAGGCTGTGATGGGAGTAAATAGCCTCCCTACCCCCCCCAAGGTTGTGGGGGGCTGCCCTTGCCTGCTGTGCCCTATTCCAACCCCGAATTTGTGGGGATGGGGGCACTAGGCAGAATGCCCTCCTGTGGACCTTGGTGCTCCTGGACGCTGTCTCTGATCCGTGCCGCTAGCTGCAAGAACTTCAAAAGGAACAATTAGGAAGAAGCGAATGCACATATTTCAAGGAAGGAGGGGGAGTAAAGACTGCTAACTGAAGAGTTCTCTGATAAACAAGACGAGTCGGAGGAACAAGAATCAATCATGAGAAGATATGCCAAGACTTGGTATGGCAAAGGGACTGGATGGGGGAGGGGGGAAACTTTCCTTTCTTTCCTCTATGTGATTAAACAAGAATCACCCCCACAAGTCAGAAATGCCGTTTTAATGACTTAAGCTGTGGATTTACGACTGTGTGGAGATAAATTTCTAACCAAAGCATGTTTTAAGAAGAGTGTGGAAAGTTTAAGAGCTTTGGAATGACGCAGTTAAAAATACCGTCGCCATGTTGGCAAGCTCTGTCGGAGGACTTGAGTCTGGGAGGAGGAAAAGAGCTGTTTTTATATTGTGGGTGAGACTCCTCAGTGGGGCTTAAGAACGACAGATCCTGAGATTAATGATGGAAAGAGTGATGTTATTTATGAAAGTGATGATATGTGGAAACCATCTCAATATGAGGATTGGACGAATGGAAAAATTCACACAGGATATAATTGGTGTTTATCTGCTTAAGGAGATTATCAGAAGAGATCATAAAGAAAAAAAGAAAAAATATACGAACAAGATGAGACGTGGAAACAGCAAGATAAGACTGGATAGAATTATGAACTTTATTTGGACTGATTTGGATATTAATGCAGTAGCAAGAAGATGATCAGAATCCCCCTTCGGAACTTGAAATATGGGTCCCCTCAACAAAAATTTAAAATTCAGCATTGTAATTCGGAATTTATGTGATGTGATTTGATTTGATTTGATTGGTCAGTTAATAAAAAATATTTTTAAAAAAGAGAGAGAGAGAGAAGAGAAGACTCCCTGGAAAAGACCCTGATGTTGGGAAAGATTGAGGGCACAAGGAGAAGGGGACGATGGAGGACGAGATGGTTGGACAGTGTTCTCGAAGCTACCAACATGAGTTTGACCAAACTGTGGGAGGCAGTGGAAGACAGGAGTGCCTGGCGTGCTCTGGTCCATGGGGTCACAAAGAGTCAGACATGACTAAACGACTAAACAACAACAACAAGTGGCATGATGCTAAGCTGATAAACTTTGGGACATGAATTATAGGGGCATGAGGAGCGGTTTAGGGTTCTTTTGTGCCACTCTCCTTCATTGCCCTGTTTGTAGAAGGCTACAGTATATGTGTGTTTGTGTTTGCATGTATGTGTTGATTCGAATAAAATTGGGGGACACCAAGAGCTGGGGCTTGCAGATTACATTAAGGTCCCCTACTTGGGCCATACTTATCAAAGGGATGGGAATATGACATGGTGAGTAAACTTATAACTACAACTTTTACTTATCAGAACACTGTTAAAAGCTGCAAAATACTTCACAGTCTTCACTCTGCTCACAAGGGCCCTGCAAAGTAGGCCTTTTCAAATGCCGAACTGTATATCGATCCAGAGGCAATTACCTCCGAGCAGGGGTCAGCAAACTTTTTCAGCAGGGAGCCGGTCCACTGTTCCTCAGACCTTGTGGTGGGCCGGACTATATTTTGAAAAAAAACAATGAGCAAATTCCTATGCCCCATAATAACCCAGAGATGCATTTTAAATAAAAGCACACATTCTACTCATGTAAAAACACGCTAATTCCCGGATTTAGAAGGCAATTGGGCTGGATCTTGCCCCCAGGCCTTAGTTTGCCTACCCATGCCTTAGAGAATACAACTCAAGGATTCTTCCCAGTTTTGCAATAAGTGACTTAAACTGAGAGAGGTACTCTGATGATGCATTACTCAGAGGCTGCAATCCTATCTGCTTCGGTGTAAAGGGGAGTTCACCTTTTAACTTACTGGTACTTAGTTTTGAGCAATCTATGCACCAGTTTGGACTCGAATGCTGGAAAACTGACTGATAAAGCCCGAGACCAGTGTTTCCCAACCTTGGGCCTCCAGCTGTTTTTGAACTACAATTCCCATCATCCCTGACCACTGGTCTTGCTAGCTAGGGATGATGGGAGTTGTAGTCCAAAAACAGCTGGAGACCCAAGGTTGGGAAACACTGCCTAGACAACTGGAGATCTGGAGACTTTCTCCTATGGAGACCTGCTCATATGCTGATATTTTTGGATGAGATTCTGTGATGGCGCCCACTTTGTGGAATCATCTCCCTTCAGAAAGTCTTTAGCATGCAGTGAAAACAAAAGAAAGCACCTCTTTTTACTATAGATAGGATCAGACAAATTAATGAGACGTGAAAATAGATGTCTTATGGCTGCAAACTTGATCTTGTCCACCTTTCCATAGTCCTGCTAAACTCAGTGGGGAAAAGTAATCCTGCACAGAATCAGTTAGATCAGTGTTTCCCAACCGGTGTTCCGCGGCACACTAGTGTGCCGCGAGACGTTGCCTGGTGTGCCGTGGGAGGGAGGCGGGCGAGTCGGGCGGCGAGAGGCGGGGCGGCGAGGATCCGCGTCGAGCCGGGGGCGGCTCCGCGGTGGTGGTGCCGAGGTTTCTCTCTCCATTCTCCCCTCACACACACACACAGGAAATAACACAAGATCAGCTGACAGGACCCGGCCAATGGGGCGGCGGCGGGGCAGCGCGCGCAAAAGGGAGGAGCGCGAGACAGCGGACGAGGAGGAGGCCGGCATGTCCGGGCAGCAGCAGCAACAACAGCAGCAGCAACTCCCGGCGACGGCTCCTCAAGCCCCGGGCAACCCTACTCCCTCGCCGGCCTCGGCCGCCCTCCTGCTCCACCCGCCGCCGCCTCCCCCGCCGCGCGCGGCCACCTCGGCCCCGCCGCCGCCCCCTCCTCCACCCGCTATCGCCGCCACCACCACAACAGCCGCCGCCGCCTCAGCTGGGCCCATGCCTGCCGGGAGCAGCGGCGGCAGCAGCAGCAGCAGCGCCCCGGCGCCCTTCCCTCACGGCGGCGGCCCTGAACGAGCAGGAGAAGGAGCTCAAGCGGCGCCTCAAGCGGCTCTACCCGGCCGTGGACGAGCAGGAGACGCCGCTGCCGCGCTCCTGGAGCCCGAAGGCAAGGGGGAGGGGAAAAAATTGAAACTTACACTTTCGTGCGTCCCTCCCGGCGTGACGCTGCGCGCTGACGTCACGGGGCTGTAATGGTGGTGTGCCTCGAGATTTTTTTCATCAAACAAGTGTGCCTTTGCCCAAAAAAGGTTGGGAAACACTGAGTTAGATCAGGGGTTGGCAACGTGGCGCCCGTGGGAGGCAAATGGTGCCAATGAAGGTCTTGGTAAATATCCTCAAAATTCCACAATGCACAAAAGACGGCTTCTTTTTCCTCTTGAGTCCCTGTTTGTACTGACTCTGCCTTTCCTATACCTAACACGATATCTAAAATGTGCCTAAATTTCATTGTATGCCAGGATTGTACACCCACTCTCCATTCTTCAAAGAACTTCTCTTGAGTTTCATTTCCAGCCATGAAGCTCACAAGAGAACTGTGAGAAATTGCAGTCAAACGTAAATATGCATGAAGGGATTAAGACCACAGAATTAGATTCCTAGACTCAGCTAGGCCACACCCCTTTTATGATGAGGGAGGAAGTGAAGCCTTCTCTTCCTGTTCTCTCTCTCTATATCATGTAATTGACCAAGGAAGATGTGCTTCTGCAAGCTCCAAGCTTACAGCATGTGTTTGAAGCTCTCTTTCTGTATTTTTCACCCAAAAGTATTCTGCCTATGTTCTCCTTGCTGCTGTTTGGATAAAAGCATGAATTTGACCTCTGGAATATTTTGTAAGTAACACATTTTAAATTTACTTATGTGGTCTGTTCATTGCAAGAGGAGTAAAAAGAGAAAAGCACTGTATGCAACTAAACAGAATAAAAAGGTCTAACAACCTATATTCCGAACACTATACTGCTGCTTGACTTTAGTGAGTTTAAACTCTACTACTTGGGAGCTCTCTCTAGCTGGAGGGCGAGCTTAGCCCCATGTTTTGAATCGAAGCACCCAACCAATACTTTTATTATTTACCCACATACATGGGACACAGGGATTAATATTTTTCCTCCCATATAGACTTCAGGCCAATCTCTCTCTCTCCCTCTAGCCTACCTTGCAGATATAAGTGGTGTGTGTGTGTGTGTATGTGTGTAATTTGAATGCCGCTGCCCAGAGCTCCATGGTAGTAGGAAGAGATAATAATGTAATCAATTATAAGAAGAATATGACCAGGACCTAGGTATATGAAGGCTTTTTAGATTTAATTATTTCATTTCAGTTGCATACCGCTCCGTATTAAAGATCACAGAGGGCTCACAGCATACTACAAGAAACAGTATACTCGGATACATTTTTCAAAACAACAACGTCCCCCAAACAGCTTTATTGATTCAAAATAAAGTATTCTACCCAGGTAGTGCTGCACATGTGGAAGTGAATCTTGAACCAAAGTGATGATGTTTTGAAAATTAACAACATAGGTTCTCAATATAAAACCCAATGGGACAAATTTCCAGGTGTAGTCTCTTTGGCACACATTGCCACTTAATTAATCAAAATCAGTCACAAGCTGTCCTATGGTAGCATGCCTGTTTTCCCAGCTAGAGGTTTGTTGTGACTTGGTATTCTGCAACAGGAGTGGGGAGAGTGGCAAGAGAACAGCCCACTGATAGGCCACTGGCCAGTTTCCAGGTGAACCATCTTCTGCCTTCTGATTACCGGGTGGTTTTTTTTGTTTTGTTTTTCCTTTCTTGAAAGCAAAGCAGAGAACTGGCTATTTTCCATTGCTTTTTCTTTGCCTCACTTAAAAGGTGGGATGCTCCCACAGCAGCAGTTTTCTCTGGACTTGGCACTATTCTTTCACCAAGGGCATTTCCAGATGATCTGTTTATTGAGCCTGCATCCTCATTTGTTTGCAGGGAGGTTAGACGATGTTGTATCAAAACATGTGTAATCCCATACTTTCCTGTGCATTTCCCTGGCACTTTCCTTAACACAAAAAGTTGGTCTTTTGGGGAAGCGGGTTTCATCATCATCATCATTTTTGATTTGTATACCGCCTTTCTATCTTACAGTACTCAAAGCGGTTTACAAGCTGAAGAAACAAAAAGTGTACATCTTATAACAATCTAATGCAATACAAAAATGTGATAATAAAACATAACTTTAAAATAGGCAACCTACATCAAAAAAGTAAAATTCAACAATCATTAGAATAGTATAAAATAATATCAACATATAAAAGTTAAACAGAAATCCACTCAACAATTACAATAATATTTAAACCATAATCAATAAAATGGCAAGCCACAGTACATAAAACAATACAATACACATTGAGAAGCAGAGGGTAGAGCAAGGCAGGTGGAAGGGGGCCTTGCCTGATGGAGTCTCTCCCCTCCCAGTTTTTCCTCCAGGCACAGCTTCCTTATGAGGAGACCCAGGGCCGGAGGGTAGGGCAAGGCAGGTGGAAGGAGGCCTTCCCTGATGGAGTCTCTCCCCTCCCAATTATGCGTAAAACCTCCCAATTATGCAACCTGAATTTGTTGGTGGTTGGATCCCATTTGAAAGTAGAAACTATGAAAGTAGATAGTCCTTTGTCTGTATTATTATTATTATTATTATTATTATTATTATTATTATTATTATTGCTGTTGTTTCTGTTCTACATCTGTAGATTTCAGGGCAGTTCACAACATAAAAATACAAGATAAAAGTCTCAAAATACATAACAAAAACAAAACAGTAAGCCCCCTCCCACAAACACATTTAAAAGGGTTATTGTATGTTAATCAGCCAAAGGCCTGATTGAAGAGGAACATTTTCGCCTGGCACCTAATGGTGCATAATTAAGATGCCAGCCGAACCTCCTTGAGGAGAACATTTCATAAAAAGGGAGCTACTGCAGAAAAGGCCTGTTCTCGTGTTGCCACCCTCCGGACCTCTCATGGAGGAGGCTCATGAAAAAGGGCCTCAGTTGATGATCTTGGGGTCCATAGAATCATAGAATTGTAGAGTTGGAAAGGACCCTGTAGGTTATCTAGTTCAATTCTCTGCAATGCAGTAATTTTGCCCATAACTGTCCCTGGGTGGGCTCAAACCACCAACCTTCTGGTTAACAGCCAGATGCACTGACCCACTGTGCCACCAACCTGGTCCTTGAGGTATTGCAGTGCTGAGACACACTGACCTGAGAGTAAGTCCCACTGAATTGAGTGAGTTTACCGCAAAGCAGACTTGCATAGGATGGCTCTACTGGGTTGTTACAGAGAATCCAGGTGTGTTGCTTTAGACAAATGCAAGCTGGGAAATTTTATCAATGGAAGTGGTTCTTCTGATCAGCAGGTACAGGGGCCAAACATCAGGCAACAGTTGTCACCATCTCCTTGTGAGCTTCCAGTGGTGCAGTTGACAGGGAATGCAGAAAAGTGGGTGTGATGATGTCATTGCCTAAGTGCCAGCATAAATGACGGGCTCTTCTTGCTCTGGCAACTGAATGCAGTTTGTTTGTGACAGATTAATCTAGAGGAAGTCAGAGAATCAGGAGGGATAATCCAGTAGAGCCTTTCTCTTTCTTTGGTGTGGTTTCTGCTTCACGCTAGGTGTTTAAAATATGATGCTTAGTCACAAGATTGCACACAGCTGCCTGACTGTTTGGGTTCACCTTGGAGGCAAAGCTGTAGATTCACTTTGGAAGTGTGGTGATTGGGGTTGCCATGATGAGCTCTTGAACTTCATTCCCCCCCCCCCCCCCGCACTACACCAATGGGGGCTCTGAAAAAGATGGACAGTGAGGGAGGCAACAGAATACTAGACCAGAAGAGGCATTGGCTTGATGCTGCAGGAAAATTCATTGGCAAGAGAGCCTAATCAGGACCACTGCTAAGAAGCTGAGTATTCTGTGTTAATATATACTGAGCATGCAGTTCCACTGTGCAAATTTCAGGCAATGCTTGTGGCCAACAGAAATTCTATGAAGTAAAAGTGCGCCCTACAAGCCCATCCTGGATTATAGAGTTTGGCAACAGAAAGGGAGAAGCTGTGTTTGCTTGGCCTTGGGGATTGCTTTACAAGCTTCTTGTTTCCTTCCCTACACATTTATTGTGTCTGCTTCACATTTCCTTTCTTATTTTAAATGCTGGTTTGATCTTCCTGCATGGTACATTATGCAATTATCTAATAACTTATAAATTCTCTATCACTTGGATCAGATAAAAGTTTTGTTTGTTTGTTCTTACAACACTTCTCGTGAGATCTTTCTGAAATCTTGCAAGATCTCACAGAGTGCACTGGATCTCAGAGGATTTCAGGGAGATCTTGCGGCATCTCCCAGGAACCTGCTGCCACTGCGCAACTGAGGTGAGGGATGGTTTGACAGGAGCTGCACAGGACTTCCTGTATCGCCTGCAACAGCAAAACGGGATGCACTGGCCCTGCTGGTGCTGCTGCTAATCCCACCACTGCAATTGCATCTTTGCCTGCAGCTGCAACCACATGGCCATGACAGAGTGGCGAGGGTCCAGAACTAGTGGTGAGGGTAAGGGCACTGATGCCGTAGCAGGGCTGGCAGCAGCAAAAGGGACTGGCAGCAGTGAAGGCGTGATCTGCCTCCTGAGCCAAATTGCTTCACCTTGCCTCATGCAAATGCCAGCATTGCATGCATCTAAAGAAGTGTATGGTAGTCCATGAAAGCTTAAGCCATAATAAATTTGTCAGCCTTTCAGGTGCTACAAGGCTCTTGGTAGTCTTTTTAAAATTATGATTGTCAGATTTTTTCGCTAGCATTCTTTTTTCTTAAGCGGCTCATAAATTGTATTGTCCGTTACCAAGAAAACGGTGACTTATTGGACTTATCGGGGGGCCAGCGGTTTGAATCCTCACGATGGAGTGAGTTCCATTGCTCTGTCTCAGATCTTGCCAATCTAGCAGTTCAAAAGCACGCCAGTGCAAGTAGATAAATAGGTACCACTGCGGCAGGAAGGTAAACAGCATTTCAGTGTGCTCTGGCTTCCATCACCGAGTTTCGGTGCACCAGAAGTGGTGTAGTCATGCTGGCCACATAACCTGGAAAGCTGACTGTGAACAAATGCCAGCTCCCTCGGCCTGAAACAAGATGAGCGCCACAACCCCATAGTTGCCTTTGACTGGACTTAACTGTCCAGGGATTCTTTACCTTTTATATATACAGTCATACCTTGGGTTGAAGTAGCTTCGGGATAAGTATTTTTGGGTTGCGCGCTGTGGTGGAGTGGAGTGTGTTACTTCCGGGTTTCGCTGCTTGCGCATGTGCAGATGGTCAAAATGCTGTCACGCGCATGCGCAGAAGCGGCGAACTGCGACCCACGCACACGCAGACGCGGGTTGCGTTCGCTTCTGGATGCCACTATACATAGCAGTTGCCTGTAATATACCTGGATATAGATAAAAATGAATACATTAAATAATTGAAAGGTAATTGGTTAAATTAAGAAAACAAGTGGAAATTACACTTAATAAACCTCTCTCTACAGTTGAGGTGTATATTTCTAGCACTCAACTTATTTCCATGAATGCAAGTTGTTTCAAACTGCTTTCAATATTGTGTTTTAATTGTTGTAACCCACCCCTTAGGGTACATGGCAGGTGTTCAACATCCTCATCAACAACAGCAGCAGCAATGCAGATGCTCCCTAACCCGCTTCTCCGCATGTGGTGCCGAGCTGGAGACCTTGCCCCGCCCCCTTGTAGCCATTGGCAGCAGAAGAGGCGTGGCTTAGACTCAGGAGAGGGTGGGGCCTCACCTCCATGCTCGTCTCAGAGGAGGCATCAATCGGGTACAGTAATTCCATGTCGGCTCTGCCCCGCTGCAACTCAAGAGGGCACACACTGATTTACCACACAGACAGTGGCACTGTGAGAGAGAACAGAGGTGTGTGTATGTCTATGAGAGGGGTGGGTTTTTGGAAGGTGCCTGTGCGTTAATTTGTTTTATGTGTGTAGATCAGTGCACGCTGACCAGCGCACAGTCTTTGCAGTAGGGCTCTATTCTGATGGCATGAGTATCACGATGAGTGGTAGATTCTTGTCTGCTGCAGGCTTCATCCGCCTTCACAGCCGTTGTAACATGCCACTTGTTGTCTTCCACCTGTTCTGCCATTAAGGACATTGTGGATCACTTTGCCGACACTCATGGTGCACAGAGTTTCTTTAAAGCCACAAAGACCATCTATGGGCCAATAAATCATGGCATATGCCCCCTATGCTCAACAGATGATATCACACTTCTAAAAGATAAAAAAACTATTGCACTGAACTGGAAAGAACATTACCAGCATCTCCTTAACCACAACTCACCCGTAGCTGCTAAGGTCTTCTCACAAATTCTGCAAAAACAAAAACAAAGATGAGCTTGCAGTATCTCCAAATCTGGGAGAGTTGTGTACAGCTATTAATCAAGTGAAAAACAACAAAGCCAGCGGACTTGATGGGATACCTTCTGAAATCTTCAAAGTGGGCAGAATTGAACTTATACAACTTCACAAATTCATCGAAAAAAATCTGGGAGAGAGAGGAGATCCCAGCAGACTTTAGGGATGCCAAAATTATCAATCTCTTTAAAAAAGGTGATAGAACGGATTGCGGAAACTATCGAGGCATCTCTTCATTAGCTACGGCCAGCAAAATTCTTGCAAGGATCTTTGCAAACCGTCTCTTAACAATATCCAAGGCTACCCTTCCTGAATCCCAAAATGGTTTTTGACCTTCTAGGGGGACAGTGGACATGATTTTCACTGTTCAACAGCTTCAAGAAAAATGTAGAGAGCAAAACCAACCCATGAATATGGTATTTATTGACCTGACGAAGACCTTCAACATTGTAAATCGTAATGCCCTGTGGACTGTCCTTCTGAAAATTGGCTGCCCAGATAAATGTGTGAACATCATTCGGCTCTGCCATGATAATATGCCAGCCACAATCACAGATAACAATGGCTCCCAAAGTGAATCTTTTACAGTGGGATCAGGTGTTAAACAGGTTGTGTTACTGCCCCAACTCTATTCATTATTTTCATTGCCATGATCCTACACTTTGTTGAAGGGAAACTCCCCAGTGGAGTAGAAATCATATATCAAACAGATGGAAAGCTCTTTCATCTGAGCAGGCTGAAAGCAAAGAGTAAGGTTACCGTAACTTCCGTCATAGAGCTTCAGTATGCTGATGACAATGTAGGGTGTGCACACTCAGAGGATGACCTCCAAACCATCGTAAATATCTTCGCAGAAGCTTACAAAAAGCTTGGCCTATTGCTCAACTTCCAAAAAACCAAAGTGCTGCACCAACAACCCCTCTGCAGAGCCACAAATCCAACTCAATGGTGAAGCATTGCAAAGTGTTGATCACTTCTCCTACCTGGGCCATTATCTTTCCACAAGGGCCGACATTGATGCTGAAATCCAGCATCGCCTGCTTTCTCCCAATTGAAGTGTTTAAGGACCGGGACATTCGCAGGGGAACCAAAATGCTTGTTTACAAAGCTATTGTACTACCGACATTACTGTATGCTTGTGAAACACGGACCACTTATAAACGCCATCTCCAACTCCTTGAAAGATTCCATTAACAGAGTCTCCGAAAAAATTTACACATCACTTGGGAAGAAAGGCAAAATATGCCAGTGTACTGGAAGAAGCAGAGATCACCAGTGTCGAAGCAATGATCCTTCAACATCAACTTCGTTGGACTGGTCATGTTGTGCAGGTGCCTGATTATCATCTTCAAAAGCAATTGCTCTATTCCGAACTTAAAAATGTAAAGCGTAATGCTGATGGTCAACAAAAGAGGTTTAAAGACTCTCTCAAGGCAAATCTAAAAAAAAAAAAAGTAGTATAAACACCGACAATTGGGTGCTCCAATTGGAGAACAACCTTTACCAAAAGTATCATAGACTTTGTAGATGCTGGAATGGAACTCAGGACGAACGGGAGAAACGTGTTAAGAGGAAGCCAAGTTTGGCAAACCCTCACCGTGATCAACTCCCGCCCGGAAACCAATGTCCCCGTCGTGGAAGGACGTGGGGATCCAGAACTGGCCTCCACAGTCACTTACTTAACTCACTGTTAAGACCGTGTGCATGGCAGACAATCTTACTCGGCTACGAGCGATCGCCAAAGAAGAAGACCACGCAGGCGGCGAGGCTGCTGGCGCAAGCGAGCGAGCGCAGAGCTGTGTGTATGTCTATACGAGAGGCGCGTTATTACTATGCAGACCACGCCCCCTCTTTGCAACACTCCCCTCCTGCCGGCCTTCCCATTGGCCGGCGAGGCACGAGGCGGCCGGGGCTCTCTGGGCCCGCCCTCCGCGCCTCCGCCGCCTCCAGAGCGCCGTTGGCTCCGCCTCGCGCCCCGCCCACCCCGCGCTGACGTCGCCGCATCTCATTACGCGGCCGGCTCGCTCGCGCTGCTGTTCCGGGGGGCGCTGCCAGAGCCGAGCAGGTGCCCGAAGATGGCGAGTCGGAGCCGGAGCCGGACTCGGACTCAGGAAGAGCGGGAGAGGCGGCGGCAGCAACAGCAGCAGCAGCAGCACCACCAGCAGCAGCATCACTGCTACCAGCCCGGCCTCGGCCCCTCCGCGCCCTCCTCCTCCTCCTCCTCGCCGCCCCTCGGCTCGCCTTCGCCCCCCGCCGCCTCGCCGCCCTGCGGGGCCCTCACGCCGCCCTCGCCCTCCCTCGTCCTCCTCCTCCTGGCCGCCGCCGCCGCCGCCTCGCTGCTCCCCACAGGTAGGCACGCAGGAGGGCGAGCCGGCAGACGGACGGCACCTCCTCGCTCCCGCACACTTTCGCCTCAGGGCGCTTCCCGCCCTCGCGGGGAGAGGGGCGCCCCCTCCCTCAGCCGGGTGTGTAAGGGGGGGGGGCTCGTCTCTCTCTCCCCCCTCCCCCAGGAAAGAGGGGTAGGAGGGTGGTCGAGTGCTCCCCTCCCTCTTTCGCCCCCCTGCCTCAGTTTCCCTGCTGGAAAGGCTGACTCGCTTTTCTAGCCTCTCTTCACTCACACGCAGACACACAACTCCCAGTCATTGAAGGCTGTCTCCTCCACACACACACACCTCTCCGTTTCATTCGGCTCCTTCATTGCTCCCCTGCTGCAATCCAAACCTGATTGTGGCTTTTCTCTTTTATTTTTCCTCTCTCTCTCTCCCCCCTCCTCTACTTTCCCCATGCTTCTCTCTCTTCTCTTTCCGTGTCTTCTTCGGCCATGGACTATTGTTCTTTTCTTCCCCTCTCCGTGCACTGCAATTCTCTCCACCACCACCCTCCCCCCCCCCCCCAATTCCTTTTAGGATTTTCAGGTTTCTCCTTACTCCACCTCTCCCCCCCCCCACGGTGTTTCCCTCGTCAAACTGGTCCTCCTTTTCTTCTCTCCCCACCCCCATCCTCATTGCATCCTTTTTCTCTCTGCCCCCCTTTGCTACACACACACACACACACACACACACACACGAGTGTTGACTTTGCTTGTCCCCCTCCCCCCTCTCCTCGCATGTCGGAACTGGAGCTTGAATCAGTTCTTCTCTCTGCCTCTTCTTTCTGTTCTGCTACAATATAAATCTACCCTTCACATTCTTGAGCATTGTTCTTTCATTCATCCCTTTTTTTGCTTCTGTTCTGTAGCTGCAATATCAGCTGAAACGTTCCTGTCTCTTCTCTCTCACCCCCCCCATTCATTGACAGCCCTTGGAGTCTAGCCAAAAGCCTTTTCCAAGCCTGCCCCCCTCCGAATCTGTCCATTTACCTCCCTGCCCGATGTGATTTGTGCTTTCTTTCCATCCCTTCTTTTTCTCTCTCTGCTCCCCCACCCCTGATTCCTTTTCTTGTGCCAGTTTCTACTTTTTTGCTCCTTCGTTCAGACACAGCTCCTGCTATCACTTCTCTCTTCCTTTTGCGTATTCTGTCAAGGTTCTCTCACATCGATCGTCTCCCTTTCTATCAACTCAGTGGAGAATTCCTCTTTTTTGCTTTTGCCTTTGTCACTAAAGTGTCCATGAGCCCCACACCAACTCCCCATGGCCCCTTAGAGGGAGCCAACTACAGTTCTCCCTTTGCCTTTCAACCTGAAGTTGTAGTGCCCTTTCATTTTGCTTTCATGTCTGTTGTCCCTGCCTGTCTCCCTCTCTGTCTCTTTTTCCTTGGTTTGAATGTGAAAACCTTTTCTCTAACTGCCGTTCCCCACTGAGATATGAGGGAGCTACGGCAAAAAGGGGGCTGCAGCAAAGGAGGGGACTCCTCTTGAATGTGCACCCCCCTGCCTGTGTGCACGTGTGTGTGTGTGTGTAAGTGCACCCGTGCTTCGATTTGCTTTGTGTAGTGATTCGTGCGTGTTGAATCTTCAGTAGTTGATCCATTGCTGTGTTTGGATTCAGCAACTGCCCGCCTCCTGAGGTTCTCCCGCAGGCTTCTCCAAACCTCCTGCCAGTCCATATCTTGCAGAAAGGAAAGGATTTGAGGGGCTTGGCTTGAGGGTGGTGATGGTGGAGGAAAGGGTAGTGTGCGCGCACTGTCTCTGCAGTGGCTCCCGTGTGTTGTGCTTTAGCAAATGCTGAAATTAAAAAAAAGAAAAGACCCTACACAAGATCTCCCTGTTTTCTATGTCCCTACTGCAAACATTTTCTGTTCCATAGCAGAGTCAGTCTTGGCACGGTTGGAAAAGAAGAGGGCAGTATTTGCTTTCAATAACAAAGAGGAGAGAGGAATCACTTCGCTGTCAGATCGCTCTTTGCTTTGGTTCCGATAATGCTGTTTGCTGATTTCTCTTTACCTACTCCTTTCCCTTTCCTCCTGTGGAAAGAATTGTGGGGCATAGAGAGAGCAGCTTGACGTTGCAGCTTGCCTCCGGGAACTAGTGGAGTGACAAGAACAGCAACAAGTGAGGGGGGAAGTGGGGTGGGGTAGGAGAGGAACAACCTCCCCCCTCCCAGCTTTGCAGCAAATGAGTCCTTGTCAGAGCTTGAACCTTCAGCTGGGATGTGCTCTCAAAAATGCTTTCATCTCTCAACTGATTATTGGCTTTTCTTGTTTTTCATTCCTCTCTCAATGCATTTTAATATAAATATAATGTGCAGTTGAATAAATTGTAATGGGGTGGGCTAAGCTCTTGTGATATATAGTCAATGAAGAGCTTTTGTTTTAAGAGTAAAATATATTACATGATCCAATTTGTTCTATACACTGAGGGTGGACTGAATTAATAAATGGGAATTCCCTTCAACCTCATTTTTCTTCTGCTTTGAACTGCAAAATTCTAAATTTATGAGTGAAGGTGGTAGACTGGTTTGGAAGCTCCTAATCTGTTGGTTTCTGTCTTGGATATATGCAAGTTCTGGTGATCGTAATAAAATACGTTCCTGAAAGAGCACCTTTATTTTTACAGAACCCCTGCCTTGAAAATAGCAGATATGTGAGGGTCTGTTTGTGATGTATAACCAAGGTGAGAGTGGGCAAATAGTGTGGGTGGGGAAGGAAAACCAGAAGGTGGTAATGTGAATTATCTGTTTTGCAGCCAGAAAACAGGAATGCACAAGGCCACTTAACTGGTAGCAAAATAGCCTTCTTGAGGAGTCATTCTAAGTAGCAGTAGGTCTTAAGTTTTTTAAATGAACACAAGAGTTTACCTCCTTAAAAGAGGACATGTTTACTTCGCAAAGGAGGGGCTGTATGCTGTATGGTCCATGTCAGAGCTACATGAAAATTCTGTTGCCTGTTACCATGGAAGCAGCTTCTTTCTCTTACATATCTTACAGCCTAACACTCGTTTTTTAAAGCAAGATTTTGAACTAAACAGCACTGGTTGGTGTTCTTGTGGCATCTTTTTCTTCATTTTGGCATGCACCCAGTTTTAAATGCACACCAAAGTAGCAAAAGGCTGTTTTATTGAATCACAAGTCATGCATACATTGTCTGAATTGATGCATCTTTTTCTGCAAATTGCAGACAAGGCTTCGGTCAGAACTTCCTCAGTGAGAACCTGTTGGTCTGGGGGCAAAACTTCCTATATTGTTTTGCTACTAATGGTTAATGGAAGCCCCTTTGATGTTAGCTGTTGGTTCTTTGTTAATACCAAATACTTTTTGCACAGTTGATCATTTTCTTTAGCATTCAGTGAAAGTTGGTTAACATGGATTTTCTTTGAATACAGTAATAGGTGAGTGAATCTGAGTGAAGAAATAGCCCCGAGGCAGAAGTACTTAGCAGTGACTTGTCTCAGTTTTCTGGGTGCTCGGCAAAGTAACTGCCTTCTCATTGTTGCATCCTTTCTCCCTCACATCCCCATTCTTGAACTGGGTGGCTGCAGGGCGGGGAGGGGGGAGGGGTGGGGACACTTCTCTTGTGTCCGATTGCATTGATAAAATATCCCTCATTAACGCCACTTTATATTTACAGTGTGTCACTGGAGATGTACAAGGCCTCATTTACTGACTTGTGTGACAAGAGCATCTAGCATTATTTGCCCAGGACATTTTGGACTAACAACAGAGCCATTGAGCGATCCATTGAATTTAACTAATACGAGAACGGTGGGGAATAAAAGCGCAGGCAGCTCTCTGGAACAAAGAGCTGTATTCATATGTATGTTGTACATGCTTTATCAAGTTCTGCAGAATAGCCCCCTTGGAAAGGGGTCGGGGAGGGAGGAAGAGAAGAAAAACCGTTGTCACTTTCTGTTCATTATGCTGGCTCTGCAAACCTTCCATTGGAACATAGTGCCTTCCAGAGTGATGCGATCGTCCTGAAGCTGAATGCTGACTGCAACAAAGGTGACACTTGCTTTTTCAAAAACCGGCAGTGTTCTAGAAGGCAGTTCTGGTGCTGGAATTGTTTTGGGTAGCTGACTGAAGAGCGGAGCGTAGAGAGACATGTCCTTGGTGGTGGCTGATCTTTTGATCATAAGATGGTGAAACAGAGATGTCACTTTAGCATGATGCCTGTCAGCTTTCGGTGCCAGACATTCAATATGCTCAGACTCGGAGGCAGTTTACGTAATTATCTTGCTGTCTTCATTTTTAAAGGATTTTCTGTCCCTCCTTCCACCAGCTGGTGATTCTCGTGTTCAAGAGTGAAACTATAAAACGGCCTCTGGTTTTATGGGATTGCGCTGTTCGTGTTCCCACTCTCACACCTCTTGGTTTTAGATAGCATAGCAAAACCAATTCAAGTCATTTGTTCTGGAGAACTGGACCACTAAGCAATAGCCACCTTCAAATAAAGTTGCTTTTTGTCATGTGGGCATGAATGCACAATTCCTTAATGCTTCATTCTGTCAGTAAAATAAGAACACAGGCAAAATTCACAGTGAATATAATAATATGGCAACTCTCTTAAATGATGGCAGGTTCTAATACAGGTAACAATTTGGATGAAGTGAATTATGCTTGAAGGGGATACAAAACAGAGTTCTTTCTGTTGTTGTTGTTTTTAAAAAAGTTAGCAAGTTTACATAAATCTAAGTGTTTTCTCTAATGGAATCCTCAGCAAGATAAAAACGAAGTATCTAAACAGTGCCATAGAAGAAACGTGACTTGCTCTTGCATTGGGTGTTTATTATCTGGAGAGTACCACAAAGAATCAACTGTTGCAGAACTGAAAATTCACCAGTCTCAGCCTAGAAGCCATTTGTCTAGAAAAAAATTGGCAATCAGAGTTGAAAGTGACTCTGTGTTCTAGAAATGATCTCTGGCAAAGCATTTGTTGCTTGTCTTTGTCAAGCACTTGCCTTTTTGCCTACAGTCTCTTAGTTCTAATGCTGATTAAACATTCCGTTAACAAGACCTGTGAATGGAATTGTCTTTGAGATTCAGCTCTTGTACTCATCTTCCTGACCAGGAAGCAGCCTTACATGTTTAAGCCCTGTTTTCTCTGGCTACTGCAAGGATACTGCAGTTCAGCAGTGGGTCTTGACCTATCATTTGTGAAGGCTTCAAAGCAAGTGGCTGTTTTCAATGGAGACTTTTACAAGCTCTTTTCAGAGGTCGATAGTTTTTGTGTTCTTGATGGCTCCTAGCATAGAAGAAATTTTTCCATGCTGAGTCCCGGTGGAACATACAAATCTCCTGGGTTCCCATGGTCAGATGGTTTTCATTGGCCTTCTTCCCATTTGGTTAACCTGGTCCTGAAGTCACTGCTGCATAAGTTAATTCTACAGAAGTTGTGTAAAGGAGAGAGCCTTTCCGATAAGCTCCTGAAATAGTACGATAATCAGGAGTGTGCTCTGGAGCATGTAGTAATTGCAGCACAAAAAACGATTCAAGCATGGGTAATTGTAATGGGGATAGGTAATGTTAAGACTTGGTTTAAAATAAGCTGGTAACTTTAATCTATGCATTTCTATAGCACCTTTCATCTGAAGATCGCTGTGCTTTACAGTTAATTAAACTTCACAATGCTTCTATGAGGCTGAAAAAGGAAATATTCCAAGTGGTATCGAAAAGCAGTCACTACTGGGGTGGAACACAGCTGCCGTTTAACAGTGCATGGTAATCCAATGTAGCACTTTAGGAAGAATAAAACTTTTTAGGTTGTGGGGCAGAAAGATCTTGCATACACAATTGGATTTTGGTAGTAGTTATGATGATACAAAAAATGTCCTTTACAGTGTGTTAGTAGCAGTGATTGTAGCCCTGGGAGAAGATGCTTTTAGGGCCATGCATTTTGGATGGATGGTATGCAATCAGTAACTAAACTTTTGCAGATGACGTAATTAAACTCTTTGTTTTTCATCTTCTTGTGGTAGCTACTTTTTTATAATTGAGAGGTGCATAAGTAACATTTTTTGTATCTGCCTTTGCTGTTAAGGTCCATTGAGACCTAAAAGCACCATATTAGCACCTCACTATGTTATTGAATCATAGAATCATAGAGTTGGAAGAGACCACAAGGGCCATCGAGTCCAACCCCCTGCCAAGCAGGAAACACCATCAGAGCACTCCTGACATATGGTTGTCAAACCTCTGCTTAAAGACCTCCAAAGACGGAGACTCCACCACACTCCTTGGCAGCAAATTCCACTGTCGAACAGCTCTTACTGTCAGGAAGTTCTTCCTAATGTTTAGGTGGAATCTTCTTTCTTGTAGTTTGGATCCATTGCTCCGTGTCCGCTTCTCTGGAGCAGCAGAAAACAACCTTTCTCCCTCCTCTATGTGACATCCTTTTATATATTTGAACATGGCTATCATATCACCCCTTAACCTCCTCTTCTTGCCCAGCTCCCTTAGCCATTCCTCATAAGGCATCGTTTCCAGGCCTTTGACCATTTTGGTTGCCCTCCTCTGGACACGTTCCAGTTTGTCAGTGTCATTGTGTTCAGGTAAGTTTTATATTTCCCAAAATCTTTGGGTGTTTGTCAAAAGCTATGGACAGCTCACTTTCCTGGCCAAGCTTGTTACCTTTGGCTAGACTTGATGACAAAGGTATTAATTTTATGGCTTTAATTTCTGACTCACGTTCCACCTTTCTCTGAACAAGGCAGGACCACAAAAGTAACATGTTAATTGTGTCAGCGTTAGAAGATAGTTCCCCCATCCTGTTTTTGTTATGGAAGCGTGGTAGGGGAGATAACATACGAGTTTAGTTGTCTTTTGTCCAGTTTCTTTAGCATCAGTTGGTGCAGTTTGTGTACTGTGTGGTGCAGAAATGTATTTTCATATAATTAACAGCCATCCCTAGGGACCGCTGATGTCCAGATACTCCAAATTGGTCATTTAATAGTGTACCAATTGTGATAGGATGGCACTTGGAAAGTGCTTTACATTTAGTGTTATGTTGGCCTTGGTTCATTGCTTTGAGGCTTTCGTTGTTGGCTTTGCTCTTTGCTGCTTGGTTGTGTAAACATTAAAGTGCTTTTGTTTCAAACATCTTTTTTGTTGCTTCAGTAGCGAATGGAGTCTTGCCCTTGTTCCCTCTGGGCAGGGCTGGTTCGATGATATGTTCTGCTGGGGCAGCAGTCTGTAGACATGGTCTCTGCCCTGTTACTAAATGACAGTGCTGTGTGAGAGACTGGGTCAGCCTCTAACCCAATGTGTGTGTCTGGTCAGAGTTAATAAAATGTATTTTGCCTTGGATCAGGCGTGCTGTTTCATTCCACATCAAAGACTGCCTATTTAAATGCTATTACCATCCTGTTTGTGTGCATCAGAAATGACTTACCTAGTAATTTCCTCAGTGTTATGCATATACTATGTGCACTTTGTTGATGGGGTTTGGGCTGACTCGTCTGTAGAAACACAATAATTTTACCTCTCTAAAGTGCCTTTACATTTCTTTGGCTACATCTTGCATTTTGAGCAAAATAGGTTGGAGCACTCTGGTATTCACGTCTGGAATACAGTGGAATGTCTTACAGCACAGACCATTTTTCTTCCACTCCTTGATGCTTCGAATATGAGTGTATTCTGAAAGCTTTGTAAATCAGTGTATCTATTTCAGTTGGGCTGGTTTCGGGTACTGTATATACATTTTTATTTATTTATTTATTTATACTATTTTTATATCACACCTTCCCTGTAAGGTGCTCAAGGCAGCATACATGGTACTCCTCCCTCAATTTTATTCTCACAACAACCCTGTGAAGTAGGTTAGGCTGAAGGATAGTGAATAGCCAAAGATCACTCAGTGAATTTCATGGGTTTGTACTGTCATCTACCAAGTCTTCTACTGACACGCAAACCATTGCACCACATTTATGATGGCTGTTAGAGGTACATAGATTGAATACATTAACTGTTGAATCTTTGACTAAATCTTTTTGGTGAATCCTGGCGACAGCACTTTGGTACAAAATAGCCAGTGAAACTTGCCTTTGTCTAGTACCCTACAGTATAAGAAGTTTCATGTTGTATTTAGGTGTGGTTCCGGTAACTTTAGCCCTGTGTTTCACAATTGGTTGGAGTCATAGTTCCTAGTTTATTTAGAGCAGGAATAGGGAAACTATTCTCTGGATGTTGGATTACAGCTCCCTTTAGATTAGCCAGCATGACCAGGGAGTTGTAGGCCTAACAACACCTGGAGGGCCACAAGTCTCCCTTTCCTTCTTTGCAGAGCTTGAAGGAACAATTAGTTTTAATTTCTCCTGATAGTTGGTAGTGATTATGCAGTCGGTTATAGGCCCATGTCATGTTTAGCAGAGCTGTGGGTGGTCGTGGCGGAGGACTGGGATTGGAAACTTCCAAATGCTTCATCTGAAATATGTAGGCATAAGTGGACTGTGCAAAGCAGTTACAACCTCCATGGTCTGTGATGGAGTGTTGATATATGTCCATCTCTGTGTACTTGAATTCTGGTGCAACATATCTTAAGAGACCAAGTTCCTGGTCTATTGTGTGTGTAGTTGGGACACAGCAGAGACAACTGTAGAAACTGCTGTAGCTTCTTAAAGCTTTGGCATGAGTCAATGCAGAAGCTTGGGTGCTTTTTAAAAAGCAGATTACCGTATATCTTAAAATTGGCAATTTAGCTCAACGGATGATTTTTTAATTCTGTTTTAAACCTTATATTCTGCTTTATACTGTAAAACTAGTTGAGGCGCAGTCTGAGCTCATCAGCTGTGCATTTTTTATATTTGCTGCTGTCATGAGATGCAAAATGCAGCTTGTCTTTCTATGCGATAATGTTTGATGGGGTCTAAATATTTTATTTACAAGTTTCCTGGTACTTCCAGGATTTTGTACATGCTTTTGATGGTAGCAATAAGTAAGCATGTGGATGGTGGTTGTCAAGGGTGAACTTCCCTTTGCTCCCCCCTTAAACTTTTAGTTCTCTGTTAAACAGGTTGTTTGTTGGTCACTGTAAGGGCTGTTCCTTTTGTTTGTCCCAGAGTATTTCTTCTGCCTTCTATCCTGTACACAGCAATTCACTCTTGTTTAGGAGTTTAATCAGGCTTCTGGAATATCGCCTTGATGATGCTTCCCAGCTGTCTATTGCACTTTCTCATTTGTATTTTTTCCTCCTACAGCACAATAAGTAACTCATGTTCTGCTGGGTGCAAATGCCTTACCTATGCCTCTTAACAAAGTGCAATTTCCACTTTCCCCAAAGTGATGCAGTTGGGTGATTGGTCAAGCTGAGAGTTTATCTCCTCTGTCAATCATTTGTGAAGACCAACTTGCAAATCTTTTGTATAAAAGGTGCAAAGTTGGCTTCCGCTTAACTACCTGTTCACAGAACATGGTGGAATAATTAGTAGGCTATTTTTGCAGGACTTATCTTGGATAAGCAGGGGAGCTTGAGGGGCTATGATTTCAGGGGGTGTATGGTATAGTAGGAAGCAGCAGGGAAATTAGTTGAACTGGCCAGTCACATTTCTTTGTGGTCAAAGATTCCACAGAGGATAGAGGAAGAACATACTTACTGAAATTCTTTATTTGAAAAATGGAGACTTCAAAGCTACCAAAAGCACTTAATTTTGCTTTAAATAGCTCAACTACATTTGTGCTATCACTTGAAAGGTTCAGGTAGTGATTAGCTTTCTTGACACTGAATTGTTCCTGCTTTGTTCCTTTCTTGTGAACATCTAACATCCCAAAGATGAGAAGGAGCTCTGAAAAAACAACCACCATTTGGCACTCATTCTAATATTGGCAGCCACTGAATAATCTCATGTAGGAGCAGGAAGAAACACCTTTTGAATATCTCTTAGTGGACACAAGCTTTATCCTACATTGGTTTCAGAGTCTGATACTTGCAGTAGACATAAAAAATTAAGTAGGTTAACATGATTTTTTGTTGGAGCCGTTCAGTTTTAATCCCCGTTTCCTGGCTTTTGGATAGGCAGTGCAAGCTTTTGAGTTTAAGGCTACACACTTACTTGGGAGTAGGTCCCATTGAACTCAGTGGGGCTTACCTCTAAGTAAATATGCATATAATTGCATAGTAGGAATCATCAGGCAAAAAAATCAGCTAGGAGGTTAAAGGCAGCTTCATGTTAGAAATATGGTGATTTCTCAAAAAAGGGGAAGGACAGCAAGAATTAATGCACCAGTTGAGATAATTGGAGATAAACTGATATGAAGTAAATCTTTTGATACTGTAGTTTAGCACTTTAGTATGTGCATTGTTTTGGGATGTTACTGAATTTTGTGATTGTTACCATCTGTTCAGAAACTTATGATGGGCACTTAAGTCAAACAAAAGCTGCAGTAATATCCCAACATATTAGGAAACTTTGCGGAATTGAGTGAAGCTTCTTCAAATATCTATAAGGAAAAATGTTGAGTTTTAAATATATATTGGCCAGTGAAGTGTATGGAACAACAACAAAAAATAGCTTGTTAGCACAGAAGCTTTGTTTTCTGCAGGCCCTCTCCTATTGATTCAGCAGGTTGCAAGCTGGTGTATTGGTGGTTCTGATACATGCTTCAATGTCAATATTCTGCTGATTCCAGTAAATAAAAATGTTACTCAAATTACACTGACATACAGTAGTTCAGTATACCATAGTCCAGCCTTTGCCAACCTGGTGCTCTTTAGGGTTGCCATATGTCCTCTTTTTCCAGGATGTGTCCTCTTTTTAACGGATATGTAAAATAAGAGTCATAGCAGTCCATACTTAAAAGTAGAAGTTGACAAATGTGTCTTCTTTTTTGCTCTTAAAAATATGGCAATCCTATTTTTTGGACTACATCTTCTTTTAGTCCCAGTCTGTGCAGCTCTGCTGGCTGAGGCTCATGGGAATTGTAGTCCAGAGAATTGCACCAGGTTGGCGAAGATTGCCTTAGTCATTAATGGAGCTGCAAAAAACCCCTCCTCCAAAGGCCTTGAATTTGAAACATATTTCCAGTCCAGTTCTTTGAGCTGTACATTGCTTTATATTATCTTGATTTATAGGAAGTTGTCGTGAGAGAAATGAGTCCCCTGTTAGACTTGCCACCTGAAGTTAGCATAGGACACCAGAAGGGGTAAAATATCAGAAGCTGAAAACTTACTGTGCATCTTCTGCTCCTGTCATAACTCATCAGAGTTCCTTGCCATTTAGGCAGTCTGAACACCCCACCTCCCCCAGTTCATAAATCTACTCAGTGGGGTGGGGGTGGTGGAATAGCCAAGCTTACTCTTAAGTTGTTGCGTGACACCTTCACCAGTATTTTTGTTTCCAAAACACTGTGAAGTTCATACACAAGCTAATTCCCTCTTAAGCCTAGTGAAGCTAATTAAGCTCAGGTGTGGGCAGACTTTAGGCTTTATACTTTGTTTACACTTTATACTTCGTTTTTCTGGAACCTGACGGCCATTAACCAGAGACAGGTGGAAAAGTGTGACCAGGGTGAATGGAGGATCATGCAAGCTGGGAGTTTGGGGCAGGAGGACCAAATTTCTTGATGCATTTATGAGCACTAGGATGGTCAGTGCATTAAAACAGAGATGGACATCTATTTCATTTCCCTGCATGCCCCCGTAATTTTGTTCTATTTCTGGTTTAATATACATCTTTGAAAATATATAAGTAGTTATTTACATAAATTGGAATTGCTGGGAACTCAGTTGCATCATTGAGAGAAATTGATTGCTAAGTTCTGATCCTGTACATTAGTCTGAGAAATGTGGACTCGGTAACTTTGGAATTCACAAAGTCCTCACGTTTTCCTATATACAAGCACAAAATATATATCTGAATACATACAGATCATAGATTCTAACAGCTTAATTTAGAAGGGCGGGGGGCAGTACTTTTGTTTCAAGTCAGATACCCTTGCTCAATCTACCACAAATCATTCAGTGATTTAGCAGTAGATCCCAGTCTGAAGTGAGCAGAAGGCAATTCCTGATCACCAAACCTATCCATCTCTCTGTCACGTGCCTACTCTCTCTAACACTGAATTATTTTCCCCAAGCCAGACACCTTCATCGTACCACAATACTGCCACTTTAATGTACTCTGTTGGTGTTTTGTTGTTAGTTTGTATGTATGGTGACATGGAAGGCTGTTTCGGTAACTGAAGTGCTCTATCCGTTTGTGCCCCCATATTAATAAAGAGTTTGGCTGCAGCCTTGGTCCTTCTTGCTTGGTTAGATTCTGACAGATTTACAACAATACATGTGAACTGTAAGTGTGGCTTTCTTCCAGGTTTGTTATCTGGCCTCACCTGGAGGAGGCATTGGAAACATTAGTCATACAGACAAGCTCTGTAATTAATTTGAAGCATTAGTGCCCCCCGCAAACAACAACAACAACCCTCCTTATTTATGAGAGCTGTGTTTATACTACACTTTAAGGAGTGGCACTCTAGGGCTTTTGATTCCTCTCAGATAGTTTGTCATGTTGTCTGCAAGTTGCAATTGCATGCGTCTTGAGAAACTGCTGTGACTTGTGACAGTGCCTTTAAAACAGAGCACATGAGTTTTCTGCTAAGCAAACTGCATCTGGCGCAAGTCGCTGGCTCCTCCTCTGCTAGCAGTCTGAGCTTACTTTTCATATGTCATTAGCAAGAATAAAAGGGAGATTGCTCCGCCTACTCCAGGTCACATTGTGGTAATTAAGTGGCGTCTCAATTGTAGGGTATTTCACATCTGATTCAGCTTGTTTTTGTGTTGAAATCTGCTGCAGTGACTCACACACTTAGCTTTCCTTGGGGAAGGGAATGGGTCTCTACCTGCATGCCAGATGTGTCACCCCCCCCCCCCCGTCCCCTGACAATGCCTCCTTGTCTTTTCACTAATCCTCCCAAACTGGCTTGACTGCCATACTTTCCAAATGATGTGCCATGAGAGATCTGCAAATTTTTGTGTGTCTAAAGCTTCTGCATTACTTGGTTCCCCTGGTCTTTGATTCCTGCCCTTGTGAGAGGTGGGGCATTTTGCGGAAAGCCATGAGGTGCACAACTTCAAAGCTGTGGGTGGTTCTTTATGCTTGAAAATACTTGTTTTTTAAAGCTTGTGAGTGAATTATGAAAAAGTGTGCCTTGGGGTATTGAAAGTTTGGAAACCACTGGTACACCTGCAGAGATAAAATGTGACCAGGTTTGTGTGTGATGACATTGCATATTGTCAGTTTTTAATCTAAACCAGCTTTCCTCAACTGGTCAATGGCCAGGAATGATGGAGTTTGTAGTCCAACAACATGCATAGGGCACCAGTTTAGGGAAGCCTGGTCCACACAGCTAATTTCCCCACAGTATATCAATGTTTTAATCACAGACAGGATGACTAATTTGTACTTAAGTTAAGGATACCCTTTGTTCTCCTTAGTAGTCGTTGGGTGAAGCATCATACACTTTTCTCCAAGGCAAAACTGTATATGTTAGCATAATGTGACAAGGGTTGTTCCTTATTTTAGATCTGTGTGTATGCTCCTAAAATACTATACTGATCTGGTTTTCAAGAGTGTACTTAGTGTTGAAGAATTTGATTTCTTTGGGATATGGGCTTTAAAAAACCTCATTCTCAAAGCATGTGCTGGCTGCCAATAATTAAGCACTTGCAGTCATAGGGAACGAGTAGAAATGTGAACATTCAGGAGTAATTGTGTTTAAAGATGGTATGATTAGGAGGCTTCATTAACACCATACTTTTTGGCACCTTAGTATTTTTGGATGAAATAATGAAAAGTTCCAGTGACTAATGCTTAAGATGGGTTGAGGAGTTTTGGTTTTGGACTCTTAGCTTCCATCATTCACAAACAGCATGCCGACTGGTCACGTATGATGGAAGCTGTAGTCCTGAAACATCTAGAAGGCTACAGGTTACCCACCCATGGTTTAAGACAGGCATGTCCAAAGTCCATTTTGGTTTAATCCTGCCCCTGTGGCAGTTTATTTCCTGGGGTAAAATCCTAAAAAATCCTCAACAACTTCAACCCTAAAAAAAGCTCAACAACCTCAATCATAAAAAATGCTCAACAACTTTCGTTGGCCCTTTGGTCGGCCCTCATGGCCCTTCACTTCATCAAATCTGGCCCTCTTCGAAAAAAGTTTGTACACCACTGGTTTAAGACCTACTAACCATGCCTGTTCCTTAAAAGTGATGGAATCTGATTAACATGCAATAATAGTTGTGTTCCGGGGCTAGAATTGAAAGAGAAGCATCCTTAATTTGCTTTGGTCAATCAGTAATTTTTCTTCACTGTTGCTTAACTGCAAACTTCCTGAATTCAAATCTAAGGTACAGTCTACGTGTGGCATGTGAGAGCTAAACAGCTGGGAGGGGTGTTGCTTCCAAGTGATGTTTAATACCGTCTTGGCTAGGGGCCTCTGTAAAGCTATATTTAACAGTGTTGGAAAAATTTGTGGAACAGAGCCTTGTGTTAATTATATTCTTTGCCATCATGGGTGTTGGAGTCTGCTGCCTTTGCTTGCCGTCTTTTGCCTTTTATTGAAAAATCATACACAGGGCTCCCTGGGCTTTCTGTCTGTCTACAATTCCCTCTGGTTCATGGCTTTGTTCTGCATGTTTCTCTCTCAGTTGTCTGACTTTGCTTGGATATGCAACCATGTATTTCTTTGGGAGGGTGATTGGCAGCTTTGTAAATAAACCCCCAAAGTTACTAGCCTGCTGAAAAAACATCCCTAGCCTACTGGGGCCTGGAAGTGGAGGGACAGAGAGCTCTTTTGCTACGCTATGCTGGATGTGAAGGAGGGAGCCCCTATATAGCCTACTTGGCTTCTATCCTGTGTACAGAGCAGGGGCAGTCCATATCTCCTCTAACAGTCCTCTCCCTCTCCTGTATGCAATTTCCATTCACCTATGGCAACCAGAGTAGTGCTTAAATACAGTGCTGGTGATGCGTTGCATCAGAACTTTAATGCTCAAGGCTTGTAGGCAGGCAGAGGTTGAAGGAATTTCACTCAAGAATGTGGAAGAAGCAAGGCACTTAAACCGAGTGTGCTTTAAGCCACCAATGACCAAAACCCCACAAGCTGTAATGGCTGACTCTGCACTGGGAACAGCTTACTTCAGTATACAGTACTTATCAAGGGAGATGAGATGCTTACGTGGGATTAAATAATAATAACAGTAATAATAAAGCTGTGACCTCCTTCAGTTGGTGGCCTCTAACATTATCCCATATATGGAGAAGCCTGGAAGAAATTCACAGCCAATAAAACTTGGAAGTGGCTGTTTCTCCCTGTTCAAAAATAGAAATATGAGCTAGAGTCGACAGCCTCAAAAGATACATCAGAGTTATCGGATTAAGCATGAGAAAGTGCTTGTTGTTGCATTTCTGTCTTGTAAATGAGCTTGCAATGCAGCCCCTCTTGCTGTGTGAGAGCGCTTTAAAATATTTGCGCTATTAATCTCTGAGGTTAGTCGCTGTTAAATGTTGCAGGGCTTTTTTTGCTAAAAATTTGTGTGGAAAGCAAATTGTCCTCAAGCAGCCTCCTGTGAATTTTGTATATGTCTCTAAGGTGAATAAATTACTAGCTAAAACTCTTAGAATTATATATTTTTATAACTTATTCAAGGAACATATTGTGATTTTTGCAGAGATGAATGTTGTGCTGGACGCCTTTAGTTGCTGTAATATATCAGTCAGCCTCCAACCCCCTCCAACCACTGACAAGGTTCTCCTTTCTTTACTGCATAAGCCGCGTTGTGTCACATTCTGTATAGGTGATGTTATCGGCTTGGAAGCTTCTGTTTAGTAACAAGTTGGTCATATTTCTTATTGTTTGTAGCCAATGGATATTACAACATCAACTTCCCCGCTCCCAACAAAGTGAGGTGCAAATACACAGAGCAATATTTGTAAGCCTGTGGATGAGTTCTTAGGTCATGGCTTTGGCTGTAGCATTTCTCAGCTTCTTGCATCTATATTGTGAGGCGTGGTGAAATGGATCTGTTTTGGCCTTGAGCATCATGTATTCCTAAACTAACTCTCTCCTCTTCTCTTCCCTCCCCACCTCCTTCACCACAATGTCATAATGTAATGCTTTAACTATTTCACAGCAATTGCTGGACTTCATCTTAAATATCTTATTGATTCTAAGGACATGTAAGGGTAATTTAGGGATCAGTGCATGCTCATGGGGACTGTCCTTACTATTCCAGTGGAGAAATCAGATCTGATGGTGCAAAGGAATTGAGGATGTGGGTCTTGCTCCACTGGAATGAATGGAGAAGCCATTGCTGGCAAAGGAATTCTGTTTTTGTGTCAAGCTGCTATGCCCCAAATTCCGTAGCTGCCAACTGCCCACACTCAGCGGCCCCATGCCATCCTACAGTCCCCTGTGGTGCCCTACAGCCCCCCGCCCGCTGCAGCCCACCCCTGCCCCTACCCCTACCCCTGCCCCTAGCTACCCGACTGGATGTAGGTTACTTAATTTTAGTTTATAGATGAAATCTGAGAGGTCTTGATTTCCCAAAGCTGCCTAATATGGCAGAGCCCCAAGTATTTTCAATTTGAATTTCTTGGATCTAAATCTTATACATTAATTAGGAGACATAATTGGAACTACCCATTAGGTGGGACTGAAGCAGAAATTGCTAATAAACAACTCTTCATTTGTGTCTGTGTTTTGCAAGGAATTGTAGTTTCTTCTTTCTTAAATGTCTTCTATTCATTTGACCTTCTCCTAATGTCTGCTGGAGGCATGCAGACTGTCAGCCTAGTTTTATTCTTAGCATTGCTCCCTATCATCCAAGTGTCTTGTCAATGTTTCCCTTGCAGTTGTATAGCTATAATGTCTTTGGCTCTGTGGCTGTATTTGCGTAAGCATTATGAACAGATTAAGTGAGCTCACCTGGTCCAGATTTTCAGAGGAACCACAAATATTTTTGTAGTTTTCCTGAAGTGCAAAGTGATGTCAGGTGCTGTTTCTTGGTAGACATTGCAGACAGGCTGGGGCCACTGTCATGTCATGTGAGCTGCATTAAACACTTGTCTGGCGGCGTTGCTTCCAGCAAGCATTTATTTGCAAAGTGCACTGCTGAAAAATTGACAACAAGCTTGATGAATCTAGTTGGTTGGAAAGCACTGTGTTAATGAGTGAGATAAATGGCTTTTCCCATTGAACTGTGTTGAAAGAGACTAGTTGGCCAATTCTGCCTCCTATTTAAGAGAACCTATACTTTTCTCTTTCACTAAGATCTGTAGGCAGCTCTGCTGTTCATATTGAGGGATGAATCATTGCTCGGTGGAAGATCACATCCTTTTCTTGAAGAAAGCCACCAGGTTTAGTCCCTGAATTCTCCAGGCAGTGTGTAAAAATCCCCTGTTTAGAACTCTGCTCCCATGTTCAGTTCTTCCCATTTAATACAGAAGTTGTGCAGGATAGTTCCATAATGCTATTGACCTTGATGACCCCTTGCTCAAGATGACTGCACTCCATTGAGTGTGGTGCAAATGTAGCGAGGGTCATCTGAATCTGAAATTGTATCACTCTGAAGGTTTGCTGTTTGGTTAGCTTGTTCTATATTTTCAGGAAAAACCAGCTTGTCATAAACTAGGAAACACCTTGATTGGAGTGTGTTGGAGGTCATATCTGTTAAGTACAGTCATACCTTGGGTTACAGATGCTTCAGGTTACACACCACGTCGAACCTGGAAGTACCGGAACAGTTACTTCCGGGTTTCGGCACTTGCGCATGCGGAGAAGTGCTAAATCACACTTTGCGCATGTGCAGAAGTGCCGAATCGCGACCCGCGCATGCACAGACGTGCGGGTTGCGAACGTGCCTCCTGCACGGATCACGTTAGCAACCCGAGTATCCTCTGTATGTCATTGCTACTGTGGGTGTGGGCAGAGACGGACTGCAAATCTTCAACAGAAAAACTATATAGCCATAATTGCCCTATGGAATACAGAAACTGCCATGGATATTTGGGGGCAGGTTCTGATGAGGGCTAGTCTATCTATGAACTTTTGGTTTCCTCATGTCCAGTGCAGAAAAAATGGAGCAGGAAAGGTGGTAGTGTGGATCTCTTTAGGCAACAACAACATTCCCTACTCTGAGTTACTCCTGGTGGAAGGCAAGCACTGTTGTGAGTCCTTAGCATTGTGAGTGAGTGTAGACATAACCTGCAGAAGACTGGAATCTCTGGCCCCAGGGATATGGTTGGGGTTTCTGGAAGTTTTATTACTATTATTACTTGGTATGTTTTAATCTCTCTAGTTGGCTTTCTGTTCTCCTAGTTTGAATTCCAGCTGTTCTTCCCCATACTATGAAACATAATTCTCAACGAAAGGAAGAAAATAAATCCATAAAAATTCTAGTGCATCCAAAATCGTTTGCAAAATAAGCAAATGCACACATCTTTTACCTTCATCACATAATTTTGGTTATGGCAAGTGGGCTTTCTATCTTCAAACTCTGTTTTTTTCAAGTTCATAGCTCTCCCACTCCCCCCATTCAGAATGGTGTATTCTTTTAGTTTCTGAGGTGGAAGTAAAGTAATACAGTACAAGCTGTTTCTGAGCGAAATGCAGGCACTCTTCCTTTTTTTGATATGTCAGCACATCTTTGAAATGTTCAGTGTTTATGCCCACGTTTCCCCCCCTGATCTTAATTAAAAGAGAAAAGACCTGGGGTGTGGTGTGGCGGGGAGAGAAGAAAGTCTTCAAAATAAATTTGTAGTGCCGTTTAATATTGATATACTGCACCAGTGTCATTCTGTATAATTATCACATTTTTGAGAACTGTCTAATTAGGATTCTTGGGGGTTACAAAGTTAAGTAGAAAGCTTATCCACAAACATCAGAGCTGTTAATGTTTGGTTGAATGTCAGCTTGTCAGGCTGCCAGCTTGCTTGGGGAACAGTTAGGTTAGAACTGCTTGTGGAGTCGGCCTGCTTGCTTAAGTGGGGTGGGGAGGACACCAAGAGACCAGCTTAGAGCTCCCTGTTGTAGGAAACCCTCTTAATGGAGCCAGAAAATCTAGGTCACTTTAGCAGCAACTTCAATTCTGTAGGCAGATTAATTTTTATTTGTGCCACCCTAGTTTTAAAGCATGCTGTGCAGAGCCCAGGAAAATGGTGTATGGATCCTTAGTACATATTAGTCAGTGGGGGAGCCTAGAATTAAATTGATGGGTGGGGGAGTTTTGATTGTAGTTTAGTAGTGAAAATTCAGCTCACTGCTAATATGACCACCTGCTGGGAAAGAAGGCAGCATTGATTTTAACTCTATAGCTTCCACCAAAAAAACTCTCCACCTTCAGCTGCAATAAGCAATTAGTGGCTTGCAACAGATCTTGAACATTTGGGATGGGAGAGGAATCAGGAGACTTTAGGGAGGTTTGCTTTTCGAGCCTGGTTGGCATATTGCCATAAAGCAGACAGCAGTAAGGTGCGAAGGTTAAGGGTAACAGTACTGTCATCAAGCAGTGTCTTGCTGGTGGGCCATCTAACCCAGTGCTGCCTGTCCTAATTGGCAGCATATATCAAACCCATCTTTATAGGGCCTCAGGCAAAGATCTTCCCAATCTGCCTTAATTGGGGATGCTAGTTAGAAAATGCCCTGCAGTGAGCCAGGCAAACTGCATTTTGTCTCATACAAAGGCCCTACCTATCCCAACTCTGCTGCTTGAGATCTTCAGCTGGAAATTGATTTAGTTGTGAGGGAGGAGCAAGGGAGGTTTCCTCTACAGTGCACAAAGGTGTCGGCAGTTCAATGGGAAGGTGAACCAGTCAGACTGGTAGTGACATTGTAGGGAGAGAGCAATGCCATCCAGCCTGATGGAGG
Organism: Podarcis muralis; assembly: GCF_964188315.1. Taxonomy (NCBI): domain Eukaryota; kingdom Metazoa; phylum Chordata; class Lepidosauria; order Squamata; family Lacertidae; genus Podarcis; species Podarcis muralis. The sequence goes on from NC_135669.1 coordinate 17,795,801, forward strand.
ATAAAGGCAGGACTTTGAGACACCTCAGGTACAGGGTCCCAGCCACTGAGAAAGGAAACAGGAGCTGCCGACCTAATATGCAGGAAAGGAAATGGGAACAATAGGAGCAGGAGCAGAGCGTGTGTGAAACCAGTGAGACAAGGAGGGTGAAAGAGAGTGGCCTGCATGAAAGAAAAAGCGAAGAAGATAGACCGGATGGACTGGATAGGAGTACAGGAAGGGAGCATGAAAATGTGAGTGAGCTTGAAACGGAGGAGGAGAAGTGAGCAAAGAGCCAGGTAGTAAACAGACAAAACACAAGCGAAGGTAAACAGTGTTTGGAGCAAGCAGAAATAAGGGGAAAGAGCATCACCTGTGATGAATTAAGGGAGGAAACAGATAAGAAAGGAAAGGTGATGTTAAGGTCTGGAGGCAACATACTTCGGCATCAGGAATATAAACAAACAAACATAAGAGCGTGCCAGCTGATGAGAAGAACATGAAGCCTGAAAAGCGGGGTGGGCGGGCTCTGCAGATGGTTCTGTGCATAACAGACGTGCTGGAACTCTGAAGGCACTGGGGACTCTAAGGAAGTGAAGCAGGAAGCTTCACAGTGGCCTCTTACTTTTCAAGGAAGCATTCTGTCACTGGTGCCTGTTCCCTCCTTTGCATTTTGTATTTGCCAAGGTATTCCAGAACTCACTTGCAGATCCCGTTTTCCCACCCTAGGCTAGGTTGACTGGCTGCTGCAAAAATATAGGAATATAGTATAACAATGTCCTCTCTCTCTTGACCCTCCCCGCCTCTTTCCCCATATGTCACCACATGGGTTTCTCATGTGATGATATGATAGCCATGTTCAAATGTGATATGATAGCCATGTTCATGTGATATGATAGCCATGCTCATGTGATATGATAGCCATGTTCAAATATATAAAAGGATGTCATATAGAGGAGGGAGAAAGGTTGTTTTCTGCTGCTCCAGAGAAGCGGACACGGAGCAATGGATCCAAACTACAAGAAAGAAGATTCCACCTAAACATTAGGAAGAACTTCCTGACAGTAAGAGCTGTTCGACAGTGGAATTTGCTGCCAAGGAGTGTGGTGGAGTCTCCGTCTTTGGAGGTCTTTAAGCAGAGGCTTGACAACCATATGTCAGGAGTGCTCTGATGGTGTTTCCTGCTTGGCAGGGGGTTGGACTCGATGGCCCTTGTGGTCTATTCCAACTCTATGATTCTATGATTCTCCACTGCCACTATTGGAAATATTTCAACCTAAGCTTGCACTAGTAGTTTCCTCACCTGTTCAGATAAAGGAAGAGAGTCTGGTGGCACCTCAGGTCCCTGAAGCTTGTGGCATAATAACTTCAAAAGCTTTGTTTTTGCTGCAACAGCCTAACACAGCTATGCCTCTGGAAACCGTCCACATAAATGATTTTTTAAAAATTACTGTCCTGAACTAAGTGGTAGCTAAAGTTTTGATTGGCTCCCTGGCTGCTGAATTGGCTCATTCAGGCCCATTCCGTTCACCATTCACCTCCCCCCTCTTTTTCTTCTTGGCTCTTGAAGAGAAGGAAATGTGGAAGAAACATCACTCATTTTAAGTAGTTTTGACTGCCAGGTTAATGCGACACCTAAGCTGGGCCCCATGAGCTCTGTCCATAGTAATCACTTTAGGTTGATTTAAAGTTCTTAAATATCTTGAATTGCTTCACATAATCTTTTAAAACAGAATGTACAAATTTAATGTAGCATTCTTTAAACCCTGTAGCTGCCAGATGGCATATTTTGCAGATTGTCAAGAGCAAGAGATAGAATAATGCTGACAATGGGTGGGAAGAGTTGTAGATAAATATTGGATAGGATGACATGGTTGGATATAAAAGATGCTTTGGGGCATTATATTTCGGAGTATGTTTTTAATCTGACATCTTAACAATGGATGTATGTGTGCAATTTTCACCAGTGTTTTTTTTTTTAAAAAATGCATCTAATGTGTATTGTGCAGATTATGGATTCTTGTGTCTCCAGGAGGAGACTTGGAATTGGATGTGAGGCTTCTGTGCTTGCAGTGGACTGTAGAAAAGGGAGAACTGAAAGATATGACTTCTTTTCCTTAATAGTATTGGATTGGTGGGAGAAGCAGTCTCTTCTAAAATCCTCCTTCCTGCAGTTGTTAATACTATTAGGAGGTTTGTACAGGATCTGATGGGAAGGCCCTGAAACACATTCATTTTCTGAGATTAGTTGATGATTTAGTTTGAATCTGTTTCAAAGCTGTACTGGAGTTCAGGACTGCTAAAACTGTTAAAATAGTTTACAGTTATTTCACAAGTGGCTGCTGCACTGCAGTAGAACAGGATGGACCTGAGTATAGCACCAAACAGGTTAGACTTGACAAGCAAGCCTGGACTTGCCTGATGTATATGGAGACAACCCCATCAGGTCTGCTTGTGGGCTACATGGAGGCATCTGGTTGCCACTGAGAACAGAATACAGGACTTGATCAGCCTTTGGCCTGATCCAGCAGGGCTCTTCTTTTTTTACCTTTATTTTAAAAAATAAATTTGTTTCTTTTGTGACAGAAGCAAAGCAATGTATCACATCCTAAGCAAGCACAGCTCTTATGTTCTTAAAGTCCTTTGTACAGCTGCCACATAGAGGTGATGCTGGACCACAGAAAGATGAATCCCTTTGACTTTGTGCAATGAGACAGTGTTGATAATTGAAAGCGGCTTCATTGCTGGGGACAGAGCTGACAAATTCTTGCCGGCAACTCATTTACTGTTGCAGAGAAATATGGTTTGAGCATAATAAAATGGAGGACTTATTGCTGAACCAATGATGCAGCTTTTAAATCACCCCAGGAGAGTTCTGAATGCACAAATGCATAATGAATCTCCCATTCGTGTTCCTTCTTGTGTAAATGGAATCTTATTAAGTTTAAACCTGTTAATGCAATGAGAAATGTGTGTGCTACTAACAGCCTTGTAGTGGGGGCAGTTAGACAAGTTTTCTTCCCCTTGCTTACTAGGTACACAACCTTTTGCTTTAAGCTGGTGTTGCAAAAATATTGCCCTGACAGTTCTTCCCTTGGATGGAGGTCCCAATCCCCAAAGGAAGGGAGCCAGACACACAAGGAGGATGCAATAATACAGATTTATTTTAGCACTAAAGGTCAGGATTCTTGTGGTTCATGCCAAAACCAGAATCTGACCAAGACCCTATCCAAACATGCAGAGTTTTATACACTTCTGGTGCCAGAACTTCCCTAAAAGTACAGGCAGCTCACACATACCCAACACTGGTTACAGGGAAAGGCTTGCAGGTATATCTGATCGATAGTTTGTATTTGACATGGATGGAACTTGTTCAATTCCTCCTATGTGGAGTTGATATAATCTTTTTGTGGTTATTTGAGGTTGTATTACTATATGCAAGAAAAAAAAGTGCTGGAGCTAAAATAGAGGGAGAGGTTTGGGAGGGGGGGAGTTAAACCACAATTTAAGCAGACTTCTGAAGGCTTCCTGTCCCCCAAGTCTTAAAAGGGTAAAATGAATGTTGTTTCTTAACTTTGCAATGCAGCGTAAAACCAAAATACAAAGAAAGAAGTGTTCTGATGGGGTGGAATTTATTGAGGGAGATTGGCTGAAGGAAGGATACGTGTGAAAGTGTTTCTCACACCGCTGCGTTTCAGGTTTCAAATTAAGTCCATCTTTGCACTGCCCTTGCAGAGGCATATCAAGGGTGAAACAGAGATGTTAAGAAAATGGTTTGGGATTTTAGAAATGGTGCTACTTTTCCTCTTAGACACTCTAATTCCAAAGGAAAGGGCAGTGTCTTTGGCACACCCAGCAGTTTTATCAGTAAGGAGTTGCAGCAGCACCTGTATTCTGTACTGCAGACTCCTTAAACTAGAGTGGCCATTGATATCATCCTGCACCAACTGATTTTCAAAGCTTTATTTTGTAGATTATCTATATTAACTTATTAGAATACAGCAGAGTAGTTCATGCTAACTTATATTTGAAGGTATAGGATGAAGGATGATTTGATGAAGGTATTTCATGTAGGCAAAAGTATCTGTTTTGGGAAACCAACGAAAAGAACTAACAGGTGGATTAAAATGTTTACAGCTATGATGAAAAAACCACTTGGGGGCTGCTGTTGCTAAAATCCACTTTCTAGTCTATGATTATTCATTGTAATCACCTGTGGCATAAGACACTCCTTTATTTGTATATCTGTTAATTGATCTTGTTCTGTACTTAAAGGATTTCCCATAGTGAAGTTATTTGTCGTCACCTTCACATGGCAGCTTTAAAAGGGGTTGGTTGCTAATACAAAAGTATTTAAATTGAACCTGAAGGCAAGAAGCATTGGCCCTTTTATCTTCGGGGAGTAGTCATTGAGGCCTACCTAGACTTGCAAGCCAGCTTCTTCAAAATCTCGCTATATTCATTAATTAACACCACAGCAGTGTCTGATGAACAATGTGGCACTTCCTTTTCACTTTGGCTTATGGAAAACTATATCCTGAGGACAAAGGTGTGGCAAACAACTCTTCAATAGCTGTTCTTGCATGACAAGATCATCCACTTCTCCTGTTTTGCAAATGGGAACCTGAGGCTGAGGAAGGGGACCTTGACCAAGGTCATCTGAATGAATTCACCCAGTTCTGTCTTTTTGCCAGCTTAATAAAATCTGAAAAATGGGGTATTAGTGACACCCATCACTTTTCAAATAGGTGCACTTTAAATTTACCGGTACTTGAATTACAACGTGGGATTTAGAAAGAGCTGGGGAAGTGACTTGCTCCTATTTTTCAGAGGGAAAATGTGTTTGTGGAAGGCAAGCTTTAAGGTACAATACATAAATTGCTGTTTGCTCAGTTTAGCATAGTGATAAAAGTAGACCTTTCCGTATGTTTGATCTCGCAGGTCAGTGCACTTTTCAAGAACTGCTTGCATCAATGTCTTTGTGCCTTCCCACACACTGATTTTAAGTATATTGAGGAATCTTTTCCATCTCATAGCCTTGTGCTGTTCATGCTATAGGCATAGCAGTTTGTTATCTCCACTCCACCCCACCTGCATTCATGTGCTCAGTTGTTTATATTAGCATGCAATGGAAACAGATTCATTGGCTGTTGAAGGACAGGATATGCATTTTGGAAAAATATACAATATGGTGCTTAATGTGGAGAGCTTGTAGCTGGATGTTGTAAGTGCTTGCGCAAGGCCAGCCCAAGGCATTTGGCTGCCTGAGGCTAAGATGGTGCCGCCTCCTACTTCCATTTGCAGAAACCAGCCAGGCTGATTGTTAAATCTTTTTTTAACACAAGCAACAGGACAGAGTTGTCCACCCCATCTGAGGACAATAGACAAGTTTGGTGGGCAGGTAATATATCCTTGGCATATGCACCTCAGTATCACTCTCCCTTCCCCAGAATCTTCCACCTGAGGCATCCACTTCACTCTGCACAACAGTGGAGCTGACCCTGAGCTTATAGTTGGTGAAATTGATATCTCCAGAATCAGGTGCAGTATGCCTCTGAATGCTAGTTGCTCAGGACTTGCTGTTGTGCTCATGTCCTGTTGGTGCTTCATATAGGCACCTGGTTGGTTTGATTTAGCATGGCTCCTCTTATGTTCTTATGACAGTTGGGAATGATAATCTTATAGTCAATTGCTAGCTGCGCTATTTTTTTATTTAGCCACCCATTAATTTAGTCAGTTCAGATCTGGTCAAAATTCAGGGTCCTTACTTTCCACTTCCAAATGCTCTTGATACTTCTGTCAGCTTTTTAACTCCACCAACCCTTCTTCAACACATGCTTTACAACCATATTATTTAGATTAGCTCCATGAAACCCAGTACCATTCTAGGGGGTTATTCAAGTGGGGATTACAAATATATGACAAACCCTTCCAAAATGTGGATATTGATAATCCGCGGACTGATTTTTTCTGGAAACATTGATATGCTCTTTTTGAATTCATAACAAAGGGCTGTAGTTTGTTTGGCTTATAATGATTTCACTGTCTTGGAATGATGTCTAAATTTTCTCCAAAACTTTCAGTCACAACTGGAGAAAAGAAAAAAAGGAGTCTTGATACTCAAGACGTATCGGTAAATTGGGCCCTGTGAAGTAACACATCCAGATGGATTACATAAGGAACTTGACATCTTATTTAAAAACAAATCATTCATTATGCAGTGATGAATAATCAAGCATTACAGTTTCATCTCTGGAGATCCCTTTTTTGGTTGGGATTTTGATAGTTCTGTAATTAAAAGCTGAAAGCTATTACACCGTCTACATGCTGATCAATTGGTAATTAAAAAGTTGATGATAGATATGGCATTTCATGGGACTGCGTGGCTTATGAACAAATTTCCTTAGTCTCTTGAAATTTGCCATTTTAGTGTGTGTACAGTACTGGTGAGCTACTCGATTTGAATCTTATAAATACCATTGAATTATCAAAATTTGCATACTATAATTTGAGATGTTAATAGATCACATTACTTCAGTGCAATCCAATTTGAAAGGTTAGGTTTCTTTCTTCCGGATATGTAAAATACCATCTTTTTGAATAGCTTTTAATTAGATTGGTCTGTCCTATCAGGATTTAGATCTTGTGGCTTGTTTAATTAGTAGGATTTTAATTCCAGCCCAAAGAAAACAGCAAATGAATGCTACTTTCAAAGTGGGCAAGGAGGTGAATGGAATTAAGCTTTTTTCTAAGGTTCCCAGCGGAATATCTTTGACAGGGGAGAAGTGAGTGTTTGTCCCCTTCTTTCCTTTTTGTAAGACCATTTAAGCCTTCCCTCAAATCTTGCTTACTTTTTGCTTGCCAAAAACAAGGTCTTGAAGGGAATATGGGCAGTGGCTGGCTCAAGTGTTTTTCCATTTAAAAAATGCTGGCTTTCAGGTCTAAGCTGCTAAGTATATTACTGGCAGTAGGGCAGATGGTGAAGCAAGGGGAATTGTGCTGGTGGAAATGTGTAGCTATCCGTTTAAGAGCCGTACCAAAGAAACTTAGTAGTTGTAGTCTGCCCACAGGATGGAATGAGCCTGTGGCTCTCTAGTAGTTGCTGGACTACAACTCCCATCTTCCCTGATAATTTGCTTGGTATACACTTCCAGAAGGGCATGCTATTGAACTTCTTCTGCCTACATTGGTAGACCATGGAACTGTGATGCAGCTACCTGAGGAAGGCTGGGCAGCTCAAGCATGACACCTCATCTTGTATTCCATTTAGAGGGGTCCTATCAAATGCACTGCACATGGGTGAAAATTCAGTGTTGCGGCACCAGATCAAGTTCTCTTAACCAACCTTGACCTACTGAAATGTGATTGCATAGTCAACAGATGTGTGATCTGAAGCAAGAAGTGTATCTACTATGCTTAAAGGAATGAATTCAGTGCTGTTACGAAAAAGGTAATGAATATCTAATCCTCAAGGCTTATTTTCAAAGTGTCTTGGTGTTTTTTTTCTTCCACAGACTTAAATTCTATTTCTTCTCTCATTGGAATTAAAAGTACCCAATATTGATGGTCCATTGCTCTCTAAAGCAGATGTGTATAACTTTTTGTCTTGGTTGCATGATTGTTATTTTTATAAGGGGAATTGCAATGAGGTATCCTCCTGGTTGTCTGCTTAATGTGCCACCAAGGACAGATGCTTGGAGCGCACTCTGTGGCTCAGTGGGAGAATTCAGCAAACAGATGGATTTGAGGACAACAGAAGTCTTGATACCACATTCTTGAGTGGTTTGACCTGCTTTTTGCCTCTTGGCTTCAGTTTCATAAGCATTTTGAAGAAGAATGAAAGGGAATAATAAAAGCATTTGTATCCCACTCTCTCTTTAAGGAGACAAGCGTGGCATATAATAAAAACAGTTAATAATAATTAATATAAAACAAAAACAGATAATGTAAAGCTGCCAAAATATTTAGGAGGGCTCAAAAGCCTGATTATAAAACAAAGTTTTAAATACGCTGTTAGACACGAGCATTGAGGGACATCTAGAGATGGGGCTCTACAGAAAATTAGACCCAGAGTCTGGACAAAGGATGTTAATGTTATAGGGAAGTGCTGGCAGTTTGAAAAACTTTGTTCTTAAATGGGAACATGTGTGGAATTATGAAGTGCATCATCTTGGTGAATGTGCTAAGCTTCTCCTTTTCTATCATCTAGCGTGAGGTGTTAAACTGGTTTTCATAAGAGCATGCACAGAGAATCCTCTTCTCACAGTGTCCACCCAGATGCCCATGGGAAGCCAGCTCAAGCAGGACTTGAGCAAAGAGCACTCTGCCTTGCTGTGGTTTTCAGCACCTTGTGTTCAGAAGCATACTGCCACTGACTGTGAAGGCAGAACCTAGCCTCCATCATGGCTAGCAGCCATTGATAGCCTTCTCTCCTGTGAGGAGATGCTCTTTAGGCATCCTGGCCTCAAGAGGCATGGGGCATATATGTATTACATTTGCATTCCACCTAAACAAATTCTGGGGGACGTGTGTGTGTGTGTGTGTGTGTGAGAGAGAGAGAGAGAGAGAGAGAGAGGTTTTCTTATGTTTCAAATAGATGTCATTCACAGGATTCATTAGTGCATATTTTATTTATTTTTAAAAAACTATTTATATGCCTCTAATTCATACAGAATAACATGGAAGTGTGGAACAGTGCATACAACATAACAGTGCATACAAGTATAAAACACGATGAAAACAGTACAAAATGATCATTAAAATGATATATACCACAGACATTTTGTCTAACAGACATTTTGTGCAAGTTGTTCTGTGCAAACATAGAAATTTGTATGGAGCACATAATTTGGCTTCCTAAGAATGCCAACTTTCATCTTAAAAATAAATAAAAACCCAGCCTTTGTTGGTTACAAAGAGTATACATGAAAGTATGTGAACAATGCCTGGTAATCTCAGAAACTGAGGAGTGACAGCAAGACACCAGTGATTGTGGAGTTGCATAATGTAGTCAGGAGCTTGGGTTACCTCCTTGTAGAATTTAAGATTATTATTTTTTTCAATCAAAGGGTACAAGCGGGCATTGCAAAGCCCAGCAAAACTCTACAACTCTATAATTCTTTATATATGAATGAGTCTACTATTTTTATACCTGATGCATGGGTGATCAAAGGAAGGCACTGCAATTTGTTGACTGTTTCGGTTTATGAAGTGTGTTGTTGCATGATTAATGTGTATCCAAATAATTTTTGAAATGGAGAAATGTGACACTCTCATATAGTTTTTAGCGTTAGACTTTAGAGTTTTAAAATCTGATAAAGCAAATACAGAAGTACTCTCTGGCTGAAGCTTAATTTGGCAGCATCTGCTAAAGAATTAAACATGCTCCCACTAGTAGAGAACTGAAAATGATAAATGTATGCATTGGGGGGGGGAAAAGACCTTCAAAACAGTCTTTCATAATCAGAAAACTTTTTTTTTAAAGGAAAAATAAATCCCTGGAATGCCTTCTGATGTAGTTTATTTATAACCAGTGCATTAAAGTGAAAAAATGCTGAAAGGGTCTTAAGTGGCAGACTGCTCTTGAAATATTGCCTTATTTAAATAGCGGGATTATTCAAATTGATTTGTGGGGAGGACAAATAATAATATTTGTAGTTGATGCACTTAAAAGCATTGAACAGAATTGGAGAGGAGAATTATACATGGAGACATGGAGGGGCTGAGTGCTCAACCAATATTTCTCTCTTGAATGCTCTCCCAACCCATAGGTACGTGTTGGGGCAGTCTGCTTAACCATAAGTATGCAAGGAATGAAACTTTCCAGTTCCAAAAAATGAATAGCATTGTTTGTGAATGTGCCTCTTCAGACTGCAGGTGGGAGGAACAGCATTTTAAATGCTGCTATGCATCAAGAGCTCCTTGTCAAAAGGAAAACAAAACTAGAGATAAAAGGTTGGGTTATAGGCTAGTTTTCTATTTGCAGGGAATGATTTTTAAAAATATGTAAACTTGTATTCCCCCCCACCTATCAGCTGAAATGTTGTGGTTATTGTGCTGTATGTGTTATACCCAAACTCTGATCAAGGAAGCGTTAGGATCTTTCCCACACCTTGTGGCTCCTTGGTTTCAGAGATTGCACTGTGCTTTTGACATGGGATGGTTTTGTTGTGGTCCAAGCAGAGGCAAGAGCTACATGCCTAAATACACACATTTTCCCCTCAGCTTTTGTCAAGGGCAGACAGTCAAATATTCCCAGAAATGATAGACATTGTGGGTGTTCTTTGACTGTGCCGGACACTGTAGAACATATTCTTTTCTGTTGTCCATTGTACAACCAGCTATGCAAATGCATGCTGTCCCCCCTTTGGGGTAGTCTAACATCCCGGCACTATGAAAATATCAGATTCCATCTGTCTGACATTAACCCGGAAGTAACTGTAAGGGGGCCTGAGTTTTTGTCAATAGTATCTCTTAGAGTGGCGAATGGCACTATCTAACGGGAAGAAATTCCAATGAAAAACCTGGTTATTACATATTTTACATGGCTGTTTATTTGCATATATTTAATTTGTTTATATATGGATGTTTTATGGTGGCCTATATTTGTAATGCCTAATAAAGGTTTGGTGAATTAAGTAGTAGTAGCCTAAATACACTTATTACAGCATATGCCCCTTTAATTCTGGAGGCAACTTGGGCATGATCATTCCTCCTTGTGTCGCATGTTATGATGGAAGGGTGGAGGTGTATAGCTTGTAAGGCTTACCTTACCTTAGGAAGTGACACACCTTTTCTTGGGACGTTTGGGCTAGGGTCTCCTTTGGGTTCATTCCTTTGTTCTAACTTGTATGAAATAGCTTTTGGAGAGTGTTGTCTGATCAGATCATAAGACCTCAGAGCCAGGATGTACCAGGATGTACCAATAAGACATTGTGGCTTATAGTCACTACCAGACATATTACTACTACTACTACTACAGTCGTACCTCCACTTACGTGTCCCTCCGGTTACGTAAACGGCAAACCTGGAAGTATATTTCCGGGTTTTTGCTGTGCGTGTATGCGCAGAAGCGCTCTACCACCGTGCGTGCATGCATGCACAGAAGCGGATCCCGTCCGCAACCAGAGGTACCACTGTACTAATTTTTATTATTTATACCCTAGCCCATCTGGCTGGGTTTCCCCAGAATAAAATAAAAACAGAATAATACATCAGACATTAAAAACTACCCAATACAGGGCTGCCTTCAGATGTCTTCTAAAAGTTGTGTAGTACTTTATCTCCTTGACATCTGAGTTTTTCTTAATCCCCTTTTGAAACCCATCTAAGGTTGTGTCTATCACTGCAACCTGTGGCACTGAATTTCATAACTCTGCATAGTACGCTGAAGTCCACACACACACACACACACACACACACACACACACAGAGACACACACACTTCCCAAACCTGCCTTTCCAAGGTCACCAGCATTGCAAGCCTCACATATTTGAAAAGTGTAAGAATTTAGAGGCATCTGTTTGTATGTTCTTATGGTTTCCTCCACCTTGACACAGAACAACCATGTTTTAAAGATAGTCTTGATAAGCATTTGGGAGTCGAGGATGAAGATTTTATTGGCTTCTCTAAAAATGCAAACTTTAAATCCTGTGGAATCTTAATAAGAATCTGTGTTGCTTGTGACATTTATACAAACCTTAAGCTTGAACAGCTTGATATGCAGAATTTGCTAGGCCCTTGTATCGTGCTTAGGTTGAACTAATGATTTAAAAATCCTTACAACTGCTCCTCATTACCTCGTACATCAATAAAGACGCGGTGGCTGGTTTGTTGCATAGAGTGAGAGCAGATAAAGCAGTCTGCACTTCAAAATATTAATCAACTCAGCCACCGTCAGGTATTGGAACATTTTCTGGAGGGGAAAAAAGGCTTAAATAGCTCTGCACCCTTAGATGTGTTGGTGTGTGACAGCTGGTTCCAGTAATTTGGTTTTATAGGGCAGTTTGTTGTAAACGAATGACATGTTGACTATTTTACCACGATTTCAGATTATCTGAAGAATATTTTCCGGTTTACTAATTGGTAGATAATGCTGAGTACATTGATGTTGACATGAGTAAATGGATTTAAAATGATTTTGAAGTGAGCTTCATTAGAAGATGCTCTAATTCAGAGTCAACAGGAAATGTCAGCCATTATGCCTACACTTGCTCTCATACCAGATTGTGGCAATACTGTGATTCTTTCCACTACATATCTTGGCATTCATGCAGATCATTGATATGCACAGTATATCTTGCTCAAAGGTGATGTTTATCCTTTTCCATTAATCAAAAATTAAGTATAAGCATTAGAAAATAGGAGTTAATGTAAATGTCGGGGGGAAACATTGTATGCTAAGCATTGCAGATGATTTTCCTCAACTTGTTGGAATGTTTTCTCTTTTCTCTTTAGTTTATTGTGTGGAGTGATGGAGAAGCTCACATAAGCCTTTTGATAAGACCCCAACTTATCCATAATACTAAGGTGTAACCTTGGCTGCATGACAGTTGAGTTGGCTGTGGCCTGATCTTTCCAACATCAAGATAAACAGTGGGAATGCTGTGCTTAACTACCAGTGTATATATTCTTAGGAGCCCTGAATGGATTACAGCTTCCCAAAGTGTGTATATGGAAATCTTACAAAACGCTTTGTATTTTCTAGAAATGAAGCTGTACCTTTGTGCAACATGTCTGTGGCATATTGAGCTGCTTGCTGTAAATGAAGATTCTGGGTTCCAGTGTGAAGTCAGCAAAAGTGATTCTGCTGCAAGGATTGCTTAAACTTTGTTCTGTTTTGAATTGGCATAGATCTTGCACCAAAGGCTCGGGAAATAATTTTTAGAGCTCTGTGCAGGATTAAAGAGCCATCATTTCAGTGTCCAGTTTTGATGTAGCAAATAAAAAAGCTAGAGGAGTGTTTATAGGAAAGTTAAACGATAGCAAAGGTCAGAGGGCACAAGTCAAGTGAAGAGACCGAAGACTGGAGTCTTCTTACTTAGGAAAGATTTGCGGCAAGATGTAGGTGTGTGGGAGAGGGCATTGAATATCTGAAAGGCTAAGAAGGAATGAAGCACTCCTTTTCCCCACAGTTGATGGAAGGGCAGAATGAGATGGGTTTTAAGGTGCAAAATCATTAGCGGTAAACTGAACCTTATGAAAAACTGTAATAGTAAAAACAGAGTGAAACAGGATGCCCAGGGATAGAGAAGCTGTGAATCCAATTACTACAGACTTTTAAGAGACTTGTGCGGGTTGCTGTAGGTATTCAGTGACTCTGAGGAGGAGACCCCTGATCTTTTACATTTCTAGGTTGCTCTGTGAGGCCATGCCCAATTATAAAGGAAAGCATTGTGTTGGCAGATTATAAGGTGAACTGTAGTTTCCAGAAGTGATGACATCAAGACCTGGAATTGAGAATTGGACTAGTACACTGTAGGATAAGACCCCAACCAGACTTCAAGTCACGCTGTGGTACATTTCGTGGATCCATCTTTGTGTAGCAACTCTTTTTACTGAGATCCTCTCCATAACTTAAAAGTGTTTGGCACCAAGCGATATGCTTTCAACGCTTGTTACAGACAGTAGTGTTGGGATGCTACTTGTTGGTATGAGAGCAGTTGTCATGGGTCAGGTTGGTAACTGCTTAGCATTACACTGGTACCTCGAGTTACAAACACCTCAGGTTACAAATGCTTCAGGTTACATACTCCGCTAACCTGGAAGAGTCACCTTGAGTTGAGAACTTTGCCCCAGGATGAGAACGGAAATCGTGTGCCGGCAGTGCACGAGCAGCAAGAGGCCCCATTAGCAAAAGCATGCCTCTAGTTAAGAACAGTTTCAGGTTAAGAATGGACCTCCAGAACGAAATAAGTTCGTAACTTGAGGTACCACTGTACAACAAGAGTTGCCATACATGCTAGACAATGAATCAGCCTCGAGAAAAATTAGCAAAGTAGCTAAATTTACTGGCTCTGAAATGGTGAAATAGTTAATGCTGGACTAGAACCTGGGAGACCAGGGTTCAAATCCCCACTGAGTGACCTTGGGCCAGTCACTGACTCCCAGCCTAATCTAACTCACAGGGTTGTTGTGAGAATAACATGGAAGAGAGAACCATGTATATCACATTGGCAGCAAGGTGGGTAAGTGTAATTAGATTATTCTGGTGGTGGTGGTGATAATTGTGTAATGAGAATGAGTGACTGTAAAGGTAAAGGTACCCCTGCCCGTACGGGCCAGTCGTGTCCGACTCTAGGGTTGTGCGCCCATCTCACTTAAGAGGCCGGGGGCCAGCGCTGTCCGAAGACACTTCCGGGTCACGTGGCCAGCGTGATGAAGCTGCATCTGGTGAGCCAGCGCAGCACACGGAAACGCCGTTTACCTTCCCGCTAGTAAGCGGTCCCTATTTATCTACTTGCACCTGAGGGTGCTTTCGAACTGCTAGGTTGGCAGGCACTGGGACCGAGCAACAGGAGCGCACCCCGCCGCGGGGATTCGAACCGCCGACCTTTCGATCGGCAAGCCCTAGGCGCTGAGGCTTTTACCCACAGCACCACCTGTGTCCCTTGACTGTATACAAGGTAAATAACTGCAAGGGACTCTGGTTCAACATAGAGTTCCCATGCCCATTTCCTGGATCTATTTGATATATTTGGTCATAGCCTTCAAAGTTTCATGCTGCTAATCAAAGTCTGTTTGGGTTGCATAATTGGGAGTGCCACCACAGGCACAAAGCATAACTATTCGTTTTTGATACACCATTTGAAAGCCCTGGTAAGTGTAGTGCAGGGAGAGGAAGAATTCTGCCCATTGCTACAAATATGCATTTTGGAAGAGTGGGATTATTCATGGAGGAGGTGAGCTCTGCTTGAGAAGCACTGCTGTCTTGTCATTCTCATAATAGGAGGGTAGGTGAGATCAGACTGTGTTAATAGTGTCTGCAAAACATGAACATCCTACTGTCAGAAATTGGTGTTATGCTGAGCTGGTGCCTGACTTGGCAAGCAAGAGTTCATGCTAAAGCCTTCTAACTTCAAAACGAATGCTAGAGTCTCTCTGCTCTTAGTTAAATGATGACAGGCCACATTGCTTACCATCAACCCAATTCATGTTCTCCAGAATTTGTAGCTTAAAGGGGAGTTTTTCTGTGGAGGGTCTGCCCTCAGATAGTGACCATGAGATTTGAATAATAGCTGTGGTAATGGTCATTGAACTGCAGGCTTGGCCTTATTAATTTGCAAGGATAGGGTGGTGGTAGTTTGCAAGTAGCATCCTTTCCTTAAGCATCATCTATCTCATCTCTACCTCCAAAATCAAGAATCTAGGGATGAACAAATATGTCTATTTCAGTTTCTCATTTTTCCAATCTCAAGTTCAGTTTGCCGCAGTTTTGTGCCAGTGTCCAGGTTTTTTTTAAAAAAAGTCCTCACAAAAGCTAACCTGCGTTCCAGTGCACATTCTCCTAATATGCATTGTTTTGCAAGCAACTTTCAATAATATAATGCATTGCTCTACACATTTTTTGGTGGGAGAGCTGCATCACAAAATTTGGAGAAGTGTGAATTTTGACGGATAGCTGTGTTTCAGTTTGTGTTTTATTTCAATAACTGTGAGTTGGGTAGAACAGAACCCTCGTGTGAAATGGTCACAGTCTGTATCTTAACCATATACTGTGCCTCATTTCCATGCAAATAAAATAGTTTCTAATGCTATGTTAATACTAGCCATAAAACATTTAATTTGTTATGGAAAAATACCATCCCCACCGTGATCTGGAGAGCCCCTTCTTTTCTTTTTAGACGTATTTGGAAGATATTTCTACTTCAGCTTTCTTTTTCAATGTATGAAGTTGCTCTGATAATTTGCTGCACTACATGTTTTAAAAATCACTGCTCCTAAATCCTCTCTGTTGTCAGATGTTTGGATTGTTGTGTATTTAATTTTGTTGTTGGCTCTTAATACTTTGTAAGACATCTCTAATGCACAACCAAATATACCAAATTTTATAAAAAACAAATACCTTAATACGTGAAAAATAGATAAATGCTTGTATTTGATATGCATATAAAAACAAGCATGTTTTGGCTGAACACTGATTGTCTTCAGTAGTATAAAAGTCAAACACAAGTTCTTGTGTTTCATACAGAAAGGGTAAAACAAGCATCTTGCCTTCAAATTTGCAATCAGTGGTACTACTTGTATGTGGGCAGTATTGCCCACCTTTGACATGGGTGGATATATTTTTATCATGCTTGTTGTCTCCTAGAATGTGGAACGAAGAAGTGTCCCAAGCAAAATGGGATTGTACTGCTAAGGTCTCTAGCATTTCATAAGTATGGCACTTGCCCATATAGGAATCATTTTGCTCCAACTCCTGGGCAGCTTTGACTAGGCAATGCCAGGACCAGTGCTTATACTGACCAGTGGTGTTGAATTGGGATGCCCTTGCCCTTGATATTGTGCCATGTTTGGTGGTAAGGTTTTCCATGTTGCTGCAGAGAATATGCTTGCATAGGTGTGCGTGGGAATGTAATGTTAATTATAGTTTGTTAACCATTGCAGATACTGGTCGGTAAAATTATGGCCCTTAGTCACTCCAATAAGTCAGGTTGGGGGCTATATTTCCTACCCTGTCTTGTAATAGCCTTGTTCCCAGATGTTGATTGTGTGTGCTTGTGTGTATTTGAGGGAGAAGATACAGAAGCACCTCCAGCTTCAGCCATACTTGGTATTAAAAGCAAGCAAGCAAGCAAGCAAGCAAGCAAGCAAGCAAGCAAAACAAACAAACAAACAAACAAACAAACAAACAAACAAACAAACAAACACGGAATGTGCAAGTGGGGTTCCTTAAGTTCACTATTGTATAAGTCTGTTACGTTTTAATTGAACAGCCTTTCTGAAGATTCAGAAGATTTGGAGGAGTGGCGAGAGAACACACTAAGCAGGCATTTTTTCCAGTGAACTGTGACTTGCTCTTCTTTCTGTTTGTTGATATATTCATCTTAAACAAAGTGCTCATTTTGTCCCTGTTCACTCAATGTTTGCTGCACTTCTGGTCCATTTCCTGTCTTGCACTTAACACTGCCCAAGCCTGGCTGGAAGATGTTTTGTGCAGTGGAATAAGACTAATGTGTTAAATATTTAACATTGCTAATTGATTCAATAGGAAGGAAAAATGAGCAGCCAGAGCTTGCCTGGAGCTGTGGTCAGCACTCTTTTTTCTCTTAAACTGCTGAGAAAACAGTAACTGTGCCTGTTGGATGTGCCAAGCCATTGTGATGGGGCTGGTGGCCAAGGTTGGGTCATTTCATGCGGAGGCTCTGGCAAATTTCTGATGCCCTTGGCGGAGATGTGGAAGCTGGAGGTTGAGGAGTAGGTGTGTTGGCCACCCAAGAATGACCTTGGGGTGCTCTTAGCTTGTGTTGTGTAGGTGAAGGAATACAGAGGAGGTCTTTCAACAATTCAGAAACACTGCAGCAGTGCCAGTGGCTCTTCTTGTGTGTATTCCCTTACACCTTAAACTCGGTTCATGCTTTGAAGACAACTGGCCTCTCTGACCTTGATTACCATATCTCCTTGACCCTGAATCACATCGTCTGCTACTGCCATAGCATTTCGATGTTGTGCTAGGTGATGAGAAGCCTCCAACTCTTCATTTCTTTGCCTCACTGACCTCAAAATGCAGAGGGAAATCCGATAGGATTCTTCTGCTGGATTAGGCTGATTTTATTTGACGTCTCCGCTTTGCATCGTTGCTGCCTTTAGCTACATCGTAACCTGCTTGGACTGCTGACAAGAGGAGTGTCCGTCAAACACCCCAGCTGTTGGCTACCTCTGCTGTTGGCCTGCACAGCATTGGTCAACCTACCTGTTTTTTCATTTGCTTCACGCCCAGGTTACGTTTCCTTGTACAGTACATCAGAAATAGGATGATGTTGTAGGCTGCCTTGAACTTGGAGGCAGGCTATAAATATTGCAGTAACTTGCAGTATATCTTTGCATATAGAGAGGAATCTGGCTGTGGAATTTAAAAATGTCAGGCTCTTAGAGCAAACAGACTACCTAGTTTTCCGTGGGTGCTGCAGGTAGAGGAGAGGATGTGGCTGCCACCATTTATTTATCCATCTGTTTAATGAATTTCTATCCTGTCTTTTTCCCCCTTTTAAATGTTTTGACAACATGGATGAAAACGATGGGGTTTGATTTTGCTACATTATATTTCCTAAATAAATGAAATCCAAGACTTTTGTGACCATGGAGGTAATTATTCACATGCAGTCTGGCTTTAGAAATGTCTAGTGTGCTAGATGCCAAGATGCTGAATTTGAAAAACTTTGGTATGAAGGTGCAACAGCTAGTACAATTTGATTTAATGGGCTCCATTCTAAAGCACTATAAAATCTTTGTTGTTGTTGTTTAGTCATTTAGTCGTGTCCGACTCTTCATGACCCCATGGAACAGAGCACGCCAGGCATTTCTGATTTCCACTGCCTCCTGCAGTTTGGTCAAACTCATGCCTGGTAGTTTCGAGAACACTGTCCAGCCATCTCGTCCTCTGTCGTCCCCTTCTCCTTGTGCCCTCCATCTTTCCCAACATCAGGGTCTTTTCCAGGGAGTCTTGTCTTCTCATGAGGTGGCCAAAGTATTGGAGCCTCAGCTTCAGGATCTGTCCTTCCAGTGAGCACTCAGGGCTGATTTCCTTCAGAATGGATAGGTTTGATCTGCTTGTAGTCCATGGGACTCTCAAGAGTCTCCTCCAGCACCATAATTCAAAAGCATCAATTATTCGGCGATCAGTCTTCTTTATGGACCAGCTCTCACTTCCATACATCACTACTGGGAAAACCGTAGCTTTAATAAAATCTTTAATGTACCTTAAACTGAGCCTGGGTTTGGGTTTGGGTGTGGCTTAACTGGTGGCTTGTGCTTTATGACTCCTGTAATTTTTGAGTATTTGCAGCCCATGAAAATATTAAATAAAAGTGATTTGTGAATGCCAGGCCATTTAGGTTAATCTTCACCACATTGTGTTTGCTGGAAGGTGGAGAACTGAGCTGGAGAGACTATGATTGCTTCAAGGTTGGTTTTGAAGCAAAGGGCTGCTATGAAGTGTGTGTGTGAGAGTAACATACACAGAGAGGTATTTCTCAGGTCAGGAGGACATTTTCATATGCTGACAAGCTCTAGTGGGGAGTTGTATTCACCTCTCGCAGCAAAAAAAAACACAAAATTTGTGGCAGCATAAAGATAGAGCAGATTTATTGTGGCACAAACTTTCATGGGCATAAGTATTCATGGGCGAGTACCTGCTTTATCAGAAACATGAGGTTGCCACCAAGGTGGGTTTTAGGTACTGGGTCTCTACTCTGGTGTGGTCAAAGAGAAGAAACACCATGGTGCACCTGTAGCAGGAAAACCAGATACCTTCATCTGCCCCACCTGCAATAAAACATTTCTCTCCCATATCAGTCTCTACAGCTACAGCAGGTGCTGTAACCCTTCAATGTGCACTCTTCCATTGTCTCCTGACGCAAACAGATGCCAACAATATCCTTTTGTCTCTCTATCCTGATGTCTCCATGCCTGATGTCCAAACTGTAGGTCCAGACCAATGGGGTGGCTCTCCAATGCTGCTGGAGCAGCAGCAGCAGCAAAGTGCAGACCCTCCCCGGAAGCTCCCCATACAAATAAATCCAGGACTAGAGCAGATGGTATCAGGGGTTGAGGTTCAGGATTGTTTCTGCCTCATGGCTCTTCTGATATATATACAGGCAACTCCCAATTTTCTCATGGGTTACGTTCCAAGGCACCACACTTTTAAATGAAATCACATATATGTGAAGCACCATTGAGAAGTCTGCAAACATCCCCGGCCCATTCTGCCCCTTTTTGTGATGTTTTGGGGTTATTTCCAGGTTTGGTGTGATGTGCAATCATGCACGTATCGGGCACTCCTAAAATGGTTGTGGCCTGTATGAAGCTAGTTAAGGCAACTGACTATGGCACAAACAGCTAGAATTCTCATTTCCCAATGTGTTTTATTCAAATCTTCTGCCTCATCTCAGTCTCCTTT
The DNA here is from genome assembly GCF_964188315.1 of Podarcis muralis. NCBI lineage: Eukaryota > Metazoa > Chordata > Lepidosauria > Squamata > Lacertidae > Podarcis > Podarcis muralis. The sequence continues at coordinate 17,815,897 of NC_135669.1, forward strand.
ACTCAAAATTTGAGTCATGCATAAAGTTACACCCTGGCCTCCAAACTTGTTCATGTAAATGTAATATTCCTTAGTGCAGCATTTTCTAGTATCAATGTTCTTGGGGTGCCCAGGAAAAGGCACTCATTAACTAGATCATGACCACAGTCCACATATTATCTATGTAATACTTTGTGTTGAATTATGAGATTCAAATTCTGTTGGCTATTTGCAGGAAGTTTTGTTTGGTAACTTGGAATAGTTTGCACAGCTTTGAAAGAGGGGCATGTTAGGCATGACCAAGTAGACTACTGCAGCAGCATTCTCATTGGATTAAGCCAGTTGAAATGGGTAGCCTCCCTCCCTCCTCCCCTCTCAGTTTTGAATGAGCAACAACCTCCATGCTCCCACCAGTGTGGGTGGGTTGTGGTCAAATTGTCCCTTCTTTCTTATCCCCATTGACATAGTCTTCCCTCTGTAGATGATGTGGCTGCTATAAACTCTGAAATGCATTTTTTATTCTGATCTTTTAAATTCTCATTCATGGGGAATCAATAGAGGGGTTAATAGAGGCTGGAAACTGTTCAGAAATATCCTGGCCAAACTGTGGAGGGCCATGGGAGCCTGAAATGCCATGGTAACATGCCAGGAGGTAATTTATTTTAAAAAACTTATTGGACCCAGTGAAGCATAAGTGTGAGGATAAGAGGAAGCGTATGCGCAAATGGGCAAAAGAATGAAATCCTTCAGATTTTCGGTGATTCCTGTAGCTCCACATGCAACTATCTTGAATTAACTTTTTTGTTACCCTTCCAATTTAATTTCTTCAGGTTGACCAGTTGTGAAGAAACAGCTGGTCAAAGCTCCTTTGGGCTGCCAGGGGAGGAAACGAAGGCCAGAGTTTCCTGCCTGCCAACTGAAATGGTGAATTGCTTTTGTAGAAAAAGAGAGTTACAGGACCAGCATGGAATTTTATCTGTTTCTTTGGCTTTAGCAGGGGACATAAATGTTCAAGCCACTCTGAAATTTCATTAATGCTGCAGATTAATTGAATATAGTTACAACATTGTGCTTCTGCTACAAAATGCCTTGAACAGATTTTATATATAGGCACAATTCAAGGATGCTCAACTTATTCTCCAACTCAGGTAATGTAATATTTCTTATTACCCTTTGAAAGTAATCTGCAGAAAGATCTGATACAAAGATGCACAATAGGTTAGTTGAAGGAAGACAGGAACTGAAGCATTGAACTGAATAGAAAAATTGCATTGTGGAAGCAATAATGCTCTTTGCCATTCATTATTGCAATTATAATTATGCAACCTAAAAATTTAATTGGCATAGCATATTCTTCACAGTGAATAGATCTCATTGTTTCCTCTGGGGAAAACATCCACCCTCTTCTGCATCACAAACGCCTGTGTGCTGCTCATATGCTCTCAAGAGTCCCTTTGTTTACCTGATAAGTGATTAATGGAATCATGATTTTTGTGAGGTACTGTTGGCAGCGAAGGTCAAGTGAAGAAAAAGCTTCTTCCTAGACCCCAACTTTCAAAGAGCTTAATTGTTGAAACACTACATCTGTTCCTATTTGCGTAGTTCTGCAAAACTGAGTGTTTGTGAGATAGGTTAGTGGAGGAAAAAAACTTGCCATGGGAGTTCCTTCTTTAAAACAGTATTCTAAACTGATACACTTTTCAGGGAGGTGGGGCAAGTGTTTGGAGGAGCAGTTTGCAGCTGCAACGCTTTTAACTGAATCACTTCTTTGATGTGTCTTGATCCAGCCTTTGTTCGTGAAAACCAGCAAGGGTATGAGAGGAATGGTGTTCGGAGTCCCAACATGCGTCATGTGGAACTTGCGTCATACATGGCATTATGTCAGCAGAAGCTTCACTGGGTGCTTGCATGTGTGTTGCAAGTACAAAGGTACCACGAGCGGAATATTAAATATTCCCTATTTAATTCGTTATATACTCATCGGGTAGCAAATCAAGACTTGATCATTCTAGCATGCCTGTAACAGAACAATAAGTTTTCAAACAGTTAATATTTGACTTGCAAAACCTTAGATTCATAAGTTCTTTTGTTCCTGCCGAATTCCAGAATGCAGACTTTGTGGTTTGCATCTGAGTTACTCTCCCCCCCACCCCCGTCAACATTCCAATATATAAAAACAGGGAACAGGAAGCAGACTATTGGTCCATCTAGCTCTCTATTGCCAACATTGCTAGGCAGCAGGTCTCCAGGGTTTCAGGGAAGAAGAGTCTACAAGCCGTACCTGGAGATGTTGGGATCGAACCCGGGACATTCTGCATACAAAACAGACACTCTACTACTCAACTACAACCATTCCCTAAATGCTGCATTCTTTATTTTATTGATTCCTAGTTTCCGTACCAATTCTATTTATTAAGTGACACTAGTGATACATATAACTTTGGGAGACTCGCATTTCCACCAATGTTTATTGGAAGATATGCTGCTCTAAGGAAAGGGGTAGTGGGAGAAGTGGGATAGATGTCTTGTGGATTCCCTTCCATCATAAATTCTTAGAGCCTTTCTGGGTTTGCCCCAGTTTTTTGGAATCTCCTAAATGAAATATGCCTTAGTGCATATAAAACTTTTTTTTAAAAAAGTTAACTTTTAATTTAGTTTTAGAGGACATTATGAAGCTTATAACTTAGGTTATGCTATATCGGTGATGGTAGATTACCAATAAATAGTAGTTTCCTTCTCCTAACTTGGCAGGGTATAAATACTATCACAATCTGTGGGAAGGAAGATTGTACTTTCAGCTTCCTGAAAGGTTCATCTGAGTTCTGTCAGCCATCAGCACTTTAAAAGCGCCATTTTTCTCTTAAGAGCCTTCCTATAATTGCAGGAGCTGAGGGGGTGGACTGGAATTGACAGTCCTTGCATTATATGTAAACGCACCTTCGGGTATAGATTTGCCTGTGCGTGTTGCTGGAAAACATTTTTAGCAGCAACCCTCCTAATTCTTAACTTGCTGTTGCTGATGGGTTATGAAACTTGCACAGCCCACAACACTGTCCATGTTCCAGGGTAGCTGTGAACGCATCATAAAATTAATGAAAAGACTTCAAAGTGTAGACAGAGTGTTAGAGGTTGGCTGAGCATGCTGGCTTTGAATGTACCTAGTTTCTTTGCTTAGAAGTGAGATGTGGCTGGCTGTGGTCAGTGTATTTTGAATTGGAGGCCTCCAAAAGAGAGCCTTGTTTGAAGCCTATCTAGGGCACCAGACTTTGTCAAGTCACAGTTGAAGGGTAAGCCTTTGCCTTAGCTCAGTGCACTAGATAGCTTGGCTGCTTTTGGATGCAGGAGGTTCCTGGTTCAATTTCTTGCTGGAATGAGTTCCTCACAAATATGGATAATCCTTCATTTGATGTTTACTCACTTGGATACCTCTCTGTATTCTTCACTGTCCACATCAGCCTGTGCAATTTTTTATTTATCCTTGCTGGAATGCGCTTATTCATTAGATTTTTTTTATTAGAGTTATGGTTGAGATGGCACTTTCATTCCAAGTCCCCTTTTTCAAAGCCATATAACTTTGGAAAACAATTGTGTTTTTAGGGTACAAGGAGGTGTTCATTTTGTTCCTGTTTGTTGCAGTCTTAAAAAAAATAGTGAAGGGCATTTGAGAACCTATAGGAGAATATGGTCAAAACAGGAAGTATCTGCACTTCAAGTTATGTGTGTGGTACTTTGATTTTGATGAGGCTGGCATTTTGTCTAAATGAGGACAGCTCTAATTGCCATGAGATTCTAAGAACACAAAAGCATGTCTGATTCATACCAAAGGCTATTCTTGTTATAGCATCCTGGCATTGCAGTGGCCAACCAATTTCCTATGGTAAGCCCATGAGTTCATCTTGAGGGCCATATTAGTTGTGTGATGTTTTTCCCCAGCAACTGACATTCAGAGGCATTCTGTTTCTGACACTGAAGGAAGCATATACAGTGGAACCTCGGGTTGCGAATGTGATCCATGCAGGAGGCACGTTTGCAACACGCAGTGCTGCGTCTGTGCACGCACGTGATGCGATTCGGTGTTTCTGTGCATGCGCAAAGCACGATTTAGCGCTTCTGTGCATGCACACGTGCCAAAACCTGGAAGTACCGTATTTTTCACCCCATAGGACGCACCAGCCCATAGGACGCACCTAGTTTTTTGGGGGGGAAATAAAGGAATTTTTTTTTTATTTCCCCCCCAGGTGCGCTGTGCTAAACCCAAAGCTTGGGGCGTGTGGAGCTCAGCGCCCCCAAGCTTCTGGGTGCCGGCAAGGTCTCCGCTAGCCGTGGGAGAGCCCCGCGACGTCGCGCGGCTCTCCCACGGCTAGCAGACCGCTGCGCTAATCCCGAAGCTTGGGGAGCTTGGGGAGCTCAGCGCGCCCCAAGCTTCTGGGTGTTGGCAAGGTCTCCGCTAGCCCTGGGAGAGCTGGGTCTCCCACGGCTAGCGGATAGCTTCCTGAAGCCTGGAGAGCGAGAGGGGTCGGTGCGCACCGACCCCCCTCGCTCTCCAGGCTTCAGCGAAAGCCTGCATTCGCCCCATAGGACGCACACACATTTCCCCTTCATTTTTGGAGGGGGAAAAGTGCGTCTTAAAGGGCGAAAAATACGGTAACACGTTCTGGTACTTCTGGGTTTCGGCACATCCGTAACCTGAAAACGTGTAACCTGAAGCGTCTGTAACCCAAGGTACCACTGAAGCCATAATGATTAGTAGCCATTTATAATCTTACCCTCCATGAATTTGTCTGATCCCTAATGTAAAGGAACAGAGATCTCTAGCCTAGTTCATAAATTTGATGTCCCACTATTTACCAAGAGGCTAGCATCGGGTATGTCTAAGACCTATGACACAAGCTTTAACAAAATCTATTTTCAACCCCACCTCTCCTACACACAGAATGAGCTTGCCTCAACTAGGAACACTGGGCAAGAGCTGTCTTCTCCAGTGACTCTATTCCAAAAGCTGAACTTTTAAACTGTGTATGAGTTGCTGGTTACAATCTTTTCCGAACTCTGTGTTTGCTGGAGGTATGTTGAATGCAACAGTTTAGATGTGACCATGATATCTGTTGCAACTCGAAAACGGTCAGTTAGTCCTTTCCACCCAACACGATTTGAATTTGTTGTCTTGAACAATGCCCTCCTTCTTGCCCCTCGCCAACTTCTCAATGCTCTTGCAAGGAAAGACAACCATGTTTTGCACAAGGTTGATTTGCTTTCTGTGTCTGATGGGAGTGCCAGATTGTGCAGCAGATTGGAGGCCTGCGTAGAAGGCCTTATCTAACTCATAAATGGCCATCATGACACACCCCCCCCCCGCTGCATTTGAATACTGGTAGTTGTGTTGATATGAGGAAAATACATTGGGGGAAAAGGGAAATAAGTTTAGCAGATGACGAAGGACCTTAACAAAATTGCCGAGCAATTTAGGGACCCCATTACACAACTGCTTCTTCTTCCTTGAGTCGGTCTGTCTTAAATTTGCCCTTTTTCTTCTGGGTCAGATCAGTCAGTTGTAAGGAGATAAAAATGACTGGTGCCTGTGACCCAGTACTTCATTCTGTTTTCAAGTAGGGAAAAAGCATTTTGCAGTGAAGGAAGAATAATGCTAAGTGCTGCTTGCTGTGCTGTTTTAAAGCAATGTTCATCTAGGAGTTCCCAGCAGCTAGTGGAAAGAATCCTGTGATTTCTAACCTAGTTTATTCATTGGGGCTACCTTCTACCTCAGGTGGATGTTCTGTAGGAATGTCTTGCTAAATTGCCAATTGCCCTTGGAGTTCCGTGCCTGCATAACAGCATTTGATGTTGAGCAGAGCACCAGTGGAAGAAAAGCTTTTAAAAATTCTTTGTCTCCCATTATCATGTGTAGCTTGATAAAGAGAACTTTAAATCCACCCATTATAATGGCAGAACAAGCTTTGGTGCTTGCCTTGGGGAGCCAAATGAGGATATAAGGCTTGACTGTTCCTGTAGCTAGTTTTAACTCCTTCCTTTGCCTATAAGCAATACAAAAACGAAATTAGGAAACCATTCTATGAACAATTTGTGCTCTGTCAGTTGGTCAGAATTTGGAAATAAGATTAATATCTCAAAACAAATGGATGTACTTCATACTGGGTCAATGAATGATTCACAGGGCTTTGCTGTGGAACCAAAGGTGTTCACTGTGTTCAGCATCAAGGATCTGTGGATAACAACTTAGGGCTCAAATCATTTTTTTCTGTAAATGGGCAAACCTATCTGTAGTTATTTGTATACCTAAATTCTGCTGCAAATATGTTAAAAATACAGTGCAACAGAGGTTCAATGGACTGGACACAGTCTATCCAGGATTGTTTCATTTTAGTTGCGTTGACCTAGAACCTTTGTGTAGGTAAGTTACTTTCCAGTGGCAATTTCAAACATAATGGTGGCTTTGCATTCAAAATCAGACTTCTGTAGTTCTGAAACTAGTTCAGGGTGACCAATAAGGTTCAAAGAAGATATTTCTAATTTTAGGAGATCAACTATTGCCTGACTGTGCCTTAGCTGCTTTTTCCTCAAAGTTACAGTGCCATCAATAAGCATATTTCTGAGGGGGGGGGGTTCCATATGTGCATCAAGGCAATAATTGGACAATGAGTCCTGTGCTTGAGCATCCTTGATAATCCAGCCTTGTCTGTGATAGGCATAAGAGGCTGGGACATTGGCAGGTTTAGACTTTCAGAATGTGGACTGGAATGCATGAACACATGCTTACTGTACACTGGGGCAATGAAAGGAATTGTGTTGCTGCTTTATCAGTGTGTCATGCCTGTGCTCCCCCACCCACCTCCCTTGTGGTGACATGTTCAGAGCCCAGAGGGTTCACAACCCAGGTAAGACAGAGGACGCTTGATGGAGAAGCACTGAATAAAGGACATAAGGAAAGTTACTAGTAGCAGAACAGGAAGAGGAGATGGGTTCTCCAGAAGAAATGTTTCAGCTTGCTGGAATTGGGTACATGTTGGTTTCTAAATCAGTAGCAAAGACTGTGGCCAAAGTTCTTATTTTATACTAAGTCTCAACAAAGAGAGTTCAGAACAGCTGTTGGGGAGGGGTTGTTTTTATCCCCCATTCCCAGTGAAAATTACAGAGAGTTTCTGGTTACTGTAGTCACACTTGCTTTGAATAAAACTCCCCAAGGATAAACCTAAAAGCAGTGAAACTTGACTAACAATCCATTTGGGAATCATTGTCGGTATGAGCCAGATGAGTCAAATGTGATATTTGCAGCTTACAAAGCAGTTTGGGGGTGGGGTGGAAAAGAGCAGGGGAGAGAAGTAAGCAACAGAAAGTAGTTCTAAAAATATGTGCCAAACTGGTTGCTCAGAATAGGAAAAAAAAAAAAATGTCCATCCCATTTTGTGACTTCAGTCCAAAGTTGACAAGATGGTGGGTTCTATGCAGCACCGCCACTTTTCCTGCCCTTTAAATGCCTTTTGACATTTAAAAGTTTAATTTCCATATGTTCAGGAAGTGAAACAATTTCAGGTGTTTAGATTCTTGGGACTTAACATCTTGGAATGGTGATGGTTCTGGGAGTGTTACTGATCGTGCAGATTCAGTGCATAAGAAGATGAATTTTTAACAGAGCATTGACCCAAAATGTACAGAAACAAATAATTTATCATTTCACCATGCTAGTCATTTAAGGTGCTACAGAAAGTGTTTGTTTTTGGAAGTAACCAGAGCAACAAATCTTTAACATTGTAGTTCCTTCATTAAGATGCTCTCCACCCCTGTGACAGGAATATTCTAGTCCATAAATTTAAAAAGATTGTCACCATCCATCTAAAGGCTGTTTTTGATGTTGCTACTTATTCATCTGTTGGTTATCTGCACCACAAAGTGGGAGGGGGGGGGCAGAGAGAGAGAGAACTTGATACGCAGATATATTGTGTGTAACACTTGGCAGCAAGAGTTGGAATTGGATTACAAGCTGCTATTCTAGCAAGTAAGCCCAAATGGTGTTTTTATAGCTTATCTCTCTTCATCTGTGTTCTGTGGGCTTTGCTTGCCAAGTGTTAACGGAAACATTCTCTGCGGTATCAGTCCACCAGCCTCCTTGAAATCTCTGCTTCTCTTTTCCACGTACATTTTTTCTTAAACCAAAGAGGTTGTATGGTCGTAAATCAAACCCCAGCAGCCCTGTAGATGAAATGACTTTCCACAACTGCATGAAACGTGATCATTTAATGTCTAGCAGGATTTCCCACCTGAGTCAACAAATTCAGCACTGGATAAGTGGGCTGCCTTGGCCTGGAAGTTTTACCCCTCCTTTTGGATTTCATGTCCGTCTCTAGTTGTTTATTGGAGGGTGGAGAAAAATGCCTACCTTGCTGGGCTACAAAACTGTAACCCATCACCATGTCTTCTCAAAAGAGAAGCATGCCCCAAATGACATCTCTTGTCTAGTGCAGCCTTCTGTTCTCACAGTGTATGTACATTGCCAGCCTTGATCCTAATGAGTGCTTGTTTCTGACATTTAGTCATGTGCTGAATTTAGATGTGCATTATGAGAAGTGGCGTAGAAACTGTGTTGTTTGGCATTACTTCAGGTACCTCAAAATCTATGAAAGTTGAGACAATAGGATCTCATGTCAAGAAAAGCACTCCTATTTGTGGTTCCCACTTTCCTACCTGGTATGGTAACTTGCATGCTCTCAGAAGAATGATTTGGGAGTGTTAACTCAAACTTGAAATTCAGTGATGATGTTCCTGTTGTTGTTTAGTCGTTTAGTCGTGTCCGACTCTTTGTGACCCCATGGACCAGAGCACGCCAGGCACTCCTGTCTTCCACTGCCTCCTGCAGTTTGGTCAAACTCATGCTGGTAGCTTTGACAACACTCTCCAACCATCTCGTCCTCTGTCGTCTCCTTCTCCTTGTGCCCTCAGTCTTTCCCAACATCAGGGTCTTTTCCAGGGAATCTTTTCTTCTCATGAGGTGTCCAAAGTATCGGGCCTCAGCTTCACAATCTGTCCTTCCAGTGAACACTCAGGACTGATTTCCTTCAGAATGGATAGGTTTGATCTTCTTGCAGTCCATGGGACACTCAAGAGTCTCCTCCAGCACCATAATTCAAAAACATCAATTCTTCGGCGATCAGCCTTCTTTACCCATGCTAAAAATGCAAATGACTAACTGTAGACACTAAGCAAACATGGGATAGAACCACAGTTACTTAGTTGTTATTGAACCCTTACCACCACTAATGATTATCTGTGCTTCACAGTAATTAAAAGAAGAGTTGTGTTTATTTTGTTGTCCTTGACAAGAGGTTCATCCACACTTATGCTTGGCCCCACCACTTTTCCTCCAGGTAAACCCACTGTTTACTACTGAAGCGGAGTAAACATCAGTCGGGTTTTCTCCAGATCAATGTTTGCTCGATTCAGTGGTAAAGAGTGGGTTGTCCAGGGGATAGCAGTGGGGCGAAGGCAAAACCACTCAGACCCATGTCCAGAGAAAGCACGGAACAAGTGGAAAACCACTCAGACCCATGTTTTCTGGGCACAGGACAAGCGGGACTATGGACGAGCTATGGGGTAAACACCAGTATAATTGCTTTCCTCTCTCTCCTAAGCTCTCTGTAGCCTTGATCAAATCCAGTCCTTTTTTATGGTACGGTGTGGCTAACATTATGAACTGCAAAATTCCCAGTAAAAGGTAATTTCAGCCACATGGTCTTTAGATAAATCTTTGGTTGCATTTAAATGTACCATTTCTGTTTCCCCCTAAAACCCCTGTGGCTACACAGTTCCTGCTTTTCTCGCTTGCTCAACACAATAGAGAGCTGTTTGGTTTGTTCCTGTTATAGGTTGCTCTTAAGTCTGATCATGCAGTCTTTGTTTGAAGCAAACTCTCCAGACCAGATTGCACACAATGGTTTGTACTGGTATACTTTATGGGTTTACCATAGGAATAGATGAATCAGTAAGTTTCTGTCTCTTTCAACTTTGCATATGTTTGTCCATAAGTTTTGTCCCATTATCTGCATTGAGTTACGATTTTTAAACAATAAGTATGAAGATTCATATTCAAATAATGTGTTTTATCTCAATATACACATTCCTAAATATATCTTATTCTAAAATACACTTTTTCATGCATTTAGATTTTTAAAAATCAAATAAATGTACTGTATCACAGAATTTGGAGAAGTGCAGTATCTATGGGTTAATTATGTTCAAATCCACGCTTCAGCCTGGGGAGTGCAAATTAGATTAGCTTACTTAAACATGTTTATCAAACAAAATTCTCCTTAAAAAAGTATTTAGGTAATATGTGAATTACTTTCTGTGCTGTTACGTATTTTGATACATGCCCCAAAGCAATGCGGCACTTTTCAGATTTAATCTTTATGAACCAATTAATATATCAATACATCACATGTATATGGAACTGCTTTCAAATATTAAAAATACAAATGGAATCCACTGCTATATGGTGATTCTGCAGAAGTTTTTTCAGAATCTGATAAAAGGTAACCAAGTTAATATAAACATTTGCTTGCCCTTCTGCCATTGCTTTCTAACAACTGACATGCAACATTCACTTTTTTTTAAGACCTGTAACGGTTTCATGATAACAAGTACTCACATAGGAGTGCAAGTCAAGAAAAATATGGACAGTTATCTCTGATAGGATTAGGTGAAAGAAGAATTGGAGAACACATTGGATTATATGAGGCAGTACCCAATTTTGGCGTTGTGTGTTGCTTGCACATCCAGGCTTGAATTGCACATTAGACATTACTTATGTTTAATGCAGTATATAACATTTTAAGTCCTCAGCTGTTTAAAAACACTTCCAGTAAAACAGAAGCAACATTTTTATCATCTTGCAACGTCGTTTAATGGACGTTTTGAAATCCTAATTTCATGTAAAAGGGATCAGGCCAGCCTGTCCCCTTTACACAGCATATTGCCTTCCGCGGTGACTGAAGGATTGAGTGAGTTGATCCACCATCACAGGTGTTTGCATCGCACTTGAGTTCTTGGCAGCATTTCAGCAAATGACATCTAATAATTAACCTGTCCAGATGTTGACAAGTGGCAAGTCTTGCTTGGACAGGGCCTGGTTTCCAGCTGCTTGATTAAATGGAGGAAGATGCTGAAATCAATTAGTGTGGCTGGGAACCAGGATAATGGGAAACAGGCAGCTGCTAGATAGTTTTGCCGAAAGCATGATCATTTATTTGGGCAGCAAGATACAGGGCATCTGTGATGGGGGCCTTGTCTCATGGTTTGTGTATTATTTATTTAATAATTTTATAACGTGCGCCACCAAGCACTGGCATACAAATGCTCTTTTAAAAATGACGCAGTAAAGACAAAATGGCTCATTTCTTAAAATATTATTGCAGCATTGTCCATCTCAACATTTGAACAGTTAAGGTCAAAAATAAAGTCACTAAATGCATGGGAAACTCAAAATATTATTGCGTATTAGCATGGTGTCTAAATGGTGTCAGGGTTAGTAGGTGAGCTTCCTTGGAATTTTTCCCTAGAGGCAGGCAGCCACCACTGAAAGGAATCTCTTCCTCATAGCCGCCAGAAGGTGAGGGCATCCAAAGGAAATCCTCCACGACAATTCAATAATCTGGGCTCCCAGGCACAGATTACTGCTTCCAGGCATCTATTCAGCTTTTTCTCTGCCTCACATGAATTGGGTGTAAAGGCAGATGATGAACACAGCTAACTGGTGGAAGTCGTCATAGGCAGGCAGAACATACTCACTTATCTTGTTAAGTACAAAGCCATATTAGGGGGGTACTTTAAGCTGTTGAGCTTAATTCGTTTTTATTCAAACCTGCCTTGTTTCCTTTTTGGAACACCAAACTTCCACAGTTAACTTGTTAGCTTGTTTATACAGTGCCCTTTAGTTTGTACACTGGTATTTTCCATAATAATAAAAAACACACAGCTTTCTTTCCCAAGGAGCTTACAGTCTAAATTTAGACAAGTAAGGGACAGAAGGGAAGGCTGGGGTAGAGTGTGTGGAGAGAAGCAAGTGTAGCAAAGGAAGAATGTGAGCAAATGCTCTCTGTGGAGGTGCAAAGTGCTAAGTTAAAACCCTCTGTGTGCCTTATTTTACTCAGTATATATGCCTGCAGCAGTTAAAACAACATACAAAATATATATTGGGCTGCAGTCGCTTGAGTTCCGTATTTCATTCTTACATGGCTTTCATTGTGAATTGGCAGATGCAAATGCTTGGTGCGTGTGTTATTCTCTAGTTAGTTAATATGAATCCTGAAGTGGCTTTCAGTTGCAGCTTCATGTGGCTTTGTCTCTGTGCCGGATATCTAGTCTCCGTAGTTGTTTTTTTTTTTAAAAAAAAACTAATTTTTCTCTTTGTATTTTGGTTTATGAATGCCACAGCACTCTTTTGCAACTCAGTAGGTTGCAAATTTATGAAATAACTCATCTTGAATAGGCCTTTGAAAAAGATTTGGTACATGGAATTAATCATGGAAGATGAAAAGCAATGGACTTGTCCTTTCCTTTAATGTTGCCATTGGATGTGGTAATAGGCTGGTTGAGGGCCAACCAACAAACACTTTGCAGACAAGGTTGGGGTACTATGAGCTTGTCTGATCGCCTGCTCAGCTGAGTGTTTTTTAACCAGTTCAGAAGGGGTTGCACTACCTTAAAGGATCAGGTTCACAGTTCTGCAGTGTGTCTGGATCTGGCATTGTCACTAGAGGCATTAGTGGACTCTGTTCTTAGAAGTGTTTTTGGTCACGTTAGGTTGATATAGCGACCATGTGGGGACTGCCTTTAAAAATGCCGCAAAAACTTTAGTTGGCTCCAAAATGGACGGTAGGATTGCTAACAGGGACTAGGTGGTATGATACTTCTACACTCAGAGCTTTATCATCTGCATTGCCTCTCGGTTAGTTTACAGGGTTAATTCAAGCACCTGGTCTTAATCCTTAAAGTTTAAACAACCGGACCAGAATTCTTAAAGCAACTTTTGCCAGCCCAGTGCTCTCCAGATGTTTTGGACTGCATCCAGGTGGCAAAGGCTGACTGAAAGGATGGCCTCACAGATAAACCTTCCTGGACCTTAAGGTCTTTTGAATCCCTTCTCAAAGCCATCCCTTAATGAGGGATGGTGTGTAGCTTCCAGGGAGAAGGTCTGGATATGGAAGGCCCTCCCAAAAGAGGCTCCCCTGGTACCTACGCTTTGATCTTTTCTGTACTGGGTGAAGATCCTCCTATTTTCCCAGGGTTTTAAACTTCTTTTAATAATTAATAGAGTTTTGCTATTTTTAGAGTTTAACATTTGAAACTTTTGTGGTGGCTGGGAACTTATTATGTATGTTTTATTTTGCTGCTGGTTTTTATTATGTGTCAACATTTTATGGCTGTGATTTTCAGCTTTTAATGTAACTTACTTCTTATTGTAAGCCCCCCCCCCCAACCCTCACCCATTTCCTACCTGGACAGTTTATAGGTGTATTTGTAAATAAGAAAATAATTGTGTAGTTCCCAAAGTATGTGAGCTAGAGACTTCATTTAGCTGTTGTCTTAAAACAACAGCAACAATGTTTTGAAAGGTTGCTGTTTTTTCCCACCTTGAGAGCTGAAAAGGTATCTAATGAGCTGTTTACAATATAGCATCTCAGTTTGAAACTCTTGGAAATCATTGAGTACACTAGTGGCTTCTGTGAACAGCTTCATCTTCGGAGCAGAGCCACCACCTGGAAGTATGTTAAGTTACAGCAGAACACAGAGGTCTTCCAACATGATTTGGCTCAGTAAGAAGATTTGCACCATGTGCAATTTGCTGCTGTTAGAATAATTCACTTTGTGTTGTGTATTCAGGTCTAGGCTCAGGTGCCAGCTTTTTTTCTGCTTCAAAGAAACATTCTTGGAAATTTCTTAGAGGCTAGTAGTGATATCTATGTTTGCCATCATCAACAGAGTAAGTAGTAGTCAGGCACTCTCCACAGTACCTGGAGTACCAGCTCAGAGCCCCTTTCTTCTCCAGCGACTGCCAAAGAAAGAGAAGATAGCAGCCATTCTATTAGGTTTAGATCCAGCTCCACGACCTATTGGATGAATGTGCTTTTTTCCTTCTCTCTCCAATGTCCCTTTCCTTTTGTGTTGTCGTTTTACATTGTAAGCCCCAGGGCAGAGTCTGATTTCTGATCTGATGTAAAAGTAGCTCCGGGAGCCTTTTTTTGACGGAAGAGTAGAGTTAAAAAAAAGAAAAAAAGCTTTAAATGAAATGAATTTGGTGCATAGCAATGCAGCATGACACGTCTTGAAGAGGTTGGGGGGGGTGGAGTAAAGAGGGCTGATGCTTTTTCTACAGCATAAAATACTGTTTTGATAACTGGCAAATGTATGACATTTATGCTAACGATCCATTTAATATTTTACTTTCCCCTCTGTGCATTGCTCAGCCAGAAGATGAGTGCAGTACACAGGGATTTAAGAAAAATGGTAAGCTTGGGGGCAAACTGGCATTGAGCATTGGAAAAGTAACTGCAGAAGGCTGTGCAAGCCTGGGGGATAGTGATCTTGAATGCAAAAGAACATCAAGATAAAGGAATGAAGCAGAGGCAAGGGCGTGGCAGATACTGCAGAAGAGGAAAGCATGCTGCCTAGTTGGCTGGCAAATCAGTACTTGCACACAGGGCTTGCAGCGGTGGTGGTATGGGAGACTAACCTTTTGCACTTTAGATATATTATTAACACACCACTGCTACACACAAGATTTGCCATTGCCACAGAATTTGTAGGTAGCCTGTGCTTTAAACTCTTTGGAAAGGGTGTTCTTGAAAGATACATGTTTAGATTCAATATGTAGAGTGTCTGGTTTTGCTTCTGACTTGAGCATCAAAATGTTGTGCACCCTGCGACTTTCGGGTGTTCATCCAGGTAGTGGTTTTGTTTCATATTCTGACCACTTGTTATTGATGGCTGGCAACCACCAGTGCTTTGTGGTTGCTCCCTATGGTGCTAAATTTCATTTTAAAAATATACTGTCTGGAAAACAAGGGGTTTTAGTGGAAATAATAGTTATGTTTAGGTGCAGTACTTATTTACCATATGAGAACTCACCTCAATACGATAAAACAAGCATTAATTTTTTTTGCATGATTTCAGCATTTTGCTATTCTCAAGGACCAACTGCCATTTGCATGTCAGCAACATTTTAGAAAGCAGTTCCTACTATATTGCTAATAGTATTTGTAAAATAGAGGCATTACCTTTGGCCCCTCCAATCTGTGTGGCAGATCAAAAGAAAATCTGTTTTTTGACTACATTTTCTGTACAAAGCGTAGTACAGTGGTATCTCGGGTTAAGTACTTAATTCGTTCTGGAGGTCCGTTCTTAGCCTGAAACTGTTCTTAACCTGAAGCACCACTTTAGCTAATGGGGCCTCCTGCTGCTGCTGTGCCACCGGAGCACGATTTCTGTTCTCATCCTGAAGCAAAGTTCTTAACCTGAAGCACTATTTCTGGGTTAGCGGAGTCTGTAACCTGAAGCGTATGTAACCCGAGGTACCACTGTATTTGTTCCCTGTCACAGCCCTTTTCCAAACGTGTTTAGTTTTAAGGCTCTTTCCTCACTTAAACTTGATCTGAATGAGCATAAGTAAGGATGAAACGACATTTCCACTAGTGGTTATTTAGGAAAAGCTTAAGAGATTTGAGACTATACAGTTACGGCATAAAATATTCAGTTTCATATTTAGCTGAAGGGAATGGATTCGATTGCATAAGTGCTGAGAGCATTATTGAGTTTACTACTAGGAAGACTGCAGTCTTCAGCAGCAGTCAAGTTTTGAAAATTGTGATGGGAGATACAGAAAACAACAGAAAGCTCTTTTGTATTGTGGGTTCCCTTTCCTCTCAAACTGCTTAGAGCCAGAATAAGAATCTGGCGGGATCAGATCGCAAACCGTTATAGTCTAGTATAATTTTCCCCACAGCGGCCAACCAGATGCCTCTTGGAACCATTAAGGGTAGGATAGGAGCTCAATAACATTCTCCCACTTATGATACCCTGCTATTGGTATTCGGATCCAGAACTATCATGTTTTGTAGGCACTTATATAAAAAAAATGTGGAAGCTAAAGTTTTAAAGTTGCCCAATTTGGTGACCATCAGTACCTCATGTTGTAGTGAATTCCATAGGTTAAACTATGCAGTGTGCAACTATTTCCCTTTTTCTTTCCTCTCCAGTTCTGAAATTGTTATTCTTTGTCCCCACTGTATGATTGTATGATTTAATATGAATATCAGGGTTAATTTCGATTGCATACTTTAAATATGCACTGTGTAACTCCAGATATTATGTTGTGACATACAGTGGTACCTCGGGTTACATACGCTTCAGGGTTACATACGCTTCAGGTTACAGTCTCTGATAACCCAGAAATAGTACCTCAGGTTAAGTACTTTGCTTCAGGATGAGAACAGAAATCATGCTCCAGTGCAGTAGGAGGCCCCATTAGCTAAAGTGGTTCTTCAGGTTAAGAACAGTTTCAGGTTAAGAACGGACCTCTGGAACAAATTAAGTACTTAACCTGAGGTACCACTGTATGCTGTAAGCTGCCCAGAGTGGCTGGGGAAACCCAGCTAGATGGGTAGGGTATAAATATTATTATTATTATTATTATTATTATTATTATTATTATTATTATTATTATTATTATATTACAAAGGAGAAGGTTCTGACCCCAGTACAGATCCTTGAGGGAACCAACTTTATCGCGTATCTCTGTTGTGATTACTTTTCATTTATTCCTACTCTGCTTCCTTTTCTTTAACCAGTTACTGATTCATAAACCATTTTTAACCTTTTGTATATTAGAATTATGTAGTATATTTCATTGTAAATATATATTTTGGTTGATACTGTTTTTCAATATTGTATTAGTGTGTGTGTATCCTCTGTGGTTGATATGACCATGATGGTTGAAACAACAACAATAAAGTGAACATAAGAGAACCTGTCCTCTTATTGTCTGGCAGCTAGATTTGCTCTGGGGCTTTTGATTGAGGGGCTTTTGATTGAGGGAGTTTGTCAAAAGCTTTTTGAATGTCCAAGTACATACTGTGATTTGGGGATCATCCTGTCCTTATGTTCAACATTCTCAAATAACACTAAAAGGTCAGACAAGACTTATCCTTGCTGAAGCCATGTTGATTCTTCTTCAACAAGGCTTACCCTTCTATATTATTAATTATTTTTATATTTAATAGTGCCTTCTACCAATTTACTCAAACCAGATATTTTCCAAACTGGCCTTTGATATCCTGCAAACAACCTCCCCTGTTCTTAAAAAAATACATTGACTGCTCTTGTCACCATGAATTGCCTCAGTTCTTCAGTTTCCCTGAAAATGTCACTGTATGCATAGTTCAGGATAATCGTACGTACTAGGATCACTTCTTGTTATTCCTTGCTTTGCAAGGAAGCAAAGGGACTAAATATATATGATTTACCTTAAGAAGACAAAGAATAATAACCCAGACTTCTACAAGGGCTTAAGAAAAAGTATGTTGTGTTTTGTATGAAAAAATCTAATTGATAGAGCATCAGTTTATCCAAACAACTGCAAAACTGGATCAGAAGCTCATGCAGATGTTTCCAAATAATTCACATTTTTTTGGTGGTACATTACTTTTTGTAAGTCTGATTTACTAGAATCTGCAAGGTTTTGTTTGGTACTCTTTCCCCAACTGGGGACACTTCTCCCTCAAGTGCAAAACATTAAGACTTTTCTGCAGAGAAGGAAAGCGACATTTAATATTTCAGATAGGAAAACTTCTGAAGGGACAAATTTAAGGGTCTGTAGCTGACAAGCTGCCTTGCTTTTAGTTACAGAAAATCCACAGACTCTTGGATTAAGGTATCAAAACAATGAACTGCCTAACTACTTCAAATGTTTTAATAATTCATTTTATGTGATGTATGTGGATTTTTCTTGAGGCACAAGAAAATGTTTTACCTAAAGAGCATACATCATTTGGGGAAAAAATACCTCTATTATGTACTGTGTATATTGAAATACAATCCATTTTACCATAGCGGGAAGACTGTGACCAGATGACCTTTATGCTTTTTTAGTATGCAATATGGTTGTAAATTTTTCTTGTTTTATCTTTTTGTAAACTGCTTTGAGGTTTCTTTGTTTTTTCACTCAAGTAGTGTATTAATTTTATGAACTAACTAACTAACTAACTAACTAACTAACTAACTTACTTACTTACTTACTTACTTCAGGGCTCCTGTTGCTCCTTTTTATGGTTACATCCCATTTGGTATCTGTACATTTGTGTGTGGTGATTGTGATAGTGTTGCCATATGTAGATCTTTGCATTTCACTGAAATCCATTTTGTTAATTTTGATGCAGTTTCCCATTCTGTCAACAGAATTTTGAATTCCCTTCTTTCTTCTGCAATGTTAACTACCCTGCCTGCAGTGTACCCAAGTCTTAACATCTTTTAACACTGTGGATTGCCTTACATAAAAATCTCTATACTATACAATTTGAGTGAGTTAATCCTTTTTTTTAAAGGCATTTCAGTAGTTCCAGAATAACATATTTCATGAGAAAATAATATTTTTCATTGTTCCCCAGAATTTCAGTTTTTCTCACCAGAAGCTGATAATGTCCTGATTTTTTCACCTTCCTCCCTTCTTCCTGCTCCTGGATTCTTCATCTCTAGCACCAACTAAGAAAATGGAGCCATTTAAGAAAAAATTCTATATATGCATGTTTCCTTTTTACAGCAATAGACCTCCTGGTCAGATAATCATTCTTTTGTGATGATGGTGGTGGCCTCTGGTGGGAATGAAAAAGGTTATTGGCTTCCTGTACCAAGTTCCTTTAGTTAATGGGCTTGATCAGGCAGCAACGCCTGGTGGGACACGGTTGGCAAGGAAAATAAGAACCACTTCTAATTTTTGGAGGCATTGTCCGTCTTTAGGTCAATTAAGGGAACTGCAGAATGAATTTTCTAAGCGCCGTGATGACGAAGGGAACCAATGAACATGGCTGCTAATAAGCACTTGGCACCAGGCTGGTGTGAGCTGTTGGAACAGTTGGGCGGATTTTACTGCAATCGTGCCGGCTTGCTCGTGGACACAATCTTAACATTTATTTCAAAGCCTGCCTTAAATACTTGAAAAGTCAGGTAACCACGTCTTGTTTGTTCTTAATAATGCTACTTTTTCATAGACGTGGTTGGATCCTCAGCTGCAGTACCCATCAGAAGGAATGGGGAGTATTTAAAATAGCCCTTTCAGTTCATTGGGCCTCTGCAAAAGAAGTTCATGGTTGGTGTTTGGGGATTTCTAGTAGAAAGCATTTTTTAGAAAGCATTTAGAAAGCAGGAGTGAGGAACCTCGGGCACGGGCTGAATGCAGCCCCCCCCCTGACCTCTCTGTCTGGCCCTTGAGACTCTGCCCAGGCTATGCCCCAACCACACCCTTCACAGACCCTGTTCTGTGGGCATCTCCAGTGATTTTACCTGGGATTTGTCCTTGAACTGTGAAAATACCCATTGCTTCCCAGGATGGAGAATGGTGTGTTTCTGGCCACACCCATAACTGGTTTGTGGCCCCTGGAAGGTTGCCAGTAAGATAATTTGGCCCTTGGATGGAAGAAGCTTCCCCACCCTTTATGCAACAAATTTAAAAGAATTTCATTATTTCTGTAATCCTTTCCATGGCAACATTAAATAGGCCAATATAATTTATTCCTATATTGCAGATGAGACAAAGAGCAACTTGCTGAACGCCACCTTGGAGTGGGGCTTGCTATGTACTTCCTTTGACATTTTGGAAACTTTACTAGTTTCACATAGCTTGTAGCATCTTGAAAGTCCGGTATTCATCCTTTTCTTAGGTAAACCTTGGGACCCCATGCACCCTCCACAGCTCTATGAAAAATATAAGTGATCAGCTTTCATGCTGACAAATGGAAACTGTCATTTCATTTTTATCCCCAATTATACAGCTCCGGGACCAATTTTTCAGGTGGAATGTTGGAGCCATTAAAAAGAAATAAGTAAACTATACTGCATTCCATCATTTTTCTGGCAGCTGCCCAATGGTCTGTACCATTATTACATGTACGCTTTTTATATAGATATTTTTCTCTTGGCTTCCTGTTTTTAACTCTCTGCTATCTTCTCCTGTGGGAAAGTGGGAACTTTATGTAAAAGCTACAAGTGACATTTTGAACAGAAAACTTAGGCTGCTTGCTTGGAAGCTGCCAAGTCTTCCAATGCACAAGACTTCATTTTTAAATTTGTATGTATAACAAAATCCCATTAAAACTTGAGGATGTAGCTGTCAGTTTAGCGTATCCGTTCCTGGACTGCTACGCTAGAGCAGGCAATGGACTGTGTTTGAATTTGGAGTACGTTTTGCTGGATTTTTTTTAGGATGTGGCTTGGTATTTTAAATGTTGAGAATACAGTGGTACCTCAGGTTAAGAACTTAATTCGTTCCAGAGGTCCGTACTTAACCTGAAACTGTTCTTAACCTGAGGCACCACTTTAGCTAATGGGGCCTCCTGCTGCCGCCGCGCCGCCAGAGCACGATTTCTGTTCTCATCCTGAAGCAAAGTTCTTAACCTGAAGCACTATTTCTGGGTTAGCGGAGTCTGTAACCTGAAGCGTATGTAACTTGAGGTACCACTGTAGCTGTTTTATTGACCAAAACGTTTCAAGAACTTCAAATAAGTGAAGCAGACATTTCACCTTTCCTTCATCAAGTGAAGTTTGTACTATTTCAGGCTGGGCTTGTGCAATATCGGGGGAATGAAATCGCTCTATGAACCTGGATACCTGTTCGCTTGAATTTTTCTGTTCCAGAATCACTAGGTAAAAAAAAAAATCTCAATTGTATATTCAAGTGGATTTTTGTGTGTGTTTTTTTGCAGGGTGGGGGGCTCCTGGAGAGCTTCTTTTGGCAGTCCAGATAAAAATCTCCCACTGATACCTTTGCCATGTAGTGTGTGAATGAAGTTATACTGTGGTTCTGTCCTGCCTTTGTTCCTCTCTAATTTATTGGCCAGAAGCAATCACACTGGATGCCAACTTGCCTTGTAGTGGAACATGGATACTCTAAGGAGGCTTGTCAGTTGCCTGTCTGGTTTCTTCCCACCATGAAAGCCTGTTGTCAAGGTTGGTCTCGAGCAAAGTTTGGCAAGTCTACCTTGAAGTGCCTACAAAACTCTAGGCCTCGGAGGGAATTGGATAAAACTTTAGCCTGCAACAGACTGGAGAAGATGAATTTGCCTTGGCAGGAATCAAAAAGGACGGGAGTCTGACTTAGCCTGAAGAAACAGTGTTCTGCTATCATAACACAAATACTTGGACAAAAGTTAACTGTTTCAAAAGCTGCTTTTAAAAACAAAACAAAAACCTGTCATTAAAAAACTTGGCCACTTCTTTTCAAGGACAAATACCATTCAGACCACATCCACCTGCCACTGTGAATGCTTTACACTTACTGGTGCAATGGTCAAAAATAATGTTCAGTTCATTACTATCTCCATTGTGTGTCTTTTTTTCCTGTTCTGTGGAGCCACATGCAGGATGTTGAATGATTTGTAATGCAAAAAGATTTTTAAAAGATTAAATACTTTTTGGATGAAGTCAGATGCACTGAAAGATTTAGTCATTTTATTTTTCAAAGAAGTCAGAGCTTCGTGCAGACATTACTGTGTTGGCTCAAACTGAAGGGCTGATTGTGATTTGCCAAAAATGATAACAGAATGTGGGCAGCTAGGAAGAAGCATCTGACTGCTGGTTGACAGTATAGCTCCAGGTGTGGAACACACACACACACACACACACACACACACACGAGAGTTTCTAGTGCTTCCCTTGAATTTTTAGAAACCAAAAGATAATTGTGAATTTTAAATGGATAGTGTAATTTGTAACTTAGATCTTGTTAAAGTCACATTTTAGTTCACCATCTTTGTTCAAAATGGTGCCTGGCATCCAAACACTGACAAAGATCACTGCCCCACCTTGGGAACTCTTGTGCCACAATTGATGATGATATCTCAAGAGGCATCCAAGCAGACAGACAAACCACTTTCCAAAATATATTTTCCATGTATATATTGTGTGTGTTTTACCAAAAACAAACAACATGGCATCATGATGCGCATGTGAATTATCCCATTTTTAAATATCCAGGTAACATAGGAAGTTGCTGGGAGCACCACTCTCTTGTTTATTAAAGGTAAAGGTAAAGGGACCCCTGACCATTAGGTCCAGTCATGACCGACTCTGGGGTTGCAGCGCTCATCTCGCTTTATTGGTCGAGGGAGCCGGCGTACAGCTTCTGGGTCATGTGGCCAGCATGACTAAGTCGCTTCTGGCGAACCAGAGCAGCGCACGGAAACGCTGTTTTCCTTCCCACCGGAGCGGTACCTATTTATCTACTTGCACTCTGACGTGCTTTCGAACTGCTAGGTTGGCAGGAGCAGGGACCGAGCAATGGGAGCTCACCCCGTCGCGGGAATTCGAACCGCCGACCTTCTGATCGGCAAGTCCTAGGCTCTGTGGTTTAACCCACAGCGCCACCCGCATCCCATCTTGTTTCTTAGGTTGATATAAAGAAATGCTGCTCTTGACTGAAACAGTTCCTGTTAAGGTTTATACCCAAAATAGGTATAAGTTACTTTTGTTGTCTCTTAGGGGAGTATCTCTGGCAAATTTGGTGTCTTTTTCTAAAGAAAAGTGATGATTTCTAAGTGAAATGATTAAAAATGAGGACGGAAAATTAGAGGTTGTGCTCAGTTTCCTGTTGAGTTGTGATGAATCAGTTGGTCTCAATTGGGTATAAAGCTTGAACAGTGCACATTGCTTCTTTCCAGTTCTTTTTTTTTAAAAAAGGAAAAAAAAGGTGCTGGTACTCACCAAGAAGTTGTTACAGTAAGTGCCAGGCTTTTAACATTTGGGTTGAGTATCCCCAGAAGAAAAGCACTGCTCCTTACTAAAATCTTCCTCCTACCTTTCATTTGCTAAAGTGGAAAAGCAGACCCTTTTGTTACTGAGAGTCCAGCTGCTCATAGTTATTGGCTAGTATGATTTGCAGAATGCCTTTCATGGGGGGTTGGCCAGTGTTTTGCTTTTAATTTACCACATATTCGCTGTGAAACATTATCCTCAAATTTAAAAAAAGAAAAAAGAAATGAAGACCACATGGTTAAGTTGAGCATCTTCATGTCATTAGATTTTAAAATTTCTGCCATAAGAGGGTTAAACAGTTCTCAGACTCTAGGTACGCTGTCTTGCAGAATTTCAGACTAAATGTGTGATTTGAAACTTAAAATGTAGTGTGGTATCAGTTATCAGGTTACTGCATTTCTTTGATTCCCCCCCGCCCCTGTTGTGTGATTTTTGCATTTTGCAAGCTGCCCATGAACCCATCAGAATGAGAGGTAGAATATAAATCTCTAAAGCATTTCAAAACGTTGGTCAATTTGTGCTTATCATACCCTGAAAAAATTGTTTTTGAAACTTCTAGTTCAATTCCAGCACATATTACTATGAATAATTTACCTCTTTTAACTGTGCAACATCTCTTGAGGTTCCTCTTGTTCCTTCTGCCCTTGCACTGCAGAACCACCCACTTTTTCATGTGAAACATAACCAATCTGAATGGCAGATCAAACAAAGAAAACTTAATTTGGCTTTTAGATAACATGGTGCAGTTTAAATCTGCATGTTTCTAACTAGTGTCTTCCAAAACATTGCAAAGTATATTGAAAGGGAAAGCAGGACTTTAGATGATATTTTAGTTTGAAAATTGCAAGCTGGGATTCACCCACACATGCCACAAATTGCTTATGGGATAGAATATGTACGCATCTGTTCTTGGTTTCCCCGACATTGACCTCTGAGAAAGTGTTCATAGACAAAAATGAAAATAGCTTAGTCTGACCTTAAAAACACTTCCTTTTTGCCCCAAACTCTACTTCATGTGGCCCATTGCTTTCACTTGAAAAGTGTCCCTGTTTCAACCTTGCAGCAACCATGTGCTGCCAGGCAAATAGACAAGAATGCAAATGGGAGGCTGTGGAAGATGTTGCATGTTTTCTTTTTGAAGAAAAAAGGCAAATGAGATTGCTTTATCACAAGTGACATGTACTTAAGCCAATGTGCCTCAAGGAGGGTCTAGTTCTCACAATGCTTATCGCATTAAATTTGTTCTTTTCTTTCATTTCTGCTACATTATCCTGTTTTGTAATAATAATTCTTCTGTCGCTTTTACAGAATCAGCAAAAAATTGGGAAGGATGCATTTTGTATATACTGATGCTTCTGTTTAAGATATTTTAATGCCCAAGTATAGGTTGGAAGTTCTTCAGAGCACAGGGGTGGTGTGGTTGCTAGAAAAAAAGATCAGCTGCAGCAGTCAGATTGCAAGCTCTCTCAGGCCCTATGAGCCTCTGTTCTCTTTTTCGGTTTCTCCAATATTTATACCAGGAGTTGCTGACCACCATTTTCTACTGCTTACAGTTGCTGTCATCATGCATATTCTAGCCACCATGTTGTGTATTGTCTGCATGCAACACGGTAGGCATATCAGTTGGCCAAGGCCGGGCTGCTGGCAGGTGCTACAGGACACAGGGGGGCGGGGCAGGTGATAAATCTCTAGTGGCAGATCAGCCCATCCCACAATATTGTAGGGTACCAACCGTTCTAATGCTTGATTTATTTCATGCTAACCACAGGGTTAACAAGCATTACTTCATAACTAAATGTTGTCTAAACCCCAGTAAAGCAAACAGTTCTGTCTTGCACTATATATAAAAAAGTTATTCTCTCTGCTCCTCAGTACATTTTTATAGCAAAACCAGTGTAGACTGGTCACTGCCTACTGTCTTCCATGGACAATTTTGGCTATCCTAAAATGAGGTCTTGTTGTTTTATTAGGGGCTCCCTGCAGATCAATAGTAATTCTGTTATGGGCCAAATGTCAAAGAATAGAAATAGGCTTTCCAATCCCTCAGACTTGCTATGACAAGTAGAATGTTGAAAGGCATTAGCTTGGCAGTCACAGACAATAATAGTGGGGTTTTCTGGTGCCCACCTGTTCAGGGGAAGGTTTTAATTACCTTTTTGGTCACAGGCCAGCATGATAATACCAGTATGCGTTTCTATCTCTCCCAGTGGCCCTCTTATTTTGACACAAAGGAGCACTGAATCGCCTCTTAACCAGAATAAATGAGGCATTTGGAAGGTTCTTCATTGTGTGTCATGATTGTATCTTGAAACCTTTTTCACAAAAAGTAGTCAAGTGGAGTTGGTGTAGAGCTGAGTTCTAAATAAAGGCCCCCAGGGTAATTTCCCCAAATTGCCAAATGCCCTTGTTTTGACTTCCTTTTCAGGGAAATGTCCTCTTAGTTCTAGAACACCAGAGCCCAAAGAATGCACTGGAAGTCCCTAACAGATTTAGAATATGGAGCATATATTTAATTATAGAGGAAGTCAAGTCATCAGGGGAAGTCTAGACACAGTGCAGCAATCAAACATGTGTCCCAGGAGTTCGTGGCACTTCCTTCTTTGGAAACCCCCCAGGAATTGATAGCAGGAATGCTATTAGCTTGTGGGGTAGTCAGCATGAAGGTGGGCGATGGTCAAGGTTTTAGTTTTTGGTCCTTTTAGTTCTATATAATTTATTCCCCTGCCTCCCCCCCCCCAAAGAGAAAACACATCTGAATCCAGGCTTGTAAATAACAAATCAACTAGGTATAAGAATAGCTTTCAGGTGGTCAGCAGGGGAAGCTATTATAAACTGGCTAACATAAAGTTGCTAGGCAAGTAACTCTTTGAGGCATGTGTCATATTGGAAAATGAACAGCTGTATGAAACCCTGATGCTGTAGATGACATTGTTAGGTTGTGTGATAGAGTAGTAGACATTGGCATCTTGTTCTGCTGCAGGAACTGGTCTCTGACTCCATTGGGTGGGTGTTGTAGTTTGAGGAAAGTTGCGAGTCCATCTAAGATGTGGTTGTATTGTAGGGCTTGACTGTAGACAGAGCATTTGGTAGTGCGTTCTGTGTGGAAGCTAGAAGAATGTAGGAATGTGTAGTGGTCCATTGGTTTCCTGTATAAGGTGGTGCTTACATGTATGTTACACAGTTTAACAGTCACGAACAGAAAGTGAATGCGTTGCATGGGCTGGTCTAGGTTTAGATTGGTGGAGTGGAAATTTTTCAAAGTCCTGGTGGAAATGCTCAGATATATCCTGTCCATGAGTCCAGATGATAAAGATACCAATGTACCTTAGATGGAGGAGAGGCATTGCGGTACAGGAGCTGAGAAAGTGTTGTACTAAGTCGGCCACAAAGGTGTTGGCATACTGTGAAGCCATGTCAGTAAAGAGTGGTAGAGCATAGTGACTAGATGTGTTGTATACCTATTGGATATATTCCCAATAGTTTGTAGTCCATCTGTATGAGGAGTGGTGGTGTAAAGGGGCTCAAAACACACACACAAACACCACATTGTACAGTGATACCTTGGGTTAAGAACTTAATTCGTTCTGGAGGTCCGTTCTTAACCTGAGGTACCACTTTAGCTAATGGGGCCTCCCGCTGCCGTGCGATTTCTGTTCTCATCCTGAAGCAAAGTTCTTAACCCGAGATACTATTTCTGGGTTAGCGGAGTCTGTAACCTGAAGCGTCTGTAACCCGAGGTACCACTGTAGTTTCCTCACAGCCATTTTATGTGGGATTAAAAACAACAGCCTGAATACAGATTCTGATCAACCTTCCTCTTTGATTTTCCACCCATGCTTGTGAAATCCTTCTAAATACTTGACTGATAACACAGATCTGGTCCAACTCACAACTAGCCTAATTCTGGTAATTTAGGAGCTGGTTTCCTTGTTAGGTATAGGCAAACCATTTTTCCTTTTCCTTTTTTTGTGTGTGTGTGGGGGAATGTAACTTGAAGTATTGTGCTTGAATGTGTGTAGATTGACAAGAAAACAGTATATGTTGAACATGGTTTCAGAGAATATAGAATTGTAGAAGGCACAGAAACAAACATGTTTTATAATCGTTATTTTCAGCATAGATTTATGCTTTCACCTCCATTTTAAAATATGCCAATCAAAATCAAGAAAGAAATCAAATTCTTAGACTCTGCTAAAGCATTAATCTCCTGAAATCTATATGTGATACTTGGAAAAAGAATTAAGTCCTAACTCTAACACAGCCTCGAATGTAAAATAATTGGCTACTATTTTCAGGCAGACAGGCTGATTTGAGGTCTAATGTTGTATAAGTTATATGTATAAATGATCTTCCCTTAATTCTGTGTAAGCTATTCAGTATTGATTTTATACTGAGCTTTATTGATCTGTTTTACTATTTTAAATTGCATCCTGCCCCAGGAGTCTTGTATTAAAAGGTGGCATAGAAATTTTACTAAATAAATACATTTTTTTAAAAGCCGTTACTTTGGACATTGTGGTTTAAATTACTGCTGATTTGAACAATCCAACTTTGATCTGCCAACCCTCTACACAGACACATCACTTGGCCTGACTTCTGGGGCTATGTTAAAGATCAATCTCTCTGCCCACCACCTTGTATTTTCTTGCACTGGGAGGAAAGGTGTGAGTGAAACACCAGCCAATTGGGAACAAAGACAACCAAGCACCTGTCTCCAACCATGGTTCAGAAGGTGAGGTTCAGGTGCTGTTTTCCCCTTTGTCATGATCTCAAATAATTCTTTGATTTTTTTTGAATTTGCAAACCTGTCTTTCCTACCAAGACCTTGGGGTGGTCATATTATCTCTCCTTTATCCTCACAACACCCTTGCAGGGTAGTTTATGCCTGGCTGTGAGGTGTGAAGGCTGCTCCATGCAAGGGACTCACCAGCTCTACTAAAGAGGCGCCTGGGGAGAACAAAAGGACATCACCTGACAACAAACCCTAACCACTGGGTTCTTTTGCCCTATCTTTTTGTGCCTGCTCAACAGCTGTGTCATGCTTATGATAATGCTTTATTCTCTTGTTTGTTATGCTGTTTTAAATGTGCATTTTATATTTGACTTCACTTAGCAATGGTTTGTTTTGTTTTTAAATGTTTAGGATTTTTAACTTCGTTTGTAGAGTGTGTATTCTGTAGTTGACCTCCTTTGTAAAGTTTTATTTTTAAATCTTTGGGATAATATTTTAGTATTCTTATTTTAGTTAATTATCTTGCTTTGACTGTGTACTCTATATTTGACTTTCTTCAGATTGTTTTATTGATGTTTTGAGATTTTTCTTAAAAATATAAAGCGGCATATTTATTAAACAAACAAACAAATAAGAGTAGCTCACCCAAGGTACCAAGTGAGCTTTATGATTGAGGATTTTAAATCTGGGACTGATAAATTACAATTTAGCCACTCTACTGGCTCATACTTGATAGGTGG
Source organism: Podarcis muralis (assembly GCF_964188315.1). Taxonomy (NCBI): domain Eukaryota; kingdom Metazoa; phylum Chordata; class Lepidosauria; order Squamata; family Lacertidae; genus Podarcis; species Podarcis muralis. The sequence goes on from NC_135669.1 coordinate 17,844,373, forward strand.
CCCCCATTTGTGAGCTTCCTCTCACTGCAGTTTTTTTCAAGACAGGTGTCTTTCATAAAACCTGTCTGTTTGGCCTAGCCTTTTAGCCTCGGCTTTTCGGGAAAGGGCAGGGGAGTGTCAGTTAATGTAAATAAACGTTTTGTTTGAGGCTTTTGTTGTTGTTGCTATACATCTTAATAATGTAGGTATAGTCCCAGTAGAGCTGGTTCTTTGTTTAAAGTGGTGAAATTGATTTTATTTTTTTTGGAGAGTTTGAGAATAGCACAGTCTCTCATCAAATATTTATTTATTTTTTAAAAGAAATGACCTAGAAGAGTGGAAGGAACCATAAAGTGTGACCACATGTGTCTTGGGTCAATTCTCTTGCTCTTAAAAAAAGAGAGAAGAAAATAAAATATGGTGCATGGCTAAGTTGCAGCTTCCTTTCGCTCCAACCCAAGCATATTTTGAGCTGGCCATGTACCCTTCTGGGTTTCCCATGTATAGGGCTGGGCGATACCTGTTTTTCAACATTGTGATATATCACCAGCTAAACATTGTGATATACTGTTATGTCACAGTGCCCGTAATAAGGATGGATCCGTGTAGGGGCACTGGCTGGCTTCACAGTTTTCCCCACGCTGTGACTTTTGCATAGTACACAAGCATCATATTTCGTGATATATTTTCAGCTCAAAAATTATGAAACTGTTATCATGATATAGACTTCAAACAAGTGTTGGACGATATATCACTATATCACCCAGCCCTACCCAGCATGCTCCAATACTTCTCCAATACTCATTGCACTGAATAGCCATATGTTTATGCTTGCGGTGCTTCATGCAACGGTTCCCCTATATACAAAATGCACCCTGCTGATCTGTGAAGAGATGCCTTTGAAGAGCAATTGCAAAAAGGCTCCCCAATGTCCTGGCCTTGAATGGTGGAATGTATTCAGATCTTTTTCAGTGCCCGCATAGTTAACACTGAATGATTAAGCAAAGAATATTATCTCTTCGGTTATGAACTTTTCATCTTTCCAACTAGCATCTGTATTTGAGTGCTTTTTTTATTAAAGGTTATTCAGTGAAAAATTGTAGGAAAGGTTAGATGTTTAAATCCCCTCCTGTAGACTTTACCAGTCATTCCACAACCTTCTGTTTGATATGTAGGGTCGTATCTAAGAACCTCTCTATGAATCTGGAGGTGGGAGAAGGAATTGACTTGCTGCCAGGCGCTTACTTAAATGTAAATATGTTTGCATTGAAATGAATGATCTCGAGTGCTAGCAGGCTAATGAATTCAGGGGACTGTTTTAAACAGTCAGTCTAAAATGTAATCCTATTAAAATAATTGAGTACTTCCAGGGTAGAGAATTCCCTCACCCGCTTGCCCAAAGTACATGGGGGAAAGACATAAAAGGCTTGCTGGCCTGTCCTCTGAGCCACCTTGGACTAGTCTGTGTACGCATTCACCCTTCCAAATTGGGGGGAGGGGGCGTCAATCAGGAATTCTTTGAAGTGGCAAAATGCTGCAACAAGGGACTACTTCACAAATGACTTTATTTTGATTTTAATTGGGTTCCCCACCCCAATTGTGTGTCGGTATGTTCAGAGCGCAGAGAAGAAGTGATAACCGGAACAAATGGACATGTTGTAATTATGTATGTTGTGTGCCCTAGTTTTGAGGCAGTTTGCCTAGTATTTATGGCTTCTGTGCAGTGCTAGAAGAGGCAGAGCTTCCTCCTGGCATCCCCGTTGCACAAGAAAGCCCAACTTTCTTAGGTCAAGCGGCAGCCCATTCACCACAACTTTCCATTATGTCAGAGGTAGCCAATGTGGTGCCCTCCATCTGTTGTTGAACTCCAACTCCCATGACCAGGTCAGCATGACCAGGAGTGTGAAGAGTTGCAGTCCACCAACAGCTGAAGGGCCATAGCAACCTCATCATTGCATTAAGTGTGCATTGATTGACCCTGTCTCAGGTTGACAGTGTATGGGGCCATGACTTTGTTATTATGGGGTAGTTCTCTTGCAGTGTTCGAAATTTCCCAGGTGCCAGGTGTGTTTTGCTACTGGAGATTTCTGGGTTCCAGGTTGGCGGCTGACATCTCCATCGAGCCAGCTGATTTGACTGCAGTCCATCCATCATCACTGAGTACAGATCTATTTGACTAAGCTGCAGCCTTTCCTCAGGCCACCCGAATGGAACTCGCAGTTCAAAAACCTCTGCCTTAGTCATGCTTCCATTTCCACTGTGTGTATTTCTCCTTCTTCCATAATGGGACAAGTAAATTGCTGTAAAGCAAGCTCCAGTCAGGGAATGTAGTTGAGATCATGGAGTCATAGAATCTTAGAACTGTAGTCCAGCCTCCTGGGGAATAGAACTTTCCATTGTGGTGACCGCGACCTAGGTTTAAGATCTCATTTGGTGCAGAGCTTATATACCTGGTGGAATTTCTAACACTGTTCTCTTGTATGTTTTTAAATATTTATATTCTTCGAATGCTATAGTTTCACGCTGCTTCCCTCCCTCCCCTTACTCCATCCTATTCACTTCTATTTAAAAATAAAATAAATTGGAGCTAAACTTGTGGTGGCTTGGGAAGTCTGTTTTTGACGTTGTTGATAAACCTTGGGTTGGAGGCTGCTGTGAGTAGTACCAGAACTAGTTTTTCATGTATGTATAGCACATGGATGCATATTATGGTAAATAGTCTGGCTTTCTTAAGACTGCACAAGTAAAAACAAATGTTGGTGTTTTCTCAATTTAATTGGGGAAATATTCTTGCATTATAGGAGGAGAAGTGAAATCCCTTATTTTCTCCAACACCTAGTTGAAAAGAAGGCTTTGATAGATTGGCTTTGCCAGATTTGCTTGCTAGGTTTCTTAAGTGGGGCTTATTTTTTCAAAGACTCCCCCCCTTCCAAAGAATTACCAGTCTACAAACTTCTGTATGTAATGGAAGTGTTGTTGGAAAAGGATAGACAGCTATGATTCGAAACGAGTGTGGCTGTGGCTTTTAAGGAAATAGCTGCACTGAGAATTTGTGTTAAAAGCAAGAGTTAGCAGCACCTGAGGAGATGGCTTGTACACAAAGCTTTTTCTAGCCTCCATTTTCAACTATGAGGGTTTTGTAATATTCTCTGTCTGTGAGGAATTGCTTGAAACCTGAAATGCCTGATCTTGTTTGTGTAGCTTTTTTTTTTTTTAAAGCATCTCTCTCCCACACCTTTCCCCAGTTTGGATTTACCTTGGTTTATGATGTGCCATTTTCTATAAAGCGGTGAAAGTGTTGTCCATGTAATTCTGAAGGGTTTGCCCTTGGAGTGATTTAGTCATGCTGGATGATAAGCTGAGCAGCCTGATTGAGCTGGAGCTCCCTTTGGGACCAAATCCAGAAAGCTGTGCTGTTCGGCAGCACCTGCGAGACCCTTGCTTTGAACAGAGCTACTGAGAGAACGATTTTGGTTATTGGCATGTTTCCTAATGCTTCTTGTGTGTCAGTACCAAAGGGAGAAATGATGTGGTTATTGTTGAAGTGTGGCTTTTCAGTGGATGGGGAAAAAAGGCACTTCACTGTGATATGTGTCCATTGTAGGATTGTGGTAATATTTGGGTTTTTACCTGGAATGGCAACTCGATACCACCTTGCTGTGCACATGCTTAAAAGCATCAAACTGGGAAGAGAATATGACAAATTACACTTCCTGTGTAGGCCTCTCCCAGCCATGAATTACAATTTGAAATACATACTTGCTATTTCGATTCAGCCTCCTAGCTGCTTACTATGCAGAGGTTAGGGGGGAAAAGCATATTACAGGTAGCTGCTAGAGTTCTTCAAACTATCTGTCAGCATCTAGGAGGTGCATCCCACTGAGTCATTAGAAAGGAGAGGTGCTTGTTTGCAGCGGGACCTAGGACAAAACACAGCAGAACAAACAACTACCCTTGGCTTGTGGCATGCTAATTTTGTATAGAAGTTGGAAACAACAGAAAGGAGGTGGCTTTGAATTGTGCATGGCCATGCTAAAATGCCTGCTCATCCGGACAGCTCACAGGAACAGACCTGTTTAGCTTTCAGGTGTGTAGGACAATGAGAAAATATTTTAAAGGTATCTAAACCACTGAGCCTCTTGGGCTTGCCGATCAGAAGTTTGGTGGTTCGAATCCCTGCGACAGGGTGAGCTCCTGTTGCTCTGTCCCAGCCCCTGCCAACCTAGCAGTTCGAAAGCACGCCAAAAAGTGCAAGTAGATAAATAGGTACCGCTGCGGTGGGAAGGTAAACGGTGTTTCTGTGCGCTGCTCTGGTTTCAGTGTTCCATTGTGCCAGAAGCAGCTTAGTCATGCTGACCACATGACCCGGAAAAACTGTCTGCGAACAAGCGCCGGCTCCCTCGGCCTGTAAAGCGAGATGAGCGCCGCAACCCCAGAGTCGTCTACGACTGGACTTAACTGTCAGGGGACCTTTACCTTTACCTTTTTCTTCTGAGGAGAGCAAAAATAAGGCTTAGGAATGAAGAGGTTTTTCTCCCCCACCCCTTTAAAATGTCTTTCTTCACGTGCCCCCTCCACCAGAGATTCGTAGTGTGGCAACACAAGAACAGACCTTTTTAGTGGTGGCTCCCCATTTGCAGAATGCGCCCCCCCCCCAAGGGAGTCTCGCCTGGGGCCTTCATTACATATATTTAGGTGCCAGATAAAAACATTCCTCTTCTCCCAAATCTTTGGCTAGTTTAAAAGTATATGGCCTTTTAAACTGTGTGCGTTGGTGGGTGTCATTGTTTTGTTTGTTATTAAGTTATGTGTTTTTGTGTTTCTAAACCACCCTGTAATCCTCTGACGATGGGTGGTATATAAATTTAATAAACAATAAAATAGTAATGATTCTCCTGTGGAGCATGTGGAATTAAACAACTGAGCTGCTTATTATCCTCCAGCTTGGCTGGGGCATTCCAGTTCTAGTATGCCATTTGGTGTTACTTCTGTCCTTTTCTCTCGCTTAACATTAGTTGAGTCTCACAAATGTGGCATCTGCTTTGTAGTTCTTTAAAAAAAGCAGTTATTTACTACATGTGGTTGCTAGGCAAGCGGGGATGAAATCACTGAAGTAAGCCCAAGTGCAAAATAGCAGATCTGGCCTGGCACCTCCTGAGTTCTGTATCTTGTTTACTCAGCTTTCCTCACCTTTTATTCTTGCTTGAGATGGAGTTTCATTTCTAATCACCATAATTGTGGACCGAGAAGTTCTCATGGGCAGATTGGCAGCTAGAGATGCCAAGGGGGAAAAAGGAAAGTTAAGCCAGGAGTCCGAATTGAGCCAGAAGAGGTAGCTTAGCTATCATTACCAGTATCTTGGCCATGAAATGCGGATTTATGGAATCTCACCCGCATTCCTTTTATTAGTCTGTCTCTGTAACATGCAAATACTACTTTTAATTGTTCACCTACTCCTTTCTTTAATGTGTATGCAAGATGCTAGACTCTCCCTTAAACACAAAGTAATAGTAATTTATTTTATCTGGGGAGCATTAAATTAGCTGTCAACCATGCTACACAGGTGAATGGTGATTTTTGAGTGAAATTACCAAATTGCTACTCCGGAGGCATTTTTCATCTCTCTTCCAAGATTAAAAGGAGGGGAAAAAATAAAAAAAATGGAAACATTTAGATAGTGATAATATAATTCCAAAAAGTGCTTCAGTCTAGATTGTGTTTTCCTGTATTAATTACAGGGATTTGATAACCCTTCTGTTTTCATCTTGGCATGATTGGCTAGAGCTAACAGAACTATAAATCAGAGCAGCTGAGTGGTTGCTAGCAGGCATAGGGGCATTTGCGCTCTGCTTGTTGGCTTTTAACAGGCTAATTTCTTAAGTGACTGAACTTGTACCATTATTCTGGACTGCATGATAATTTATTGTATCTCCCGCACACATGGTAAATCCCCAAATAAGATCAATTATTAAATTCAATTTTTGAAATCATAAAACTAAACACATCTGAAATAGACCAGCTCAGTTGCGTAGTCTGGTGCGGTCAGGGCTGAGCATGTTATAGCACCAATACTGTGAGACATAAGCAATTAGAGTGTTAGGAAGTCGTCTTTTGCATAGTCTGACCATTGACTCTGCATTGTCTACTACACTCATGGGGTGGTGGATCTTCAGATGAGGGTCCATTCCAGCCTTCCTGGAGATGCCAAGGATTGAACTTCAGACCTTCTGCATATAAAGCAGGTTATCTACCATTAAGCTAATGCTGTTCTGTTGATACCAGGGATGCCATGGTGCTGATAATTGCAGGATTCATTTGAGGGACCCCTCTTCTTCCTGGCAGGGAGAAGGTGGTGATGGGTAGTAGCTCACTGTCTCCTTGAGGCCTGCCTTGGGTCACCTATAGGGGCTGATTCCAAATTCCTCTCTGTTTAAAGCATGTGAAGTTGCTGCATGACAGAATATGGTGGCATGCATGGGTGTGTCTTTAGCTGAAGAATCTGAACTGGGCCCTGCTGGTTACTTTTGGTGACATGGGTCTTCTGGGGAGTTAGGGAAGGAATTAATTGGAAATTCTTCCACAGTCCTAAATCAGTGTAGTACTTATGTGGCATATTTATTTGACTTTTTTTTTAAAAAAAGTTTTGTTTACTAAAGTTATGTCTTGTTAATTTTGCATGCTGTATAAACACCTAAGAAACCCAAAGACGTTAACTGAAAAAAATTGATTATCAATAGCACATGAATAAAGTGCAGTTGCAATCCCGTTACATGCATGTTTACTCAGAAAGAAATCCCACTGTGTTAAGTGAGCCATACTGTTGTAAGTGTGTTTTGGATTGTAGTCTCAGCATGGTTTAAATGTTCAACCAAATTCAGAGGGTTTTTTTTAATGGAATACCTGTTCATATTTTGAAACATGAGAATATGTACTTCACCTTAGATATTGAGAAAATTAATGAAAACACTGAAGACTAGTAACATTCTGATTTTAATATATCAGAAGAACTATTGGGAAGAGAAAGTCACTTCATAAAAGTCAGTGGCATGATTGATTTTAAATTTGATAGGTATCATACTGTTAAGTTGTGGGTGAACATATCAGACGAGACAGCGATTCTTCAAACAGCTCTTGTTTATTCAGAGGCCAGAACTGAACTGAACTGAAGGGTTCAGCCAGCCTGCTTATATAGAGCTCCACTAGAATGCAACAGTAACCATTTTCTGTAACTATCCAATCACTGAACGTCACTTTCGATCCCTTATTTGCATATGTGAACCTGAACTATCTACAGCAGGCACCCCCAACCTGCGGCCCTCCAGATGTTTTGACCTACAACTCCCATGATCCCTAGCTAACAGGACCAGTGGTTAAGGATGATGGGAATTGTAGTCCAAAACATCTGGAGGGCTGAAGGTTGGGGATGCCTGATCTACAGTATCCCCTTGCTGGCCCAGGGTGAGAACTTCAGTACATAACACATACGTGTTGCAGTTGCCCAGTTTGACTTTTATTGCATCCATTTATTGTTACTGAGTCTATGAAGGACATTTTTAAAGTAAAAAACTTGCTGTGGAAAAAAATGTTTCTACCCGTTGCCACTAGCTCTGGTAATGAGGCATTTCAATTTTTTATAATGCTTTTTCTCCTGGAATAATAAAAACTTTATTTTGTTAAAACAGTAACAAAGACAGTATTTCTTTGCAGGTTTTATCCTGTTTCCCCCTCCTCATTTTGCCATCTGACAAAAAGAAAAGAAAAGAAAAGAGTTATTACTTGTAGTTGTTCATGCACTGTTTAATTAATTAATTGACCCTGTTTTTAGTTCTGTACTTCTTCTAGCTGCTTCAGCCAAACTTTTTAGAAAGCAGGACAGTTTCAGAAATATGCATGCCTTTGGTTGCAGCAGCTTGTTGTTTAATGTAAAACAGATTATTAATATTATTATTAGTTGCTTTTTGCACAAAAGTAACCCAGAGCAACTTAAAACCACAGTGTAAGTGTTTTGTTCAAGGGCGTTTATACTTTACAGTTTCAGTAATATGCCAAACTACCATTTTATGTGCCAAGTTATACATAATGCATTTCTGTTCTTAAAGTAGTAAATTAAATTGATGCTGCATATTTCAATTTTTCCTCAAATAAATTCATAATTTCTGGACACCTGACGTCTACACACAGCCTGAAAGCATATGCTTCATTGAGTGCCCTTGAATCACAAGGATTATTGTGTGGCTGGCTACCCATGCATTAGGAGTGACTTTCATAGGCCAGACAGACATGTAGCTCCTCATTATGCTCCTCCACCTCCCTCCCACTATCTGCTGAGTACAGTTTCTCTTCTCTCTCCATTATTCACCTCTCTTTCAATTCATCAGCAGAGTCTGGTTCAAATGAGAACAGCTGGGATGGGCCTGGCAGCTGGGAAATGGGTCAGGTCAGGATTAGGGTTTACAAAACACTATCATTTTTGCTGAGCCGAAAGTCAGTACTGGACAGTCAAATGCCTATGCAATAATCTGCAGAGTTATAAACAGGGTCTCTATCCACAGAGCAGGTATCTTTGTGCAGAGGGGCTGCAAGAGCAGAAACACAAGAAATCTCTTAAGCCAGAGATTTAGCCAGAAGACCCCCAAACTAGTCGTTTACAGTATTTGGAAAGCAGTCAGACAATATGGACCAGGTTGCTATTTCTCAATCCATGTGAAAGGGTATCACCACTCTGGACCATGCAAATTCTTAGGCAGCCTAGGGCTTGTGTGCAGGAGGCCTCTGTAATTCCACATCCCTGACTCGGATGCCGAGGGAGACAAAGAGCTGGTGATGGGGATCTTTACTAAGTTGTTGGGATGGCAAGGTCTCAAACTGTCATGTTGCAAAATAGGGAATGGACAATTTTAGTATTTGGCTTATTAAAGTTTCAGCGCAACACAATACTGCTTTTGTGCACCGGGTTTTGGTGTACATAAATTAAGCTGTGAGAGGAAAATACTTGAATTGCACTTGACATTTCAACATTCTTTTGCAAAGCAAGATTTAAGATGAAATATCTGGGTCAAGCAGCATGGGACTCTTCTGCACATGTTGCACTTGGTGTAGGTCCCTGCTGTTTGCATTTGCTTTGCGTTGGTGGTGGCAGTGCCTTAAGGGCTTCTTTTGAACTGTGGCTAATCATAAGGGTGCATAAATGTTACAAAATATAGTACATCTGCAAGTTGAAATGACACCATCATTCTGCAGGAATAGATAGCACTCTGCAATGAGCTTACTCTGCTATAGACTCATGGAATTCCCATGGAACATAAGGCCTGTGCCAAAGCCAAGGGGCTTATCAGTTATTGATTTTAAAATGTTGCAGCGCTAAGTGCTGCAGTCCACACTTCCAAATGTTGTTGGCCTACAGCTTCCATCTTTCCTGACTATTGGTCACAGTGACTGGGGCTGATGGGAGTTTTAATCCAACAACATCAGGAAGGCACTGGGTTGGGGAAGACTGCTGTGCAAGAGTTCTCTGGTGCTGCATAAGGAGCTTCATTGATGGGACCCGAAACATGACTACTGAACATGACTAGGGAGAAAGAGAGAGAGAGGGGGGGAAAATCAGAGGGCTAAAGAGGACACCTTGGCAATCACTGTGCAAGCTGATGTTTCCTCTGTCAGATCAGAGCTCACATGTCCTTTTTTTGTATTTTCAACTTGTTCTTTATTTAAACACACACTTTCTATCTTGCAGCTCCTTGCCACAGATTTCAAAGCTATTGCTGCATAGAGCAGTGTGATGGGCAGATGTGTATCTCACCCAGATACACATATCAAGCCAATCCTATGCATATTTACTTAGAAATAAGCCCTATGCAGTTCAGTAGGGCTTTCTCCTGAGTAAGTAGGCATAAGATTACTATTTTAGTTTCATTTTAGAAAATACAGCACGGGTAGAGGTCGCAAGAATCTTAGCCAAAGCCTGCAGGATCATGAAAAGCACACTGAAGAAAATAACTGTAAATGTCAGATCACTGTGCCTATGTGAACACAATACAAAAAGGAAAAAAAATAAGTCATAACTTCACCACTCGCAACAGTAAATTACACACATCAAAGAATATAAAATTCATTTCTGTAAAACCACAGAACTAACAATACAGCAATGATTAGAGACATGTTTTGAATGTAGTATATAATGTCACGTTTTATTACTGCTTCATTGTTTGAAAAAAATTCACTTACATTTTGCTGGAGAAAAATACCGTACTGCCCATTTCAGATATACTGCATTTTTTACATGTCAAAGTAAGTGTCTGTGTATGCAACATTTGCCTCTCAAAGGCCTTTGCTGACATTCGGCACTTCATTCCTTGCATTTATCATGGAGGGTAGGTTTGGCTGGTCAGACAAAACTTAGTCCTTCTCTTTGTCGTCCCCCCCCAACCTTCATAAGAAACTGTGAATTCATCAAATAGTTTCCCCATGAAAATAGTCCCTGGATTCAAACAATGCAGAACATTGCTCATATGTATCTACCCATAGAAGAGATATTCATGTTTGTTTGAAGGTCAGCATGGAGAGCCCTGTTTGGCTGCCCTGGGCAAAGCTACCCACATTCTCCACTCTGGAGGTCGCCTTCAACATGGCAGGGCGTGAAAGAGACATGGATTGCCTCTCTGGAAGTGCAGATTGCGCTTGGAATGTTAAGTCTGAACAAGGCACAAACAGGGTGCTCCTAACCAAACACAGCTAAGGAAGGGGGAAGGCTCTTACTCAAAAAGCCCACAGGGACAGGGGGTTTGGACAAACAAGGGAGGCTATTAATCCAATACCTCAGTATAAGAGGGCTCTGAATCGAGGGGCGAAATTTGGCTTTATTTCACCTGGGTCAATTTGGCACACACATCCCATGCACATTTGCGTACACACACACACACACACAGGCTGGGAACCTCAATAGTGCCTCTCTGAAAGCTTCACCTGCTTCTGCTTAATCCATTATTGTCCAGGAATGGGGATGGCAGAGAAATACGGAATGTGGGGTGAATGGGTGGGAGGCACAGTAAAAACCTGTCCTTGCTAATGATACATACTCTCCTGCATTATTAGTTTGAGGACTTGTTAATTTGTTAAATGGAGGGTATGCTGGAGTTTGGGGTGGGTGGGGTTATGTTCCTATTGTTGTCTGTTGCTTCTTGCTAACAGCCACAGATCCCGTGAGATCGAGTGGCCGAGCCTTGCCTATACATCCTTTCACTGTCTGCCCACAAGCAGCTAACTTTTAGCAGTTGAGGCAATGGTGGCACATGGGATCCTGAGACCAAGAGGCGCTACTGTTGTTGATGTTGTTGCCTCGGCTAGACTCTCTCTTCTCAGGGCTCCACTGACAGGTGCACACTGTCATGAGCCAGCACATGCAGGGATTTGATGGGCAGCTGGAGGGGAGGACCTGGGGCCTTCATCCTCCCACACTACCTCCGCCAACATTTTGGCACTCATCTTTCCATGTGCACCACACCATCCAAACTCTATTCCACTGTAATTTTCAACTATAGATTGAAAAAACATGGACTTAAAAGTGCATGGATAGTGTACAGCCCCAAGATATATTGCTATATTTCCTTATTATAGCCAGCCGCTGACTTGCACAAACTGGAAACAGGAAAAGTATATCCGCAAGTGGGAGTGTCAGGATTCTCTATCACCCTGGTTTTCATTTTGGTTGAGTATTGTATAGATTGTGCAGCAGGAGTGTTGTTTGGATGGTGCTCCAATGCAGGCCAACATTGTTCCTAGGCTTTAGGATGTACTGCATCTTTGTGGGTGCTTTTGTTGCTATTTTGATTTCTTTAAGGGGCATGCTTACTTTTCAGACCTACAGTCATGAATTTGGAGCATCTGTCATCTTTTTTCTGCTTTAAATGCACTTTGCTGTGAGGAATCCATCAGAATTCACTTGGGATCCTTGCCTTGCTGTAGAGAGGTGCAGGCTGCCTCAAGCGTGTGTGAACTTTTCAGACCTCTTCCTGTGGGATCAATTAACTCCTGCACATCTTGTCAGAGGGCTAAGGCTTTGCTTCTCTTCACCGCCACCCTCCCAATGTAGCTGAATTTTCTCTCTTTATAAACTTAGCCACTATTAAATCACAATCAGTTTTATTTAAGATATTTGTATGCTGCTTTTCTGAAACCCAAAAGGATTTTTACATAATAGAACCACATTCAAGTTATGTAAAAATGCTACAAAGGGTCATTCCATTTGAACAACTTGCCCAAGTGTGAAACTGGACAAAAGATGGCACTTGAGGTGGTGGGGCTGACTGTTAAGTGATAAAGGACAGCGTTCAGTGGTTAGGGAGGCCCTGTCATCCTGGTTCACCTGGAAGATGGGAGGAAAATCTATGAGAACATTTGCTTGTTGCTGCATGATTAAAAAAGCCTAGATGGTCAAAAATGACTTGATCTAGAACGGGATGGTTGCTTTCTAGCTATAGGTGGGAACTAGAGGTTGGTGAAATCATGATGGTGGCCATGCTTAACTGCTTTCCTTGGGGTTCAGTGGTTGGAGTGTTCCTATGCTTGGGACACAATTTGAATATTTGATCCTGTGTACCTGTATTTTTTAGGTGGTGGTCACTTCGAAAGCCTGTGTGATGGAGAGAGCTCTACCATTGTTTGCTCATAGACTCCAATGTTGCCAATCTTCTAGGAAGAAGAGCGCTGAATCAGTTTAGTATACAGTGATACTTCTAAAAATTATTATCCCCTGTCCCCTTTTTGGGCTGTTTCCAGCAACGTCTTAGAAAGTAATTTTGAATTCATAATGGCAGGTTTGGCAAGAGAAACTTACAGTAGCATTAGCTGAATAGTTGGATGCATAAGGTGGGCAGTGTTCTTTTATTTACCAAGCTAGTAAACCATCCTGACTCTGTGGTGGCTTCTGGCCAGCTGTTTGGGAATCATTGTCCAGGTTTGAGCATTTATTGCTTGATATATTTAGCACCATAGCTTGGTTCTCCTAGCACAGGGGTCTGCAACCTTTAAGACAAAAAGAGCCACTTGGACCCGTTTCCGAAGAAAAAACAACAGGGAGCCGCAAAACTCGTCATTATAAAAATAACTTAGAATCATAGAATCATAGAGTTGGAAGAGACCACAAGGGCCATCGAGTCCAACCCCCTGCCAAGCAGGAAACACCATCAGAGCACTCCTGACATATGGTTGTCAAGCCTCTGCTTAAAGACCTCCAAAGACGGAGACTTTTTTTGTCACTTTTTTATTATTTCTTTGTTTGACCCCTCAGAATTACTCCTCCTCATAGAAATAAACGTTAAGTTAACAAGTTACCTTTTTGTGTGTGTGTGTTCTTCACTCCCCTTCAAAACAGTGACCAGCATACATGCCCCCTTTCAATGCAGTGACCAGCGTATATGCCCATTACAATGTAGTGGGCGGGTGGGAAGGTGACGTCGGGACGGTTCGTGACTAATGCACGCACCGCCTCCTCCCCTCGCTAGTATCCACCCGGAGCCGCGGCAAAGGTGTAAAAGAGCCACATGCGGCTCCGGAGCCGCGGGTTGCAGACCCCTGTCCTAGCACATTGCTTTAACATCCAGATGTGAATCTATTCCATTGCACCTCGGTTTGTTTTTGAGTCTGCTTTATTTCATGTCTGTGGAAATAGTGTGCAGTGTACCAGAACTCTTGTTCAGCCCCTTCATTGCTTTTGCACCTCTCAATTATTCATTCCCTTCCCTTCATAAATAATATTGCTCTGCTACTACTTCAGTAAACCGTGGATGGCTTTCCAATTGTAAAACAGAATTCCAAGCCCATTCCTTTTTATGGTGTGTGAAGTCAGCTACTTGCCCAGTTTAAGGAAATCAAAAGAGCTTGTTCTTCTAAGAATGCATGCCTAGCATCATTTGACTTTATCCCAAATACTTTAATAAATAAGACTTAGGAGATGCTTGAATCAGTGATATGTTTGCACAGGTCTACTCCCTACTTCATAGTTGTCTTGTATTAAGTGGCTTTGAGTCTGCATTTTTTCCTTCTAAATGAATAAAAATATCCAAAACAACAGTTTTGGCAATATCTTTACTGGACTAACAGAACTGTCACAGAATTATGTCTCCAGAACTCTTAATCAGGCAAACTGTTCCTCAAAGTGGGATATTAGGTAAACTATTATTTATTATATTTTACAAAACATATACATGATTGTAATAAACTCTCTACACTGTTTACAAGAAATATTAAAATTATAAAAAAAAAACAGTTAAGTAGTTGAAAACATTTAAAGATAATGGAAATTAAAAGTAAGAGATTGAAACATGCCTTCTCTTTTCCAGTGAAACATACCCAAATCTTTTGACTATATGCAGGACTTGATCCCATCACCAACTTAGATTATTCATTTAGAAAAATGTATAAGCCACTTCATCAAAAAATAAATCAATCAGACACTGCACATGAAATAACATAATTATCAATAAAAGACAGCTAAAATCAGCAAAATTATTAAGACAAGTTTCTCTCCTCTGGACATACTCTACTTTGTCATTGTCCTCCTTTCAAATGTGACAGCCAGAGTGGAGGTGGAACTATTCCTTCTCATTTTTTTGGACACTCTGCTCCTATTTTAAAAAGCTAATGTAATATTCAGGCTGCATTAACATCTGCATCACACTTTTTCTGACACTTCAAATCAGTGGGCAATTTTCTTTTTGAAAGGCATGTATGGAATGATTGCGTTGGGCATGGGGCAAGATGATCTGCTGTCTCTGAGAAGATAGACTCAGATCTCCAGGAGCGTCTTACCTGTTGGCAAATACAGCAAAATGACTTTACAAAATGAGGGTAGCACTTCCTGAGAACACGAAGAAATGCAAATAATGGGCTGCCCTGTTCCTTGTGAAGACAATAATTTGCTTGCTACCCAGAGTAGCTTCGTGCTTTAGGGGAGAGGCAGAATTGCTGCATAATAGCGTGAACTGCTGAAGCCACATTTGTGGTTACCTAGCAACAGGTGGGAGCATAATGAGAACGAGAGGTGCTTGTGTCTCATTGAAGTGGGTGAAATACAACATGTTGCTTGCCTGTCTTGCTTATGCATGTTCCCCAAAAATCAAGATGAGAAACTGGAGTTCAGTGTGACATTTTGTTAGATGTCTAGTATTCTCCCCACTTTTTCTTATAAGGAATCTACTGGGGAAGTGATTTGTTAGATGAGTGTTGGCAAAAATGGGAGCCCCTCCCTGCAAACTTCATGGATTTGATTTGCTGTGTTTTCCACGCTGGAGAGATTTATCCAGCATTAGATGTTTAGTATTGACACAGAGACACCACCTTTGTTTTTATGACAGAGATGATTATCACTTTCACCATGAATGAAAGATGATGCCCTTGGGCCAGTTGTATTGGTTGGTAAAGGGCTGGTGAAGGTAAGTCATATTGCTACGCTCTTATATGAAATGTTAACCTCTCCCAGGATTTGTATGTGGTGCATTTTCCAGGTTGGAAGGTCTCAAATCTAGGACAGGTAGCAGTGGCCTTTGGTGGGAATGGGGCAGGGTTTTTGAGATACTTATTTTTATTATTTATTAACATTTGTATATTGCCTTTCATCCAAAGATCTCAGGGCAGTTCACAGCATAAAAACACAAAATACATAATAAAAACAGGAATAAAACAAACCAATAACCCCTCCCTTCCACAAGGACATACAAATGGGGAGCCACTGCAGAAGAGGCCCAGGAAGAATGGCCTTCAATGATTATCAGAGGGTCCAGGTTGGTTCATATGGGGGAGAGTTGCTGCAGAGGGAGTTGCTGTGATCTACAAAAATTCACAATAACAGAGCCCGCAACAGAAAACCCCAAGCAACAAACCCTCAAGAGTTTGTTCCATCTTTTTGTAGCTGTTGTAAGTCTGAGTCTCCTCACCACCACCTCGGCCAGGTGGAGAAGGCCTTCCAAGCAGGGAGCAGGTCCTCCAGCACTCACAGCAACCTACTCTTTTCATAGGAAGCAGATAACAAGACTCAGGTTGAGAAGCTTTTGTTGACTGATTCTATTGTGTGTCTTTGTATTGTTCTTATTTGAATGTGACTGGTCCAGAGATTGCTTGAGATGAAGTGCAGGTACAATCTAAATTTCCCCCAACTTGGTACCCTCCAAAATTTTTGGACTAGAACTCCCATCAGCTCCAGCCAGCAAGGTGTTCATACAGTGGTACCTCGGGTTACAGACGCTTCGGGTTGCAAACTCCACTAACCAGGAAGTGGTTGCTCCAGGTTAAGAACTTTGCCCCAGGATAAGAATGGAAATTGTGCACCAGCGGCGCAGTGGCAGCAGGAGGCCCCATTAGCAAAAGCACGCTTCAGGATAAGAACCATTTCAGATTAAGAACGGACCTCTGGAACGAATTAAGTTCTTAACCCGAGGTACCACTGTACAGTGATTTATCCATTTGAGCATTATTAATTCAGAGCAGTGGAATGATTGCTTATTATGGCCTGGGAACATTGTCACCAGCCTGGCTTCAAGGTCATTTGCAGGTCATTGTGTAACACCCTCTCCCTGCACCCTAAGGGGAGATTGTGGGACCTGGACTATGATATAAACTGCAAGGGACCAGGAAAAAACAAATTTCCATAAACAACTTTGTGCATCCCTAATTTGTTGCAAAACTT
Organism: Podarcis muralis; assembly: GCF_964188315.1. Lineage (NCBI taxonomy): Eukaryota > Metazoa > Chordata > Lepidosauria > Squamata > Lacertidae > Podarcis > Podarcis muralis. Next base: position 17,861,030 of record NC_135669.1, read on the forward strand.
TCTGTCCGTGTATTTGAGGGAATTGGGTATGTTTAGCTTGGAGAAGAGAACACTGAGAGGTGATAAGATAACCATCTTGAAATATTTGAAGGGCTTGTTTTTTTGCTGCCCCAGAGAGTAGAACTCAAACCAATGGATTCAAATAACAGAGGAGATTTCAACTGAACACCAGGAAGAATTTTCTGGCAGTGGAAGGGACTACCTTGGAAAGTGGTGGACTCTCCTTCATTCAACACATGTTGAATGGCCATCTGTCAGGGATTCTTTAGTTGTGATTACTGCATTGCATGGGGTGACCCTTGGAACGTCTTCCAACTCTGTAATTTTATGATTCTTTGATTAAATGCTAGCCATTTTGGAATCTAGTCTCAGCTGAAAAACTCTATATACATTTCACTTACTATTTCTATGGAAAACCATTTGCAGCTCATTCTGCTCTACCTTTTTAGTTTCTTCCTGAGTTAAAGGGCTTCCACTGTATAAATTTCTAGCACTGTGTGTCATCACATTTTTCATGTTTTGTTGTGTATGCAAAGCATTGTTTCACCAACCTTCTCTTGCAATCACATGCGGATAACTGACATGAACAAGCAGACTCCACTGGATTGTATACTGCTGCTTTGCCCTTACATAAACATTTATTTAAAGCATTTGCATCCTAGTTTCCATTAAAACAACAACTTGGACAGAGCAGGATGACTTTATAAATTGTGTATGTTTGCTAGAGAAGTTTTGTATTAGGTAACAAATAAGTGTAATCTATTGACAAAAACATTTAAAAGCACAATATGGAAACAGTTCATCAAATCAGTGGCAAAGCATTAACAGCAGCAAATAATATAAATCCATATGAGAAATCATACCAGTCGAAAGGCATGCTGGAGCGAAACACTTCTATCCAACTCTAAATGATGGCAGAGAGGAAGTGGGTGCATTTCCCTGGAGACTGGAGAATTCCAGTGTTGGCACCAACTCTGATAAAGTTCTGTTCCAGGTTGCCCCTCACCATATTTGAGACAGCATGGGGGCAAGGCATTCAACAAATATCTTAGTATGGATAAGATTGTCTTGAGTTGAGGCATTCCTTCAAGTATCTGGGGTGTCTATAAAAAAACTACCAACATATCAGGGGGAAAATGCTTTAGAAGTGTATTTATGGTGTTGAATCCCATACTATTCACTCTGGTTTAGAAAGTGCTTAGAAATTGTCAATCTTCAGGGAAAAATCTTCTATGCCAAAGTTGATGGTTAGGCATCTCAATGTCTTAATGATTTGCCAGGAGCAGCATTGCAAAACAAGTCCTTGGAAGTTAGTAAGTAGCCCACACGTAGTGTGTAACAAACTTTCGTAGTCTTTTTTGTTTCAATTTTAAATATATTTATGGTAGCTACCGAGAGATTTCCAAACTTGGCAGGCACAACAAACCTTTTGTTAGCCATATCCTGGTGGTGCTTCTGGGGCCCACGGATGCGTTTGTATAGCAGATGGAGCTATTAGTTAGCTGTGCTATCTTGAAGAATTGCTTTCCCAGGTAATCAGCCTTGCTCATTTAGGTTGTCGTTTCCCCACCTCGATATGTCAGCTCAGAAAGTGGGAATGATTAATCGCTGCAGCCTGGATACTGCACTAGAATAACCACATTGGGGCTGGGGGGGGGGGATTCATTCCATTGAGGGCCAGCACCCCAGGGAGCTTAAAGTGCTCCGATGCAAAACAAGCAAGATGGAAGGAATGAGATGGATCTTGACTGTTGGGCATCCGTATGTAGAGTTTCTGAGGCAACTGAGTACTTGCAATACAAGAGCCGAATGAGAAGAGCCACTGTCTGCTTTTAAAATTAAAAAGAAGTTGCTTATAATTTTATTGTCCACATTCAGTGGGCACCATCAGCGCCTGGCAGCTCTCCCCTCCCCCCCTCCCCAAACTGGTTTCTGTCATGCTTCGAGGAATACATCACAAGGAAGATTAATACATAGAACGAATCCTGTTAAATATGCATGCCAGTTACATTTTAAATGAGTTGAAACTTCAAAAGTTCTTCTTCTTTTTTTTATTTTTGCAAAAAGTCAATATAGGTTAATGGTGTTCCCAGTCGGTGATTTTTATCTGAGAACTTCTATTTTTGTTGGGCAGCAAAGCAAGGAAAGCAGATATTCTGTCAAAGTGAACAGGATTTTCTCCTAGTGAATTAGAGGGTTAGGACAGAGTAGTAACCTGCTCATGTTCAGGCATTGCTGTTTTTCAAATGATGTGTCTGAGGGCATAAATTTGTGAAAGTTCACTCCAAAATATGGCCCTCTTGGCTTATCCACATGCAAAGGTAACTGCTACAACTCTGAATTTCAGCCCGATCTCTCTATTGGGTAGCTGAGATTTTTAATGGTGTATTGAATTTAGGCAGTAGTAATCCTTTCCTCTGGCATTCTGCTCAGATTTATTAGTATGTAGTAAATCATAAACTGAACACACAAATTATCAGGAGGATTTCCCCCCTCTAAAGTTATAAAACAGCACGTCTAAAAGGAAGTTAATTCTTAAGTTTTACTGAAACAGAATAGCATGTCTTTTCTCCTACAAAGTTTTGACATATAAAACCCTGAAGTGTCCATTAATAAGGATCTTAAGTACTTGAGCATTTCCCCCTGTCTTTGAATTGCTGAGTTCACTTTTTCAGTTTGATTTATGGCCTCTGCCATAAGGGTTGGAAAAAGTAACAGTGGTTTAAAGCAAAACCAAACATAGGTTTTGGGTCACCCCTATTGAAACAATAGGGTTTCAGTTTGCACAATCATGGGCTTGCAGCGAAAACTAAAGCCATCTGGTGCTAGCTGTTAAACAAATTCCAGCAAATCAGAGCAGCAAATGGTGCGTCGGAAGGTTGCTCAGATTTGGCCATTCTTTGGCAGAAGGGAGTTCCGAAGGGAACTCGGTGCTCTGTTGTAACCATCCCTCCCCATCTTTAGCCTTAAAGCCTTATTTTGCAGTAAATGGAATTGTTCTCTGAATTCTGTCATAGTTAGAACTTGCCCAGCTCTGTTGCTAATGGCAGCTTATTTGGGAACAGTCAAATTCGTCACATGGCAGCTCTTGGGGGGACTTCAGTATGTGTGCACCTGCAATATACTCCACTTACTGAAAAATTTTCTTCAAGCGTTGACTTTTCTCTGTTTCATCATCTCAATGTATTTATCTACGGCAAGAAATGTGGCAATATGTGTTGGGTTTTGGGAACGACTTGTGTGTGTGTGTGTTATACCATGGCACCACCACATTGTTTATTCCTGAGCACTTCTGGATACACCCCATAAATGTTGTGCGCTTTTGTTTATATGTTATCTGTATATAAATGTTTTCCACGGTAGTTCATTAAGCAATGACTTTGACTTAATGGAAGTTTGGCTTCTATTCCTTTTGGCTATTTTGGTTTCCGTTCATTTGAGTGTTTCATGCAAAGGGCTTCTAGCAGAAGCCTCTGTGGAAAAGGATTACTTTAGGACTCTGTGTTGAAATTAAAGAGGTCCAGTGCATGCACATGTGTGTTTGTGTGTGTGTGTAAAATATATCAAAAGGTCTTTAAAATATATAACAATAATATAGCAAAATGCAATATTCCACAATGAACAGAATGGACACTTAGATGTAATAAGCAATTAAGCGAAACACATCATATAAAGCATACGTATGCCTCCTTTCCATCAAAATTGATCCACTTGGTGGTTCACTGGTAGAGAAACAGCAGAACCATTATTAAAAACAAAGCAAAATGCCTAAGAAGCAGCAGGGGATATCAAGCCCTCCTGTGAGCAGCTCCAAAGCAAGGCCTCCCACAACATTTGAATGCTCCCTGCAGAACTGAAGGCACTCCTGCTGGCAGCAGAACTCATGGGGAATACAATATGTACAGTGTTCTGACTTGGGAGAGAGTGGCTGCAATTCAGCCGCTTTCTCACTAAAGACCAATTAGACCTCTTGTGTTTCCCTTCGTTTGCCCTTGTGTGGGCTAGAAGTAATGAGGATTGTTCCTGTGGCTATCCTGATTTTTCTGGAGCTGTGGCTTTTCGGTAGCATAGTTGAATGATGACCCGTGTGTTGTGTACCAGAATCTGAGGACAGGAGAAAAAGACAGCCTGATATTGCTTCTACTGATTTAACGGCAATTAAGCATGATTAAGATTTAATCTATCACAAGGCTAGGTGGCTTACCTTGAAAAAAGCATGTTTTGTGAATTTGTGTAAACGTGTCACACACCACTAAACTAGATAAGGAGATCTCCCCAACCCCTCATTTTGATATTATTTTGGAAGAAACTAATGCCTGTAGCAAGATTTTGAAGTTTAATTGCCCAGATGTAGATGGCAGGCAAGATGAAGCGTTACAAGAAGACAGCTGTAGATGAATGGATTGAGAGAACAACCTCGGGGCATCTGCCTATGAGCAGACATGTATAAATGCATTAATTCTGAACTTCTGACATCAAATATTTTGTATAGAAATGTTTAAGTGGCTTTTGATCATTTTGAATCGCAAGGCCTTTCTGCGGTTATCGGGGCTCCTGAAACGCGCCATCCTTTCAAAGATCTCTGAAGCTGTCAAGTACATTTTGAGCAAACAATGTTTGATGGAAACTTGTACCATTTGCTCAGACAATAGCACCAAGCTAGCTTTACCCCCTCCCCACAACTCCTGCTTGGTAGAAGAGAAATTTCAATTTTTTAATATATATATATAAAATCCATGTGGTTAACATTTTGATAAAGGCTAAAGCGTGGGTGGCGCTGTGGGTAAAACCTCAGTGCCTAGGACCTGCCGATCGTATGGTCAGCGGTTCGAATCCCCACGGCGGGGTGAGCTCCCGTCTTCGGTCCCAGCTCCTGCCCACCTAGCAGTTCGGAAGCACAATTAAGTGCAAGTAGATAAATAGGTACCGCTTTATAGCGGGAAGGTAAATGGCATTTCCGTGTGCTGCGCTGGTGCTGTATTAGACCTGGAAGTAATTCTAAATAACAAACTAGAAGGGTCTAATTTTAAACAGTTCACGAGTGCTTGGCTGTATTAGTAAATCCTTCTCCACCATTCCTCCCACACCTGTTTTGCAAGGAGAAGTCCTATATGCAAAGTTAATGTGTAAAACTTTATGAACTCAAGGATCTGCCCTGTTAAAAGTTTTAGTTCTGCTGTAGGGTTTTGTTGTGTTCTCCTTTGGACTCTCTTAGACCAAATGGGCAGTCCAAAAGTGGAGGAACAGCAAATGTGTGAAGTGAGATGGGAGGAAAGAAATTACTATAAGTAGTATTTTTTCCCTGCTCAGTCTGTAAAGTTAAAAAACGTAAACAACCCACAACTCACGGTAGATGTGATCACCTGCCTTTCTCTTCAACTGCAGTCACAGCTAGGACAACTGTCTTTGACATACAGAGTCATTATATAAAAGATACCAGCTTGTATTTTATGTCATTGATGTGCCACCCTGAACTGTGGCAAATAATTCAGTGCTATGTAATATCCATATCCAAAGTTATGACGGCAGTATAACCCACTTGATATGGTTGAACAGAAGATCCACTTGGAAATATTTGTGGTATAACCCTATACCCCTATAAAGCTCCTTTATCCTAGAAATCTGAACATCTTTTTGTAAGACCTTTTTAATGTGTGCTGCCTTTGAAACAGAGAGAAAGGAGGTGGGGGAGAACCTGATGTGACTTTTGACACACATGCTTGATATATGCTCTACGTTGTTGACACCCACCTGATTCCTTTAAATTTAAATGCAACATTAAGAAAGAGGATTGACTACTAGAAGTGGACCTGGTAAGACTTCCCTCTTCAATCTCTCGTTCCACCTGCATGTCATATTTGACTTCCTTTGTGCACTGTTGCTTAGCTGGTTTGACAAGTCCTGAAGTATTTATGGAAAGGAGATGGGTTGCTCTGCATTGCTGATAGGAAATGCAGTGAGCAGAAGCTGTTCGGCTCTGTAATGCTAGACGGGCTCCACGTGTGGGAGGGAACCCACTTTTGCATTCAGCCTTTATAGGAAATGGACTGGGCTAGATGGCAAAGGGAAACCCACATTGCTGCAGCTGGGATGGAAATGCAGCTGTGAGTTAAATCCAGTGAGAGATGTTTTGGTTCATTTACACACACAAACACACACACACACACACACACACACACACACACACACACACCAGAACTGTGTTTTTCCCCAAGCCCCCAGTTCTTGTCATTTCCTTTGTCATGCCAGCCATTGGCCTTGACAGTTTCTAGATATCTTACCCCATAAGCTCACGAAAGCTTACAATAACATCTACCATGTGGAATTATTCTATGGTAAACTTTTTATATTTTCTCCTTTTGATCCAGTACTGTACAGCAGAATCCTAACTTAAAAGCTGTGTCAATATTTCACAGGAATATCCTTCCCTGGGTGTTGAGAAGGAGAAAGATATGTGATTTTCTGTGGGATCAGGATTCCTCTCTCTCTCTCTCCCTCCCCCCATTTTTAAATGGACATATGATTGAATAGTTTTAGAGCAGATAGTGGACAGATGGGATTTAGCCTCTTACGTAATTATGAAATGCACTTTCTGAGACTAGATGGCTTCCTTGGGCTTTCACAGCTGTTCCTAAACATTGCAAGTTAGCACAGAGAGCTCAGTTGGAGGTTTTATTCAAATGACGTTTTGTTAGGCTTGTATTCCCTAGTTGCTAGTTTCTGCATCCCTTTCGTCTCAGTGAAAGATTAAGAGTTTATATCTGAGTGCTTCCCTTTTGTCAAATGTTAGATTGAACTCACTTTAAAGTATTCAAAATGCTAAAAAATGTAACAAAACATACATACATACATACATACATAATTTTATTGTATAACGCCTTTCCACAATTCAAACTGTGCTCCGGAAAGCTTACAACATAGAAACGACAACACAATATAACTGCAATATAACAAAAGTAGTCACCAACAATAACAACAACAACAATCTTTATTACGGTCCAGAGACCCAACAAATCATTACAAATCAATACACAGTTCATAGAGCGCTTCTGTGCAAGCACGCGCCACGAAACCCAGAAAAATACTTCTGGGTTTGCCGCGTTCGCATCCTGAAGGATACACAACCAGAGGTGTACGTATCCAGAGGTGCCACTGTATCCTCAAGCCTCTTTCTCCACCCGATCACAAACATTGAGTTTGAATTGGTTACAGTTTTTGCAGTTTCCTGGAATGATCACCATTGGGTAAAGCTGTTTATTGGAAATTGTATTGTTCTTTGCCAGCAACCCTATGCTTAAACTCAGTTTAAGTATGATTTTGCTTTTACCAATTTACTTTGACATTATTATTATTTTTTGTTTCTATACTTTCCTTCCTCCTGAAGGCGGTGTACAGGATAGCAAAAATACAGCCATTTGCACACAATTGTTAAAAACATGGCTATTCCTGTTGGCAGGATCACAAGCAAGGCTCTTTAAGCATCTGGGTTCTGAATTATTTGGGACTTCGTATGCCAGTACCAGCACCTTGACTTGGGCTTCGTAGCTCACAGGCAAGCAGTTCAGTGGCACTTTGAGTTTCAGGGGTATTCTTAGATGAAGATGGGAGTGGGTGGTTTTCAGTTGTATACCACATTCTGTTGCATGTGGAAGTGCATGTGGAAGCCTCCACCATCTCTAGACTCCTTCCCGAAGCCCTGGAAAGTTGCTGCCAGTCACCGTAGGCCAGTCTTCACCAACCTGATGCTCTACAGGTGTTTGGGGCTATAGCTTTCATCAGCCAGCATAACAAAAGCATCTGGCGTGTACTAGATTGTCAAAGCCTTCTGTAGATAATACTGAGCTAGACTGGCCAGTGGTCTCACTCTGTATAAGACAGAATCCTGTGACCTTAGGAGGTTTGTGAAATTCAAGTGGTCCTGATAATATATATAATTTAATAACCTCCTGCTGTGGATCCCAAGACAGAGGCTACCATGATTCCAACTGTATACTGATACCTTGGAAACTAGGTTTCGTATAGCACTTAACGTTTATTTTTATTTCCTGAGATAGCTTTGGTTATGCTAATTTTAGCAGCATAATTATCTCTCCCCCTCCCCAATATCTATATCTTTTGAAACTCTGATTCCAGAAGTCTTTTGTAGATTGACATTTTTGAGCTTATGGAGATACAGCATTTAGAGCCTTGCCTTCCAGAAAATATCACGTTTGAGCAATTCCTGTTTCTGTCTTTGTTCTAGCTAAGCCATAATCTTCCAAGCTCTATTGTCAAGGTCTCTCTTGGCTTGGATTTAAAGCACGTAATGCTCAATTGGATGCTTAACTCTAGAGTTCCTAATTAATTTTTGGGTAGCTGATAAACTTTGGCATTTGGTCTGCACAATCTTTTTGACATTAATATGTATAAATCCTGCAATGAATTGGAGATCAACTTGAAACTGGCTCAGTGCATGCAATTTACAACATGGTTTTTATAAAGTAGAGAGAGTGTTTCTAGTTAAAAGCTAATCGTGACCGCTAACTGGGGGAGCATGGAATACTGGTTTCTTTTGCCTACAGTTTCTGTTGCCCAGTTCTTCTCCTCCCCCACCCCCTTTCAGATATCGCATACTGTAGGATATTTCTAAAAATAAATCTGGCAGTAAATGGATGACCAGAAGCAAAAGACCCATGAATGAGCTGTTCTTGTTATGTGGAGTAATGTAAGCTGCTTCAGCAGGCTCTTCCCATCCTTCATGCCTTGGGGCTGTATGATCACAGGGAAGTTGCAGTTTTATCTGTATATTATCAAACTGTGCTGTGGGTAGCAACCGAGCCAGACTTCACTGTCCCTTCCCTGGATTCAAAAGGAGCTGCTTCCTCAATGCATGAGCGAAATTTTAAAACAATTAAAAAATATTCAAGGCAATGTAGTAACAAAAAAAGAATGCTGCTGGGACATTAAGATTTGTTGCCTTTATTCCCTCCCCTCCCCTTGAAGTAGTTCCACTTGGAGTTAAAATAAATATTTATGCTGCCTAGCTGAATATTTGTTTGTTTCAGGGCGTACCAGATGAATAAATTTAGTTTACACAACAGTTAACAAACCTGTAACATTTTTTTATTTGATAGTCTGGTTTATAAAATTATACATGGTGTGGAGAAAGTAGCTAGAAAGCCGTTTTCCTCCCTTTCTAAAATTCAAGGTTATCTAATGAAATTGACTGGCGGTACATTCAGGGCAGACAAGAAAATGTACTTCACACAACACATTATTCATGCAATTTGCTACAACAAGATGTCATTTGCATTGCTTTAAGATGGGATTCAGCTTTCCCCTGCCTGGTACCCTCTGGATAATTTTGGACTGCAACTCCCATCAGCCCCAGCCAGTGTGACCAATGGCCGAGGATAATGGGAGTTCTGGTCGCAAGTATCTGGGGGTACCAGGTTGCTGAAGCCTGATCTAGACAATGTCATGGTTAAACTGAGCTGTGGTAAGTTGCTGAATGCTTCAGCTGCTAGGAGGCAAAACCCATTACAGCTTGTGGGATTCCTGGAGGCCTCTGGGTAGCTGCTTTGGGGATCTGGAAGTTGGACTCGATGGAGCTGTGCGAAGCTCTAATCTTCTCATATGGATTGAATTGGGGAGAAAAACAGGCATCTGGATTCCTTGAAAGAGTTGCACCCCCTAAAACTGGAATTTCCCATTTTGTAAAACAAAGCACTCAGAAAACTTGCTTCACTGAGGTTATTTCAAACATCACCTTCTTTTTGCAAAACTGTTGGTGTGTTAATAGCTAGGGAAAATAGAAGATGTGGTTTTTGTCTCCTAGGCCTGAAGAACATAGCAAGAATATCATGCAGTTTGGATTTCAGGAGGAAAAGTTAAAGACCCTTAATTCCCTTTAAAAATGATGGTCATGTTTTAACCATGTAGGCATTTCAGAATATCCTATAAGACTGATAATGAAATCTGATCTTCAGTCTGGAATGTTCTCCAGGCGCGGCTTGATGTGTGGAGGTTTTCTTCACTTCAAGTGGTGCTGATTGTGTTAAATGGCCTGAAAAAATCTTTCAGAAAGAAAATCACTGCTTGACGCAAAAGCGTTTGTCACAGATACGAGTTCCTATCCACATCTTATTAGCAAAATTACACTGGGTTTTATGCAAATATCTTTGCCTTCCTTGATTAGGTTTACATGAGTAAACTATGATTCATACACATTTGTGAAAAAGAGGCTTTTGATATTAATGAGTGGCAATTAAATGTGTAATTAATAAACGTAACCATAACCTTAAAAGGGGCCATTATAGTCCCTTTGTTCCTTCTTGATTTATGGCCCAAGTTCTGCCCTCACAAGAAGTTGTTCTTGCTTTTTGTTCAACACTTTTGCCTCCTATAAATCTTCAACTTCTATGCAGGCACCACAAACCTTTGGTCACAAAGCTTTTAATAGCTGTGGGCGGACTATGATTTTTTCTGCATATTATATGGGCAAGAATGTAGCCAGCAGTCTCTATTGATAGACCCAGCCTGAGCATCCGTTAGCATCCCTGAGTTTAAATTGCACTTTACAACTCTGTACATGCAGGACCCTCCATGATTGTTTGTGTGTAGTAAACTGCTGTTATTACGTCTTCAAAATTTCCTTCATTTTATTAATTTTTTTTTCGGGGGGGGGGGGGTACACAATTTTGCCATGACGAAACCCATTCTGTGAGTTTTACAAAATACTGTATGCAATGCAAATGAAAAGGATCTCCCCTTTCTGCTGATGTCAGGAGAGTTGGTTTGCTAAAAACGTGGAGCACTTTGAGGTGTGTGCTTGCAAAAGAGATGCAAGACAGCATGGAAATGGGGTTCTCCCACCATAAATTCACTAAATATAGTATTGGGCGTGACTATATTTTGATAAAATCTGCTTTGGCATCTTGCTTCTGCCTCTTAATGTCTCCACCTTATCCCGGGAAGTGATGAAGATGTAAAGTACATAGTGTTGCTTCAAGAAAGTGTATATCCATTTTTGAAAATAGCAACATAGGAAGCATCTCAAATTCACGCACACAAACCTTGTTTTGGAAATCCGCTTTTCCTCCACCTCAGTTGCTAATACAGAATTTCTGTAGGGAAGTGAGAACATTCCAGAATGTATTGTTAAATTTGGGGTATCTTGGCTCATTTCAGCCCCAGGATGTTCTGAGATGGTTTGGGTCAAGCTTTCATCTGGTGCAGGAAATTTGTATGGGTAAAAGAGGAACACCTTATGCAGCCTAGGCATGCCAATCTACTACTTCATAGGATAACAGTGAGAGTGATGAAGTCTTCACCCTAACTCCTATATAAACTAAAGCAATGAAACAATGTCAGAGATGTGGCAGTATTTACTGCTTCGGATTTGTACCCTTCTTGTAATGCACCAGTTTCAACAGAACACAAAAACGGTCAGTGGTGTGGGCGTATATCTTTGCAAGTTTGCTGGGAATTTAACGAGGCCCATCCATTACTAAGAATACACCACCTGAGAATGAATCCAAAAGAATAAGAGTAACATGAACTGTGCTCAGGGACTCCATTAAAGCCTCTTAACGCTGCCTAGTTATTATCTAGAGCTCAAAATTTTCAGCCTTGTTACAAGCACTAATAGTTCTTTCTCCTGTTTTTTCCCCTTTTGCTTCCTTAGGTAAGTGAATATAATGTTTGGATGTGCCAATTGATCTTTCCTGTTCTTCAGTCTGCAGCCATGTTACAGTGGGAAGGAATTAAGTGATAGAAAGATGCTCCATTAGTAAGTGGGATTTTTTTTTTGTGTGTGTGTGTGTGTGTGTGTGTGTGTGTGTGTGTGTGTGTATCCTGCAGGGTTTCATCTTGCACATTCTCAGTTAATTTCAGATGAGTGTTTGGTGGGATTCTTATCAGATGTGAGTCTTTTAAATTTACCTGATTTTGGTGACACCTCATGTGTGTGCACACACTCCAGTATTGGTTTGATGAACTCTTAGCAAGTATGCAAGTTTAATGTCTGCATCACATTGAGTATGCTTTTCTGGGTAAAGCCTCATCATGGATTTTCATTCATGTCTATTTCTTGCCTAGTTATGTCTCATCTTCACTTAAGTTGACTTACAATATGCCGACAACAATAAATATAAAATGCAGGCAACCCCCGGATTTGTGCAGGGTTTGCGTTCCTGGCCCCTGAATGTGTTGGCGGAGCACAGAGAAGCCAACTCCATTCTGCCCTCCCAACCCCCCATTCTGCCCCTGTTTTGCCTTCTTCCGGGTCCAAAACAGCCCACAAGTTGGCTTGTGTGCATTAGTTGAATGTGCACAAAATGGTTGCTGCCTGTACATTAATATCACAATGTAATATCAAACTAAGCCACAGCATAGCAAAACGCTATAACAGGGAAAGAGAAGATAAGTGAAAACCATCTCCTGGTAGCAAAAGAAGAAATAAGGCAAATCTCTTGGGGCAGGAAGTTTCACAGTCTGGGTGCTTCCACAGAAAAAGCTCTTTAGCATGTTCTCACCAGTTGAATCTCTACTAGGGTGGGGTACACCAAAAGGCATCTCCATAGTGCTCATCACTTGATAATGATGGACACCAAGGGACAATTGTCATGTGTGGAACGCCCTAAAATGCTGAAGCTCCTGTCCAAGGGAACAACACTTCATAGGTGATTTATCCAGATGAGTTAATTGTTTTCTGTGTTAACTTGCAATAACAGTGTAATCCTGCAGGAATTCTTTTATGATACATGAGAATGTTGGTCTGAAAAATTCTTCCATGACCACAGTTTAAATTTTAATAGAGAAATGTATTGGGAATGTAAGCCAAAAGGCTAATTTCCAGCTAGACTATATGACTAACTTGTCCCTCTGCAAGCTTTGGAATAAGAAAGACCAAATATTGAGAATATTCGTTGTTAAAAGGGCTCATTTTCTGCTGCAATCGGCAGATGATGCAAAGAGTTGGAGCTGATTTAGTGGTGATGCATTTCTGGCTGGCAATCCAGTGCAGTGGGACTGCAAAGAAAATAGCAGTTCACTGACAGTTTGCACAAGGATTTCATGTGCACATAGGATCTGGGTTGACACTTATATAAACTTGTCTTCAGACCTCATTCATGGAAAGTACCTTTATTTTAAAAACCTTCTCTCTGTGTGAAATATTTTATATGTTCTCATATACATCCTTGTGTTCTGGGTGCTCCTTTGAATTGTTGTTGCTTTGCAGCTGGGTCCTCTAAGCACACTTAGAGATAAGCTTTGTTGTAATCTCCCACCAAAGTGGTTCACTCCAGGAGAACCAGGTTGTGTTTGGAGAGAGCTGCATCACTCTAAATTCATGATTCGGTTTCCATATTGCTCCTAATTTTAGAAATAACTAGCTTATTCATAATTTCTTCGCTGCTTCGTGATAGCCATAGTACCGTGGATGCGCCGCTGCCATTCCCATGGTAACAGACTAATGTTTGAAGCAGAGGATTATTAAATAACAAGAGTGCATTAAAATAATGCTAATGTCCTGATTTTCAGCAACTTCAGCATATGGCCAGACCTCAAAGAAATATATATAAGCAGTTTTCCATTTCCAATAGTGGCCTGTGCTTCTGTAACTGCTACTGAAATCAGTTCCCCAATGAAGTCTTCCTACTTCGTGGGGAAAACCCCCCTTATGCTGTGTCCGTAAGTCGTCAGTCTGTTGCTATGGAAACTTATTTATGGATGTATCATGACCTCATCCCGAGGTATGTGTGTGTAATTAATAAAAAAAGAGAAACAACAACAACCTAGTACTTTAGGAAATTACCACAAACAAGGGAGATTCCTGAGAGTAAATATATGAGATGGAGTCACTGTAAAGGGGATGATATGGAGGCATGGAAGAATCCCAAGGGCCCAGTCGCCCACAGGGTGAGGCACTTGATGTTGGCATCTCAGAATTTCACGCAGTTTTCCTGATGCTAATGATTAGACCGTACACCTTGCTGCTCTTGTCAGTAACTGTACTGCTTAGTGCATGACATGGGTTGTGATCTTGTAGCATATTCAGTCTGTACAATGGGGATGGGTGGGGGTCTGTGATAATGGGAGTTATAGTGTCACAGGTTACCCTTGCCTTCTTTATAATTGCACCTCCCTCCCAGTTTAATTATGATGTCATTTTACTACAGCTGAATACTGTAGGGGGGCAAGTCGGTCTTCATTTGTCTATTCCAGAAGACAAAATTCCATGACAATAAACTCCAGTCTAAAACTTTTAATTTATTTTTTTTAATCTTACTGTTTTGGGCATGTCTTAGTTTCACCGAACACTGTTTTCCTTCCGCAGGCCTGCTTGCAAGAGAATGGGTTGAGGAGGAAGCGTTGTATACAGAACGTTAAGCAAAGTATGCTGCTTCATGCGTGGCCTTTAAAAATACCTTTAAAAATGCATTAAGGCTGCTTTTAGTTTTCTTTTATGTGTGCAGATGTTCCTTTCCAAACCAGGTTTTACGCTGAAGCTCGCAGTCAATTCGCTTTTGGGTAGTGAGCTTTTGCACAATTCCAAGGGCGCAAGCTAGCTGTCACGTCACATAGTGTGTGTGTGTGTGTGTGTGTGTGTGCATGCACGTGCATCTGTGCGTTCATAACCTTCAGAGTTGTCTTGGTGGCTACAGTTGCTGCTGCTACCAAAGCAATTACATAATATGCATGTCCTCTGCAGCGTGCCTTCTGTGAGTTTTGTTTGCTGCTGCTGTGTGCCATTGGAAGAGCACAGAGATGTACCAGTGAAAAGCGCTTAACAACATTTATTGTGTTAGCCACCTAGTGCATGGACTGCATACACTACCTGGCATACCCCCCCCCCCCACTTCTGCTGTCCTGCATAGCAGCAAGCTGTGTGTGTGTGTGTGTGTGCGCTCCCTTTTGAAAAGACCGAGTTTCATAACCACAACAGCCTTATTTGCATAACGAGAGGGAAGAAGTAGGACACGTTTGCTTTCCAGCCTTTTTGCAGAAGCTGTTAAGCCATTTCCTTATGGGTAATTTATGGTCAAGGGCTCTAGAATACTATATTTGGGTGATGGATTGAAAAGTCTATGTGCTATCAGTGATTCTGCTTTATATTAGAAAAAGCAGATTTATAGGGTGAAGAATGGTGTAATTTTTAAATGCTCTTTCTCTTCACTCCCATAGCAGGTTTGTTCATAATCTGTCTCTGTTTGAACTGCTGCATTGTTGGTGTTCTGAGAGGTTAGGATTTGAAATAGTAAATTTTAACTCCTAGCTCGTCCTTAAGGGAAAATAGCCCAAAGGCATGGGATTGCTGTTAAACTCTTAGAATAAGAAATCCTTGTCTCAGAGAAGATTAACAGTGAGCACACAGTAAGCTTTTTATGATAGAAGCCAGAGAAAATGAAATGAACATGGAAGCAATGAATATTTTTATGGTGACTTTAACTTTCATTTCATTTCTTTACTTGTTCAGGGGTATGCAGAGACAATGGCTGCTTTAAAAATACTGCAGTAGCTTTTCTTTAAAGAAAAAGCCCCAAATAATTAAGTTCATATGTAGTGATCGCTAAAAGGCAACTCCTTTTTAAAAGCCAATATAAATCAGAGTTGACTCTCTTCAGTAGCTCTAGGGGTAAAAACTGCATTTGGATGTTAGCAGTGGGAAGATGATGGTAAACCACAGGGAGGAATCTATACTGCTGTTTATTATTAATTAATTAAATTACCAATGACTGACAATTGCCCCTTTATGTAGAGGGATACTTCCCCCCCCCCCTTTGTCTAATCTCCATTGGATCTAATCCATGTCTGATCATAGCTTTGATCTATGTGTGATTTATCCTCAAATATCTTCTTCCACCTAGTGCTTAATAAGTCATTATTATTATCAATAATTTCATTTGTGAATTGCTTCCTATGAAGACTGTCAAAGCAATTGCACAATGCAATAAAAATAAATAAATTAATAAAAAATGCCTATATAAAAACAATTTGCACAACCACATATAGCCAACAACTCCTCTGTAGTGCCCATTTCTCCTCTAAAAATGTATGTGCTGGGAGGGCATATCTTTTACTCTGGACCACCAACATATTTGCCCTTTATTAGGATGTTTCTTTGGACTCTGACACCCTCTCCTCATTTGCCAACAGCCTGTGTAGCTCATTCAAAGTCCTGAGAACTCTGCCACACAATTGGTTCCCTATTATGCTGAACAGAAGTAGAACTTTTAACATAAACCAAGATGCATAGACAGAGAGTTTAAGAGTAAAATAAAAGGAAAATAGTGTGTGATTTAATAACGTAATTATATATGCAAACCAAAATATCAGTACTGTACAACTGCATCTTGTGCACAAAATACACAAAAAGGTGTATACCTGACCCTCTGTCTTAGAACTGCCCCCATTCAACTGTCCTTTCTTTCAAAGCAAGTTCTCTGCCTTCCTTACCAGCCTCTGGGATGCTCTTGTGAGATCTCTTGGGAGCATCCCAGAACCTGGTATGCAAGGCCTAAAAGCTCTTTCCACACCAGGAAATCCCAGTGCAAAAGAAGCTTTCAAGCTTTCTGCCTTGCAGTCAATTAATTTCTACAGTTTCAACTGCACCAGGTTTAAATTGTTGTGATCGTACTGTTGTACAAAATATAGCAGTGATAAGCCTGATCATACAACAGTATAGTGCATTATATAAGAAAATATATTTCTGATCCAGACATATTTTGACTTCAAAAGGTTGTCTTCTGTGGGAAATTATACATTGTTAAGATGGGTGCCAGTGGATGGTGTTGAATGGCTTTAATCATAAGCTGTACCATGCCATGCTAAGTTATTGTTTAAGAATAGCAAAGATGGGACATGCATATAATGGTCCAAACAACTATTGCCTTTTGGCTTCAGCTAGAATGCCAGATTTTTCTTTCCGGCAACTGATGTTGAGAATATTCATATTTCAAAAAAGAGAGCTGTGTTTCAGCATGCACAGCTTAACTCTGAGACTCCTTTGTAATCAGTTTGCTGATAAAGAATGAGTGCAATAAAGAAATTGGTGAAAAACTAGCCTGAAGTAAAAGCCCTGTCCCTTTTGAAAAAGAACATGATTAAAATGGGAAAGTTCTTTATTTTTGTTCATCCATTTTGATGAATTGTCTAAATTGTATATCTAATTGTGCTCAATTATTACAGTCTATTGCAGATAGGTTAATAGTTTCTAGGCAGTGATGTACATGGATTCTTTTTCTCAGGCTTTGAAACAATTGTCAATTCATTAATTTGAACTTCGTGTGAATGTCAATTGCACTGGGGGCATAGAATTCTAGTGTGTTCCAGCGTGGTGGTGGGTTGGCCACTGGTAAACAAGCTTGATGTCAAGGCTAAATGACTGGCTGGTGTTGTCCATGGGTTGACATGCCTCACCTGAATTATTAGTAAAGAGCTTCTTTTCCCCCCATCTTTTCGGCTGGAACAACTTTAACCGTTTCACTGAATGAGTAGACATATTTGTTACAAGTTTAGCAGGCCAGTGTTAAAGCTAAGTAGGCTTCAGTAAGTTTGTGTAATTTGTGTGTGTGTGTGCGTTGGGTTCATGAGGTTAGGGCTCTGAAAGAATAGAAGAAAAAATGACTTAAACAATTGCCTTTGTTCTCAGATCTCTCTGTCTTAATGGTTAGAACATGGGCACAAGTTACTGATTATGCCTTTCCCCGGCTCTCCTGTTGACTTAACTAAAGAACCATCTGGGTTAAAGATTAATCAGCCACATTCCGGGCATGTATGCTTCCTTTCTACAAGCACATCTGTGTCCTTCTTTAGGGTCTATTGGACAAGGGAGGTGTGCCATACTTGGTCATAACCCAAAACACTCAGGGAAGATAATTAGTTTTGTTCATGAAAAGTCCTAGCAGACTAAGAGAGGGAAATATTTGTGTAATGCAGGGGTAGTAAACCTGTTGCTGGACTACAACTCCTGGTAACGACACGTAACAGGCTGTATGTGACAGTATAACTTCTATTTCAAACAACAGTTCAACATATCATGTCACAATATGTAATTCCATAGACCAAATTATCATATGAGCGGAACATATTCTGAGAGATTTAAATCCAGTTGATTGATCAGGAGATACAGTCTATTCAGTTCTTATATTAGCAATAACCACGATGTGGAATGCTTATATTAATCTTGTAGTGTCCCACGTGTCGATGCTTTTGAGAATTCTAGTGTTCCTTGTAAGTAGGTATCAGATGAAAAACCTGAAAGTATGGCACATGCAGAAAATTAGACAAGGGTTCCAGGATAATTCCTTGTTTCGCCCGAACGGGCTTTGACAGCCGTGCATACTCTGGATTATATAAACGAACATAAAGTATTGTATCTACCGTATTTTTCGCCCCATAGGACGCACCGGCCCATAGGACGCACCAAGTTTTTTTGGGGGGAAATAAAGAAAAAACTTTTTATTTCCCCCCCAGGCGCTTGTGGGGCCGGCAGCGGGGAGAAGTGCTCTTCTCCCCGCCGCCCGCCTGCAGAGCAGGTCCGGGGACAGCGGGAAGACGCGCTGCGCCTCCCAGCTGTCCCCGGAGCTTGCGGGGCAGGCAGCGGGGAGAAGCGCTCTTCTCCCCGCCGCCCGCCTGCAGAGCAGGTCCGGGGACAGCGGGAAGACGCGCTGCGCCTCCCAGCTGTCCCCGGAGCTTGTGGGGCTGGCAGCGGGGAGAAGCACGTGTCTCCCCACCGTCAGCCTCCAAACCACATCAGGAGACAGCGGGATGGCGGCGTTCCGCCTCCCCGCTGTCCCCCGACCTTGTGGGGCTGGCGCTGCGGCTCTCCTGAAGCCTGCATTCGCCCCATAGGATGCACACACATTTCCCCTTCATTTTTGGAGGGGAAAAAGTGCATCCTATAGGGCGAAAAATACGGTACATAACAAAAGGTTCAGCAGTGTTTTGTATGGACTACAACTCCTGCCATCCCTGAACATTTGCAGCGCTGGCTAGGGCTGCTGGGAACTGAAGCCCAACAACTTATAGAAGGCAACAGTTTCCTTACCCCTGATGTGATATATCCCCCTCCCCCCGCAAGTTTTTACAGAATCCCCGCTATGGAATGCTGCAGACATTTGACTATTAGCCACTTTCCAACCATCAAGAAAGGCAACAGACAAAATGAAAACCACACTTATTCTTGGACCCTAATTCTCTGCCTACTTTTGTAAATGCATGCAGCAGTACAGGTAATACCTCTATCATCTGGCATGTCTGCAATAAATCCCGCTGAATACAATACCAGCAAACATTTGATTATAAAAGCAAAGGGCTTGTGTTGCCTGAGCAGCAGGTAGAGTGGATTGCAAGTTTTGTTTGCAAATCAGTACATATTCACATGAATACGGATACTCTGTAAATCTCACCTTCCACAGGGAAAGATGGGGATTTCTAAGTTTTGGTGTGATATGGGCAAGTTTACTTGCCTCATCCTGATACTTTCATATGCTTTCAGATTGGAAGGGATTTCATCTACTACTTGGTTACCTGGAAGATTGGTGGGTTTAGCTGCACAACACATTTGTAAGGCTTTAGAGCACACTTTTGCCGAAGGTATGACTGTTCAAGGTTTTATCAAGGCTTTAATTTAGGTGTCGACCACATAATTTTGGTCCATATCAGTATTGGCCAGGGCTTTTTTTCCAGTCGGAACTCACTAGAACTTAGTTCAGGCATTTCTAAGCATAGCTGTCAACTTACAGATTTGCAAATAAGGGACCAGCAGCCAAAATAAGGGACCTGCAGCCTCACCTGTTCCAGGCAGTCCAGTCTTCCTGTCCTCCTGCAGTCTGGTCAAACTCATGCTGGTAGCTTCGAGAACACTGTCCAACCAACTTTATAACCAGAGGTTCAACTGAATAGAATCTGAATCACATGCACCACAAGGCCTATGCAGCCTCAACTTAAGATGGCTCCTTGCCTGGCTTTGCACTGCAAAGTTTGAAGCACATGCAATAAAATGGCGTTCAGCATTCAAAAACTTCCTCAGCTTGCATTAACTAGCCACACACAAGGCATTCAAGCTCCACCCCCCAGTCATTCTTAGACTTCTTATTGGGTGAGCAACACAGCCAAGCAACACAGTTGGAGCCTCCCTCCTCCCTGGCCGGCAGGGAGGGAGGGAGAGGAGCTGCTTCCTTTGAAATTTAAGGGACATCATTTAAGGGACATCTATCAATAAGGGACAGCAGCGGGACATGGCGCTGGAATAAGGGACTGTCCCTTCAAATAAGGGACACTTGACAGCTATGTTTCTAAGGTGGGCACCATTGCCATTATAAGAGAACAAGGGAGGAGTCCATGGTGAATTCCAGCACCTCTTTTTTGGAAAAATAGCACTGGTAATGGCAGCTAGATGCAAAATCCCAAAATCTGCCAGCAAGTGCTAGCTGCAAAGGTTTTCAATGTACCAGATCTCTGTAAACTTCACTCACCTCCCTTAGTAAAGAAAATAAATTGGGGTTACCCTCCCTGTTCCCCAGGCCCTATGACTGATTCCTAAAAGGCAGGCTGCTCTTCTGGTGCCAGAGACAGACTTGATCTTGGCCCAGCGTGTTTTAGGAGCTCATAAAAAGAGGACTGCCATGTTATGGTGGTGGTGGGTTGGAGAGGGTCCGATCATTTCTTTAGACAGAAGCCTTAAGGCTGCTAAAGTAGAATACTGTCTTTCTTTTTCAAATGATTAAATTGATGCAAGTATTGAAACGCATGCAATTTAAAACATGTGATCCATATAACATTAGGAATTTTGAAAGGATTTCCCTGGTTTTAATTGGTCAGTATATTGGCCAGTCCATTTGTTATTTCTATTGTAATAGATTGTAATAGTTTGTAATGTTTTTGGTTTGTGTTTTATATGTCTTAAATACTGTTTGAAAATGCCTCGGTACTACTATTGCAATGAAATATCATTTGTAAATATGGTAAGTAAATACACACCTTTGCAATAGGCAGAGCATCATTCTCTGTATGGGTTTTTGACCATTCAAACTGGTCATAACCCAGTGATGAAGAAATCTTTATAAAAACAACTAGTGGGCTCTATATTTCAGTAACAAGTTCGAATGCATTTGGAGATCTACGGAATGCAATCTGTTTGACTAATAAATCAAAGGACCACAAATTTCCTTGCTATTCTTGTTCCAATGACACTCATAAACCAGTCTAGTGACCAGTAGTGCATTTAATATGAACTTGTGTTTCTTCGTGGTAAATAAGGTTGCAATCCTAATCCTACTTACTTGAAAGTAAGCCACATTGTATTCAATATAACTTTTGAGTAAACATGGCTAGGATTCTGCTGTAAATCTGGTATGAAATTTAGATCACAAACCAGAGGATCCATAGGTACATTAATATTTGTAAAGGGCTATAAGTCTGGGACAAACATTTTGAAAAATGCCTGAGCATTTACACGTGGAAAGTCTGCTACATTTTTGGCATGGTACCAGCAGTAACTTTCTAGATCTCATCTAATTTTGGAGGTATTAAATGCCATTGCATTGCTGGTTTTATTCAGGTTTTGTGCAACAGTAAGCTCAGAGTAAAGAGAGTTATTTTGTAGATCCCCCATTTCTCTAGCTAATATTTTGTACCTATAGTATTAATGTGTGTTAATGTGTATATATATGTGTGTGTGTATATATATATAGTATATATACATACAGTATATACAGGGGGAGGAGATTGTGCCTGGACAATATAGTTTTTCAAAATTAATCAAATTCCTAAGAAATGAATATTTTAATTGGTATAGACAGGAAGTTCCTTGTCTCAAGATCATATAAGGGGATTTATGTGCTGACACTGTCTTATACAGTGGTACCTTGGTTGTCGAACGGCTTGGCTCCCAAACAAATCGGCCCCTGAACGCTGCAAACCCGGAAATAAGTGGTCTGGTTTACAAATGTTTTTTGGGAGCTGAACGTCCGATTTGGCTTCCGCAGCTTCCGACTGAGTGCAGGAAGCTCCTGCAGCCAATTGGAAGCCACGCCTTGGATTTCAAATGGTTCCAGGGGTTGAACGGACTCCCAGAATGGATTAAGTTTGACAACCAAGGTACCACTGTACTAAGTAATTTAGTACTATAATCTAGCCCAATAATACTGACACTGACTGGGAGTAGCTCCCAATGCTACTCGGAGATGCTGGGGATTGAGCTACTACGCTCCCCCTGGCAATTTTTTTTTTAAAAAAGTCTATTCCCGCCTGCTAAATTTTTGCATCTTGTCTATAGAGCTGGATCTCTATGAACTGGAGTTTCATTGATCCCCAGCAGAGGTAGGCACAAGGTGGGGAAGGCACAATCTCCTATTTGCAGTTGTGGTGTGAGGCGGAAGAGAGGAAGCCTTTGGATGTATTGCCTTCTTGTCTAAGCTTGACTCCTTGCAGAGGGGGAATGTGGGGAAAAGCCTGTGCTTTCTTTGGCAGTACTCCACCTGTCCCTGCTAAGCTCACCTGTTGCAGACTCAAGGACTGGTAACTCTTCAGCTAAAGGCTTCTTGTTCCTGACTGGCCTCCTTACAGTTCAGCCCTTGGGAGTTATTGCTGGAAACCCTGGCTGTGAAAACAGCAACTATATTTTGCCCTGACAGGATTGATGATTTGGTTTAAATCTGCAGTCTGTGGAAAGGCAGTGGTGTTCCACCTAGCTGCTTGTAAAAATGTTTGAATCTCTTAACATTTACAAGACTCAGGAGTAGAGTTCTCATTATTCTGAAATGTCCCGGCTTGCATGCCTGCTTATTTGGGGCGTAATGCTTTTGTTCCTCAGCTTTGAAAGAGTTGGAAAAGCCCATAACTTTGGCATGAGTGGATCTATATTAAAATATGTTCATGCTTCCCTACGTCCACATGGTAGCTTGATTCATTCTCCCCGCGCCACACACACTCCCCAACCCCCAATACAATTTAGTTGCCCTGCACTGTAATAAGTATGTATGGTAGCGAGGACTGTAGGGGAGGCTAAAATAAGTATGAATTCAGGTTTTTCTGGAATGGGATCTGAGAGCCATAATAGGTTATATTTAAGCCATACTGTGGCAAGAAGGGGAGCTATCCATCACAAGCACATTCTTGAATTTGTGTCTTCTGTTTAGATTAGGGCACGTAAAGAAAGATGGATGGTGAATGTCTTTTTCCTGCATTGTCCCCCAAACACAAAATGAAATGTAAAGACTCTCAAAGAAGGCTTCAATTATGTTAGCAAATAGCTTGATCAAGAACTGGATAAAGGAGGCTTGTGGAACAGTAGAATGCCGGTTGCTGATTTATATAGTTTAAAATGAAAACATTACTTCCATTAACCCCCTCTTCTCTCCCCACAACCCCACCAGCTATTCAAGCAATTTGCTGTTAGGGTTAAGGTGGGGTGCTGGATATTGTTCGTGCTAGGAAGCCAGTTCCCTGGCATGCTGCAATATTCAGGTATGCACAAGCATATTCCCCTCTTCTGCATTGCAGGAACAGATAATCTCTCCCTTTGTTGCTAATATGACAGATTGTAGATATGACTTTAATGAAATGATGATGAGCCTGGAGCCTTCCAGGTGATGTTGGCCTCCAACTCTCATTGGCATCACTGCCCCCCCGGGGCAATCCAGCATGGCTAATGGTATCAGAGGTGCACCAAAGGTGACTGGAAGAAGGCTACATGTTTTCCTTCTCAATACAGTGGTACCTCAGGTTACAGACGCTTCAGGTTATGCATTTTCGGGTTGCACACCGCACTGCACCCAGAAGTACTGGACCGAGTTACTTCTGGGTTTCGGCACTTGCGCATGCGCAGAAGCACTAAATCATGTTTTACGCATGCACAGAAGTGCCAAATCATGACCTGCACATGCACAGACGGAGTGCTGTGGGTTGCAAACGCTGCAGGTTGCGAACGTGCCTCCTGCACGGATCACGTTCGCAACCCGAGGTTCCACTGTACTTACTAACTGAAATGTGATTCTTGTGTTTGTTTTCAAAACTTCAAGAAATATTTTGTTGCCCTGTGACATTATTTTTATTCATTTTAATACCTGCCCTTCACCCTAAGGCCCCAGGGCCGGCTACAACAATTTAAAATACAATGTCAAAAATGGTTCAGAACAAACAATACTCACCGTCTCAGGTGCCTGACCACTGAAAACACATACAGGTTTGGCACCATTAACTGTCAGTGAGAATACACATTTCTAGACAATTGCCAGGGGTGAGGTAGATGCATGCCAGGAAGCCTTAGTTGCCTCATGTATACCGCAGTGTCCGGTACAGGCAAGAGCCCAAAGGGTGGGCATTTGAGGTGGAGGGGCAGGAGGATGATCCAGGGAAGGGGCCAGTGATTTGTGGGTTTCTGTGCCACCCTTGAGGCAGGGGGGAGAGGAAGAGGCTGAACAGTCAGAGACAGGAGAATAGGAGGTGGGGGAAGAGCTGCAGGGAGACACAGTGATGGAAGACACAGTTCCAGAGAGAGTTGGACTGTTAAAATCTCCTCTGTCTTCTCTCCCACTGTCTCCAATGACTAGGAGGGGCTTAAAGTGAATAAATGAGGTGGAGATGCCATGCAGGAGAAGTCCCTAGTTGCTTGTGTACAGATCTTTAGAAAAGAGAGTTTAACTGGGTTGGAGGAGGTGTGCTGCGCTGCTGCTCCACCTGCTGGGATGGAGCACAAGTCTGAAGAAGGAGGTGCCCAGCTAGCTATTTGGCAGGAGCAATGCATGTGATTCTTGCACCTTAGGAGCTGATGTATTCAAGTGCTTTGCCGACAAAGAAGAAAATGTCCAATTGCATGTCCCCCTTGTGGCGGCTGGGTGTTCTTGGAGCACACAGGATGACTCCAGAAAATTTGTGTATGCGAGCATAGGGGCGTATAAATAATCACTATATGGAGTAAGGTTTTAATCCATGGTATATAGCAGATAAACGGTTGCTTAAAGGTAAAGATAAAGGGACTCCTGACCATCGTGGCCGTCTCTGGGGATGCGGCGCTATTTCGCTTTATTGGCCGAGGGAGCCGGAGTACAGCTTCTGGGTCACGTGGCCAGCATGACTAAGCCGCTTCTGGCAAACCAGAGCAGCGCATGGAAACGCCATTTACCTTCCTGCTGGAGCGGTACCTATTTATCTACTTGCACTTTGACATGCTTTCGAACTGCTAGGTTGGCAGGAGCAGGGACCGAGCAACGGGAGATCACCCCATTGCTGGGATTCGAACCGCTGACCTTCTGATTGGCAAGTCCTAGTCAACACCTAAAAACATTTGGCTTGGTAAAACAGAAATTAGGATGTAGCCATTTTCAGAGAATGTGCTTGGAAATTTACCTTGGGCCCCTGATCACATGTTGGCCATTTCTACTGGATGACATAGGAAGTAGCTGTTTGCAACTCATGGCTAGCTATCCAGCTGAAAGTGTGAGGAGTCCTGGTCTCTGATGGCTGTTTGTCATCTAGTTGATGGGGGGGGGGTCTCTTGTCAGAAAGTCTCCTTGAATTTGAATGGCATAATTAAGCTTATTACACCTTTGTTGCATACGGAAGGTAGTAATTGTTTGAGGGAGAAAGAATCCTGTCTTGTTAAAACCTTGCTCTTTGTTTCATTACCAAATGTGCATGTTAATTAACTGCTAATGCAAGCGCTTGTGGTGTGTGCTTTGAAACAGGAGAGCTGTTTGTTCACAAGGTTCCAAAAAAATAAAATCAATCAATGATGTACCAACAGCCAGAATTAATATGACAGTGATTCAATAATACTCTGAAGCTTTCTTCTTTTGGGCTATTAGCTAATATAGGAGCCTAATTAGCCATTAAGGTGCTTTTCACTTTGCACGCTCCTAACCGCAGAAACATGTTCCCTTGTATATTGGAGAATGTCATTGCATGCTACCTTTGCGCTACTTTTTTAAAAAAATGAATTACATGTTGCACTGAAGTTTACCTTTTCATAAATCCCCTCCACCGCTTTCTGTGCTGAAGAATATATTTCATGCTTTTTCCATCAGTACACTTTGCCACTCTGACATGTCTAGGGAGAAATGGGATTGTGTTAAAACTGAGGGCTAGAATTGCTAATTTAAAATGTTGTTGACCCTCTCCAGGGGTTGACTTTGAAGGCTGAACTTTGGGCCATTGCCAAAATTCTGCAGCATGACAAATGTTTTTCCAGCCAATTTTTCTGATAATATGCACCCCTGCTGCAGTAGTGGTCAACACTCAGGTGAGCCCACAAAGTTTTAAGTGGGTATAGCATCCATACAGTGTTGTTTCCACTTACCCTGCTCTTCTCTGGCTCCTTGAGAAGGCTAGGGTCTTATTTCTAACATACTTGGAAGTATCTCAGATGGCTTCTGAACTTCTGACTTAGGTAAACGATGAGCCCCTACCTTCGCCCCCAGAAGTTCATGCTATTGTGCTCAACTTGAGCGCCTCTGACTTATTTTCTCATGAAATTATTTGTACACCAAACATAAAACGCACACAATTCTCCCTTGAAGCCTAGGAAACAGAGCATTGGAGAACCTCAGCTTGTTTCTCACTTAGGGCTGAGATAGGCACTCTGCAAAGGAAGGAAGTGTGTTCCCTCCCAGCAAGCACATTTGTGGACTCTTTTATCTGTCATCATTATCCCCTTTGCTATGTTCTCATTGCTGTCATTCTAGTTTTGAGGTCCAATCTTCTTAATGACTTTTGTTATCCTGAGATCATTGACTTAAACATTCAAGGAGTCAATCAGAGGTAGAAATTAACTGAGTCTCTCTAAAACCCTGGGCAAGAACAGGAGCACTGGACATGCCTCTTTGACTGGGATTGTTATATATATGGGGTGGGTGCTCAACAGCTGAGAATGTGTTCTAAAATAGCATCCTGAATATCACATCAATATTGGGTTAAATATAGTGTGTCTGACAGGCTCAAGTGGCAAGAAAAAAATATTATATTCTGTATTCCAGGGTTGTATGTGCTTGATTAGTTATTTAATAAAATTAACGTCCGGCTTGGATATAGGAAGACCTCTAAGCAGTTTACAAAAATATAAATAAAACATTAAAAGGATCAGTTCAAAAAGCTAAAAACAGGTATTTAAAAATATTCAAAGGATAATTAAAACCAACAGTACCTATAAAGAAATAAAACACATATAATTTGTACATGCCTGGATAGGCCTGCGTAAACAAAAGCGTTTTAAGCAAACACTGAAAAGTATAGTGGAAGTGCACATTTCTGATGTCTGGATAGCTCAGTTGGTTAGAGCATGGTGCTGATAATGCTAAGGTTGCAGGTTCAATCCTTGTATAGGACAGCTGCGTATTCCTGCATTGCAGGGAGTTGGACTAGATCAGCAGTTCTCAACCTGTGGGTCCCCATATGTTGTTGGGCTACAACTCCCATAATCCCTGAGCTCTGGCCTTGCTAGCTAGGGGTGATGGGAGTTGTAGTTCAACAACATCTGGGGACCCACTGGTTGAGAAAGGCTGGATTAGATGATCCTTGGCTTCCCTTCCAACTCTTTGATTTCAGAGTGTAGGTGCTGCTGTACTAAAAGATTGATTCCTTACAAGTGCATAATGAGTTTTATGTGGCACCTGTAGCAGTGCCAGTTCTGCAGATCAAAGTGGTTGAATGGGTACATATGGGGTAAGGCGATCCCACAAGTAAACTAGTCCTAAGCTGTTAAGGTCTGTATATGCTAATAGTAAGACACTGAACTTGGCTCAGTAGCAAATGGGCAACCAATGCAGATCTCTGACCATAGGTTTTATATCCTGAGATGATCTCACTTCTGTTAGCAACCATGCTGCAGAACTAATTGCAGCTTCCAGATCAAGCACGAGGGAAGCCAGATCAAGCACAGAGTGCATTGCAGTAATCCAGTCCTGAAGTCACCAGTGCCTGAACTGCTGTCCCAGTGCAAAAGCAGCCATAGTGGCTGCACCAGTCACAGCTGGTAAAAGGCCTTTCTAGTCCTTGAGACTCCCTTGGTCTCCAGTGGCAAAGCTGGATCAAGAAGTGCGAGAGGTCCAGGGAGTCTCAGCAGTTAAATTGCCTCTTACTGGCTGTGTCTGGTGTAGCAGATGCTGCTGGTTAGATCAGCTATTCACCTAGATCTCATGGAATTTGGCCATCCTTGTGACACAAGTCTGGTTGCCAGGCTCTAGGCAAATCCCTGTCACACATTTGAAGTGCAAGAGTTGGTGAAGTAGAGATTGGTCGTATTGATCTAATTGACACTCACTGGTTGTCTAGTAGGGAGGAGGAAAGCTGTTTTATTGCTACCTCATAAAACTAATTGGTGCCCAACATAAAAAGTAGTAAAGATACTCTATCATCTGCTGTCGCCCTTGCGACCGCATTTCCTGCACTGATAATATTTATCATAAAATACATGTTTTCCTTTTACATAAATGAAAGGAGACTTGGCAATTCTTCCTGAAGTGCTCTTTGAAACACTTTATGAATCGTTCTGTTTAGTGATCTGTGCACACACCTTTTGAGAAAGGGCCTGCAACTGTGTATTGAAATCAAGTCAATGGGAGATGCAAAACAGCCAAGGTGAGGCCTCTTAATTCTGCCACTCAAGTTAAACAGTATTCATCATTTGGCAGAAACAATGGAAATGTGCACAGACACAGTGCAATTTTTCTAGAAAAAGAGGTGCCAGAATTCACCATGAATTCCTCCCTCATTCTGTTAGAATGGTCATGGCGCCCACCTGAGAGGTGCTGGAACTGAGTTCCAGTAAATTCTGGCTGTAAAAAAGCCCTAGTATGAGTCTTGAAAGGGACCAAGGCTGCCATCAACCTGGCCATAGGGAGATGGGTGGTTCCTAACTGATCCCAATTCTGCAATCAGCTGGGCTCCAATCTTTAACCAAAATCCATTAACAAGAATTTATCTACGGACTATGCTTAATGCCCAATCTTTCCTTTTGGCTGTCCTTGTGCCCTGGAGAAGTCTTGGAACGCTTTGAATTTTGTGTGAGCTCTCATCACCAGAAACCCATTTGGGTAACAGGCACCACCTTATCTGCATTTGCATCCCTTGTTCTCAGGTGTCTGCACAGCAACAAACCTTCGTATTACCTGAGCTACACTATCTGTTTCTAAAGAACAATCTGTTCTTTTGAGTGTCTCTGAACTGAATGGGAAGCTAATCTTGGCTTGAGTGAAGATGAATATAGAATACTGCACTTCTATCAGGCAGATAATATTTTAATTATGCTTTGCATGCTGCTCTTTGCAAATGTGTTACATTTTGGTTTCTCATGAAAACCCACTCTTTGTCTGGCTTTGCCTTTCCTTATCTCCAAGCTCTGTAGTTTCCACAAGGCTAAATACCTGTCTTAGTTTCACAAATGTGGAGAAGGGCAAGCTGTGAATTTTTACACTGGCCTCCAATTCATTTGGGCACATTTATGTATCTTGGGAAGAGGGTTTCCTGTAACTAGACCTCCTTACACTTGCTAGTGTGTAGCACAGCATGGGACAGTGTTGGCTCAAATCTTGCTGTGACTTCACTTCAATCCATTTTCAACACTGCCATCACCACCAGCCCCCCATTAGTGTGACTTCACTGAGCAACTGGTGTGAGGTTAATGCTTAGTTGGCAGCATGCCACCATATCAGCCTTCATAGAGCAAAATCCAAACTTTATGTGATGTATCTTCTTGCAGAAGGGCTGTGCATTAGTGTGCATTCAGAGCCCCTTCTGGTGCACTCCAAACAAATGGATGGCAGTGGGTGGGGAGGGTGGCTTCTGGGCAAGGCTAGCCTACACAGTATGTAACTACTTGACCTCTTTTTCAACGTGAGCCCTCTCAGTCTCTCCTACCTTAGAATTATGGCTTGTTGAATTTTTGGGAAGTCTTGCTGGGACACAACAGTCTCTGGCATATTGGAGATTATCCTTTTATCTTTTCTTCTTTCCTTCCTTTTGCATTCTCCTTCCATTTCCTTTCTTCTTGTTTCTTTTTTTCTTTAGAGTCGTGTATTCCAGGCCTTTGTTAAAGTCTAGGGATTGTGTACACATGGAAGTGGTGGTTGGTTAATGGAGAACCCTAGATGGGAGACAGGTTAATGTTGCCCCCCCCTCCAGGGTGAGAGGCAAAAGGAGGGGTCCCATTTGAGATCTGTGGGAGGGACTGTTACTTTTTGTAGGTGTCTGGGGGCAGGTGGGCTGATAATTGCCTTTAGGAGAGGACTCTGTATTCTACTTGTTTTGTTTGTATTTTTTGTAGTTGTTATCTTCATGTATTGTTAAAAACTTAAAGAAAATTTTCATTTAAAGAAGAAAAAAGAGGTTATCATGAATTTTAACATTTTAGTTTTAATATGTTAACAGACAGTGCACATGATCCACCCAAAGTTAAACAGTTTTCATTGTTATTAGTAGGAGAAACTCGGCATGGGTTTTACTCTCATTGAAGTCACTGGGGCTTAAAAGAACTTAAAATTGGCTACAAATGTGCTCCTTGCTCCCTCGCACCTTTCTAAGGCTTTTCACACCCTTTACTGTAATGTGTGTGATTGCATGTGATTATTGCCCACTTCTCTTGCGTTTGTGGACCTGCGGCTAAGCATTAATCACTTACCTCCCCCCTCCCCTTCTTAAAAATAATAATGGTCAGTTGTTACATTCTTTTGAATTGTCCCTAGCATTGCAGGGTTTTCTCTTTCAGTTTCAAATAGAAAGTGGAGACGCTATATGTACTTTTCCTTGTTTATTTGTTTATATTGTAATGCAAGAAAATCTTCAATAAAAACTACTTTAAAAATTTGTTCTTGTTCCCCATTGCTTGTCTCACTCCACTGTTATAAAAAGCATGCTCTGGTTCTTGCATCGACATAGAGTGACTTGTTTCAGAGGCTCCCTTGTCACTTTCTCTGTCTTTATCAGATCTGTTGGACTGATACGTGAGCAAAAGGGGAACTGTAGGTTATTTCCAATTAGAGCAATTTGACTAATCAGTTGCTTGTTGGATTTGAATTATCCAGGTGCTTGCTGTGCAGCTGAGATGACTTATCCTATCCTTGGGTTCTAAAGAAACTGGTCCCACAATTTTAATGGGTACTCCACATTTCTTAGTGATGCCCAATGCAATTCCTTGAAACAGTTCTGCTAGCCAAATGGAGACTAAAATACAGCTTAAGGATGGGAAAGTCTTTTTTCAACTTTAAATTGTATTGCGTTTAAACTTATGCTCCATCTTGTTCTGGATTCAAGTCCCTGGCTACAATAGCGAATATTTAGGAAATAACATCACACTTTTACGTGTCAGTTTCATGCAGGGCTGTCCAGTAATGAATGGTGTGTATCTTCTCAGTGCCAAGAGCAGAAGGCCTCCAAGGAACCTCTGAGCAAATGTCTGAGCTTTCTAAAAAAGAAGAGTGTGGTATAAACATCATAAACAACACTATGATTGATCTTGTATGTTGATGCTCGGCTTCCTAGGATTTTTCCAGCGAGCTAAAATGAAGCCCCTCTGGTGTTAAATGCCAATCCAGGCAAAGGTGTGCACTCGTTTTTTGAGATTCTGAGGTTTCCAAATTAAGCTTATCCATGCTGAACTTAATACTGAATATAGGAAAAAGTCAACAATATCTTACAATCTCTTCTAGTGTACTAAGCATGCAAATTCCTTGAGGAGGGGACAGTCCCCGTTCTGTTCAGTGCTTGGAAACTGCTTATTAATAGTGGATGGAAATGGGTGGCTTGAACCTCTACATTAATTCATAAGGGAGTGAACTGGGGAGCTCTCCTTTTCTCTTCACTTGAAAGTTCAACTTGCTAATAAATCCTCTAACACTTTGTCAGCTGACATAATGAATTGCCTTCCCTTATAAATATAAAATTACTCGTTTAAGCTGTTTAAGCTTGCCACTGGCATCTCTTGCAGAACTGGACATCCTTAATACATCTTCCCCTTCATTTGTGCGCTCTCTCTCTCTCTCTCTCTCTCTCTCTCTCTCTCTCTCTCTCACACACACACACACACACACTAAAGTAGCCTGCAATAGGCCACATGAGTTCATTATCTTCCTCTTCTGCCAACCTTGGGAATGATGGGCACTATGAGGTCTGCAAGTAACCACTGTCTTTGCTGTGAATATTTTTGATGGCTAGTTGCACCTTTTAAGGAATTGGAAGGATAGACTGAGCATTTCACTTCCTTAGTTTCCAAATATGAGTCCCCAGGAGGTTATTATCTCACGTGGAATCTTTCTGGGAGCAGCTGTGGTCATTTACAACAGAGAGAAACACCCTGCATGCTTCTCAAATACCAAAAGAGAAAATATATTTATTACAGCTGCTTTGAGTGATGCTGTCCAGACTTCTTGCCCCCATTCTCCAGATCAGAGGTCGGCAAACTTTTTCAGCAAGGGGTCTGGTCCACTGTCCCTCAACCTTGTGGGGGGCTGGACTAGGCTTTTTTGGGGGGAAATGAACGAATTCCTATGCCCCACAAATAACCCAGAGATGCATTTTAAATAAAAGAACACATTCTACCCATGTAAATATACCCTGATTCCCGGACTGTCCGCGGGCCGGATTTAGGTGGTGATTGGGCTGGATCTGGGCCCTGGGCCTTACTTTGCCTACCCATGCTCCAGATGCTATATCTAGTAACGTAGTTGGAACTTTCCTAGCTTTTCCTTTTTCTTCCCACAGCCAGCAGGATGTTGGGTGAAACAGTGTTTTTCTGGTGATTGCTTTAGGACAGTGTTCCCCAACCTTGGGCCTCCAGCTGTTTTTGGACTACAACTCCCATCATCCCTCGCTAGCAGGACCAGTGGTTAAGGATGATGGGAATTGTAGTCCAAAAACAGCTGGAGGCCCAAGGTTGAGGAACACTGCTTTAGGATATGTGCAAAAGTAAAACACAGAAGCAAAAACCTAAAACAAACAAAACATGATGTGTTTGTGCGCAGATTGGTGAGAAATTAATGTAGAAATAATTGCTCGTTGTGATTCATCTTGATTCTCCCCTACTCCTGTTGTGATATTTAGGAACCCAGTGCTTGTGTAGAAGCACAATTGCATACGCTTACTTCCCGCCACCCCTCAATGGTTTCTCTACTCTCCCTACTTTCTCAGGAAGCAAGTTCTTGGAGAAAACCAAATCTCTCCTACCATTTAACTGTAGAAAATGGGGTAAGCCCCCCCCATGGTTGCCATGTAACCACCGTTGCCATGGTACCCTCTACGTTCCACACCTTTCCTGCTGGTCCTTTGTGCTAGTACACAAAGTTCTGTAGGTCAACTGGCATTATGCTTGCAAAAAAGAAAAGAATTAAAATTGACTCTAAAGGACAACTCTGACACGGTCAATTAATAATTAAAACAGTTTTTTAATGAGCTCTGCAATTACCTGTGTGTCCCTGGAGATGATAGTTTATGGGACTATAGCAGCGTGCCCTTTCTTTCGTCATGGCGTGTGACATCTGTAATTTAAAGCAGGCTAGGCATTAAAGTGACAGAACTTTCATTAACCTTGTCTAAAGTTTGCTAGTGACAAATGCCTCTCAAAAGCGCTATTGTCAAAACATGCAGAGTTAAATTGAAAAGGGAGGCTTTCTACAAGATGGAGACTCATTCCTTCCCCTGACAAATGTACATGAATAGCTTTAATTATCAATGAGTGATACATTCTCTACACAAAACTTGGTTCAGATGTACAAGTGGCTCTTTGCACCTTGACTGTGGAGCTTGCAAAAAACTGAGCTGGCGAGGTGGTGATACCTTTTGTTTGACCAACTTGCTTTTGACATAGTAAGTCGAAGATGTGCATGGAAACAGCACTACAGTTCACATACTCTGGGATTAGGCATGTGCCTTGTCACAGAGGCATTTAGGCTAATTTTCCTTGGATCATTAGAAATGTAAATTGCCACAAGAAGTAGCTCCCAAGATCATAAAACATGGAGATCAGGTAACACCAAGACTTCCTTGCAGGTCTCTTTCTTGTAGCCCCAAATGACAGCTGGAAATAATCAATATTCTACTCAGGGTAAAAACTAAACTGCTCAGATGCATGAGAATATCCCTGCTACCCAGATTGTTGAAGTGGAATGAATGGTATGAGATGTAGCAGATGGAATATTATATTCTCCTGGACAGTGGAAGCTTGTCCATTTCCATCTATCCAGTCTTGGCCATGGACAGTCAGAGCATTTTATCATAAATGGACCTCTGTGTTCAGGTGTGTTAGTCACTGTGTGACCTTGACCCAGTCATAATCTCTCGTCTTAACCTTCAATGCAATTGGTTAGGATGAAATTTGAGGAGGGGGGAAGGCTGGATAAAGATGAGATACCTGAAACAGGTAGAGCTGCAATAAATGGTTATAGGGTGGAGTGCTCTTGTTCAGAGTGCAAGCCAGCCATGCCTTTTCCCAGGATATTCGTTTTCTCTCACCTGGTGCCCTCCCAACCGTTAAGAGTTCATTTTCTGTGATCTCTTACTCTTGGTCATGCTGAGTGGGACTGGAAGAAGTTATAGTTCAAAACACCCAAAGGGGTACCAGGCTAGAGAAGGCTGTTTCCATCCCATTGCTCCTGTTCA
Organism: Podarcis muralis; assembly: GCF_964188315.1. NCBI lineage: Eukaryota > Metazoa > Chordata > Lepidosauria > Squamata > Lacertidae > Podarcis > Podarcis muralis. The sequence goes on from NC_135669.1 coordinate 17,895,599, forward strand.
TGGGTTTCCATTCCATTCCCCTCCCACCTCTAGCAGCCAACCAGCATTTTGTACCTCTTGAGCATGTTGAACATGTTCAATGCTTACTGGGTTGTCTGCTCCTATAGGGTTTTTCTCCAAACTTCTCCAAACCTTGGAATCAAGATTTATAGCCTGCCCTTCCTCCCAAACAAGCCCAGGGCAGCAAGGACGGTGCCATTTTGGCTACGTAATAACAGACACTCAGAAAAGGAGTTAGTATTAGTGCATCCGGCACATGCTACAATGGTTTGCCCTTGAATTGGTGTGTTTTATGCAAGATACCTTTAGCAACAAATGGGGTTTGGTGTGTGTGCCTGCAAGCAAGACGAAGCACTCCATATTTGTGGGCAAATTGGGAGCCATTCCATTCTGTTCTTTTCTAAACTATTGGGAATTGTTTGCTGCTAGCAGCTTCCTGCTGTCACATTCTGAAAACCTGATGGAACTTAAAACTTCTCTACCTCAGTTGTGTCTGCAATTTGAGGCAATGAGAAGTTAATTTACTTTTCACTGGAATCTGGATTAGGAAGCAAAAAAATTATCTGCAAAATTGTCAACAGGAAGGGGATGAACAGTGGTAAAGTCTGTTTGGGGAGTTTCATTTGCAAGGAAACCGTTGCAAAAAAGGCTATGTCTGATCTTAACATTTTAGTATTTGATGTCAGGCAGTTGGGAAATTAATAATCAAGCTAGAGCATGGGTAGGCAAACTAAGGCTTGGGGGCCGGATCCGGCCCAATCACCTTCTAAATCCGGCCCGCAGACAGTCTGGGAATCAGCGTGTTTTTACATGAGTAGAATGTGTCATTTTATTTAAAATGCATCTCTGGGTTATTTGTGGGGCCTGCCTGGTGTTTTTAGAATGTGTGCTTTTATTTAAATGAGCAGAATGTGTGCTTTTATTTAAAATGCATCTCTGGGGTATTTGTGGGGAATAGGAATTTGTCCCCCCCCCCCAAAAAAAAATAGTCTGGCCTCACAAGGTCTGAGGGACAGTAGACCAACCCCCTGCTGAAAAAGTTTGCTGACCTCTGGGCTAGAGTCTTTCCCCCCTCTAACCTCAATTAAGGCAGTAGCAAAAGTTTAATGCGTGTTTGCTTGTAAAGTAGAATCCCAGGAGGTGAACTATGTTCAGTGTGTAATGCTACCATCTTAATTCCTGCATGTTTGCTTAGTTCCTTTTTGGAGAGTTGAACACATGGCATTTAAAAATATAGAAAATAGTACTTTTGGGGGAGCAAGCTCTTGCAAATATAGCAGCAGATTTGTATTCATGTGAATGAACCTGCATTTCTTTTGATTGTGTGAAATGTTCTTTCCCTTTTAAAAATGTACAATGAATAAATGTTGGTGACTGAGAATCTTTAAAAAAAAACCACTCTGTTCTCTTCTATGTGTTGTTTCAAATGGGATTTTAGAAACTCACTTTTCCTCAAGAATGTACTAATCCTTTCCTTGGGGCAAGTAAGTATTCCTTATGGAGCCTTGCATGGCTTTAGTATAAGTAAACTGACTCGTCTTCTTTTAATATTCCCTTCGTTTTGCCTGAGGACTTGAAATGTAGACAGTTCAACAAAAGGTGTGTGTGGATTGATAGGGGTTATCCTCTTGTTGACTGCAGCTTTCCAGAAAGATTGTGGTATTAGCAGTAACTCTGTTCTTTCTCTTATGTTGGCTACTCTGGGATTGGCTTTGGAGATTTCTCTGTAATGTTGAACTAAGCTGGACCTTTCTCAAGGTGCCATTAATATACCAGTTATAATTAAACATTGAGTTTGGAACTCTGGGGAATCTACTAGTTCTCCTGATTCCATGTGGTAGGCTTTACAGCTCATTTTTGTTTTAATGGGAATGTTTGAGGCTGTAACTTCAGTACTCATTCAGATTTTAAAAAGCTTGCTTTCTTATGCATACACAAATAGTTTGAATAAATTACAAGTGAGCTCAGTGTGTGAGTGTGTGAGAGAGAGGGGGGGAGAGAGACTTGAACCTGGATCATTTGAAACTTTAGGCTGACGCTTTCAGCTTGTAACTAATTTAGGGATCCAGGAGACTCCTCATGCCAATGAGCCTTATTATCTAAGCTTTATCAGTCTCCGATTATGAGCCTCTAACCCAGATCTTAGGCCATAGATGAGATAATCATCTGGCTAGTGTGTCAACATTCTGGTTCTGAATTTTTGCTGCTACTGCAGTGTCAAGACCCTATGGGGTATCGTCTTCTTCTTTTTTTGGGGGGGGGCACTAGCATTATCTCTTTAAATGCCACCATTGTTTTTGCCTGTGATTTACCTGACCAAGATCCCAGTCTCCAGCCTACAATTGAGCAACCTCGTTCAGCCAGCCAGCTTTAATGCTGTCTTGCTGGTAGCAATCCTCCCAGGTGGTCTGGGTGTCTGGTTCCTTGTTTGACCTCATGGTTATGTGTGCTGTCAAAGCGTCTTGCTATTCTCAATGAGGGAGAATTGGTGCTTCCCCACCTGTCTGTGAATGTGTCCCCAAAAGAGGTTGGTACCAAGAACCGAGAAGATATCGCTGTTGGTGAAATAAGAGGGCAGATAATGCCCTTGTTCCAGTCTATTCAGGAGTAGTTTGTTAGTTGTAGACTAATGTGGTAGAGTACAGATGTCACCCAGCTGCCCTTTGTTACTTCCATTGAGGGATACATTGGAAGGCATGTTCAGATGCGCTTCCCCAGCCATGTTCTGCTGCAGCTGAAGAAGCTGCCTGAAAATGGCACAGAAGCAGATATTTGCACCTGGCCACAAACAGCTGTAAAAAGATCTGAAATCACAAAAGCCTTGAAAGCCTGCTTTAAGTGTTTTGAATTTGAAAATTTAATAGAATCATAGAATTGCAGAGTTGGAAGGGACCCTGAGGATCATCGAGCCCAACACCCTTGCAAAGCAAGAATGTGCAGCTGCCCCATACAGGGATTAAACCTGCAACCATTGGTGCACCACACTCTAACCAACTGAGCTATCCAGGCTGCATTTAGTGGAGCATTGGGTGAAATGAGTGCTGTAGATGAACTTTAGTGAGCCCTGGCCTTTTAGTGATGGTAGCCCTCCAAATCTAAGAGGTCACATACACACCATATAATTTAAAGCACTTTCCTACTATTTAAAGCACTCTTCTGCCACTGGCGGCATCATGGCTTCCCCAAAGAATTTTGGGACCTGCCATTTAAGGGTGCTAACCTCACAGACCTACAGTTCCCAGAATCCTTCACAAAATGCAGTGTCCAGTATTCTCCATGACTACTATAAGAATGTTTTAAATGTACAGTGTAGCTGTGACCTAAGTGTAATATTCCATTCCATCTTTCTTTTGTTGGTGATCTTCATTCATATTCTTGCCGCATTCAAATATAAATAGGAAGTGGAATGACATTTAGAAGTTAAATGTGCTTGTCAAACCTCAAATAACTCAGTGCACGGATACAGGAAAAAAGTGTTGTTCCTTCAGTCTTGCCTATTTAGAACGTTGAGATCTGCACAGGGATGTGGTTTCCCAGGTCTATAAAGTACCACTAGCAATATCATTGCAGTAACTTTATTATTTTCTGCATCATCCCTAGATTCTGAACATAAAACTTTCACAATCCATGAAACTACAGTAGGAAAAGCAAATGATCTGTGCCAATAAAATACTAAGCAGTTACTCCACTCAAAACAAAAACACATCTGTTAAATTGTTTCTCTACTTCAAAACTCCAGTTCCTGAAATGCCCCACTGGGCAAAGTAATCCCTGGGCTTCACCCCCTGGAAATTTTATTTAGGCTACTTGTAATATGGAAGGAGCGAGACGCGGGTGGCGCTGTGGGTTAAACCACAGAGCCTAGGAATTGCCCATCAGAAGGTCGGCAGTTCGAATCCCCATGACGGGGTGAGCTCCCGTTGCTCGGTCCCTGCTCCTGCCAACCTAGCAGTTCGAAAGCACGTCAAAGTGCAAGTAGATAAATAGGTACTGCTCCGGCGGGAAGGTAAACGGCGTTTCCGTGCGCTGCTCTGGTTCGCCAGAAGCGGCTTAGTCATGCTGGCCACGTGACCCAGAAGCTGTACGCCGGCTCCCTCGGCCAATAAAGCGAGATGAGCGCCACAACCCCAGAGTTGGCCACGACTGGACCTAATGGTCAGGGGTCCCTTTACCTTTACCTTTAATATGGAAGGACCTACATGCGAATCTCTACCAGCAGACACTTTCAGGAAAAACATTCCAGTACAGCAGTTACTCCTGACAGGCACAATCTGCTAGTTGTTAACATTCCCACAAGTCCTTTTGAAACCAATCCAATATTTAACCCCACCTCTTTTATGAGGTGGTATCTCTTAACATGTTGGTGTATAACACGACTGGTGTATTGAAGATGCATGGACGGTATTGTGTTGTTGAGGATAGTCAGTCATTCTCATCCTCTGATCTGGATTATAATTCTTCATAGCTCATTGACTTGCATTCTTTTAAAAATCCTGCTGTTCCCCCTGAACCTACCGTATTTGATGGAGAATAACTATACACACACTTGCCTGTACGGACACAGGAGTGAGTCAGCTGCTTTAGAGTGGCACATTCCCATTTACGCCGCTGTTTTTATTAATTAAAGATAATGAAACAGACCCTTAGCTGTGCTATTAGACAGCTTCATAGAAGATGGTGGTAAATATGTTCTGCCTCTCAGGACATACCTGAGGTAGATTCCATTAATCCTCTGTCCTTTCCCCCTTGAGTTGCTTTGCAGCAGTTGCCTCAAAGTAGAAAAATCCATCTCTCTTTCTCTCTCTTTTTCTCTCTCCATATATTTCCTATCTTTTCTTCAAGGAGCTCAAGGTAGTGTACATTTTTCTCCCCCACCCCTGTGTTATTCTCCCAACTACCCTGTGAGGTGGTTTAGGTTGAGAGACTATGACTGGCCCAAGGTCACACCCAGTGAGCCTCATGGCTAAGCAAGGATTTGAATCCTCATCTGCCAGGTCCTAGCCCAACACTCTAACCACTACACCACACTGGCTGTCATTTGAACCTCCTTCATCGCATGGATTTGGTGCTGATCAACATGTTCTGAGTCAGCCTTCACCAGCAAGCTGTTCTTGACTTCCTGAACGTCCTCTGTGCAGTATGCCTTGGCAAGAAAGGCTCCCTTAAGAGGAGTAATTCCAAGAAAGAGGATTTGTGGGTCACTGCACTTTTTCCTTAAGTTGTTCCCAGAGTTGTTCAGTGTAACCGTAACCCACTGGCCAAGCTGCTTCCAACATTCCGCTCTGCAGGACTACCCACACCATAGCTCACATTGGAACACAACTCTCCTCTGACAATAGCAGACTATGAGACCCTGAGAAAGCTTGGTCCTAGTTCAGACCGCTTGAGCAACCCTGGGATGTGTCTTAGGAGGGGCCAAGTGTGCATGCCCATCATGAGACAGCAATTCCCTTCCATCCTGACTAGTTTGTCATTGCATTAGAACTGGTATTACAGGAGTCGCAATATGTCAGGATAAGCCGTGTGTGTGTGTGTGTGTATGTGTGTGTTGATGTGTGTGTATGGATGGATGTGTGTGTGTGTAAACACACACACACACACACACACACACACACACACACACACACACATTTAATAAAAGGTGGATCTTGTATAGCAATTCCCACATCATATGTTAATAGAACCAATTATTGTGGCTTTAAAAGTTTGCCACCTATTTGAAAATGTGAGGAGTTTCTTTGATAATGTCAGTGTGCATCATTAATTATTGAAAATTACGCTGTAGTGTAATAAACACCCACTCAGAAAGACAGTTGTGCTGATGTTAGTGTATAGGCAATATAGATCAAGTAGGCACATTTTTCATACATAATGAACAGCTCAGTGGAATGGTTTCACTTTGAAGCCATTTGGGTGCCCCTGGCTTTGCTTGCAGGAAACACAGGCTACATACTTATGTCTACACTAGTATTTGCTTTTTGTGCATGTTTTTCCCTTTTTGGACAACACAGGGATATTTGAAGTAATGAGTTGCGGGTGTGTGTGTGTGTGTGTGTGTGTGTGTGTGTGTGAGAGAGAGAGAGAGAGAGAGAGAGAGTGTGTGTGTTTTGGTTTGCAATATAATTGCAGTGGTGTGAAAAATGACAGCCTTTACTCACTTGTATGAGTAGCATATCCAAAGCAGGTTTTTATGTCAGTTGCTATAATAAGAGCCTCTGGACATTTTCATAGAATCATAGTCTGAAGATGCCAAGTTGGCAATCTGTTCCAACCCCCACATACTTACAGGCAGGAAAGATCTCTGTTCTGGCCACTTTGGGACTACCTTAGGAGGAAGATTCTGCTGCTTCACTTAGCCCTTTTCTTTTCAGTTCCATTTTCAGAATTTCCAGAATTATTGGATGAAAGAGCAGGAAAGGAAGCCTTAACAATCTCACCCTTTTCAGTGTGTAAAGGGGAAATGCCACATATATCCTTTAAGAGCCATTTACTCAAGGGCAAATGTTTTGTGTGAGTGAGTATTCTAGTCTCAGCTAGGAGACATTGTGAGGATTTTCACGTGCTTTTAAATAAAATGGACTTGTATCTAAAGTGTGCTGGGAGTCATTCAGCCACCAGGCTACCAGTTGTTTTGTATTTTTGCTAACGATAAACTTTTAGGCTTGAGTCACAGTCTGTGTAAAAGGCCATTTGCTACCTCCCTTTTTACTATTAGGCCATTGTTATCAACGAGGTACAAAGGAACTTTCCTTTCCTTTGTGAAACGTTTTAAGTTCCATCCTAGTCCATTTTGAAGGAGCAAATTATAAACTGTGTGTGGTGGCAGTGAGGAGACAAGCTCTCTTCAGAAATTATATTCACAATGGAGCAGTTTTATTTTTTTGTATGAATAAGACTGACAAGGACACTTCCAGCCCAATATGCAACAATTTGGTAAAATAATTAATTATTCATTCATGTGTCTGGGGAATGAAGTCCTTAAATCTTGATTAATATAACAGCAGTGATTGTCTTTGATATAAGACCCACAATGAGAGAGGATATTTTCGGTTAGCTCAACTGTCATGCCACTGTAGTTGTCTGTCCTTTCTCTGGTCCAAAGATTGTTGATGTTTCTGTTTCAGACATGGAAATAACTGTTGTACTTAATAAAATAAGCTAGAAGAAGTAGGAGAAAAAAATTAAAGGAATTGTAGCAGAGTGCCTAAACCATGATTTGTACAAAACATTCTGGAGTAAATGGGGAGGTGCCAACTTGCCTTTTGGCTATAAAATGCCATCCAGCTGGTACCACTCTCGAGTTGCAACTAGATATTAGTCATCTTGAGCAGTTGAGCTCATATTTTAAAGGGGAATAAAATAGGAAATAATTGGCTTTTAAATAAAGACAGGTACTTGGTGCCTGTAAAGAGATTTGGGTATCTGGTGTCTATCTAATATCTGATTATTGCAGCAGCTCAAGGTTTTTCATAACTGGAAAAATGTTAAATGCTGCACTTCCAAGACTTATTGGGGAAAATAGCAGGAGAAACAAGGTTAAATAGAATCTCACACCTTTCACTACGCAACTCATTATTCATTGCTAATAGAAGCCTGAACCATCTGTCTCAGCAAGGAGGATTTATATGCAACGTGTGTATTAGATATAGCTAAAAAAAAAAATCATTCTCTTCAGTCAAATGTTTATTTATGGCTTGTTCTGCAGTTGCTGTCCTGGAGCTTCTTTGGCAATGTCATGAATGAAGCCACTTCCCTGCTGCTGAAAGCAACTCAGATAGCTGCTGTGGTAATCTGACATTTGTAGAAGCTGCAAATGATCAACCTGAGCCACAAAATACTTGGGCTGATGCTGGTCCAGACCTTGTTTTTGCTAGCTGATTATCAGTTGCCAGTTATGGGATGCAGCTGTTTCTGTTAAGTTGTGCTTTCAGTGGTTCTGCAGCTCATAGGCTTGCTAGACACATAGTCGTGCTCATGCTACATTGGCATGTAGTATCAGGCACAGATGCAGCTTTCAAGAGTGGTGCCTTTTCCCCCCCAAAGCAGCCTAAGAATCCAAAAAAGATTGACTTTTGGTGATACTTTGATACCTGATGCTTTGGATCAACAATGCTAGTTAATACTTGACAGTTTTATTTCTGCACTCGGTTCTTGAGTCTCATGTCATGGTGCAGCCTGACCCAGACAAAAATATGTCTTAACAACCCTGAAATCAGGGCTTGCTAGAAGGGCATAGGCTTTTATAGAATCTACCAACATCATCACCAGAAACAGTCTGAGGAAGTTTTCTTTTGTGTCTTAGATGCTCAGAAGTGTGCCTTGGATTGCAGTAAGCTGTATGTGCAACTGATCCCCAGAAAGACCCTATGGGTGTAGACACATGCTGAATCCTTCACACCCAAGACTTGGATATTACAAGAGTATGGCGCAACTCCGTCTCCCCCCCCCCCCAAAAAAAAAGAAGAAAGAAAGCTGGCTTGGAAGAAGTGGTGGGTGGCTAGGCTTTTGAAGGAGGTGGTTGATAGAGGGGTCATTCCAAGTGTGGATATTTTCGGTTTAGGATGTGGCTAGGCCACTAAACTAGGCTGCTTGAATGATGAATGAGAGAGCCTGCTATGGAATCCTTCTCCTCTGCTCTCCCCTCATTTCCTTTGAAGGCATTTTAGGAGAAAAGCCTTCCTAAAGGGATTGAGGTCATCACTCTTCCCTTTTTAAGACCTGGTGAATTGCCTCTCAGACACTTTATTTGATCTTATGAATGAGATGGTGTTCAGTCAAGGGGTTCTGCTGACAGCATAAACCACCCGAGTACCATTCGGTTTGTGAGCATCAGCAGAACTAGAGATTGAAATGCCGCCGTAGTGTTGATGATTTAGTCATGGAATGTACGAAATTCGCAACAAGAGGTATATGAGGTTTTGAAGGATTTTCATCGTTTACAGCCTTTTAACCTCCATGCTACCCTGATGCCAGCCTCCACTCCCGGAATTTCTAAGAGGAAACACTTTGCCTCTATGGCTTTGCAGGCTTCAGAATCCTCCTTTTACAGTTACTGAAACACTGCTTGTCAGTTACCTTCTGGCATATATTGCTCTGCTTTTTCTTACACAAATAGCAGTTACTGGCCAGAGATCTCTCTGGGTCAGAGTTGGGGAAGCAGTGGACCTTCAAATATTGTTGGACTCTACTTCTGTCAGCTCCAGTCACCATGGTCAATGGTCATGGATAGTGGAAAGTGTAGTCTAGGAACCTCTGATAGCCCACAGGCTTGATATACCTGTTCTAGATATTTGCACCCTTATAATATATTTATGGCACTTGCTTATAACCTATCTCAGACAGTCTGGAGATTGTTACAAGAATAAGAATAACTTTTATTGCATTAGTCCTTAAACCATCACAACCCAGAGCGAGATAACAAAATTTAAAACAGGTAACAGAATTTACACAAACTTGCATTAAAAACCACTACAGTGGTACCTTGGTCTAAGAACAGCTTAGTTTATGAACAACTTGGATTAAGAACGCTGCAAACCTGGAAGTAGGTGTTTTGGTTTGTGAACTTTGCCTTGGAATAAGAACATGTTTTGCTTCCTGTTGAGTGTGTTCCATTTGTAAATCGAGTCTCCCGCTGCTATGGGAAAGAACATCTTGGTTTAAGAATGCTTTGGTTTAAGAACAGACTTCTGGAACGAATTAAGTTCGTAAGCCAAGGTGCCACTGTACTCAATAATTAAAATTAGTAATTAGGGTGAATTAAAATTCGCACACATTCATGTTAAAGCATAACACATATCACAGCATATACTTAAAATAGTACAAAACATTATAAACTTATATCTAGATGCATTTCTCACGTTTTAAAAATTTCCAGGGCAATTGGCAGGGTTACAAGAATATGGCCTGGCTTCTCCTGCTTGCCTAAGATTAGAGGCTGCTAGAAAAAAATGGTATTCTGGCAATGATCTATGGTAAAGCTGAAAAGAAGAATGGCAGCTACAATTAGCCCTCTAGAGCAAGGGAGGGAGGTGGCCAGCACGTCCCCCACCCTCACCACACACACACACACAATTTTATTTCATTCATCAGTTGCTTTTTACAATAAACTGTCTCAAGGTGACTTAACAAAATTAAAATAATGGGAACTACAGTTCCCATCAGTGCCATGGTCAGGGATGGTGGGAATTGTAGTCCACAGCCTCTGGAGGGCACCACATTGGTGAGTGTTGTTCCAGAGAATGGCACAAGAGATGACGGTGTGGGCGGGGGCTGGGTTTGGTTACCTGGAAGCAGTGCTTTTTTCCTGGGGGTACGGCAGGGGTACGCATACCCCTAAACATTTTGTGAATCTTTGTACTTTTGTCCATTTACTGCATTTATTTCCCCCAATTTGAAATATAAAATGGTGATTTTCTTGATTCAAAATGAGAGTACCCCCAAACATTTTTTTAAGAAAAAAAGCACTGCCTGGAAGTATTGGCAAAGGGGGCTTCAAAACAAACCTCAAACAGACGAAGGGTTGCTTTAATACAGCAGGGGATCAATGTTCTCTGTGCCCACTGTGGACAGGTAATGAAATTGCATGGGCAGGTTGCAAGTTTGGCTCTGGCAAGAAAATTCTCTAAGAAGTCTGATCCCTTGGGACAGGCCCAGATATGCTATACCGAATATGCTTATTTTGGTATGCACCTGTCATACTTCCTGAGTTGCTTCTGTTGGCAAGCCAGCAGGAGAGCGACAAGTTGTCTCTTCTGAGGCTGCAGTCCTTCCCTGCTTACCTAGAAACAAGTCCCATTAATCTCATCAGGACCTACTTTTGGGTAGAAGATTGAGCTGCAATAACTGCTGTGCGTGCAGTCCATTCTGTCCTGGTACTGAAAATGCCTTCAAAGCAGGCTGAGTTGTGTGTCAAGGAGAGGCTTTCAGTCTGTGCCAAGATTTCCTTCTCTTCTAGACAGAATTTTTAATAAACTTAACAGTAAGCAAAGCTAGGCAGGACTGAGCCTTTGGACACCGGTTGTTTCAGAGGCACGATGACCCAGCAAGTCAACTTCTCACTAGGCAAATGTGATTAATAGTTAGGCTGTGAGAGAAGTCACATCTGCTCGAGAGAAAAAAGATACCTCTGTTTAACAAGGATATTAAAAATAGATTATTAGAGCAGATGAAAAGCTAGAATAGATTTTTTCCCCTTTGCTGGATACGAAATGCCAGAATGGTTTCACTTCGCAGCGTTCATTTACAAAATATTATGGTGGCAAAGAGAAGTTTTAATAGGACAAGAAAGGAATTGCTAACCTTGCCATCTGCATCCAATCTCTGTTGGCAATACATGCCTTTGAGCTGTATATTCGACCACTCAGCTGGAAAATTGTCATCCTGACGTGGAAATTATATTTTAGTTTAGAGGAACATCTGTAGAACACTACTTTTTTCAAAGTTCTGCCATCTTTTGACGTGTAAGGCAGATGTGACTCTTTTTGCAATATGTAGAAAAACATTAGATCATAAAAAAAATATGATTGCTTTATGTGGTTGGAAGAAACAAGAAATTACCGGGTTGCCCTCGCCAAACTTCTCTTAGCTTCGGTTCCCCCATCCGTAAAATGAGAGTAATAGTGACCTTCCTCACAGGGGTGTTGTGACAGCTGGCAGAAATAAGTACAAGACAGTAAAACACATTAGAAGCAATTTTGTTTTTTCTGTCTGGACTGGGGTGGGGAATTTGTCTGCTGAACTCGATGTGTCTCTTCCCTCCCTTATATCATTAGTAGTCTCTGAACTTCTGGATTGCATGACTTTTGCTCCAGAATTCTAATGTTGCGTCAAGTTACCAACATGGTCACTTTTTATTTTTTAAACTAGCTTTTCTAGTACCGTTTTTTTCTTGTTAGCAAGTGGTTGGAAGTATTCCCACTCATCACTGAAAATGCCTTTGTTTACAGAATCAGGGGTGATGTTGCCTTTGTGAAGCCATGAACAATATTTACTTCAAATTCCGTTAGCTTACTTCACAAAAGACAAGGAGCGAATTGGCTTTTGTGCCCCTGAGCTCCCTTGTGCTTGCAAGTCACTGTAATTTCCTGGGTAATGCGGAGTTTTGGAACACCCTGCTGATGCAGAATGCAGTTTGCGTAGGTGTCGGCTTGGTTGCTGAGGTGATGTTCAGGTGAGCTGCTGCGGAATCCGAGTGGAACCTTGACTTGAGCTCTTGAATTCTTTTACTGCTACAAAGCTGGGGGAAGAAAAGGTTGGTTCTTATTTTCTTCTCTTTTTTTTCCATCTTGGAGTACTTAGGCTTGTTTAAATAGCTTTGACTATAATTTGCCATTGTGTTAATATGCTAATGTTACATTAAGGATTTCTCAGGAGTCAGCTGTAGTACTTCATTACATCTCACAGCAAAGTTGTTAAAGCACACTGCTACGTTTTGGGGAAATTGCAGAGACCTACCTCTACTTAAACCGATCGGCCCCTTCTAATGCAAATAGCCTCATTTATTTTATTTCTGAAATTTGTTCCCTGCTTCTGCTCCCAAAAAGCTTTCAAAGCAGCTTACTGGAGGTAGAAATGGGCACAAATGGAGTAAAATTACAAGTTGTGGATGGACAAGACTTGCATTGAGCAAAGGTGACCCCCCCTCGCCTGGAGGGGTTTTTTCTTTAAGTTCAAATTCCTATTTAGCTGGTGACCTGTACGTTAACTCAGGTCTGTTGTGTTGCTTTGAACCAGATGTTTCCAATCCAGTGCCCTCTAAATGTTTTGGACTTCAATTTCCATCAGCCCTAGGCAGTGTGGGTAGTGATCAGAGATGAAGAGTCCAGTGATAGATCAAGGAGTATCCTCAAAGTATGTATCTACTTTTTCAAGGGGAGTACAACCCCATCAAGACCAGGCAGATCATTAATTTCCACACTTAGGGAACCATACACCCATGGTGTCTCCGTCTTAATCAGGATTCAGCTTCAGCTTCTTGGGTCCAGCAATTTCTTCCAACAATGTGTATCTGCATCTTCATGTGTGAGCACCACATTAAGACCTTGAATGTATAGAACACATCCAATAATCACATCACAAGAAGGTTAGCAATAGAAATAGTTAATTTTATTGGCTTATTTTCAATGCCTCCAGTGATGAACCTGATCTAGGTTTGGTGTAGGCTCTGTGAAGCCCCTCTGAGAGACAGACAATGAGCTGAAAGCAGCTGAGACCATGCCCCAAGAGCAGCTTCCTATTCCTTTTGAAGTCTCAATGGAATGAAGTCTTGGAAAAACACCTGCTTGCTCCTTCTAACAGGACGGTCTGTGGGGAAACCCCTGGTCACATGTAAGCAAACCAATTGAACTCTTAATACAGGATGCTGGTTTTGAAAGCTCATGTCACTCGACTCTCAGAATAGTAAGTCTGAAAATGTAATAGAAGAAATATTAAACCAATCACCTGAGGTGGCAGTCATGATGGAATAACCTATGACTTTCATTTATTAAATCGTGGATAATTTTTTTCTTTTCTTTTTTAAAAAACTTCCTCTGTGCTTATTTTGTTTGTTTCTTTACTTGAAACCATGTCTATCTGCCAACCTTTCTGAAATGTCATGATGTAATTATTTTAACAGGCAGCGTGTGTTCCTTTATTTGGGAGATATTAACCTTTGTAAACAAAAGGAGCGTTTTGAGCATTTGGAGACACAACTAATGGGATTTCATTTTTCTTGTTAGGCGAGAGACATGAATTCTCTTAAAAATTATTGTAAAAGAATGCGGCAAGAGAAATAATTGCCTTAAGCTAATCCATGATAGCAATTTTAAATGTGAATATCCAGATCATTTATGTGTATGGATTGGAAAGAATAATGTGATTTTCTTGTTTGTGTTTGCTTTGGCTAAACAGTGCTGAAGGATGATATAAATTCATTGAGTTCAGAACAAAGGGGATGCTAATTAATGTTCTGAAGTTGGTCCTCCTCCCTTTTCCCTGTGCCATAAAAGCCTAGCTCTAAATTCGCAAAGACTGCTATGGCCTATATAAGTTCCAGCCACTGCATCTCAGGATATTTGGTGCAGGACTTTCTTATGCATTTATTTCCAATAGAATCCTCTTTTTTCCCTTTTCCATTCCTTTAAAAAAGATATTCTTCCATACCGTATTTCCTTGGTCTTTGTTTGCAGTGTCAATTTCTTGCTTCCCTTACCTTGAGTAATTCTGTACAACAGGTTAGAGGCTAGGCCCTTGCTACTAGGGTTTTCCTCAGAGCTTGTTTTATTGATCCTTTCAGGCTTCCAGAACATAGTTTTGCTTTTCCAATATTAGCTAGTGTGCATGGGAGCTGGCTTATTTTTGCAACCTGGAGGTGTGTGTGGGGGGGTGGTGGTGGAGGGAAGGATCAGCACACAGAAGCCACTGCCCAGTTCACCTTCTTGAATGCTACATATCAGGGCGGTCCAACCCCTCAGACCAAGTGGTCTGTCTGCAAGAGTACTTCAATACAGAGCACAGAGGCTGCACCCACTCACTGCCGTTGGGGGTGTCTCAGCCACGAGCTGGGCTAAGAGCTGTCCGCTCTTGCTGGGGGATGAGCTAGTGCAAGTAGCTCCGGGATACGGGACGGGGAGCATGGCCACCTTGGCCTCCTCAAGGCGACTAGCCTATGGGCAGCCCCCTCTGGGCCCCTCAGCTCAGCCCAGCTGCTCCCGCTTTGTTCTGTATCCCTTGACTGAGTCAGGCTGAGCCAGCCAAGCGCAGCATGCAAGCTACTTACGCTGCAAGCGGAAAAGTGGAAGCAGCCAAGCATCGAGGCAGGGATGGGAACAAGACAGACTTCCTTGCATGTGAATTTAAACTCATAGGATTATGTCCAGTGAAATTAGGGTGCAAGGAGAATGATTTCCCTTTGTTTTTAATGTTTAGTGTTTTATTATGCTTTTATATGCTGGAAACCACTCAGGGTGGTTGGAGCAACCCAGTCAGATGAGCGTGTACAAATAATAATAATAATAATAATAATAATAATAATAATAATAATAACAATAACAATAATAATAATGATGATGATGAAAATCTCTTCCCTCTCATTTCCCACTGGAGGAAGGAAAGGGGGGGGAGTTATACTGTGCAAGTGGAAGTGGTTTAGTTCACACAATGGCATTGTTAGATTAAACTAGAGCTGGCCCAGCCATTAGGCAGGGGGAGGTTGCTGCTTCAGGCGGTAGAAGACCCCCAGGTGGCACGCTTGTGGGTGCTTCACCACCTCCACCAGTGATGGAGAAGTGCTGCTGCCATCATTGCCAATTTTGGGCTAGATCGTGTCCATTCGGGACAAGATTGTGTCCATTTGGGGCGAGATCTCACCCCCAAATCAGCCCTGATGATGGCACTGCTTCTCCACCATTGGCGGATGTGGCAGGGCACATACTGGCAGCAGAACAGACGGTGGCAGCAGGAGTAGGTAGGTGGTGGCAGGGCAACACAGCACTCCCCGTTGCACCTCAAGCGGTGAGATAGGACATGCTGCTGCTGGATTCAACCCCTTCTCCCAGGACAGAAGACATGATTGGTGCTCTCAGGTGCCACAAGTGATGTGTAGGTGGTTAGGCATGGACTAATGGGGGGGGGGGGGGAAGAGCCATTCCTCCACTGTAGACCACTGTTCTTCCTGTCTGTTGTATTTCTAAACACTGCTGCTTTTATGGGTTGATGAAATTGATTATGTGTGTGAGTTTAGCCCAATGCCTTGAATTTGAAATATAATCTGACTATCCCACACTCCACAGGATCTACATTTCAATTTCTCTGTTTTCTAACTTTCTAATCACTTTGTTTTTCATGCAAACCTAATGCATCTTTCTGGACTGCTGCTGTTCCTACACCCCTGGTGAACTTAAAAAGAGAGAGTGATGTGTGCTGTTAACACATGCTTAATGGAATTTAATCCAACTCTTGATGTAGAAAAGAGGATGAGTTGAAATCTGGGTTGACTATGTGTCTGAGAGAATATTTGTGCTTGATTTATGCCCTAATTTTAGCACAGAGTTTCCCTTTGTACTGGTAAAATGTCACATTAGCATCTCCCTTTTTAATATAATAGAGTTCCAAAGAAAACAAATACTTGTGTTTAGTCTGCAGCTCAAGCCTGCTCAATCTATCGTTCTTTGACTTATTTCTGTTACAGGAAGGGATCCAAAAGCAAATCCTTTAACATTTGCCCCAGACACATGCAACTCTGCTGTCACCAGGAGGCAACAGTTTTGTTCAGACAGGCTTTCCATTCTTTTGGGTATTTTAACAAGAGTGCAGGACTAGATAAGTCTTTGGCCTGATACAGCAGACTCTTCTTATATTCTTGTGTAATATAAAACCAGATGCTGCAGGCAGTGCTATTTTTCTAGAAAAAGAGGTGCTGGAATTCACAATGAATACCTCCCTCATGCTCTTAGAATGGCAATGGCACCTACCTGAGACTTGCCAGAACTGGGTTCTTGTGAGTTCCCCTTGAAAAAAAGCCCTGGCTGCAGGCATGACCAATTGGTCAGAAGGGGTATGCTTGAGTCATACAGATCACTGCCTCTGGATCAACAGGATCGGGCACAATTGAAGTCATGGGGGTTAGTTAACATGAATATGGGCTCAATAAAACTTTATCTGTGATGGTGTTTGATATGTTTTGCCCATGCTTGGAACTCTGACTGATTTCCCACCCCTCTTACATCAGACATGACAGTACGTACCTTAATGGCTTATATCTTCCCCTGTTGCTCAGTCTGTTGTCTGGACCTGTTTGAGTATGTGTCTGCAGTTTCCTTGGTCTTCGCAAAAGATTTCATTATAGTCTTGTGTAGATTGACTGAGTGTTCCTGCTTCATGGCACAAGGTTAGACTAGATGGCTTTACATTGCTTTTTGTGACGCCCCTGTTCTCATTCTATAAAACCAAATGTATACAGACACATTCAGGAGCCTGGATTTAGATATTTTAGACATGCTGTTTGTAGGTAAAGTGTTAATTTTGAGCTGAGGCTCTTCGTTTTAGTTTGCAGTGTAATTCAGACACATTTAAGATGTGTGTTTTCTAATCACAATTAAAAATTAATACAAGAGGTTCTCCAGGGCCATAACCCTTGATTTGCAATCCCAGCCATGGCGGAAAGTTCGTCTGATTCTTCTGCAGTACTAAAGTGTTCCTAATTTAAAACTCCACAGATCTAATCTTTAGCAGAATTGGAAGCTCAGAACTAATTATGATTTACAGAAATTGATAATTTGTCTTATGCAGCTGGAAAATAAGTATTACATTTGGAAAATAAGTATTACATTTGATTAGCAAATGACAGGTTTCAGCCCAGTCATTTACAACCTCTATTAACTTAGTTGTAAAATTTATCAATAATGGTGGAGGCCTTTTCATTTATTCAACTTTATTGACCAGTTATCTTTTGTATGAAATGGAGTGAGCAGCATTTTCTTTCCTTATGTTTTCCCCCTTTAAAAATATTGCATGCTTCTCTTTGGGAAAGGGGGGTCTTGATAAAAAGTGCATTTTAGTTGCATTTATTTATTTATTTTAATATTTATAAGCCACACTTACATGGAAAGCACAATAAGGTGCTGTACAACAGGAAAACATAACACTACAATAATAAAATCAGTAAAGGCATCAGTAACATACAGAGTGAGTCTTTTAAAAGAGGCCCTGTGGAACATGTTTACTGTGTATCAATGGGGCCTTTTTTAAAGGACTCACCCTCTATAAATTAAGCTGGTTGGTTAAAAAAAATAAATCGAGTTCCAAAGCCCTGTCTGAAAAAGACAATTTTTAAAAAAAAAATTACATGGCAGTAAAAAGTGGGTGTAGATGAGTCCTAGTAAAGGAATATGAGTGAGAGATGTTTTTAAGTGGGGTTTTTCAAATGTCAAACTTGCAGAAAGCTTCTTAGCAGGTGAATTTTGATTAATGCAGCTCTGTGGAATATTCTGGACATGATACAATGCTGCTGTCATTACAAAGGAAGAATCCTCTCTCCATTCTCCCCTCCTCTTATTATGAAACAAGTAAGAAGATTCAGTGTGTCACAAATCAGATGTTACACCGGTGTATCTTCTGAAGGCACATGAGAGCACAACCTTTGAAGATGAGCAGGTATCAGTCTGATTTGTGCCGGAATGGGATAAACAATAAAATTCCATTCATAAAACAAGTATAAAATACATCACAATTCAGAAGACGAACATGGTTGAATTGCCCCTCAGGGAAAGCCTGGGTCATCAGATGAATTATAAGCAGCCACCCAAATGCCAAAATTTTAGGTATCAGCCTGATTTTCATTTGAAGCACATTCCAAAGGGCAGGTGTCACCACAGTAAAATGTCTTGTAAGAAGAGTTTCACTGCGTAGCTTTCCTTGGAAAGTTTTCATATAAGACTGGGTGACCATTTGCATGAAGTGCTAGGTTTAGGCCTGTGATAAGGAACATAGTTTGTCCTGGAAGTTGCATTTCCACTTACAATGTGGCCATTGTGTTACTGAACCACATAATGCCTATAAACGTTTGTATTATAATTAAAATCATGTTTTTCTTTTAAATGTGAGACTACCCTGTAAATGTACTCTGCATTCCAGTGTGTGTACTCCATAACCTCTCAGTTGATCTGCATGTACAAAACTTTTTTTCCTGAAGAAGAAAAATTTTGAAGTACGCAATCATACTACAGTACAGTGGTACCTCGGGTTACATCCGCTTCAGGTTACATCCACTTCAGGTTACAGACTCCGCTAACCCAGAAATAGTACCTCGGGTTAAGAACTTTGCTTCAGGATGAGAACAGAAATCATGCTCTGGCGGCATGGCAGCAGCAGGAGGCCCCATTAGCTAAAGTGGTTCTTCAGGTTAAGAACAGTTTCAGGTTAAGAACAGACCTCCAGAACGAATTAAGTATTTAACCCAATGTACCACTGTATTACAATTTTGTTTTTCAGCATCAAATACCACTGTATTACAATTTTGTTTTTCAGCATCAAAAATGTGAATTACGGCTGGAAATTAGAGAGGCTTGAAATAGGACTTCTAAATGTCAGCTAAGAACAGACCCCTCTGAATCATGCCAAAGACTAATCATCCTTTCCTCACAGTGGCCATGCCTTTTAGGAGGCCCACAAGCATGTCATGAACACAATAGCAGTTTACTCAATACTTTATTCTCTCTCTCTCTCTCTCACATGAACCTGTGTTCATCTTTTTTTTTTTTTGAGAGTGTGTTATGAATAATCCCACTTGCAGTTATTTCTGCTTTGCAACAGAGTCTTGATTGTCTTCTACAATAGTCTACTATATGTTCTGGTCCACTCTGTAATTGTAGTAAATAACTTGGCCAACATGCCCAGATTGTTCATTGTTTAGCACTTCCTTACATTGCCTCCTCCGGCTAAAAAGCCAGACTTCTTGAGTCTCTCTTGCTTCTTTGAAGATTCCTAGTTCGGAGTGGGATTGTGATGTCTGGGTTTTATAGTGATACTCAGTGGGAGTTATTAAACTTCAAATAATGGTTATGTTGGAAATTTATTTGGGAGGCCTGTTTAGCCACGAAGCATACTGTGTAACGGGACACGGGTGGCGCTGTGGGTTAAACCACAGAGCCTAGGACTTGCCGATCAGAAGGTCGGCAGTTCGAATCCCCGGGACGGGGTGAGCTCCCATTGCTCGGTCCCTGCTCCTGCCCACCTAGCAGTTCGAAAGCACGTCAAAGTGCAAGTAGATAAATAGGTACCACTCCAGCGGGAAGGTAAACAGTGTTTCCGTGCACTGCTCTGGTTCGCCAGAAGTGGCTTAGTCATGCTGGCCACATTACCCAGAAGATGTACGCCAGCTCCCTCGGCCAATAAAGCAAGATGAGCGCCGCAACCCCAGAGTTGGTCACGACTGGACCTAATGGTCAGGGGTCCCTTTACCTTTATACTGTGTAATCCTGCACCAGTCATTCTCTTATATCCTACCTCGTCTTAATGGGGGTAAAGGGGAACCATCCTGATCTCCTTGCAGAAAAGGAGGAATTAAAATAAAATGCAGCAAGCAGGTTGAAGTGGAGGGGAGGGGAGCTCAGTCAGTGTAGAAACAAATGCAATATTTTAATGCCCTGGAACCACAGTAGGTCTTACAACTTTGCATTTGCTAATCTCCATCAAAAGGCCTTGGTCTTTCTAGTCCCTGTTGTGGAGTTGCCTTCATAGATGGGAGTATATTGGTTTTGGTTTTATCATTTCAGAGCTTAAGTCTGTAGGCAGTTCTTCCTTATGGTTGAAGCAACTCCTGGATTTTCCTACTTCAGATTCCGCTGCTTCTAACAGTCCTTTATTTGGCTCTTTTAGCTACAAGATAAAGTAGCCTTTGATCACCTTGTCACACTTAGACCCGTTCAGGATGGAATACAGATATAGCTCTTCATCTAGAGAAATTGGGACTGTTTTCAGGTTCTCTAATAACTTTCCCTCTAAGGGATCGGATTAAAGTAATCTCTTACTGTAGTGTGATAGAAGCTGCACACATAGAGATATTTTACTGTCACCATAGTTCTTAAGGTAAGTTAAAGTTATTTTGATTGTTACTTATCTTGGGAATGACAATCATGACAAATGGCTGGCATAATTCCTTTGCCTTGGCAGATCGGTATAAAAATGAAGCTCTTTCTGGAATTCATCAAATTTTAGTTTGAGGAGCATTGCATTAGATACAGGAGCATTTAACTTGACAAGCCAGAAGTAAATTGCATTCAGATCTAGTTTGTTATAGTAATACAAAATTCAATTTTGGAAATGGTGTGTTGGTAACTTTTCATTGCCATATTAGTTAAGTTGCATGGAAGTCATGACAGTTATTTGATGTCTAGTTGTGACATAAACTCCCAAGGAATGAATATTGCAGGATGTTATCTTTAACATAGCTGTATTTCCCCCCTCAAAGGCAAATCAATCCAGGCAGCTACCAGGGGACCAGATGACTGGCTTAGAGTTCCATAAATCAGCACAAATACCGGACCTCACCATAAATTGTATGTGCTGTTACCAAGCAGAAGAGGGTTCAGTTTAGCAGATTGCCCCAGTACATGAAATGCATGTCCCTGCAGATTGCAGTTTAACTTCAGGCCTCATTCAGACAGCAGTTTTGGCATTGACTGTATGACTTGGTGCTTAGCCAAATGTTGATGAAACAGCACCTGCAAAGAAATTCTAGGTGGTATGGTGGTCCGTTGCATAGTGTCTTGTCAGTGTGCTATCCATCCTTATCCATCCATCGTCCCCAGATTGCTATTTGGTCTAGTAGGAATCAAGTGTTGGCTGGTGTGGTTGGGAGTATTGAATCAGTATTACATCACTCTTGAACCTTTTCTCTTGTAATAGAATGGAATGATAACTGTGAAGCAGCATAGGTTATATGGATTTCAAGAGCTGGGAAATAACAGGTCTACGTGTTCCAGTTTGCTTTGCTTTGTCCTCCCCTTTGATTTGTCTGCTGTATCTAGTGTGATTAAAGTTGTAGCTGTTGTAACCCCATATTCTTACAACATGTGTAATGTTCAAAAATGAACTTGTGTAACTGGCTATGCCTCTTTGGAAATATGTCGTCATTCCATTTTTCCCATGCAGGTGTAAGAGCCTTTCCATGCAAAAACAGGATGCTTTTGCATCATGAGATATAGTATGAATATGGAAACCAGGGACTGAAATCTATTAGAGGGCACAGAAACAATTGCTAGGAAAAGCTCCGGCAACATTCTTTCAAATGCCTTGCATGAAACTTCTGTTTGGCATGTCTCACACCCCATGGAGGCAAAAGCCAGCTGGGAAGAAAAGATTAGAGGTGATAGTAATTGCCAGTTCACTGAGAAGGTGCCCACCAAACTGCTGCATGGGATATTGTTGACACCAGCTTGCTAATGAAAGCTTCAACATACAGTGAATGAAGGAAGCAAACTGTGTGTTAATTAATCTCAAGCGAGGCTAAAAAGCTTTGAGTTGCAGACGCTGGGGAGGTGAGAGAGATGGCATAGGTAGTCCTACTAGGAAGATTATTAAAACTGTGTGGCAAGGCAAACTTGGGAAATCTTAGTGGTTTCATTTTGAGAATATTAATCAAATATGTATTTCATTGGTAAAGGCCCTGATTAGCCAAGAAGCAAATCTGGCCAATGAGATAGATGGACATCATTGCAGAGGAGCACATGGGTGTCCTGAAATATGTGCAATGTGCAGGATGCTTTTTTTGTTTTTGTTTGCCAAAGACAGACAGATTAGGTGTCTCTACTTTCACCTTGGGAAAGGAAAGGCACCTAGTCAAGTGGGAATTGAAAGGGATGGGGGCAGTTCCAGGACTTTTTTCAGGGCAGGGGTAATGATGAACCCACCTTGCACTACCAATGAATGAGGTGCTAATGAGGCTTTCAGGTTTTACTGTTGTTTGACAGATTAGCATAGAAGTGTGTGAGAAAAGAAAATAACCAAGGCTCTCTACTTGCTTCCTTGAGATGGGGCTCCTACAGCATACTAGCTGTTTAAATGGAGGGGGGTGACTTCATTGCAAGATCTTTTACCTTTCAAACTGAAAGCTAAAGGTTGAATTTCAGCTGGCTGAATATCTTTTGTTAAAGCGCAGTGTGTTTTACAGCTTGAATCTATGTACTCAGATGAATGCACCACTAAGTTTCATGGAGCTTACTCCCAGGAAACAATGCGTAGGACTTAAGTCATGCCAGATGGCTAATCAGGGATGAGAACCCAGGTCTCTCCACCCAATTCCAACATGCTAACTATTATACCACCCTTTGTCAACTTGCTATGGTCCTAACTGAATTGTAATGTTGTATACCGCTGCTGTTGAGTGTGAGAGTAAATATGTAATGGATCAATGCAACTACATTTTGGGCTCTCACTGGGGGCATGGTTCTGGTCTCTTCTTTCGGGTTGTGACTAGGGGGCTTTCACTATGAGCTCCTGCACTTTTGCAACATTAACCACTGTCCCACTGCTTTTCATCAGCAAATGAAAATGAAAATGTCTATCTGAAGCAACGGTTATGTCTCCATGACTGGAGAGTTATTGAGCTGCCCAGTGAGCTCCCAGCGCCTGCTCATTAGGTTTCAAGAAACCTTTTCTTAAAAGTGGTGAGGCATTTTCTCAGGCCTTGTGTTGACAGCGGCTTAGATAAAGGGAATCTGTTTGCTGCTGCTGCTGCTATTATTATTATTAATTTTATTTCTATACCGCCCTATACCTGAAGGTCTCAGGGCGGTTCACATAAAGGAGGTTGTTCTGGAGATTGTGGCAGAGGGATGTGTGTGAAATGCAGAGCTGTTAGAGGCAAAATTCCCCACCCCCTTAGATGGAAATGATGGGATTCCAGTCAGTAGTCATTTTTAAAGTTTCATCTAAATGAAGTACCGGTACATACATCTTGAAAGAACCAATCCTGTGCTGGGCTGTGAGCAGGTTAGATAATCAACCTTCCCACCTGTATTTCTGATATTGTAATCCTCAGTTCCCACTCCTCCAAGTTCAATATTTTGCTTACCTTTTATGTTTTGGTTGACTATTGAGGTTCTGGATGAAAAGTTACCAAAACTGGTTTTGTCTCTAGAGGGTTAAGCTGTAACAACATCACGGGGATGGCAAGGTTGTGCTTCAGTCACAATCAGCATGGCCAATAGTCAGGGAATTGTGTTCCAGCAACACCTGGAGGTCCTCCATCCCTACAATAATGCATCCCCAGACAATACTTCCTGCAAAATGTGCAGAGTCGTGGCAACTAGATGAAATAGATCTCTGTCTGTCTGTCTGTTAGTTTGGGCTTGCAGAATTGTATTTAAAATGAGACTGAAGCAGTCAGACCAGCTAATCCAGGTGCTAATCAAGCTCTTTCTTACTTACTGCATTTTAAATACTAATTTCCAACCTTAACTGGTGTGTTAGTGCATCTTCTACTGCTGCTGTACAGCAGCGTAAGGCAGAGGTTTTCAATCTTTTTGACTCCACGGCTCCCTTAACCAACTGCATTCTTTCTGCGGCTCCCATGTAGGCTCAGGAGCCCAGTTATGTCATCCCTTGTCTGCAGAGCGGGCAGCCCCTCACTCCTTTTTGAACACCCTCCCTTGTGGAGGGTTCCCTCAGCCTCCTCTCCTTGCGAGTCCTCCGGGCAGCTGCTGCTGCTGTCCCTGGTCTCCGAGCTGCCCCCACCCACCCCAAAGAGAGGTGCCTCCCAGAGGCACCATTTGCCTGCAGAGCTTATAGCCAGGGCTGCTGCAATAAACAGCTGTGCAAGCCTTTGGGAGGCAGAGACGCGAGAAAGCATCAGAGAAGGGAGGGAAGGAAAGAGGGACAGAGGCCAGTGTTGCTCACGGCACCCCTGATCATCATTCAAGGCATCCCAGTGTGCCATGGCACACTGGTTGATAAGCATGGGTGTAAGGAGTTGGAGGCCACTGTAGTGTTCTTTAGAGGCTGTTCTTGCTCAGTGCATTTTCAGCCTCTGACAGCTTCAATGGTCAGAAAGATATAATATGTTAGGAGTCCAATGCTTGCTTTAAAAATTCATCATTCTAAAGTGCCTTTGAGTGACGTGTAGGACGAAATCTGGAGCTTTACAGGTGCCCAGCAAAACAGAGCGAGAAGGCATGCATTGCTCATTCATATGCTAGAAACACACATTAAATTAGTTGAATATTTTTTCTTTTCTTTTTAAAAATTGGTTTTTAAATGCCAAGCGCATAGGAGATAGATTTGAAATTAATATTAATGAGGCTTAAAAAGATATTTAGTGAAATATCTGTGTAATTCAATTTTGTTCATAATCAAGTCTGGAACTTCTACAGAGATTGACTGCAGAGCCTAGAAGTCTGAGAAGGACTCATCTCAATGTGACTTACTTACTCTTGCATGTTTGTTGCCTTACCTGCATGGATGAATCAGTTGATTCCTATTCTTTGCTGAATTCGGTGTTCTGAGACCTATGGCTGCTGTGTTTTGAATGAATGCCAGCGATTTTTTTGTAGTGGTGTTTAAAATGAATCAAGGCATTCCTTCTAATTTCACCTGGCACTAAGCAGGTCACCCATCCCTATCCTCAGTTGTCAAGTATCCTGCTAGATTACATTGAGGACTGTTCAGCTTGGGGGCGGAGGGGAAGCAGGCTATACATTCAGATGAACTCTGGATGAAGCGTACAATTTTCTCCTGTGCCCCTTCCCCCCCAAATCTGAACATAGTGTTAAGTTGTGCTTTTTTACGGTGAGTGCTTAGAATGGAGTGCTGCATCTGAATATGACATTGCATGATTCCACAGTGGCTGCCAGCGGAACTGCTTTGTGATTGTTAGTTTAAAACACACATCATTCTCAACACAACTCCAGTGATCCCCAACCACCAACACCAGCTTTCAGCACTTTTGCTCTGGAAAGGATGTGCCCCCCGCCCCAAAGTTATTGGAAGCCATGGTTGTAACAGATCCAAGAAGTGGATGGAGTTAGGTTACCATCTTGTCATGCTTCTATGGATATTTTTCACACTGTTCAAACTGCTTGGATGTGTGAGGGCAATCATTGGACAGTAACAGCTATCCGAATAGGTTTGAGGCTCTGGATATTGGGGGTGTCAGTGCCTTGTTGAGGGAGGATGTGACCTTCACTGATTTAAAAGAGGCAGTGAGAAGACCACTATTTACGAAACCAAAGCTACTTATGGAACCAGAGCTGTGACAACTATTATCCAGTTACCTCTATGGAAAAGTGATGGAGAAGGTGGAAACTCTTCAACCCCAGGTGGGTGTGGATAATGCTAATTATTTGGATCTATTCTGGTTCAGTTTTCAGCCTGATTTTTGGGCAGAAACAGCCTTAGTCACCCAGGTGAATGACTTAAGATTGGAAACTAGACAATGGATTGCAAATCCTGTTGATTCTTCTGGAACTCTCAGCAGTGTTCAGAACCATAGCATTTTTCTGGGCCACCTCACTGGGTTGAGTCTGAAAGCCACAAAACTGCACTGGTTCCACCCTTTTTCAGAAGATGAGGAGGAGCTTTCATTCCAGATGATGACCTTCCATTCTGCGCCCCGTCCCCCATTAAACATTAGCATGAAACCACTGAAAAAGTCATGTGGACTATGGTATCTCCAGTATGTGGATGATATGCTACTTCTTTTTCACCTCTAAAGCTCAGCAAGAATGTGAAACTCCTGAATAGGTGTTTGTTAGTGATTTGGGTAAGTCTGAAGATGAATAAGCTGTGCCCCGTAGTAGTTGCAGGGTGGGAGGGATGGTTGTGTGTGTAGGTGTGTATTGTAGGACCATTGTGTACCTTTAGGTGAGTACATGGAGCTTTCTTGCAAATGCTATAGCTAGTTGTGTAGTAACAAATGTAGGTTGTGATAACTCACTTCTGGATATCAAATGAGCTTTTTATAGGAAGACGAGCTAAATTCCTCTTAAAATGCTAGCATGGTAACTTCATAATGGTTTTGTTGGGTGAGAATATATTTTAAAACCCCATGAAATGCACTCCTAAAACTTAATCTCCTGCTTATGTGGCTGGTAAAATGATGACATCCTTGTGGCTCTTGATTATTCATTGTCTTGGTGGGCACTTGGTTGGGTGAGAAATGCTCCAGTACGGCTTTGTCAGCACAACAAGTGATCCATAGCAGAATCCATTTAGTGCGCGCTGCCAGACTGTCGGCTTACTTGCTTCAAATGTGTCTTTGGCTTCAGCAAGGAGTTTGCTTCCACCTACAGGAAGCAGGAGGCAAAACCGAACCATTTGCTGTTAGTCACTGCTCTGCCTTGATAAAAGGCCGGCAAAAGTTCCCTACCAAACCCTCGGTTGGGCAGCTTAGCGGGCTTCATCGGAATACACCATTTTAATTTGTGCTCCAAAGGCCTGTATCTCTTCAGCCTCACTCCTTTCTTTCCATCCACTTCTGCCCCACATGATGAGAAACATGCAGCATTCCAGTGAAATGGCTGCATTTACACAAATAAGCAGGACTTGTGCTTTTGTTTCTCTTGCTTTGACTAAAGCACGTTCCACTGGGAAAAAATACATAGTTCAGAAGAAGCACGGTGAACATTTCCGCAAGTAATGTGGGGAAAATGCCAAGTGGTGCATATAGTCAGGAATACTATAACCACAATAATTCATTGTGTGACTTAAATAGCAAATAAACCCTCAAACAACCCCATAACATGCTACATAAGAGAGCAGTAGTTAATTACAAACACATATTCCTTGAACTGCGCAAATGTTCTCAGCCCCAGTTTAATTAAGCAATGAGGCACAACAGATGGTACATTTCTGGGCCATCATTGTATGCCTTAGTTCACCTGAAGAATGTGGCAAAACGATGGGTAGACATTAGCTGGTGTGTCAGAGTTTAGTATTTGCGTAAGTGTAGTGTTCATACAAACTTCTAGTTCTTATCAATATGGCAACTCATGTTTGAGAGACCTTGAGTTGACACAGTTTTGTGTCAATCCCAGTTTGACAAATGTCAGCATTTGCAAACCTTTTGTCTGAAACATAAGATGGCAGAGAGTCACACACAGATTGGTTGTCAATATCATTTTTTTAAAAAATGACCAGAAACTTGAAAGGTGTTTGAAAATTTCAGTTGCCAGCTGTCAGACTATTAACTGGTGCTTGCCATAGGGATCACATTTTTCCAATATAGTCATTGCTTCCAGATTCCAAGCACAGTTCAAAGTACTTGTTTTGATCATACCATGCTGTTGAAGTCTGGTGGGAGTTGTAGTTCAAAACAGCTGGAGGCCACCAGGTTGCCAAATTGCTCTTCCTGGCAAACATAATTTCCTTGAAGTTCTTTTCTGGATACCTCATTCTTTGGATGTTAGATGCTATGGAAAGGACAATGACAGGGGCAGGTGCCAGGAGCAGGTCCGCAATAACTCACATGGCTTCAGTGAACTCTTTATTCAAATAAACAAGACAGCCCAGGCCAGGTCTAGTGTGCACAGCAACTATTCCCAGCAGAACTTGTGCCTATGAGGCAGTTGCAAGGACTGAAGGTCTCACCTTCCCACAGCTACCTAAGGCTCCTCCTTCCCTGGTTCCTTCCCAAGCAATCAGAGGCTCTGTTGTCTTGTCTGTCTTTGCTCCACCCTCTTCAGGTTCTGGAAGACCAGTCAGGAGGGGAACTGGTTACTGCAGGAGGGGGGGGGGGGACTCCCTGGCTTCTTCAGCAGCCTGCCTGCCTCCACTCTGCCTCTTGGACCCCCTCCTCTCCAGCCTCCTCTTCTGCCTATGGTTCTGGACTGCTCTTTGCCACAGACTCTTCCTGCTCACCAAACCCTGTTGCCTCTTCAGCTTCTGACACCTCCTCCTCCCCATCTTCTCCCTCTGATCACTCATCATCTTCCCATCACCAACCCCCAGGCTCTGAGCCTTCTTCCCTTGCAGGTTCCCCAGCTGGTGCCTTCCACCACTCCTCTGTATCCAGCCAGTCTATGACAGACAGACATTTATGTGATGGCATTTGACTCTGGAATTTTCATGGTCATAGTCATAATTTAGGCACCAGATGAACTCCACCCTATTTACTCAAGCTTTTATTTATTACAGTGGCACCTTGGGTTACATACGCTTCAGGTTACATACGCTTCAGGTTACAGACTCCACTAACCCAGAAATAGTACCTTGGGTTAAGAACTTTGCTTCAGGATGAGAACAGAAATCGTGCTCTGGCGGCACAGCAGCAGCGGGAGGCCCCATTAGCTAAAGTGGTGCTTCAGGTTAAGAACAGTTTCAGGATAAGAACAGACCTCTGGAACAAATTAAGTACTTAACCCGAGGTACCACTGTAATAGCTTTTGTAAGGTGGAAAGGGGGAAATTATTTAAAATTGGCATTCATTCACACTGTTTGTTCAATATCTGACTTCTTTTAATAGGTTTTCAACATATATAAGCAAATGCATCTGCATTGGGGGGGGCATTTTAAACCTCCATGTGAAAGAATGCTACAAAAATTCTGGGAGACAGCAGTGCAGGAGGGGGTAGCAAAGCACCAGGCCCTTCAACCTGCCTCTTCCTCCAGTGCTCGACCCTCCAGGTCTCCTCCCCTGGCTCTGACCTCCTGGCAGGTACAAGTTCCCACCAATCCCCACCCTTCTCTCCCAAGTCAGACTCCAGCCCCCATTTCCCTGGTGCACACTCATCAACGTCCTGCTAGCCTCTGCCCAATGATGCTGGTATCTGTCTTCAAACCAGCAGTAGTCCCATTACTGCTACCTGCCTCCTTTGAACCCACAAAGCCTCCAGTGTCCCCTGGAAATAATTAAAGCTGTGGCAAGGCAGTCATATCCACCGCCTTAGATGATTGCATGCAAATTGTATGTAAGGCTATCAATGGCTATTAGTCACAATGGCTATGCTAGCTTTAGGATTAGAGGCACCATACTTATGAATACTAGTTACTGGGAAACATTGGTGGGAGTGGGCTACTGCTGGTGGTCTTCAAGGGGGCATCTGGTGGACCACTGTGGGAAGAAGGATGCTGGCCTAGATCTATGCATCATCTGATTCTGCTGCATGAGGGAAATGGGAGTTGGCAGTGTAGGGGGGAGCGGAGCAGAACTAACTGACAAGCAAAATCTCTCAGACAAAGCAATAATAACTCCTTACCCTGCATCTGCAAACATTTTCTTTTTTGATTGGTTTTAAAAGCCTTTATTCTGGTATTTTATTTTATTTTTGCAATCATAGCTGACTATTAGGGGTGTTTTTCTAAGTGTGTCACTAAAGAAGAAATGCTGACTTTATGGCAGGCTTGTCTTATGATGTTTGCTTCCTCAGACTGTGAAGAGCCCCGTGAGTTTTCACAATAGGCATTTTTCGAAGTACTGTATGCTTACAGCTAACATGTTTGCTCTAGAGAATGTTAAAAACAGACCGGCACAGAAATGACATAGAATTAATCACATCAGCCTTACCAATTGTCCTCACCTCTGGGAGAGGGCTGGATGATTAGCTCAAATCATTGTAGTGGCTCCTGTTGATAGTGCCAGAGGGTATTGCTTTTGTTACTTTTGAGCTTTTGGGGGGTGGGGAAATGTTCTCAAAAGCTAGCACTGAAGATGCATTTGTCCAATGTGTTGGTTCATTGATGGACCTGCCTCAATTTTTCTCATTAATGCAGCATTTGAAATCATCAAAATGAAATACTTTCACTTACTGGCTCTAATGTTGATCTATGAGGAGTTTTTAATCTAGCTGTAGTTCCTTTGCATAAAAGTACCTCATTTGTCTTGGCCTGATAGTTGGTGACTGAGTTCTGGGGGGCGTTCAGTATTAGATCTGAACGCTGGAAGAAAATAATACTGAAACAAAAGTGCTTTAAACTTCATTTTTGGCCTTGGCCTGCAGCTCTTAAACTTTGTTTTACTGTACTAAGGAGAAAAATTGCTCACTGCCTTACGGAAATTGTCACCGTAACATTATATTTAGCTGTGGGCATCTTGCAAGGCTTAGATTGCTTGGAAAATGAATTAGTTTCTTATATTAAAATTGCTTTCTTCTTCCCTACATCACACACACACACACACACACACACACACACACACACACACGACCATAGCACATGCAGACCACAACAGTCCCTGACATCCTTGGTTACAATACCTGTTGGCAGGGTTTGGAAGGCCACTTCTTGAGACTTTTTGCTGCCTGAGTGCTGGAAGAAAGACCTGCTCCCTGCTGCAAGGCCCATTTCCACCTGGCCTAGAGGGTGGGGCCCACACTCACCTCGAACAGCTAAAAGAAGCTCCTGGGAGGCCACTGCAACATGGCTGGAACAACTCTTGGGTTGGGGCAACTGGCTAAAAGGTTTTTAAATGGTTCTAATTTCGGTTCATCTGTTTCATTTTTTGTCGAGTTGGTGGTGGTTAAATGGTTAGTTGGGGTTGGCAGTTGCTTTAATTTGGGTATAACTGTAAACTGTTTATTACTATTGTTATTATTTTTATTGTTGTTGTTATTGGTTTATTGGTTTGTTTGTTGCTTGTATAGGATATCTTGGTTTTTTAAATGTTTGATGTTTTGTTGTGTTTTAGATGTTGTAAGTCGCCCAGCCAGATGGGCCGGATATAAATTTATCATCATCATCATCATCATCTTCAGAGGTTCTACCAGTGAGGATGGATAAAAAAGTAAAGAGCAGATTAGTAAAGAGCAGATTTTAAAATTTAGCTAGAATCTCTTGCAGTGAATTAGTGTCCCTTTGACAGAGTACTGCTTTGTATAAATAAAATAACATGGAAATTACCGGTATATATTTGAGGTTAAGCATTTTAGAATATGATCCAGTAGGTCTTACAGTATTGTCCATAAAAAAATAATACACCAACAACTCGTTATGTGTCTTTACAAGCTTCGGGTCAATTTCATTTGCTACCAGCTCAGATTCTGATCCCAAGGAAGTACCAACGTCTTCAACAGCAATAGTTACATCCACTTTTAACAAAATTATGTGTTGCTGTACTATTTATGCAATACCACATGGGGCAAATTGAACGAGTGCATCCCCCCCATGCTTGCCAATCAAAAACTTTATGGGAGACCAAGACACAACAGCAGAGATCCCACAGATGCTGCTGCAATTTGTGACAAGTGTGTCAAGTGTAGAGCAGTGACTTCCTCCACCAGGGATGTTTTGCTGTGCTGCCCAGACAATAAGACCCTACTCTTGGCCTCACCGATGTGGTCCAAAGGAAAGCAGAGCAATACGCTTGGCACCAGCTTGGCTGCAGGAGTTGACGGAAGGAGGAGTACAAGATGCCATCCAACTATATTGGGGACTCTATCCTGGATTTGTGTACAGTTTGCCCCTTAGCCTTTTCTTCTCCCAGAGATATCCCATGGGGCAGCAGAGGTTTAGGATCAGAGCTTTCCGTTTCCTAGATGGGCTACCTTCCCAGTTTGATGAGCCGCACCTGCCCCTCGCTTCCCTCTACAGCATGTGCAGTAACTGCCTTATTAACAGTTGGACCCATTATTAGTTTCAGCCTCTCAATGCTCCAGAGCCTGTCTTCATGTGCAAGGGAAGTCCCTAACTCACCGAGGGTTTGAGACCCATCCACTACCCTCACCTGGTTTAGCTGGCCAGTCAAAGCCATTTCCCAGAGTGTGGCTGCTGTCGCATGCTGACAGCTTCTAGGAGCCCTAGGTGAGAGCTGAGTGCAGCAGGGGGACCAGAGGTGAACAAACTACCCCAGAAGAAACATAATGAGTCCCCCACCCGAGGTACTACTCCTCCCCTCACACCCTGAGCGCTCTCTCTCTCTCTCTCTCTCTCTCTCTCTCTCTCTCTCTCTGTGTGTGTGTGTGTGTGTGTTTGTATGCTTCATTTAAAAAGTCGTCTAGAATAATAATAATAATAATAAACCTTGGCAACTGGCAAAAATTAGTAAGGAGGGAAACTAGCCCCTTACTGCATTGGACAGTAAAGATACAGTATACCATCACCCAGGTACAGGCCTTTTCTCTTGTCCCATCCAGTGTTCTTCTACCCCAGGTGGGACACAGAAGAGGGTCTCTCCTTCTGATCTTAGGGAGCAGTCAGGCAGAGAGAGTAAAATTAGATAACTGAACAAATTGCAACAACTCAGGTAATTAAAAGAGCATAAAAAATAAGAATACAAGATTACTCATGTGAACACCATGCATAAAAAAACACAAATGAACATTGTCATCCTCTGGGGCCAGAAGCTGCATCCCAGTGTCTGTGGTCATTAGCTTGCGCCCCCCACCCCCGGTATCAAGCTCATTGTAGCAGTATAATATTTAAAGCCAGTCTGTGGTCAAAGATGAGCTGGCTGGGTGCCATATTCATAGACAGAATCCTACTTCAGATAGCTTGGATTGGGCTGAGAAAAATAATTGCTACTATGAAATAATTTTGCAATTACCTCTGTAATTAAGGGCAGTTTGTTAATGAAAGTGCTTGGTGAATAATGACTGCAGGGCACTCCATCTTGCAGTTTCATGCAGAGCGATTGGTTTGTGTGGTGGAAGTGGTTGGGGAATAAGTGACACAGCTGTCATGGTAACAGGATGGATGTAAATACTGAGGATTGTTGATGATGGAGAGCAGTCATTAGCTTCCTGCCCTATGGGGAATGGTCAGATAAGCAAAAATAAACTTAACAGCTCCTGCTGTCATATGTTACTTATGTCTCTTTGATGCAAACATTTAACGATTCCATACAAACAGACCCCTTGATCCGATAGCTTTAGAAAACACATTCCCATCTAAAGCATCAAAATGTGTATGGTTAGAGTTAGAATCTTGTCATTGCCTGTGGACATTAAATCATGTTAAACAGTTCTACTGGGGTATGTTTGTATTCTAAATCACAGGAAACAATGTGTAATAGGCCAGGCACTCTTGGATAGAATGAGCATTAACACAGAGAGAGAGTGTGTGTGTTAAATCCTGTAAAAGAGAGAGAGAGAGTGAAGGAGACTTTTTAAAGGTTTGGGTTGGGAGAGAATATGGCAAGCAGGTGAAATCAGGAAAGTAGCGTGGCAGGCAAATGCAGCAGAAGAAGGACATTAACAGAGCAACTGGCATTTTATTACACAAGTAACTTGCATCTTATTTGGGACGCGGGTGGCACTGTGGGTTAAACCACAGAGTCTAGGACTTGCCGATCTGAAGGTCAGCGGTTTGAATCCCCGCAACGGGGTGAGCTCCCGTTGCTCAGTCCCTGCTCCTGTCAACCTAGCGGTTTGAAAGCACATCAAAGTGCAAGTAGATAAATAGGTACCGCTCCGGCGGGAAGGTAAACGGCGTTTCCGTGCGCTGCTCTGGTTTGCCAGAAGCGGCTTAGTCATGCTGGCCCCATGACCCGGAAGCTGTACGCCGGCTCCCTCGGCCAGTAAAGCGAGATGAGCGCCACAACCCCAGAGTCGGCCACGACTGGACCTAATGGTCAGGGGTCCCTTTACCTTTAACTTGCATCTTATGCTTATTATACCTACATGATCACAGCTTTGCACAGGTGTCAGAGAGATAAATAAATGGAGAGCAAAGGAAACCGACTCTCCATTTATTTATTTATTTATTTATTTATTTATTTATTTATTCAGCCACCCATGCACAGCAGTGATAGTGGACTTTGGGAAGGTGACACAAGGACTCTGGCAGCATCTTAGAGCCCTTGCACCTCCTTCCCAAAATCAGACAAGTGTTTACCGGACTCTAGGAAGGCAGTGTTGCCTTCTCAAAGCCTGATGAACAGCCCTCCACCTTGCAGAGGCAGGGGCAGTGGTGGTTGTTCTGGGGGTTCCTAGCTTTATGTGATTTTGTGTTTACGTGCAGACCCCCCAGAACCTTGCATATGATGTGTGTTATCTGTATTAGAATTCTATTACTTTTATTATTATATTTATCTGTTAAAGGATTTAGGGCAGCCTTCTCCAAATTGGTGACCTCTACACATTTGGACAACAGATGGCACAGCTGTGCAGAGTGGGGCTAATGAGAGTTGTGGTCCAAAGCTTCTGAAAAGCACCAAGGTTTTTCTGGAATATAGGAGGTGATATGTTGTGAGAGTTGTGGAAAGGGCATACATCTAGGAGAGGAAAACTAGTATTATAATTATGAGAATTCGTTGTTATAAAGTTGGCTGGCTGACAGTCATGCACAGACTGTCTTGATCACCTAGTGTCCAGTTAAAAATAATAAACTAGTGAATTTCCAGTTTTTAGCTGTGTGGTTTGTTGACTTTATATAAAAAAAAGTCTCATGTTTTACAACACCTTCAGAATTATCACCTGCCTAAGAACATTGCACATTTTAATTTGCACATTAAAAAACTGGACCTTAACACATTCTCGATTCTACCCTCAAGCTTTTTCGCCTATAGGACAATGGTAGTCACTGAGAATTCTTCCAGACCATAGACCATAGTTTATGTTTGTCAGCCACCAATGAGCTATGTTAACCCATGTTCAGGTTTAGAATTGACTCAAATGGTTGGTGTCTCTAAGCATTACAATGTTTCTGTGTGCTACTAAGAATGTTTTTGAAAATATAATTTTTATCTCTGGTAAATATCGTTAACAGTTGGAGCGAAGGCTTGAAACTTATAAATGTATATGTTTTCACAAAAGTACATCATCCCAAGCATCCCTTATTGAATTATTTTGATGATATGGAAACAAGATGCCAGTAAGTAATTTTCCTTTGCTACACAGTGGGGTGATTTTTGAATGTCTTTTGATCTGGCCTGGAGGTGGGGAATCAGTTTATAAGATGCCAACCTTAATAGGCATAAACATAAAATCTTGGTTCTAGCCTTGTATATGGGTGGAACATAAATATATCCAGTAGTCTGGATATCAGGTTTTAAACACAATATTACTACTGAGCACATGAACTTCTTTCCCCAACAGTGATGAACAGTATTATAACTTACCTGGTGTGTCCTTAATCATTGTTTATCAGAACTTAATTAACTACTTCCTTACTAGGGAGTAGGTCTGCCCTTATTTAAGGCATAGCATTTGTTCTTGTATAGTTTCCAATATGCCCATGCTCAAAAGGCAACACAAATAGCCATTTCTGGATGCAGGAAAAATAGTCTTTATTCCTGCCGTGTTGAAAGGAGAGCTGCCTTGGCAAATAATTGCACGTTCTCCCTAATGTGTCAATGCTGCACTTCCAGAATGGGCAGGTGCTGTGACAATCTCTTTGTGGCAGTGTGATGATATCCTAAGCCCATGCTTTACTCTTTATCCTTTGCTTTTGGCATTTGTTGATTTGTGGGTGGAGT
The DNA here is from genome assembly GCF_964188315.1 of Podarcis muralis. NCBI lineage: Eukaryota > Metazoa > Chordata > Lepidosauria > Squamata > Lacertidae > Podarcis > Podarcis muralis. The sequence goes on from NC_135669.1 coordinate 17,931,420, forward strand.
GAGAAGATTAAACCAAAACCTGAGAAACAAATACTAACATCAAATGCTACCCATTATGCAATAAGGGAGCACAATAGAACTAATAATTTGAGGCAGTTTGTGCGTGACTTCTGCATCTGTTGTGGGGGTTTCAGATAGATAGATAGATAGATAGATAGATAGATAGATAGATAGATAGATAGATGGCTTCACTGTTAGCTGTCTCCGAGAAATTAAGGTTTTCAGTCTAGTGTTTATGGGCACACAGCCAAAGGCATATGTTTAAAGTGAAGAGATGTAAGAGTGGAGGTGGTGATGCTAATTTTCTAAATGAAAGGATAAATGAGACCCAAAAACCGTATAATAAAACCTGTGGTCCTTTTCCCACAACCCCCACTCAGTTGATGGATGTTGTACATATGTGTCTTGTTTGCTTGTTAATAGAATACCTGTTCTAGATTATTGCATTGAACCTGGAACTTCATGTGAAGAACAGCACAAGGTGCCAGGAATGAAATAACACTGTGAAAGTGCCATGGGATATTTGAGGGCTCTTCATCCTTTTTCTCTCTCACAGAAGGCAGCTGAGGAAAGGGAGAGGGAGAGGTTTGAGTGCAGCAAAGTGGAAGAGACAGTGAGAGGGAAATTGTGGTTTTAAACAATGGCAAAGGTTTGACTAGAGCAAGCAGTGGAGGAGGAGGTACTGAGGGGGGAAAGTGGGAGTTTAAAACAAGTTTCCAGTACATCAAGAAATAATTTGGCAAAGGCTCTCTTGTGGTAGCTTTGGGATGTTAGCTTCCTTGTTGTACACATGTCTGCTATTCCTCCTTGTTAAAATTTTGTTTAAAAACAACAGCTCCCTCTTCCCAATCTATTCAGATCTCTCCCCCTATGCATGTTGTGTTTATGTACATAAATGCGTACTTGAGTGTGCATAGATTAGTGACCTGGTATGTGGTGTGGGAAGAATTTCCCCACTTTAAAAAAAACAAACTTTGGTAGTTAAGTAATACTGGATACATATTTTCACTTAAACGTGCAGCTTCAGTGTTTGCTCTTTAAAGATTAAGTGCACTTCATTACAGCTGTCTTCCTTAATACAGTGGATGTTTTTTGTTTTAATTGGATTGCCAAACAAATTGAACTAGTTTGATTTACTGGGTCTGCTTAAATAAGCACAGCAGGTTGCTTTGAATTGCAGAGGTGTTCCAGTGTGCAAAAGTTCTTGTACCTAGTACCGTCTTCAGTTTGTTTAGGGAAGGTCAGGAGATGAGTGACCTTTCCTGCTAGTGCCATTTTTATAGAGTGTATGGGATGACAGGCTCTGGCTCATATAGAATTTCCAGAGTGCTTCAGAGAAGAGACAGATTGCTTCTTGGAGCTTGTCAAGGTTTATAGATGGCAGCAATGAAGATGGATTTGGGCACATCTCAATGCCACTCATTCTATCAAGTAGCACTAATTAAAGCCATTGTTGGCTAACACCCTGCCACCTGATTTGGGAATGTAAAAGCAGCGTATTGTGCTTTGTCATAACATGCTAGATTAATGGGCGGGCCTGTGGTTCCATTTCCTCCTTTTACTTTTGAGAAGTTATTAGTGAAGAGATAGTAAATTGATTTTGGTGTCACAGAGGATGTCTTGGACAAGTGTGTACTCTGAAATGATTTGAGGCACCTGTTTGTCTTGTAACTCCTCTATGTGCTGCATCTAAACTTTAATACTGTGCCAAGTTGAGATGAAGACATGATTTACATGCCAGTTGCTAGGTTGTTCTCCCCCTACCCCTTGCCCCCTTTTCGTCAATCCATGCACTTTTATTAATTTACTGAACGAGACCTGTACCTGAGCAACCATTTTCCTGGGGCCTGCCTGGGTATTCAGATCACGTTTTGATGCTATCTGTCAAAACAGGCTTGGTTTTATAGAGTGTTTGTCTATGAAATGAATCCACTCCCTCCTCCTCCTCCTCCTCCTCCCTCCTCCCCCCAATCCCTGTAGTGCCTGGTGTTTTATAAACCTGAGACTTAATCCTGCTCCAAATGAACTTTGCAAGAGCAGTATCAGAGGTGAGCAGAATGCAAATGCAGGTTTTAACAGGCGGTTCTCTAATTCCGCATCGCTGCCACAGTGTGAAGAGGCATCCTTGCATAAGCTCCCTATTTGAATAGCAACATATTTTTAATTCCCTTCATGAGGGTTTGGCTAGAAGTGATAGAATCATTCATGAAGGGAGAACCAGCAATATTTCCTTTCTGAGACTGTATGACCACCGGGTGAAAATAAGTGTGCATTAGTGGCAACATATTTTACTGACTGTGTAAATGGAGATCAGTTCCAGATTACTGTACAAAGAAAATGGGCCTTCTATGGTTGGTTTTGTGGGGCAAGGAGAAGTGTCCTGCGCTTCTTTCTCCTCCCAGGGACTTAGGATACATCCTTTATTCAAAGGCACAACTTTACCTATAATTGTTTTTGATGTTACCTTTTTCTTTTCAGAGTTGGGACTTCCCTACAGGCAAGGACAAATACTACTCTTGAAGCCCCCAAACCTGCTATTTATACCAAATGGAGTCAGGAAACTGAATGGCAAAGCCCAATCTAGTCAATTTATGTGGTGGGCAGTAGTGGATTGAAGATAACACGATTTGGAGCCAATTAAAATGCTGGTGCCAAACTGTATTAAAAGACAAAATTGTGTAGTGAAAATAAATAAATTGATCATTAACAAAAAGTTGATGAATAAAATCAAAGTATGTTATTATTATTATTTTAAAAAGAAACCTTACCCAAATTAATAACATATGTGTTCCTGCGTAACTTGTCAGTTGAGCATAAAGGAATATGGTAATCAGCTGAAATATTGGAAGGAAATTAATATGGACTAGTGGTCCACATAGAGTTCCAAATGAGTAAAGTTCTTTAGAAGAATCATAACGCCAGTGGTAGAGCACCTCCTTTGCATGCAAAAGCGTCAAAGTTCAGTCCATGGAAGAATATCCAGGTAGCCCTGTCTGAGCTATTGTAACACAGTCTTGACAATGTCATACATGAACTGATGGCATCTCTCATTATAAAGCAGTTTCCTAGCTTCAGCGGCTAGTAGCAGCGCCTCACAGTTCTTCACACAAGTGCTGGAAATTCCTTCACAGCCTTGACACTGTTGTCAACAGAAATTAGCTTTCAGAAATTATAGAGAGAAAAACAGAAACGGTGCCATCAGATCAGTGCACCAGACAGATTTACATCCTGATTTTTATTATAATCATTTCTTTTTGCATTTTATAATATAAAATATTACTTAATGCATATTTTTTTTCTTTAGGGTGAGGGGCGACCTGAGTAAAATACACCTATGAAGTGAATTGACTAATGCATTATTGGTTCTGCAGCTTCATCTGATACTTAGGGCAGGTCACACACTCTGGGCTAGCAATAAAATCCCAGTGTTGCTGAAGCTACTGCTAATGAATTGATGTGTTTCAGTGGTACTGCCCATCATCAACCCATCAGAACAGCTGACTGGACAGCATCTAAAAAGGGGATGAAGGAGGGTGGTGGCGTGGAAGAAGTTTTGGCAGGGCCAAATTTATATGAACCCTCATTGGTCTTTGGGTATAAGCCTGCTGGCATGAAGGCAATCCTCAAAATAGACTTACCAAGACTCTTTCAAGGATCCACCTCTCAACAGGTACAGCACTGGAAGCAATTTGACCCATCCTTTGCCTTCAGTGCCAGCTTTGGAGCTAGTGGGCTACTTTCATTGTAAGCCCCAAAGGACGTGTCTGATACCTCCAACCCTGTAGATGCTTCCCCCCCCCCCCCAAGGGCAAGAGGGAAAGAGAGGTGCCAAGTGGTTACATCTGAGAAGGCTCAGTCAACCAAAGGTGAACTCACCATGGCAAAATCCCTGTCCAAGAAGTGGAAGGTGACAGGATAAAAACTGAAAAAGAGAGCAGCTTCAAAGATCTCATTTTATGTCCCCTCTTTTAATAGCCCTTGCTGTCTTCATGATGTAGTGCTGGGTGTTTGGGGAGACGGGTGCCGTTCTTTGTGTGCTTGGCTGTTGTGACCTGTTCGCTTTCAGCACCTCCTGTGCTTCTGGCTTAAATGCACTAAAGTTGCAAATCAAACATTCATTGCCTATGGAGGAGCACCACAAGCCAGGATCAGATGGCATAGAGCTAAAAATGGTTGGCGGAGCGCCTGTCTGACCTTGGGCCCCTGCTCTCTAACTAGCAGCAGGCTTCCTTGTCTGCTACGTTGGCCTTTTGTGCCAAGAACAATATACTATTATGTGTTTTCCCCCATTTTTGTAATACTCAGCTTTTCTTGTGTGTTTGCTTGTGATTTTTACCCCTTCCTAGAGGGAAAAAAATCTTGCCCTTGAAGCTTCTGTGAATCATGCTTGCAGCCTGGCATTCTGATGGTTTCTGAGCTTTTGTGAAGATTTTAAAATAAAATTAGATATAATAGAATTTTAACTTCTCTCATATGTGTGTCTCTCTGTGTGTGTTCATGGGGAAAGTACAGTGACTTTGGTCAAATTTGGGCTTCAAGAGGAAGGGGAAACGCTTATAGAGGCAATATATTTATTTCAGTCATAATATCACCCAGCCTGTGATCTCTTCTCTGTTTTTTGTGGAGGTGGAGGACTTCAACAAGTTTTTATGTATGGCCAAAAATACAGCATTGAAAGTGCTAAACTAGCATCAGCCTTTAGCCCTGCTTTCTAAGAAGAAAGAGTCCTAAATCTTTGTGAGGATATTGATGCTTTGCAAGGATGCATTCCTGAAAAGCAGGATAAAAACAAAAGCAAAACCCCATCAAGTAAATACATCTCTGCATGGAGGCAATGGCTGAACTTCCTTTTTTTCCCCCTTTAAATGCTGAGGCTTCCACAGTGGCTCTTCTTCCTGTGGCTAGCCTGCAAGCTTCTCCTAGTGTTCGCCATCTGCAGTGAGATTTATTTATTTATTCCTGCTTCCTGCGGTGGTTCTGGAGTTGGGAAATGCTTTCCCTGGAGAAATCTGTATGTATGTGCTGTTTTTCTTTCTTGGTCTTCTTTCATGGATAAGTGAAAACACTTTTTTGGGGAGAGAGAAAAAAATTGCCTGGCATTTGGGCATGAGCTGAGATTTCACCATTTATTTATATTTTTTTTGTTATTTTTTATAGTAGTTGTATGGATTGGTTTGTGTAAAATGCAAACCACCTTGTGGTGTTTTGTGTTCTTTCTCATTGAAAGGTGTGTTCTCTCTTTCTCTTTATATAAATGTGCCCCCTGAAACAGCTTACCATGCGAAAAACACATATGCATTGCAGTAAAAAAATCCAGCTATAAAAATAGGTAAGGAAACAAGCAAGTTGTAACTCTGCATGTTATGAACAGAGAAAGCCACCTTATATTGAGTCAGAACATTGGTCCCTCTATCTCAGCATTGTCTACCCTGGCTAGTGGCTGCTCTCTTGCAGCCCTTCCTAGAAATGCTGGGATTGAACCTGGGTCTTCTGCATGCAGGAGAGATGCTGAATGGCCATTCCCTTACCTGAACATAACAGCTGCCTGGGTACAGTTATGCACCATCTAAATGTTGAAAGCCATCCTGAAAATGAAGGTCTTAACAGTCCATCTGAAAACAAGAAATGAGTGAAAACATCTAAAGGCAGCCAGGTCTCCCTGAGTAGACAGTTCTATAGGGAGGGTGCTGCTACAGAGAAACCTCCTGATGGGGGAACCACCGTAACAGAGTCAGCCTTTACAACTGAGGAGGGGGAAACTATATGGGGCAGAGACTTTTCCCTCTTAACCAAGGCTTAGACCACTGAGAACTTTGAAATCAGCAGCTTCCAATGTACCAGGAAATGCCCTGGTAACCTGGTGCGTTTCCTGGATAAGATGTATTCTCTGCTGTCTTGGCACCTGCGCATCAGTAATCCCACCAGAGCGATTCTGGGCCAGCTACAGTTTCCAAACAACTTGAAAGGCAGCTTCCCCGTAAAGATCATCACGGTATTCTGCTCTACGGATTGCCAAAAAGTACATCATGGTGGCTGGATCTGCTTCTTCATCTTTGATATCATAATGCTAGGATAATTAAGAAGGGAGCAGGACCAGTCATACTGCCCAAGACTAGCTTTGGGAGGCGCTAGCACTGAAGACGTTCAACCCTGACGTCAGAGGAGTTGAGCCAATCACAGGGGAGCAGTTCATCCGGTAGTGTAGCAGGTAAGGAGATGGCAGGTAAGGATGGGCATACTGTAGGACAGTGAATCTTCTGAACTGATGGGCCTTTAGATAGTTGAGATACATTCCAACTGTCGTTGCTGCTACATAGTGCTCAGTCTGAGGGTGAGCTGCCTTTTCTGCCAGAAGATCTGTCCCTTTGGTCTTGATAGGTCTAACTATTCCTTTGGCACTAACATGATCTAGCATTGGTCTATTGGATACAAATTCAGAGGGAAGTACAGGTTGCCCATACCCCCATTCATTAAAAATGGAGGCTTATTCTCCAAGTGCAACTAGTTTTAGCATTGCTTTCCCCCCTTAAAAGGCTACTGCGGGTTTTCAAGTACTGGTGAGACATTCTGAACCACAGAGAGCTACTTCATCTTTATAGGCAACATTGACTTCACAGAAGCTCAGAGTAGTGGATTCAGAGACATAATATGCCATCAGGTTTGTCCTTCTGGTTCTTGCTCAGTTTTCATGTGATATTTGGTACACCATCCCTCCCTTTGTAGCAGTCCAATAATGTGTGGACTCCTGACTGTCCAAGAGATTCTTTCAATTCAAATTTTTATTTTGAAGCTGGAGATGTTTAAGATTCTGTCAAGATCCATTTCATTCAGGGTTTAGTTCCGGTTTTGGCACAGAAACTGCCTTGGTCGCCCTGTATGATGACCTCAGTCAGCAGAGAGACAGGGTAAATGTGTCCTTGTTAATTCTCCTCAACCTCTTAGTGGCTTTTGATACCACTGACCATGGTTTCCTTCTAGAGCAGCCATCTGAGTTAGGGGTGGGTGGCACTACTTTGCAATGGTTCTGGTCTTACTTGGGTGGTCGTTTCCAGAGAGTGGTCCTTGGGTCTCATGGAGCCTTCAATGTGGAGTTCCTCAGGGTTCAGTTTTACCCCCTGTGCTGTTTAACATCTACATGAAACTGCTAAGTGGGGTTATCTGGAGTTTTGGAGCATGTTGTCAGCAATATGCTGATGGCACAGAGCTCTACTCCTTTACATCTGCAGGTGAGGCAGTGGATATGCTGGACTGTTGTCTTGCCTTGGTAATGGACTGGATGAGAGCCAAGAAACTGAAGCACAATTCAGATAAGCCTGAGGCACTGTTATTGGGTGTTCCCTGAATTGGATGGATGGGAGGTTGCTTGGCCTTGATGAGGTTACACTCCCTCTCTGAAGGTGTGGATACATAGCTTGGGGATACTTCTGGATCCTTTGCTGTCACTTGAGGCTTAGGTGGCCTTGGTGGTGCAGAGTGTCTTCCATCAGCTTTGGCTAGTGGCCCAGTTGCACCCCTGTCTGGACAGGGATACTGTTGCCTATGCTCTGGTAAACTCTAGGTTGGATTACTGCAACATGTTATATGTGGGGCTGCCTCTGAAGACAGTTCGGAAACCAGCTGGTACATAATTTGACAGCCAGGTTGCTCACTGGGGCAAGACTGTTTAAGTGTATTACACCAATCCTGGCTCAATTGCACTGGCTGCCAATTAGTTTCTGGGCTCAATTCAAATTGCTGGTTTTGACCTATAAAACCTCAAATGGTTCAGGCCTACAATACCTCAAGGACCACCTGTCCCCATATGAACTCAGCCAGACCCTGCGATCATCTCCTGAGGCCCTTCTTCATGTGCAACCACCATGAGAGATCTGGAGGGTGGCATGAGAATGGGCCTTTTCTGCAGTGGCTGTCCATTTATGGAATGCTCTCCCCAGCGAGGCTCACGTGGTGCCTTCATTATACATCTTTAGGTGCCAGACAAAAACATTTCTCTTTAACCAGGCCTTTGGCTGATTGACATTCTGTGTCCTTTTAAATGTGTTTGCCGGAGTGGGTGTTAGGGGTTTGTTTTGTTCTTGTACTTACTATACATTTGTGTTTTTATTGTGTAGTTTTATACTGTGAACCAACCTGAAATCTTAGTATGAAGTGTGGTATGCAGATTTTAAATATATATATGAGTAAAGAGCCCAACAGCTTCTTTAGACTGGAATGATTAGTTCTTGAATGCCAACAGTAGTAATACAGCCTGCTATCCTGAAACTATTCCCTGTGGTGGGAAAGTAGCCTTTCATCGGATGGAAAGGATTATGCTAAAACAGTTCCTTAACTTGGACAGCAAGCAGCTGTTCAATTTTTGTGGAGGCCAAGGAAGTAAAATAATCCAGCAGTCCTTAGCAAACTGTTTGTAAAACTCACTCAATACCTTTGGATTGAAATAGCAAGGCATCAAATTCAATCCTATTCCTTACTTCCAAATACCTGCTTTGATGCTCTTCCAACGAATGTTGGCATCCGTTATTGTACATATGTAGTTTGTCCTTCATTAATATCATTTCAGAATTAGGGTTATATGTGTGAATGATTATATTTCTGTAGTTATAATAAAATAAGAATGTGGAGGGGGGGGGAATCTGCTGTGATTGCTCACCTGCAGATTTGTTGCCAGTACACAGGAGAAGAGCTTTTCTTTTGTGTACCAAAGTAGTTAAGACAAGGTGTCTGGGAAATGTTTTTGTGCATGCAACAAATAGGTTGGTGGTAGTGAATGAAGTTACTTTCCATCTGCATGTGCAGAAACCAGCACAAATCAATAGGAAGAGAGAATGTAGAGTGTGTTGAAATGAGTTTGATTGTCTTGCTTAATATATACTCTTTAAGTCTTTCTAATGCAACAGCATGATGCTAACTTCCTTTGACATTCTAACTGTGCATTACTCACTACATCAATCGATCATAGTTCTGCCCTGCATGGAGTATTGATGGACAACTTAAATACTTGGGGGGGTTGGTTGGGGGGAGGGGTTCTTTTTTAAAGTGAAGCATGGGTAATTAAGCAATGCACTCTGCAAGTTGGAGGCTGTGTGTCTTTCATAAAAGACCAATAATGAATAAAAAGTGCATTAACCAAATTAAACTCTTGCATGCCTCTAGCTCTGTAACGATGGGCTCAGCTTTTATGAATTTCATTACAGGAGAGCAGAGTTCTGTTAATCAAAAGGCTATAGCAGGAAATGTTCATGGATTTAAGAGGTTGCTGCAGTTGATGGTCTCTGTTGTTCAAGAGGATATAAATATTATGGCAGCTGATTGAGCCACTCAAGTCATGCCTGCTCTCCTATCGTCTCCTTTACCATAAATAATTCTAATATAAATACAACTGTAATCTACAGTTGTGCCTGCATGAGAGACCAGTGTCAAGATGCCCCGACTCACTTTTTCACAAGATGCTAGGACAGTGATCAGTTTGCCTCTCATGAATCCGGTGATTCATAATTTTATTTTATTTTACCCTTCCCTGAGTCTGATGTTACAGCACTTTAAAAACTTCCTGTCTGTCTGTCTATCTATCTATCTATCTATCTATCTATCTATCTATCTATCTATCATCTATCTATCTAACATCCATCCATCCATCTATCTATATCTATCATCTATCTATCTATTATCTATCTATCTAATCTCCCAACTCTTCTCACTAAGTTTTGCACAACCTTTTGTCCATTGAAACCCACTCCAAACTAAATCACTTACTGTCTTGCAACATGGTGATGACCCATAAAAGTACCAGCAAACACATTTTACTTTATGGAACCTATTCAGATGTGCACTGGTAATCTCTCCATTGCCATCGAAAATCTGTGGAGGGAGCTGAAGGTTCGAGTAGCTACACATCAGCCTTGAAATCTTACTGACTTGGAGAGGATCTGCAAAGAGGAGTGGGACAAAATACTTGCTGAGATGTGTACTAAGTCATCTTTTGCAAAGGGATCAAATACTTATTTCACTCATTATAATGCACATTAATCTCTGACTTTTGTCTTCTGGGTTTCTGGAGGTTTTCCTGTTGTTATTCTGTCTCTCACAGCTACAATAAACCTACCATTACAATTATGGACTGCTCATTTCTTCGCCAGAGGGCAAATGGGCAAATTTAGCAGGGGATCAAATACTTTCCCCCCCCTCCCTGTACATATAAAGGTCTGTGTGTTTTAAGCATAGGGCAAAAACCATCTTGTTGCTTGTTTCTGGCCACCACCAAGAAAGAATGTTGTCAGTCCTGTAGGTGACATTTAGAGCCCTTTGTAACCCTATGCCATTGTAGAGAAACTAATTACAATGATCAAACTCATTCTTGGGTGTATCAGCAAGCAGAGTCATGAGACTTCATTAGATCCAAATGATGTCAAACCTGTTGGATGCCTGGGTCTATAAATCAGAATCGTATTAGTAATATTAGTAGTTTTGGGTGTGTGTGATAGGACCCCCAAAGTAGAGCGGCAGGCCTGTGGAATGCCACATATTGCTGGACTGCAGTTTCCATCAGCCCCAGCCAGCATGCCCAATGGTCAGAGATGTAGGGTGTTGTAGTCCAACATTTGTAGGGCCGCAAGTTAGTCACTCGAGCTTTACAGTCCTACAGGACTGATAAACATTCTGAATTGCATGGTGACCTTGGATGACTGCAAACACAGAAGAGACTTCCAGTAAGCATCCTTTGACAGAAGTGCCCTTTTTGTAATACAAAATTGTTCCCTGTAGTTGAGAAGGAAAGCTATGTACAAAGGGTGTTCAGGGCTATCGTTTTACTATGTGGAGTGTTCACAATATTTTTCCAGTGTATTTGTAGAGGGTCACCGTCCTTGATCATGCCCCACCTAATGTCCAATGAATGGCTGAAACTGGCACAGTTCAGCTCTGTGTTTTGCAGAGTCCTTTTGCCGAAGCTTTACCATTGCAAACGTGGACGCAAGCCGTTTATTTCCACCATAGCGAGAGCTTCTGTTGAAGAAACCCATTGCCAAATTAGCGTTTACGTTGTGTGTTTCACTCACATCATTCTGATCCTTGTTTCTGCAAGATAATCCTAAGAAGTTCTTATTCTGAGAATAGAAGACCGTGATGGATTTAATTCATAAAGGGAAGCAGCCGCAAGGAATGTAAATGTAAGAGTCTGATAAGGTAGGATTTCCTAGTTGCTATGGTAACCCGTGGGTCATGAGCCTGAGAAAATAAAGTGAGTCCTGAAGCACGGAGGATGATTATAAAATTTAACTGTCATTCTTCATTTAGGGTTGATGGCAAACATTATTTACTTAAGTTTATCTCCTGGCAGGCAAAGATCCTCTTCTTTTCTTCAAATTGGGGATGTGGATCCCTGTGTTGGGCATGTTTGACATTAACTGAACCCTGTATTTATTATTCTAACCAGGCAATTTGTACATAATATCCCTGTAGATTTGGTCACTATTCTATAGAAACCAAGAGTTTTATCTTGCAAATCCAACGCGAAAGCTTCCGTAATGCATCTCTGTGCTGCATAATGGTATCTCTTCCTTCCCACCCCCTCCAGTATCATAAGAGGAGCGGGGGTGGGTGGGTGGGTAGGGGGTGCGGAGAGCGGGGGAATACGCACGCATTCATGACTATTATCATTTCTTCTTGTTGGAGAATGGAGTTTTCGTGAGAGTGGGGAGAGGAAATTTACTGGCCTAATTATTTGTGCAATGCACATAGAAGACGGTGCTTGCTTGGTGTTTGACTTCAGTTTCCCGAGAAGATGGTGCCCGGGGGGGGTGGGGTGGTTGCGGGCTGGCGGTGCCGGCGACAAAGCAAAGTTTTTGTGCTCTCCATAAAAAATGCTCTTAATTGAGTGGGGTTTGGTTTTGGCCTCAGCAGCAGCATGTATGTTTTTTTTTTTTTTCAAAAGTATTGATTTAAAACCCACCCTTAAAAAGATCGCAGCATACTGCTGCAGGTAAAAATGTAGTCTTGAACATGTGCCTTGATTTGATAACTGCTTGGTTTGTGTGTGTGTGTGTGTGTGTGTGTGTGTGTGAGAGAGAGAGAGAGAGAGAGAGAGAGAGAGAGAGAGAATGTTGCTGCATGTGAATAATAATCAAATTAGAATTTAATTTGTTTAATTCTAGCTCTGAAAGTGTTTTTCTACTAATTTACCTGGGGCAGAAGAAAGGCTGGACTGCAATTTCCTGAATTCTTTTGAAACGATACATAATTGTGAGGTAGCATTAAAAGCTGTAGGTTTTGAAAAAGGACCTGAATAGGCAGTTTTAGATAAGAGAGTAGGGTCAGTGAAAAGCCTTTTCTTAGGGAATTCAATACTTAGGTTGGGCTAAGTGATGCAGTATTCTTTCCTATGTTTTTAGCTGTTCTTACTTTTATCTGTAAGCCGCCTTGAGTACCTGTCAGGAAAACAGGCAGCGTATAAACAAATATAGTGGCAGCAACAACATCAACAACATTGCCTTCAGCCAATGCTGTGGGCCCCACATAATTTCATGCTTCATACTTCCAACATGCCTGAATTCTGAATATTTCCCAACAGTTTCACGCAGCAATACTAGGTGTCCAACATAATTTATCAGCATTTTGAAAGTAGCCAGGCAAAGGCTTCTACAGTAATGTCAAATTTAGTCCAAAGGTGTTCAAACCCTTTCTGCATCTTAGGAAAAGATGAACAAGACATGGCTAGAAGCAGATTTATTTTCAAGATCCCACAGAAGAGGAATCTCAGCCAGCAGTAGTTCACTCCAGAAGTATTCACACATTATGAACAGCAAGTTATTTTTGCTCATTTAAATCATCTGGCATGTGTCTCTACTACTATTTATAGCTTAATTTTAACTTGGATAAAATGAAAACTGTTACATTTGCCAGTAAAAATGCACTTAAACAAGCTAATCTGAAATCCCTATTTTCAATCAGGGGGAAATTATGATGGGTTTTATGGAACAGATTACTCCTAAACATGACTCTCTCTTTTTGTCTGATTTTGCTTGCCTAACTGCGCTACATAAGTGTTTAAATATTAAGCCAAATGTTATTTCCTTCCGTGGTTGGTAAAACATTTCCAAATCTCGCAGAGAAAGGTTTTCAGCTCCTATTTCCATATGAATGAGAATCCAGACTTAAGGAAAATTGTCGGCCAGCTTCTCAGTGCTCTATCTCACCTCTATCAGGGAGACAGATTACAATGTTGATAGCGATTTTCCATGGCCATCTTGCACTGTGCTTTTGCTCAATGAGACGGCATCAGGCAGTCCAACCCAAGAAGAAAATAGGTCAAACTGCAAAAGCGAGCAGGAGTGTGCTACTGAATTACAAAATAATGCAGTCCTGAAGTAAGAAGCGTGGACGGGTCCATCATAATCCACTTGAGCTTTTTGTTAAACAAAATATAAGTAGTGATTGCCAAGCATGACATCTCAAGTTTTTGCTTTTCATTTATTCATAATATCTTACTTCACTGAGTCCTGGCCTTACAGTTATTTTTGATAGGCTTCATGGCTCTACCTATTGGCTTAGTCCAGCTGTTAATGACTGCTTTACCCGAGTGCTGGAGAATGACCCTGCTTGCTTCGGCAGCACATATACTAAAAAAAAAAAAGAGAGAGAATGACCCTCCAGATGTTGCTGGACTTGTAACTCCCAATAGCTCCAAGTCAGCATGTCCCAAGTGGTGGGGGACAATGGGTGTTGTAGTTATAAGTTTAATAATAATAATAATAATAATAATAATAATAATAATAATAATAATACAAGAAATAGTCCAGCAGATCTGGAAAGTCACTAGTTTCCTAGGCCTGGCCCTATTCCCTAAGTCGCTGAAATCATTGTAAGTCCAGTTTTGAGTTTGTTTTGGTCAGGTAGACAGAAATAATTTGAGGTTGGGATAGATATCAAATTTCCCTTGGTGAATTTTCAGCTTTGAAATTGTGACATTTCTATACTTCATCTTGGCTCATTCATCCACCTCACTCAGCACATTCATCGTGGCCTTTATATTCTACTGTTTAATTCATGGAAACCTACAGCATCTTATAATAAAACCCAACAGCAGTAATCCAACAGCAGTAAAGGAATGCACAGTAAAGCTCCAAAATGGAAAAAACGAAAGTCATTCGATATCAGTCAATACCTGAAAATCTTCCTGAAAGAGGGCCTTACCAACCTTCTAAAAACATGGAATAACGGACCTTGGCAGGCCTCCCTGGGAAGGAATTCTGTAAGCAAGGTGCTATGAAAGAGAGCCATGCACTCTTAAGGCAGAGTGGCATTTGGAACATGGAGTCTCCCAATGACAATGGATTATGTGGGGAAAAGACATCTTAATTAATGCCAGGACCAAATTGGGTATGGAAAGGAAGAAATCACAATATGTGCAACTTCATGTCTTTACTACTTTTATTTGAAGCAAGAAATGTTTCCAGTACGTTGCCTTTTGAGTAACAGCTTCTATATGAGCATCAAAGTCACCACCTTGGGCCGAAGATTGGGGGGACGGAGCAATAGCACACCTGTGATATCACACACACAATGTTGGGAGACCGCATGTCTTTTGGAGGAGGCTACGCCCAGTGCTTCTCAGCTTCAATGGCTGTGGCTCCTTCTCTCTTCTATTCAGAAGGAGCCTACTTCTGATGCCACACTGATGGTTCAGCATGGTGGTTCAGCCTCCTCCAGCCCCACAATAACAGAGGGGGGCTGAACCCCCTGCTTAGGAATATTGAGGGGCTGGCGATACCTCCTCCCCCTACAGTTGGCATGCTACACCATTAGGACTATTTATATGTTGTATCATATAACAGGTAACTCACATCTTATGCTTATTTAACTTGTGCAATTGCAGCTTTGCACAGGTATGTGTGGGGAATAAACAGGTATGTGTGGGAAACTCACTCTCCGTTTATTCATTTCCACCCAGATTGCAGGCTTTCAAAACATGGGAAAGTGAGACGCTAGGCTTTCGGAAGGTGGTAAGTGGACTCTAAGACTCTGCGGGAGCCCTCACATCTCCTTCCAAAGCCAGGCAAGCAGTCCTCCACCTTGCGACGGGGACTGGTTCCGGGAGTTCTTGGCTTTCTGCACTTTTGTGTATACCCATGGACTCCTGGAACTGAACCCTTGCATAAGATGCGAGTTACCCATATATCACTAGCTACCTTAGGCCCAGAATGGATTGAAAGACAGAACATAAACATTTTAGCTTAATAAACAGAACAGAACTTATTAAGATTCATGTAAAAGTAGCTCTGCTCTCTCCAGCACTGCCAATACATTGTTTATTGTGCCACAATCAGTTCTGGGTGTTCCAGTTTGAGCAATAACAACAAATGAGTGAGCGGAAGGCAAAGCTTCACTGGGATTAGACAAGCTTGGATGTTGACAAGGTTGCCCAAACCTCTGGAGAAGTTCAGTAGGAAACTGGCCTGCCTTGAAAAGCTGCAGAGTTCTCATGTTTGGAGGTACGCCTGATGAGATTTGAAAACACTTTAGCTGTGGGGATTTCTGCCTTAAAGGCAGACAATTTGGGATACCTAATGCAGACCCTCCAAATGTCCCTATTTTCCAGGGACAGCCCCAGATTTACAGAAGCTGTCTTAGTTTCTTATTTGATCCCGGAATGTCCTGCTTTTCCTTAGGACGTCCCTATTTTCATCAGAGAAATATTGGAGTATATAGTAATGCTTCAAGTTCATTAGAAGTCCAAGTCTCTGTGCCATCATTAGTTCTGCATTACACAGGTTCACTTAGTGTTCAGAAGAAAATGTATCATTTTTCTTAAAAGAACAAAGGGTCTTTGAGATAATTAAATTGGGGCACAGAGGAGACTTGGTTTTCTAAACAGCCATCTTTATATGTAAGCAGCATACACCATGTCTTAGCTTGCTTTTAGTAGTCTGACCTGACAAGAATCAGGCCTGGGTCTGGGTTTCTCTCCTCTCCCCATCCCCTTTCAAACAAATGAAGATCAAAAGTACTGTGCAGCAGACTGCTCATGTAAATCTATTCCAGGAATAGCTGCTATCACCCAGACTGACATATACAGCCAATTCATTTCATCCATTGCTTGCAACCTGCACCTAACGTGGCTGGGAGATTTGGCAAATACCTCCTGCTGTATAGCATCAAGCTGATGGATGAATTAAAGACCAAAATGCATCTACTAAGAGGTGATAAATTTGGGATAATTTGGGTAGCTCAAAGAGCTGTGAAGCTGCTAAGTTAGAGAGCTCTTGAAAACCAAACCAAGCTTTTTGTTTGATTCAGGTTTGTTAGTGGTGCCTTTGGTAAATTGATGTGTAAAAGTATTCAATATGTTGGGCCTCCTGATCTACTTTGCTGCCGCCGCCACCGTTGCAATCAATTATTCATGAACATATGGAGCTAAATTTGTTCACAAGATGAGGCGACTTGTTGACTCCAGAAGGAAAGTTTTCTGAGCAAGAGTGGTCCATCTGTCTTTGAAACGGTAATTAAGCTAGACAGTCACCTTTTGCCCAAAACACTGGGGGAAATTTTGTTGACGGGGGATGGAGATGAGGCTGGCAGTCCTGCTGCCCTTATTCAGGAACAGACAACATTAGATGAATATGTGTGTGTGTGTGGTGTGTGTGTGTGTGTGTGTGTGTGTGTGCGCGCACGCCCGCGCACACACACACACACAACCTGTGCTATCGTATGCCCCTTAATTTTAGTTTGTCTTGCTCTCATGATTGCAGTCTCATATTTCATGACTGCTTTGTGGGAGTTGCCCCCTTGAATCTTTCACATGCAGAGGATTTTAGCAGGAAAGTAGATCCTGAAAACCTTTGTGGGAGATGTGCAACATGCTTCGTTATATGTTCATCTTTCTCAGGAGCAAATTCCACAGCAGCTTCAGCTTGTAAGAAGTTTTCTGTCCTGTAAGTTATTTTTTTTTCTATAGTTATCCATTGTGAAACACACAAAGATCAAGGGATTAAGGAAGCTCCTTATTCGTGCTTGGTGAGGACTGAGGAGAAGATGTCAGCTGACTCCTACTGTTTATGTTCCATGAGCCTTAATGCAGAACCCAGTTTGCATTTCAGCATCATATACGCCATTTATACCAAGCTTTTCCCTCTGAGGCTGCAAAATTGAGGAAAGAGTGAATATATCTCTTAGACTGCCCCTGTTGTATTTCATTTCTCATCCCAGTTTTCCATGGGGTGGGGAATGCAAGGAGAGATATGTGTTGAAATAGGCCAAAATAAATCATTGTCAAGATCAATGGGCTTCTTGGGATGTGCACACTTGACCCAGTAACTTGTAACATGGCCCCAAATTCTTCTAGTGTGGTCTTGGATTGCACACCTACTACTTCAAATACTTCAAGGAATGGCGGGGAGTGTTGCGGAAGAGAACTATGTTTGGAGAAGGAAGAAACACAAACGTATGGGAAGACAACAAGGAGTCTTGTAGCACCTCAGTGGATGACCAATTTATTGTGACAGAAGCTCCTTTCAAAGAGGTAAAGGTAAAGGGACCCCTGGCCATTAGGTCCAGTTGCGGCCGACTCTGGGGTTGTGGCGCTTATCTCACTTTATTGGCCGAGGGAGTCGGCGTACAGCTTCCGGGTCATGTGGCCAGCATGACTAAGCTGCTTCTGAAGAACCAGAGCAGTGCACGGAAACACCGTTTACCTTCCCGCCGGAGCGGTACCTATTTATCTACTTGCACTTTGACGTGCTTTCGAACTGCTAGGTTGGCAGGAGCAGGGACCAAGCAATGGGAGTTCACTCCATCGCGGGGATTCGAACTGCCGACCTTCTGATCGGCAAGTCCTAGGCTCTGTGGTTTAACCCACAGCGCCACCCGTGTCCCTTTCGGAGAGGAGAGGACGACAAAAAACTTTTGTTCTTTGAGAATGCCGCAAGATTTGGTTCTGTTGGCTGCAAGAAACTAACATGGCTTCCCACATCTGGAAAGTGTCTAGAAGTTTGGGGTAGATAGTGCTGGGTGAGTGTGCTCTGATGGTATCACACTGCCTTTAATTTATGAAGGGAAGGGGGGGAGCAAAAGAGAAGAATCTGTTGTTCTCTTTGTAAGTGAAAGGTCACGTTACTGAGCGCTTCAGGGAGGCTTTCTGAGCAGTGAGCTCCTGTTTGCTGGGAATTAGAATGAGTATATCTGATTTTCTTTCACTTGTGACCTTTAAAGATGTCGCTTTTAGATTGATAAGCAGGTTGATGCTTTTAGTAACCCAATCCAAAATTTGTTTCATATATTAGTCTCTCTTTTTTTGTATCTTTCAAACCCAACTGATATTGCTTCCACAAAAGGTTTTTTTTTTCTGTGAAGACTCTGGAGGAAAGAATGCAATGATTATATCTTATCTATTGCACAAAAGGAAAATTTGGAGTTACTTTAAGTTAAATTGGGGGGGTGAAAATATGCATAAATCATAGCGTAGTATTAATATCCTTTTCAGAAGCCTTTCTCCAATAAAAGCACTCCAGGTGTTTGTTCTCCACTTTTCTTTGGTTTTTCCTTGTGCTCCCCCCCCCCCAAGTTTGCACAGCCAAATTATTACTTACCAGAGGAATTAACCAAATACATGGACCAGATACATTGCAATGTCTTACTTAGTCTGCTAAGTCAATGGCCTGGTTTGTACATAACAGTAAGCCATGGTTTATTAAACTGTGGTTTATTTGATAAGCTGAGCCTGTCTAGCATCTTAACTGTAGTTTGTTAACCACAAACAAACCATCGTCCTAAGCCAAGATTTGTTGTTGGTTTACAATCCATGCTATGGCTTAGTGTTTCTTTTGAGTCTGACAAATGTCAGTAATTAATTAATGCAATGAGTGGGAGGTGTATTGGCTACATTGGTGCAGTTTATATACTGTAGTGTCCTAATAACAAGGTTGATGAACTTAAGACTTGCCCAGGGTATGAGGGGAGCCAATCAAAATACCATACTATTTTAAATTATGCATTCCAATCCCAGTTACGATGTTTTTGTATGATGGCTATGCATATGTATTGTCACATTGTGGCCAGGATTAGGAAATCAGCCATCATAATGGACAAAAGCTGCACAGCACAGATAAAAACCCTTGCAGTGGCATGTTGGGGAATGTCACTCCATAATTTGAGTAACGTTGATCTAGAAAATTACATCCTAGTTAGTGAACTGACAGAAACCCCCCTTCAGATAACCTATTTGTTTATGGATAAGATTTCTATAACTCTGTTAAAGTGCCCACTCAAAGTCTCCGCTCTTACTGAAGCCTAGCTCATC
The DNA here is from genome assembly GCF_964188315.1 of Podarcis muralis. Taxonomy (NCBI): domain Eukaryota; kingdom Metazoa; phylum Chordata; class Lepidosauria; order Squamata; family Lacertidae; genus Podarcis; species Podarcis muralis. The sequence goes on from NC_135669.1 coordinate 17,950,708, forward strand.
CTGAACCTTTAGCAGCGACAGTAAATGGAGTTGTCACAAAGCAGAAAATGATGGAGAAGCTGCTATGGCTTGCTGTGTGTTTTCTTATTGATTTCGTGATTGAGATTGAGGAATGATTCAGCATTATTTGGTGTTGGCAAAAAGCTGTTTGAGTAGCTTTTCAATTAAGTGAGCTGAGCAGTACTTGAAGGCTTCTATTATTCATGAAATATAATCTTTGGTTTTTTTAGTACCATTTTAATCATTTGTGTCCTGGCAGTTGGTGGTGGAGTCACCTTTAGAGCTTCCTCCTTCCTTGCTTGCCCTTGATTCTCCCATCCAGCCTGGAGACACTGAAGCTCAAGCATGATGGAAGCATGCTTGATGTTCAGGCCATTGTGCCTTGTCATTCTACAGGAGTGAACTGTACCGATTGTGTGAGATGTCTGCCCTGAGCTGGTGCAGGAAAGAGCAAGTGGCAGGATTGTGTGAGTGGCTTCTGGTCAGGTCGAACTGGTCTTGAACCTAATCCTCAAAACTTGTTTCTCGCAAAGTTTATTCAGTGAGATTTCTCCCCTGCTCCCAAGCACTGCTTTTACCATTGTTGCCACCTGTTTCTGTTCCATAAAGAACAGTATATGTTGGACTGCATTAAAATCTCCACAGAGCACCAATTTGATCGTTCTGGTATGGCCAAGTGCTGCCGGTCTTTTTTTTTTTAAAAAAAAATAATAATATTTATTAATTTTTCAACAATTTAAACACAACACTACAAAAAACAAACAAACAAAAATACTACAATACAATACAATACAATACAAAAGACACTACAAAACACTGACACAAACAATTAACAAAACAAAACAAAAACCATTCGAAACACAATCCAATTTCAATATCTTATCTTTCATTCACTTGTTTCCACGACTTCCTCACACCTCCCTTTTTGTCTTCCACTTCTATTAATTGTTTCAGCAATTCCTCTCCATCTTCCTCTGTTTTCTATCCTATAATCTTAACACATTCTAACCTTATTTTTCCCTTTAATACTCTATTAATCTATCTATACATAACTCCTTATAACATTTCTACTAAAGCCATGTAACTTCATTCCAACATTTTTCTAACATTCATTATTTTTACAGTATTTCTGTAAGTAGTTTTTAAACTTTTTTCCAATCTTCTTCCACCGATTCTTCTCCCTGATCTTGGATTCTGCCAGTCATTTCCGCCAATTCCATGTAGTCCATCAACTTCACCTGCCATTCTTCCCGGGTGGGTAAATCTTGTGCTGCCGGTCTTTTGCAGGTAAGGATTGAGGTGTCCTCGTTGTCTCTCTTGTGCTCTGGTCTTTCTGCTGTGCTCCCTCCCCCAGTTAAAAAAGTGAGGTGGTTGGCATAGATTTTCATTATTATGAAATCCTGCAAATAAGCTATCGATGCGCACAGTAATAAATCAGCAATAAGAAAAGGAAATGCTTAATGGGCAGGGCTCTACTTTGCAGCCAGCTTCAGCTACCTCACCTCGAGCTGGTGTGTGACATGGTGATGAAGCAGGGAACATCGCCACATGTACACACAGGCCTGCTGCCCACACATTAGTAAAGGTAAAGGTACCCCTGCCCGTACGGGCCAGTCTTGCCAGACTCTGGGGTTGTGCGCCCATCTCACTCAAGAGGCCGGGGGCCAGCGCTGTCCGGAGACACTTCCGGGTCACGTGGCCAGCGTGACATTGCTGCTCTGGCGAGCCAGAGCCGCACACGGAAACACCGTTTACCTTCCCGCTAGAAAGCGGTCCCTATTTATCTACTTGCACCCAGGGGGGCTTTCGAACTGCTAGGTTGGCAGGCATTGGGACCGAGCAACGGGAGCGCACCCCGCCGCGGGGATTCGAACCGCCGACCTTTCGATCGGCAAGCCCTAGGCACTGAGGCTTTTACCCACAGCGCCACCCGCGTCCCGGGTGCCCACACATTAGCCATGGCCTAATGGAGTTTCTCCATGAGGAGACTTTGCGAGGGTTTGTTTTTGGCGGCCAAGCTTTTGTACTTTGCGTCAGGCTTTGTGCCTAGCCTTAGGAAAATAAATTCAGCGTACCTTATCCCAAACTTGCAGCAGACTCTAGTAGAATGCCGTGCTTCTCGTTGTAAAGAAATTGGGCACAACATCAAGCCCGGGCTGCAAACTGGTTCAGTGCTTCTCTCATTTTTATGTAGCATCATATCCCACAGTGCCCCCCTCAACTGCCTCATCATGCAAGGGAGTGTTTCTATAACTGCATTATAGCAAAGACCAATTTGCTTTCCCTATCTCTTTATTGAAAGTGAGCCTGTTCTGATTTGTTGCTCCAGTCTGAAACTTGATTATATTAAGTGGCTCCTAGCAGTTTGCAGATGTGATGAGCGACAACTTTAATTCTGCACATTGTGTTGCAGCTCCTTCCCTTTTGCAACGTCCCACCTCCATATGGATCCTTGCGTATATTACACTGAACTCATTATCCCTAGTAACCCTTTCCCTCTTGCTGTGTAGCCAACTTGCCCTGCACTGCTGCAGAATGCTTGACTCCTGTGGCTGGTTTTGTAATGAGCAGAGCATAATTCTGTTTGCATGTGAGGAAGTGTTAAGGAACATCCGACCCGTAAAACCTTATGATTCATGATTGCCTTTGTTTTAATAATGCAACCTAAACTAAATAGTCATCCATCAAAGCTGTAAAAGCTGTTTATGGCTTTCTTAGGGTAGAGTGCCAAAGATAACTCAAACCAAACACCAAAAAGGAGGAGAAAAATCATCCTACATATTCATGATTGATCCCTTTCCAGACAAGCATCTGAATTTGTGCTACATGGGGGGGGAGCCTCTATCCAATTTTAAATATGTTCTTTTTGAAAACAGAAACATTATGTTTTGCATTGCTGATGTTCTGAATGAATTCTGGTCAGTTAGAATGTGTTCACGCACATTCTGCATATTTTGTTGTACATACTGTGTGTGTGTGTGTGTGTGTCCCCATCCAGACAGATTTGCTTTTTAACCGTTATATTTACATGCAACCCTAGGGTTCTGTGCCCTGGCAAAACCTCAAGTTTCCATTGTAGACTTGAGATTCAGCTAGTCTCCATTCCCTCATCACCTTCCATCTCTCCACACACTCCCATTACCCCTTTTTATGTTTTATTAGGCGGGTTGTTCCAACTGTCTCCCTCAAGGATTTAATTCTTTACTTTTAATTCTGATCTTGCAAGAGAGTTGGAGTCCATCTATCAGGCAGAATCCTTAAAATGTACCTTTGTGTAATCAGGAGGTACATAGGTGATTGAATGTTGTTTCTTTTATGCAGCACAATCTTCTTTTATCTTTATCTTTTAATTTTGGGGGAAGTTTCACATTAAGCTCACAACTGGAAAAGGGTCATTTTTATCTCAGTGCTGGTGTGTTTTCATTCTAGATTATTTCTCCCTATCATTTGTGTATGGAAATAGGCATTGGGCTGTTTTCTTAACCTAATTCCTGTTGCCTTACCAATACCCCTTCCTTTATAAGGACTTATAATATTTTCAGCATACTACACACTAAATGCGTGCTCTACACATTGAATGTCAAATGGATTGATTGAAAGGGAATGTCTGCATCATTTTACAATAGCCATTCCTTAACCTGTAAGAGGGAGAATTAATAAGCAGTTTCAGATACATTGTATATTCTCTCTGTGCTTTGCTCTAAAAAAGGGTGAAAAGGAAAAGATAAAAAAACATCAGGTTTGTATGTTTTTTCCCCTTCCTCCTTTAAAAGCTGCGAGTCAGAGAGCTTGAAATTAAATACAGTTAATGCAGATAAGTGGCTTTCTACACTAAGTTTGTTCATGAAACTGATACCTGTCTGTGTTTTTCGAATTCTATACTGGGCTTTTTTTTGGGGGGGGGGGTTGCAAATTGAAAATTACTCCTAATCAAGTCAGTAAGGCTTTTTTAAATAGCTCTGGTGGATAAAAACAAGAAATATTGAGCTTTAGACAGAGGAGTTGCCATTATCTTCTAATGCACCATTCTTTTGTATACTGAGGCTGCCAGTCCTGTTTGTTTGAACACCTCAAATATAACCAAGAAGCACTTGGAAAGAAAACGTATTTGTTGGCATGAACTCAAGAGCCCACTTGGTTAGGTGCTAGAGATGGTCTAGAAGTGAACATGGGTAGGAAAGATTTAAAAAAAAAAAAAAATTAAAAAGCATAAACTAATAATAATAGCAATGGTATTGTGAATTAATTCAGTGGTATCATTTATGTACCTGGCACTTTGCAAATAACGACAGGACAAATTCATGTCTCAAAAAGAGGAAGACTCAAGGGAGACAACAGGGAAAGGGGAGGAGAATTGAGTCAGGTATATACAGGAAGAATATGGTATTATTGTAGTTGCAACAAAAAAAATTCCTTCCAGTAGCACCTTAAAGACCAACTAAGTTAGTTCTTGGTATGAGCTTTCGTGTGCATGCACACTTCTTCAGATACACATGCAGATACACACTTCTTCAGATACACAAGTGTGCATGCACACGAAAGCTCATACCAAGAACTAACTTAGTTGGTCTTTAAGGTGCTACTGGAAGGAATTTTTTTTGTTTTGACTATGGCAGACCAACACGGCTACCCATCTGTAATTGTAGTTGCAGTTGGCCCCAAAGGACAAGAAAACACAAGAAAGAGCAATAGATATTTTGCTTGTATTCTGAGTACACATTGAGTACAATACCTGATTAAGAGTGTGATTAGCCCATTCCTAGTGAGTAGACCTAATGGCATAGCCAGGACCATTAGCTGGGAATAGCAGTTACCGTAGGTGGCAGAACCAATAACCTAGGGAAGTGATGCCCCATCCCTTGCTGGAGGTCTTCAAGAAAAGGCTGGAGAGCTCTGGATTTCTTGTATTCAACTGGATTCCTTGCAGGGGCCCCTCAAATTCTGTGACTCTACACTTGCCAAAACCTGGTGTTCACCTTCTATTGATATTGCCGTACAGTGGGGACACATTAACAATAGATAGAGGTTTGTTTGTGCTGGTCGTTCCCCCTTCAGTTCCAGTTTTGTTTCTTTTACTAGTTTGTACAGTGAGGTTAAATGGACAATGTTACAACCCATCTTGTGGTGTAAAAATCATGGCTTGGCTTAATTGTGTCTGTCAGCTTTCCTTGCAGACGAGGTGACCCTAGATAGACTTTATTTTAAGAAATAAAAGACTTGGCAGCAAAAGGGTGTTGGAGTGAAACTGGGATGATAAAAGCAAAAATATATAGATTTCCACTGACACTTAACTGAACCCATTCAAAGTCCCGTAAATAGATAATTTCTGCCTGTTTTCCCCCTTTCTATTTGCAGAAGCTATAGAGAAGAACATGGCAGGTGTTAATCGGCCAGAAACATTGTTGAGGGAGATGTTAACACCAGGGCCATCATCACTGGGTTTTTTTTTATTATTATTAAGAAGTTACACAAAGAGTCTGGGGGCAGAGGCAAGAAGTAAATAATGCCTCTCTGCACCAGCTGTTTTGTTCTTCAAGGGACAAACCTCCCTGGGTGATAACTATTGGATTGGATTGTCGGGGTTAGAAAGACAAAGCTCTGAAAAGGAGGATGTGCCACAGTAGGGAGCCGAAGCTTAAAAGCTCATGTTTTAAGTACCACTGACATAGACTCGAGTTTTAGAGCCCAAACAAGGAAAAATTGAAGCCAGATAGTTAGTAAACACACCCTTGCCTGGTCAGTGCGCACTGAGTCTACTGTGAGTTTGTTTCTTCTTCTTTTTAAAAAAGCAAACAACTGAGTAACTGCAGCTCTGATTTAGGAGCAAAGTGAGGATCTCAGAAAGTTTTTGTATCTCAAGTTTGTGTGCAACTTGAGAGATTCCCTCGCATCATGGAGTTTATAGATGCGGCCATCTTAGAAGTCAACAATGTTGTTGTTGTTTAGTCGTTTAGTCGTGTCCGACTCTTTGTGACCCCATGGACCAGAGCATGCCAGGAACTTCTGTCTTCCACTGCCTCCCGCAGTTTAGTCAAACTCATGCTGGTAGCTTTGAGAACACTATCCAACCATCTTGTCCTCTGTCGTCCCCTTCTCCTTGTGCCCTCCATCTTTCCCAACATCAGGGTCTTTTCCAGGGAGTCTTCTCTTCTCATGAGGTGGCCAAAGTATTGGAGTGTCAGCTTCAGGATCTGTCCTTCCAGTGAGCACTCAGTCAACAATATGTAAAGGCAATGGCTAAAATACATGAATGGGAAATCCAAATTGTTGACTAAATTCCATGTTTCACTTCAAACAGCCTTCATATGTTGACTTCCACCATTCCCCACTGCAAAGTGTACATGTCTTGATGCATACTATTTCCATATAACAGTGGGCATCTCCACTTCAGGGTCATTCCTTCTTCACTATATCTGTTCCCTATTTGTGGAATGCCTTCCCCAAAGAAGTACAGGTATGTTTGGTACCAACTTTGCCATCATTTTGGCACCAGTTCAAGCTTTGAAGCTGTTCTAAGTTGGTGATCATTCAGCCTGCTCTGTTGTTTTATGTGCCTCAATTTGTCCGTGGCGGTGATAATTTGGTTGATTTATTTATTGTGTGCTTTTTGCTGGTTGGTTTTATGTCTTGTACCCCACTCTGGTATCTGTATAGATTAAGGGTGGGTTATAAATACGTTTACTGAATAAATGATAACTCATTTGCCTCTAGGAATGTGTTTGAAGTGGCATTTGTGTGGTCAATGTAATCTATAGAGTCACCCTCATTCTATGAATAAGCCTCTCTTGTCTTCAGAAATCCTTGTTCAAGAATATGAAGTGCTTTTCCCTATACCTTTTATTACCTGTTGCAGACAAATGTTTCTTGACACTCAAGGCACTTATCTCAAGGGGTTCATTTTGGCATAGCACCAATGTTCAGTTCAGTTAACAAAACCCAACAACCAAAATCATTTATTTTGGTTTGCAAACTTGCATTCCACTTTTGTACTTAGGGAATTCCCCTGGTTATGTAGAAACTGCTCCCTTATTTTTGAGTGGCTAGTTTCATTTCTAAATCAGTAGGCACTCAACAACCCAGGTTTACTCTTAGAGGTAATGGTGTTATTAGTGTATTGGGTTTGCTTACATACAGTGTCCTGTTTTCCAAGGACAGTCCTGGAATTACAAAAGCCATCCTGGCTTCGGATTTGATCCCAGAATGTCCCTATTTTCCCCACCAGTGCCACCGAGCTTGTGGAGGCGGATGAGCTGGTGTAGCTGTGGCTGCAAGGGAGCATCTCATTGCCTCTCCATGGCCACCACTGCCAGCCGCCATCCTTGGGCAGACGGCTGGGCCATCCTGGGCTGGAAGAAAGGGGGAGTGGAGCGGAGCATACAGAGTCTAGATTTTTTTTTTAAGGGCTTTGTGTGTCCACATCTAACTTTGCCCCTTTCAAAAAATTATTTATTGGTGTTTGTTTCTTTTGGTAAAAGTTCCAAAGAATAAAATCAGGATTCAGAAGTTTTGTCGGGACTGTGGAGGGTGTGTGTGTTGTGTCCCATTGGTTTAGTGCTGGTGGCCATGCTCTGCATGGGGGATGGGGGGGGGGACATAAAAAGTGGGGGTCAATGAAAGTCAATTGGGAGGGGGAGGGAGAACTCCTGGGGGGCCTGGCAGCAGAAAAACAAATGTTGAAGGGGCAGCATACCGTCCAACATTCCTCACATGAAAATGTTTCCAAGCACAATTCAAAGTGTTGGTGCTGACCTTTAAAGCCCTAAACGGCCTCTGTCCAGTATACATGAAGGAGCGTCTTCACCCCCATCATTCAGCCCGAACACTGAGGTCCAGTGCCAAGGGCCTTCTGGCGGTTCCCTCACTGCGAGAAGCTAAGTTACAGGGAACCAGGCAGAGGGCCTTCTTAGTAGTGGCACCCGCCCTGTGGAATGCCCTCCCACCAGATGGCAAAGAGAAAAACAACTACTAGACTTTTAGAAGACATCTGAAGGCAGCCCTGTTTAGGGAAGTTTTAAATGTTTAATATTAATATTGTAATATTAATAATTAATAATAATGTTTAATGTTAATATTAAAATTGTATTTTAATATTCTGTTGGAAGCCGCCCAGAGTGGCTGGGGAAACCCAGACAGATGGGTGGGGTATAAATAATAAATTATTATTATTATTATTATTATTGTTGTTATTGTTATTGTTATTGTTATTATTATTAAAGTCCCTACTTTCATCTGAGGAATGTTGGATGGTATGTGTCTGCCTTACTCATTTGGTGAAATCCAAAGTGATGTAGTGTAAAGAAATAAGAGGCATTACTTCTGTTTCCATCTTGATCGTGAAGCAGTGTAGTTAGTGATTGTCAGGACCTCAGGCAGACAGGGTCAGACAAAATTCACACTTGGCGACAAGCACACAATGGCGTGGGCCTAGAGAACCACACCCTGTGATCGCTAATCCTCGGAAACAAATTGTATTTCACCTTGCTGATATGAACCATTTACTGTAAGTTAAAACCTCGGGTCAGGTGAACAGATTCCAGCACCCCTTCATGTTGTATGCTGTCTTCTGCTCTTCAGGTAACAAGTTCCTTCATCTTCCCAGGGTGTCGGCAAATACTCCCTTCCCTTGCTGCAGACCTGTAAGAGGAAATTAACATTTCAGTCAAGGAGATGAGAATATGAAATGTGAAGGCTTTTTTTTTGCTGTGGTGTTTTGCCTTAGAGCATGCTTTCTCAAAGACAGCGATGAACGTAAGTCTCTCGCTGTAGCCGTTTCTTTCTTTCTTTTTTTTCTCGAGGCGGTGTTTTGATAAATGTTGATGAGTTTATAACTGTAAAACCAAATGACATTTCTAGCGTGGCACATGTTTTACCCATTGCATAATTATATCTAATGGTGGTGCATGCAAAAAGGCATTTACCGTTTACTTTGGTTTAAAACAGCAATTTAAACCTCCGGGCCTACACACTTCTTAGAATATGAACATAAAAGCTTAATTAAAAACTAAGCACAGTTTGGTGGTGTATCAGGTTTACAAAAGGTAACCACTGTTTTGTTTTATTATGCAGCAGAAAACCGTCAGTGTCTTATTCAAATCAGAGCACCACAGGTGATGCTGCAGTTCCAACTTTACATGGGTGATGTGGATGAGGCGTATGGTTTTGTGGCTGCTGTTCATTTGTGAATTCCATGTCCTGCTCATTATATGAGTGGAGACCAGGAGTAAGGGTGCAGGATCCTGTCCTTGGGTTTGGACCCTATTTTTGATCTCCCTTTGAGGGACAGATAAGAGAGGAAGGGACAGTAAACACCTTGCCCAGAGCACGATATACTTCATTCCAGCCCTATAATCTGCCATTTCAAGTCATGGGAGAGGCAGATCTCTGATTCTGCTGAAGAGAGAATGGAGGAGACATTCTTTTGCCACCTTTCCTTCCTCATCTGAAGGACAGAGTGATGCATATGAGGGGCAGAATGTGAAGCATTGTGAGGAGTAGTGTTTACTCCAGGCATCCCCAACCTTCTGCCCTCCAGATGTTTTGGACTACAGCTCCCATCATCCCTGACCACTGTTCCTGTTAGCTAGGGATCATGGAGGGCCGCAGGTTGGGGATGCCTGGTTTACTCCCTTGCTCTAAATAACTTCTGTATTTCCCTGATTATTTAATGTGTGGAATGAATACTATTGTCATAGGATTTATTTTTATTTTGGTGGAGTGTTGTTCTGGGTAATATTGGTGCGTCCCTCCCAGACCTGTGATTCTGTATCTGTAGGTAAACCTTCTGTACTAGTCAAACCCAGTTTCTTTGTAAGATAATGGACTTAGCTGGCCAGTTAAGCACCCTGATCAGCATCTTACAGAGTGGCCCAGGTTGCCATGGCAACAACTAAGTGATGATGCTTTCCCCACCTCACCTGGCTGGATACCACAGCCCTAGGAAGGAGAAAAGTAGGTGGGGGTTGCTGTCTGCATGGCAGATCTTGGCTGGGCTAGAAGCTGACTCTTTGTTGTGCAGAATCCAAAGCTATAGGTGGACTTCCCTCCAAACCTAATGGGAGGCAAGATCTGCAGCAGTGTTAATGCTCCAGCCTGGTCCATCTTATTTTGGTTGCATGTATATATGAAGCTGTACACCGGCTCCCTTGGCCAATAAAGCGAGATGAGCGCCGCAACCCCAGAGTCGGCCACGACTGGACCTAATGGTCAGGGGTCCCTTTACGTTTGGCTACTGGATGGTGTCTGTAATTTATCTGTGGAGAGGGTCTGGGTTTGGAAAACCAAGGGGTCTATGAAATACCCTGCAAAGTCTGCCCAGCCACGTACATTGGACAAACAAACAGACGAATAAATGCACGTATCGCAGAACACAAGAATGCCGTCAAAAAAGAAGAAAAAACTTCCTCTCTTTTCCAACACATGAAAGAAACAGGACACGAAATTAATTTTGCAGATTCCAAATTGCTCTCTAACATGGAACATCACCACAAGAGAATAATCATGGAAGCCATTGAGATAGAGAAACACCCTCACAACATGAACAAGCGTGACGACACATCCCGCTTGCCAGACATCTGGAAATTAGCCCTCCCCACAAAAACTGACACCAGATCCAGAGGCACACAGAACGCCATCACCAATCAACCACACCAGACCCAAACCCAGACCCTCTCCACAGATAAATTACAGACACCATCCAGTAGCCAAACCAGGATGGCACCTCCGGATGCTGCACCCCCCTGCAATCCCTACACAGATCTGGCTGGCACAGGCCACAAAACCACAGCTCGCCCCTATACACGAAGCCAAGCCAGAGCACAACTACAGCCATCTTCTCAGAAAAACTCTTCACAAAGTTCAAGAGGTCAAGACACAAAGGCTTTAGCAACTAATCCACACCTAATGACCCACCTAAGTGGTACTCAGGATATCACTCAAGAAATCACTCAAGATATCCCTCAAGCAATTAAGGAACAAAAGAAGAAAAGACACACTAGCCTGGGAACTTCCTCTCGGCCCAGAACATTGGAGGCTATACACCACACCTCCTCACAGTATTTATAGGAACTCAAACACTGAGATCCTGCTCTGTTCCAGTAACAAGAAGCCGAAAGCACCAGCCTGAAGATGACGAGTGAGACCTCGTCGAAACGTCGCCTAGACACCCCAACTTTTACACGGGAAGACACCCGAGGACACCAAAACCTGCATACCTATACCCGTGAAAATCTACGAAAGCAAATATATATATATATATATATATATATATATATATATATATATATATATGGTTAAATATAAAAACAATGTAGAACAACAGCTATTGATAAACAATTTATAGTTTATTTTTTAAAAAACAACAGCATATACATAAAGTCAATTCAAATTCAATACAGATTTGTTTATACCAAAGTAGCTTATTGTAGCCTAAATATTACCTAGTCTAAGGGAGACATTATGCATTCTTGGCAAACAGCAACAGAAATGCCACCTTCATTTACGTGTTTGTTTTGTGGAAAGCTACAGTTTGACTCAAATGACACCAGCATGTACTGTACAAATCCCAGGATTTTTAATGATTGACACAAGACTATTAGTAGTCTGACAGTTGGCCTCTGGCAACTGTTTTACCATGAAATTTGCTTTCTCCTATTATGTTTTTCCTATCTTAAAAGTAATTTTTTAAGGCTTGATAATTTGTAGCTTGAACACCTTTATGGATATCACAGAGTTCAGACAATTAAAAGCCATGGGACGTTGAAAACCATTTCAGTGGGAATGAGCAGAAAGTCTTGAAACATTCAGTTGTCCTTTGAGTGAAACTACTTGAGATATGCAGCTGCCAGCCACATTTATATGTTTTGTGTAGCATTTAATATTGGGTAAGCAACATCATTGTGTTGTCACGTGTGGTTCCTTGAGAGGTGTAATTGGCTGCTAGGGAAGCGCATGATATGATCATGACACTCGTGGGAGTTGTGTGTTATGGAGGGGGAAGCTGGTGGAGTGTAAGTGCAAGGATGCCATTTTTGATAGTTTCTTGCGTTGCATACTATTGTTGTATACCCCACGACGGGGTGAGCTCCTGTTGCTCGGTCCCTGCTCCTGCCCACCTAGCAGTTCAAAAGCACATCAAAGTGCAAGTAGATAAATAGGTACCACTCAGGCGGGAAGGTAAAGGGTGTTTCCGTGTGCTGCTCTGGTTTGCCAGAAGCGGCTTAGTCATGCTGGCCACATGACCCGGAAGCTGTACGCCGGCTCCCTTGGCCAATAAAGCGAGATGAGCGCCGCAACCCCAGAGTCGGTCACGACTGGACCTAATGGTCAGGGGTCCCTTTACCTTTATACTATTATTCTAGCAAATTCTGTACTGTGCTCTAGGACACCCTTATCTGCAATAGGGCTATCACAAATCCCTTCTTTGTTTTATTTTGAATAGCCTCAGTTCTACAATCAGAAGTCTATCTTCTGTTCGTCTGCTAAAGAAAGGAGTCTCAAAAAGCAGAACCTGGGGCCCTTCAGATGATATAGGATTCCAAATTCTCATCAGCCCCAGCTAGCCAGCCAGAGTAGCCCTCTGGAGAGGGCCACAGATTAGCCACTACTGCCATAATGAAATGGGGCCAATAAAATAGGGCCGTTGCTGCAAGTTCAGCCACCATAAAGCAAGCTAATGGTACCATTTATACATTTACACAGAGTAATCTTTTACTGTAAGACTACCTGTACTGTGGTCATTTTGTACATATATAGTATCTCATGTGAGCTGAAACTGCCCCCTTCACTTCACTGTGAAACTTGGCCAAGCTCTTTTTCGTCACCTCCTTCCTTGACTGTGACACTTCACAGCCTGGACTCTGCAGGGCCAGTGGGCGGATATTCTCCCTCTGTGGAAATTATTTCCTTTTGATGCCTTCCAAAGCACTGCAATAGTGAAGCCAGGGAAAGAATAGCACATTGTGCAGCAAATAGATTAATATGTAAAGGCGCCTGCATCGATCTCTTACCTACATTTATAACTCCAGCAGTGGCAGATGGAGAACTAAATCAACATTTTCCCGTCCTCTCTAAAATAATAAATACAGCAAAGTAGCTTTATGTAGCCTTTATCATAGGGATAAATCAGGACAGTTTGTGTCGCAACAACCGCTTAAAACTTATGAATGCGTTGGCCTTTAGGCTGCTGTTCATCATTGCCAAGCCAGATATGGTATCCAGATGAAAGCCTTTTGTTGTTTGTTTGTACCTGTTTTATCCCTTCTTGGAAGTATAGATTGGAGGGGGTTCTGTCACTTTCATCCTGCGGGGATTGCCAAGCTGCTATTTAACACTATCTCTGAGTTAGCAAAGAATTGGGTGACTGGGAGATGGGATTACAGCTGTTTAATAGTTTGCCTCATCTGATTAGGACTGGGTTCTAGGCAGTATGTGCAGCTGTACAGTTATTAATTTTACATTTGGCATTGCCCAGAATCAACTTCCCTAACTTGGTGCTCTCCAGATTGTTTGGACTGCAACCCCTATCAGCCTGGTGGAGCCTTTTGGTTGCCATGGACCCCATCCGCAGGAATTAGTGGAAGGAGGGGTGATGACTAAGAACTCAGTGCCCACCTAATTATGCCCAGAAGACTGTCTCTGCTCTTCCCATAAGGCAGGCATGGGCAAACTCGGCCCTTCATATGTTTTAGGACTACAACTCCCATCACCCCTAGCTAACAGGACCAGTAGTCTGGGAATTGTAGCCCCCAAACCGCTGGAGGGCTGAGTTTGCCCATGGCTGCTGTAAGGCAAGCTGTTACTTTGCTGATTCTAGAAGAGAGAAGGAAGGAAGATCCCTAAGCAAAATATTTCTCCCCATGCATACGAGCCCACATGTGAAGTCTCAGTTCATGATATTATGGTTTGTGTCGAAATAGCATCCACTGAAGCTGTATCTCCTAGCTTTTGTTCACAGCCCAGAGCAATAGGCTGCCCGCTACTCCTCAAAATACAGGTTCGTGGGAAAACAGAGTTTCATTCTCTCACTGCTTCCTTATACCAACATATTTAATTCTGAAAGCACTGTGTGGTGTTCATATTCATTGATCAATGGGAATCAAAAACAGGTGAGTTGCCTTTGTTAGACTTGGGTAATCCGATGCCGATGGGAGTTCTACAGGGCATTTAGCTTCCAAAGCAAAGATGTTGACGACACAGCCAAATGTTTGGAGCCTTGGCTTTGAATCTGCATCTGTATTCTATGAAAGGTACTTGGGATACATTGGCAACCAAGCCAGCGGAATGCTAATCAGTTTGAGTTAATCTAGTGCAAGAGGTTCTCCTGCACGCACTTAGTGTTTGGTTCATTAGAAATTAAAATTGGTAGGTTTTAATCATGGATCTGTTTGACTGGCATAATCATTCTTTTCCTTTCTACCACTGTTATGCAGTAGAGCCCCTAGCGAGGGTCTGTGGAATCGTAACTAGTGCTTTATATAATTTTGAGGGAGGCGTAGCCATCAGAGAGAAAATTCATAGTGTGCCTGCTGGAGAATATAAGGCACCTAGAGTATCCGTTTGCCTGCAGGAAGGCTGCATCTTCAAATATAAAAGAACTGTAGAGGCAAGCCAAAGTGCTAAAACTGTGTGCATGCATGCTTTCACTCATGAAGGAGCAGGGTAGCACTTATCTTCAGCAGACAGTCTGGTTCTATGACTCTCCCTCTCCAACCCTCCAATGCAGAGAGTTTATGTGGGCAGAAATGTAGGGGCATTCAATCAGCACAGGGGGTTGGAGAATCTTGATCAATGTCTCAGTGGTGGGTGAAGGGAAGAGTGAGTGGGGCAACAAATGCAACTCTTACCTGCTCCGCCCAAGGAAGCAAGAGGCACAACTATGGTCACCCCAAAGTACTCAAGGAGGCTGTGCAGCATGGCTGGCGTGACCTGAGGAGGCGACATAGCCTAGATCAGGCATAGGCAAACTCGGCCCTCCAGATGTTTTTGGGACTACAACTCCCATCATCCCTAGCTAACAGGACCAGGGGTCAGGGATGATGGGAATTGTAGTCTCAAGACATCTGGAGGGCCGAGTTGGCCTATGCCTGGCCCAGAGAGTCCCGAGTGCTTCCCAAGGTTCCCCATCCCTGACTCAACACTTTATAAACATTCTGTTTTAAGCTGCCTGCCACGAGGCTCCCATAGTACTTCGCCTTACTGTATTGTGGCTTCATTTTATTTATTTTTTGTCCTGTGCTTTGGATGATTCTGATTTAATTTAAAAAAATAAGAAAGCTATACTGTCAGAAAGGAACACTTCTATAAACAGTCTCTATGTGGAGATAGTTAAAGAATCATCATCTTCTTCCTTCCCGTCTCTCTTTTTTTTGTAACGACAGCTTGTGTTTTATCAGCATTCTATCTTGTAGCATCATTTGAAATAAAGATATTTGGGTTTTGAAAGATTAGGAAGCTGCAAAGGATGTACTGTCAGTAACATCTGTCAAACTTATGAATGTTAAAAGTGCTCAAGAAATGGGTTACATTTGTGAATGCATAAATTAGCTTGTTGCAGCCTGGAGTGGAAATGTTTTCAATTTCAGATGGTGGATAGGAGCAGGCCTTTCCAGTTCTGGAATGCAGCCCATAAGGCCTTGTTTGCTTATAGAAACAATTCACGTATAATCATAGAAGAAATCGCTAGGAAATTGAGAGGGTGAATGAAGTTTGTGCCAGATACTAATTACAGTCATTTCTGAAAAATCTGTGGTTGGCACACAGAAACCTGTCTCTCTCCCTAGTAATGGAAAGCTTTTGTCCAGATTACCATAACAGTACTGGCAACTGCTTCCTTGCTTAAAGACGCTAGTCCTCATGGTTGAAAATAAAATCCTAAAAACACAACTGCAGCATGAAATATTTCCCACTCTAAATGGCTGTGGCCTTGGCCCACTTATGTAACCAAATCTTGCTCCAAGCTCAGAAGGCCTTGTTAGGGGATGCAACATTGCAGGAGAGAAAGGCATATACAGTGGTACCTTGGGTTAAGTACTTAATTCGTTCCGGAGGTCCATTCTTAACCTGAAACTGTTCTTAACCTGAAGCACCACTTTAGCTAATGGGGCCTCCTGCTGCCGCTGTGCCACTGGAGCACAATTTCTGTTCTCATCCTGAAGCAAAGTTCTTAACCTGAGGTACTATTTCTGGGTTAGCAGAGTCTGTAACCTGAAGCGTATGTAACCTGAAGCGTCTGTAACCCGAGGTACCACTGTATTGTATATTTAAGTAGCAAGTTGGAAACTAGATAGAGCCAGGAAAGAGGAGATAGTTTTTTAGCCTCAATTCAAATATCTTCCTGAACTAGCATTTAGGATTCAAAACAAGGTCTGTCCGAGTGATTGCACCCCAACCCCATTATCTATTGATTTAATGATTTATTTTAGAAATTTCTACCCCACTTTTCACCAACTGGGTCCCAAAGTGGCTTACAAAATAAGCACATAACCATACTTAAACCTGCACACAAATCTTCTCTAAAGGAAGGGGGCAATAGGGGAAATAGGCTACATTCTCTTTGGGGTTGTTCAGTGTGGATATTCATTTCTATCCTTGGATGTTATAAGGACACAATTGTGCTTTTTGACTCTGGTAGCTTCCTTGACAGGGCATAGTTGGGGACTCAGAATAGCTGGCAGTGCGGTCTGCTTGACAAACCTTCTCATTAAGATCCATTTCCACAAGCGAGAAGCTGACACAGCTGCCAGACCTTTCAATGCAGGAGGAAAAATGAAGGTGATGCTGCAGAGACCTCAACCCTGCAAATACAAATCCCCTTTTCTTCTTTCCTTTTTCACCCCCTCCCTCCGGAGCCTCCACCTTCCCACGTTATATTCTGGGTATTTTTTTGTGGGGGGAGGCACTGCATTGTTCCCTTTCTGTGACGAATATGGAAATGAATGCAGGGCTCTGGATGTGCCATTAAACAAATTTGTTCTAATAATGTAAACACGCTGAGTGCTCTTATTGTCCATGAAAGCTGAATATTTCAGCCACGCTTCTTCTCCCCACCTGCAGGAGCCATGAAGCAACCTTCAGTTGCTAATAGAAACAAGTTGTGACTGACAAATCCAAGGTGAGCCTGTTCAGGTTTAACTCCTGCTGCATGCTCTCCAAACATAACATCCGTGTTGAATGTCACTCCAGGGTAAAGTATAGAGAAGAGATCTGGATAAGAATGGCATTAATAACAAAATATTGATTCTAATTGAGTGTTGCAAAAAAAAAAAGGGGGGGGGGGAGGAGCCCATGATGTTAGAAGGCTGGTCCACTGCAGAGGATAGCTGATGCTATCTAGATTAAGGTTACCAGATTTTTTTCAATGAATCTGGGGACACTTTTCAACTTCCTACTAAATAAATGGATTTTGTCAGGGGACTGATTTGTAAATCTGGGGACTGTCCCCGGGAAATGGGGACATCTGGTAACCTTAATCTAGATCCTGTTCCTTCTCTTGGGTGTCCTCCTAAGTACTTAATTCATTCTGGAGGTCCGTTCTTAACCTGAAACTGTTCTTAACCTGAAGCACCACTTTAGCTAATGAGGCTTCCTGCTGCCGCCGCGCCTCCGGAGCATGATTTCTGTTCTCTTCCTGAAGCAAAGTTCTTAACCCGAGGTACTATTTCTGGGTTAGTGGAGTCTGTAACCTGAAGCGCATGTAACCTGAAGTGTATGTAACCCGAGGTACCACTGTATTTCTTTCCTTTGAGATCAGTTCCTTGGCAACTCCCTTCTGCTTGTGTGACTAGCCTCTGGTTTATCATCCATTCATGGAAAGAATGTCAGAAAATAACTTCCAAATCATGTGAGTTATTCCTGAGGATTTGACATTTAGGCTTTGTATACATGTGCTAGATATAGAATAGGACCTTTAACAAAACGTTGCCGTGTGAAGTGCTCCTGTTCAGGAGTCTAGCCAGCCATTCCTCCTTTCAAGGTACTTAGTTGTCCGCCTGAGGTGTTCAGATCGCAGTAGTACAGTCATACCTCGGGTTACAGATGCTTCAGGTTGTGTTTTTTCGGGTTACAGACCCACCGAAACCCGGAAGTACCGGAATGGGTTACTTCTGGGTTTCGGCAGTCGCGCATGCGCAGAAGCGCCAAATCGCAACCCATGCATGTGCAGATGCACCACTGTGGGTTGCGAACGCTGCGGGTTGCATCCCGTACAGATCACGTTCGCAACCCGAGCGTCCACTGTAGTTGCCCCTTTGGGGTTCAACAGGTCTTTGGTTTGTATCCATTGTAGCATTAAGTATCCTGTCAATGCAAAGTTTTTTTCAGTTTCTCCTGTGTGCACCCTAAATGTATTCTGGGGGTTCCCCAAAACTTCCAAAGCAGATGTGGGAGGGCCTGGTGGGAGGTGAGGGGGAAAGTGCCTCTTGAGCAAACTGATGGGGACAAGGAAGTTGGATCCTGCCCTTTGTGCTTTTGCAGGGGTTCTGTGAGCATACTGATCCCCCCCCTTGTTTCTCAGTGACCCCCTTTTAGCTATGTCCATGTCAGCAGTCATTCTGTTAGAGGGAGCAGTTTCTCCACAAGGCTCATAATGATCATAAACATTATGGAAAGATGCTAGTGAGTTTTTCTTCTTCTTTCCTAAGGCCTTGAGGCAGAATAGAAGGGATGTAATCCTCTTTTCCGTGGTTGATGGTCATAACATGAAAGGAAGTGGACCCTACCCCAGCAGTGGTCACATCAACAGCCCAGGTGCAGACTTCATTCTCTTCCTGAAAGAGGAATCCCCCGACACTCTTTCATTGAAAACAGAGCAGGACAGCTTGCTATTTATTTATATTACTAATTTGTTTGCTTCCCTCAGCTAAGGAAGTCTCAAAATGACCTACTGCAGAAGTATAATACATAGTAAATACAATACATAGCAAACATGTCCATTAAAACAATACTACACAATAAAAGCGTTCATCCACAATAGTCAGTTGTAAAATAAGAATATGCTTCCTCACCCAAGAACAAGATAAATGCAAAAAATAGCCCCCAAACTAGAACACTGTTATTGCCCAAAGGCCTGGGAGAATATATTAAAAAAATCGCATTGAAATAATGAGTGTTGGCACCGGGCAAACTTCCACAGGTGAGGAGCTACCATTGAAAAGGCCCATTCTTTGGTTGCCACTCTCTGAACATCTTGTGGGTGGGGCACACAGAGAAGTGCTTCAGATGGCTATTTTAGGGTGCCAATAGGTTCATAAGGGGAAAAGCTGCCCTTAAGTTACTGGAGTCAAAAGCTTTATAAGGTTTTGTAGGTCAAATCCAACACTTTGAACTGCCTTGGAAACAGCCAGGACAGTTGGGCCAGAATCAGGGTTCTGTGCTCTGATCTCCTGGTCTCACTCTGGCTACCAAATACTGCACTAGCAGTTTCTAAACTGTCTTCAAAGGCAGCCCAACTTATAACACATTGCCGTAATCTAACCTAGAGGTTTGTGAAATCACACACCCCACCCCCGCAAAATATGAGCATGTCTTCGGAGTTTGATATATACGTAGTGGCAAGTGCCAAAAGATGGTGTGCATGGTGCCAAGTGTGTTTTCCCGTGTAAAAATAAAATTTGGAGTTCAGCCTACTGGCTCTTGTGCTATTGATTTGCTTTTCTAGCCGAAAAAGAAACTGCTTGCAACAGGCTCTATTTTCCATATGCCAGTGGTTTGTGAGTGATTTTCAATGCTGCTGTTGCTGCTGTAATTTGATATGCGCTAGTAAATCAATCCTGTATTAAATCAGGTGCCCTCTGTCTTTTTTGTTTGTTTGTTTGTTTGTTTGTTTGTTTTTTGGTGCTTTATACCTTAATGGGTTATGGGTTTGATTGGGCCTTCTTTAGCCTACTTATGCAGCTGCACTTTGATTCCCCAACCCCAGCAACCTTCCTATTGGAACAGAGGGCCAGGTCTGGCAGCAAGGGAGTCCTGGTCTACCTTTTGAGCTAAAGCCACATCCACAGATGATTCCTGTCTTTGCTATGTTTGAACACTAAAGACACAGTTTTTATATTGAAATCCTTACAGGTAGGAGAAGAGCATCTCTTGGAACTTGGGCAGAGAATGGGAGCTGTGTGAAGACACATTTTCCTTTGTATTTTTTCTCCCTCTTTACTCAGGTAAAGTGGGCTGAAAAGCGACTTTTGGAATTGGAAATGCTAAAGGTGCAGATGATACTTTCCCTAGCCAGCAGTAATAATTATAGCTATCCTTCTGCATCTTCTTTAACCTTGCAAGCGTTGCTACGATGGTTATGAATACTAGGATAAAACCTACACTGCATATTTTGCTAATGTTTTCAAAAGACATGAGCTTGTTAGCCACTGTAAAATACACTTCTCTTCTTTCAGCTAGAAAGGAAAATAAAGGGTTAGCTAGTTGGTCTTGCAGAGCAGAACTGTTATGTTTGCACAAAGTTGCAATTTCCCAAATCCATGCTGAGTGCTTCTGTTTGGTCAGTCTTCCTGCATTGTGGTGTGAATCTTGTTTGCTGTGTTTTTCTTGTGGTTTGTGACAGATAAGATCCATATTGATTTTAGAATATCTACTGGCTGTAACCTTTGAAAGGGCAGACAGTGCACTGCCGTAGAATATTATCTATCAATATCAGAGGAACAGAAAGACAGGGATGACACCTAATCACAACACTGTTGATGGGTCATAAATCTGAACTTGATATGGCTTGATACTGGTAATGGACAATTGTGGCAGGTATGTGGTATGTGGATTAATGTTGATGTGGTTGGGAAATACTTATGCAGTGTGTGGGTTCCCACAATGCTGGTGGAGGCTTTGAGGGAGGAGGAACATAATGATACAGACTGAGGCCCCGAGAGGCAAAAGTCCAAATGGTACGTGCACACACAGACACACACACCTCTTTACCTCTTTATAAGTAACACGGGGTGAAATCAGCTGGGAATTTTACCTACCAGAGCTTGATCTGAAATAATGGGTGTTGTCCAAGCCAGTTTCCTGAAGCCAATGTCAAATCTCTCTCCTCTGTCCCTTAACTAGGATCAACACTAAAAAAAAACAACCCACCTTTTTGTATCAGTCAGACTGCAGTCCCTACCTTCATCTAGCTCCTTCTCATGGTGCTACCTGAAGCAGGTCATTCCATGGTGCTGTATGGCAGGGCTGCCTTTGGAGGGTGTGATGCCCAGGAAGCTGGGGGCAGAGGAGAATTAATGAAGTGGTATTTGCATCTTACGCCTTCCCTTGGTTACACCTCTTTGACCTCAGATATGCTGTAGCAGACAGAGTGGAGTTCCCTGCATGTGCACAGTGATAAGCATATGGAATTCGGAGTGCAGGTGGGGATACTCATGAGTGCAATCTAAAAGGTTAGTGTGCCAAAGTCGCACTGATATACATGGGATCTGGATGTTTAACTGTGTGTTTTAAGACCTGTGAATTTCAGTGACAGCTATGGCTTTTTTTATGATGCTGCTGCTGTTGCTGTTTAATATGCTGAATTTTATGGAAATGATCTCTTATTGATTTTATGTTTTGTTAGCTCCCTTGAGGGCTCTTTAAGCCATGCTAGGATAGTATAAATCTTTACATAAATATAGTCAGACCTAACTTTTCTCTCGACTGCATGTTGTGTCTACAGCATTTTGCACAGCCATGAAAATCCCTGATCAGGTAAGACAAGAGTCAGGATCTTGGTCTGAGTGAATAGGAAACCAAGTGCTTAACAAGCACCAGCTGCAATGTACTAAAGTGGTCTAAACAGTTTAAAGAACGTTCTTAGGGAACTTGCAATTAAAGCAAGTAATGCTCTTAACGTGAACTTGCTTTCAGTAGGAATTTAGCAGAGTTGAGTTACATTTTCAAGCAAAAGAATTGACAAGGAAATAAGTGCCCTTTTGTCACATTAATTTCCTTTAAAATTAGATCATTGTGGGGGAGTTAGGGATGAGTGGTACCCATTAAGTCTGAAAGTACAAATGTTAGCACAAGGTGAACTTTGAGAGTTTGATTTGATATACAGTCTTCAGTTCTTAAGGCTTACGAAATTATAGAATGTGTTCTGGTCCTCTCCTCTTCTATTTTCTTCTGGATCTATTTAACTGTCAAAGCTTTGAGTCAAAAACTTGTACTGTAGTTCTGTAAACACCAAGTGAGTGATATGGAAGCTGATAGGTCCAGGAGAGGTTTTTGTGCATTTTCTTTCTTGATGGGGTGGCCTTTTTCACTCATGTGTTGCTAAGAAAAAGCAGTGTATATTGGGGACGGATGCTGTCCTACAGCTTGTGCCCTCTTTGGCCACAAATTGCCCATACAGGTGGCAGCGAAGAGTCTAATGTGGTTTGGGATTCTAAAGTGGGGTAAGCTATTTTTAAGCTTTTACCCTCTGTTGTGGGCCTGATCTGCATTGTGCAGGGGGCATATCTGCAGTTTGCCTGGGGACAAACAGTGGTGCTTCCATTCTCTTCAGTAATAAGTTTTCCCCCTATGTAAATAGGAGGCATTGGGAACCCAATCCCTATCAGTACCCTAATGGAGAGGTTTAGGGTTAAAGTAGGGTTACCAGGCGTCTCCGTATTTGCAAATCTGTCCTCGGACAAATTCCGTCCCCGGAATGTCCCCAGATTTCATTAAATGTCCCTGGGAAATGTGACACCCTGCTCTCCTGGAGTAATATGCAGCTGGAGGGGTGGGAAGGTAGTTTTTGCACAGGCAGAGGTGTGTGTGGGGGAATCGAAGAGTGAGAAAGAAGGGCTTTGTACCTTCCCCGGCAGAGAAACTGCACACCTTGCACCCCTCCTGGGCAATGGCCACTCGCCCATGACTCCCGAACCTCCCCTAATCTCCTGCCCCCTTCCCCCTTCATTTTGAGAGATCGCAGGTGGGCCCAGGAAGGGCGCAAGGCGCGTGGTTTCTCTGCTGGGCAAGGTGCAAAGTTCTTCTTTCGCACCCTGTGAAACTCTCAAAACGAAGGGGAAAGGGGGCAGGAGATCAGGGGAGGCTCGGGAGTCACGGGCACCTTGCCCAGCAGAGAAACTGCGTGCCTTGCACCCCTTCCAGGAAACGGCCACCCACCCGCGACTCCTGAGCCTCCCCCAATCTGTCAAAAGGATTGGGAGAGGCTCGGGAGTCACGGACGGGTAGCAGGCCATTGTCCAGGAGGAGTGCAAGGCGCACGGTTTCTCTGCCGGCAAGGTGCAAACCCCTTCTTTCGCACTCTTTGATTCCCCCCACCCACCTCTGCCTGTGCAAAAACTATCTTCCCACCCCTCAACGTTTTTCTAGGGACGGGTGGCAACCCTAGGCACAATGCACTCTACTGAAACATAGGGTTCGCTGCCTCCCCCAATCTGTCAAAACAAAGGGGAAAGGGGGCAGGAGATTGGGGGAGGCTCAGGAGTCACGGGCAGGTAGGTAGCATGCAGTTGCCCAGGAGGGGCGCAAGGTGCACTTTCTCTGCTGGGCAAGGCACGGAGGGGTGAGATGACTTCAATCCCCTCGGCCAACTGGAGCAGTGGTGGAACTGGTGCAGAGCCGGGCAGCTGAGCGTGAACGAGAGTGTGTCCCTGACAGCGGGGAACTGCAGAAGTCAAATTGAAGCAGGGAAGGCTTGAGTTGAGGTACCTCCATTGCAGTGGGTTGGCCTAGATGCCTCTCAGAAGTCCTTTCTAAATCTGTGATTCTGTGATCATCCCACAGTCGTATTCTCAAACTCTGCTTCCACTCTACCCCCCGGGTTTGTCTCCTCCTCCAGACTTCTCAAGACAGCAAAACAGCTGATGTATAGATGTAGTTAGGGATAATAAAGCATGTCATTTTTTTAAAAAAAGGTGTCCCCGGATTAATTGAAAAAAATCTGGTAACCATAGGTTAAAGTCTCTCTACCTACCATTTTAAATTCCCAATATGGGTCCCCTGTGCTGTTGATTTGTGAGTGGGTGGGATGGAAACAGTGCCACAAAAACCCTGCACTTATTGGCACAGATTTGTAGCTAACTTATTGTCAGGTGTGACCCTGAGTGCCCCAGATCCAGACTATAGGCCAGTTTCCCATCTTTGCCCTATTACCCAAGTGGATAGTATGCTGGGCTCTGGTTTATGAAAGCTGAGCTCAGTTCTTGTGCACGTGCTCTTATACGGTGGCCTGAGCAGGTTGCATGCCTTGGTGGCCTATGTTTTCTCCACCTGAGCTGTAGGGGGAACGGCTGCTTTACTGAATAGATGATGAGGGCAAGCAAGATAGAGGGGAGAGCACTGTGCACATTTCAGTTTATGAAAGTCAAAGCAACAGCACCTAAACTTTATGAGCTATTTAGTGTTTATCGAAGGGGACAGAACCTCTTGCAATCCAGAGCACTGTGTGCCAAAAGCAGGGAGCTCAAAAGTGGCTTGATGGACTGGGCCTTGGAAAGAGAGGTAAGTGGCAGGAAGGGGGGGGGCTGGTGGTGTGCAGATTAGCAGCCGCCACCTCCTCCTCAGCCATTCCTTTGAGCCTTGTGGCCTTGGGAGCTCTGCAGCCATCAATTTTATTGCCTGCGTTTAGCTAACAGTTTGAGGTCACATCTGAAAAGAAAGTTGCAAGAATTGGCCCTTCCTATTAACAGTTTCTGCATTTTTGAGTGGCAGCTGATGGAATGAGTAAGCCATCACAATAGACTTGCAGGACTGAGTCACAGAAACCTAATTTTCAGGTAAGAAATTGCCCCTTCACATAATAATCCAGACCCACTCGGCTTCTTTATGAGAAGTGTGAGTAATTTTCACCTTGCAGTATTATTCAGCATGATTATTATCATCTGTTTACAACTGTCTCATGAATGAAATATATTCTTTTCTGCCCCCTCAGAGCTTGTTTGTTCTCTCTCTCTCTCATACACACAATGTGAGTGCTTGTTGAGTATCCCTTTCCTATTTTCCTTCCCTCCCCCCACTTCTCTAGTAATGTCAATGGATGGTGACACACTCTCCAAGAGCGTATCTGATGTGTTCCAACACAGATCCTTCCTGCTCATCATGTCAGATCTAAGCTTCAATTTGGAAGGCTTTCAGCATCTCTCGTTGGCAGGAGAAATGAATTGGGAGATGCAGAGAGACTGCTCTTGCAGCCAAATTTCAGTCACGCAGGCTGTCGGTCCTAATGAATGCCCTTGAAGCAGGTACGGTAAACATCTGAGGCTGGGGTTTTGCTGCTTTCAGAAGGCAAAATCATTGAGCTGAATGCAGCCCTTTCTGACTCCACTGAAAACATTGAAGACCCCACCCCTCCCCCAACACATCTACTTTATTACCAGCGCTTATTAGAGGAATGTTGAATGCTAACGTGCAGAGAGCCTTTAGTGGTCTGCACTTGAAGTAGCTGCTGTATATTTATTATGGTTCATAAAATACATTCTGCATTGTTTAGTAGTCCCTTCCCTATATTTTACCCTTTGACGAACACTTCTGACTTCACATCTTTCCAGTTTTAAAATGTTTTCTCAAATATCTGCAAGGCACTGGGCAGTGGTGCAGAGATTTGCAACGCTTGAGGCAGACACAAAAGCCATGTTTGACACAGTTTCCAACACTATCTCAGGAGCTCAAATGTCACGACAAACTGTGGGTTACCAAATGTTGTTTTTATGAGTGGTTCTTGGCTCTCACTGTCTGTTTTTGTACTGCTTGGTTCTCAGGCTCAGATGAAACGAGGGTGGAAGGAACAATTGAGGTACATGTTGCACCTCTTAAATCAGGGGTCACCAACATGGTGGTCATGGGTGCAGTGGCCTTCCTCTGCTGCCTACAAAGCCTTTGAGTCCTCTCGCTTCCTGCCGCATTGTTCATGAGGGTAGTGAGGGTGGTTCCTTTCCAAGGGAGAAAATTTTATACTGCTACTACACACATCTATACAGTGGTACCTTGGGTTACAGATGCTACAGGTTACAGACGCTTCAGGTTACAGACTCTGCTAACCCAGAAATAGTATCACAGGTTAAGAACTTTGCTTCCGGATGAGAACAGAAATCGTGCTCCGGCGGCGCAGCAGCAGCGGGAGGCCCCATAAGCTAAAGTGGTGCTTCAGGTTAAGAACAGTTTCATGTTAAGTACGGGGACCTCCGGAACGAATTAAGTTCTTAACCCGAGGTACCACTGTATCTGTGTGGCATGTGACCATACATGTCCTGCCCAAATGCAGTCATGGGCTGAGGGGGGTTCAGTAAGCTACCTGTAAAGCTTAATTCTGAGAAGGTGGAGGTCTTGTGAATGGGTGGGTTCCAGGAGATGCGTAATCTATCTGTTCTCTTCTAGAAACGGTTGCACATCCTGCAAGGGAGCAGCTGTGTAGTCTGGGGGTACTGCTTGAGACTTCAGTGTCAGATGGGTGAAGTGGCTAGGAACACCTTTTACCAGCTATGTCTGTTCCAGAACAGAAACAGCCTTGCCAATGTGACCAGTGTATTGGTCACATCATGATCGAATTATTGTAATGCGTTCTGTGTGGGGTTGCCCTTAAGTCAGGTCCAGAAACTGCAGCTGGAGCAGAATGCAGCGGTTGGGATGTTGGTACAGGGCATCCTTCTTCCCACATGTGATAATACCACTCTGCAAAGAACTGTACAGTGGTGCCTCGGGTTACATATGCTTCAGGTTACAGACGCTTCAGGTTACAGACTCCGCTAACCCAGAAATAGTGCTTCAGGTTAAGAACTTTGCTTCAGGATGAGAACAGAAATCGTGCTCCGGCGGCGCGGCAGCAGCGGGAGGCCCCATTAGCTAAAGTGGTTCTTCAGGTTAAGAACAGTTTCAGGTTAAGAACGGACCTCCGGAACAAATTAAGTACTTAACCCAAGGTACCAGTATACTGGTTGCCAGTATGATACTGGGCCAGGCTGAAGGTTTCAATTTTGCACTGTAAAGCGCTAAGTGGTTTGTGACAGGGCTACGTGAAGGAGCACCTTTTCTGTTGTGGCACCCTCTCAGTGGAATCACCTCCCCTCTGAACTGCAGCAAGCGCCAGCAGTTATGTCATTCCAACACATGCTAAAATTTCCCATCCTTTATTTTCCCAAGCCTTTGTTGGAAACTATTGCCAGTTGCTTTGAATTAATGTTACTGCTCCACTGGCTTGTGTATGCTGCTGTTTCATTTTGTGGCTACAGTTTTAACGTATTGTTTATTGTATGCTGCCTTGTGATTTCAAGGCATTATAAAAAATATTTTCAATAAACAAGTATTTTGGACTTTCCATGCTGTACACTTTTCCTCCTGGCCCTCAGTCACCACCCCTTTTTATTCAGCCTTGTGCCTCCTCTTCCTTTCTGTGCTGACAAAAGTTCCATCTTGTGTAAAGGCAACCAATATAGATTATATACAGTATGTGAGTGTATGCTGAAAATATTGGGGTTAATTGCCTTGCAGAACTTGGAAGACCAGCACAGCATTTTGATTCCAGAAACATCCTGTCTTTCTTCGTATTCTTACTGCTGCGTGTTTGAAAAGGCTGCTGCCATGTGCAAGGCGTGTTTGTTCCCCTTTTCTTAGTATATTGCAATGATTTTGGCCGGAAGAGGCTAATCGAAGCCACCCAGTGTTGATGTTTTCTTGCTGACAGCCTCATCTTAAATAGTCCCTTTTATTCTCTTGGCCATGAACAGATGTCACTAAATTAACTCCATTGAAAGTAAATGTCTTACATTGTCAGCACAATTAACATACATTGTCCATTCTTCTCAAAAGTTTCTAGCATTTTTTTTTCTAATTGAGCATCTTTTTAAAAGAGTCTGACAATTTTCCATCCAGATGTGGAGTGTTCCAGTATCTTGTAGTGATAGTATTAAACAAAACTCACAAGAATAAAATGGTGCTGGCCTTATTCTGCTTTGGAAGCAATGCTTTCTTTCCCCTCACTCTTTCCTCTATCCAGTCTATTGGATCAGTCCCATTTGATCAGCTCATGAATAAAGGCTGCAAAGGAAACATTACTTGAGTTGATTGCTGTATTTTGGCACTACAGAGACCATGGAATTACAAAGATTCAGGGGAGGTTTAAAAAGTTAGAGCCTCTAGTTTTAACATATAAACATATGCATGAATATTTGGGGAAAGAAAGTAGTGGAAACTTGAACTTGAAGTAGCTTTTCACTGGTTGTGTGTGAATACTTAGAGGACTAAATAGAGCTTATAACTTAGTAGTAAAATTACTGTCATTCTGATCCCATTAGTGATCAGTACTAACTGTTGTGGATTTTCTTCCCAACCACAATAAGCAAATTGGCACATAATCATTGGCTACTGGGTGTGTATATGAAAAGCTGTCATGCACAATGAAAGAGCACTCCTTTGAGAGACACATGCTTTTTCTTTCTTATTGCTGCCCATCTAAGGTCAAATGTGAGATCTCCAAGAAAGGGTTGTGTAGCCAGGTTTTGTTGCTTTCTTCTAACACTGACGTTCCATTTTGGGGTAAGACGTTATTTTCATTGCATAGAGTCCTAGTGTAAGCAACAGGTCATTCAGTTTGACCCGAAGGGCTGAAATGTTTAATGTAAAAATACGTCTTCATACACACAGAAATATGGATTCCTCTCTGTTACAAGGAGAAGAACTGATTGATTTACGAGCTGGGATTCGATAATTTCCAGGAGTTGTTTCCCCTTTCTTTTACCATGGGTGAGTGTGAGTGGTATATCTGCATTTTGCCAGAGCATCAAAAACCTCAAAGGTGTTTCTTTGTTTTATAATTGTATTGGGAAGGAGGAACGTTTGGTTAGAAGAGGAACTGAAAGCAAGAAAGGTTACATTGCTTTCAGTAATGCTGGATGATGAGTGCCTAAGACAGTGGTTTTCAACCAGTGTGCCGTATCACCCTGGGGTGCCTTGAATGATGGTCAGGGGTGCTGCGGGCAACACTGGCCTCTGTCCTTCTTTCCTTCCTTCCCTCCTCTGATGCCTTCTCACATCTCTGCCTCCTAAGGGCTTGCACAGCTGTTTGTTGCAGCAGCCCTGGCTACAAGCTCCCCAGGTGAATGGTGCCTCTAAGCAGGGACGCGGACTTATAAAAAATATTGGGGGGGCCCGGGAAAGCTCATGAATAATAAATAAGCTCATGAATATGCAAATAAAGTGGCGCCGCCTCCTCGTGAGCGAATAGGGGAGAGCGTGCTGCGCCTATTAATCAGCTCCAAAGGAAATTGGGTGGAGCTTTTGCTCGGGAGGGAGGGCAGGAGGCATGCAGCCCGCCCCTCCCTGTGCATTTTGGGCTGGGGGAGGGGCGGCGATGGCGCTCTGTTGGAGGGGCGCCGGAGATTATTGGGGGGGCGGAGCCCCCCCAAACGAATTTTTGAGGGGGCTCGGGCCCCCTCAAGCCCCATGGAGTCGGCGCCTATGCCTCTAAGTCTGGCCAGGGGGTGCTTTCCAAGCCCCTATGGAGCAGTGTGAGGAGGCACCTCTCTTTGGGGTGGAGGGGAGCAGCTCTGAGACCAGGGATGGCAGCTGCAGCTGCCCAGAGGACTCTCAAGGAGAGGGGACAGGAGAGGAGAGGAGGCTGTGGGAACACTCCACAAGGGAGGGTGTTTGAATAACGTTGAGAGGCTGCCAGCTCTGCAGACCAGGGGTGACATAACTGGGCTCCTGAGCTCCACAGGGGTACCACTGAAAGAATGTAGTTGGTCAAGGGAGTCGTGGACCCAAAAAGGTTGAAAACCTCTGGCCTAAGAGATCTTCTCCTCAGTCACCCTGAGGTAGCTCCCCTCCCACAATTGCTATCACTACTCTTAATTGTTAAGTCTTTAACTGCTGTAACCTCTCATAAAACTTAGAAAACAAAACTTTTGCAATTGCTTCAACACTTCCTGGCTGTATTTATAAAAGCCTGTCTCATTGACTCATATTTCAACAAAAACATACCACAACTGCAGATGTGTATACTCCTTTTCCATTTCTGTAGTATTTGGGGATGGTAGGAGAGGAAGGCAATACAAAATGTTGAAACCATGCATAGAAAAAGGAGTGCTGAGGTGGTTCATGTAACTCCTACTTTCCTTCTGCTCTCATTACCCTGTGGACATTCTGGTGGTCGAAGATTTTCCACACCTCTAACTTTATATAGCCTTGCCTATAATTCTGATTTTGAATAAAGGCATTATATAAAACAATATATGAATAGGTAAACGTATTTGCTACATGAAGTCTCCCCAGCAGTGCATTGTCACATTACCCACTGGTAATAGCTTTGCAAGCTACCCTCAAACTTGCCATTGATTTATCCCATGATTTGAGAGCCTGCAGAGCTATTCAAGAGAAACGGGAGCCATGGAGTTTGAGGATCAGTTCAGGTGCGTCAAAAGCCATTGGTCTCCCAGCAGCCAATAAAGAAGGGTTGTAAATCACTTGAGGCTCTATTTTTAGTTTTGCTATATAAACAAAACCTTTAGTTTCTCCAACTATTTAAGTTCGCAACCCATCTCAGTCATAATATGCCAAGCAAGATAAGTGCACAGGCCTTTTAAAACATAGCAGCTATACTGCATTTGACAGTAATTTACATTAATTTATTTCATTTAGTGATTAGAGCTTCTGGAATATAAACTGCATCATTTTACCAAATAGTGCTTTGGAATACATAGGGCTTCTCTTCTGAAGCTAATGGGATTAGATTAGAATGGGATTCTTGCAGCTCAAAGTACATAAAACGGATACTTCTGAAGTGTTCGATACCTCACAATTCAGCATTTGATGGACTAATTAAGCATCTAAACATGTCTTTGCCATTTTTCTTGGCTCTAAAAATATCTTCTTTTTACTGCTGAAACTGAAACGTCTCTCAGTAAAATTGCATAAAATAGACTTAAATACATGAACCATCTGCCAAATAAATTCCATCTTCCCAGGGTGTGCTGGCATGTAAGGCACAGGAGCAAAATAGACTTATTTATTTAGCATATGTGTACCCCAGTCTTTGGCCCAAGGGCTTTCAGAGCAGCTAGTAGTCATTAAAACACAATAAAACAATATACTAAAACAGCAGAAGAGCATAACATGACATGAAAGGAGCAACAAACCTAAAACCAGAAGATCAAAAAAAGAGAGGCCAGGGCAGATAAAGAGTTGCCCAGTGATGAAAAGACATCAGATGGGGTGCCAGTGATTCTCTCTGGGGAGGACAACACCTGGCTCAGGTTGCTGACCTCCTCACCTCTGAATGCACGGGGTCTCATTCTTAACTTCTAGGCATGATCATGGGGGAGAATGCTGCCTTTAAGTTACATGAGTCCCAAGCCATGTTGAGATTTAAAGGTGAAGTCCAGCACTTTGAATTTTACCCAGAAAATAACTAGTAGCCAGTGCTTCCTGGCAGCATATGTTTCGTACACCTGGTCACAGTCAGTAACCCAGCTGTATTTGGAACCAGCTGTAGACTGCAAAGCCTTCAAAGGCAAACCCAGGTACATTGCATATCAGGGAAACTGTTTCCCTTTAAAACAGCTCCCATAGTACGGAGTTTATGCTGAACAAATAGGTATTCGAAGACCCATTGTTCTCATTTTTAAAGAAACATTGGAAAGAAGTCGTGCATTTGTCTTGCATTGAGGCAGGGCCATGAGTGCAGCCCGCATTGCCAGCTATTGATTGATGGTAGCAATCCAAAATCTTAAGACTATCTCTCTTAGCTATGTCTAAGATCCTTTGTGTCTATGCCAAGGACCGAGTCTGGCACCTTCTGTATGTAAAACAGAGGTGAATAGATAAACAGCTCTGTTCTACTTTTGATAAGATGTCGTTCTGGTTTCTAGAATTTGATGTTGCGAATGGTCTGAAAGTAGATTGTTCTCTAAAGCTAAGCAGTTGTGATTTTAATTTGTTTTAAACTGTTTTTATTGCTATCTTTTATATTGTTGCAATCCACCCTGGAACCTTCTGGTGCAGGGCAGGTAATAAATTTAACCATAGTAATAGTAGTCGTTGTTGTTGCTGTCTTGACCCTTCCCAAACTAATGAGGGATTGCTTGGAGCTCTCATATTCTCTGAGCTTCTTGGGCAACACATAAGCATAATAACAAAATCCTTGATTTCCTGTCACTCTGATTATCTTAAACTGGTTTAGATTTTAATCTAAACTATGAATTTTGGGTCATGGTTGATTTTAAGCAGTCTGTATCAGTGTAAACTCTCCATACCAGTCAGATGTGCCATAACTTGCTGGGCAGACATATATAAATT
The DNA here is from genome assembly GCF_964188315.1 of Podarcis muralis. Lineage (NCBI taxonomy): Eukaryota > Metazoa > Chordata > Lepidosauria > Squamata > Lacertidae > Podarcis > Podarcis muralis. Next base: position 17,982,913 of record NC_135669.1, read on the forward strand.
ATTTTCCCCATTGATGGAGCCAAATGCTTTTGAAACCCCCTTGTTGGTGCTTTAGCTAGGATGGTTCAGCTATGGTGATGCTACCGTAAACGGAAATTTAGAAAAAAAAACCCATGTTAAATTTCACTTTCATTATGAGCAACTGAAGAAGCATCAAGCATCAGCATTTGCCCCTGAAATGAAAAGTTGTAGGAGGTCCTAAGAAGTGTCGAGAGGAGACTCTCTCATTGGTCCCCCCCCCCCCAGCATTTTGTGTGTATTATAGACAAAAATAAGGAGTGGTATTTCATCCACTCAGTGCTGAGTTCTCCAAGATTTGGCAGCTTCCCGAGTTTATTTTAACATCACTTATTTTGTATTATTTTGTCCCATTGTTTTGAGCACCATACCCAACCAAGAAGATTCCTGAGCCAATAAATTGAGACAATAGACCTTAACTGTTGTCAAGGAGATATTATTATGATCTATATGTAAGTGCCCATTTACCAGATAGAATGCAAAGTATCCACTTGTTACAAAGCTATCATCTGAGTGTGTATTTAAACTATTGTCATGCTGCATCGTATTTACTATGTGTTCTAATGATTCCAAAGGAGCCATTATGGTCTATTATGTGGCTTACATATTTAAACTGCATAGTTAAAAAGCTTTTGGAATTTAAAACTAATCAGAAAGCCTATATAGTGGATATCTAAGCTTGCAAGATAGGATTCTAACTTAACATTAAACATCACAATAGCAGATTAATAATAAAAAAGAAGAAAGCACACAGATTATTATGTGTTCCATTTGTGGGTAATTAACTTTAATTGAGGAAAAATCTGTGCATCATGAATATCAATCAGAAACATTTCAGTTCTCTCCCCAAATTTGCTTCTCTTACAAGTTTGTTATAATTCTCTAGAGACACCAAGACATTTCATGTTCCCATTTCTTCTCTTCCTCTTTTGCCCACATTTACTCTCTAGGTCAGGTTAGATGTTGCAGGTATGGACTAAAGCCCCTCTAAAAGGCTTTGGTTCAGTGTTACAGCTCCTTCTTTGTATGCAAAAAGTCCCAGTGCTCTGGATCTCTGGCGAGCTGCTGGTGGTCAGTGTAGACGATATGGAGCTAGGTGACCCAATGGTATCATTCAGTATAAGGCAGGCTCTTCTGTTCCTGAATCATTAGGCTGAGAGGCAAGAGTCGAGAGCTGGATAGCAGAACCTAGAAAATGCTGGTACAGAATTCTGTGTTGGTTAATTAGACTCTTTCTGACACACTGATTTTACATGTTTATTGCCAGCTCTTCCCCCTAATTGCTCCCATACCCTTAACTGAATGTGTGAAATCTTCTCCCGTGAATGCTTTTGGTGTGCTTAGCAAATACAGACTCTAAATACTACATCAAAGACACCAGTTTGGGCAGAAAACTTTGCATGTTTCCTTATGGCACAGAAGTGTTAGTCTGCTAGTGGGAGAGGATAGAGGACTAACAAGAGTCAGGAGAAGATTGGGGGTTGTGGTTTTAAGAAAGAAGGGTGGGTAAAAATCATGCCAAGCAGTCTGCTGTGTGGAATTATTGTTCATAGTATGGCTAGAAATGCTATTGTGTGTCATTGTCTGAATCCACTCAGTTCCAGCTATTTTACCTGAAGGCCAAGTCTGCATCTGGGAACTATGAAATGTTGGGAATTACCTTTAGACTTCAGCTCCCTTGAGTTTCCTCTGATCCAGCAAATATTTACTTGAGAATTTATTTGCTGCAGGTAGGTAAATTCTGAAGTGCAGGAGCTCATTATGATGTCCACCTTAGCCATTCCTCTAAGGTGAGCCCCAAAATCCAAACAGCTGTGTTGATCTATATATGCAGCAAACATGCAATACCCCTCTTACAGAGCAGCAGTACCATGCATGAAACCCAGTTTATTAGGCTCACCTGACAATAGAAGAGTATAATATTCACAGAAAAAAATCAAGTTGTAAAACAGATTGAGCTTTAACAAAAGATCTTCAGTAAGCAGATATGCAATTACCCCCTTTCAATTAAAAAGCCCAACAATCCTGCAAAAGGAGGGTTACCATTTGAAGTAGGGCCCCCACCACCAAAGAAAAGAAGGGGAAGTATCTAGTCTTCCCTAAGCTATTTTTCTCATACTCTGGCATCCTCTCTCCTAATCTGTCATGAACAATAGGAATTCCAGAGCCCCTCTTCCTCTTCCTTCACTGCACCACTAGCTACAGGTCCCAAAGCAAGTGGTGAAAAGGGCAGGGTTCCCGTGGCTTATCTACCCATATCCCAGTCCCTATCCCTCAGTGCCTGACACCTAGTCTTCAGGATATGAAACTCAATTTTCTGTTAGGTATGGTTTCTCTATATTTCAGTAGAGTGAAATGTTAACAGAGTTAAATGAAAATGTAGCCCAGTTGACAATATTATTTACCATGATTACATTGTCTGTTTAATAATGCTGATTTTTTCCTTTAGCAAGCAGCACCCATATGAGAGTGCTGTTGGCTATAATGTTGACTGTCTGGTTCAGATCTGTCTAATACAATTTAATCATTTTTAATTCTGACAAAGTGGCTGCGGGTTTTAATTTGATGCTTAGAGTGCAGGCTGGGAACAACAGATTCCATGAAAGCAAGCAAGGCTTTTTAAATCCTATTCAGTGTCCCAGTGTACCTATGAAGGTAGAATGCTCTGCCTTTGTGGGCTAAATGAGAACACCATTAATGCGCTTGAGGACCTGAAGACCCCTCCTGCATCTTGACATATGCCATCGCATTGGTGATCCACATCTTTCATTGCGAGGGTCCTGCAAAAATCCTTTGGTTAGTTTTAACCGTACAGTATTTCATAATCAAAAGCTTCAGTGGTTTGAACCTCAGATCATTTATTTCTAAATTACTTTTCCCCATAATTCTTATTAATTCAAATAGGATTTTGATTTGATATAGAACTTCGTAAATGGGAGAATGAGCTTAATGAATTGAAAGATAGGATTGTCTTAAAGTAAATGTTAAAAAGAATATGCTGATAATTGCTGAGATGGAAATCAAATCTTAATGACTTTAATTTGTCGTGAGCGCCGTGTTTATGAAAAAAATATGGAATATGTTTCCAGCAGACATTTTCCTTCTGCAGTAGTCAGTATTTTTAATTTGATAGTGCTTGCTCTGCTCAGGAATGTGTCTATGGGTTCTGCAGCCTTATATTGAATAAATTATTTCCTCTCCATTTGTGAACAATAAGAGCATAAGTATTGCTGTAGTGGATCAGACCAAAGGTCGGTCTGGTTCAGCATTCTAACACTGACCAGCTAGTTCTCCCCCCCACCCACCCCAAAGTTCACAAACTAGGCAGATAATAGTGATTTCCGTCTTTGGCCCCTGCCATCCGACTATCAGTTCTGTGCTGCTTCCCAAAACAAATGTGATTTTCTTTTTAGGTTCTACGCAGCCCTACATTTGTGAGAGTACTATGGAACCTGGTTAGTTTTACCGCAGCCTGATAATCATTGGCCTTTTCACTGGGGACTTCAGTGCTGTGGAATGCTCCCCCTGCTGAAATAAAAGAGGTCCCATTATTCCTGGCATTCCACCAGCTCCTGAAGACACACCCATTTAGGCAAGCATTCCACTGAACCAAACTTGCAGTTTTATTAACTGTTTTAATTGTTAAACTGTTTTAATAGCTCCTTTTAATCGTGCCTTTTATTTAAGGATTGGTTTTAAAGTTGAAAAATGCTCTGATGCCATTCTGGCATATAAGCAATATATAAATGAATTGTTGTTGTTGAGTTGGCTACAGAGATAGGACATTTTAGAAAATTCTGGGTGATTACGAGTGCTGGCTTCCATTGCATTAAGAGGCCTCCTGGGTCATATCTGTGGCCCATCTAGTCCAGCATCCTGTTCTCACAGTGACCACCCAGTTTCCCCAGTGAGAAGCCTACAGTCAGGACCTTTCTTCTGTGCTTTCTAGCAACTGGCATTCAAGAGCATACTAGCTCCAATTATGCAGGTAGTATCTTAACTAATAGGCTTCAGCAAACCTCTCTTCCATAAATTTGTGAAGTATTTTGTTTTGTTTAACAGTTATACTATTAAACCACACAAAATCCCGTGATAGCGAATTCCATCAATTAATAGAAGCTTTGTGTAGAGTACTTCTTTTTATTAGCTCTAGACGTTCATGGCCTGGAATATTGATGGCATACAGATTAATATCTGCTCACAGTAGTTTGGGTGCCTTTGCAAAGTCTTTCTGTACGTTTCAGTCTCCATAGTACTTTGGCTTGGTTGATCTAAGAGAGATTAGCCTAAATCAAGTGTAGAATTAATACTGGTGTTCTGCTTAAACGTTACATGATGTTTATTTTTATTTTTTTTAAGGTTTGTTCTGGTTGACCAAACATTTGCACTTAATGTATAAAATATGAGTCATTAAAATGTTTTCCTTGTTGACATGTAGAAGTCAACTGAAATGATACAGTCTTCTGTTTCCGAAAATGTTCTTAGCTTTTGGCGAGTCTCCAAGTGAAGGAAATCCCACAAGTGTGAAACAGGTTCCAAAAACATACCAGGGCATTCATTAGTGGGCAGGTTGAGTTCTGCCTCTTCTTGATGACTTCAGGCCATTTGGCTCAAACCAGTCCTCTACTGAGGCACAATATTTGAGGAGGGAGGGTTGTCCATTCCCCGCCCCCATATAGCTGAAGAGGGTGCATTCATTTTGTTCTGTTTCTTTCATCCGCCAATGTTGTGTTTCCAATGCTGTCGGTGCTTAACAGTATCTTTAACTGAAAAAATGTAGTAGGTGTTGCAAGACCAGGGGTCAGCAAAAACCTTTTAGCCGCGGGCTGGTGCACTGTCCCTCAGACCTTGTGACGGGCTGGAGTAGCGGCACTGGGGGGGGAAGCTGGAAGAAGAGGCGAGGGGGGCAAGTAGTCCTCCTCCCCAGCCCCCAGCCCCAGCCCCAGCTGCTGCGCTTACCTTCCCAGGGGCTGCCACCACCACCGCTGCTGCTGCTGCTTCTCATGGGGAGGCAGACAGGAGCACCAGGGCGGTGGTGGCGACGGCGGAGGGAAGATGAGCAGTGCAAAAGGGCTGGCTCCGGAGAGCGGCTGCTTAAAATGGCGCTCAGCCAGCTCAGCCCAGCCCCCTTCCTTCTATAGGCAGGGCGGGGAGAAGCCAGGAGGAGGGAGGGAGGAGGTGCAGCTGCGGTGTGTGTAAGGGAGAGGGGGTGGAAATGGCACAGAAAAAAATGGCGCAACCCAAACAAACAGAATCCCCACGCCGATCCATGGACAGTCCGCGGGCCAGATCCTGAAGGCAGTTGGGCCTGATCCCTCCCGCAGACCTTAGTTTGCTGACCCCTGTGCAAGGCAAACACCAACAAGGACTCAAATGCTTTCCTGTGTAATCCTAAAACAAAGCTAGACAAAGGGCGAGAGCCCGTAATCACAGAGGTTCCGCGCCTGGGTGTGTGGGGAATAGGATTAGGGCTATGGCAGTTGGAGAGTAGGCTTTTTAACCTTTTCCTCTGCATTGTGTTCCTGATTTAAAATAACTTTTTAAAGAGCAAAGCTGCCATTTGCTTCATGGAAGGAGGGAATTAGAGGGCACCTGTGAGAAGAAATTAGTGGAGGCATAGTTTCCTCCTTTATATAGGCACAGGAATGGATGCATAGATAGATGGTGTTTTCAGCCAAGTGTTGCCTTACTTTGTTTGGGGGACCCTTTATCTACTTTCCATCTCTCACCTGCCCCAATATAGTCATCACTCTGCTTACCTTTTTCCTCCTTAACTCCTAGTTGTTTGTACTTTTTTTTCCCCATGCCATGAGCAAGTGAAAGACGATTGCACTTGGTGTCTTTGAGCTGGCTCAAAAGCTACACTGGAGCGAGAGAAGCAGAAGCGGCAGTATGCAGAATGTAGAATGCAGAGCTGTGCTTCTCTTCCCCCGCCCCACCCCCCATTTCTGCATTGTTTAATACTCTAACCTAGATATTGCTGCTGACACACTGGCTTCAGTTCATTAAAAGGTGTAGGAGGGGGGAATTCAGAGCTTCTGACAGTAAAATATTACCTAGCTCACTGGGTAACTGAATGGAAGAATTTATTTTGTTCTCTGCTTTTGGACTATCAAAGCATCACCTGCTGATTTAAATAGAGTAAGTAGAAGTTGGGCTCTGAAAACAAGTGCAATCAGATGGAGCTACCTTTTTTACTCTGTTTTAGGCAATGTCTTGTGATAAGTTTTCCCTCAAATATTTTGCACGTACTTCCTCGGTGCCTGCCTGCTGCCAGCAAAGTATAAATTTAATCTTGGTTCCTTTGATTTGAGAATTTGCTTGGCTTTGATGTACTGGGTAGCCTGGTACCAACTACACGCCAGTCGTTGTGCTCAGTGCAATTGCTACATCGGTGGTGGTGATTCCTCAGCTGTGTACAGGGAGGGAGGCTGAAACAGGGAAGTGCCTTGGAAAATTAAGCTGTCATGTCGAATGTATCTATTGCACTTGGCCTCTAAGAGCAGGAAGCTCCCATGCCTTACTGATCCCACCCACTCCTTCTTGATAGTAAGCGCACCATAACACCTTCCCAAGTTGTCTTAATAAAGCTTTTGGGTTTTCCTTAAAAAGCTCAACAACTTTGGGGGTGTCCAAATTTTTCCACTGGGGTTACGCATCGCCCCCCAACTGCCTCCAGTGTTATAACGGGGAAATGAAGCTGTCAAGGACTGTAGGTCTCTTCTGATGTCCTTAGCTATTGCTTGGGATGAACATTGAAAAAAATTAAATATGTCCGCTCTAGGAAATTCTTTGTAATCTTGGATTTTGCTGCATTGTTGTCATCGAAACTAGTAGCCATTATAGCCGTTTTCTCCATGAATTTGTCTGATCCTCTTGTAAAGCCATCCAAGTTGGTGGCCGTCACTGTCTCCTATGGGGAGTGAGTTCCACTGTCTCCTATGGGGAGTGAATTCCATAGTTTTAACTATGTGCTGCTTGATGAGTACTTCCTTTTATTTACCCTGCATCTTCCAACAATCAGCTTCATTGGATGACCACAAGTGCTTGTGTTATGAGAGGGAGAAAAACGATCAACTTCCCCCATGCAGTTTTCAATGCATACCTGACCCCTTTTTATTTGAAAATCTTACTCAGTGACTACACAAGGCCCATCGCAAACAGGCAGGTGGTGGCTGTTGAGTTTTTTGACTTGACAGATTCCTGCCGTGAACACAGAGTTGGGCTTCTGCAGCAAAATGTGCAGAGCTTTCAGGAAAGAAGGGAGCCGTAAACAGGGTACTTAATAGTCAGTGCAGTTTCTGCTAGGTCTAGAAGTGCATAATTGGGTCCTCGATAAACTGCTGGAATGAAAAATAAATAAATAAAGGAATGTACCCAGTGTAAAAGCACATTTACATAAAGGTCTATGTTCCATAGTAAAGGAAATGAGGCACAGACAATGAAGGCTGCGGTAACTAAAAGAGACCAACCAAAAATGCTTTGTGAGGTGCAACCTTCTGCCTTTTAGCCCATCACTGAGACACACAGTTAAAAGCTGTGGCACCCTGGAAATGAGCTCTCTACTCTTCTGCCCCTTCCTTAGCCTTGATTTGTGTTTTGCTGCAACTTCGTTAATCAGTTTGTTTTAGATTTTTCAGTCTGTGGTGCTTGAGATATTTTTGTGTGTGAGAGGATATGTGTTCTCATATGCATAGGAGCCAAGGTCCCCTCAACCCCAGTAAAATATTTGAGGGGGCCGGGCCCCCCAAAGTTGGTGGGCATTGCCATTCAAATGGTGTGTGCTTACCTGTGCCCCCTTGGCACCCCTGCTCATATGCATGTCTTGTTGGGCTTTTTTGTTTTGTTTTTAAGTCTCAAGAAGAGATCTGCTCGTCTCACACCCACCCCTCCAAGGTCTCTCCCAGGGGTTATGTTTTCACAGCCAGATGGGATTACCTTTCAGGTGCTTCCAGATTTAGCCTGTCTCCAGAAGCAGCATCTCCTATTTTTAGCAAAATAATTATGGTATCTGTGTCTGTCTTTCCACTCATCCTTCTAATGAAGCTTTCCCGGCGATATCTGTGGTGTCCAATGCATTTAATAGTTCTGTCCTTGAGAATATGGTTTTTATTAGAAAGGCCCATACATGCACACCTCCAGTTTTAACATGTTCAGCTTTGATTTACTGAGCTGCTTTTCTGCTCAAACAACAAGTGTTGCTCTGTCACAGGTGACTAGTGTGTCATCAGAGCCCCTGGCATGTGCAACAGGAGGGGTCCCAATTGCCTCCATCCTCTTTAAACAGCTGCCTTAGGATGCTGTTGTTGCACACAAGGTACTTATCAGGTGTGTAATGTATGCATCTGCTGAAAGGAAAGTACCAAATAATGAACTGAATTTGTGTTGTGTGAGCTATTTTGAACTCCATTTTTGTGTGGTTAAGTAGTGTATAAATTAAAATTTTATCTAAAATCAATAGTGAATTAGAATATGAATCTTTAATCAGCACTCTCTTATGAAAGGGTGCTTCTTGCTGTTTTAAGATTTCTAACTTCCAATGGATAAAATGGCTGTAACCATTTAGCTGGGAGAAGTTTTTAATATCCAAAATGTTGAAGGTGATAATCCTTAGAGTAAGACACTATGAGAATGTGTCCTTAGTGTGTTTAAGTTGTTTGGTATAATGCAATACTAAGTTTTGAATGAGTTTTGATTTACTGGCAGCCTTAAAATACCAATATGATAAAGTATTGCACAGTTCCACTACTTCCTTAGCATGTTGTTAGTCTAAGACCATTGCAGAGGGACTGGCTGCAGGGAGAGGTGGTGCCAGACAGGGCTGTCTTAACCATATGCTGCGCCGGGGTGCAAAGATTCGCCCGGCGCCACCACCCCCCCAGTAGCCCAGTCCAGGCACGCAGGAGGGCGAAGCCAGTTGGCCGCCTCAGCGTCTCACTGGTTCGGTCACCCCCAAACTCACCCCCAAACTTGAAGTGCAGAGCCACCAGCAGCAGCAGAGCCCTCTGACCAACAGGCAGGCTTTTCCTCGGACTCGACTCTCGGCCTGGCACCCCTGAGAGCCCGGCGCCCAGGTGCCCTGCACCCCTAGCGCCTATGGGTAAGATGGCCCTGGACATGAGAGGCAAGCATTCCTGCCACATATTTCCCTGAGGCAAGTTGCTGTTCACCCCATCCAGCAAAAGTGTGTGTGTGTGTGTGTGTGAATGCAACTGACAAATCAGTGTTAGTCAGGGGTACTGTGCACCATGTCTTCACTTAACCACAGGTCTTCATGTGTCCAATTCACAACTAATTTGCTGCATTTGCGGGGGGTGAGAGGGTATTTGGCTTCCATATTGACTGAATGTGAGTTGACCTGTTCTGTCTTTTTCTTTTTCTTTAACATCTTAAGGTGATGGACAGAATTTGGTTACAGAAGATGTGACCGTCGTAGAGGGGGAAGTTGCCACCATCAGCTGCAAAGTCAGAAACAGTGATGACTCCGTGATTCAGCTCTTGAATCCCAATAGACAGACGATTTATTTCAGAGACTTCAGACGTGAGTTCTGTGTTGTTTGGCAAATCTTGATAAAGAGGTTGCTGAGGGCTCCTTTTAATTTAATGTCAGACATTTTAAAGGTTTAGTCAATTCTTCAGTAAGTAGGCAAAGGCAGGCAATCATAATCACTTGCTTTAATGGAAAGACTAGCTATAGACCTTTTTAAGAGTCAGACCATCTTGCAGTGCAAGAGGAATTGACCACAGTAATTCACTCTGAATTGCAATTAAGTGCCAAAATATTTAGTTGACACAAACAAATCGAATAGGGCAAAGCAGGATGTGCTTACCATTGGATAAGGAGATGTGTTTGGCTCGGTGGTTGGAATGTTCAAGCCAATTCTTCCTTAATCCAGCTGAAGAATGATGTTAGGATGGTCTTGAACATGTGTTTAAAACCTTATCAATAAGAGACGCTGTTATAATTCAAATTGAGTGCTCTTGGAATCTTTGCCTACTTTCTAGGAAAATATAACTAAGATATACGGGGTCGTTTATAGCCCAAGGTTAGTAGACACAAGCCATCTTTCTCCTGGGACTGCCCTGTCTCCCATCCTTTTTAAAATGGCATTTATAGTTAGGAACAATATGCTTCTTTTTGCAGGGACACATTTTTTTTCAAAATTGGAAATCATGCATTAGGTGAGGCCAGGAATAATGGGACAGAGATATCCTTCTGCAAACAGCCATGTGCCCTAAGCAAGGAGGGGAAATCTGGAGAAATTTTCGTAATTTGTCTGGAGACTAACAAAAGGGCTGATAGTGAAACATGGCATCATGGAGGAGCTGGTGAGGTATATTACCTAGCCCTTGGAATGAAGAGCTAAGAAACGATTGGTGCTCTTCTCCCACCACCTCTCTTTATTCTTTTGATATGTTGGGATAGGTGGGGGAGATGTAGGTAGTAGATTTGTTAGGGGTTAGTAGAAGTAGGAATGTGCCTGTGTTTGAACTGATGCATGTTCTTCTGGTCCCAGAAATTACTTGGTGTTGTATTAAAAACATCAGAAAACTTCCAACAATTTATTTGATTAATATATTTTATCTAACTTTGTAAACTTCTGGACCTCGGAAGAGCCTGCAATGCATCTCTCCAGCTTTGTGTTGCTTGATTAAATGTTTCCGATGAATTGGCAAAACCAAAGTTCTGCTGGAAATTGTTTGCTTAAACATTCTCCCCACATGTCATAAAGCTTCTCAAGTTTAATTTGTGAAATCTCTGTTCATGGGCTTTCCGTCCATCTATCCTTTGCCAGCCTGGAACCCTCCAGATATTGCTCCCCACCCAATTTGTCATTGGTAATGCTGGTTGGGGCTGATGGACCTTGCAGTCAAAGATATCTGGAGGGCATCAGGTTGGGAATGCCTGGGAAATGGGGCTCTGTATGTTGTAGCAGCTCATTTGTTAAAGGCTTTCTGCAGCTTTGAGCAAGTAGACAGGAAGGGGGAGAGTAATTATCAGTACTTGATATGGGGCTTTTGTTTAGATTATTTGTATTGATTGATGAGTACTAGTATTGTTTATTTCCAGATTGTAACATAATGAGCCAAAATAACAGGATGTGAAAAAGAGGGTGGTATTGCTACTGCATGTCAACGCTGCTGCCACCTCTCCAGGCTTCTGGTTTTCACTGTTTTCTCTGGGAGGGAAGCACTGTATGTCTCATAACATTGCTGTTTCTAATTGTATCTTTGTTCCACAGCTTTGAAGGACAGCAGGTTTCAGTTAGTGAATTTCTCTAGCAGTGAGCTCAGAGTGTCACTGACGAATGTCTCCATTTCGGATGAAGGAAGATACTTCTGCCAACTCTACACGGACCCCCCACAGGAATACTTTATGACGATTACAGTGCTTGGTAAGGACCAGTCAGCCCCAGACTCCATCTTTAGTTCACTTGGGAGTGGCAAGGTGGTGGGAGGAAAAAGCAGATTCTTGGACATTTTTAAAACCTGCTTTATAGCCATCTCGCCTTCAACACAGGCACTGAAATAAATCCTCCTTACTGGGGTTGTTTCTCATGCAATGTTCTGTAGACAGCGGTACACCTTTTCATGTCTTGGGAAGGATGAAGATAGTGTCAGAAGGAGAAAAACCCAGAAGATTTGTTTGTTAAAACCTTAGGACCCTAATCCACAGAATTGTACCTGGGAAAGTCAGCATGCAGACACACATTAAGAATTCTTGGCTTCACGCTCCCAAAATGTACTACTTCATCATGTGTTCCAAGTTGCCTTCATCTACCACACACTTGTATTGCCTTACATGCATGTACATAAGGCATTCTCCAGACATATGGAGGAGAATGGCTGGAGGTGGGCAAACCCATAAATTCTGGAGGAAGCTGTTGCAAATAACTGTTCCCCTGGCAACAGCTGTCTGGAGTGTCATTTGTGGTTTTCCAGGCAATTACTTTAGCTCATATTCTTCTGTGCTCCCCCAAACCCTTACATTTGCACCCATGAATCCAAGCTTCTATCAAAACCCATTACAGAAGTTAGAAATATTTGCCAATTAGGGTGTGAGTATTTAGTCCCTTGACAAAACACTCTTGGCTGCACTCATTGCTTTATTCCAAACCTCTCTGTTTATTTTTAGAGTTCTGAGACTATCTAATAAAGGGCATGATGGGTAATGTAACAGCTTCTGTGTTACAGTCTGTGCTACAAGGTGAAAAAATCAAGCATTATATGCATGTGCAGGAAGTTACACCTCTTGGCAGGGTGATGATGCTTCTAAGGATCTCTGTGTGCTTAATTGTAGCCCACAAATGCTGGACCATATTCTCAGTGTAAAATAATGGGCAATATTTATATTGTTCTTAGTTCTGTTTTTTTCCAGCTGGGTATGTAATCATATTGTCCCCATATATATAGCATTGCACACTTCCATCTTCTGCCGAAGTGTTAAAATTATTAGATGTAAAATGTGTTTACTCAAAGCTGTTTTTCACTAAAGGTTGTATTTCATATTCTTGCTGGAATTAACAGGAAGGAAAACTGAGGTTGCAGTCACCTTGCTTGGAAAGGAATATCACTGAACATAGGCTACATACTTCTGAGTAAATGTGCATCGGATTGCACTGTAAATCCATATTATTACTAATTACAGTCATACCTTGGAAGTCCAACGGAATCCGTTCCGGAAGTCTGTTTGATTTCCAAAACGTTCAAAAATCAAATTGTGGCTTCTGATTGGCTGCAGGAAGCTCCTGCAGCCAATAAGAAGCCGCTGAAGCCCTGTTGAACGTTCGGGTTCCAAAAGAACATTTGCAAACCAGAACAATCACTTCTGGGTTTGCGGCGTTTGGGAGCCAAAACGTCCAAGTTCCAGGGCATTCAGAATCCAAGGTACAACTGTATAGTTATTATTAGTTTCATTTATGAATTGTTTCCTATAAGGCGTCTTGAAGCAATTTACAATACAATAAAAATAGCCTTAAAACAAGTGTATATATAAAAATATTTTTTAAAAAATCCAAATTCCATATGAAACAATCTCTAAAAACCAGCCATTGCAAATGTAAAATCATTTTCAAATCCAGAACTGATACTAAGTAGTATAACAATACCACTTTCCTCTTTCAAGAAAGTCTTAAGCAAGTGCCTAAAAGACAATAGAGATGGTTCCGAAGGGCAGAAATACCTAGGCTACACCAATCTGGTTTCCTGCAGGTGCTGTTGAACTGCAGTTCCCATAAGCTTCGGCCAGCATGGCCAGTAGTAAGGGTTGATGGGAGCTGTAGTCTAGCCTCATCCAGATTCTGGAGGGTGCTTTAGCACATACCCATCTTACGTGAGGATGCCAAACTCTGGTGTGGATGGCAACCCCTTTGGGTGCTCCTTGGTATGCCTGGTACCCTAAACCCCCATCCTATTTTGTTGTGCTCCCTATTGCCCAGTTGGGGCTGGGATGGTAACAGGTTTGCCACTGAAATGTTATAAGGAGCTCCGTACAGATGTACATTTGTTTGGATGGATGGATAGATAGAATCAAACCCCATGACTCCTTCATTCCTACTCTGTATAATTCATGGAGCAGCAACTCTCCAGCATATGACGCAGGAGAGGATTTTCCTGTCCAGGCTTCTGAAGATATTCAAGTGATAAAGTGGGGGATTTGAACCCAAATGCAGCCAAATTGTTGCTTCAACCCCTACTGCAAATTATACTCGAGAAACACCCTCCCCCTCCTCTCTTCTTCGTGGCATATGGTGTCTGTCAGACACCAGTCCTTAAGTTTGTCGTGTGTGTGTGTGTGTGTGTGTGTGTGTGTGTGTGTCATTCCATTTCTCATAGTTCAGAAGATTACAGAACAGGCATAACTATGGGATTATCATATCCACTGATAATAGTTGCTAATACCATAACAGCCGTAGCTCCAGATTAATGCTGTCTCCTAACATTCCAGTAACGAACCTGAATTGCAACAAGCAATCACCAAGTGAGATCACACTTGCTGATTAGGTATATAGGTTCTCCGCTCTTACTCATCCCTCTCCACCCTCCACCCTCGCAATTTAATGAGTTCCAGTTTGTAGTATGTTAATATGTGTTGAAAAGGTATTTAAAATTAGCCTTTAATATGAATTTCAAGTTCGGCTACCTTCACTCTTGAGAGTTGTTTCCTAACACCGCTGCATTAAGAGAGCTTTTTATTCTCATGTTTCCCAAACTATGATAGCAAGTGTGCGCGCTCTTGTACACACACACACACACACACACACACATTCATTTCTTCTGAGATTCTTCCGGGGATGTTTTTGTGTTACTCCTTTCCCCTGATTGACAGAAAGACTCAGGCGGAGGAAGGAGCAACATGGCAGTGTGTATATGTGCAGTGCACACACACATACACACTTGGGCTGACCTGTCCAGCATGCATCACATGGCTTTGAGTTTCACCTACATTCTTGGGGGTAGGAACTTATTTGCAAGTGGGGGGCAAGGGGAAGACCAGACATCACCTGCTATTCCACAGGGGACTTTCATGCCTTGTTGACCCTTGTGCTTCCTCCTCCCTTTGATTTTTTGAAGATGCCATGCCATTCACTTGTTTATGGACCAGAAACAACTAATTTATTATCTGCACAATTCATTTTGTGCACACTTCCTTACCTGCGCTTTGGTGGGTGGGGAGAGAACAGAACATATTATTCACACCTGAATCGCGCAACTGCTTCATTAGTACAATAACAGCAAAAACAATGAAGAAAATGGGTCTACTCATTTATAAACAATATCCATTTAAATCTTTATTTTAATGCTTGATTTAATAAACACAGTACCAGCAGGCAACTGTGTTAACATTCTCTTTACTGATTATAAAATAGAAGGGGGGGAAACGCCTATCCCATCCATTCTCACCCACCCACCCTGTTAGCAAGGAGGTGGGGAAGAGGATAACGGAAAGATCTACACATTTTGGTGGACTTTGTGATACTGTAGTTATGCTCAGGGCCAGTCTGCCCATGAGGCAAGGGTAGGACACTGCCTCATGTGGCAGGATCCTCAGGGGCAGCAGATCCAGCCTCCAATGAATGTTTTGCTCCCTGCTGCTTCCACTGCCGCAGTGGCACCAATGACTGTGGTGTGCTTCTTGGAGGCCAGATCTGCCACCTCCTCAGCACTCCCCTCATACCACCTCTACGAGGGTCTCTCAATGAATAGGAGATGCTGCTGGTCTACTCCCAGCATCTTATCCCCCCCCCCTTCTTCCTGGTTTCGATCTTTACTCACCTCTTCTTCCCTGGCGGGGGTGGGGGTATCAATTTTTGTGGTTCGCCTCAGGTGCCAAAATGTCTTGGGCAGGCCCTGGTTATGCTTCAGATTCTCTTCTGCTCCAGACTCTATCGGATTATATTTCATTGATCAATTCAACCCTCTGGCTTTGGATTTCACAATAAAATAAAATAAAATAAAAAAATGACTTAGCTGTGCTGAACACATGCCTGAAAGGAAGGAAAGATGCTCTCTCTGTAATAATGCTCTCTGATGCAAGAATCTATTATTCGTGTTGGGTTGCATTTCATTTATTTTCTTTGGAAAACGACCCTCTTCTTTCCCTCTCGGTCTGAAAATCCTGAATCTCCCTTTGTTTGTTTTTACTCTATTTTTTGCTAATTATTTTTGGAATAGGAAATGTGGAATTTACATTCAAATGGAGGGTGAAAGCAGGGTGCTACTTTAAAGATGCATTTATAATATGTTTGATCTGTTAGAATTATTGCAGATGGTGATGCATTTACAAAGTGTTCCCTTAATCAAAATTGTAAGTTGAAGAGGACCTTCTATGAGGCAGCTGATCCACCTCTAATCTGTCCAGCAGCTATCCCACATGTTCAGTTTCTTGGAGGTGTCATGAAAGACAACAACATGCTGAGGTCTTTATATATATCTGTATGCTGTTTCATTCTAGTCCCACCACGTAACTTGAGGATCGAAGCCCAGAAGGAGACCACAGTGGAAGGAGAAGAAATTGAGCTGAATTGCACATCGTTGGCCAGCAGACCACCCACAGTGATCAGATGGTTTAAAGGCAACAAGGAGCTATTTGGTAGACCCCCTTCTCCCTCAATCAACTTAATGGTGTGGTTGTGGTTTTTTAGAGATGGTTTTGCTGATAAGCAGGATACCCTCCTGATGATGTGAGAGAATAACTCAAAACAGCAGAAGGGAATCTTTTTCAGCCTGAGAGCTGCATTTCAATTTGGGCAACCTTCTGCGGGCTGCATGCCAGAGGTGGGTGGGACCAGAGACAGCAAGTGGGCAGAGCAACAGGTGTGCCTCTTACCCCCAGTAGGTCACATTCAAACCACGCAAAAGCCAGAGATTCCTATGTACCCCCTCCGCTAACACACATACACCATCCTCCAGGCAAGCAAGAGGCATTGTCATAGCAAAGGACACATTCCAGCCAGGCAAAATCAGTTCAGAAGGGTGCTGAGCAGTGAATGGTGTGGTCTTTTTATAATGTGGAGTAGCTTTGTCAGTTGATCTGGAGCACGAGTTGTGGTTTTGTGATAGACCCCTCCTTGACAAGTAAGCCAGGCGTCTCAAATTTTTGGGAAGCCTTTCTGCTTTAATCCCAGGCGTTTCCCTGCTCTCCCTTACCTGTTGAAATTACCCTGCCTGTTGAAATTGGCTTCCCTTTGGCAGGATGCCCCGCACAGGCTGCTTTTGCTTCTGTTTCAGCCCGTTGCTGCTGTATTTTGCTGGGTCTTCAACAGTACCACTGTTTAAATATTTTAATTACTACTTTTAATTATGTAAATCCATGGAGTCACTTTCCCTCTTAATTATTGATGATGGCTTTTGGCAGTGGCATTGGAGGAAGAGGGTGGAGGATTTCTGGCTCCATTGACTTAAGTGTTTGGAAGGCATCCTGGAATTCCTAATCCTCGCTGCCGAGCGCTGTAGATTTTGTGTTTAATATCATGAGCAGGAGATAGCCCCCCCCCCTTTAAATCTGGAAGCCAATAAGAGAATAAGAACTCGCAGGCTTCCTTTCCTTGTGATTGACTTGAAAAAGGGCCTTGCCAGCCCTACTCCATTGCAAAACTGTTTGCCTAACTTTGATACCAGCTCTCCTCTTTTCCCTCTGTATCCCTGTATATACCAGATGTGGGAAACCTCTGGCCTTTCAGATGTTTCTGGAATCCAACGCCTATCAGCCCCAGCCAGCATGGCCAATGATCTGGGATGATGGGAGTTCGCCATCTGTGGGATCATAGGTTCCCCACCCCTGCTGTATATGGCAGGTAAACAGCCACTCACCTGGCCACCTTTGCCAACTAAGAATTTCCTCCTGACCACCAGGCAGAGAAGCTGCTTGTCAACTAAAAAAGGAGTTGTTTCCCTTTATTTTGTGCAGGTCATCAGTGTGCCACAAATTAATCCAATGTAGGTAGGAAAGTAACAATGAAAGGCAGGTGTTGTCACCCTACAAACACCCACAGATTATAGGAATGTGCAAATAAAAACAGAGAATAAGATTGCAAGAATATGCCTGTTGGAGGGTTATGAATAGGTCAGCATATGCATAGTTGAACTATTTAAGAATTGCAGAAGTGGAGAGAAGCTCTGGAATAGATAAGCTAAACAAGGCAAGTCACTACTAGATGAGTACAGATTGCAGAAGTGACTTCAGTTGAAAACGACAACACAAATGCAGCGATGGAGGATGGTCTTGGGTAGATATGGCATGGGTCTAGTCATTTGCCATTTACCTGCTCTTTTTCCTCCCCTTTCATGTCCATTATGCAGGTAAAACGGAAGAGGAGCAGTGGTCAGACATGTTTACAGTAACCAGTCGCCTTTCGTTGAAGGTCAAGCGAGAGGATGATGGGGTTGCTGTTGTCTGTCAGGTAGACCATCCTGCCGTCAAAGACTTGCAGACCAAGTACTACCTAGATGTAATGTGTGAGTACCAGAGTCACAACCCTTCCCCCCCCCCTTGCCCCACACATGGACGTGGCTTTACCAAAGCGATTGATTAGACAATTATGGTTTGTTGTAGCATGCAAAAGCTGTTTATCTGATTTGATTAAATGAGAGGTTTAAAGTATTGAATTTGGGTTTAAGGCATTCTTTCCCTGCTCTTTTTGAAGACAAACTATTTCTCATCATCTGTTCTTGTGCTATCAGTACAGAGCTGCCTCAAGACATGTGAACTAAGCATTTAAATATTAACATGGAAGTGTGCCAAGGTTTATTATTATTATTATTATTATTATTATTATTATTCCAAAAAGCAAACAAACACATGTATCAATGCCGTCTACAAAGACATGAAATCCTAGAACAGATTGGAGTGCCGGTAGAGTCAGTGGGTCTAACCATCAGAATAAGAGAACAAGAAGACAGAGTATATCAGGAGAATTGGAAAATGCATGTAGAGTATATGAAAAATTACAGCAAATAGGTTAAAACGTTAGCAGGATTAGAATAAATTCAGCAGTATAAAATACATGGAGATAAAGTGAGGAAGAGAAAGTATGGAGGGACTGCAATATGCAGGAATATTTGGAAGCTAGAAGGAAACCATGGAAAGGTGGAAGGGAAGTCAAAGTTTAAATAATTTGTAAAATAATTTTATAGTGAATTGGAAAAAAATGTATTGATGAAAAATATAATTATTTTTAAAATGGAGTGCCAGTAGAGTCTAGTGACTACGGCTCAATTCCGCACACTTCTTCATCTACTCTAGAAGCTGTGAGGCAGAAACCCCTGTGTTTAGGTCTTACCTCAGCCATGAACTACCCAGGTGACATTTAGGTAAGCCATTCTGGTTCTGGTTATGAGCTGTTTCAAGCGTTGTGCAGCAGCAAGTACAAGTTAGCAACCAAATTATGCTGGAGTGGGACCAGCTGTCACTCCATCTGACAAGATGAATATGTCTCCCTTTTTAGGAGCTCCACAGAACTCCACTTTTGGAAGCTTTGGGCGTGTCAATCCTGCCCTATCTTACGGGGCTATCGTAGGGATTGTTGATAGTGTATGTGCCATTATGTAAGAATTGTTACTACAGGATGCTTTAAAGTAGATCCCACTGGCTGGATTGTTGATCTGCTTAAGCTGTGTCTTTCAGTTTCAGTCAGAGCGCCAGAGGTCTCTTACCGTTCCAGGGTGCCTTGGCATCTGCATATTCCTTGTTTGTTTCTTATGCTGAAATAATGCTGAGAATTGTGGCAGAAATGGCTGGCCTCTTTCTGGGATGGGAAGGGACCCATGCAGTGTGACATCATTCATTTGAAAACAAGGAAGAGCAGCAACCTGGCATCAGCCCCCCCAGTACCTCTTCATGTTCACAGAGGAGCAGAAATGAAGCAGGACGATCAGGAGATGGTGATTCAAAACGTCTTTTGCATATGCAGCTCAACCATAACATTACACAAAGAAGCCCCTGTGTTAATTTATTTCTTCTACTTCATTATGTTGTTCCATTATGAGCATTCTGCTTACAATTTTCATATCGCCCAAAAGTATTGGGGGAGTAATGTCCCCATAATGGGAAAACAAAAACCATCAGATACTGCCTAAATTGGCAGATTGTAGCTGTCTTGCTACTGTGCTAATGTGTAATTCATTTATGCAAACTTAATGTCCATTAACATTTCTTGTAGAGCTCCATTAGCTTTAATAATACATTAGCACCTTTGTTAGGTCTGATCAAAAAAGCTTAACCACACACACACAGACAGAGACAGAGACAGACGCATGTACAGGCACACGCAGGCAAAAAAAGGGAGATGAGCAAAGTTGCTTGAACTGTTGCAAGGTTGCCTGCTTGCTTAGGAACAAGGCTGGTCAGTTTTGTGAACGAATGTTATGACAAACCAGCTGCCGCTGGTGACAGCTTTTGGGTGCCACTGAGGCACCCAAGGGAGATATATATATATAGATGTGATGCAAGCGACCAGAAGGGTGGGCAGAGAAGGTATGTGACTGAACCATCTACCAACGGAGCATGTTCTGCCAGTTTCTGACACGACAAGAGAAGTTGACTCCCAATTTAGTCTGTTTAGAATCCCTGGTCTTATAATAACTCATGATGATGTAGGTTTTGTTCATGTAAGCCTATCCAGACACATAAATGTCGGTGTATTTTTAATCTCTTTCACTGTTAATTTTAATTATTATTTTTAATATTTTGAATTGCTTTAGCGGTTTTATGCTGATAATTTTAACATCTCTTGTAAACCTCTTAAAAATCTCACTGCAATCAAATGGTATATAGATTTGGTTACCGTATTTTTCTCTCTATAACACACAGTTTTTTCCTCCTGGAAAGTAAGGGGAAATGTCTGTGCGTGTTATGGAGCGAATGCCTACAGATGGCAGGGGAATCCGCTGCAGTTGTGAGCAGTCCGTGGCTCTCTTTGAAACTGCAAAGCGGGTGTAAGCGGCTCCTGTCAGCGAGCCGAGCCGGGCAGGAGGGAGAGAAGCAGAGCGGGGTTGGTTGCTTTAAAACAACCCCGTGCTCTATGTCCCTCTCTCTTCTCCACTGAGCTGCTAAGTAGCAGCAAAGCTTTTCAGCCAGCCTAGCCGGGAGGAGGGAGAGAAGCAGATCGGGGCTGGTTGCTTTAAAACAACCCCGTGTCCCTGCCTGCAGTTTTTTGCTGTCCGATTTTGGATCAGCCACTGTAGTGGCTGTGTGTGTGTGTGTGTGTGTGTGTGTGTGTGCTTGAGCTATCGTTCTCCTCCTCCTCCTTCCTGTTCACTCTCACAGCGCCCCAGCGCTCTCCTGCGACTTTAGGAGTGATACTCTGTGTGTCTCTCTGTGTGTGAGGCATCGTTCTCCTTCTCTTGCTTCCCCTTCACTCTCCCAGCGCCCCTGCTACTTCCAGCGCCCCTGCGACTTTAGGATTGATACTCTGTGTGTGTGTGTGTCTGTGTGTGTGTGAGGCATCGTTCTCCTCTTGCTTCCCCTTCACTCTCCCAGCGCCCCTGCGCTCTCCTGCGACTTTAGGATTGATACTGTGTGTGTGTGAGAGAGGGGGGGGGATCGTTCTCCTTCTCTTGCTTCCCACTCCCAGCGCCCCTGCGCTCTCCTGCGACTTTAGGATTGATACTGTGTGTGTGAGAGAGAGAGAGGGGGGGGGGATCGTTCTCCTTCTCTTGCTTCCCACTCCCAGCGCCCCTGCGCTCTCCTGCGACTTTAGGATTGATACTCTCTCTCTCTCTCTCTCTCTCTCTCTGTGTGTGTGTGTGTGTGTGTGTGAGGCATCGTTCTCCTCTTGCTTCCCCTTCACTCTCCCAGCGCCCCTGCCTCTCCTGCGACTTTAGGATTGATACTCTGTGTGTGTGTGTGTCTGTGTGTGAGAGGGATTGTTCTCCTCCTCCTGCTTCCTGTTCACTCCCCCAGCGCCCCTGCGACTTTAGGGCGACTTTAGCATGGATCCACATGGATCCTCAGGATTTTTGCATTGGGCTACCCCAAACTCACCGTCAGATCACATGTCTGTGGCCACAGCATGAACCACAAAAATCATACATCCACTGTTTTGTTTAGAATATTTTTTTCTTGTTTTCCTCCTCTAAAAACTACGTGCGTGTTATGGTCTGGTGCGTGTTATAGAGCGAAAAATACGGTAAATAGATCTTTTAAAATAAGATTTCTATACCGCTTCTTATTTGCAGAAGGCAGTGCCAAAGTGGTTCACGCAACAATAATAAAACACAACAAATCCAAACAAAATAAGCATCAAATTGAATCCTATTAAAGAAAGCCTGGATGAACAAGTATGTCTTCTGTTGGTGGTGAAACCTCTGCCCAGAGGGCGGCATATGCCACTTGCATTTTCAGACTGCGGGATTAGAATATATTTGGCACCCCTGTTACTGAGGAAAGTGTGATCTTGGAGCATAGCAATGCATTCTCTTGTTTTCTTTTTCATAACCGACACTAAGCTGCAAGCCTTGGCTTAGGTTTCCCCCTCCTTTGGTACCGCCAGTGCAATGGGGCTACCGAAGAAATTGCACAGCCCACTCATCTGCTGCCTGATGTCCAGATTGCAGCAGCCTTTTGAGTCCACGCCATGCCTTTCAGAGAAATAGCACTTGTAAAATCAGGTGTAATTGTCTTACGCTCTCAATAGCTTTTTGGACTCGCAATCAGAACAAGGTGTAGCCCTCCCAATCACCGTTTCAAGCACACCAGCTGACCGTTCTGTTAGGTTGCAGGCAGGCAGCGGCCTAAAGTGGTGCCGAGAAAGGGGTACCTAAGCATTGGCATCTCAGTGGTGTATCAGAGGCCACATCTCCTCCAATGAGCCTCCGTGGAGAGGATGAGGAGAGGCAGTCCTTGAGGAAGGGGGGGGGGACGCTAAAGAACCGGAATGTTACCCGCCGCTTCACAGTTCACGTGTGACCTGACCCGGCCATTCCCTTTCCAGCACCTGCCTCTGTGATCAAGAGAGCCGCGCCAATGAATGCACAGTCACAGCGAACGATTTTCTCACTTTGGTGTACTTAGTATGAGATGGAATTTCAGCAGGAAGTGGCTTGTAATAAAAGAGAAGGTATTAGCAGGAAAAATACAAATTATCTACAGAGGTATTTCAAGGCAGTGAGCTAATTATTGTTTGCTCAAAGTCCTGAATATGCAGACACGCTAACGTTTCTACAAAAGAGAGGCGGGGGAGGGGGGGAAAGCTAAATCGGGAAGAGACCTTTATTATGGCAACATAGCAAATTTGGCTCCCGTTTTTGGAGTCTCTTCCCTCTCCCCACCCCCTGGCTTAGAAACTATGAAGAACACGTAACAAGACCTGTAAGGAGAGTACTAAGTTAAGGTCTAGAGTCAGATGTAACAGCAGAGCATCCTTTTTTGAATGAGAAAGAGCAGAGGCCAGCCTTAGGCTCATCCCTGCCCCCCCCCCCTTCCAGCGCATTATGGGGAGGAAATCAGAAGCTTCCATTTGGAGTTTGCAACAATATGGCAGATGTTTGTTCTGACCCTACCAGAGTTCTCCAACCAGGATAAATTGCATACCGGAAGTGGAAGCTCGCAGTCTTCTCCCTTGCATATGAAGGAAATGGGAGGAAGGAGCACGCCAGCCCAAGTTTCATGCCTACTCATTCTCAAAACAGCCGTCGATGGTCGCTTCCAACATGTCTTGTTGTATCTGCAAAATGCTGCACCGCCACCTGGCCTCAAAGCAGTGGCCTTTGATTCCTGCAGCTACAGAGGGCCACACAATGAACAGGGACTTGTGGTTTGATTCTTGGTTTGTTCCTCTCCAACTTTGCTATAATTTCAGGAATGCCTGTTTAGTGTTGAGAGACAAATAAGCCACATATTAACTCTTCTATGCAGGGTAAATTCCAGGCATCAGAGAAAAATCTACTGTGAGGGCAATGGTCAAACAAAACAGGATAAGAAGAGGGAGGGAAGTATAGTTATGTGCTGAATTTGGAGTGCCTTTGCAAGCCATTTAGGATGTTTCTAACTCATATGCACATTAGGGAGCAAAATGGGGGAGGAGAAGGGAACTTTAAATTGGTACAGTAAACCTTTCCTTAGATGGCTGAGCTTTGTGTCTGCCACAGCCCCTTGAATGCGGTAATCGCAGTGTTTGCAAGGAGAGATTTTGTCCGCATACCTGCCTAGCTATTGTTCTCCACCCGTCAGTAATTCCATTAGAAGCAGAGCCTCCTGCAGCGCAATTTCACTTTGTTGGAAGTTAGCATGCGAGATCTCTGCCTGACAAGTCTGACCTATTTAACTTAAGGTTTTATGAGCATTTCATTTAAGCTGAGCTTTTCGTGCGGCTGCTCAACTGAAATTATGGATTTGGGTTTTGTTTTGTTATTCGCATCGATGCCACTGTGAGAACTTTGAGAACTTAGTGAGTGGTTTCATTGGCTGTTTCAATGAATGGCTGCCTAGTGGAAACCAAAAGTTGGCTAAACATGCCCACTCCAGGCTGGGTGGTGGGTTGCTAGAACATGGTGCAAGCATGCCTGTGAAACTGAAGACAATTGTCTCTCACCTGCATAGTCAGAAGCCTAGGAGCATCTGGAGCCTCTGAATTATTATTATTATTATTATTATTATTATTATTATTATTATTAGCCTTAACTAATCATGACTAGGATGTGGGAGGAAGGACACTGGCTTGAAAACAATCCTGAATACACCTTTTCTGTATGCCCCTTAGAGGGGCTATTTTTAACAAGTGGTATAAAACATTGTAATATAGAAGCCATGCAATGCAAGGAAACCTGTGAGCTAAATGCATAGACCTGCAGTTATTTTCAATCTCCTCTTGCTCTCATGTTTGGAAGCTGTTAAAATATGCCCTTCTCAGCAGCAAAGTGTCTGGATGTTTGTGGTTCTCTTCTTTTGTCACGAGTTGCTTCACATAGAAGGAGAAGTGGGATGCACATTGCCTTTAAAAAAAAAAAAAGGACCAAGACTGTCCATACCCCGTGAACAAGCCCCATCTGAGAATTGCACATGTTGATAGTTCCCATCCAGTTCATCCGGACTTGTGCTGAAGATGTTCCTAGCTGAGTAGGCATGCCTTGTCTCCCTGGTTTTGACCTCTGATGCTCCCAGGTAGGACCTCGGTCACACATTCCTAAACGTGACTATCTTGCTATGGTTATGGACGGTACTTTCCTATGGTGGAAAAGTCCTCAGAAATCTGGCTTTCTGTGTGTGTTGAGGAAGATGCTTCCAAAGGACACCCGAGATGTGCAGGATCTTATGTGTCCCCAAGCACCCTGTAATGTGAAATGGAATATCGCCTTAATAGCAGGAGAACAAAGCTGAAACTGATGTGTGTCCGCTGGAAGGGCACATAGCCGTAGCTGCCTTTGCACTTGGGTGGCAGTCACAAGCCAGTTAGTTATGCCATGGGATTGGACTGGTGCAGCATATTGAAGAGATGGTTTGCCCCCAGTGATGGCTGATCCAGTGTATACTCACAACTCCTTATGTTGCTTGAGAAGGAAGCTGTGGGTAAATGTAATTTTAAAAGGGGAAATGGAGCATCAAAATACATTAAGGCATCATTAAGGGCTTGAGCTAAACAAACAGGAGAAGGGGAAAGCTCAGTCTTGCATGCTGTGTTTTTGTGTGTGTGTGTGTGTGTGTGTGTGTGTGTGTGTGTGTGTGTAATCCCTTGCCTTTGTAGTACCTTCCTCCTTCCTTTGTTATGTAACACTAAGGGGAAGGCAGACAGGCACAGCTGAATTTTTAAGCCCCAGGAGAAGTAATGCAGAGTTAAGTCATAATTAATGGAACACAGATATTTATAATGTCTACATGCATGTTTATAAAAATATATACCCAGGGAAGCTGCTGTAACCTCTGTTTGTTGTTCATAACCAAGAGAATTCCCTGTGCTCAATTATGTTTAACAAAAAAACAAAAAAAGAGAGAAAGAAATAGAGAGAGGAAGGAGGCTAGCCATATGTGGGTACCTCGTGCTTTAATAATCTGTTTGCTTCTGGTGAGTGCAAATATTAATTGCAATAGTATGCAGTGAAGTGATTAACATCAATATAATTTATCATCTGGAGATTTCTGAACATAAATAAATGAGTTGTTTTGTTCAGCGAGGTGTTGACCCTTTCAGAATATGTGATTTAAAGGGGTTTTATATTATTATTACTATTATTGTAAATATGAAAGGCACTACGATCAGCCGAGTGTTCAGTTATTTGATTTTCTGGAGCATTAGCCACTCTTGTTTGTGACATTTCCCAGTTGGGTGCTCGTTTGCGAGCTCATTAATAAGGCTTTCTCTGAGGAATGTTGCTGCAAATGAAGAACAGTATAGCAGAGTCTGGCCCTGTGAGCATAACTCCCAGTCACAGCGAGTGTGCTGTTAAAGGGTTTAAAATGGGAAATAATTACACCCTGGCCTAAACCCAGAGGCCCCTGTTCTTTGCTGTGAATAAAAAGGCAAGCTTTTGTGCTTTGGAACAAAAAGAAAGAAAGAAAAAAGAAAGAAACCTAATATTTTGGTGCAGTCCTTTTTCGGTACCAAAATGGATTCTTTCATGATTTGGGCCTCTCCCTTTGTTGGCTGGGCTTGGTTTCCCCCCACACCCTTCTCTCAGCTGTGTTACACCAAACTGTAATGCAAAGTATAATTGGTAGCAAAAGGCTGTAAGATTTATAGTTCCTAACAGACTGTTTTAACAAGAACATCCAAACAAAAAGAGAGAACATGAAAACTCATTCTGTACATAGCGATTCAGGGTTTACTCTTTTTTCATCTTGAAACATGTATCACTGTGCGAGAGAATAAGAGAACGGTGCAATTGTGTAAGAGGAATGTGGTGCTTCCTAGCCTTTACGTTTCATACCTGAATAGTAATGCCAAGTTAGATTGTTTTTATTTCCTTTCTTACCCACCCACCTAACCACTGCAGCCTGTTGTTCATTCTAGGTTTGAATTGGAAGCGGCACTAGCCCAAAGCATACCTCTGTGTCAAGTGGATGCTGTGAGTAATCCCTGGCCCTGCCACAGAGGACTTGGGGACACATCTCATGGCTTGAGTTGCTTGTGTAGTCTGGCTGTCCTTCCTTGGGAGGTTCCATCCCAGGTTGGAGCAGCTTCCTCGGCCACCGAGGAAATGGCACAACCCAGGAAAAGGACTGTAGCTCAGGGGCAGAACATCTTGCATGTGGAAGGTCTCAAGTTTAATCCCTGGCTTTCCCAAGTAGGACTGGGACTGTCCCCATCTGAAATCCTGGAGAGCAACTGCCAGTCTATTTGGGTCATCAGGTATCTGTTGCAAGCACCACATGGCACTTGAACCTCAGAATAATCAATCCAGCTGCCCAGATAGGATGAGAGGTCAGCCATGGTTCTATTTCCTGAGCAACTGCGCATTGTAGTCCTTGCTTCCAAATGAATTTGTTACCTCTCATTGCTAAGTGACTTGCTGTGAGTGTCATGGAGTGCTGGACATAGCATCCTGGGACAAGCAAGCTGCCTCGGGGCCCCATAGATTACTCTGAGATCCCATAGGTTGCTATGGGATCCTTGGTCTGCTAACATTCCATAAAAATCCACGAGATCCACAGCTGAGTCTTTAGGTTCCATTGATTTCAGGGGGGCATTTGCGAGCCTGTCTTCTCTGGGTTGTTCCACTTCCCAACGCTGCGTGCATTAGAAATTGTGCCATTTCAGAAAAGCAGGCAGGCAACTTGCTCATAACAGTGAAAGAAATGTCCTTAACAGGCTTCCGAGGGGAGCCAGAACTGCAAGACTGCCCACTGTCCAACACGCCTCCCCAGGTGTTATCAGATCCCACGCATGCCTGCTAATTGAATATGCTGCCATATTTCCTTACGGTATTGTACAGGTCTATGCAGCTGCATGAGGGGACGCAGGTGGCGCTGTGGGTAAAAGCCTCAGCGCCTAGGGCTTGCCGATCGAAAGGTCGGCGGTTCGAATCCCTGCGGTGGGGTGCGCTCCCGTCGTTCGGTCCCAGCGCCTGCCAACCTAGCAGTTCGAAAGCACACCCGGGTGCAAGTAGATAAATAGGGACCGCTTACTGGCGGGAAGGTAAACGGCGTTTCTGTGTGCGGCTCTGGCTCGCCAGATGCAGCTTTGTCACGCTTGCCACGTGACCCAGAAGTGTCTCCGGACAGCGCTGGCCCCCGGCCTCTTGAGTGAGATGGGCGCACAACCCTAGAGTCTGGCAAGACTGGCCCGTACGGGCAGGGGTACCTTTACCTTTACCTTATGCAGCTTCATAGGGACGCGGGTGGCGCTGTGGGTAAAACCTCAGTGCCTAGGACTTGCCGATCGCATGGTCGGCGGTTCGAATCCCCGCGGCGGGGTGCGCTCCCGTCATTCGGTCCCACGCCTGCCAACCTAGCAGTTCGAAAGCACCCCCGGGTGCAAGTAGATAAATAGGGACCGCTTACCAGCAGGAAGGTAAACGGCGTTCCGTGTGCTGCGCTGGCTTGCCACGCTGGCCACGTGACCCGGAAGTGTCTGCGGACAGCGCTGGCTCTCGGCCTATAGAGTGAGATGAGCGCACAACCCTAGAGTCTGGCAAGACTGGCCCGTACGGGCAGGGGTACCTTTACCTTTACCTTTTTATGCAGCTGCATGGACATTGAAAAAAAGGCTGCACTGAGGCAGAGGCAAGAGAGAGACACAGAGAAAGCCGTGATGGGGGATAGAGGTTTAGAGGACTGTGGTGCATTCCTCTGGAAGACGTGTTTCTGCAGCTTAACCCACAGCAATACAGTCAGCTGCCCCCTAGGCAGTACATGGGTTATTCACCGTGTCCCCTGTCCCACCCAAAGAAAGCCTCTGGGGAGGAGAATATCCACTGAGGCAATTTTGATGTAGTGACATGTGTCATGGGTTGTTCAATAATATGGGGCAGGACTGAAGCCAGGAAATCGCAGTGACTTTACCCCCTTTCTGTAAAGAAACTTTTAAGGTGCAATTCAAACTCACTTTACCTGGGAATAAGCCCCATTTAATTCAGTAAGACTTGCTTCTTGGTAGGATTGTGCTGTAATTCACTGAAACCAATTTTCTCTGCCTAAAAAGCAGTAGCGAGATTCAGTTTTCCTGATGCATCCTCATAGGAAAAACATCGGCAGTGCCCTTCTATTGAGTCAGAGCATTGGTTCACCTAGTCCAGTAATGGGGGTCTGGGAGAGGATTTTCTCTGTGGCCTCCCGTAATTGTTGAATGTCCTCCCCATAGAGCTGTGTCTAGCTAGACTCTATCACTGTCATTATTCAGCTTCCATTATTTGCTGAAGATTATCCTTTTTACCCTGGCATTGGACATTTAACGTATTTTGTGGGACCAATCTCTTCTGTTCTGGTTGACCTGCACTGCGCTGCTTTTGTTTGGAATTGTTTGGCTTGGTTTTAATTGCATGAATATATTTGTTGCAATCCACTCTAGGACCTTATGTTGAAAGGTAAGAAATCTTATAAATAAACAATATTGCCTGCACTGACCGGCAGCCACTGTCCTCTGCTTTAGACAGGATCTCTCCTAACCCAACCTTAGAGATGTTGGGCACTGAACCTGGGACCTTTTGCAGGTGCTCTACCCCTGAGCTATGGTGTTTCTGCTTTCGATTCCATTTGTCACTCTTTCCCCTTGCCTTCCCCAAATGGTCTTGGTTTTCTTAGTACTGTTCTTCCTTGGTTTCCCTCTTATTTTTTGAACTGTAGTTACCTTGTATTGGTTAATGGTTCTTTTCCCCCTTCTTTCCCCAATTGGGGTTCCACGAGTTTCAGCGTTGGACCCTTTGCTTCTCATTCCCATTCCTTTATGGTCTCTTATTCACTCCTTTGGTATGTTGCCATGTCTATGCTGATGATATTCAGTTATTCTTTACTATCTCTGATCTGCCGTCTTGTTTAAATCTTTGATCTTGTCTTGCTATTTCTTCACAGCTGTCTGCTTGTTCTTTAAAGCTAAACCTTTCAAGGACAAAATTTCTTATTTTTTTTTCCTCTGGACTTTTCCCTTCCCGTCTGTTTTTGTCAATGATGCAACTATTTTTCTTTCCTTTCAAATCAAAGATATTGCTCCTCTTTTTATTCCTTCTGTGATTCCATCTTTAGCCAAGCCTTTTCAAGCCTTTTTCAGTTGTCTAATATTGATAAGATCCTCTCCCCCCCCCCCCCCGTTATTTCTGCCCATTGTTCCATCTGTGTTCTCATTTTGCCCAGATTGGATGATTGTAAGACTCCTTAGGTAGTCTTCCCATTTTAAGCTTCTTGTTTCTTAATTTGATTTTTTTTCTTCCCCTGCCCCATCTTATTTATTTTTTTCGACATGCAAATACGATCATGCATCTCTGCTTATGATGTTGCCTTTTTTCCCTTTTCACATTCAATTTAAGATTATGTTACTTCCCTCTAGCGCCTTTCATTTCTGATTTCTCTGTAGTCTCTTTTGGGGTCTTTGTTGCTTCTTACATCACATCTCTTCCTTTGATTCATGCTTTGGTTCTTCTTTTCCTTATCTACGAAACTCTTTACCAGCTGATATGTGATTAATTTATTCTCTTCTTTTTTTAGCAAATGCCTTAGGACTCGCTTATTTTTGCATTTGGCCTGCTCCGGTTTTTTAGTACTAGTGCCTCTGTGTGTGTGTGTGTGTGTGTGTGTGTGTTGTTTTGGGCGTGCCAGTTAAGCACTTCACAATTAATCAATATTATTTTCTCTCCTCTTCCTTTATTTGTGGTTGGTAACGGGCATCAGGACTAGCATGACATTCCTGTTGAAGGGGAAAGAGGGAGGGTTTGACTTTCATTTGCTCATGAAATTCAAATGTGGGTTATAAGGCTGTGAGGTGCAGGGACGGGAAAAAACCATTCCTCATCTAATATTCTGACATGAAAAGTTTTATGTGGTCAAGCCAGCACAGGCTGATATTGACTGTTATCTCCCAAGAATGTGAAGAGAGCAGCCATTCTATGCCTCCGGAAATGTGTGCTGCACAGTCTTAGCCTGTACTGAAAATATGTGCAATTTTATTTTGTGCTAAAAAAAAGAGAGGGAGTGTTCATCAAGCCCTTAGTAGGCTCTACCCTAACTCCCACCCCCTAAAAAACCTGGTTGTTGCTATTTAATCTTGTGTATGTCATTCTTTCTAGACCATATGAGAAAATAAAGGTACTTTATTAAACTATGTCAGATTGTGGAGTTAACTATCTGGATGTATGGATTTGTGTTTTCTCTTAACGTGTGTGGCCGACCCAAGACTCACGGGCATCCAAGGCAGAAAATCCAGATAGCATTTGTCTGTGTCAGTAACCAATGGCCCACAAGTCGTGTCGTTATTTCTTATCTGTGGGGATTGCATAATGATTGGCCCTATTGAACTCCCACTGCCTTCTAAGAAGGCAAATAAATTTTGTTTTCTGAAAGCATCCTATGAATTTTGTTTTCTGAAGGAGCCCTGTATAGGGAAGTTTTAAATGTTTGATGTCTTACTGTGTTTTTATATTTTGTTGGCTGGGGCAACCCAATCAGATGGGCAGTTTGTTGTTGTTGTTATCATTATTATTTTCTAGTCTGTTCCCTCTGTCTTAATAATAAAATAATCAGTCAATCCTTATTGTAAAATGATTCTAAACATTATAAAATAAACATTATAAGCATTATAAAATAATACTTGTTGAGTACGTCGTAATTAGTGCAAATGTCTTCTTAACCTTGTTTATATCCCAGGATGAGAAGCAATGGTAATATCACTAGCAGAATAGATAAATTAATAAATAATATAAAAATGTATTCTAAGCTGTTCTTTATTTCAGATTTTTTTGGGGGGTGGTGTTCACCGTTAGATGTAACTAACTTCTCTTACCTGCCACCACCTTCAGATATTACAGTCTTGCATTCAGTTCTTTCATTTAGTGCAGATTTGCTGCCAATTCCAGGAATTGGATGTGGGATTGTGTGTAAATCAAAATGGATAAAGCGGCGCTCAATTGGCTGCCTTGAGCTGATAGCGTTCTGGTTAGATTGTTTGTTGCTCCGCATGTGCCGTTGTCGAAGGCAATGGACTTTGTAACTGCGGACTTGGGCTCTTGTTCCTACAGGGTCTTTCCAAAGGATTTCTGAGCTGCCTCCCTGAGTGCAAAATGCCTTTAATCCCTCGGTGTGTTTGTGTTTGGGGATTTACGAGATTCATCGGCACGAGCAGAAGTCTCTGCTTTGTTCCAACAAAAGGCAGCGGCCTGGCATTTCTTCCCTTAAGCTTTTCCTAGCACAAATGCACCCATCGGAGCCTTGGCGTATTAATATGCCACGGCACAAAGTATTGTCAGCCCATAAAATATGATACATGATAAAATGTATCAATTCTGAGCGCCACAAATCTGCCGTTTCACCTCAGCATGAAGGCAAATGAGTTTCCTTTAGCTCGAGTGAGTTCAGAGATAAACTTCAATTTAACAAAATTTCATTTTGCAAGAACCAGTGGGGCTGCTGCCCTTGGTGTGCGGATTCCTTATCAGTGCGTTAGGCTTTGGAGGCTATTAGTCAACTTAATTTGGGAAAATGCCAGGATAATTTGCTGATTAGACGGGTGCAGTGGAGAGGGGCAGGAGGGTGAAGCTGTGTCAGTACAAAGTTTTTGTTTCAGGATCTGTTTAAACGCGCGCACACGCGGTTGCTTGATATCATTCGTATGTTGTTTTGTACGCAGACGTATAAATTGATGTTTGTATTGTGTGTTTGATGTGCAGATAAGCCTGAAGTGCAAGTCCTGCAGAACTCCCCTGCGCAGCCTCTAACGAGAGAAGGAGACCTCCTCGACCTTCTGTGCCAAGTGAAGGGCAAACCAGAGTAAGTGGAGGACCTGAGACTCTGTCAGAACGTGCCCATCCACGTTACTGGGCTGTTCAAGGAGAGTGCCTGCCTCCTTCTGGTCTTTTTCTTGAGCATGTTCAGCACCCAGTCCTGTTCTCCTGCGTTGGTATGACATTGCATGTCTGAAGCACAAGGCCACGAGAAAGCACCTGCAGCCATAGTAGGGAACCTGGGGTGGTGGGAACCTGTGGCTGTCTATGCATTCTTGGAGTCCCTCCAGCTCTCATCAGCCCCAGCCCATGTGTCCAGTGGTCAGTGGTGATGCGAGCTGGCACCCAGCCACGCCCAGAGGGCTGCAGATCCCCCACCCTTGGTCCACTTCCACTCTTTGACTAGCAGATAGGTTTGTGTGGCTGCAGAAACTTGGAAGTGCCCAAAGGAAACATTGGCTGCAGTCAGACTGCAGATAAAATGCTAAGGAAAGTTATCTATTTGAAAATGCTAGGGGTGAGATTCTAGAAAATATAGGTCTCCCCCCACCAATACTAAATAAGAAGGGCTTTGCCCTTACATTTCCCCTCTCCTCTGATTTTGTTTTCCACGGTGAACGCAGCTTAGATTTCGTTCAGTTTTAAGTTGACCTTCCCCTCCAGTATTTTCCTTCTTTGCTCCCGAGCCTGCCCTTTTTTCATTGTCTGTTTTAACGCGTGAACCCTAACAGAGACATCTCTGATCAATATGCTCCTGTTTTGAAATTTTTAGCTACAGAAGACTGATCCTTTCCTCTCACCCCAGGCTCCAGTCACTTTTTATCCATCATCTTTTACTATGAATTCAGATCTAGGGCTGAAATCCTAATGTATGCTTACGTGAGAGTAACTCCCCTTGAACTTATTAGAGCTGACTTCCAAGTAAATGCATAGGATTGAACTGTGCGCTGCTTTCCCTCAGCTTTTCTTTTTTTCTGTTTAACTGTTGTATCTTGCAGAGCCCTTTTATTCCTGCGTGTGGTATATTATCCTTCACTTGGTATGTGTAAAGCTTTGCATATTGTGGCTTTAAACTTGTTTTTCCAAATCCTGTGTGAGAAGAGGAAGAGAGAGGGGATGATTGCTCACTTGGAAATTATGTCTCTGGTGTTCTTTGCAATTCAGAAAGCCAAAGGAAACCGAGGGCATTATGGACTGATTTACCTTAGTTATGTCTCTCTCCAACAAACGTTTTGCGTTGCTTCCAGAAGATGCTAAGACTTTGATGGAAAAGAATTTCAGAGCTGAGAAATAATACCCAAGCATCCTCCTGTGTGTGCCCCCACAAAGAAAATGCTGAGCCTCCCTGCTTTTCCAATTGCATATTCTCTCTCTCTCTCTCTTTCTCCCTGCCCATTAAAGTTGGATATTTGTTACTGAACTCAACTATATCACAGGAAGAAAGAAATGCTACTTATGACAGTGACTTAACATGCAAGTAAAAGGGTTAGTAATGCATTTGGGGTTATTGTTTTGTTTTGTCTTCTCCTTGCTTAGGCCTACAGATGTGTCATGGTTAAGAGTAGACGACGAGATGCCTCAACACGTTATAGTGTCAGGTTCAAACCTCCACATTAACAGCCTAAACAAAAGCGATAACGGCACATACCGCTGCAAGGCTTCCAATGAAGTGGGGATGTCCTTTTCCGATTACACACTTTATGTATACGGTACGTGAGACAAACACACCCTTCTTCCAGATGTCTTTATGCTGAATTGCTGTCAAATATTCTGGGCGGGGGTTGTGGGGAGGGGGGTGGAATAAGAAAGCAGTTTGATGGAGAAAGCAGCCTCTGATAACTGTTCAAACTCGGCACGTTAAGTGAATGGGTTGTTTAAAACACACACAGAAAACCCCAACCCGAGCCTGTTTACTTCTGTCTTCTTTCCCCCTTCTGATTCAGACTGTGTTTTCTTCCCATGTCAAGTAAGCAACTACTGCCTGCACTGTCATTAAGTGCTGGCATGGAGAAGGGGAGTTGCCAGATGCAATGAGGGGCAGGGCAATAAACATCTTGGAGTCATCCTGTTTCATTTCACAATCCAGGACGGCTTCAGCCATATTCCCATTTGTATTCCAGTCAAGTCTTTTCAGAAGCATCTGAAAAAAATGAGCACGGGAGTTTTTTGTGTTGTTTTTTTTAAGCCAGGCCTTCTTTAGCAAGTTAAATAACTGAAGATGTGTGCAGATAATGTAACCCAGCACACAATCCGGAAAGGCAAGTCTCATTCTGCCTGTCTTCAGCTGCCAAAGAGGCACTAAAACATTTGCTAAGGCATTTTCTTAAAAGTGCCGTTTATGTACCTGCTTTAATTCTGTTTTCCTGGGTTTCTTTTTACCATTCCTTAAAATGTTGTGGCATAAATAGCAGTAATCCTAGCCTGCGAAAAATTAAATAATTTCCCACCCACCCCGGAGCTACCTTTCAGAATGCAGTCCTTTCAGCCTTGGGAAGACTGGTGTGTTCTGTGTGACATGAACACATTGCTGCTCTGTAGGCTGTGGTGCTGCCAGTGTGGACAGATAAATCAAGGCATCTAATAATGAGAGCCAGTTGTTTTCAGATCATTGTGTTCCTGAATCCCCTCGCTTCCAGAAGACTCTTTCTAGGAAAACTTTAGGGGGTGATTGTTGGTTGCAGTCCCATTCCATGAAATGTCACTTCACATGTGTAGGGCATTCAATTTATATAGCAGGCCCTGTCGTAAATGTTGCAGCTTCAGAATGTTTAATGGGTAAGTTGCCTTCAGTCATTCCTTTCCCATGCATCTAACCTCCCCGCAGCCCCCCGGCCTCCAAGTCTGCCCTCTCCAGCAGCTTAGCGTTGCTCTGCATATTGATTCTTGCGATGCAACAGCTCAGTCTGGGCTTCTGACCCTGTGCACTGTTCCAAGTTGTTATAATGTGCCAGCCGTCATGGGCCTCCATCCTTGACATTAGTTTGCAAGTGCAGAGTTGGAGCAGAGCAATAGATTTGTTTTCTCGGGGCACAAAGCATGAAACCCACCAATTGCAATCTTCACCCAGGGAGAGGCATTGTGAGATTCCCCTCTGTACTTGTATAGGTCAGCTAACTGCATAGTTTATTCTTACCTTGCCCATCCATCAAAATTATGCATACCTATACAGGTAGGAACCTTTTAGTGGTGTAGAGTAGGAGAGTGCCCTCCTGATGATGTTACCTTTGTGTGGTTGCTCCAGAGAAGGTGTTTTGACTTCCTTGTGTGGTTATATAGGCCATAGCTGCCCCTAAGTCTAGTGTAAGAGAAGTGAAACTTATGTGAATGGAAGTTAATTGGGCTGGAAAGATTAGGAGGACAGTGCATATCAGATGAGGTGTACAAGTCTTAGGAAATATTGGTGGGGAAAAAAATCTTTTTAAAGTTAGGATTTAGAAAAGTAACATTTCCAAACAATCTAATGCTTCCTACAGAACAGCTTCTCATGGGTGAGTTGAACAGACGGTTTTCCTTGCCATCGTTACACTGAAAAATGTTTAAATAGTAGGATCATCACTGAAAACAACCAAATGCTTTCAAAGAGAACAGGAGAGATAAAATTAATAATGGAATGAAGCCCAAATCCCTCAAATTCAAATGCACCATTCCACATACGTGCCACCATGTCCTCTTACCTTGTATCTGAAAAACTTTGGACTGATACTTTCTCCCCTCAACCAAAAACCAAGGCTTTCAATCAGAACTGAAATATGTTACTGCCTATACCCATTTTCAGTGGGAACACCTCGGGGGAGACTGACATGCCTGCCAAATCTTGCAAGTTTAGTTGATGAAAAAAGTGGTGAAGCTAAAAATTGAGAAGGCTCAGGAGACAACACCACGACCCCACGTTGGTCACCAGATCACTCAAAACCTGTAAGGTGTTTGCTATTGCTAATCAGTTTTTCTGTTGCATGAGCCAGTTAGAGGACCATGGATCTGAAGATGTTGTACCCTGGAAATGCATCAAATCAAAGTCTCTTTCAGTACCTGCCTAATATAGTCAAATGCACTGGCAGTGGAAGCTGAATATCTGTACTATGTACAGTGTACTATGCATTCTTTCTCTGACCTGGGGGGGATGTTACCTGGAATCTCCTCTCCTGTGGAAAGTTACAGCAGAGGTCAGCTTTGCTGACATCATCTGAGGGAAGGAGCAGCCCTCATTTTCTTGATGATCTCCTGACCTGAATTGTGTATCAGTCTTGGCTAAGTTCCTGGTCTCAGGCTGAGGCCCATCAAACCTCTGCTTAAAAATTAACACGCAAATATATTTAAGCAACAAAGGATCTAAGAAATTATCAGCAGCGGAGCCAACCTTCGGCACCAAACTTGCAAAGCCCAGCTAAGGTGATTCTTATCAAGGGTCAGATGTTGTAGGCAAAGTTTTTGTGTCAGTTCCCCTAGTTATCCTCCAAGTCTTCCAACCTGAACATGCACTGGGGGACCCAATTCTTTTTCTGTTTTACCATATATGTGTGCACTGGTGGTAGTGCTACTGTTGCCGCTCATCAGGCTGCGACTCAGGAGCAGGTACTAACCTACCAGATGAAGACCAGTGCCAACCCTTCTGATTCCTGATTCCTAGACCAGGGGTCAGCAAACTTTTTCAGCAGGGGGCCGGTCCACTGTCCCTCAGACCTTATGGGGGGGCCAGACTATATTTTTTGGGGGGAAATGAATGAATTCCCATGCCCCACAAATAACCCAGAGATGCATTTTAAATAAAAGGACATTCTACTCATGTAAACACATGTGATTCCCGGACCGTCCGTGGGTCGTATTTAGAAGGTGATTGGGCCGGATCTGGCCCCCGGGCCTTAGTTTGCCTACCCATGTCTAGACCATCAGCTCCTTTAATTTCACCACTTAAGTGAGCTTTGAATTGATTGCCTGAAGGTTTTCCCAAACGGAGGCCTTGACCCCTTGGTATTGCAGTTGCTCCAGACATCTTGGTGGTTGCAAACATTCTCTCACTCAGTGACGCCGCACCCAAGTGATGTTTCCTATCTCCTGAGGAAGTTGTGCCAAACACAATAAAGGTGAAGCACATAATTAAAGTTTGGATGTATTAATTAGAAAATCTGAGAGCTCACTCGGAGATGAAAGAGTAGCAGATGTGTCAATGATGAGAAGTTTGACATGCTCGAGATAAAATTTAAAATCAAAAGCCTCCGAACTGTTTCATGCTCCATTATTGTGGATTCATTCCTGAGTTCAAAGTCTGGTGCTCTACTTAACACATTCAGTTTGATCATTTGGGCACAGATATGTGGTGGGTTCCCCCCCCCCCTCTCCCTTTTTCTTCCCTCCACCCAGTAACTTTTTATGAAGTCGTGATGCTGTCTCTTCTGGATAAATATTTGATGCTTCTTGAGATTGTTTGCTGTTGGCTTTTGCAGGTCAAGCGTCTTCTATACATGGTGCTCCCCCACTTTTTTTTTTTTTAAATGGCGGAGGAAGAAATCCCCTTCATCTTTATCTGTTGGGACCATTAAGGGATGTGATATATTAAACAGGAGGAAAATCTGTGAGCCCAGACAGAGCATTAATATTTATAAGTCACAAAGACATTGACTTTATTTTAAAAGAAATCTCACTAAAATCTTCCATGCATCCAACTTGATATTTAGTCGTGACATTCTCGTTCCCTTTTGTATTTATTACTGGCTTAGAAGTAGTTTTATATCCTGCTGGGATGTATTGATGGAGGGAGAATAATGAAGTTAACTGCTCTGGAGAAAGGCAGAGGGAGAGACGTACTTATCTGCTGTTGATATTTAGTCTGTTAAGCGCAGCAGGGTCTCTCTCGCCTGCCCCACTCCTAGCCCCTAATTTTTAGATTATTATTTTTTTAAGACAGAATAAAGACAAAGCATTATTGTTCTTAATACATTGCAAACTGTCCTCTTAGCCATAGAAAACATGCAACTTTTTTACTTGCTTTGTGTTGTTGTTTTTCATTTGTATTGGTTTTCCCCCCACAGGCTTTTCCCATACCATGTCACTCACGTATCAATGACTAATTTTGTGTTGTGTGTTGCTTCTCCCCACCCCACTGCCACCAATTTGTCCTAATGTTTGAGGGCAGGGAAATGTGTTGCTTTGCTTCAGTCATCCTAATCCAGAGCTTCTCCACCAAATGAATGGAGTCCCATCCTCACATTTTAGCCTGCCCTCTTCTCCTGATACCTAAGACCTACTTCATAAGGGTGGGCAAGAGGGTATAACCGCCATCCTTTATTTTGCTTCTTTGTTAATTTATTGACCAGTTTTATGTTCTGCTCATATTTTTTAATTTGCTTTTTTTCTGTTTCCCTTTTTATGTTTTATCTAGATCCCCCCACAACTCTCCCTCCACCCACAACAACCACAACCACTACCATCCCTGCCACCACCACAGGTACGGTACCTTCATAAACCATGGATAAAAACAGAAATGTGTGTTACTTTCTATGAATACCAGATGGGCAGAGGTTGGGGGAGGAGATAAAGGAGAGAAAGGGAGCTGTCACCACATTTTTTACACTTACTGTTAATTTATTTTGTTTTGCTTTGCTAGCACTGGAAAGTGGGGCCCACCAATAAATGATCCTCTGATAATGGAGGTCCCTGAAGTCTCAAACATCCTGCTCAGGGAGTCCATAAATTAGCATTGCCCAGCGCCCCCCACCCCCAGGTTCAGTTTGAGTTATTCATGCTTTAAAACGTAAAGCACTGATTCTCACTTTGAACTTTGGCTTCGATAGTATATTTGCAAGCATCTTTCTTTATACTAGGCAATTAATTTCGTTTTGATTTTCAGTTATCATAATCTGCTTCAGTATCCTGCAGCCATCAGCACAGCGTACACAAACAGAGCTTCTTCCTGACGCTTTCTAAACTAGTTCCCTCTGAATTTTAAATCCCTGCCCTACCTTCCCACCCATCACTTTGAGCCAAGATACACATCCTACACAGTCAACCGCCATCAAACACCATTTGTACCACCCACCCTTTCCTGTGAGCTGCTTTCTCCCTCTTCTGATAACCGGGCATGGTTGCCAAACCCATCTTCCATTGTCATCACCACCCCCTGGATGCTTCTGTTGCAGCTTTTTTTATTTTGCTTTCGATAAGAAGAGATGCCAGACAGAGTCCTGTACGGAAGGTGAGACTGCACTACTCTCTTCACAGGCAGCCTTTGATCTTCTTACAATCTCCCCTTTGCTTAACGCGAAGGTTGCCATTCACCTTCCAGGCAGTTGTTGTGCCTTCACTCTCTTTATGTCCCTGTCTTCCGCTTTGCTTTCCCAGAGATTCAGAATTAATGGATCTGTACAAATAACGAAAACCTTTCCTTCCAGTGTGCCTTAGCTATCATTTTCTGTTGTCTTGTCTAGCCTTTTGCCTCATTACATTTTTCTCCTTCCAGGATCTTAAGAAACCAAAGCTCCTATAGGTTTCTGTGTGTTCCCAGAGTGCCTGAGCGGTTTGTTTTGTCTGCAGCATTATGGAGTGGGTCTGCCCACACACTGACCCACCATTTACCTTCTAGCACTTTGTGGTGGTGGTCCACAGGTTAACCTCAACATGTGCCTTATAAACCTGTGCAAGGAGCAGACTGAAGACTCCAGATAAATGCAATTTGAAGGGTGGAGGGTCTCAGCAGGCTATCTGATGAAGAGCAGAGCTCATTTTCATGTGAAATGACTTCCGGAGTTTAAACCGTCATGGTGAGGGGTCTTTCATGGGAGGCAAGTTAAGTTGTGGCAACTGTATTGCTTTTAATAGATGTTCAGACTCGACTAACTTTCCCCCGCTCGCTCCTTAAGACTCTGCCTTCATAGGGGGTCTTGCCATGACCTCAGGGTAGAATATCGACTTCTGGGGGTTTGCAGTATGAGGTCTTTTTTTCTGCATGGCTAGGGGTTTGCATCTGATGTTTCGGACCAGAAGACATTCATCCTGCTTTGTTTTGTCACCACCTAAAAGTGAAAATGTAGCTTCGATGGGAGAGGACATCTTAGGGCGACTAGGTATCGAGCTAAACTCTCCTTCAGGAATAAGTGCTCAAAGCAAAATATGCGTGCATTAAAAACTGCACCCAAGTTGGTGCCTGACAGCGAAGCAGAGTGCTTTTTAAAACTCAGAGTAAAAATAATTTAAGTTGGAATGATAGAGAAGGATTCTTTTGCTCACATGGGGAAAGACAGTAATAAAGCTCTGGCCAGCAATATTTGGATGGGTGGGGGAATTGACAGTAAATTAGCTCTCTCTGCAGCACCATCTAACCTCTGAGGGACACTGGGAGGTAGAGGAAGATGGCTATTCACTGACAGCTTCTTATCCATCATTTTGTTGTTCCTCTTTGTTAGGCTCTGGCTCCTCAGTTTTTCTTTAAAACCAGCTGAAACCAATGGGATTCCAAAGTCCATGTTTCCATATAGGTGGACCATTGCACTATTCTTTTAAAGAACTGACTTATCCCTCTTCTTCACCCCTCTGTTTGCTTCTATGGTTCCTTTCATCTATGAATATAATAAGACTACTTCTTTATGCCATTTCCATGCCGATTCTGTGGATTTTAATTTCACAACGTTTCCCTCCGGGTGCTGCTAATTTTGTTTGTAATTTTTTGTTTGTATTTTTTTTAAAAGAAGAATTTCTCCCTTCTTTTTAAGCTTTATCAGTCTAATTCCACATAAGCTGGTAATATGGCTCAGTTTCATTGCAGGAAATGCTGCGGACAAGATGCAGTCTTCTTTGTGATTGGCTGTGTGGTGTGTCCTTCACGTCCTCTTTTTTCCACATCACTCTTTATATTACCTTCAGCCACAATCAGGAACCCAACAGACTCTTTCCCCTGTAAGACTCTTCTGATGAATTGGAATCTTCCATCTCTTCCCAGAATGCACAGGCTCGTTGTGTGTGTGTGTGTTAATGTGTGTGTGTATTTGTGTGTGAGAAATCAATTGATTACTCCTATGAGTTGTCCATTGATTAATGTTTCATAAACTCACATATGGGTGAAAACTATATTTATGAAGCAAAAATCTCTTTCTTCCTAGATAACAAGTGTGTGTGTCACAGCACACATTTCCTCCTATATGTCCAAGAGAATGGTGTAATTGCCCTCTGCAGTTTTTATAAGCACTTACATTAAATATATTTGGTTCTTCTTTTTTTTAGCTGATGGCACTTTGGGCAATTAAAGGTGTTTATTAATACTGATTAATAAAAATGTTGCAGTCCTTCTATACAAATGAGTTGGAGGGCTTCGGATCATTTGCGCACTTCAAAGTAGATATAATGGTGCTAGCTCAGGGCCTGTCAGCATAATGGGTCCCAAAACTCAGGTAAGTAGTAGACATCTTTGTTGAAATGTGGGTTTTGGTATCTTATGCTTTGCTCTTTCAGCAGAAGATTAAAACAGTGAATGGGACCAATTGGGGCTCCTGGTTGTGGCCACAGGTAATC
The DNA here is from genome assembly GCF_964188315.1 of Podarcis muralis. Lineage (NCBI taxonomy): Eukaryota > Metazoa > Chordata > Lepidosauria > Squamata > Lacertidae > Podarcis > Podarcis muralis. The sequence continues at coordinate 18,024,727 of NC_135669.1, forward strand.
CCTGGCTTTTAGTTGGATTTAAGCAACTGTTTCCCCCCACCCCCCTCTTCTTTAAGCCAACGTCTGGCCTCCTCAGAGGGTAATTCTGGACCCTTTGCTTTAACTCAAGGCGTTTCATCCACGCACCAGCCATCTTATATCTTCTGCATACAGTTTCTCAAGAGCTACATCTTCCCTAGGCACAAAGTGCCCTTGTGGTGGTAACAAATGATCTGGCACTGAGGCATAGTTAAGCTGAGATTGCCACTAGGACAACTTTGTCAAATCCCTTCTTTCATTCTCCCCCCCCCCCCCCTTTCCGTGATGGATGGGATCTTGCAGAGTTGCTGTGTCTTAGCAGACAAGCTGCGTACGTATTTATCTTATCCTGAAGGCTTGATATCTTCCTGCATGGAATTTAACTTGGGCTCTCTCTCTTCAAACAAATGAAAGGTTAGAGAACCGAATGCCCCCCTCCTCCTCCTTTTCCACAAGAGAGTAGGCTGCCTGCTTAAATTTGCCTTGTATATTATTGCCTGACAAATGGGTACAGAAATGAATTTCCGTTCTCTCGCTGCATTCTGTAGTACTTTAGAGCCACCCATTAGCCTTAAAAGCTTCAGCAGCCAAACACCAATGATTAAATGTCGGTATAAAACTCCAGGAATGTATTTTCTTCCTTCTGTGCTAAAGGTTTGTGTAACCGAAAACCATTCTCCAAATGAAATTAGCATAATTACCAACATTTTATGCAGTAGTCACAGGGAAAAATGCTTTCCTAAAAGCCTCAAGGGGCAACAGATCATTTCTGCTGTTGCTCTTACCCCTTCCCACATTGCCACCTGCTTAAAACCTATATATACAAACACATAGAGGCTTGCAAAGTCCAATGGGTGTAAATTACCTCAGATTCAAGTTTGGGTGCTATGGGTGACCTTCATAAAGCCCCAAGCTCTTCAAATTAAAATGGGCAGGTGATAATGAGCCCACTGTTCTTGGCAGCCCCTTGTCATAGTCCCTGGAGTGGGGGCAATCTAACAGTATAGTTGCAATATCATTTGTTTTATGCCAGAAGCCTGCAGTTATCAGTCCCAAATGCCTTCTTTCAAGCCTGACCCCAGTTAGTTGTGCCTGCAAAGGAACTCCAGCACTGCTGATGAAGCACAGTAAATTATTTTATTTCTTGCCCACATTGTAATTAAGAATGATTTTTTCATTGGCCTTTGATGGCTAGTCTCTGGATGCTTCATGCTCTCCCCACCAAGCTTCCCCTAACTAGAGATCCATTTCCAAGCATGTCTTGTGATAATTTGACTGGGTAACCCTTTGTCTATCACGGGTTCCATTTGTTTTGTGTTTGGCCCTCTCCCTGGCAAGCAGCACCGCTTCCCCCCAACCCCATAAAAAAACCCATCACCCTTTTATATCACTTCAAAAATGTCCTTGTGGCTTTATTCATTAAGACATACAATATGATATGGCAGAGCAAGCTGCATAATTTAAATTGCCCCTGGAGTCTTCCCTTGAAATGTTCCATTTGGACAGCTGTTATTTTCTGCAAGATAATTAAAAAGTTCTTAATATTTGTTTAAAAATAAACCCTTCTTTTCTTTGGGGCAAAGCACATTGTGTGTGTGTGTGTGTGTGTGTGTGTGTGTGTGTGTGTGTGTGTGTGTTCAGTTTATCTTTCCTCCTCCTCCTCTGATAGACCAATTGTTCTTCCACCCAAGTACATTGGTGCTTGTGCATGTGTTGCAACTGCAGGCATAGGCTTGCAGCCTCCCCTGTTTGTCTCTTGGTTTCTGTGCTAATAGAACAAAAGACATCTTCAGCATCTTCCTATGGAGTCCCTAGTGCTGGAACTGGCATGTTGGATCATGCCTAGGATGGAGATTCCATTATGTCTTCAGCAGGGGCACCAGCACAATCACAAGCAACTTCGTGATTCCTCCAAAACTCACTCTCACTCACAGCCTGAACATGTTATCTGTTTTCCTTCCTGTAAAACAACATTATGGCGTTAAAAAAAACCAAAACCCAGACTGAGATGGCGTGGTGTTAAGACAGCAAGAAGGTTACAAAAATGTTCATGTACTAGTCTTCCTCCCCCCACTTTAAACAACAGATGCAGTGGAATTAATGGGCAATAGATTCAGACAATGCATCATTAATTTGTGGAATCTGCTGTTGCAAGATGAGCTTTAAAGGGAGAATTAGACAAATTCCTGGAGGACAACTGGTCTGTCGTTGGGTATTGGGCATGGTGGCAGAGGAGCACCAGTGGCAGAGAGTTATTGCTTTCATGAACTTCTTGCAGGCTTTTGGGGAACTTCAGGTCTTCCACTGTGGCTAGCTGCCAGATGCTGAAATAGATGGGCCCACCTGGGTTTCATCTTGCAGGCTTTCCCTATGTTTTTAGAGATGTACTTCAGCAAAGGACTTGAGGTATTTCACCCGAGGATCTAAAATAAGTATTTGAATGTCTTGTAAATCAAATTAGTGCCAGCCTGTCTAAAATTTTATATTTGACCCAACACAACCCCGCATTTGACTCATTGGAGGCCCAAACCTGCTCACGTCACCTTTAATTTGGTGCTTACTGTCACAATATACAAGGGAAGAATCACATTAGCGTTATCAAAACCTTGCTTCAGACTTTTGACTCAAGCTTCTTCTTCTTTTTTGGTTGTGAGACGTGGATAAATTTGTTTGAGAGTTTTTTGTGCATATTTACACTACAAATATTTAATGGACGCAAATGTTTGGAATCACTCCTTCCCATTTTTCAGAAATTCAGAAGAAGCAACCACTGTTCTTCTACCAGACTGAATTTTGCGGTGTGGAACATGTTTCCTTCTCCACAGCAGGTTGGCCAAGCTGGTTTCCTCCAGATGGTTTGGTTTGCGGCTGCCATCAGCCCCGAGGTCATCTGACACCCCTGCTGGCTGGGACTGATGGCTGTTGTAGTCCAAATCATCTGGAGGGCACCAGCTTGGTGAAGGCTGCAAAGGTGGCCTTTGTACATCCCCCGAGACGGACGTTTGGTTCCCAGGAGCATTTCACAGACTGGCATAACCTTCAGTTCCCGCAAATTATTTATTGTATCATCTTGGCTTTCTGTGGAGGCTTCCTTGTGTCTCTGGTAAAATGTCAAGTTAATTTAGAGTTGATGTTGCGATCTCCTGACATTTTCATCCACTGTGTGACCACATTAAAAGGGAAGAGAGGAGGAGGTAGAGCCCCCAACACCTGGGAAGAAATAAGTAGGAGAAGCGGTTTCTGCTGCCAGTGCACAGCCAAGAACCAGCAAGAGCATTTTTTTCCTTTTTATGGAATCAAGCCCATGCTCTGAGGAAACCAGTTTCACTTATGCATTGAAAGAAAACTTCTCGAATTGAAGGGGGAAATGCAGCTTGAGTAATATTAAGCTTCCATGTATTTTGATGGCTTCTCATTTCATTCCTAGCATACCTGGAAGCTCCTGGAGTTGTAAAAGAAATGTACAGTTTACCTTGGCTTCTGCTACCCCACTTCTGGCCAGTCAGCTGTGTCGACAGGATTGGTCCCACCTGTCCTCCTGGATCAGCTGCTGAGGACAGCAAATGTTGGGTACACTGAACTGGCTTCCTCGTACCCCTCTCCCCTGCAAAAAAAGGGGGGGGGGAACAATTCTTCTAGGTTCATTGTGCAACTCCTATTTGCTGTGTTGGGACTTGCACAGGAGACATTCCGGCTGGGATTGGGTGACCTTTGATTAAAATTGCTTTTTGTTTCCCCCAACGCCAGCGCTAAGGTGCTTTTGCATGTTCACTCAAGGATGCTTCATTTCACTAGGCTGGAGGCCTGGATGGAGAGCTGTGTGGAATGAAGCGTTAAATCTCTGCCCAATATGCAGTTCCATGCTTCAAAAAATCATTTTCTATGCTACACAAAACTACTAAACGGATCCTGATTATTTTTGTGAAACATCTGGTCCGCAAATGAAGCTATCTCGTGGGTGTAGTACAAGCAGGACGCTGTACAAAACGCCGCTTCCGACGCTCTCGCTTGGAAGTGCTGTTTTGCATAGTGTGCTCTTCTTCCGGCAGCAGCGTGAGACAGGGCACCTCCTGCCCCCTTCCTTTCAGGGTGGTTCCGCTCGCTCTGTCTAGGCCTGTTACATCCCTGCTTCTGTGTTCTTTCTGCCCTGCAAATCCTGCAGTTGTCTAGTTTAACTGAAGCATAATGCAGATCGAAGGAGCTGAGGCAGGTGGGAATAAATGGAAGATTTTGACTGTGTCCTGCTTTTTACAGTCACCTATAGATCTGTTTCCATCATGCATTCTTCTAAGCATCCCAGGGGCAAATGCCTGTCCAGCCATAGGGTGCTTGAGCTCGATAATCTTGACCCAGAATGGCAGCTCTTTCAGCTCTGTGGGCAAATTCTATGTCAAATTACCCGCTTTTTCTTCTTTTAAAAAAACAAATAAATGCAAGATTATGTCTTAATAGCATGCTTTGATTGCAGCATGGCATCTCAGGTAGGTGATAATTATACAAACAGTTACTACTCTGGGGGAAAGCATAGTTTCTCAAAGCAGGAGCAGTTAAGTTGCCTAGATTCTATAGGCTGGCAACAGATTTAGGACTTTTTTTAAAAAAAACTGTCCTTGGATTTTCATTTACGGAACCCATTCTGTTAGAGACTGCGGACTAATTTTATGGATTAGTTTTTAAACCCCCCAGTCTGTCACACTCAGTGAACAATTTTAAGTTGGAGAGAAGCCATCTGAATGGATTAGAATGTGCCACCGAGGAGTTTGAATGCCACTGTTTCAACTTAATATTGCCCAGCTGTCTCAGAGGCTGGCTTGTTAGGGGGGTGGGTAGTTGTTTTACATTGACCATGTTAAATGACTGATATCCAAAGGGATAGACAATGCCACCTCCACCCCACTTTGTAAGATAACATCATCCATGACAAAATATTTAATGTCTTTGGTATCTGGTTATGTTTATTTTTATTATAAAGAGTTTCTAACACTTGAGATAAAAAGCAACTTGATACTTAGAATGCAGTTTTCCTGCAGCTGGGCCACTCTTTCCCCAGTTACAATGTTTGGATTATATTTGAAAAGCAAACACATAGTTGGTATACATATAGATGGGGTGGTGGGAGGGAAAGAAGGGAGATGCTGAGAAATGGGGGACATGCTTCTATTATTATTTTTACTCCACATCCTCAGCAAATTTTAAGTTTGTCACTGCTCTTTAAGACCGGACAGACAATTGATTCACTCTTGTGTTGTTGTTTTTACATGAACTAGTGGCTTTGTGGACAGGATATGCCATAGTATTGTTAGCAAATAGACTCCTTTTGTCCCCTCTGTCACTTGTGGGACCTACAGAATTTCTGGCAGATTATTTTTGATCTGTTCCTTAGTGTTTTTACCCCAAGGAGACAAATCAGGTGGTAATTCCTCCTCCTTTCAAAGTGGGGTGGGGTGGAATGGGGAAACCATTCTTCTTCTTCTATGTGTTACTTTCTGCTTTTGAAAATGAAGCCATTTGTTCCTGGACATCACTGTAAAGTGCCTTAAGAATATATATATATATATATATCAGCATGAATGCCATTGCTAAACCAGGAGCTCATTTGGGAAGATGGCCTAGACTGAGTTGGACTTCGAGGCAGTGCACCTTTTAATCATTAACTGCTTTATTTCCCGCTGTGATCACCCAGCCCATCTGCTAATCATAACTTTGCCATTCCAGCTGCAGCCAACATGATGTTGTTTGACTTTGAATATTTGTTCGCCTTTTAACTGCTTGAGAACTTTGTGTTTCATTTTTGTTTGTTTGTTACCTGCTGATCTCTGTCCCTGGATGGGAAAAGCGAGCTGCACTGTCCACACGGAACACTGTTCCTTGACTAATAATCTTTTTCCAGCATATGAGCAGAAGTTCTGGTTTCAGCACGGTTTAATTTTGAACCGGAAGTTCACATAATTTCCCCCATACATAAGCAGACACACAGAGGAAAAAGGTTAGTCGATTATTCTGGGGAGAGCATGAAATTTCAGGCGTTAACACACAGCTCATCCAATTTAATCCTAGCATCCCCTCTGACCTTTCCTTTACACCTTTGAATCCCCCACCAGTTAAAATGAGACATTGTAGGCCATGCAATTGAGGATGAAAGGGGCAGGCCTCAAACTTCTGTTTCATTACCTGTCAAGCATTTTTGATGCTTTAATTTTGCCAAAGCTCCCAATGTGAGAACAGGAGCTTGGTGGTCCTGAACTGTGTGTTAGATTGGATTGCAAAGTGGAAAACTATCTGTGTTAGAATGGAGGATAAGATGTGCCATAGGTGAATTGCTGTCATATAAATCTTGATAAAACACCTATTTCAATTGTGCAAGGGGGTGTTGCTTTTCCTTCAATATTTTAAAATGTGCCAGCCTGTAAGTATCATGTATTTCCCCCCCATGTGGATTATGTACCTGTATTATTATTATTATTATTATTATTATTATTATTATTATTATTGTCTAACCCTTGCTCTGGAAAGTTAAGTATGCATTGTCCTCTGTTTGATTGCAAAGGGGAAATGGCCCCTGCTTTCTATTAAGTGGAAAGTCTGGCCCTCTCTGGATTCTGAAGGTGGCATGTCAACTGTGGAGAAACACCTCCATGGGCTTGTCTTCTGTAATAATAAAAAAGCCCAAGTTCTAGGGTAGTTTATGAGCTCAATTACATGTTGTGGAGTCTTGTAGAGAGCTATTCTTTTGTTCATTTAAACATTGCCTGTGCTGAACTAAAGAGGAACCTCCCAAACCTTCTTTTGAGGTAAATGGCCTTGTTTGTGCTGCGCTGCAGAAACTCTGAACACTTAGCACTTTTCGAGCTGCTCCCAGAACAGCCGCCTCATAAAAGCATATCAGTTTGTTGCTGAAATGGAAAGGGGGACAGGACCCTTTATGTCCAACTCCTCCAGCACAGATGGCAGAGTGCTAGCTCACAAGCTGGATCTTGCCCACAAGACTTTCCTCCACAGCCCCCTGCCCACTCTTCTGACCTTTAGGGAAGGGGCTGCATGTCCAGCACTGATCCTATGGCTAGCGTGGCATAACATTCTTCATGCTGCTCATCATGGAATCCAAGCAAGCTGTCTGGAGAGGGACAGAGCAATCTGTCCATCCTCAAGCAGCTCACTTCGTTTCCGTGCTAGCCGTGCGCATAACCATATTTTCTGCAGTGTGACGGAAGTTGGGAGAGTAGAAAAGAAGTTGAACGCCTTTGCCTGAAACAACTTCAAGCATCTTTCTTCCAGTGAATTAACTTTCCTTCCAGGGTCTGTCCCTGTTGAAGGCAAGCCCCAGCCCCCCAGAGAGAGAATAGGGGGTGGGTTCACTCATGGGTGCTGGTTTACCCATGGAGGAAAGCAACCTTAGTCCCTCAACCCCCCAAAAAAGAAATGTTCTCTACTCCCGCCCACCCTAGGATTCTAATGTTGCTGAACAAGTGAAGGCTTAGCTGATTTATGTGATAATTTTTGTTGTCATGGCTGAACTGTGGGCAAAACTAGGCAAAAGCAATATGTCTAACGTATGTTTTGACATATACAAATAGTCTTTGAATAAGAACTCTTTACACCCTTTGGGGATGCTTCAGAAGGTCCAGAAACCCAAGACTTAGGAAGGTAGGGAAGACCTTTTCCAGCGAGGTACATGGAGAATACATAGCATCCTCTACACCCAAAGAGACACCTGAGACCGGGACTGGGCTCCCTCAGTAAAGCTTCAGAGGGCAAGGCTGCCAGAGGACGTCCCATCTAGGAATGTTCCTCTCTTTGGTGCATTCACAGCCCTAAGGTAGGAGTACGTTTGGCAACCCACTTAGTTCCACAAGCACTGGAGTCTGTCATGCTTGTATTCTACGTGCTATTAAAATGAACCCAGAACGGCACAGTCTGCTAGAACTGGGGTGCCCTTTCATTTCTCTAGTTACATCCCAAGCAACAGGAAACTTGTGGAAACATTCGCAGTTCTTCTCAGTATCTGGTCCACAGAGCACTCTCTAGAGATTGTGATCTTTGCAGAAAGCTTTTCTTCAGTTTGCAAAGATGGAATCTGTTCTGTCGTCTTTATATATGTATCTCTTTATCTAAACTATGCATGACTTGCTAGAGGCAAGGCTACCTCCTCAATGATGACCTGTTTTGCAGCGTGAATGCAATGGTGTTGTATGCATTCATTCTTGGGAGACTTCCTATCATTGGTATTCCCCGGGATCAGGTGGATGCAGAATGTTGCATAGCATCCACAGGTATTTTGTGCATGACAAAAGGGAAAGGAGACCCCGGCAGCCAGGTAATGCACTGACTCCTCTGGCATTCCCACATAGAAGGGAATGTCTTTTGCAAAGGCAATGTTTGAATGTATGAAAGCTTCTTCAAGACTTGCCTCTGCTTGCCCTGGAGCCCTTTGATGTCCCTGTTCTCACTTCCCCACGGAGCAGGTGGCTCTGGTGTTTCTCCCCACTTTGCATGTCTCCCTAACTCTTGACCACCAGAAAGCATCCCTGCTGGCAAATCTCCAGAACCAAAGCAAACAAGGGTTCCCCACCCCACCCCCCCCCTCAGGCTCACAGCTTTTAAGCTCAAGGCATGTCTCTTTAAAACAGTGCAACTCACTTCAAATGCTTTTTGCCTTTCATTTTATTATTGCTTGTCACGCAATGTTCTTTGAAAGCTTGCTCATATATTATCTGTTCCATTTTTTCCATTTCCCTTTTTTTGCATGCTGTTCCTCCTGTTTCTTCCCTTCCTCCAAACCTCTGTTCCCGTGTGTAGACACAACGGCGACGACAGAACCGGCAGTTCACGGTTGGTATTGCATTCCTGTTTATCTTTTCTCTCAGCAGCGCTGTGCTGAGTGGCAAGGCAAGCCTGGGAGGAAAGGCAAGGGGCGGAGGGGGCGGGCAGAGAAATGAGGGAGCCAGAGATAAAGTTTTGTTTTTTTTTAGGGGGTTGGAGGACTAATGCTTCAAGTGGACTGATCTCATAAATATGCCATGATTTTTAAGACTCGAAGGGATGTCTAGCCTTGTCATTTCTGCTGCGAATTTAGCATTCAATTGTAGCAGGCCTGGGCATCCAGATATTCCCCAAACCCAGCAAAAACAGCAGGCATATCAGAGCAGAACAAGAGGAATGGCTGCATTTCAGCAACCAGTATTTCCGACAGTCGGAACGAAACATTCCAGAGGAATCTGGCTTTGGAAATTGTGGCCCAAATGTTGTTTTAATTGTAATGCCTGCCATTCCCAGGGAATCTCTCAGGTATGCAAGAGAGGCATAAGACATTTAGTATGCTGAGGCAGTTCCATGGAGTAATCTGTCGTGTCATAGGTCACCAGGAAGCCTTTCATTAGCAAGCTTCCAAACACATGCTCCACTGCAACGGGCTCTCCCTGGCCATGGTCAGAACAGACGAGCAGGCTCATCCCACTCACCTGTTTTGCGTCTCTTCCCTCAAACAGCTTGACAGCTTCCACGTCCCCCAGATTTTAAAGTAGGACCCAGTATCACAGACTAGCAACTGGGTTGATAAAATAACTTTAATATACAAATTCCAGTTACCTGACTAAATTTTAACCCATAACCTTATTGCTAAAAGTGCACCCTGTCTTTTTCTTAAGAAGCACAAGACTTGGTGAAACTTATTGGAATGATTGCCCTGAGTGAAAGAGTCGACATGGTGTCCTCTAGATGTTGTTGGACTACAGTTCCCATCAACCCTGGCCATTTGCTTGGCTGGCGGGAGTGGGAGTTCAGTAACTTACAGAAGGCCGTACATTGGCTTTGCTTGTGAGCAGCTCTGAGTTTGAGACTGGGGTCTTCCCCGGTCTTTGCCACCCGATATCCTTTTAAAGTTCACTCACTCCCAATCTATTTTATCAGCCTTGAGGGAGACTTCTGTAACAAACATCACATTATGGTTATTGTGCAATTCGTAATTGGCTATCCAATTCATACATAATCCAAAGGTTCACAAGGGGTCTACTAGGTCAAATTCTTCATGACACTATAACATTGGAATGCCCTCCCCAAGGAGGCTCGCCTAGCACCTTCATTACGTTTCTTTAGGTGCCAGGCGAAAGCATTCCTCTTCTCCCAGGCCTTTGGCTAATTAAACAATCTATGGCCTTTTAAATGGGGAGGGTAATTGTTCTTGCTCGTTATTGCGGTATTTATCATTGTGTTTTTATATTGTGAACTGCCCTGTGACCTTTGGATGAAGGGTGGTATAGAAATCTAATAAATAACAATATTAGTTATTGTGGGACACGGGTGGCGCTGTGGGTTAAACCACAGAGCCTAGGACTTGCCGATCAGTAGGTTGGAGGTTCAAATCCCCGCGACAGGGTGAGCTCCCGCTACTCAGTCCCTGCTCCTGCCAACCTAGCAGTTCAAAAGCACGTCAAAGTGCAAGTAGATAAATAGGTACCGCTCCGGCGCGAAGGTAAACGTCGTTTCTGTGCGCTGCCAGAAGCGGCTTAGTCATGCTGGCCACATGACCCGGAAGCTGCACGTCAGCTCCTTCGGCCAATAAAGCGAGATGAGCGCCGCAACCCCAGAGTCGGCCATGACTGGACCTAATGGTCAGGGGTCCCTTTATCCCTTTACCTTTACCTTAGTTTAATGTAAAACAGATTTCCTTGTTGCGTAGGGTGCCAGGTCTTCCTTTGCAGTTGCCATTTGGGAATTACGTGAGCATGCCCAGTGTCTTCACTCTGCATGCTCCTAATAGAGATGGACATAATATGTTGAGGGCCTGTCATTGCAGAGACATGGAACTGGTATCTGCCTGCCTGAACATTTTTCAGGATAGCAGCCACTGTTATCAGACATGGCTGCCACCATGTTAGAAGTCCCCAGTCATGTGCAGTTGGGGCACAGTGCATGCACCAAAGGCGTTAGCAGCATGGACGTGAAACATTCCTGCACATAGTCCTGCTGTCCTGTTTCTCTGTATTCTACATGTGTGGGAAGGAAGTCTTCGAAATTCCAAAGTCAGCCTTCTCAAATCATCAGTTTTCAGCAAATGCTGAAGGAAGAGATGACAAAGCATATTAGACAAATACACATCTTGGATGTCTATTTGGCCTAAGAGAGTCTGCATGTTGTATTTTCATACTCAGCAGTTGAGTTGCAGACTGAAGAGCCCACTATAAATTGATAAAATCCCACTGGAATTAGCTTGATTCTGTTTGCCTCTACATTTCTAATTATCATACTATTAGGAATTTTGGCTCAACGAGTAGACATTTTAACTGAAACCTTTTGACTGTCACTGAAGTGTTAAAGCTCTGTATGTCTGCTGCTTCAGGCCCATAGTAGCAGCTAAAGCTACCTTCTGCTAATAAACAATTATTAGTGATGGGTTTATAATTGAGCATTAGTCCTGACTCACTTGCTACTGAAATAAATGATGAAGTCTGGAGAATTGGCTAATCCGCCCCCATCCCATTGTCCACTCTTATGTCAGCAACATTTCAGTCACAGAAGCCACAAGCTAGATTGGATTTGAGGGTGGAGAGTAACAGCCTAAATGAACCAAGGGTCTCAGTTGTACTCAAGACTCATTAAGATTGACAGTACCAGCATAGATGAACCATTATGAAGCACCTTGTATCCACTTGCCACGATTGCTAGCACTATGCAAACAAAAAGATATTTAAGACTTACTGAGGTCCTATTGGTTGTGTGGTTCCATTGAGACCACCATTAATGACAGAAGCATCTGAAAACTTGTAAAGAAAACATTATGGTAATGGGGAAAGAATTCCAGAACAAGAGTTTTACAAAAGTAAAAGCTGGGACAAAACAAAACAAAACAATGAATTAGATATTCAGTTGTTGCTGCCCAAAGAGGAAACTGTAGCTTTTGTTCTAAGGAAACAGAGGCATGAATGTTGTATGGGTATCCCTAATCTTTAAAATAAATAAAACTAATATTTTGAGGTCATTGCACTTGAAGTCACAGGTTGCATAAGTTAATTTCACTAAATAATTTCAGTGTAATTACTAATATGTACACTTGAACACTGTTCGGCCCATTAGATAGCTGATACTCATTAGAAAGATAGTTGGAAAATATTTTGGAAAGTGGACTATTAATGATGCAAGAACACACACATACATGCACACATTTTAGAGGTATACAAGACCCACAAATCAAGTCAACTTTAGCCTTAATATAGCCCAAAGTAAACTGGGGAACAGATCAGATATTTAGCCAGAAATGCCTTGTGCATTGAAAATGGTCAGCATATTGACTGCAAGCGCCCCATAACTTCCAAGCTGGAGATGAGAAAGTTGTTGAACAAATAAATTCCTAGGCATGTCAGGCAAATTGACCTGTGATATGCTTTCTGCCTTAAAGTAATAATAAAAGATCCTGGTTCGTTTGGCGTCCCTTCTTTGTCAAGGTTGCCCTTCCCCCATTGAAGCTTCTTTGTGGTTTCCTTCCAAGCTTGCATTGCCAGCGTGTGTATGAAGTTGACCAGATATTTCTTGTGTCTTGGCCATTTTGTTCTGAACAATGTCCAAATGAAAGTGAGCATGTCTGTGGATGGTGAGAAATGCATGATGGGCATGATGGGTAACCTGTCAAACCAGATGGATTTGCCTCCAAAAATAAAAATTTCAAATTAAAACACTAGTGGAAGGCCCAATACCCAAAGTCTCATTTGAGGACACAGGCTGCTTTTCGATATCAGGGAGGTGCTTGATCACTCCATGAATTTTTTTGGAGTGTATCCGAAAGGACTGGAGGGGGGGGGAGGAGTTTGTCTGCATGCAAAACTATAGCGACCTCCCGCCATCTCTCTTCTCACAAGGCAGGACTTAACAGCAGCTATGCATGGGCAAGTTTAAAGCACGAGCATTTAACTCTTCCAACTGCATATAAAGCTGAGATCTTTAACTTGCGGGTTTCCAGGTTTGCTTCCCCCCTCCCCCCACTCTTCTGCATTCATTATCAGAATTCTAATAACAGCATGCTGTTCGTGGCTGATGCTGGGGCTCTGGCTTTGGCTGCACTTCAGTGCCTTTTTTCAAGAATCCTATTTCCCTTTTAACTTTCACCTTGCAGTGCAGATGCCTTTTGGAAAGTTTCTGTTCTCTAAATCAGTAGAACAAAGCAGGACAGCTGCACGTGCTGGAGAGGTGGACCAAATGATTCCTACAAGCCAACCCCTTGCTATTTTTGGAGATTTGATTTTTTTAATCCTATCTATCCTAAAAAAAAGTCATTCCAAGAATTTGTCCTACAAAGCTTGACTTGAGAGTACACCTACCCTATTTTGGCTAACGATGCTAACAATGCCCTTTATTCCCCAGTGAACCACTTACCAGAGAAAGGAAGAGCAGAAGAGTGTCGTTTTTAAATCAGATATGCATTTCAATAATGCAGTTCAGACAGAGTTAGGATGTTAAATGCTGCTCTCAAATATTTCCGAGTGTGATGCTAATTCCCCAGGACAAGTGCTTCTGAACAACTTCACAATAAGTTCTCTAGTGGGTTTAACACCCCCCACACACACACACACAGTCATGGCCACATTACACTGCCTTTTTTATTAAAAAAAATGAAGTGAATGTGTATTTACTAGCACAGGGATAACCAACATAATGCCCTGCAGAAGTTGGACCCCAGCTCCCTTCAGCCCCAGCCAACATAGCCAGTGGTCAAGGATGATTCAAGCTGTATTCCAACAGTACCTGGAGTGCGCCAGTGGCTATGTTGACCCCAATGCTAACATCTCCAGTAGAACGCTTTGAACCCTCCGTTTTCTCCTCCTTCCTGGTTCATCTGAAACAGAAACCATATGCCAGTTGTTAAATGTATGCATTGCATTGAAGTTCAGACATTGTGCAGCATTGCAATGCACACACATGTGCTGTTACAAAAATTGAGAGAGAGAGAATTATAGTGGCCTTCAGGTTATAGATGCAGTTGACCAGCTTTAGGGACATCTCAAATGGAGCATCTTTTCAACAGCAATTCAGTCTGGAGATTGGGTTTCAGCAGTCATATCATTTAAACTGGGAGCAACATATCCCAAGGGAGATATGGGCAATCCATGTCTTTTTCAAAGTTGATAAAGCAGACCTACGAGCCCAGGAAGTGAGTGGGATGCAGGATCCACGTGGTGAGTTAGACTGTACACCCACACAAACACAACCTAAAGTAGTGCTCTGTGGCTCCTCTGAAGTAAGCATGCTGCCCAACCATTCAAATGGAACAGAAAGCTATGTAGAACAGCCTGCCCACATCTGAAGACATGCTAAAATATATATAACGGTTATTGAAATAGAAGAGAGAGAAAAACCACAGCAGTATCAAAGGGGAACAGCATCGGCAGTCACTAAAGAGCCTGAAAACTATTATTTTTTGGAAGCAGCAATTATTCCTTTGTCTTAGCCCAGAAGTCTGTGCTGTCTCTGCCCTCTTCTCACGTGGTCCAGGATTGGCTCAATAAGAAAATATTCACCAAGCAAAAATCTTGGCTAGCTACGTTTGAAATCACAAGTGTGACAGCAATAGAATAAGAAATAAATAACTGGCAATTTAAGATGGCAGGATGATGGGTGTAATTTTTCTGCAGCATTTTTTTATATATATAAAAAATTAAACATCTGTCTACTACTTTTCAGCCTGCAGTATGACTCACAACAACAAATGACAAATGATAAAAATGACAAATGATAAAACAAAAAAAACTACTAAAACAGTCATCAGATTAAAGAGAGGCAGCAGCAGCAGCAAAACATTAAGCAGCAATATCAGGTGAACAAATTCTGGGACTGAACCAGCTTTTGGCATGCTGGTGGATGACCTATATCAAGAGTGGGACAGGCAGAGTGTGACTGCTTCTGCTTCTTGATCTCAGCGACTTTTGATACCATTGACTATGGTATTCTCAGGGACCGACTGGCTCTGTGGGATGGGTCTTATGGGCACTGTTATGGGCACTGTGGTTCAGTTCCTACCTCCAGGGTCATGTGCAAAGAGTAGAACTGGGAGACTGTTTTGGCTCCATGGTCTTTGTGCTGTGATGTACAGCTGGGTACAATTTTGTCCCCAGTGCTGTATTTAACTTCTGTATGAAGACACTGGATGCAGATGTTCAGGGATGGAGGGCAAGTTGTCGTGAGTACGCTCAGTGCTTTTTTTCTGACTGACTGTGCTCACACAGTATGGGACGCGGGTGGCGCTGTGGGTTAAACCACAGAGCCTAGGACTTGCCGATCAGAAGGTCGGTGGTTCGAATCCCCGCAACGGGGTGAGCTCCTGTTGCTCGGTCCCTGCTCCTGCCAACCTAGCAGTTCTAAAGCACGTCAAAAGTGCAAGTAGATAAATAGGTACCACTCCGGCGGGAAGGTAAACGGCGTTTCCGTGTGCTGCTCTGGTTCGCCAGAAGCGGCTTAGTCATGCTGGCCACATGACCCGAAAGCTGTACGCCGGCTCCCTCGGCCAATAAAGCGAGATGAGCTCCGCAACCCCAGAGTCGGTCACAACTGGACCTAATGGTCAGGGGTCCCTTTACCTTTACCTTTTTACTCACACAGTACTGGCACCTTCCCTCCCCCCCCCCCCCAAAAAAAAATATATATTGGCTTCTAAAGTGTGCATGTGAGCAGGGCACAGGGTCTTATTTTGCAAGTCTTAAAGATTGTGTAGATTCATCTGGGAGAGCAATTACTCATCCTCTGAGAGACATGAAAATTCAGGACAAAAACCTTGCAAATTTTACTAGAAATACCATTGCATACAAAAATTAGCGGTAAAAAATCATATTTCAAGCACAATAATAAAAGAGAGAGGTGTGAAATTAAACAACCTAGTGCCTCCAAGCAATACCTTCCATTGCCACAGACCAAGACAAACCGGCTTCTGAATGACATAGTATGGTTCAATATACATTGCAAAACAGAGGGGAAATGCATTTGTTTATTGCTATTTCTCCAGTTTGTAGACAGCCCTTCATCATGTCAATGTGATCTCAAGGCAGTTTCCAACAAAGCACAAAATATCATACATAAAAGAAAACAGTTATTAAAAACAACCCAATTAATAAAAAGAAGCAGGGGAGCAACAGCCTGGTGACAATGTAATCAAAGAGAGGTTACTGATTTACTCCCAATTCCTTGGAGAATATGATTGATTTAAGGCAAATGCTCTTTAAAAATAAAGTTGTAAAATAATTTTATATTTGCATCTTACTAACTTACATTGCTCCTTTTTTTGGTTAGGCACTGAGTAGGGGTGGCGCTGTGGGTTAAACCATAGAGCCTAGGACTTGCTGATCAGAAGGTCAGCTGTTTGAATCCCTGCGACGGGGTGAGCTCCCGTTGCTCGGTCCCTGCTCCTGCCAACCTAGCAGTTGGAAAGCACATCAAAGTGCAAGTAGATAAACAGGTACCGCTCCGGTGGGAAGGTAAACGGCGTTTCTGTGCTCTGCTTGTACGCCGGTTCCCTTGGCCAATAAAGTGAGATGAGCGCCGCAACCCCAGAGTCGGTCACGACTGGACCTAATGGTCAGGGGTCCCTTTACCTTTACCTTTAGGGGATCTTTTCAGCCATAATGTAGATTGAACTCACTATATAATTAGGGGAAATATTGTGCAGGACTCCTCTAACCAGCATCTGACAGGGTGGAGGGTATCGTGAGTGAAACTTGCTATGATTAAAGTGTCCAAGCAGTAATTATACATATATTGGAATATAAATTAAAACAATTTTACTTGTGAGCTTAGACTATATAACCATGCATCTTATTTGAGCCCCTCGGTTATCAAATGTGGCAGTAAAATATCTGTCTACCTTCAGAGAAAATGTATCCACTGACCTACCCTGTTATCCTTCTGGAACCATCTTGAGTAACTCAAGAAATGTGTTGTGAAAGACATGACTAATCAAGGCTTCTCTGTACAAGGGAACAGAATTTGTCTTAGGTGAATGCCCTCCTCTCCTTAATATTCATAATGTAAATAAAGTAGGGGTGTTGCTACTCACATCATTTATAGCAAACTTTAATGGACATAAACAACTGTGGATCAGTGTCTGATTATTTTTTACAATTCCATTTAGTCAACACTTAGATAATAACAAGGAATTCCAAAATGCCCCTCTGTCAATTTCATTTTATTCAGATTTGTATCCTGCCTTTTGACACTATTCTTCCAAATGGCACACTGTTATCCAGACATGATTCAGCACCTTAGACTCCCCTCTGGATTAAGTTTGTAGTGCATAACTGTTCTCCAGACCTATCCATGAGACGACCTTTAGAGTAGTATTTCTAAGCTTATTTTATTTATTTTAAAAATTGTGTTTGCTGCTCTGGAAATCAATTTAGGAAGCAGTGTGCAGTTGTGTTGTGCAAATACAAGTCTTGGAAAGGAAAGCAGAGTGTCCATTAGACACAAGTACACATTTAGACAGTTGCTGTTCTTATGCAACTGATTCCAGCTTCTTTAATTCCAAGTGACTGAACAATTGCATGCAGTCGGAAAGTTAACTCTCATTTCACACACACACACACACACACACAGAGAGAGAGAGAGAGAGAGAGAGAGAGAGAGAGAGAGAGAGAGAGAATTTGCAGGAAAATGGGAATGCTTCCTAATCAAAAATGAAGAATAAAATATTTTAAAAGCCAAATGGGAAGTATAATGAGAAGAAACCAAGACATAATTGTTCTCATGTTTCTTGACTACTAAGAATGCCATTCGGTGACATTTTTAAGTCTACTGGGATTCTGATATAAATGGACTAGTTGAACTGATCAGTTTCCTTTGTGGAGTGGGCGGGGGAAATAAAAGACCATTTGCTTCATAAAAAATTCAGCATTGGCCTTTTTACTTTTCAGAAAACAAGGTTTTCTTTAAGTGAAAGAAGAAAATCCTCTGAAAAGAAACAGATTGGAGGAGATAAAAATAGCTTTCTAAATGATGCTTTTGAGGAGTCAGCTTGCATTCTTGTACTACAAGTGTGACCTTAGGGCCCAGAGATGCAGTCTTCTGAATTCCAGTAGTGGCTTCAA
The DNA here is from genome assembly GCF_964188315.1 of Podarcis muralis. Classification (NCBI taxonomy): domain Eukaryota; kingdom Metazoa; phylum Chordata; class Lepidosauria; order Squamata; family Lacertidae; genus Podarcis; species Podarcis muralis. The sequence continues at coordinate 18,042,804 of NC_135669.1, forward strand.
AGGCATGTTTGTTGTCACTAATCAGTAATATTTCTTCCTTCAGCATATAATTTTATCAGTAGTGTCCACTTGACTTGGTGATTATCAGCCAGCTGCAGTCTCTACACACAAATGCACAATCTAGTTACAATCCAGACCCAATTATTTGGTTGGGTGCAGGGCGGGTTAGAAGCGCCTAATTCACATCAGATTGCTGCTGACACACTGCATTAGTGCAAATATTTTCTAGAGCCAAACTCCCCCCCCCCAACCTGGACAAAAACAGTGGCAACCTATGAACACTGACACACCTCAATTCCACAATGGGCGCAATTCACTGGGAGCTACACTTGCGTCAACTTGATTGGAAAGAGGTGTTGCAAATGTGCATTCAATGGCACACTTGTGCTGTTAGCAAAATCCCATTTCTTTCACTGAGCTTGCACCCGAGACGTTTCCAGTGGACCATGTCCATTGACCTTTATATTTGGATATTTATAATTGACTCCCCATGCATCTCTAGTGTGGGACTTTCCAGGGTTATGGTGAATACATCTCAACATAATTCTATTCCAGTCAAGCTAAAGCAAACGTTTATGCAAATATACTAACCAAATACACTAATATACCAATTCTGGGTCCCCTTTATCTTTGTGCAGTGAGCTAAGCCTCCTTAGGGAAGTTCACAGCCTCGACCTGCGATGTCTCCCTAAGAGATAGCAGTTATTCATTCCCACCTAAAAACTGCAAAGAGATGAAGTTGCAAAGGTATCCCCACAAGCCCCAGAGCTGCAGTGTGTGACAGTTTCATTAATGTGGCCGGCGGAAGGCATAGCTTAGTCAGGGCCACTCGCAGCTCAGGCGTACAGGTAAATGTGTGCCTGAACACTCTTCACCTTACAGCTAGGCAAGGAAAGCCTACCGTGATTTACAGTAATTATACCTCCTCAGGCGCATGGAATTTTGCATCCTGGGGGGGGGGGGGGGAGGACCAAAACAAAACAAAACTTACCCACTCAGAGAGGGAAGCTTAGTACACACCTTTCTTTTACTTGCAAATGACATTCTCCATCAAAGTTTGTAAGGCCAGCAGCTCTTCCTTTGCTATGAGAATGTGCACAGTTTAGCTATTAACAGAAGCACCCGCAAGCTATTGTTTACAAGTTAAAGCAGCTGACACAATTGATAGTGGCTCCTTCACAGTAAAATGTCAGTGTGTTTTCTCCAGCATCACAGAAGCTGTGTTCCCAACTACCCACAGATCCTTACCTATTTCCGATTAGCATTCAGACTCCTGTTCAATCTTAACAGGGCAATTCAGCAACTGCAGCCCAGATATTTTTTTATTTTTTTTTGGGGGGGGGGGAAGGTACCAGCTCAAATCTGGGCAAGTAGTAGCTTGGCACTCTGCATCTTAAAATTAATTTTTTGACTGTGCTGTGTTGTATAACAGGTGGTTTTGGAAGCCGGTTTTACATTGGCAATCAGTCATTGGATAGCAAGTATTCTTTAGAACAGCCTTTGCCAAACTGGTGCCTTCCAATTGTTTTGGACTATGACACTTGTGCTGACTGGGGCTGATGGAAGTTGTAGTCCAAAACACCAGGAGGGCACTAGGTTGGCAAAAACTGTTTTAGAGCCAAGCTAGACATTACACAGAGGAAAAAGTGTTTTACTTCACATTTTTTAAAAAAACCAAAACCACAATTATCCTTTGCAGCCTGTCAGCCTGAGCAGTGTAAGGAGAGCATGCATCTACTACCCTCTGGCCATTTCCCAGTTCTAAAACAACCTCTCTAAATCTATGTTTCACACACTCCTTCCTCATGGTAGGAAAGAAATCGGGGGGGGGGGGGCTGCTGTTGGAAAGAGACAGCAAGTAGGAATAGGGTCAAGGAGTCTCTTCCCATGTTGTTGTTGTTGTTGTTGTTGTTGTTGTTGTTGTTGTTGTTGTTGTTGTTGTTGTTGTTGTTGCTGCTGCTGCTGCTGCTGCTGCTGCTGCTCTTCTCTTCTCTCTCCAGTGCAGTTTTTTGGTATAAAAAAACACACCATCGGTAGCAAAAGGCAATGGGACTTCATGTGACACCCAGCTTTCTCCATCAACTGCCATCTCCTTGCAGCCTTTGGCTGAGAAGCACCCAAACTTTCCCGCAAATGAATCATTTTTTAAAAAACAAATTGAAAAGTGGCAGCTGTAAAAACCAAACATCATGTTTTGCCAACAGATTTTGCCGAGAAGAAAGTTCCAGGCAGGGGTTTCTGCCTCGCTGCATTGTCAACTTTGAGATGGCTTTCCATAAAACAGATCACGCCAGAATATTTTAAAATGAAACTGCAACAACTCTCAATCTCCATGTGCTGCTGCTGTAGTTTTGAAAAGAGCACTTCAAGATAGTCCTGAATCTGACTCCCCAACCTGGTGCCCTTCGGATTTTGAATTTGAATTTTGGACTGCAACTCCCAATGGCTCCAGCCAGTATGACCATTTAGGTGATAATGGGATTGATGGGAGCACAGCCATGCTGGTTGAGCCTGATGAGAGCTGTCATCTAAAATATTTGGAGAGCGCCAGTTTGGGGCAGGCTGCTGTACATTGACAATAGACTGTCTTAGCCAGCATTGCCAAAATGTGCACCGAAAGCTGGAAAAATGTTTGCATTTTAAGTGTGTGTATAATCAAAGCAAGAATTGTAAACGAAAGTGATACAGAAAATTTAACAATTAATGTTTGGTGGGGGAGGGACTTGTTTTTGCATGCAGTTATGAATGAGTGGTTTCTGAATGTTTTGTTCATGTTTCATGTGTTTTCAATGGTGCAGACCTAGACATCTTTCTGACAGTCTATTGGTTGTTTGGTTTAAAAGAGGCAAAAACAAAACAAAAAACCACCCCAAAATATATTAACTGATTGGAGAGCCTCGTTTGCAAGCTAATCTGAGCAAAAAGCTTTTGTCAGATGCCGAGGGATTGACTTCTTTCGTTATTCTTTTCCCTGAGAAATTCATCCTCTGTTCTTAAGTGTTTTGTTTTCTCATCCCTTGAGGAACACAAAGAAAAATGAGTTTGTTTTTACTTGTAAGGCTTTACTCAGTTGCCAAATTCCGCCGAAGAGCTGGACTATGGGGATCTCTCAGGTAAGGGCTAGTTCTTAGGTTAAGCCAATGTGGTTGTTCAGTCTGTGGGTTTGTTTGCTTTCCACCTTGTTTGCATCCTGGCTGCTTTAAAACAAAACGAAACAAAAATCCATTGTGCAATTGCTGTGCGGCAGAATCGCAGCTAATCAGATGCAGAGGCCCATTATTCAGAATGGCTGCTCCTCTCCTCTCCCCTCTTGCCGTTGGGCTTTTCCTCCTCCCAATCGCTTGATAAGGACAAGAATTTACCAACGTGTATAGCAGCACTTGAGAGGGGGGGAGGTGATGGGAGCGTAGAGCGCCGCGAGTTATATTACAGGTTGTCTAGTAGCTGCTGTGAGCTCAGTTGCTGGAAATAATTTTTTTGAATCCTAATTAGAGAACGGTTCAGTTGAAATTTTGTTGCATTTGTAAAACACTTAAGGATGCCAGGTTTGTGTGGGGAAAAGGGGTGAGGGGTGTGTGTCTCCAATACAACCTTGCTTGGACTCTGGGTTGCCTGTTCTGTCATGTGCTGCTGTTAAATGGATGTGGCAGGATTCTCTTAAGTGCAGAGAGAAGAGGGAAATTATTTCATTGCATACCAGACTCTAAATGAATTATATGCCAACCTTACTTATTTTTTTCACAGCAGATTGAATATCTTTGCCAGGAAAAGATGTAGTCCTTCCTATTTTACTATCCTATGTTGTATCCTGTCCCTCCCCACGCCCCATTCGACTCAAGGCAGTATACATGGGGGTTATCCCATTCTTAACCTTCTCAACAGCCCTTTGAATTTGACTGGTGCTTTGTCCAAGAGCCCACAAGTGAGTGGAGATTTGTTCTCCACATTCCCACAGTGGAGATCTAATGGAGATTTAAGTAATCCAAGTTAAGACTCGGCCCTTTTTCCGATTGAGAAGTTAGGGTTCAGGCAACCATAGTGTTTGTTTGGATATGCCATTTTCTTCAGGGAGTAAACAGGGCTGGGGTTTATATGGCCTATATTTTATAATGGATAAAATGTGTTTCCATTTTGACATAAGAGATGTATACTGTACTAAGACGGAAATTACACTGTTGACTGGAGACATGGAGAGGAGTTTGTGCTATTAAAAAAAATCCATAGCTGTGTATTCCACTGATACTCACAGCATGAAATGAATCCTGTGTTGGCAGATCTGCTTTTTGTTTTTTAAGATAATCTTTAAAAATACCTATAGAACCAAAAAGGGGGGAAGGGATTGACAGAATTGATATTACTAATAAAAACTCATAAGTGGCAGAAATAAAAAAGATCAACAGTTACAACATAAATTATAAAGGTGAATAATATAATGAATGTTAGATTTTACCTGTGTAGGAACCAATTGTTAGATGTTTTGATTGTTTTATCACATGTGTGTTTGCCATCCTGGTCTCCTTTGGGAGAATGGGCAGGATATAAATGTAATAGGAATAGTAGTAGTAGTAGCAGTAGTAGTAGTAGTAGTAATTGATAGAAGCATCTAGTTGGCTGTATAAAATGAGAACAGAACCAATAATTGCATTCGAACAAAAATACAAAACTGTATTTTACCTTGACAATTTTTGTTCAAATTATATCAACAGAGACCATTTTTTATCAAATCTTGCAGCAGCAAATAAATTAAATAACAGTTCTAAAGCAGCAGTTTCAAGCCATCCTCTTAAATATCCCTAAAGAATTATCTTTGGATTTAGCAAGGTGCTATAAACTGCATTTTATTTCATTCTGTCTAGAACTGTGCTCTGAAATTTTAGTTGGTACAGGCAGAAACAGAACATATGCATAAAATCTGCCTTAACAGAGCTCTCAACAATTGTTAACACTGGACAGGTTTTAAATAACCTCTGTGGTTTCTCTGATAAGGTATCTTGAAATAATTTTCTTTCATGTCGCCTCTTACCAATCTGATAATGACACTGTCCCAAAAGGTTCAATCTTTCCCCCATTATTTATTGTTGTTTTTATTGTTGCTGTCTTTTGTATACTACTTTTGTGGGGGGGGGGGGGAATACCACAGCTGTTCACATATTACAACCCTCAAATACAGCAATAACAGCAGATAAGATGAAACTCACTCAAAGCTGAAATAGGCTTGCCATACATCCGGAAAATTACTGACATGTCCTGGTTTTTGAGTGTAAAAATGGCATCGGGGGAATTTTGCTGAACTGGCTGTACTGTATGTCAATGTGATAGGAAAAGCAATGGAAACAGCTCAAAAAATTTAAAATCGGTATTTTTGGGTTAGGTTTCCCCAAGAAGCTCAACAATCTGGGTTTGTTCCCCCCAAAAAAGAGCTGAATTTTGGAGTCGGGGATTTTGCTTTTTGAAATATGGCAACCCTAGTTGAAATATATGTTGAGAGTGGGGTCTGTTTTGGCTGCATAAAATTGCAGATTGGGTCACGCACAATGGCAAACATGAGGGACCTTCCTCTTCATTGTTTGACACAAGGCTACAAATCCAGATTGGCTTGGCTTGATGGTTTGCTCATGAAATTCTTTCATGGCCCATCAAAGCACTTTATAAGACTCATGAACTGATTTCTCCTCTCCCCCAAGCAGTCAGAGGCCCACAGTTCTTCCAAATTGAGGCCTCCTGTCGCTTGTTTTAACCTCCCTTTCTACAACACTGAACTGCTCTAACCAAGTGGGATGGGAGGGGTGCAATCCAAGGGTTCATTCTGCGTCCATGAAACAGATTGTGATTGTGTAAAAGCATGATGGCATTCTAGCATAATTCCCATTCCAAGGTTCCTCTTGGATTCTGATCAGTATTTCTACTGCTAAGTCTGTTTTGAACTCCTCTTTATAGCATCAGGTTGAATGAGTAGGAAGAGAATTAAAACTACATCCCATCTCTTGCTCCTTGCCTGTGTTTATTTGGTAATGTGACAAACCCATACATTTGTGCACAAGTGAAGCAATCTCTTTGCATTTATTCACCATGTTCCAGCCGATCACATCCCATTTTTAAGATTGTGCTCCTGCTAACATGTGTTGTAGAACACGGCACAATCAAAAAGGACCTGTGTAGCCCTTCCATGTAGTTTGATTAACTAATCAAAAACTGATTAGCACCTTTGTTCATGGGGGATGCTGATTAATCAATTACTATTGATTGTAAGCATGGCTTTGTTCTCTGGCAAAGGGATGCCTAGAGAAGCAGCCAATAAAAATTGAGCACCTGTCATAGCGATTAAATTTATTAAAACAAAATACATTATTTTTTATGAAGCTATCTTGAAATGGGTCACTGAAGGGGAACATATTGATTGAGGAAGGATGAACTTCTTGAATTTCGCTCACTTAAATTAGAGACCAAATTCAATTATAATGCAAGACAAACAGGTTAACACCAGCTTTAAATAGCCCATCAATAAATTAGAATAGGTGCAGTACACTTAACGCTAAACTAGGGCAATGAATAATATCTGTCCCTGGCTCTTCTAGGCCTTGGTTTTAACCTTTCTGGGTTATTATGGACATAAACATGGCCTGCAATTCGCAGACAGAGACACCAGCCCTTCTGCCACTTTGCGTGGCATGTCCTTACACAGTGAATCCGATTCACTTGACCGGACCTGGGTGCCGTTTGAAGCTCTCACATGCCTGCTCAATATCACAGCCTCCTATGTCAGTGTAAGAAAGCCTTTCTCAAGCTGTGGGTCCCCAGGTGATGTTGAACTACAACTCCCATCGCCCCTAGCTAGCAAGGCCAGAGCTCAGGGATGATGGGAGTTGTAGTCCAACAACATCTGGGGACCCAAAGGTTGAGAACCGCTGGAGGCCTTCTCCAAATTTCATGGATTGGGCTGTGATCTAACGTGCATATTTCCATAACTGCTAGTGCTGGAGAAACAAAAGCATACTCCACACGCCCTTTCTCTTTATGGCTTATGCTGATCTCCACCCAAAACCCAGCTCCTTGTTGTGCACCTCCCATTCCTTTCAAAGGCGATTTGTGTTCTTGCAAAAAGCAAGTTGTGTTGCTCTGCTTGCAAATTAGCCAGAGATAGCTTTGCTGTATGGCTACAGTGGTGCCTCGCAAGACAAAATTAATCCGTTCCGCGAGTTTCTTCGTCTTGCGGTTTTTTCGTCTTGCGAAGCACGGCTATTAGCGGCTTAGCGGCTATTAACGGCTTAGCGGCTTTAAGAAAAAGGAAACAAACTCGCAAGAACTCGCAAGACGTTTCGTCTTGCGAAGCAAGCCCATAGGGAAATTTGTCTTGCGGAACGACTCAAAAAACGGAAAACCCTTTCGTATAGCGAGTTTTTCGTCTTGCGAGGCATTCGTCTTGTGGGGCACCACTGTATTTATGCTGAACAATGAGGTTGAATAGCTAAATGCTGGGCCCTTTAGATATTGGGGGAGGGAGGTAATTATCTAGGGATTTTGGCAGGGTGGGCTCAGGATTATCATAGAATTACAGAGTTGGAAGGAGCCCCACGGATCATGTAGTCCAACTCCCTACAATCCAAGAACATGCAGCATTCCCATATGGGGATCAAACTTCCAACCTTGGAGTTCTTAATTGATGATGTCCAAAGTGGGCTTTCCAAGAGGAGTTCCCAGAGGAGACAAGTCCTCATAGGACATCTGGTCCAGCATATCAGCCCTTATGGTCTGTGGTTTCACAGGTAAATTCAGTTCCAATATAGGCAAAAGCTTGAACCAAAGCTTGATTTCCATGGCTTCCCTTACAAATTTTGAAATGAAACACCTTCTCCACGGTGATGTCTAAAGATAAATCACCTGGCAGCATTAAGCAAAGCATTTATAGATGCACACGGGTATGTGTACGTATGTGGTGGAATCATCATAGTATTAAAAATTCATTCCCCTTTAGAAATGGTGGAGCTTTAAAACTTATGTAGGAGGGAGCCTTAAATCGAAATGTGCCGAAATTAACAGTCATGCTGAGCCCACACAGAAGAGATCTATCAGCCCTTTGGTTTTATAGCGAAAATGTGCACGGCAGAAAATTCAGGCTTGCTAGTATAGCATAGCCCCCCCCCCCTTTGCAAATAGAGTGTTTTATTACCTTTGTCTACATAACTTAGTCACACACACACAAAAGTTAAACAAGGAGCAAGAAAACAAGACCCCGTGGAGCAAATGTGTTAAATCATAGCAATAAAGCATCCTGTGTCTGGAGTTCCTTAAGTACTTTTCTTCTATTGTGCCCCAGGTATTAAAAAAATAGAAGCTTCAATGTATTGAGTACCCTGCTGCCAGAGCTAGAGCAGCCCACAAAGAAGGAAGTTGGAAATGATTGGAAAGTTAAGAGTTCAGAGGAAGGCTTTGACCCAGCTGCTGAGCTCAACAGCTGCCTGCCCATCTAGCCTGTGCTTTCTAACTTGTCCATGAATGATCTAGACTTGGGGTGAGCAGGGAGGTAGCCAAGTTTTACTGGGGGCAAAAACAAAAAAAGGATTTTGAGGAGATCCAAAAGGATCTCTCTGAAGCGGGTCAACGCGCAGTAAAATAGCAATTGCTCTTCAATGCAAGTAAGTCTAAAGTGATGCACATTGAGGCAAAAAATACCCTAATTTCACACATATGCTCACAGGGTCTGAATTGGCCCTGACTGACTAGGAATGAGACATTGGGGTCATAGTTGATAGCTGTTGGCTGCTGTGAAAAGTGTGACTTCCATGTTAGGGATCATTAGGAAAGGAATTGAAAATAAAACTGCTGGTATCATAATGCTATTCTACAAATCTGTGGTGCACCCACGCTTGGAATATTATGTACAGTTCTGGTTGCCACTCCTGAGAAAGGATATTGAAGAGCTGGAAGAGGCTCAGCAAAAATGATAACTGGAATGAAGCAACTCCCCTATGAGGAAAGCTTACAACATCTGGGGCTTTTTAGTGTAGAGAAAAGGCAAGCAAGAGGGTATGTGCTAGAGGTGTGTATGATGATGCAGGGCATGGCAAAATTGGATTTCATGAATACTTAATCCAATGAAACTGGATGGTGTGGAAGATTCTGGACAGACATTACAAAGTACTTCTTTAGACAGCACATTGTTAAAATGTGGAATTAGCTTCAACCAGATATAATGGCAGCTTTAAAAGAAGACATTGAGGATAGAGCTATCAATGGCTGTTAGCCACAGTGGCTAAGTTCTCTGTCCACTGTTGGCTGCAATGGGCCTGTGAATACCACTTGGTGGGAATCACAGATGAGACGAGTGATGCTGCACTCAGGTCCTGCTCTGTGGGCTTCCCACAAACATGTGGTTGGCTGTTGTGAGAATAGGATGCTGCACTAGATAGATGTGGTCCAACAGGGCTCTTGTCTCTTGTAGGCTTACTCCACCCCAATAAATACCCATTTCAGAAAGCGCTGGCTCTCTGAGGCCCATGTTCGATCTGCATGCCTTCGACTCCAGAGGGAACAAGAGCATGGAAACTTCATGTTGCATGACCCCTGCCAAGCCTGAAGCTTCCATGGGAAGCACTTTGCATAATGGCTACTCTAGCCCTGTTCCCGAGGAAGATGCAAGTGTGAGGTTGTTCTCCATAATAGGCCATTAAGCCCGCCCCAAAGCTTCATTCGCTCTCTATTTTTTTTGTATGTTATGTAATATTTTTATTTAGGTCAAGTCCCAGTCAGGCAGATTTGATGCGTATCTTAACAAAGTTGACATATAATCTGTTAGGATGTCTGCATCATTTGGAGCGTGCATAGGTAACTTCAAAACAGTTTGTTCTAAGCATCAAGTGTCTCTTTTACACAAGGTAATTGCCAGAATTTTATTTGCTAAAATATTGGGAAACCAAGTAAAATTGCATGGCTAAATAAGATTAGGAACAGCTAATTTTCATTTAACTGCTTTTCAAATATCAACACTTACATCAGACCTGGAGATCTGATTTTACACATCACACATGAATAAACTGTCAATGTCCCAAGTCAAATCAATACGCTATGAATTTATGGTGACTGTTGCTTCCTTCTGTAGATATTTGGGGAAGTGGATGTATGAATTCTCTTTTTTAATTGAAGTGCCATTTAGTTTTAATGTTTTCCCCCCCTCTCTCTCTCTCTCTGAAAGCCTAACATCCTGCCAATCCACATTTTTTGAGAATGCCAGGCTTGTGTTGGGCTCTCATTGGCAGGAGATGAATTCACTTATTTGAAGCATTTCTAGGGCAAATATAAAAGCAGCAGATCGGGTGCAAGTGTTTAAGGCAGGAATTTGCAAACTTGCAAATGAGTCAAACTCAGAGCACTCCTCTCATAACAGCCAGTCAGCCCCACAAGCAGGACATGAGCACAGCAACACTCTCCCCACTTGTGATTTCCAGGAACTGGTTTTCAGAGGTGCATTGCTCCAACAGTGCAGGTAGCATTTCTGCAGTTGTGCAATGGGGGGAAAATTCTCTTTTGAAGAGCAGCAGCTCTGAGTCTTGTTGCCAACCCTGTACAGGCACTTCTGCTGGTATCATGACCTCTTGCAGTACTGGCCAGTGTTCAATGTTCAGACTGCAGCAGCAAAGGTAGGGGGTCTCAGTGAAATCAACATCCCCCCCCCCAACCCAACTTGCCCATTCACTCTAGCCAAATCATTCCCAGCCTAGTAGGTCTTTTTAAAAAAGAAAACAGTGTAGTTACAGGATCTTCAGAACAGTTATGGGGAGAGTGAGCCCGCTCTGCCCCCTGTAATTTGAGCACCTCTACTACTTGACCCTATGCATTTGGGAGCCAGCCTGCTTCCGCAGTTCCATTTCTCCTTTGCCCACCTTTCCGGAGGCTCCTTGGAGGAAAGGCCGGCGTGCCCCAATGTATATTAACATCTTAATGGAAAAGCTGTACATGTATATACGTTTACTGCTCTCTCTGACAAGAGGGAATTACATGTCAGAAGGATTTGTAGCATCTGTAATTGAATTGCTGCTGAGAAAAGCAAATCTTAAGGAAGAATAACACATTAGGATTAGCAAATAATGTGGCGTTTTGTCAGAGCCTGCCATCTAGCTTGTCCCTCTTCAGTACTGTACCGGTGACTCTCTCTCCCCCCCCCCCCCGCCCCCCGCTTCACTCTTTAACTAAAGAGACAATGTTAACTGGGGCAACCATTTCAGCTGACACTTACTTTTAAGGTCAATATTTGTTTGCAAAGCAAATCCGTCACACCCCCACTCCTACCACTGGTTCTGGCACAGGTCGATAGTCAATGACACACACACACACACACACACACACACACACTGCATAGGCACACACAAACACATGATGGGCTGAATTGGTGCATGCTATAACATCTAATGGTCACTGTGAGTTTGTTTTTACAATTAACCGTTAACTTTGCATGCAGAATTTATGCAAAGCAAAAAGATTATCTCGGCCAGCAGAAAACTCTGCACTATGCCGTCCTTTGCGTGTCTCTTTATTTCATGTCCTGCTTCACACGTGTCATTTCTGCAGGGCTGCTGTACGTCTGGGTTTGTAGATTGTAACTTTTTAAATTGCCAGCTCGATAAGCAGATAAATCTCTATTTCAGCTGGGGATACTTTTTTTTTTTTTTTTGCACTTGGAAGACTTCAAAGGAAAAGTGTTACATAAAGAAGTGAAAACGCCTGATCTAATATCTTGTGACACTTTGAAATAAAAAAAAAATTGATTTGCTTCCAGAAGCATCTAAAAATAGCAAGGCTCATTCCAGTATTGCACCCCAGCCAGCAGAGACCACCAGCTGGTAGCACAGTGTTTTTTTTGTGTGGGGTTTTTTTTTTAACTTTTCAGAAATCGCTCGGGTATACGAAGTCAAATCTAATCTTTGCATTTTCCTTCTTTCTTTCTTTTTTTAAAAAAATCTAAATCGCAAGCATAAAATGTCCCTGAGGCTTTTGCTTTTCTCCTAAAAATGGATAACCAACCAAAATGCGCTTAGAGACTGCAGAGAAGTAGAAGTCTAAGAAGAGATGCAAGGTGGGTGCTTTTCTGCAGATGTGGGCATCTCTTCTCCAGCTTTGCGGAAGATGATGTGGGAGCGTCACTAAAGAATCAGACAACTCGACAACTTCTGTTTGCAACAAAATTTTCCTGCAGTATGAATCTCCCACCATTAAGGTCAACAAGCCATAGACCACCACCTCTGCTATATACGTAGATTGAGTTTTCCTGTTCTCCTTTAATTACAGTAGATCTAAGAGTGCCTTTGAACAGTCTTAAAAAAGCAAGCAAATGACTTGTGACTTGTGGCCTGTGGATGAGACCAGAGTTGGAATTGGTATCAGACTCTTGTGCCCTTCAAAGAGTGAAGAAGTCTTCTGTCTTCAGGGCAGAGACTGTTGTAAAGGCACAAGTAAGGGGTCGAGGTCCAGGGATCCTTCCCTAGGATGCAGTGCAGAAGTGGGGGCATTCAGACTGAAATGAAACTCAAATATTGATCAATGTTAGCAAGCTTTCCGTAGAATAACATCTGCAAACTGACTTGAAAAGGAGCGGCTCCCCTCGTTTGATGATCTAATAGAGAAAGCATGGGCTTGTTATCCTTTAAGGTGAGGAAGGCACTCTTGACTGTCTTCCACAGGTGCAATGCTCATTGGCTTGCAAGCACCGAGCATCCTCAACACACTGTAGTTAATTTTTAATTAACATGTACCCTCAAAGACGGGATACTTAGCCATGCACAAAATAAAATAAACTCGGAGCGTGCACTCTGCAAAGCTTCTGTTTTCGTAGAAATAATTAAGAAAAATGTGAGTGCAGATCCCAGCGGAAGGAATCGCATTTAATAAACTCGGCTGGCCAAAAGCGTGTGGTAAGCGGCACACAGGCTTCTTTGGGGAAGAACAGGCTAGATGAGGAGCTACTGCTGTTGACTTAATTGCAAATTGAACAGCAGCCACGAGAGCTTGGCAAGTGAGTGACATTGACACAATATTTCAGTTGGTCTGTTGCGGGACAGATGCTCAACTGGCGTAAATCAACTGAATGCCAGAAACTGTCACTTCAGCTGCGCCGGGTGTATATCAGCTGTGGTGCCCGTAGTTTTGTTGTTTTTCCCCCCCATGTGTGTCCCATTTGCAGTGGACAACCTTGGCAGAAAAGGATGTATTCTCTCCAGGCACTGTGCAAAGAGCCTTGTATTGTTTCCCCTAACATCACTCAAGATCATCCTAATGTCAGAAGGGTCTCTAAACAATGCTTCTATGTATTCTGTAGAGGGCTTTGGAATTGGTGAGAGCAACCACAGAAATAAAAGCCCTTTAAGGTTGGGGACATAGACCCACTGAGAAACCTGCAACTTCCCAGCTGGCAGGTCAGGGGTTGAATTTTTGCCTGTGTGCTCCTCCCTCTGCCCTGCTTGTACCATTTCCCAGGAAATTTTGGTGACTCCACCTGAAAATCCATGGGGACAGGACAGGCGGAACCAGATCTTACCAAAATGTGATAGCATCTTTAATTTCACTCGGATTTAGACCTTCCCTTGGTAGCTCAGTAGCATATAACAGTTATGACAAGATGCTGCCAACTGAGTCAAGCTGTGATCACAGAGACACTGGGAATGTGATTGTTGATCAAGCAACTCGATAAGCCTGTTAATTGTGGGAAGCATTAAAATATCTTTCTCATTTAAATATTCATGTGCAATTTTTTAAAATGAATGTTTCCTTACTCCAGATCCTGGCATTATGGAACAACTGCATTTTCCCTTGTGATCTGAAGCTATTTGGCCATTTGGGATTTGTTCATTCTCCTCCTTGAGAAACTTGTTCTTAAGAGCTGTCCTACTGAGGCAAATTTTTGTCGCTCTGCCTCTGGGCCACATTTCGACCCTGCATAAACACCGCTCCCCCAGAAACGAGAGATAATCTGGAGCATCCTCTTCTTACCGTATATTAAGAGATGCCTTATGCAGTCTACCTGCCATTTGCAGGAGATGGTCACGCAAACCAGTTTGCATCCTCTCCATGATTCGCCTTTTGGGCTTCCCTGGGGAATGGAGTCTTGGGACCTTAGTTAAACATCCGGCAGGCAAGTGACACAAGAGCTGTCCCAAAAGAAACTCGTAATGCAGAGCTGAACTCATAGGGTGCATTGCCAAAGAGCACTTTTACCTTGCTCCCAGCAGAGCAGTGGTTGTGGTCCTGTTTTGTGTGGACTCGCAAGCTTGCCAGATGCTCATCCTCCATTGACAGTGCGCAGGGCCCTTGAGTTGCACGGTAACCGTGTGTGGTGGACTGCTGCTCACCTTACCCCACTTCTCGATGCCCTGACGTGAACCTCGGTTTTTCCTCTTTGCGGTTTGAAAGGTGGTGGCGGCGGCGGCAGCAACGAGGAACGCTCTGAAGGACCCTTCTCCTAATTGAAACTGTTTTTAATTAAACCGTTTTACAGCGCTCTCAGTCACGAGTTATTTACTTACATCCTTTGGTGCTTAATCTTGGAGCAGAATTGGAAATATCAATGGGAAGCATAAATTCCCAGCCCCTGCTGCAAGCATTGTATCAGGTCTCGCCTCCAAAGAGCACCATTACCTTTAGCTGTCACGGATCTGTACACTTGATCGATAAACTTCAAATATTATTAGAGGTGGAGGCTTCAGAGATTGACTCTGTTCTTTGGAGAGAGGCTGAGATAAATCTTTCTTAAAAAATTGACTGGAATTTGCACACTCGCTCTTCCTGCTGAAACGCATTTCTCTTAGGTGCCTGGGCAGCTGCAGGGGGTGGAAGGGCAGATTTATTGGCTGTATGCTTCTTGTAGTGAAAGATTTAAATGGTAAATCCTTCACATATGACTTCACAAATCATGTAAAGTTAAAAGAATTTTACCGTTTCTGTTGCTGCTGCTGTGCTTAAATTGTAAGGGATGGCCAGTAAATCATTTTAATGGAGGTGTCACAGTTGAACTCAATAAAAAGGGGGGGGGGCGCGGCGACAATGGTTTTAGCTTCCATTCCAAAATGTTAATGTATTAATCAACGAGAGAATAATTGTTTTTTACTACATTATAAATCTCGGTTGCCATTGGAATTGCAGCCAGGGCTGTTGTAGCTGCATTCTTAAATTAAAATTGTTTACATTGCTATACATTAATTTTACACAGCCATCGCTCATTCCGGGTTCGTTGTGGGATTTCTCCCCAGCCGCGCAAGTCCTTCCTCCTCTCCAGGTGGAGGGAGGGAGGGAGGGAGCAGCAGCTTATAAAAGCAAATCAATTGTGTGGCAAGTTGTTAAATAAATAAAATAAAGAAGCATGTCATGATTGCTTGCTATCTTCATTTCAGAGAAATCTTGCGGAGGGGATCAACATCCACAGAATTTGAAATTATCAGGCTAGGTTTCAGAAGTGTTTTCTCCTTGAGTCAGCCAGCAATTTGAGAACAGGGTCCCCTTTTTTCCTTTCTGTCCATTTATTTATTTATTTATTTTTGCATGCACAGTTTGGCTGTGTAAATGGTTATTTGAGATGACATCATCTGGGTGAAGTGCTGGGGACATCGGCGTGGAAGTTTTTGCAACAACAACAAAAACAATTCAGGGCTCCATGTGCTTCCTTCCTCTCCCCTTGCCCCAGCTTTGCCCATCTTGACTTGCCCACTGCATTTGGAAATGTCTCTTATTGCTGCTCTTGGTGAGCCAACTAGGCTGGGTTGCTTGTTCTTCTGCCTGAGCTGACTTGCCTGGGTACTCCTATTTTCCCCCCTTGTTAAAAGAAACAAAACCAAAAAGCCACACACACTCACATAAAAACCCAGATGGAAGTGGAGGAGGGTTGCCCTGATTTGCAAGTGGCCATTATTGCGGATATTAATACTTACTGTTTTCTAATTGTGGCAGATTCTCGAGCAGGTGAGGAAAGTGCCATCACCGCTGTGGACCATGCCGTGATCGGTGGAGTCGTGGCCGTGGTGGTCTTTGCGATGCTCTGTCTCCTTATCATTCTGGGACGATACTTTGCAAGACACAAAGGTAAATCGGCAAGAGTAGGGCTTAACTGAACTCCCTCCCCCTACAAAAATGGAGAAGAGGAGTCTATATGCACCTCACAGCCATCACCTGTTTAGAGTTTTGTGTGTGAGAGAATGAGCCGCTTGGTGCCTGTTTGCAGCTCCTGTTTTCCCTAATCTGTCACCTGGCTGCCATTTTTTAAAAGGTGGCTCTTCCTGAGAAAGTCCAGCCAAACAGGAATCGCACAAGTCAAATCAGAGTGAGGAACCAGTGCTCTCATTCTCTGTATGGGATTGTCAGGAAGCCCAGGCAGATGACTTCACAAAGTTCAGAAGAAGGAGGCAGTGCCCTCACTCTGATTTGAACATGTTTTGCCTTTGTTCCTTAGGTGCTCCTATGGATGTTCATGGGGGTTCGTTTCATGTGGACTAATATTTTTTTTGCAAGATGTACCCTTGTTTTAGCTCGACAGGGGCTGTCTGCAACAGGAGTAGGACCCAGGTTCCAATTCTGATCCATGTCATTCTTTTTTTTAAATGCAAGAAATACATAGAGTTACCAAACTGGACATGCAAGTGTTACTTCTCCAGCAAAATGAAAATTTGAGAGCATCTGGAGGGCTATTGGATATGGAGAGGAGAGGGCAACCCTCCGCCTATGGCAACCATGCACCTTTCAAAGGCACAAAGGACCCTTTGCAATTGATGGGATTTGCAAGTATCCAATTCCATAACCTGTTTTGCTTTGATGCTTATTGCAGTTATCCCAGTTTGCTATCCTTCAGCAGCAGGGTGCATGGATAGGGAGGGCTCTTAAAACAGTGGCAGGGCACATGCTGTGCATTCAATGCTCAGCATTTAAAGGGAACAGGCAGCAGTTAGGTGCTCTGCTGCCTACAAGTATATGCAGTGCAGATAGTTGGTGCCACCACCATGGAGCCCCTGTCTCAGCCCCTGCGGTTGCTCCTCTCTTTGCAGGTACATACTTCACTCACGAAGCCAAAGGAGCTGACGATGCGGCCGACGCAGACACAGCTATAATCAATGCAGAGGGAGGACAGAACAACTCTGAAGAGAAGAAAGAGTACTTCATCTAGATCCGTCTTGATTTCCATGAGGTGTCCAACTGCGGACAGTTACTGGCCCTGTGTAGAAGATACAGACTGTGATGTTGGAAGTTGCTACCAGCTTATGGTTTTGGTTTTTTTAAAAACTTTGTCTCTTTTCTGTCTTTTTCTTTCTTTTCCCTTCCAGTGCTGTTTATTTTTATTTCTTTTCTTTTTTTATTGAATGGTTGGCAAAGTGTGGGGAGCATCGAGGATTCCCTGTGTAATAGAGTTCTTTGTAAAGTACATTCTGCTGTTTGGCACCTCAGTTCCTTTGGGTTTTTAATTCTCGGGCCGAGTCCAACTTGGATTTAGTTTAGTCCCATCATTTGCAGAAAATTCTGTGCCTTGTTTTATTTCTCGTTTCGTTGGGAGGGGAGGGGTGGAGAGCAGATGGTTTCATATTCTTTTTTTCTTCCTAGCTTCTCTTGGAATTGCCTGCTGGGATCCCTTGAAAGTAGACTTGGTTTCTTTCTTTTCTTTTAAGTGTTTTACCTTCATTTTTTTAAACTCCTGGGTTGTTTTTGGTTGTTGTTGTTGTTGTTTGAAACTGTGTCATCAAAGGAGAACCGGCACACCTTAGATTCCATCGTTTGAAATTCAGTGTATTCATCATCCACCCTACTCCCTTGTCATGAGAGCTTGGAAGAACACACTTTTTAGGAGAATGGTTTGCAGCTGCCCAGGTTTCCAACGCAGCGAAGACTAGCCGAAATAGGCTGAAACATCCAGAATATGCTCTGCTTTTCATTGAGACCCAGAACCATGCTGAGTTACCTGCAAGCAAAGTGGACCCTGGGAGAGAGCAGAGTCTGTCCTTTATTCTAGGTCTATAGACTGACTCCTCTTTGCTGGACATGCCCATATTGTCTGTACAGGAACAGGGTATTGAGCGCATTTCCCCGGTTCTCACCCTAAACAGCCGTGACAGATGAGGGCTGCTCCTTTCGTGCAAGTAGGCAAATTTGAGTTGTCGCAGAAGGGAAAGCAGGGAGGGAAGAAATGCGAAGTTCTGCTCTAATTATTTTCTGTTGCAAATGATCCCCACGCTGGCTCCCAATTGGCCTCGCATCGCTGTAATTTACAGAAACAGGAAAAAGAAAAAACTTTGTGATGTGAAAGGAATACGAATCGGCCGACTTCTTTTTCTTTTTCTTCATTATTATGTTATCTGTCTTGGTTTGCCCCTTCTTCCTCTCCTCTTCTCTTTTGTATCTTGCTAAAGAGGGCACAGAGGGTGAGGCGCTATGATTGCGGCCTGCAGGTACTGTACATTACAGGTATTGGTCATGCTGAGGTATCCGTCCACAGACTGTGTGGAACTTTTCATTCCTTCAGATTTGACTTCACAAAAGGCAGGAGGGGAGAGAAGAAAAGATGCCTTGTTTTCATGCTGGACTGCCCTGCATCTCTGTTCCAGAAAGGTCAGAGCAGAGGTGGAGAAATCAGCATGGAAGGTTTTTTCCCCCCCTTCCAGTTACTCAATCCAAACTCTTAAACGCTGAGTTTGTATGAGGAAATCAAGAATACACATATATATATATTCTTTATTTCCTTTTCCCTGACTCTGTACCTTCCAAACGCAGCCCCTGGCCTCCTTCCTCAGCCTTAAGAGCCATCTGCCAATAAATTACTGATCCTTGCATGATGGTAGTCATGGTGAAGAGATAACTAAAAATAAGTTTACCTTGTGAGTGTTGGAGATCTGAAGCCTCGAGAGGAAGAGAGCCAAGTCTGTGTGTCTGACACTTCCTTTCCTTTCCTGGGGAGGGGGAAGCATGGTACCCCACCCCCTTTGGGGATAATACGCTGCTTCTAAACCCTTTTACCAAAAGGAGAAAGCGACGTGTGATGTGAATCAGGATTTTTATTTTTTTTTAACGAGGCACCAGATAAAGGGTTGGCATTAAGAAGAGGCTAGCTCATGAGGGAACCCCTCAGTTCATTACGGAATTAAGGAATTTGAAGGATTAATTTTAGCGGCAGTCATGTTACGTACATGCCAAGTTTTATTAGGGGAGAATATCATCTCTAGATGTATTTTAAAAGGCTTTAAAAAAATAGTTATGTTTGTGTGTTTTAGGTTTGTTTAATTGTTGGCAGAGCCATTCAGATGCTACCTTTCAACACAAAATAAAACCCCTTCCCCCCCCCTTCTTTTTCGTACAGTATTTTCCTTCCCCGCCCCCCCCTCTCCTTTAGAACCATGAAAACGCAATCAACCTCTTGCAAAGTTTTGTAATGTGCCCCTCTTGTTTCTCTGCCTTCTGTACTGCTTGAGACAACAGGTCAACCCCATGGAAGGGCAAAGACAGTGATTGAAAAATTGTGGGGGTGGGTTTTGGGGAGGGGGCTTTTTTCTACCCATTGATCACAGAACTGGCATACCGTTCCCTGAGCAGCTCATCTTTGTTTTGAAAAGTGTACAGTCGTGCAAGTGTTCCCAATGTAACTTTGACTTAATAATGTTGACATGTCTCAGGTTCATGTGTTTTGATTGGTGTTTTCCGTCTCAGGTAGATCGCGAAAAGTTTTTGGCCCCACACGTTGGAAGAGAACACAACGAGCAACCACAACAGGAACTGATGGGTTTTAGTTGTATATCAAGTTTTAAAGGGTTTTTACTTTTCTTTCCCCCTGCCCCCCTGCAAGTATACAGTGCACTGTTTGAAATGTATTGTTAAGTATTGATTTGTACAGGGTTAGATTACAAGGATTTTGTTAAGAGTGGAGAAAGAACAAACTTGTTTCCCGGGGGTTTGCAGCTTGGAGATTTTTCTTGGGCTTTGTGGTTGGGGAGTTTATTTTTTATAACATCAGCAACAGCAAAATAGGAATGTTGCCAAGAAAAATATGGGATGCATAACTGATGCCAAATAAGCTTGTTCTTTACTCACCGCCAGTGACATTTCGTTACTTCTGCCCCCTTAGGCCGATTCTGTTTTAAGGTGTCCATGGACAATGTTGCAGTGTAAGAAAACGCATATTCATATCTTCCCATTCACATTTTGTATTGGTTCATGTATACCATTTTTACAAAGAAAAAGAAGTACTATAAAGTATCTGTCTTCTTAATAAAAACAAATTAATGTTACAAAACTACTTTTCTGTCTCGTTCTGCACTCTTTTGCGGCAGCATCTACAAGGGATGCTCCTAAGTAGGAGGCAGGCTGCTGTGTCCTCAGCCCTGTTTTGGGAGCCCCACCAGACACCATGTTTGTGTGCTCAACCAGTCCTCCATCCCAAAACACACAACTTGGTGTCTCAGCTTTTCTTAAACTATCTGTGCCAGTCGCAAGTGCTTCTCTGAGGTCTGCCATGGCTCCCATTCGTAAGCTCCTTACTGTGTGATGCAAAGTGGCACCCTCCAAATGTAAACTACAACTCCCATCAGCCACAGCCAGCATAACCAATGGAAGATGGGAGTTGTAGTCCACCAACAGCTGCAGGACCCCAGGTTGGCTAACCTTGGTGTGGGCTCACAAGCCCATCCCAAACACCACAGGCAGCTGGCCTTTCGCAAATTAAACATACCTGGTCTGTGCCCGTCTCTTGGTCAGACTGTGGGTTGTGTTCTTAATTTCTGGCCTCCCCAAAAATCCAAGCACTGCTTACCTTCTTTTTCATCCTTCCTAATTATAACAATTGCTTAAGGGCTAACTATGCAGCTTCCTGTCAGAAAGGAAGCACTTATCCCCCCCATCTGCCTGGTGGCTGTCGCGTTCTTGAGCACACCCTGGCAGGTAGGGAAATGTCTCTGTATTCTAGGCTGGCAGAATGGTGTTTGCTTTTTCTTGCTCGGCCTCGTAGTATTTTTAGAGTTTCCTCTCCCGCAAAATTATTTGTGCAGAAATGCCCTCCGATGTAGCTGTTAGGGGAGGCTTTCCCCTGAAGCCCCAGTGGTTTCCTTCCCTTATTTGGAAAGAAAATAAAGGAAATCTGTTTCCTGAAGGGCAGGCGATGGAGTTATTAGTTTTTCCACTATTGTTGTTGGCTGATGGCATCTCCCGGTACATTGGCGGGTGGCCCTAAGGTGGTGTGTGGGCTCTAATTGGTGCCATCGTTCACCATCCTGCACAAGCAAGGAAAGGGAAACCTTGCTCAATAGAAGAGACTGTTTTCCTTGGAGAAATATTGTGCTTATGCTTTCTTCTAGAACACTAAAAACACAGCACCGTTGCTCTTCTCAACACCTTTTTATTTTTTTCCCTTGCTCTTCAGGCAGAAGAGGGGAGCTGGCCATGGACTTGCCTAGCTCTCAGGAATTGGTCCTCTGCTCTGCCAACCTTGACTGAGGCACAGCTGATGCTTTTTGGGTCTCTCTTTCCTTCTTGATTCCAGCCTCCCAGCCACTTCTGGGAAAGACGGCAGGAAGAGCTTGCTAGCAGCCTGCTGAGCAGTGCTTATTTTACACAGGGTGGCCTGACAAGCCTGCTTTTCAACCCATAATTCTACTACTCCTTTCCCTCAGCAAGCCATTATCCTGAGCCTTACTGTTGTGGCTGTGTGTGTGTGTGTGTGTTGGGTTACATCCTGTCTTGATTTTGACCCGCATCTGATTACGCCCTAGAACAGATTTTACTCCATATTACCTTTCCAACCCACGTTTAAAAATGTTGCTTATGTTCTGGCTAACCCTACTGCTGCAGCAGCAATAGCTGCATTTGACAATGGGGAGAGGCATAGAAACAGCCTTCCAGGGTCCCTCCAACCCTGCTAATGGCCAGTTCAATGAAATAGTCACGTGGTTCCCAATTGGTGGTTTGCAGACCCTAGGGGGTCTGTGGCACCATTCACATAACAAAAACCAACCCAGAGATATCAACATTTTCAAAAGTAAGAGGTCTATATCTTGGCTTTTGGAAAACGAGGTTTACAGTGTTTAGCTAACTGGGAACCACTGGTATAGTCTATTGTAATACTTCAGCCCCTACCCATTGCCTCCAAGGTTTGAGGGAGGCACTTTTAAGGATGATAAACTTCTGTAGCTCAGCAGTAGAGTATCTGGTTGGCATGCAGAGGGTCTGAGGTTCAATGACTGGGATCTTCAAGTAGGACTGGGGAAAACTCCTACATGAAACCCTGGAGAGCCAGTGCCAGTCAGAACAGGCAGTACCAAGGAAGATGAACCAATGGTCTGACTCTGTATAAAACAGCTTCCTATATTTGGAGTGGAACCCCAGAGGTAGAATGCTAAATAATTTTCTTGGCGATCAGACAGCAATGTATTTCCACTGGCAATTAAAAACACTTTTGTTCACCCAGGCATTCGTGAATTGCTCTTGGTAGCTTGTTTGCTCCCTTTATCGTGTGATTTTAGTCTTTAGATTTTTATTTGTTTGGATGAAAGTTGTGGTATGATTCTGTGGTGTTGTCTGGATTTTGCTGCACACTGCTTTTGATCTAGAAATTGCCAGTGAAAGAAAAAAGACAGGGAATGTTTGCACAGATTGAGGTAGCCCTTTGTCTCTGGTTTGTGTCCAAACCGATAACCCTAGAATCATAGAATTATAGAGTTGGAAAGACCCCCAAAGCAATGCGAAATCTCTTCAATCCAGGAACCACAGCTGAAAAATCCCTGGCAGATGGCTATCCAAACCTCTGTTTAAAAACTTCCAATGAATGGGAGGCCACCATCTTCTGTGGTATAGCCCATTCCATTGTTGTCAGAGAGTTCTTCCTAATGTTAAGTTGGAATCTCCTTCCTTGTAATTTGTATCCATTGGTTTGGGTCCTACCCTCTGGAGAAGCAGAAGACAGGCTTCCTCCATCTTCCATGTGACATCCCTTTAGATATTTGAAGGTGGCTATCATATCACTATAGGGACACGGGTGGCGCTGTGGTCTAAACCACTGAGCCTCTAGGACTTGCCGATCAGAAGGTCGGCATTTCGAATCCCCGCGACAGGGTGAGCTCCTGTTGCTCTGTTCAAGCTCCTGCCCACCTAGCAGTTCGAAAGCACATCAAAGTGCAAGTAGATGAAAATTTTACACATCACTTGGGAAGTGTACTGGAAGAAGCAAAGATCACCAGTGCTGAAGCAATGATTCTTCAACATCAACTTTGCTGGACTGGTCATATTGTGTGGATGCCTGATGATCGTCTTCCAAAGCAACTACTCTATTGCAAACTTAAAAATGGAAAGCATAATGCTGGGGGTCAACATAAGAGGTTTAAAAACTGTCTCAAGGCAAATCTAAAAAAATGTATAAACACTGACAACTTGGAAACACTGGCCTGCGAGCGCTCCAGTTGAAGAACAGCAGTTACCAAAGGTGTCATGGGCTTTGAAGACACTTGAACTCGGGACGCAAAGGGAAAAACATGCTAAGAGGAAGGCAAGCTTGGCAAAACCACACCGTGATCAACTCCTGCCCAGAAACCAATGTCCCCACTGTGGAAGGACGTGTGGATCCAGAATTGGCCTCCATAGTCACTTACAGACTCATTGTTAAAACTGTGTTTATGGAAGACAGTCTTACTCGGCTACGAGGGATCGCCAAAGAAGAAGAAGATAAATAGGTGGCGCTCCAGCAGGAAGGTAAACAGTGTTTCCGTGTGCTGCTCTGGTTTTGGTGTTTGGTTTCGCCAGAAGTGGCTTAGTCATGCTGGCCACATGACCCAGAAAAACTGTGCAGACAAATGCCAGCTCCCTCAGCCTGTAAAGCGAGATGAGTGCCACAACCCCAGAGTCGCCTGCGACTGGACTTAACTGTCAGGGATCCTTTACTTTTACCTTTTTATCATATCTCCTCTCAGTCTTCTCCAGGCTATGTGCAAAGTGTGTATAGGCTCCCTGGTTACTACTCCAAAAAACCCAAAGGTGAGCCTCTCATTTCCGTGCGTTTCGGCGAAGCAGAATTTAGGATGTTTCAAAAGAACGCCCCCAGTTTCCATACAATAGCAGCTGAACAATGAAAGTAAGCCAGAGGTCAAGAATGTCAGTCAGACTGAGGAGCCGTGATGAATTCTCTGAGAAGAGCTGTGTTATGTTTCCATCTCTCTCTGAAAGCAACCGGAGGTGGGTGGTGGGTTGCTCATCCTTTTCGCTACCTGTTGGCTCCACAATCTGTTTGTCAGTGAGCGGAACAGCATGTTTTGGTATTGACCAAGAAGGAGACAAACAATGGAACATGGGAGTCTGTTGCATAGTCCAGCCTTGCCTGCTCTTGGGCAGCTCCCGAGAGGATATCTAGCCGTCATTATTGCCACATGGAGTCCAAATTCATGTTGCTTTTCTCAATTTTTTTGATTTACTGCATTTATATACCACTTTCCAGATAATTTGCCAACCCAAACCAGTTTGCAACAAGAATTAATATGTGGTATACAGTGCAAAACATGGTGCCCAATTAGCATCACAGTTGGGATTAATTCCTGGCCAGAGTTGAGCCCCTGCAGGAAAAACATTTGTTGATCAAGCTTTGAGCCCTCCCTGTGGAACGCCCTCCCATCACATGTCCAGGAGATGAAGAACTACACAGCTTTTAGAAGACATCTGAAGGCAGCACTGTATCAGGAAACCTAGCCAGATGGGCATGATACAAATAATAAAAATTATTATTATTAATAATAATTTTTTCCCCATTTAGAATATATGCATCTGTTTTAGTAGCCTAAATCTATGTCACCTAAAGGTTCCTTGGCCAAGCTGAAGGCTGGAAACAGGTGTGGGGAGATAAAATGACTGAAGTCCCAGCAAATGGAAGACCCCACAACTCATTTCAGTCAAGAAGTGGTCTGCATCAAATGGTGTCATGGTGTGGAAGCTTTTGAGGTTCCCACAACGATTCTAATCATGGACTAGAATTACTTTGGTGGCCTGTGGTTTTACAGTGGCTTAGCTATAAAAAGAGAATTCGCCCAGTTTTTGAACCTAATCCTTAAAGCCGTGTCGAATCGGTGCTGGGGAAAACAAGAACCTTAACCATGGGGGGGTGGGGAGGGAATCAAAGCTCGCTGCTCCTTTCTAGAACTCGCCTGCCTCCTCCTTAACATGCACGGCGCCTCGTTGCCTCATATTCCCAACCTGATAGCCTTAAATCTTCCTTAAGTGATATCTTCTCAGGTTAATTAATCTCCAGGCTTAAACTTGCTGTGAGCAGCAGGCAGTCTGTCCTGAAGTCAGCAATGTTACGATTGCATCTCCTAATACTGTTTATCCTGCATTAGTGTTTACTTAAGGAGAAAATTGATCTGTAATTGATATTTCAATCTTCCAGAGCTGATGTTGGGAGAGACTTAAAAGCAGCCTTTTAGCAGCAGACAAAATATTCAAATCTAGGAATTGGGCAGGGAATCGTTGCATGTGTCTCCTTCCTCCACCTCACTTGCCCATCAAGGAATCACTAATGGCCTGGGGGCCTGGGGGTGCACGCACACTTTTACACGGCTTCAAAAAGGGATGCAACAATCGCAGAGAGGGAGAGAGGTTTGTCAGTGGTTGCTGGTCATGACGATGATGTCAATTCTCCATGTTCAGGGACTAGCATGCCGGTTGCTTAGGAGAAGGCTGCTGTGCTCACGCTCTGTTTGGAGGCCCCTACTCTGACTCCTCTGGGAAACTAGGTGGGTCCCCTTTGGTGTGATCCAGCATTGTGTGCTTTCCTTGCTTGCCACTGCCGATGCCTCTTTTCTCATTTTGAGCCTGCAACGGAGCAAAGCGGAATCCTAATTCAGAATTGCTTGCTTGGTTCAGCAAGTGCTTCCCTGCCCAGGAAGCTTTTCCACACTCACAAACTCTTCCATTTAGTCAGATGTGATCCCCCCCCCAACCCTATTTCTTCAGAGCCTGCCTCTCTGGAAATCAAGCTCTGGGGAAGCTTGAGGAAAAGGAAGACGAAAGCCGTTTTGTGCCTACAGAGATAAATGTTGGGAAAGGGCTGCCGCGCTTCTGAGATAGCCATTTAGAAATGGAATCAACAACAACAACAAATGTTGGCAAAAACAGATGGGGGAAGGGACTGTGGATTGCCAGACTTCACAGGGCACCAGAACACACTGGACTGCTGGGGCTCATGAGCACGAAAGTTCATGAGAGCCAGTGTGGTGTAGTGGTTAAGAGCGATAGACTTGTAATCTGGGGAACTGGGTTCCACCTGCAGTTGCTGGGTGACCTTGGGCCAGTCACACTTCTTTGAAGTCTCTCAGCCCCACTCACCTTACAGAGTGTTTGCTGTGGGGGAGGAAGGGAAAGGAGACTGTTAGCCTCTTTGAGACTCCTTCGGGTAGTGATAAAGTGGGATATCAAATCCAAACTCTTCTTCTTCTTCACTTCAAGGCTGGGTCAAGGAAATGGCAGTGGAGGGATGCACTTGCAATCTTAGCATTGGCAGCAAGGAGCACACAGCTGGAGCCTGTGAGCGCAGGTGGCAAGTCCTGCTCTTAAATCAGGGCAGGGCAAAAGGAGGCCTGGCTCATTCATACTTGCACCACACCTATACAATAATGAGGCTTCATCCGGGCTGCTAGTCACATCGGCTGAAGTTGCCTGTCCCTTTTCTCTTGTGCTTCTCACCACATTCAACTCCAAGCAGCTTGCTAGGCTGAGTTCCATTCTTGGCCCATGAGATTCCAAATGCAAGCCTTTCGCGTCTCTCGACACCTCCGCCCAGTGGATGCAGAAGTGCCCACGGAGCGACCGTGCGCCTCTGCGCTTCCCTCTTTTGTATGATCTCATGTCTTATTTGGCATTCTAGGATGATAGCTTGGCATTCCACAATTTAGACACGAGGCGTTGTTGCATCGTGTAATCCTGCAATATAAAAGGTGGATTCAAATATCAGGGGACGGACAGCAGCAACGGCGCAGAGCTGTTTCTGGGATAAAACAGACAAGAACTCTCAAATCCTCATATAATGCCCCAAATATGCAACAGTAAAGCAGGCTGAGAAAATTAGCTGGATCAGAATTGCCTCTCGTCTGGAAGTTTTTCAGAGCTTGGCACAGCAGCCGCATGGAGAAGTGTCAACTCCCTAAAACCACAAGAGCCAAGTGTATTATGATGATGCTATTCAAAGGGGGCCTGTGTTCTTTGGCAAAGCTACACGGTGCTTCTGCTCTGAGCCCAGATTCTTAGAAATACCTGGAGCTTATGTGGCTGCCAGACCTGAACTGAAAAAAACCTCTCTGTAATCTAATCTGTCTGCAATATATCTTCTTTGGATGACCTCCACCAGGGCTGTATAATTCCATTAAAGCATCCCTACAGATTGCAAAATCAGGAACAACAAAATGAAAATTATTCCCTATAATGTCTCAGACTCTTGGATTTAGAAAGTTACTGCCCAAGAAGATTAAACCAGTGGTTCTCTGCTTGTTGGGAACCCTGGCGATCCTTGGCAACATGTTGACGGTTAACTAAAGGGCTGTCCCGCTGGTGACCTTCACCTGCAATGTATGGCCACAGGTGGGACTACTTGGATGTCTCCCATAATGTGCAGTCAGCTTGTGTGGCTCTGTCCTGTACTCCATGTAAGCTGCACCCATGGTCATTCTCCTGGTTCTTCTACAAAAGAGACCAGTAGACCAAGTGTGATATGGAAAGATTCTTCAAATACAGAGCGTTAGAAAGCCACTGGACCAAATGGCAACGATAGCATGGGTGTGTATTTTTCTGAAGAGTCCCTGTGAAAAACAGCTTTGGCCAAAGAGGTGTGGTTTTAAAACTCTTTCAGGGTGCTCAGTGTTTGCCCCATTCAAGGACAAAGTAAGGTAAAGGTAAAGGACCCCTGGACGGTTAAGTCCAGTCAAAGGCAATTATGGGGTGCGGTGCTCATCTCACTTTCAAGGCTGAGGGAGCCGGTGTTTATCCACAGACAGCTTTCCGGGTCATGTGGCCAGCATGACTAAACCGCTTCTGGTGCAACGGGACACTGTGACGGAAGCCAGAGCACACGGAAATGCCATGTACCTTCCCGCCACAGCAGTACCTATTTATCTACTTGCACTGGTGTGCTTTCAAACTGCAAGGTTGGCAGGAGCTGGGACAGAGCAACGGAGCTCACCCCATTGCGGGGATTCGAACCACCGACCTTCTGATTGGCAAGCCCAAGAGGCTCCGTGTTTTAGACCACAGCACCACCTGCGTCCCCTAAGGACCTTACCTAAGGACAAAGTGCAGCCCTAAAAGGTGATGTCTTTGCTTAGCTGAGCCACCCAAGGGACTCCACAGCATAAGTACAGCATCTAAGATGTCTTCCGTAGGGTGGGATCCAGGTTTGAGGGGCTTTGGGCAAAGTGGTGGGTGGCCTCCAATGTCAGTGGGGTCCCTCGTGAGCTCACCTGGGAGCAGCACTCCAATCTGTGCTGGGCAGCAAGCTGCTGCTTGGCTTCCCTACCATGCTCCAAAAGGTCATGGGAGTGGTGGACTCTGCCACAGTCATAAGGCCCTGACAACTCCCTGAGGATGCCACCTGCTGATGTCAGACTTGGCTTCCTAGTAAGCTTCTCAACAGGACATGTTGTTGCCCTCTGGAGCAACTCTGGTTTCTGAGGCATCCCGTGATATTTTGTACAGGGCCTGTCTCTGTGTGTGCATGCATGTGTGTCCGTGTGTGCGCACAAAAGAGTGCACATCTGTTCACAACTCACATCTGTTTTAAGGCAAAATGTGCCAGGCTTGCATCAGATGCAGTGCAGGTCAAATCAGAACGGAAAATGGATTATAGATAATAGAAAATAGAATTGTAGAGTTGGAAGTGACCACAAGGGTCATCTAGTCCAACCCCCTGCAATGCAGGATTTTTTTGCCCAGTCTGGGGCTCAAACCCATGACCCTGAGATTAAGAGTCTCATGCTCTACCAGCTGAGCCATGGGTGGAACTGCAGTGTTGGCACAATGAGGAGTATATGTCCCAAGAGCAAAGTTGGCTGGGAGCAGTTGCATGCAGCGCCATTCCTGCCACGTAAAGTATTGCTTTAAAAATACATATTTCTTCTCATTATGGCTGATGAACAAACTGCAGTTCGAACTTCCACAACTTCCTCTAAATGCTTTGGACTTCAGCTCCCATCAGCCCCTGCATCAACCAGCCATGTTGGCCAGGACTGGTGGGAATTGTGACCCAGAACATGTGGAGGGAAGCGGGTTGACGAAGGCTGCTGTAGCCTGTGAAGACACAAATCCACCCTGAGGGACTTCTGCCCATCTATCTTGGCCAGTGCTGTGCACGTCCTTTATTCTGATCAAGCAAGCAACAGTTTGAAACTGGCCTGGCTCCATCCACCGCAGTCTAGCAACGAACACTTTTTGAGTTTGCAGCTCGCTCTTTTGTATCCTCCTTTGTGTCTTGCACAATGCTTCCAGGGTTTGTGTGCTTTACCGCAGAGGCTGCTGCTCTTGTGTCTTCCACTCCTGACACACACACACACACACAACCCCTCAAGGTGTGTTTGCTTGCCCTACAAGGCTCTGGATCAATCTGCCGGAACTGGGAGCTATGATTAGCACGGCAGCCTTTCTTCCACACAATTGTCCTGCTGCTTTTAAGCCGCAGATATTTTCATAATTTGGAGCTCAAAGAGGCCAGCGAATTCAATGCCTTACCAAAATAAAAATAAAAAACGAGCGGGAGGGCCGTCTAATAGGGGATGCAAACACATAACAACCTTCTGCTCTTAAAAGCCACTGTTTGCTTCCATAGCTTCACTGCTCAAAGTTGGATTTGGAGTGTTAACTGCCCCATTAAGAATCCGGTACTTAGCGCGAAGCACTCTGCCAAGCCTGGCTTTTGTGGGGGGAAATAGGAAGCATGATAGAGGATTTAGGATCTATTTATGGACTTGTGCTGTTCGTCCCACCCACCGTAGGGCTCTTTTGCCAACAATTCTGGCTAAGGACGGCTTGCGCAGTATGTGTGTTCTTGGGCTGGCTCACCTTTCTGGAACTGTGGAGCCCCGGCCCTTGCCAGCATATCAGGGCTTGCTTCCCAAGTGCACAGATACTCCCTTTACTCCTGGCGGTTGCATCCTGCATGTGCCATCTGTTTTGTGCTGTTTGGAGGGGAAAACAAATGTCCTTGCAACAATGATGATGATTGTATGGGCCCTTTTTGGCTCAAAGGACGCTGCACAAAAGCCTTTGATGAAACATCCACCAGAATCATGGCTGAAATAACCAGCACTGTTCAGAATTACTTGCTCGCAGGGTTGCACATCCAACAATATGAAGCCCAACTATTGCAAAGCGGCGTTGAAGCCATGTCATTAAGAAGATGTGCGCTAGCTGGGGTGTGCGCACATGCTGTGCTGTGCTTTGCAATATGAGACGATCTGCACACATGTTCACAACTTCTTTGTGCATGATAACCTTTTGGGGGAATACATTCATAGCACCATAGAATTGTAGAGTTGGAAGAGTCCCAAGAGCCACCTACTTCAAGGTAAGAATCACAGCTAAAGAATTCTGGACAGGTGGCCAGCCAACCTATCTTTAAAAACCTCTGATGAAGGAGATGTTACCGCTTTCTGAGGTGGCCCATCCCACTGTCCAACAACTCTTACCATCAGAAAGTTCTTCCTAATGTTTACTCAGAATCTTGTTCAGGTCCTACCCTCTGGAGCAGCAGAAGACAAGCTTGCTCTATCTTCCATGTGGCATCCCTTCGGATAGTTGAAGATGGCTACCGCATCACCTCTTGGTCTTCTTTTCTCCAGGCTAAATACTAAGCTGTTGGACTATGCTGAAATGGCAAAACATACCGGGAAGCTCAGAAGTCAAGAAACCAAGTAGTCCAAAACTTTAACAAAGAATGGGATAATTTTATAATATATCTGGGATACCATTGTGATCAGATGAAAACATTAGCAGGATTGCAATAACACTTGTAATGTAGCAGATACTTTGGACAAAATGGAGTGACATAAAGTATGGATTATGGAATAATATGCAGTTGAAAAAGTTGACAATTGGACCCATGGAGGGGGAGGTGGGAAGTCCAGAGATTCAGAAATATATGTATTTATAATTTCTCCCCAGAATATAAAGTCAATGTTGGGTATCCAGGGAGAGACTTCATGTCTCCTGAGTAGTATTATGCAATTTCTGAAGAGTACAGTGGTACCTCGGGTTACAGGCTCTTCAGGTTACAGACTCTGCTAACCCAGAAATAGTACCTCGGGTTAAGAACTTTGCTTCAGGATGAGAACAGAAATCATGCAGTGGCAGCGGGAGGCCCCATTAGCTAAAGTGGTACCTCAGGTTAAGAACAGTTTCAGGTTAAGAACAGACCTCCAGAACGAGTTAAGTTCTTAACCCGATGTACCACTGTATACCCAACTCCCTCAGCAGTTCCTTATAAGAGCAGAGTATTGAAGTGATTTTCTGATGTCATTATTACTGAGCAATGGGGCTTCAATTAACTAGTAGCTTTAAGGTAAAGGTAAAGGGCCCCCTGACCATTAGGTCCAGTCGTGGCCAACTCTGGGGTTGCGGTGCTCATCTCGCTTTATTGGCCGAGGGAGCCGGCATACAGCTTCTGGGTCATGTGGCCAGCATGACTAAGCTGCTTCTGGCAAACCAGAGCAGCGCAGGGAAATGCTGTTTACCTTCCCGCTGGAGCGGTACCTATTTATCTACTTGCACTTTGACGTGCTTTCGAACTGGTAGGTTGGCAGGAGCAGGGACCGAGCAATGGGAGCTCACCCCGTCACGGGGATTCGAATCGCCGACCTTCTGATCAGCAAGTCCTAGGCTCTGTGGTATAAACCACAGCGCCACCTACGTCTCTAAGGAGGCAAAAGCCTACGGCACCCGGTATTCCCAGGCGGTCTCCCATCCAAGTACTAACCAGGCCTGACCCTGCTTAGCTTCCGAGATCAGACGAGATTGGGCGTGTTCAGGGTAGTATGGCCGTAGAAACTAGTAGCTTTAGGGAGAGGTTAAAGATTGCCAGACAGGGCTGTTAAGTTCCATATGCTGATGGGCTCCCAGCTTCCTTCGTCCTGACCATTGGCCATTCTGGCTGGGGCTGATGAGAGCTGGAGTCCAGCAACATCTGGAGAACCACGGATTAGCCAGTATTGACCTAAAGGAACACATCCACCTTTGGAAAGCTTGCATCTTTATCGTAAAGATTGTGCAAAATGGTGTGTTTTATTATGCAAATTTGGCTCCCAAAAAGAGCACGCTACAGAGCATTGCTATCCTGGCTTTGGGAGTGAGGAAGGGGCATGAAAGCATCTGATAATGAAAATGCAGACATGACCCTGAAAGAGAAATGCCCAGCAACAGCCTTCACTAGTTGACCTCCGAGCACTTTTCTGATTATCTCCCGGTCTACCATATGGAAAGACACCGCTAGGTCTCATTAACTGGAAGCATATGATCTTTGATTTAAAATACATTGTTTGCAGTAAGTTGAGCACTTCTAAAAGAATAAGTAATTTGCTCCTAATTGTGCAATTATTTTATTATGCTAGTAATGGAATCCATGGAATCTTAACCGCGTCTGGTGAGGAATTACTTTAATTTACTAAATGATTTTGCCTCGCATAATTACTGCCTTGACTTTTCTGCAAACTTGATATTGCTAAAAGTCAAGGCTTCCATCTCTGGTGCCATGTGAAGTAATTGTGCAATTAGTGATAAATGTTGCTTTGACTTGTGGCATGTTAAAAAGAAAAAAGAAGGGGCCGTAATTTTTAATGCGCAAGTCAAATGTGTCAGTGAAAGGAATCAGGAACAAACGCCACCTCTGATGCACTGATCTGAGACAACTCATCAGTTACCAAGAGGAGAGCCTGACGGTGGATTAATAGCTTTCTCAGATGCTCCAATCATAATTCCCAACTATTGGCTTGAGCTGCTCCTCGGGAGACATCATAACCCTCATACCATATTGATCCGACTCTGATCTGGGATTCCCCCCACTTCCCTGCTACACCTTCTGGCTTTCTGGTAGGATTAGATCCAACAGGAAAATAGGCTGGACCCTGTGTAGAACCCAAATGAGCAAATGTCCCCAAAGGCCTGTAATCGCCATCTTGATAGTCAGTATAACCCAAGGACTAATTGGTGTGAGCTGTAAAATGGGGTCATTTATGCTTATCTGCTTGCTTTGAAGCATCCATTTGGGTTCAGCTAGTTAGGAGAGGGGAGGCGTCTCATGCTGCCTGCCCGTCACAAACCCTCCAAGTGTCCCTATTTTCCAGGGACTGTCCCAGATTTACAGAAGCTGTTTCTGATTTGATCCTGGAATGTCCCACTTTTCCTTAGGATGTTGGAAGGGGTGGAGTTATGCAATCCCTGAGCCAAGGAGATAAGTAACTATACAACCTTTTGTTGTTGTTGTTGTTTAGTCGTGTCCGACTCTTCGTGACCCCATGGACCAGAGCACGCCAGGCACCTCTGTCCTCCACTACCTCTCGCAGTTTGGTCAAACTCATGCTGGTAACCTCGAAAACACTATCCAACCATCTCGTCCTCTCTCGCCCCCTTCTCCTTGTGCCCTCCATCTTTCCCAGCATCAGTGACTTCTCCAGGGAGTCTTCTCTTCTCATGAGGTGGCCAAAGTACTGGAGCCTCAGCTTCACGATCTGTCCTTCCAGTGAGCACTCAGGGCTGATTTCCTTAAGAATGGATGCGTTTGATCTTCTTGCAGTCCATGGGACTCTCAAGAGTCTTCTCCAGCACCATAATTCAAAAGCATCAATTCTTTGGCGATCAGCCTTCTTTATGGTCCAGCTCTCACTTCCATACATCACTACTGGGAAAACCATGGCTTTAACTATACGGACCTTTGTTGGCAAGGTGACGTCTCTACTTCTCAAGATGCTGTCCAGGCCTGTCATTGCCCTTCTCCCAAGAAGCAGGCGTCTTTTAATTTCGTGGCTGCTGTCACCATCTGCAGTGATCATGGAGCCCAAGAAAGTAAAATCTCTCACTGCCTCCATTTCTTCCCCTTCTATTTGCCAGGAGGTGATGGGACCAGTGGCCATGATCTTCGTTTTTTTGATGTTGAGCTTCAGACCATATTTTGCACTCTCCTCTTTCACCCTCATTAAAAGGTTCTTTAATTCCTCCTCACTTTCTGCCATCAAGGTTGTGTCATCTGCATATCTGAGGTTGTTGATATTTCTTCCGGCAATCTTAATTCCAGCTTGGGATTCATCCAGCCCAGCCTTTCGCATGATGTATTCTGGATATAAATTAAATAAGCAGGGAGACAAAATACAGCCTTGTCGTACTCCTTTCCCAATTTTGAACCAATCAGTTGTTCCGTATCCAGTTCTAACTGTAGCTTCTTGTCCCACATAGAGATTTCTCAGGAGACAGATGAGGTGATCAGGCACTCCCATTTCTTTAAGAACTTGCCATAGTTTGCTGTGGTCGACACAGTCAAAGGCTTTTGCATAGTCAATGAAGCAGAAGTAGATGTCTTTCTGGAATTCTCTAGCTTTCTCCATAATCCAGCGCATGTTTGCAATTTGGTCTCTGGTTCCTCTGCCTATACAACCTTTAGAAGACATCTAAAGGTAGTCCTGTATAGGGAATTTATTTTTTTAATGTTTAATGTTTTATTATGTTTTTTATATATGTTGGAAGCTGCTTAGAGTGGCTGGGGCAACCCAGTCAGATGGGTGGGGCTTAATTATTATCATTATTATTATCAGTAGTAGTAAAAGGTAAAGGTAAAGGACCCCTGGACAGTTTAGTCCAGTCAAAGGGACTATGGGGTGCAGCACTCATCTCATCTGGGACATCAGTCATTCCTTTGCCCCAGACTGTATTCGGACCTGTGGGTCAGAACAGACCCTGAGAGCTGTTTTGCTGTGTTGGCAGCCGGTATTCCTCCTCTGTCTAGCCTAGCATTAATGTCCCTTACAGTGACTGCCTGCCTCTTTCCTTTAGGTCCCTCAATAAGCATAAAGAAAGCCTCCCTTTAGAGTTTGTTTCTTCAAAACCCAACCACTAACTGGATTCAATTATACTTGAAATTATAGGCTGCCTTTCCACAAAACAAATTGCCTTCATGATAGCTCACAATATACAAGGTAAATGATTACAGCAACACTGGACTAGTCTAGAGCATTTCTCTGCCTGACTCTGAGGACCCCATCGCCCTCACCGTTCCACAAAGAGAAGTCGAGCCAGGTAGCACTTACCTCCTGTTCCAAAACTGGTGATAGGGCAGCGTCCCCCAGAGCAGCTCTGTCCTCCAACACTTTATCAGTGCATCTGCTGCTTAGGGTGGGTTTTCCACTCCACCTAATGGTAGGGCCGGGCCTATATATAAGAATAATCACCAACAAGCATTTACATAACAATAAATTTCTAACCTAATGTCAGCTTTTCAATACTCTCAGCATTTTAATAATCTCTCAATAACAATGATTAAAAACAGTTCAGAAAGAAATCAAACTAAAATCTCTGCATAGATAATAAAATCTATTCATACAAAGGCTCCACCAACCCATCGCTCCACTTACATTAGGAAATGTTTTCAAGCAGTTGATCAGCTGCAAAGCATGGAAATGCTTGCTTTCCCTGTGTACGGAAGCAATCTGTTAAAATACATGTAAACTAACTAAAACGGGTTGTCCCCGGAGACATTTGTTTCTCCCCTTCCCCCTTGATGCTGCAAATTTCAGTAAGATTTGTTTAGCTACCATATGACATGCCAGGGAGAGAATGCATGCATTTCTGAGAACCAACTGCACAGAGAGCACCCAGCACCCAGGAGAATATTTGGGTGCTGGGTGGTCTCTGTGCAGTTGGTTCTCAGAAATGCATCATCCATTCTCTCCCTGGCATGTCCCTAGCACTTAGCATTACTTTGTTTGGGATGTGAAATTCTGGCTTTTGCTAATGAAGCGTTATGGCAGGGCTTTGAGGAAGTTGGATCCCAAAGGGACTGGGGTTGGCAGTGGCAGGGCGGATTTGCAATCTTTTTTGGCATGTAAGATACACTTTGTCCCAAGACTGCTCCATAATGCTATCTTCCCTGCCCCACAACCATTCTCAAGGGTGGCAGGGTAGGGGCGGGGATGGGGGGATTTCCCCCGTCTTGACATTCAGCTCACCACATTTCTGCATCTGTTTGAATGATTTTTTAAAATAAAATCCCCACCCAAATGCGCCATCGCTTCAGTGCACATTTCTCTTCATGAGCACGTATTTGCAAACTATTTCCTTAATCTCCCCCACACCCCGTATAATGCATTTTTTTGTATGGTTTCATTGCTGTATGAATTTTAATGCATGGAGAACTGTGTCACAACATTCAGAGAAGTGCAAGTTTCAAACGATGGCTGCGTTTTGGTTTGTGCATTGTTTTGGAAAGCACAAGTTAGGTAGATCCACATTAAAATGTGAAGCGAAATGAATTCCTCTCTCTCCCTACTTATGCCCCAAATCAGGCATGAATCCTGCTGGTGTCCCTGATCTCTCCCTGATCTGCTCTGCTCCTTCCTCTTCAATAAGTACATTGCCAGCCTCTTTCGTTTGCACTGCTGCTTGTGAAAGAGCCTTGCTCTTCCAGTTTGTCTGCCGTACCTCCAGTTGTCCTAAAAACTGGAAGATGGTTGTGTTTGCTTTCCTTTTCTCCCTCCCCCTGACCTTTCCAGCTCCGGATCCCCCCACTGTTGCACAGGAAAGATGAGTCTCTGCAGCAGGAAAGTAGAGGTGTCCCATCACCGTTGGAGCAGATGGTGGCGAATGGATCCGGCATGCAATATTTATGGAACGGCAGCTCCGAGTGAGTTGCGTTTTTAACTTCAGGACTGAGCTAAGCAATTCAATGCAGTGCATCGAACATGATTGTAAGTGTGCCATTTCCAATTTACTAACAGCTGGCAAAAGAATTACTTCTCTTGCACATGTTATCCTCTTCTAATCTGCTTCTAATGAAACTTTCTCTTTCTGGCGTCTGAATCTGCAAGAAGTAGCAGAGAAACTATTCCAATCTTTGAAGGATTTATTTAATGTTTTAATATCTGACAAACCTCGGAACTGGCAAGGGTTTGACTCTGCAAAAAGGGGTTAAGGTATGTAAACTTACCTGTGAATAAGCCCCACTGAACACACTTTATATGTGGGATTGCACTGCTTGAAAAGGTATTCTGGGTCAAAATAGTCTTGTTCCTATTTTGAATCAAACGAACTTGAAACAGATGTCAGACGCCCACTTGATTTTCTCTGAAGTGCAACATCTTTTCAAGTCTTTCCCCCCTTTTTTGTTATTTTATGCATTTGACAATTCTATAGCCTGCTTTTAAGCTATTGTTCTCAAAGTGAGTTGCAATTAAGCTTAGGGTTTCTTTTCTCCAACTGCAGTAATGATTTTGGCTGCAATTTTTTCACCTTTCGAAAGGAAGGCGAAGGTACTCCAAAAGGAGGAGGGTATTGAAGACACCTGAGGTGTACTGATGGTGACTCCTTGGCCCAGCACATGTTTCCTTTCAAAATGAAATAGCTTTGAAAAGCATCAAGCTATTATCATGAGAAAGATGTTGCTAAATATTGTAATACATTATGAAATACTGGTAGTGTTCAACTAAGTTTTAACCAGAGCAGACCTATTGAAATTAATGGAAATAACTTGGTCATGTTCATTAATTTAAGTGGGTTTGCTTTGAGTAAAACGTAGCGGGATACCACCTCTGGTCATTATGTGAAATACAATTTACCCAAAGGAGCTCCATTTGTGGACCTTGGCAAGGGAGAGGTCCCGTTTCAATTCCAGCTGCCTGGGAAATGTAGGAGAGGAAGGGGAAAAACATGGGTCCTCCAAATGCCTTTGGACTCCAACTCTGGAGCAGCCAGTATGGCTAGTGATCAGGGATGATGAGGGCTGAAGTCCAGCATTTGGAGGGCCACAGGTTTCCTCAACCCTGATCTAGAAGGAGGTGACCAAAATCAGAGTCAACTGAGGTCCAGCTCCATGGGCCTCCTGGCAGTTCCCTCACTGCGAGAAGTGAGGTTACAGGGAACCAGGCAGAGGGCCTTCTCGGTAGTGGTGCCTGCCCTGTAGAACACCCTCCCACCAGATGTCAAGGAGATAAACAACTATCTGACTTTTAGAAGATATCTGAAGGCAGACCTATTTAGGGAAGTTTTTAATATTTGCTGTTTTATCACATTTTCAATATTCTGTTGGCAGCCACCCAGAGTGGCTGGAGAAACCCAGCCAGATGGGTGGGGTACAAATATATTAGGAGTAGTAGTAGTAGTAGTAGTAGTAGTAGTAGTAGTAGTAGTAGTATCATGTTTTACATGCAGATTTCCTCCCAAATGGACCAATCCTACCCCCCCATTCATTTTGAAATAAATATGAGAACTCCAACTTTATTCTATTTTTTGTGAAACTGAACTTCAGTCATTCTAGATAGCTCCAGTATCAATGATCACTTGGCCCTATAAACATTAATCCTTGTAAAAGTCCTAAATGTGCGGTGTGGATATTACTGCATTGTAAATGGCAGAGTTATTCCTGGGGTCGAGTCTCTGAGTCTTTATTCCCAGATGGTGGCTGTTCAGCTTCTGTTAAGTGTAATTACCACACCATCAACTTCAGAGATGGACAATTACCCAAGAAGGCCCTGGACTCTTTATGGGTTCATCTCTCTAACACTCATTTGAGAGGAGCAGCATGGGTTGGAGGAAAGCTGAGCAAAGTCCAACAAATCGGCTGCCATATCATGCTTAAGAGATTGCTTTGGGGCCGATCGCTAGATCAATGGCTCAGCCTTCCTAGAAAGCTTAGAGTGGTCTTAAGGTATCCACAATTAAGTTGTTTAGGTATTTGTACACTAATATAAGAACCTTGAACCTGGCCTAGTATGCAGCCCAGGAGCCCTGGAATTTTTGCCAGCACCTGTTTTCGAAGCTAGGTTTCACCCTTGGGAAATGTGATGTAGAAAGTGTGAGACCATCCTTCTTCCTTCTCAAGCTTGGGCAGAGCACTTCTGTTTTCAACGTGATTGATTTAATCAGTTCATTATATTTATGTCTTGCTGTCCATTCATGTTGGAACTCAGGACAATGTTCATGTGTTTTCCAGGTGGGCATGTTGAAGTGAGGGTAGCAAAATCACAGCTAAGAAGCTCAAATCATATATATGACTGGCACCCCCTTTGGAAATTAAGCCAATATCCAGATTTTAACATTCAAAAACTTTACTTGCAGAAACTTATAGATGAATTAAAGCATAATATTTACAGTCACAGGCTTATCCAAGCATGGGCTTACAGTCTCTTCTTCTAACTTCTAAACAACCGTATTTTCCTCTCTTTCCAGAGCTCATCACTTTCAGCCTTCTGTATCTCAATTAGGCCATGCCTTGCAGCTCCTATGAGAGATTTCCACTTTTACCTTCTCCTGGGGCTTTGCTCTCTTTCTTCCAAGCAGAGAAGAAGCGCTCCGGCAGTCTATTCAACTTAGCAGTGTTCACAGTGGATTCTAAAACACAGCCATCTTGCTTCACATAGAAGGTGAAGCCTCTCCTTCACGAGATGCCTCCCATGTGACTAACGTTAGCCAATCACATGAGAACTACTAGAAAAATTGTATTCCGTTACCAACCAATCAAATTCAAGCACTTGGTAATGCATATAAGCATTTACAATTTCAATGAATTAAATTACTACACTTAACAAGGCACTGATCCAGACCCAGCTTCAGCTTCAAGCCATTGGCCAGCCTAGTCCAGCTTCCTGCTCTCACCAGCCAGGTGCTAGGGGGAAACCCACAAGGAGGACTGGAGCACAAGGGCACCTTCCCCTCCTGTGGCTTCCAGCAGCTGCTATCCAGAAGCATTACTGCCTTAAGCCATGGACAGCCATCACAGCTAGTAGCCTTATCCTCCATTAATTTGTGTAATCCTCTTTTAAAGCCATCCCAGGACCTCACTGCCTCCTGTGGGGGTGAGTTCCACAGTTCTGCTATTCACTGAGTGGAGAATTACTGTATTTTTCACTCTATAAGACGCACCAGACCACAAGACGCGCCTAGTTTTTGGAGGAGGAAAACAAGAAAAAAAATATGCTGAATCTCAGAAGCCAGAACAGCAAGAGAGATCGCTGTGCAGTGAAAGCAGCAATCCCTCTTGCTGTTCTGGCTTCTGGGATAGCTGAGCAACCTGCATTCGCTCCGTAAGATGCACACACATTTCCCCTTACTTTTTAGGAGGGAAAAAGTGAGTCTTATAGAGCAAAAAATACGGTACTCTCTTCTGCCTGTCCTGAATCTTCCAACATTCAGCTTCACCGAATATCCCTGAGTTCTAGTGTTATGAAAGAAAAAGAAAACCTTTCCTCTATCCACTTTTTCCATGCCATGCCTAATTTTATAAGCTTCTATCAAGTTGCTTCTTACTTGCCCTTTCTCTAAGCTGAAGAATTCCCAAGAAATGCAAGGTGCTGGCAGAATGTGCCCAGGTCCTTGAACAACCAGAGGTAGCCAACCTTTTTGCTTTTCATCTCGGAGAGAGTGCAAATACAGCCGTCCACGCAACTGATACCAGTAGCAATGATAAACGTCTCTGTAGCCCCGAGCAGGACTCTGTGAAGGGCTCCCACAAAGGCCTCTGTGCTTTCCAGCTCCATTAATGTAGGGAAATAACAAGTGCCCAGGCCTCAGCTGTTCCCATTTGCCTCGCTGAGGCCCCCACGCCAATCTGTCCCTCTCAGCTGGTCTCCCTTTGCTATTATTATCAGATGGCATAGCTGCTGCTGCTGCTGTTCCCCAATTCCTCAGAGCCCTGGCTAATTCTGCCCAAGCTGGCACTGGAGTGGACTGGACTCGGGGAGACTTGAAACAAGCGGAGGGGAAAGCTGAAAGCTGCTGGCAGTCAAAGGAATATTTGATCACAAGCTCTCCCTCCCCTCCTCTCTGTGCTCTGCACTCCAGAGTCCCCTGGGGGCCGCCACCTTCCCAGATGCAAGGGCCGCCACGCTCCTCTCATCTGTGCTCCGACAACTGCCTTGGCAGGCACCGCTCAAGATGGTGGCCGACAAGAATAGCAATCAGCCCAAGATGGCCACCTAAGGACGACTCGCCTCCCGATCGGTTTGCAGATCCCCTCTTCCCCTCTTCTTTCTGCCTCTGCCTCCTGCTTCCTTCCCTCTTCTGCCGGGGGCTACTTCTGCCTCTCCACTTCCACTTGCAGCTTTGCTGGCTGATTAAAAGCCTAAATTTTCCTGGCAAAGGGGCATCATGCAAGGCTGTGACAGCAGCTGATGCAGAACCCTTTGGTTTTCCACTGTGGTGTAGCATGGGGTTGCCAGCGCTCGGGGATGCGTTTAAGGGGGTGCAGAGATCAGAATAGTTGTTCTGTTGTCTGGAGAGGTCACTTCTTGGTTCTCATGGAGAAACTGTTTTCAACAGAGCCCAGTGACGGAAGCACTCACAGCTGTATTGAGACAGCACCAGGTGTTGAAATTTTGCACCCCTAACCATTTTGCTCCCAGGACAACTGTGCTCCCCCATGCTACACCACTGGTCTTCTTCCCATTGGGAGTAACAGCTTGCATCTTCCAATTTTTGTGGACTTCTGTGCATTCCCATTGGAGGGAAGCACTGCTTTAAGCCCAGCACACCTTATTATACCCTGTTTCCATGCCTCTTCTTCCACCTGCCTTTCAAATATCGCTGGTGAGTGGTCTGTGCAGTAGCACTTGGGCAGCACAGCTAAACAAAAGCGTGAGGAGGCTCCTTCTACCAAGTGAGACCTCCTGCTCTCATAACTCTACAACTTGTAGAGATGAAGGTTGGAAGATTCAAGCCCGACAAAAGGAAGGACGTCTTCACGCAACGTAGAGTTGACCTGAGGAACTTGCTCCCACAGGGGGGCAGTGAGGGCCACTAACCTAAACGGCTTTAAAACAGCATCAGACAAAATTCGTGGTAGAGAGGAACTTTGGAAGGCTACTAGCCATGATGTCTCACCTACCTGCACAGCTGGGGGTAGCAATACTTCTGAATACCAGTTGCCAGAAACCGCAAGAGGGGAGAGCTGCTCTTGCGCTCCATTCCTGCTTGCAGGTTTCCCACAGGCATTTGGTTGGCAACTGTGAGAACAGGATGCTGAACCAGACGGGTCATTGGCCGGATCCAGCAGGCTCCTCTTATGTTCAGCACACTCAGTATTGCCTACAATGACTGGCGATAGCTCTCCAGGATTCCAGGCAATGCAACTTCCCAGCCTTACCTGGAAACACTGGGGATTAAATTTGTGGCCTTCTGCATGCACTGAGCTATGGCTCCTTGCTCAACCACTGTTCCCACCACCTCCCAACTGCTGTGAGGGATATTCCTCCCCTGGAGATCTGCCAAGGGCTGTTGGGAGCTTTTATTTTCATTTTGGGGGCTGCATTCAGCCGGTTGAGTTCTGTGTTTACCAGGATCTAAACTAAATAATAATAATAATAATAATAATAATAATAATAATAATAATAATAATAATAATTTAATAATTTATTATTTGTACCCCGCCCATGTGGCTGGGTTTCCCCAGCCACTCTGGGCAGCTTCCAACAAAGATTAAAAATACATGAAAATATCACACATTAAAAACTTCCCTGAACAGGGCTGCCTTCAGATGTCTTCTGAATGTCAGGTAGTTGTTTATCTCTTTGACATCTGATGGGAGGGCGTCACTACCGAGAAGGCCCTCTGCCTGGTTCCCTGTAGCTTTGCTTCTTGCAATGAGGGAACTTCCAGAAGGCCCTCGACGCTGGACCTCAGGGTCTGG
Organism: Podarcis muralis; assembly: GCF_964188315.1. Taxonomy (NCBI): domain Eukaryota; kingdom Metazoa; phylum Chordata; class Lepidosauria; order Squamata; family Lacertidae; genus Podarcis; species Podarcis muralis. The sequence continues at coordinate 18,085,639 of NC_135669.1, forward strand.
GCAGAACGATGGAGGTGGAGACGCTCCTTCAGGTATTTATATACTTAATTTTGTCTGCTCTAGCACTCCATCCTGCTTCCAGGGTAGGTAGGTTATTAACAGTGGGCAAAGGGTCATGAACACACACCCAATTAATGATGAGTGAATGCTGCCTTAAGCATTTTATGTGCCACCATAGAAGGACCTGCATCCCACCACCCTCAGTCCCAGGGAATCCTTGCCCAACTGGAGAGTGGGATTGGAAAGTGCTGTGTCCCTCTTTATCCCTGCTTAGAGAATGCCATGCTTTACCAGAGAAAGGTGCCCACCCAGTTGGAGTTGGGTGTTTTAAAGCCCACCCACCCCCTTCACTTGATTGCAGGATTTTTCCAGCCTTCTTAAACTGACAGCCCATTTTGCAGGGGAGCAGAAGGGGCCTAAGCTAAACACGTTCAGGTGGGGGAAATAAAAATTAAATCCTAGCACTCGTCTGACAAGTACAGATTCCAGCCTCTGGGGTGCCTTAGCAAACAGTTACACAATAATAGGGAGTGAAATGAAGAGCTGGTCGGGAGAATCACTACGGACACTCAATTCTTTACTTATTCAACGGACCTGTTTTACGTTTTCATTACCAAGGTCGGCTGGTCTCCCTCCCGGGGCTGCCTTGGCTTGGAAAGTTACTTGCTCAAACTGTGTCAATCAGCAGTCCATGAGGTTTGAAGGGCTTGTTGTTAGCTTGCAGTGCAGAAGTAAATACATCTCATTCCAGTCTTTTCTGGTCATTTCACTGGGCTTCAGGATTAGGATTGTCACTGAGGCTATGCAGGCTTCCTTTGTTTTCCAGGCTACATCAGCAGTTGAAATGGCTGCTGATTTTGGCCACCTTAGAGGCGCAATTGGCTCTTGTCTGCTACGTGGACACTCCCACGAGCCAGTGGGCACCTCTTGGGAAAAGGGGCGGTCAGGCAACCAGTCATGGACACCACAAACCCTTAGTTGCATCTGACAGCTCTGAACTGAAATAGCTCCTCGGGATGAGAAGTCCCAAAGCAAAATTTGCTCCCACATCATCAAATGATGACCACCAGCTTAGGTAGCATTAGAAGAGGTTTAGCTAATTCATGGAGGATAAAGCTATCGAACAACTATTGATCGTGATGGCTATGTTCTCCTTCCACCGTCAGAGTCAGGATGCTTCTGAATACCAGTTTCTGAAACTGCAGGAAGGGTGAATGTTGTTGTTCTCATGTCCTACTTGTGGACTACCCACTGGGGCATCTGGTTGGTCACTGTGAGAACAGAATACTGTACTAGATGGGTCCCCCTTTGGCCTGATCTACTTCTGGAACTCTTCTAATGAATCTTCTTAACCTTCTGCAATAAGGTCTGTCTGAAGTTTCCTTAGGGCTTGGGAAGCTTGGACCAGTTTACACATGAATATAGATTGGCTGAGGATGGCAGCAACCCACGTGGAAACAGAAGTGAAATGGAAAGCCACAGATCAATAGCTATTTGGGCGAATTTGCTGGTCTAACTGAAAGGAGGTCTGTGAAGAGCAATGGCATCATCAGTGGTGGGTGGACTGAACGGAACACACCATATTGCAAAGATCAGAACTAAATATGGACCTCGGGTGGCTCGCTTCATGAAGTGGGAGCCCCAGCATGTTGTGAAGCTAAGTAAGTGTGGAGACAGTGTGTAATCTGGAAAGAAGACTACTAGCAAAACCATGGATTATATTGGTGGTGGGAACTGGGCATGGCATAACATGCCACTGGCAACACAATTCTCCCTCTTCTTCCCAACAGAAGGAGTTGTTGAATTGCATGAGGTTGTCCTATGGAGGAAGGACTGTAGGTGAGTGGTGGAACATCTGCTTAGCAGACAGAAGGTCCCAGGTTCATAGAATCATAGAATCATAGAGTTGGAAGAGACCACAAGGGCCATCGAGTCCAACCTCCTGCCAAGCAGGAAACAGGTTCAATCCCCGGTGTCTCCAGGTAGGGCTGGGACAGAACTCCAGTCAGTGTAGACAGTGCTACGCTGTGTGGACCAGTTGGGCTGACTTGGTCTAAGGCAGCTTCCTACTGCTTCACCTCTGTCCTATATTATGGGCTGCTGCAAGGCAGGGCAACCCAGAGCATCACAATGCACACAATGTATCACAGTGCCAAGAGTGTATACAAGAACTGGATTCAGAATGCTGTTTTTTGTAGAAAAGCTGCACTTGCCACCTCATCAAGTTTATTTTATTAAATCTATATCCCACCCTTTCTCTCAGTGGAACCCTGGGCATTAATGCTTCTCTCTAGCTAATGAATCTTTTGCTTAGCTAGATTTCTTCTGCTTTGTCTTGTGTTGAGCAGCTGAGGCTAGTTAGCTCCTGAGCCAACCATATTTCCTAACATCAAAGGCCAACTCCCCAATTTCTCATCCATCTGTTTCATTAACTTGTGCTTCTGTTCCCTTCTAGTCTGGAAGTCTGAGGCTCTTTCCTTCTGCTAAATCTTTATTCATTGAAATGATTCCTGCAATACTTAACCCGTATCGGCAACTTGTAAGACTGGTATTTATTTTATGGGTCAGTCATTTGTCCTTCCTCCCCTTTCCTCTTGATGCATTTAGCTCGGGTTGGCAAAATGGGAGGGGAGGGGGGGAATCTTCTTGCTTCTGCCCATCAACATTTGTCCAAATGACAGCCAAACAAATCAGCACTCTGAAGGCTAATAGCAGGAAGATAAATCTGGCAGGGACTAAATGGTTGCATGAAAGGGACATCAGCAAATTTTCATCCTGTATCCAAGGAGGACAAGAAGATTGCAATCCATTGTTGTGGGGTCAGGGTAGAGTGCTTCTCCATTTACATAATTTTGCCTGTCACCCAGAAACGAGAGGAAGATTCTGAGAGTGGAAGGCTTGAATCCTTAAGCCAAGGAGAAGCAAGGAAAGGCAAAGCAGGGGGGGGGGGTTATCCAGAGCTCTTTGCTCACACCAGTCCATGGAAGGTGTTGAGCATAGCTTGGGACAATGTGTAAGAAATGGCAGGATGCAGGCATCAAGCAGCCACCTGAGAGAATCAGTAGCAGGCCCTGCAGGACCTAGGACAGCTCCTGAGGAACACAGATATTACTCTGTTAAACAGCTGGCAGAACACAACCGAGTTTCTTAGGTATGGAGTAGATGAAGTCTCTTTCTAAGCCTTGCTCACCAGCTGTGATCTGAAAGGGCTCACAACAGTCTCAAAGTATTATTGCTCTGGCTTCAGTAGCTGACTCTTAAGTTGCCGGCCAAGGCAGACTCAGATTTGTGGCAGTGTTCTTGTTTGTTGTTTTAATTTATTACCCGCCCCTTCCTCTAAGGTCCCCAGGGTGAGTTACAGCAAGCTTCTGACCATACCCCAATCAATTATGTATATATGTGAGAGAGAGAGAGAGAGTGAGAAAGACATGCACACACTGATCTGCCTATACATTTCACACATCCAAAGTCTCCCAATAGTGACCTTCTTTTCAGGCTGCTTTAATCTTACTGTCCCACAAGTCAACCCCATAAGAACTCAAGCAGAGCCTTGCTGGATCAGGCCATGGCACATCTAGTCGAGCATCATGCTCTCACAGTGGCCAACCAGATTGCCTGTAGGTAACCTGCAAGCGGGGACGCGGGTGGCACTGTGGGTTAAAGCCTCAGCGCCTAGGACTTGCCGATCGAAAGGTTGGCGGTTCAAATCCCCACAGCGGGGTGCGCTCCCGTCGTTCGGTCCTAGCGCCTGCCAACCTAGCAGTTCGAAAGCACCTTTGGGTGCAAGTAGATAAATAGGGACCGCTTACCAGTGGGAAGGTAAACGGCGTTCCGTGTGCTGCGCTGGCTCGCCAGATGCAGCTTTGTCACGCTGGCCACATGACCCGGAAGTGTCTGCAGACAGCGCTGGCCCCCGGCCTCTTAAGTGAGATGGGCGCACAACCCCAGAGTCTGTCAAGACTGGCCCGTACGGGCAGGGGTACCTTTACCTTTACCTTTAACCTGCAAGCAGGATCTGAGCACAAGAGCACTCTTCCCTCTAATGGTTTCCAGAAACTGGTATTCATAAGCATTACTGCCTCCGACAGTAGGCAGAACATGGCCATCATGGCTAGCAGCCCCTGATAGTTTTCTCCTCTGTGTATTTGCCCAATCCTCTTTTAAAGCCACCCAAGTTGGTCTCCATCATTGCCTCCTGCTGTAGTGAGTTCCATAGTTTAATGTGTGCTGCCCCAGAATGCCCCAAAGACCATAATCCCCTCTTTCTTCTAAGGTTTGTGATCTTGCTGCATTGCCCTGTGCATTTCTGCACCATCAGCTTCATTTCACAATAATATAAAAGAGAGAAAATGTGATGTCAACAATATGCAATTGCTCATGCTCTTTGCAAAGACACATTTGTAAATCTGTGTGCTTTTTAAAGTAACCTTCCCTCCCCCTCAAAAAAACCCCCCTTTTCCTAAGCTTTGCCCCTCTGGGAATGTGGCTAAGGTGGATTTCTAGGAGGCTGCACTGCTGAAAGAGAGAGAATGTAATGAATATTTCATACCTTTCAATGTAATCGCATCCTTGGAAGAGCTAGGGAGTTTCTCTGTGTGTCTTTCCAGAGTCGGGAAAATCAGTCAAAACATTTATCAGAAATCTGTATAAATGGGCTAAGCGCTGCTGAGAGCTAATCTGTGCAGAGCTAATAAGACTGAACAAAGTCACCGTGGACTTGCCATCGGCGGTTTTGATAAGGATTTGTCATAGGAATTGCAGGTGAGATCTGAGCCGCCTGCAAGAAGCTGGATGCAAATGTGTTGGTTTAAACACCCTCGGACCTTGAGGAAACCTGCTGCTGATGGGCTGAATAGCCAGAGCAAGGAGACCCAACCTCTGGCTGTGTGCTCAGGTGAGGCCATGAGGAAAGGTCAGCTTCTGGGTCATGCCTGAGCAGCAGCAGCACTGCTCCAGCTGCCACCACCCCACTTGGGGTGTATATGCATTGAAGGAGAGGAGAAGTGTGGCGAAAAAGATGCAGAACAACAAGGAGGAAAAGAATCAGAGGCAAGTGATTGTGAAAGTATTTCTAGGCACCAAAGTCCATGACTGGGAGGCAGAGCACCCACTTGGCATGCAGAAAGTCCCAGGATCGATTCATGCCACGTCATGTAGAAGGGCTGAGACAAATCTTGGTCTACCTGAGCCCTTGGAAGTCCACTGCCAGTCCGAGGGGATTGAACAAGATGGACCACTGGGCCTACTCTGAGTAGGGCTAGTATTGGATACAACCTTGGACTCTGACACACACTGGCTGTGCTGACTGGGGTTGATGGGAGTCAGTGGTCTAACAGATTGAACAAGCCTTGGACATTCTGTTAGAAATCATAGAATGGAAGAGGGGAAGGGGACCCTCTAGATCAGCCTTTCTCAACCCGTGGGTCCCCAGATGTTGTTGGACTACAACTCCCATCACCCATAGCTAGCAAGGCCAGAGCTCAGGGATGATGGGAGTTGTGGTCCAACAACATCTGGGGACCCACAGGTTGAGAACCGCTGCTCTAGATCATCTAGTCCAACCCTCTGCAGTGCAGGGATGATTCATGTGGCATTCCTTACTTAGCAAAGAGTTTTGTTAATCCGTGCATTTTTAAATTTTATTCTGAGTTTTATTGCTTGCAATGTTACATCGAGGCTGAGGGCAAGTGGCTTCTCAGGGGTGAATGAGATTCTACGGAAGTCTGGAACTGACAGACACTCAGCCAGCTGACAAGACACTCAGCTCCAGGCTGAATGAAGCCTAGGTACCTTGGCCCTTGAGCAGTTCCGACAATTTTGCCTTTACACCATGCCGCAGAAGCAGAAACTGGACTGAGTGGTGTGGAGCGAGGCAAGGATAGGTCGTTGTTCTTGGTAGTTATTCTGGCTTCACAGTAAATGAAACATAAGCTCCCTAGCATGTGCCTTTATGGCAAGGTTTATTGTAAGCCTGATGTATTTTTTATGGTGTCTCTTAAATGCAGCTACATTTCCATCCCTCTCCTGGAAATGCCTCGCATCTAATTCCCTACTTACCAAGGTTAGGTAAGCAGAGTAGAAGGGAAGTCGGAGATGTAGCTGGGTCAGAGCTGGTGGGCCATGAATCTCCTTCCAGCTCAGTGGTGGCAGCATTGCTAAAGACAGCAGAGTCTTTTCTGCTGCCTCTGGCTGAGTCAAACCATTGCTCCATCTAGTCTGGTGGCGTCAGCTGTGGCCAGCGTCTGTTCTTCAAGGTCTTTCTGAGCCAGGCTGTCATCCTTGTCTAAGCAGAGCTTGCGACCTTCTGCAGTTCAACCTTGCAGGCTACCACTTGCCTTGTTTTGCATAAGAACATGAGAAGAGCCTGCTGCATCAGGCCAATAGCCCACCTAGTCCAGCATCCATCCAACCAAATGCCTGTGGGGAAACCCACAAGCAGGACACAGGCATGAGAGCACTCTCCTCTCCTGTAGTTTCCAGCAAGTGTTATTGCCTCTGACCATGGAAGGGAGAGCCCAGTCACCTTGGCTAATAGCCATTGATAGCCTTCTTCTCCATGAATTCATCTAAAGCCATCCATGTTCTGCTGGGGATTGCAGCCAGCAGAGTAAGCACTAATCGTTATCAGGGCCACATTCAGTGTACAGGAAGGGAGATCTGGACAGCTCCTTGTGGCTGAGTTAGGAAGGATGTTCCATCAACCAGGGACCAGAATCAATGGGAAGTTTAAGAAGGCTGGCAAGGCTTGACCTTCCAATGGCTCCACCTCTTTGATAGAGCAGGCGGCCATCTTTAAAGGGCCCACATTGCCTATGATTCAGTCATTGGCTAATGCATATTTGGGGAGCCGGAAAGGCTGCAGGGGAGTCCTCTTCAGATGCTGATGGGAGAGTCATGTCCTCAGGCAGGTTAGAAGGGCTCCCCCTCAAGTGGAGTGGCTTGTGCATTATCTGAATCTGAGTCCCTGTCAGGAACCCCAACACAGGGGAAGTGACTCCACCCAGCTCTCTTAGAGGGTACCTTGCCCTCTTAGAGGGTACCTCAATATTCAGGTGAAGCTTGAAGCTGCTCCACCTTATTGCAGGGGTAGTCACTGTGGTGCCTTCTAGATGTTGTTGGATTCCAGCTCTGGCAAGCTCCCATTATAAAAGGTCAAGGGTCACTGGCAAGCCGGCCTCCATCTCGAATTGAGAAGGTAGACCTGGGGTTATTTTGTGTGTCTGCCACCTCCTTCACTTAGCTTCCCCATTGTAGGCATTATTACCCCCAGGTAATAATGGGAGCTTTGCATCCAGTGTCCTAGGAATTCTGCCTTGCCCTTTCCTTGCAAGCAAGATTACCCTCAATCATACACCTTGGGGGAATCTCCTTCAGGCTTCATATTCTAACTCAAAATGTAAATAGCCTAATTGGCATCCTATTAGTACTTGCTAAAAGGCCCATTGTTCTGGAGGAGAAATCTCCTGATCCCCTATCAATTAATCTTATGCTACAGGAGTCTGACGTGTGGAAGCATAGCGGTGGGGCGATTGGTAGATCAGAGAGCGCAATGCAAGAGGCATGAAAGAACGAAGCTGGTGGCTTGGAGGAAGCTCCATCTGATTAGCTCGGAGGAATCTGGTGGCATTCTGTGGTGGTCCTGTATCACAACACCTCCCCGCAACCCTTTCCTCTGTCATGGGGGTTATGACACAATTTTTGTTATTGCAAACATATCCTTGTAGGCAAGAATATGCAACATGCCTATGGGTTGCATATACCTCCCCCTACTTTATCCTGCATTTAATAATAATAATAATAATAATAATAATAATAATAATAATAATAATAATATCATCACATTTCTGCACTCAAGCGCCTCCAAGTGACATACACCACAAAAAATAAAATAGCAAAGACATGAAAATCAGATTAAAAATAAAAATACTCATAGAATCATAGAGTTGGAAGGGACCCTGAGGACCATATTGTCCAATGCCTTGAAATGCAGGAATATGCAGCTGTCCCATACAGGGATCAAACCTGCAACCTTGGCATTATCAGCACCATGCTCTAGCCAACTGAGCTATCTGAATATATATTGAAAAGGAACAAGTACTAACTACTCAGCCCTTGGCCATTGTTTTATTTAAAGCACATCTTGAAGGTCTTCCTATGGGTTGGGGGCCAGATCAGGCATGGTCCTGGGAGGAGAAGGGCCATAGCTCAGTGTTCCAGTGTCTGCCTTGCATGCAGAAGGTCCCCGGTTTAATCCCCAGCATCTCCAGATAAGGCTGGGAAAGTCCCCTGTCTGAAACCTGGTAAAGCCACTGCCAATGTTGAAAACACAGTGTAGATGGACCCAATGGTCTAGCTCAATATAAGACAGCTTCCTATGCTCATCTGGCCGCCCTGTGACTTGTCACTTGTATTCCGCCCAGGTAGCAACATCATGGAGTCAGAAGCAGTTCAGATAGAGTGCATCTGAAAATCAATCCAACCTTTAGAAACTTTAACTTTGGAAAATAAAACTGTAGGATTTCCTGGTAAGACATTTCCTTTCTCCCAGGACCACAGCCAGTTCAGACCCCATCAGTGCATAAGTGAAATGAAGGGTTTTTTGTGGTGGTGGTGGTAGGGTTGTCCCAATGTGCAAAAAATGAGAAAGTATGTGTATGTACATCCACTTTTTGTTGCCTTTGAAGTACCCTGTTTTGAGAGATATTTCTGGAGTTCCTCACACCCTACTTTGAATTTCTCCATTTGGAATATTTTGGTAGGCACCTCACTACTCATCCTTGATTCTACAGCATTTTAAGAGTGTTAAATAACACTAGTTCCAATACAGGTCTTTTGGAAATCATAGTGTTTTCTTTCTATTTGTTTCTATCCCCTGCTTTCAGATAAATAAGGGGGCCTGTACTCTCATCCTGTTTTTTACTTAGACCCCTTGAATGACTTGAATGGCCTTTGAAAGTCTCAGGAATCAATGAGCATACCACTTCACCTCTCTCCATTATTGAATATTTTCAAATCATTTTAAATGGCTGGTGAGGCAGAACGTACCTGTGTAGAAGCCATGCTGATTCTTCTTAAGCATGGCTTGTCCCTCTATTTGCTTAGGAATTTGGTTTTTTTTTAAAAAAAAAATACGTTCCATTTCTAGGACATGTATTAGGCTAATGGGCTTATAAAAATAGGTTCCCTCGTGAATCCCTTTGAAAGGAAAGGAAAATAAACTTGTTCCACTGGATACTTTTTAGTTGTTCTCTAGTAAAGAGGTTGTTTGGGACGCGGGTGGCGCTGTGGGTTAAAGCCTCAGCAACTAGGGCTTGCCGATCAAAAGGTCGGCGGTTCGAATCCCCGCGGCAGGGTGCGCTCCCGCTGCTCGGTCCCAGCGCCTGCCAACCTAGCATTTCGAAAGCACCCCCGGGTGCAAGTAGATAAATAGGGACCGCTTACCAGCGGGAAGGTAAACGGCGTTCCGTGTGTTGCGCTGGCTCGCCAGATGCAGCTTTGTCACGCTGGCCACGTGACCCGGAAGTGTCTCCGGACAGCGCTGGCCCCCGGCCTCTTGAGTGAGATGGGCGCACAACCCCAGAGTCTGTCAAGACTGGCCCGTACGGGCAGGGGTACCTTTACCTTTTACCTTTAAAGAGGTTGTTATTGTTGGCAAACTGCATACACACACAATTTGAAAATGAAGTAGTTTCATATTTGAGTTATTTAAGAACTTCTGGATGTGTGGCATCTGGGCCCCATTTGTAATTTGTCAATTAGCTCTAAAAGCATCACCTTTTGTGGCCTGTTGTTTGACATATCTTCTCAGAAACAATGGTTCATATGTGGGTATCTCTCTAAAATCTTCTGCAGTGAAGGCCTATGCAAAGGATTCATTCAGCCTCCAGATTCCTCTTCCTTCTCTGCTTACCGGGAGCCAAGGCTGAGGCTAGCAGAGTGTGTTTCATTTTCTGACTAAATGAATCTCGCTCGTACAGTACCTGCTAGAGTGTTGTCTGGAGATACGACGTGGAGACAACATTTAAAACCTCATTTAAGCTAACACAAAGAGAGGACTCAAGGGTGGATGGAGAATTAATTAATCTCACTCCGATGCAGATACTTTTAATTAAATGTAAGTGTATGTTCTTTTTAAAAGTATCTAAAATAACCCAGGACCTCTATCTTTTGTGTTACTTTGTTGGATAGTAAGACACAGATTTGGGCAAATTATTTGGTGGATGGGTGGGGGGGGGGAGAGAAATTAAAATCCATTAAGGCAAGAGGAGAGATATTTGAAAACAGCTCAAATAGATTTTGCTTTTATGGATATGAGTGCTTTATAAGAAGAAGAAGAAAGCCTGACTGAGGCTTGATTCCAGCAGGATGGAGGCTCTGTTGGTAGATGGTTTGTCAGGCCAGAGTGATGGTGTTTCACATCTTCTGGGTGGTTCACATTGATGCTTAAGACTGTTTTTAAAGGGGTTTAGGCAGAGCCTTTTAAAAATAAAAATAAAAGGTACAGGTACTCACCAGGTTCATGGCGATTCACCTTCTGCCACTGCTGCCCTTTTCACAGAGGGTGCATTGCAGGACACCCCCAATGTCCACCACCCAAGGAGCCAGCCAGCCCTGTTCTTCCCATCCTCTCACAGTGGCTGGGCTGACCTGTGCCTACACTGCTGCCCACAAATGCATCTTACATAGTTCTGCTCCCCATGTTATCCTCACAACACCCTCATGAGGTAGGTTGGGCTGAGAGGCAGTAACAGGCCCAAGGTCACCCAGAGAACTTCATGGCTGAGTGGGGATTTGAATCCTGAGTCTCCCAGGTCCTAGTCCTACACTCTAACCACTACACCACCCTGGATCTCCTTTATGTCAGGGACTGTGCTGAGGAGGGCTGCACTGAGAAGGAATGGTGGGAGACACCCCCTCCTCCTGATCCTGAATCTTCCCAGGAGCAGGAGATTTGGAACAGCATAGATCTGGAACAGTGGTTTGCAGAGGGACATAGTTCAGAAGGCAGAAGCTGGGAAATACTGGATGGGGAACAGCTAGCAGAAGAAACACTAGAAGAGAAAGAGTTAACAGATTCACAGTCTCCAGAAAGCATCCCCCCCCTTCCCCAAAGCCCTGGAGAGCTCAGAAAGTGGCAGAACAGAAAACACAGCAGCTCCAGACTCAGATTACAAAATGTAGGAGTGACGTAGATTACAGTGGTACCTCGGGTTAAGTAGTTAATTTGTTCTGCAGGTCCGTTCTTAACCTGAAACTGTTCTTAACCTGAAGCACCACTTTAGCTAATGGGGCCTCCTGCTGCTGCTCTGCCGCTGGAGCACGATTTCTGTTCTCATCCTGAAGCAAAGTTCTTAACCCGAGGTAATATTTCTGGGTTAGCGGAGTCTGTAATTTGAAGTGTATGTAACCTGAAGCGTATGTAACCCGAGGTACCACTGTAATAGGGACGGAGGGGGGGGGTGAACTTAATTGGGAGCACCGCCATTTCTAGGAGATGGGTTCTTTGTTCTCTCACTGTGATTATTACAGTTTCTAACTGGTAAGAAGACTCCCTTTCCTTTGTTCTGCTTATCTACTGCCACGGGGGGGGGGGGAGGAAGCCGATTCCCTGAAGACTGACACATTAGGAGCCACATCCATTGCCCCACCCATTTCTCCTTCTGACCCCACCTACGGCTGATATGCAACCCCTGAACCTGCGTCCTTCAGGCAATATGGACCTTGGGCTGAAAGAAAGGTTCTCCGCCCAGGTTTCCATGGATCAGAACTTGGGTATATATCACAGTCCTGCTTCCTATAGGAGATGCGGCTGTTTTGATGTGCAGCGTTCTTTCTTCTCCCTCCTTGTGTCTGCAGGCAAGGCTGTCTTGGAAGTGAGTACAAAGCTGTATTAATGGGGGGGGGGGAGAGAACAGGCCCCATCCCTGCCCAAGCCAGTCAGCTCCACACCCTCCCCTGGAGGTCTCACACGTTCCGCATCGATTCTTCCGTGTTGCTGTCTTTGCTTCCTTGTTGAGGAAGCGGCTCCTATAATTTGAGCTGTGAAAATGCACTCGGCAGATCGAAGAGGCTGCTGGTGCTTGATTCCTCCCCACTCTCCACAGCCGGCAGCCCTTTTCTGATATTAAGTGGGTTTTGCAAACTAGTTTGGGCAAGCAGGAACGGCAGGACACCAAATGGAAATGGGAGCGGTGGGCAGGAGGGGGAGGGAGGGAAAGAGAGAGAGAGAGAGAGAGAGAGAGAGAGAGAGAGAGAGAGAGAGAGAGAGAGATAGATTAGGAGGACCAGGCCTCCATCCCAGCATCTTACACCTCTTGCAGGAACTGGAGAATGTACATTTCCCAGCCGCTACTAAATCTGCAGAGGGTCTAGCCTCCAGTCTAACCCTTGTCCACACTTCCAGCAGGATTTTCTGCAGTCATGTCTTCTCCCCTTGGGGTGTGTGATGATGGGAAATTGCCAGTCTCAGAACCATGACATCTAGACCAAGGACACAGGAGATCTGGGGATGACCCCCCCCCCAATTTGGCTTTTTTATTTTCTACTTTTCTGTTCGTTCTCTCTCTTTCTCACTCCCCCCCCCCCCCCCCATTCCCTGAGCGGTCAGATGTTCCATGGGTAAAGCTACTTAGGTTAAGTTCTTAGTTTAACAAGATTGATGGAACAGAAGTGGAGACAAATGGCAAGCACTCCTGCAAGGCAGCAGGTCCAGTTCCTTATGTCTGACCTCCAGAGAGAGAGAATGAGAGAGATCCAGATTACAGGAAGTACAGTGGTACCTCTGGTTACATACTTAATTTGTTCTGGAGGTCCGTTCTTAACCTGAAACTGTTCTTAACCTGAAGCACCACTTTAGCTAATGGGGCCTCCTGCTGCTGCCGTGCCACCACCGTGCAGCCTGAAGCAAAGTTCTTAACCTGAGGTACTATTTCTGGGTTAGCAGAGTCTGTAACCTGAAGCGTATGTAACCTGAAACGTATGTAACCCGAGGTACCACTGTACCGTATTTTTTTGTTTATAAGACTGGGCTTTTCCCCTAAAAAATAATGTCCAAAATTTGGGGGCGTCTTATACCCTCCCATCTCCTCCCATTTTCTTAAATTGGAGTCCCCCAAAACAGGGGGTGTCTTATACATGGGAGCATCTTATAGACGGGAAAATACGGAAATTGATTTTTAATGTGTTGAATGTTCTATGTATGTGTGTGTGAGAGAGAGATTATAGCAGTGAATATGAATGTGTGTGAATATAGGCAAACTTTAAACAAGCAACAAAAAAACCCCCTACAACTCCCAAATGTTAATAAAAAATCGGTCTGAGGAAGGAAAGAATGCCACTAGTGTGCTGTGCTGCCTGGGATTTATGGGAACTGTAATACAAAACCTCCTGAGAGCATCCAGTTGGGGAATGCTGATAGTGTATACAATAATAGTACCTCTGGAAGTAATGCCTATATAATATCTGGGGAAGTCGGGAGATGCCATTTGTTTTCTTTCGCCTGCCTGCCCTGCTATGCTGCTGGAATGGGGGCCTCTCTACCTCGAACTGCCTGGCCAAACTACAGGTATATCCATAAGTGCTGGGCTGGGGATCTCTGGCCCTCCAGAGGTTGCAGCTGGACTCCAACTCATAATAATAATAATGTCATGCCCTTCAGCCCAGAGGTGCTCAGGCAGCAAACACAGAGACAATAAAGCATTAGACGCAGGTTGGGAAAGATCTCTCCTTAAAGAGGCTTGTTGTACTATGCTGAGTTGAGGGCTTTATGTAGCTTTGGCCCAGTCCTTTGGCTCGGGGGTGTGTGTGATGGTAATACTTCTCAAAGAAGAATCTAACCCTTCCTTGACAGACTGTTGACACCAAAGAAAGTTCAGATGTGGTACTGAAACACTAAAAGGTTCACTCTCATCAATATTCCCACTTCTCTGTTTCACACATTAATATTCCCACTTCTCTTTTTCACACATTAACTGGACTTTGACTTTTGGGGATAAGCAACTTCTGCATTCGGCAGAAGGCAGGGTGGAAACTAACAGATAGCCAGGAGGGGAAAAAACATACTTTGTGGTTTCCTCCCAACCTCCCCATCTTCCCCTTCATCCCTCCCCACTCTCTCCCCTGCATGAGGCAACAATGAGAAACTAGCTCCTACCATGTAAGTTTAGAATGCAAAGGCACACTTATAAATATGAAGAAACTATAATAGAGATCCCTTTGTTCTCTTTACCCGTGAGATTTCTGTTGTGTTGTTGTTCATACTTACAAGCAATGCTTGTGTGTGAATGAGACAGAAGGGGTTGGGATGGGACTGGGTAGCTGCAGCATCCAAGCTGCTAACTGCTGTATAAACCAATTTAAAACCCAAGACTGGCAGCTATTTTGCATAACAACCAGTTGTTAATATAGACCAGTCTTTCCCAACTTTGGTGTCCTCCAGATGTTGTTGACTGCAGCCCCCATCAGCTCCAGGCAGCTCAAAAACATCTGGAAAGCACCAAGTTGGAAAAGATTGATGTAGGCTCACAAGTTAACTTGCTGTGAATGTGAGGCTGCCTTTTGTATATTCACCAGCATAGCTTGCTATTTTGTAAAATAATTGTTCTACATATATTAATTAAATTCTCCCTCCATCTCTCTCTGTCTCTAAGCCAGCACAGATGCTGTTTCCTTTCATCATTCCAGTCCTAGAAGTGAGTAACTGTGATATTTGAAGCCATTTCTTCTGGGTGACCCCAAAAGGAATCGACTGAATTACAAATGGAGGCACATCTCAAACTCTCCCCTGTTCACGAAGCAACCACGGTGACTCAATAGTGTAAGCTGAATGTCTAAAAATGCATCTCATTCTCTATTTCTGTTGCTTTACTGCTTTACTCAGAGCACTTAGAAGCTACTAAAAAAAGAAAGAAAGAAAAGGGAAACAGAAAGGAATTTAATTCCACCAGATATGTCGGGGATAGGGAGGTCACAAGATTATTTGGGGTGGGGAAGCGGTCCCATGCAATGAGACTGAGAGATGTGGCACATATGGCATTATAATGTTGGGCAACTGGGCAGCAGAGGCACAAGGTAGGGACCCCAGACAGCCTCTCTTGCCTTGCATGTCCACACATCCATTCCTTTAGCCCATGTTTCAACCTGATTTCAAGGTCCTGTGATTCCAATGATCACAACCCTATTCCCCATGTTTAAAGGCATTAGTTGTGGAAAGCCCCATTTCACTGCCCCAGTCAGCTCTGCGTAGCGTGCCAGAGCGTATTTGCAGCCTACTAGGCTGAGAAAAGTTTGGCTCCCTTACGTGACTGGAACATCATGACTGTTGTATGTGATGCAAGGGTGCAGGGAGCAGAGCTACCTTCATCTTCAAGAGGCTGCCCCCCGCCCCAGTCTCACTCTATTTTCCTTCAGGCCACACCTGCCCTCCCTCCCTGACTCTCAGTGTGATTCCTGGCATCTTCAGAGCCAAGTAGGAATTTCTAGCCCACCCACTGATTGGCCTAGAATAGGTTGGTTTATCCATCTACTCCACAATGAATAGCCAGCAGGAGGAGACAGTGGTCTATCATATCTAAATAGGTTCATTTGGTCACCTTTTTTTGGTTAGGTACAGGAAGCGGATGGGATGCGGGTGGCGCTGTGGGTTAAACCACAGAGCCTAGGACTTGCCGATCAGAAGGTCGGCGGTTCGAATCCCCACGACAGGGTGAGCTTCTGTTGCTCGGTCCCTGCTCCTGCCAACCTAGCAGTTCGAAAGCATGTCAAAGTGCAAGTAGATAAATAGGTACTGCTCCGGCAGGAAAGTAAACAGCATTTCCGTGCGCTGCTCTGGTTCACCAGAAGCGGCTTAGTGATGCTGGCCACATGACCCGGAAGCTGTACGCCGGCTCCCTTGGCCAATAAAGCGAGATGAGCACCACAACCCCAGAGTCGGTCACGACTGGACCCAATGGTCAGGGGTCCCTTTACCTTTACCTTTTTACAGGAAGTGGGGCAGGAGGTTTCAGCTAGATGACTGCACCTTAGACACATTTCAGAGTGAGAGGTGGGCTCTTTGGACTGTGGGATCCTGGAGTTGGCTAGGTACTGCCTCCATGGCCAACCTGCCACATTCATCTGGAGCTGGTGGTATGGGAAAAGCCACCTACTCACCTTCAAGGTGTGGCCTAGGAAGTGGGGTGGACAGTAGTCACCTTTTTCCAAGGCAGGGGTTTTGTCACCCCATTTGTCTGGCATTCCAAGTTAATCCCCACACTTAAAGAGGTTTTACCTCTGCACAGGCATTTTTTGGCTTGGTTTGTTCAAAATCAGTAAAGTGGGCCTATTTCAGCCCAGCCCAATGCACCTGACTCTTTATTTGGCTATCAGGTTTCCAAGGAGAGAAGGATGCCAGAGTTTGTCGGTCCTGTTGCCTCTGCACCAGCCAGGCATCCAACTGTGCTGAGTGCCCTGTTGCAAGCAGATGCTTCTCTTTTAAAGTGTAAAATGTGATTTGTGCTTTTTTTAAAAGTGAATTTAATTTAATCACCCCAATCAGAACTCTTTGGTCTCTGGACAGATGGGGCCTAACTGCCCAGTGTTATTGCTGCAGTAGGGAGAAACACTTGATCAGTTTTGAGCCTTATTTTAATTCTATTACTCTCGGAGTGCGAATGACGCTAGAATTGTGACCTTCAGAAGCACGGGGCAAATACAGCAATAAAAGAGAGTGAGTAATCTCTTGTCACTGCAACCTTTTACAATATATATAATATGTGAGTATGTATGCATATGCGTGATATATGAATAATAATCTGCACTTCCAAACTCTCTGATGTTAATTGCTTGTACAGGGGCCTCTTATCTTCTTTTTCTTCTAGTCTGTCTTCAGTTTATTATCTGGAAAACATGCTGTTGGCATCATGTGAACTACCGATTCGTAATATAGCTCCAATTTGAAAGCAAGAACTTGGCTTGCAGTATTAAAGAACACTTCGTATCCAGTTTTAGTTTAATTGATTTGGCTTGATTCGAGATAAGTGAACTTCAGTCGGAATATGTTGGTTTACTGCTGCTCTCCCTAACGTAGCACACTGTTTAAAATAATTCATCAGGAAACTGGTGGATTTTTGTAGCTGACTTTTTGACAGAGGCTCACAGGATATGAGGCCTGCGAAACTGGTGTTCTAGGCCCAGACTGGGAGAGGACTGAATGAAGATTACAGCTGACATCAAGGAAGAGACCCTGAAATCATCACCTGAGGCCTTCTTTATGTCTTTCCTCCATGAGAGGTCCAGAAGGTGGCAACACGAGAACGGGCCTTTTCTGCAGTGGCACCCCACTTGTGGAATGCTCTCCCCAGGAGGGCTCACCTGGCACCATCATTATATATATATAGGATCCAGGCATAAACTTTCCCCTCTAACTATCTGGAATCTTTTAGAAGTGGGTGGGATGTTTTAAATGTATTTCTTTTTCTTACTGGTTTTAATGTATCTATGTGGGGTTTTTTTTTGTCTGTTTAGTTGGTTGTAAGTTGGCATGGACAAGATAAAGCAACTAACAAATTCAAGAAATAATTACAATTAATAGTGTATCTAGTTGAGTGTTGAAAACAGGTAAAAGAGGAGTATTGCAGCACTAACTACTCTGAATGAATGCAAGGCTTCAAGGCCGAAGGAAGTGTCCTAGGATACTAAAGGGATTTGCATATGCAATCTCAGAGCATCTGTCTATAATTTTTTAAGAGTTTTTGGAGAGCCAGTGAACTTTTGGGATACTGGAAGCAGGCAAATGTTGTCTCCATCTTCAAAAAGGAGGGGAAACGGTTCTAGACAACTACTGACTGATCAGCATTACCTGAATACCTGGGAGGGTTCTAGAATAGATTATTAAGCTGCTGATATCTGGGCATTTAGAAAAGATTACTGTGATTGTCAAGAGCCAGTATGGATTTCTCAAGAACAAGTCATCCTAGACTAACTTTAAATCTTTTGTGTGTATGAGAGAGAGAATTGCTACATTGCTAGATTGGAGAACCGTATACAGTAGTATACTTTGATTTCAACAGGGCTTTTGACATTAAATTCTTATCAGAAATCTGGTAAGAGGTGGAGTAGATGATGGCATTGTTGTCATATAGAGCTGTCAAATTCATCTTGTGTTGCTCCAGATGGTAGAGCCCACCCAAAGTGGGGTTGACTTTCAAGAAAGTAGACTTCAACTTTAGAAGAAACCTCCCAATGGAAACGGCTGTTTGACAGGGTAGAAGCTATCTCTGAAGGTGGCAGACCCTTCTTTGACAATGATTTTTAATCACAGTCTGGAATGTCTGCCACTTGGTGGTCCTTCCAACACTAAAATCCTGTGGCTGCCAGCTGCTCTCTAGGGTTTCAGACAGGAGTCTTTTTCTAGCCTACCTGAAGATGCCAGGGTCGAAACCCTTTGCAAGCAGGGCAGGTATTCTAATGCTGAGCTACAACCTTTCCCTAGCGTGAAAGTGGGACTACATTGTTGTTGTTGTTTAGTCGTTTAGTTGTGTCCGACTCTTCGTGACCCCATGGACCAGAGCACGCCAGGCCCTCCTGTCTTCCACTGCCTCCCGCAGTTTGGTCAAACTCATGCTGGTAGCTTTGAGAACACTGTCCAACCATCTCGTCCTCTGTCGTCCCCTTCTCCTTGTGCCCTCCATCTTTCCCAACATCAGGGTCTTTTCCAGGGAGTCTTCTCTTCTCATGAGGTGGCCAAAATATTGGAGCCTCAGCTTCAGGATCTGTCCTTCCAGTGAGCACTCAGGGCTGATTTCCTTAAGAATGGAGAGGTTTGATCTTCTTGCAGTCCATGGGACTCTCAAGTTACATGCTAAACTGCCCAGTGATGATCCCACTGCACAAATAATTATTTATGACTTAATTCAGAACGATCTGATATTTGGGTTGAGGAAACTATCTAAGCCAGTAGTGATGGACAGGGTGGTAGCCTTCACCTGCCTTCCTGTTGCCCATGACACTGCTGTTTACTGGAATGTAGAGAAGGAGAAGGGAGGCTGCACTGAGATTGGCACGGTGTTCATGCGCCAGCAGAGCCCATCCAGTGCTCCTGCCATGTGCTTGCACCTCTCAGGAAGCAACAGCAAAGCAGGCTGCTGCATACCCTCCAACATTTCTCTGATGAAAATAGGGACGTCCCATTCCATAATTTTACTATTTACACCCCACACTTCTTACTGGGTTGCCCCAGCCACTTTTGGCAGCTTCCAACATATATAAAAACATAATAAAACATTAAACATTTTAAAAAACTTGCCTATACCGGATTGCCTTCAGATGGCTCAGGAGTCGGATAACTCCATGGCCTCCAACTTTTCTCCTATGAAAATACGGACATCCTAAGGAAAAGTGAGACATTCCAGGATTTAATCAGAAACCGGAATGGCTTCTCTAAATCAGGTATGTCCTTGGAAAATAGGGTCTGTTGCTGCCCCACCCCATCAGCTGATCTAGGCACTCCACTGTCCCTGATGTTTCTTAGGTCAAGGTCCTTGAGTGTAAGCAAGTGCCCAGCAATCATACAAATGGGTCTACTTGGTCTCTTTTCCTCCTTCCTATTGGGACAGATTGCATAGCATCCAGGAGGCAAAGGTTGGCATGGGCTGGTGTGTCAGCTACCCTTGACTATATCAAGAAGCCTTCATTAACAATGACTATCCAGGAAAGGTTCCACAGGTCACATGGCAAGGAGGCTGATCCTTGGATCTCCTTGGCCTGCTTCTCTCCTCACTGGGGAGAACCACTGAGCCTGATACGTACAAAGCCCCAGGGAAGCAGGTATAAAATTATCTCAAGCATGTATTGTTGCCACCCAGCTCAGGCAAATGTCCTTAATATATTGACATCTTCAGCTGGCTTGACAGCCACTTTCCTGGTGTCGTCAGTTTGGTTTGAAAGTAGAAAAAGTTCCCAAAGTAGCTGGATGTTGAGAGCTGCCAGGACCTGTCCATCTGTCACCTTTCAGGATGTGTTGAATTAGATGGAACTTTGTCCAGGCGCCCACGCAGGTTTGCACTGGGAGTCTTCACCACAATTACTTGTTCATCATCTGTACGAATAACTGAGTTTTGCAGTGAAGGGAGAAGCTGTCAAGGCCATTAACTAGGATAGTGGAGGAGTTTGGAAGACAGAAGAGTTATAAAAAGCTGGATGTTTTCCCAGGAGGACCTCTCTACTTTTCACATTGTCTGGGTACGTCTACATATCTAGTCTAGGCTGGATTTGTATTAACCTTCCATTCCAGAAAATTGCACATAACTCTGGGGATGGACAAACCAAATTGAGGCATTCCATCAACATTTCCATTTTCTCAGCCTCACACAAGGGCTTCCTGCTGGAAAGTCCACTGACTGAGCCTGCATTTGCCGGATTCCCTCAGGGCTCCCCTTGCCCTGGCCTTCACTACCGGACAAAGAACTTGAACTCCTGTTTCAGGTTCTGCAAAAGCCTTTAATTCATAAATCGGATTGGTGCATAGGCAAGGCACAGGTTACAAGGTGCAGCAGGTACATAAGAGGGGTCTGTGCATGGCTAAGCACAAGCTAAGACATTGATCCAACAAGCAACACACACCCTGCACTGCCCTTTTGAAGAGCAGGGCAGGCATAGCTTTTTCTACAGCGAGTGGCCAGGGTCCCAGGACTGGGCATTCCCTTGAGTGAGCTGGGTCTGCATAATTAAGGTTTGTTTGTATCCTCACTGACAGGAGGAGGCATCTGACTAGGCTTGTCTGATGCCAGAGGGCTGCAACACTCCTCTGCCAGCCCATTAGTTCCCTTTCCTGGATCCAGCTCTCCATTCTCTAGACTACTGGCCTCCTCTCCAGTTCTCCTGGGCAAATTGGTATGTTGTGAATGCGGGTTGACTAAGTCCAGGCAGCATTACACAAACTTGCACACCCACCATGCCCCATTCAACCCACCTATGTGGTTGCTGGCCAGGGATGCAGTGTGGTCAGAGCTGGCCCTACCATTAGATACACTGAAGCAAGTGCCTCAGGTGGCAGATGCTGGAGGGTGGCAGCATTCTCCTAGACTCGTCTGCTGCTGTCAGGTGCCATGGAAGATGCTGTCCCATTGCCAGAGTTGAAATAACGTTTGGCTGCCAGTCTAGTCATCATTTGTATGTGGAATGGGGTTTGTGTGTTTGTGGTTGTGCTCTTTGCCTCGGGCAGCAGAATGTCTTGGGCCAGCCCTGGATGCGGTTAAACTGAGGGTGCCGTTTGGCCGAAGGTGGATTGCAGCGAATGGTCATGCCTAGCACTAAGGAGTGCAAAGAATTCAATTGTTTCAACTGCTAATTACTGCCCAGCAGGACAAGGGCAAAGAATAACCACCTGCCAACTTAAAAATGCTACCTGAGTTGCCATAGCAACCATCCCTTTTGCAAAGGAGCCGAGCAGAGGCCTGCTGAGGTTTACGCTGCGTGGCTTAGCCTGCTGCTTCCCAAGTGCCTTTTGTTAGCGATTTATTAGCCATTTGTTGACCTTTCTCCACTTCTGGGATCTCTTCCTCTCCCCCTCCCCTGCCCCCACTTCTGCTTGTCGCTGGAAGAAAGTTGGAATTTAACTATTTTTATGCTTTGGTTTAAAACGCTCAAGAGCTGCTGCAAGGGGTGGTTCGTGCCTTGTGAATTTCTCCTGCAAAACGCACATGAGCCTGCGTCGAGATTAGCATGGATGTTAAAAGGGCATATGCAGTGGTTTCCTGGTGCACCCCAAAGGCCTATACAATAGTTGCAAAAGGACCAGAGTGTGGGGTTCAACTGAGTGATGGGGAATGACAAGTCCCTCCAACAAGATTCTTTAGCAGGAGCAGCATTCACTTTTCTCCTCTGCTCCATTTTAAAGGGGATCTCATTATCTTGCAGAATGTCTTTTCCTGTACTATCCCACCTGGGTCATCAGTTCATCTTGGGAGGAGGGCCTTCTCTGAGTCCCCCCTCCAAGAGAGAGGGTCTACGTGGATAAAAGGGCCTCCTCTGCTGCGGCTCCCCATCTTTGGAATGCTCTTCTCAGGGGGATGTGCTTGGCCCCAAGTCTTAACATTTTTTTTCTGCACCAGGCTAAGACTTAAAATAAAATACCTGTTATGAGAATTATAAGGTCTAAGACTTAAAATAAATGTTCATAAATGTACCAGGCACATACATAAATATATAAACCACATGTACAGGAAAACAGTCCTAAAGCCATCTTGACTCTTTCAGTGACCTCAAACATTCTTCTACAGTTTGGATGGAAATGGGAAAAGCCTCTCCATTGTCTCTGTGCTCACAAAGCCTGCCTTAAGGGCACATTTGTGTATTAATAGGGTGAGCCTGTGACCTGGACTCAGGAATTATGTATTTATCATCACAAAAGAATGGCCAGGCTGTCCAGGTAAACCCATTAACAGGTTTCCTGCCAGACAGGATTCTGCTGTAGATCGCCCCTTCTGTGATGTACGTATGATGTATTGGGGGGTGGTCTTGAGCCAAAGGGTGGCAATTTCAAAAGTCTATATAAGGGCTTGCACACCATTGTTCTGGGTTGCTCCTCCCTCCTGTGTGGGTGTGTGAATACCCCCAATCATTTAGATATTGATATTTGTCTCTTGAGTGCTCAGTGTATGGTTTTGAGCTACTCCCTGTTGCACGGCGATCATTTGTGATAATGTTATGGTGGGAAATGTACAAACTGGGGAATATCTTTGGGGTGATCAGCACTATTGTTGCATGTTAAACTATTTGTTTGCTATGTAAGTTGCCTTGAGACCTTTGAGTGTACGGTGATGCATCAAATTGAAACAACAACTTGGGGCTGCTAACGCAGCGGTTTAACTTCATCCCTGGAGGCCAACAACAAAATTTATTAGGGAAGATGGAGAAAAGCTTGCTCTCTGCTGCTCCAGAGGGCAGGACCCCAACCAATGGCTTCCAATGGCAAGCAAGGAGATTCCAACGAAACATTAGGAATAATTTTCTGGTGGTGAGAGCTGTTCAGCAGTGGAATGGATGAGACAAATGCAATGGCTGTTAACTGTGATAGGTGAAAGGTACTGCCTCTGAACACAGAAGTCTGAAGACCACATGCAGAGGACTAATAATAATAATAATAATAATTTATTTGTACCCCACCCATCTGGCTGGGTTTCCCCAGCCACTCTGGGCGGCTTCCACAAAGACCAAAAATACACTAAGATGTCACACATTAAAAACTTCCCTGAACAGGGCTGCCTTAAGATGTCTTCTGAATGCCAGGTAGTTGTTTATCTCTTTGACATCTGATGGGAGGGCGTTCCACAGGGCGGGCGCCACTACAGAGAAGGCCCTCTGCCTGGTTCCCTGTAGCTTTGCTTCTCGCAATGAGGGAACTGCCAGAAGGCCCTCGGCGCTGGACCTCAGCGTCCGGGCAGAACAATGGGGGTAGAGACGCTCCTTGAGGTATACTGGGCCGAGGCCGTTTAGGGCTTTAAAGGTCAACACCAACACTTTGAATTCTGCTCGGAAACGTACTGGTAACAGGAGAGGGCTGTTCCCTCTCTGCTTGTTAGTGTCCCTGGAGCATCTTGCTTGGAGAGAGGATGTTGGGTCAAGGAGATGTTTTGGTCAAAACCAGTAGGGGCTATTCTGACATTTCCCTGTACTGGCCTACCTTATAAGGATGGTGTGGACGTTGTTGAGATAATGTGTGAGAAGCACTTTCACCACCCCCTGCAGATCTTGAACTTCAACTCCCACCTTCCCTAATAGTTGGCTGTGCCAGTGGGACTGATCGGAGCTGTGGCCTGCCAGCATATGGTGGGCCCACCTGTTCCCCACTCCTGATTTAAGGGGGGAAAACAACATTGTGGCTTGCCAGCATTACCTGCTGTGCTGAAGCTGCTTGTCACCAGGTTTTCAGACTGCCTTGTACTCAGCAACCCCCTCTCCCTGTAGTCTGATTCAGAGCTGCCATCCTGCCAATCATTGAGCTGTGCGTGCTTGTGCATGTGTGTGTGTGTATCTCCATCCTTTTGTCCAGTGTAAAAATTGAAAGCCAGCCCTGGAATAGATCTCGGGGGCCCTGCTGTGATTTCCCCACTGCCACGGTGACCACACACACACACACACACACACACCATCTCTAGCACAGTGTGTTCCCCAGCTGTGATCTGGCAGCCAGTTAAAAATAAACCCTCCTTTAATTTGTTAAAGAAGACAGCTCATGTGTAAGATTTGAGGCACTCTGGTCTCCGACACTTCCATGTTATATAACAGCTTCGAATTCTCACCCTGGACTCTGGAGGAGGGACTTTTAACGAGTCTCTCACTTTCTAAGGAGTTCTTATTAGACAGCTGGGTAAAAAAGAGTCGAACCTGTTATACTGAAACCACGCTGGAAAGGGGACCGCTGGCTTGTGCAGCCTGTTTTTTCTTCTTTTCATATGCCAGGGCTGCTTTCTCCTTTTTTTTTCTTTCCCCTTTCCCTTTCTCCTTCTGCCACCTCCTTTTTTTCATTCTTTTGCAGCAGGGAAAGGGTGGGGAGAGAAACAAATTTGTTGTACATGACATTGGACAAAGGAGGCAGAAGTTGCAGGAAAACAGCCACAGGATGACTTTGATTCCTTTCCAAAAATGGTTTCTGTGTGTTTTTACCTGCTTTCTGCTTTATTATTATTATTGTTTTAAATTCAGTCTAATCAAATGTGGATTTGCTACAATCACATCTCCTGCTAACCTTCACCTGGAGACGATTAATATGCATGGTGTTCATTACGGGCTTGTTTAATTCTTATTTATGGAAACGAGAATCTGATATAACCGGCGCTGAGAAGGAGGCACTTAAAAGGCAACTTGAAGGAAGATGGCAGTTTCCCAATGTGGAAGAAACACAAGTCTTCACGCTGTGGTTAAAGGTCTGTCCAAGACTTGGTTTATCAAGATGAGGCCATGTCCCTGGAGAAGACCCCACCAGCCAGAATATCTTCCAAACTGATCAATAGAATGTTCTGCCTACATACAGAGCTAGCAGCTTCTTATAGGGATGACAAAACTGCCGCATCCTAGTTAATAACAAACCACGAGAAGCCAGCTTTGCAGGAAAAACAGCACGGCAAAAGTCAAAGCCACCAACATGTCTTACTTCATTCTTCCACCTTCTCTCCCACCTTAATGGCCTTAAGAGAGAAGCTGATTCAGGCCTATTACAGCCCCATTACAGACCCATACATTTTGCTTCCACTCCAAAAAGATGTTGTTATGAGAGAGAAAAAACTGCTCCTTTTCCCTTATGGGGTACCCAAGAGCCCATATAGAGTCCTCTTTTTAGGTTCTCTATCGGTAGGAGGAAATAACAGAGACCGACCAGAGAATATTGAGAAGCAAAGCAGCTAGTAAGCCTGATCTTTATTAAAGCTGTTGCAATAGGGTGCTCCGCCCCCCCATGCAGAAAGGGGGGGAAGGGACCCTGAGGCATGCATGCAAGTCCTTATATAGACATTTTAAATTGCCCGCCCTGGAGTCCAAGACCACCCCCATACATCACATCACAGAAGGAGTGTGGCCCAAGACACCCCCTTAATACAGCAGAGAAGGGGCGGAAATCTGGGTGTGTTGTTTCTTCCTGTCTGCCAGGTTACCTGATTGAATTACCTGGGTGTGCTGGTCCCAGGGGGGATAAGGTACTATTACCGTAGCCCAAGATCAGTCCAGAGTCTCTAGCAGGGTAGACGATCACTGGAAGAGACGCGAGGTCCGAGACAGGGAGCCAGGTGGGGTAACAGGAACGCTGGTAGGGCAGAAGCAGGTAGCCAGGCGAGGAACAGGAACACTGGTAGGGCAGAAGCTGGAGTCCAGGCGAGGAACAGGAACACTGGTAGGGCAGAAGCAGGAAGCCGGGCGAGGAACAGGCACACCGGGAGTGCAGATCAAGGACTGGGAAAAGCAGATACTCCACAACGACGTTGCTCCCGCAACCTGGGCCCGGGCTGCCTGACCTTTATCCTCTTCTAAGGCCGGGGGCGGTCCCGGCCCCCAGAAGCCCCGGCCCCCAGGAGCACTCCTCCTGGGAGACACCAGTTCCCTTCGCCTCTCTGCCCTAAGCCTCTGCAGTTCAGGAGAGGCCGAAGGGTTACTGGGCCCCGGGGAAGGCTCACCTGTAGCCACTCTGGGTCCAGAATGGTTTCACCTGGTGCCTGCTCTTGAGTTTCCTCAGCATCTAGGCCTTGCCACAGTTCAGCCGGCCCTGGAGGCGGGGACTCCTGTGCCGGCTGGGATTCCTCCGGATCGCTCTCAGACTCGGAATCCCAGGCCATCACACCATCCCCCCTCCCAGGCCCCCCCCTCACTTGAGGGTCCGGACCCGGCTTACTGGGGTACGCCGCATGAAACTCTCGGATGCAGGCAGGCGCGTGGACGTTGGCCGCTGGTTCCCAGGAACGGTCCTCTGGCCCATACCCCTTCCAGTCAATGAGATACTGCAGCCTTCCCCTGCGGTATCGGGAGTCCAGAATGCGTTCCACCTCGTACTCAGGCTCTCCCTGCACCAAAACTGGCTGCGGTCGGGGACGGTTCGGGTGGAACTCGTCGGGTGGGGCCACCGGACTCAGAAGGGACCTGTGGAATACCGGGTGAACCTTCAGGTGTGCTGGCAACCGGAGACGGAATGCCACAGGCGAGACCTGGTTCACGATAGGGAACGGGCCAGTGAACCGGGCGTCCAGCTTCCGCGAAGGTCGAGAAGAGTGGAGGTGGCGAGTGGAAAGCCACACCAGGTCACCGACGTGAAGTTCCGGCCCCACCTGGCGGTGGCGGTCGTCCTGGACCTTGTACGCCTCCTTGGCCTGGCGCAGCTGCTCCATCAACAGCTGTTGCTGTGACTGGAGCTCCTGAAGCCACTCTGTCACCGCAGGGACCGCAGATGCCGGCAGCACATCCGGAAACAACCGTGGATGAAAACCATAACTGGCTTGGAACGGGGTCTGCTGGGTGGACGCATTCACCGCGTTGTTATAAGCGAACTCTGCCAACGCTAGGTGGTCGACCCAGTCGTCCTGCTGGTAGCTGCAGTAACACCGGAGGTACTGTTCCAGCACCGCGTTCGCCCGTTCCATCTGGCCATCAGTCTGTGGGTGGTAAGCAGATGAGAGACAGACCTCTGTTCCGAGGGCCTGGTGCAAAGCACACCAAAACCGGGACGTGAACTGAACGCCGCGGTCGGACACTACACGCTCAGGTAGGCCATGCAGGCGGAAGACATGCTGAAGGTACAGCTGCGCGGTCTCCTTAGCTGAGGGTACGGATGGGCAGGGGGCACAGTGCACCATCTTCGTGAAGTGGTCGGAGAAAACTAGAAGGCAGGTGCAGCCACGAGACGGGGGTAACTCCACTACAAAGTCCAGAGAAACTGTGTGCCAAGGACGTGGTGGAACCGGCAATGGCTGAAGAAGGCCGGGGGGTCGCCCGGTAGGCCCCTTGGCCCGCCTGCAGACGTCACAACCAGCGACGTAGCGAGCCACGTCGGCCTTCAAACGGGGCCACCAAAACTCACGGCTTACCAGATGGGTGGTCTGATACCGCCCAAAGTGCCCTGCCGCTGGAGTATCATGGGTCATCCGGAGAATCTCAGCCCGCAGTGGCCCTGATGGGATGTACAGGCGCCCGTGGTGCAGCAGAAGACCCTGATGCGAGACCAGCCCTGGATACTGAGGGCATGATCCTTCGGCCAGTTCCCGGAGTCGTTCCTGGGCCCAAGCGTCGACCCGCTGCTGTTCTCGCACCCGAGCCTGCAGTGGCTCAACCTCCTGGGTGGCCAGGAATGCAGCTGGTGGTAGGATCGTGGTGGGTGCTGCTTGCTGAACCGTGTCTACGTTGTCTTCGGGTTTCCGGGACAGGGCATCCGCCTTCTGGTTTTGGGAGCTAGGGATGTAGCGGATCCGGAACTGGAACCGGGAAAAGAACAACGCCCACCAGATCTGCCTTTGGTTCAGCTTGCGGGTGGTCTGGAGGTATTCCAGGTTCCGGTGGTCGGTTCTCACCTCCACCGGCTGTCGTGCTCCTTCAAGATGATGGCGCCAAACCTCAAAGGCCACCTTGATGGCCAGTAGTTCCCGCTCCCACACGGTATAGTTACGCTCCGCTGGAAGGAGCTGGCGGGAATAGAAGGCGCAGGGTAAAAGTGGCGCTTCCGGTCCGTGCTGCTGAGACAAGACGGCACCGAGAGCCGTACTGGAGGCGTCAGTCTCTACCACAAAGGGTTGAGAAGGATCCGGATGTTGCAAGATTGGCGCTCTCTGGAAACAGGCCTTCAACCCTTGAAACGCCTCCTCCGCCTCCTTGTCCCAGGAAAACGGCGTCTTGGGGCGCAGTAGCCGGGTCAACGGGGTGGTGCGGTGAGCATAGTCCGCAATGAAGGTCCGGTAATAGTTGGCGAACCCCAGGAAACGCTGTAGGTCCTTGCGGTTCCGAGGTGCCGCCCATTCTCGAACCGCTGCCACCTTCCCAGGATCCATCTGCACCCCACCTGGTGAGAGTCGGTGACCCAGGAAGTCCACTGACCGCTGATGAAACTCGCACTTGCTGAGCTTTGCATACAGACGATGCTCGCGCAAGCGCTGCAGCACGGTCCGGACATGGCCCTCGTGGCACGCCGGGTCACGGGAGTAAACCAGAATGTCATCCAAGTACACCACCACGTACTTGTCTAGCAAGTCCTGGAACACGTGGTTGATGTACCGTTGGAACACAGCAGGCGC
Source organism: Podarcis muralis (assembly GCF_964188315.1). NCBI lineage: Eukaryota > Metazoa > Chordata > Lepidosauria > Squamata > Lacertidae > Podarcis > Podarcis muralis. Next base: position 18,114,378 of record NC_135669.1, read on the forward strand.
GTTGCACAAACCAAAGGGCATAACCAGGTATTCAAACTGTCCGTACCGGGTCCCGAATGCTGTCTTCCACTCATCCCCGGCGCGGATCCGAATCAAATTGTAGGCACCCCGGAGGTCTAGCTTGGTGAACACCTGCGCCCCTTGCACCCGCTCCAGTAACTCCGAAATAAGGGGCAAGGGGTACCGGTCCGGGATGGTAATTTTGTTCAGGGCCCGGTAATCATGGCAAAGGCGGAGCTCCCCACATTTCTTTTTAACAAAGAGCACTGGCGCAGCAGTGGGCGAGGTAGAAGGCCTAATGAACCCACGCTCCAGGTTCTTGCGCAAGAAGTCCTGTAAAGCCTCACGCTCTGGCTCTGTTAACGAGTATAAGCGACTCACCGGTAGAGGCGCTCCGGGCTGGAGGTCTATGCCGCAGTCAAAAGACCGATGCGGCGGCAGCTGGTCTGCCCCCCGTTCCTCGAACACGTCGTGATAGTCCCGGTACTCAGCGGGGAGCGTTGCAGCAACCTCCTCAGTGGGCGCAGCTGCTAGCATCTCAGTCTCAGCAGGATAACTGGGGTCTGGGAAGTGTACAGTCCGTTTGACCCAGTCAATCTGCACATTGTGAGCCTCCAGCCAGTCCATCCCAAGCACCAGGGGGAACCGGGGCATGGAGGCAATATCCAGAGTTCGCATCTCACGGTGCTGCTGGAGGCACAGGACCAGGGGCTGGGTCTCCTGAGTGACGGCACCCGAACGCAGGGGCCGTCCGTCGATTGCCTCCACCTGCACCGGTTCTGGCTTGTTCCGAAGTGGCACCCGATGCTGGGCAGCGAAAGCAGCGTCCATATAAGAGCGGGTTGCCCCCGAATCCACCAGCGCATGTGTCAGGGGTTCAGGAGCAGAGGCGAGGGCAAGGGAGGAAACAGAGAGCGAGGGGGAGGAGTCCGAAGAAAGGATGAGTGATGACGACGACCCGAGATCTCCGAGTCTTTCCAGTGAATCGGAAGATTCACAGAAAGGAGCGCCAGTGGCCAGAGCAAAGGGGGGGCCTAGGGGGACACCCCAGGAGGAAGGGACCAGCGGGGGTTCAGAGGGCAGCAGTTGGAAATCGGGGCCAGCGTCCCCACCAGAGCGCAGTGGAGAGGAAGGACGTCAGGGATCGAGCCCTGGCAGCTCGCAGCAGGGAGGAGGGCATGAGTCAGGAGTGACCACGCCCCCATCGGGGAGTGAAGAAACGGTCAAGCGGAAAGTGGGAGGCTGGGCGCGCGCGCCAAGTTCAAATGCACAGGAAGGCGGCGCAGTAAGCAGCCCGGAAAGGGAGCCAGGTCCTAAAGCCCGACGCAAGGAGACAGGAGGGTCCGGGGGGTCAGCGTCAGAGGAGTCCCGGAGGGAGGCGACCACGGGGGGCAGAGGGACCCAGAGAAGGACGGTCAGGCGGAAAAGGTGGAGTAAGGCGAGGATATTAAGTTGGTGTACGAGGGGCGGAGATTCAGACGGAGCTTCGCCGGTCTAGCCATAAGACGTAGAGTTGCACGCAGCAGCTTGGAAATGGAAACTGTAACTCAATAAAGACTTTTATAAAGCGAACGCTGGCTAGCGTGATCCTCTGTGAGCTGGGATCGGGGAGCAGCTCTGACAGTAAGCTCCGTCTCACATTTCTGTGGGCATCGAAAGCCTAGCGGAGAGGAGAGAAGGCTGGTGCCTACTCGAGAGCTCACGAACGGCAGACAAGATGACGGCCGAACAACAGATAGCGGATCTCAGAGAAGCAGTGACACAACTGAATGCCGAGGTACTTGCATCCAGGAAGAGAGAGGAGGACGCAGCTGCCGCCTACAGAGATCTCCAGGTCAGATTGGAAATGCTTACGAAGCAAGGGCAACTGACACCCAGACCGGAGGGGATTGGGTTGGGGAGACGAGCAGGCGGTCTAGTCTCTCACTTCGATGGGAATTTGCAACAGTACCCCAACTTTAGAGCAGATGTAAAGTGTGCACTGCAACTGCTGGAAAAGGACTTTAGAGATGAGCAAGAGAAGGTGGGGTTTATCATGTCCCATTTGCATGGAGATGCTAAAGCATGGCTGCGCAATTTGTGGAGAGATAAGGATCCGGCGCTCCAAAATGCGGATGCCTTCATTAAAGCGATGGATGGGTGCTTCTTATCAAGCATAGACGTGGATCTTGCCCGGAAGGAGGTGCATGGACTTAAGCCGGGGAGGACCTGGGCTTCGAGCACGGCGGCACAGAGATGGAAGCGGAGGTGACCGCTGTCGACGAGCGCAGGGAGGAAGAATCGGAAGTCTTCAGTTGGAGGCCCGCCAAGGGAAGCGAACTGTATACGGCATTCGTCCCCATGACTCGGCAGCACCCAGCTCCCGCACCGGAAGGAGGGGAGGGGGGAAAGGGGGGCTTCGAGGGGGGGATGGATGTCAGGGGTTCAGGAGCAGAGGCGAGGGCAAGGGACACCCCAGGAGGAAGGGACCAGCGGGGATTCAGAGGGCAGCAGTTGGAAATCGGGGCCAGCGTCCCCACCAGAGCGCAGTGGAGAGGAAGGACGTCAGGGATCGAGCCCTGGCAGCTCGCAACAGGGAGGAGGGCATGAGTCAGGAGTGACCACGCCCCCATCGGGGAGTGAAGAAACGGTCAAGCGGAAAGTGGGAGGCTGGGCGCGCGCGCCAAGTTCAAATGCACAGGAAGGCGGCGCAGTAAGCAGCCCGGAAAGGGAGCCAGGTCCTAAAGCCCGACGCAAGGAGACAGGAGGGTCCGGGGGGTCAGCGTCAGAGGAGTCCCGGAGGGAGGAGACCACGGGGGGCAGAGGGACCCAGAGAAGGACGGTCAGGCGGAAAAGGTGGAGTAAGGCGAGGATATTAAGTTGGTGTACGAGGGGCGGAGATTCAGACGGAGCTTCGCCGGTCTAGCCATAAGACGTAGAGTTGCACGCAGCAGCTTGGAAATGGAAACTGTAACTCAATAAAGACTTTTATAAAGCGAACGCTGGCTAGCGTGATCCTCTGTGAGCTGGGATCGGGGAGCAGCTCTGACAGCATGGATAAGAATCCATGGCCCTCCTGGAGGGTATAGATGTACCGGAACCATAAGGTGTTGTAATTCAATTGGTGCGGCCCCATTCTGTGCTGTTTGGGACCCCAGGTAGCCAGGGCCATCAGCTACTGGGGTTTGGCGGTTTCCCTGCGGCTGGCGTTTCTCAGGACAGGACCGTGCATAGTGTCCGCTTCCGCCACAATAGAGACATAGATTCCCCTCCCGACACCGCGACTTCTCTGCGGGGGAGAGGCGTGGCTGCACTGCCCCAAGCTGCATAGGTTCCTCCAATGACTCAGCTGGGCCCGTGGGGCTGCTGGTAGACACTGGGGCCGAGAACTGGAGGTGCCGGCGGCCCCGAGCCTGACGCCGGTCCTCTAGCTGATCGTCTATCTGTAGACTCTGTTGAATAAGGGTGTCTAGCGTGGTGGGGCGTTCCATTGTGGCCAACTGGTCCAGTATCTCATCTGAAAGCCCCTCGAGATACTGGTCCCGAAGAGCCGAGTCGTTCCAGGTTAAGTCCTGTGCCAGCAGCCGGAATTCTGTGGTGTATGCGGCCACCGTGGACTTGCCCTGTCTCAACCGCCGAATCGCCCGGTTGGCTTGACTCCCCTTCTGGGGGTTGCTGAACGCGGCCTCCAACAGATTGCAAAACCCCCCGTAGTCTGCCAGCAAGGGGGAGTCTTGCCTGAGCAGCGGCAACGCCCACTTGGCCGCCTGGTCCTTTAACAAACTAATCAAAAAATGCACCTTGGTGCGGTCGTCAGGGAAGTTCCGGGCGCGCCCCTGAATATACAGCTTGGCCTGGGCAAGGAACATGGGAAAGCTGGCCGGGGCCCCATCAAATTTCTCAGGCAAGGCCACTGGGTACTTGCCAGAAGCCGGGGCGTCGGCCCCAGGAGCCGGTAGGGCGTCCAAACGCTGCTGCAGTGCCGTAACTGCGTTACTGAGCTGCTGCACGGTGTGCCTCAAGGCCTGGTTCTCCTGGGCTATTGCCAACAGTGTAGCCGCTTGGTCGGCCATGGCCTCTGACTCTTCCCGAACGCACCCCAACAAAGAGGGAGTGCGGGTGTGGCGGGAGCAAACTGTGCTGGTCCCAGGGGGGATAAGGTACTATTACCGTAGCCCAAGATCAGTCCAGAGTCTCTAGCAGGGTAGACGATCACTGGAAGAGACGCGAGGTCCGAGACAGGGAGCCGGGCGGGGTAACAGGAACGCTGGTAGGGCAGAAGCAGGTAGCCAGGCGAGGAACAGGAACACTGGTAGGGCAGAAGCTGGAGTCCAGGCGAGGAACAGGAACACTGGTAGGGCAGAAGCAGGAAGCCGGGCGAGGAACAGGCACACCGGGAGTGCAGATCAAGGACTGGGTAAAGCAGATACTCCACAACGACGTTGCTCCCGCAACCTGGGCCCGGGCTGCCTGACCTTTATCCTCTTCTAAGGCCGGGGGCGGTCCCGGCCCCCAGAAGCCCCGCCTCTCTTGGCCTTAAGGCGAGCACTCCTCCTGGGAGACACCAGTTCCCTTCGCCTCTCTGCCCTAAGCCTCTGCAGTTCAGGAGAGGCTGAAGGGTTACTGGGCCCCGGGGAAGGCTCACCTGTAGCCACTGAGTCTTTCAGCACCTCTGGGGCCAGAATGGTTTCACCTGGTGCCTGCTCTTGAGTTTCCTCAGCATCTAGGCCTTGCCCCAGTTCAGCCGGCCCTGGAGGCGGGGACTCCTGTGCCGGCTGGGATTCCTCCGGATCGCTCTCAGACTCGGAATCCCAGGCCATCACACCGGGCATCCTGGCCACTCTTTTGTTATGAAAACTAATCATTCCTGAATTCAGGTCACAGTTCACAGGCTCACACCCTATTCATATCTTAAATGTGCCCTTAAGACAGGATTTGTGAAAGAGGCAATGGGGAGATTTCCCATTTCCCTCGACCTTGCAGAGAATTATTTGAGGTCATTTTGGGAGAGAAAAAATGGTTTCAGGACTGTGGGTTTCAGACATGTGGTTTACATATTTGTATGTGTTTGCTTGGTACATTTATGAACATCTATTTTATATATATATATATATATATATATATATATATATATATATATATATATATATATATATATATATATATATATATATATATATATATATGATCTTTATAAAACTCTTATAACAATAAGGTAAAGGTACCCCTGCCCGTACGGGCCAGTCGTGTCTGACTCTGGGGTTCTGCGCCCATCTCACTCAAGAGGCCGGGGGCCAGCGCTGTCCGGAGACACTTCCGGGTCACGTGGCCAGCGTGCAGCACACGGAAACGCCGTTTACCTTCCCGCTGGTAAGCGGTCCCTATTTATCTACTTGCACCCGGGGGTGCTTTCGAACTGCTAGGTTGGCAGGCGCTGGGACCGAGCAACGGGAATGCACCCTGCCGCAGGGATTCGAACCGCCGCAGACCTTTCGATCGGCAAGTCCTAGGCGCTGAGGTTTTACCCACAGCGCCACCCACGTCCCTTATAACAATGTAAACTACCTAATCCACAAATTTGCCCTGTATAGGGAAGCTTTTTAAGGTTTAATGTTTTACTTTGTTTTTATATATGCTAGAAGCTGCCCAGAGTGGCTGGGACAACACAGCCATATGGGCAGGGTACAAACAATATTATTATTATTATTATTATTATTCTAGAGCCCAGTTGACGTCCAAATCTACCCCCTCCCTGCCCAGATGTTTCTGGGTAGCTCATAGCTACTGATAGTTATGATCACCAAGGGATTCCTCTACAGCTGCTGGGTAAGTAAGTAAGGGGACGTGGGTGGCACTGTGGTCTAAACCACTGAGCCTAGAGCTTGCTGATCAGAAGGTCGGGGGTTTGAATCCCTGCGACGGGGTGAGCTCCCATTGTCCTGTCCCTGCTCCTGCCAACCTAGCAGTTCAAAAGCACATCAAAGTGCAAGTAGATAAATAGGTACCACTCCCGCAGGAAGGTAAACAGTGTTTCCATGTGCTGCTCTGGTTTCACCAGAAGCGGCTTAGTCATGCTGGCCACATGACCTGGAAAAACTGTCTGCGGACAAACGTCAGCTCCCTTGGCCAGTAAAGCGAGATGAGCGCTGAAACCCCCAAGTCGTATGCGACTAAACTTAACTGTCAGGGGTCCTTTACCTTTACCTTAAGTAAGACCTAAGACAGATGCTTTGCAGGTATGAGCAGAATGGAATGTCACCAAGTGTCATTAAAGTAGATAAACAACACAACAAAAGAAGTTCATTTCTGGAACCGCCACAATGTGAAAATTCTCAAGAGGAGTCCCTGCCTCCTTGGTCCTTAGTCCAAGTCTTGGGCAGTCTTCATGCAACTCCCATGTCTGGACACCCCAACGGAGAAAGGCACAAGGAGATGCTCGAGCGGCAAACGGAGGCTGTTCTCTCTGACAAGCCCCTTGAGATCCTTCGGGATGAGAGGTGCTGATGGGAATGGGAAATGTTATAAAAATATCATGCATTCCCCAGCGGTTGTGCTGGTATTTGAAAGCGGAGCGCTGAATTAAGCAGCCTCCCTCCCCCCCACACCCAAAAGACTTTCCCTCCACATTTTTCCAAAGGTCAGCTGCACCAGTCACCTCCCCTTCTGTATTCACCGCTTGCCTCTATCGTCCCATCACTCCTCTACCTCATTATCTTCCTTTCTCTCTTATCTTTCCATCGAGCCCGGTCTCTCCCTTCCTTCCTGTTTGAAAGAAAGGAGAGAATAGAAAAAGAAAGGGTACTCGATTAGTGATGCAGTTTGAGCTGACTTTGGATCTCTCCTCCTCCTCTCTTAAATATTAAGCAGTGCTTGGAGTATCCATGGAGAGATGTAGACAGCAGCCTTCTCAGAAAGGTTGCTTGGAGTTGTGTGTTGTTGTATTTATTTTTTGGCAGAAGGAGCCAAGCGGTCAATCAAAAGTACAAATACCGTATTTTTTGCTCTATAAGACTCACTTTTTCCCTCCTAAAAAGTAAGGGGAAATGTGTGTGCGTCTTATGGAGCAAATGCAGGCTGCGAAGCTATCCCAGAAGCCAGAACAGCAAGAGGGATTGCTGCTTTCACTGCACAGCGATCCCTCTTGCTGTTCTGGCTTCTGAGATTCAGAATATTTTTTTTCTTCTTTTCCTCCTCCCAAAACTAGTTGTGTCTTGTGGTCTGGTGCATCTTATAGAGCGAAAAATACAGTAGTTGTGTTGTGTTTTCATTCTGGGTGACAATGAAGGGGCGGGGGATGCCTGTTTGGATGATAGCCTGCACATCTCAGCATCAGCTCTTCAGACACCTTCTCTGCCTCCTTGAGTGACTGGGTCAGGAGGTCCTCCTTTCAGGTGACCCACCCCGGCGAGCTTGTGGCAAAGGATGACTGGAAGGTGACAGCCTCTGCTTTGTGCCGCCTTCCCGGCAGCCTCAGATATTGCTCGGAGAGCGGCGGTAAACTCGGTAACAGATGAGGTGTTTTGCATCCTCAGTGGGCCACTGTGGCAGGAATGGCCACGGGGGCTGTTCAGATCATCATCTGCAGATGCAGTGTTTACATTGTGCTGCCGCGTGGAGGTCCCGCAGGAATACGGACTAGGCATAGTTTGGCTTTGCAGCTTCAAAATAGCTTTTGTGAGAACAGAGAGAATAAATATCCATGGTGGAGGCAAGAGGCCCAAGCCGCCGCTGTTGAAACAGAAAGGAGCAGTCTGATACCACCCTGAGACCTGTGGATATAGGGCAGTACAGTGGTACCTTGGGTTAAGTACTTAATTCGTTCCGGAGGTCCGTTCTTAACCTGAAACTGTTCTTAACCTGAAGCACCACTTTAGCTAATGGGGCCTCCTGCTGCCGCCGCGCTGCTGGAGCACGATTTCTGTTCTCATCCTGAAGCAAAGTTCTTAACCTGAAGCACTATTTCTGGGTTAGCGGAGTCTGTAACCTGAAGCGTATGTAACCTGAAGCGTATGTAACCTGAGGTACCACTGTATATAAATTCAACAACAACACAGGCCCTTCCAGGATGGGTAGTGGGTCCATGAGAAGAAACCTCCTTCAGCACAAAAAATCTGCAATTCAGAAGACCTTCTACAGTCTGCAAACAAGACATAATTGATTACAAGTCATCTCCCCAACCCCAATTCTGAACGTGATTTCAATTCTGGGCATAGGATGAATAAGCGAACACTGGCAATTTCTGCTCCCGTTTCCACTTCTCCAACATCCCTATGCCTTGACCTGAAGTTGTTTTTTAAAAATAAAAATAAAAAAAGGTCATCGTAGGGCAAAGATGGCTATTCTATGAAATCTGATATAAGACTTTTCCCTGCATTGCGGTACCACCTCCGTTGTCTTTGCTGCATATTAAAATGAATGTTCCCACATAATTTTGCAAAAAGAGGAACTGAACTTGAAATCTGCAGTTGTGCGTTTATATAGGTTTTTTTAAAAAAATAAAAAATTAAAAAGCATAATACGGTTATGAAACAGCTGGTGGACATAACTGAAATTTGCCATTTAACAGGAATGTGCCAACTGTTGATTCTCCCTCCACATTCACCCATCCATCCAGAAAACGTTCTCTCTGTTTTCCCATGCCATGACAATGACTATTCCGTAGCATTGCAATAGCTTCTTTATACTCCATGATAGGTGTATTTTGTGCCGAGCTGATTCCTGCAGTCTCACTGAATTGTGTGATAGCTCTTCAGACTCGTTCAGTGTATGTTTGTTGATTTGCCTTCTGCAGCACAGCAGTAGAGCAAAACACCACTACATAACCCATGGTGCAGTGTGTGCATGAAAAGAAATTGAAATGGCTGCCATTAGAATGGGCAGCTGGACTTTTGTCCCCTGGAAACCTACTTGCCAAGGGATGGAAAAGCGATTTCAAAATGAAATTCCTCCTTCAAGCTTTGCACACTCTAGGAAATAAAAAAAGGGACATTTCCTGCATATTTCACGTTCTCAACTCTACTCTTCTGTAAGATCCTTCCCTCTCTCTGTTGCCACTCTGAAAAGAGCCCCCCACTCTCCATGGCAGCAGACACAATGTTACGGCTCCTTAAGTGAGCTGGGGGAACATCTTCGATAGATTAAAAGGACGGCATACAAGGTGTGGATCATTAAACACTAATCCAAGGCCAGAAGTCAGCCATTTCTCTTTAACAACCTCCTCTGGTTGCAGGCTCCCTTTGCTTGCCTGCCTGGCAAAGAGATCCTGGTGGCTGCCACTTTTCGAGGGTGGTGGCTTTTTAAAAAGATAAAATAAATAAATAAATAAATGTGTTTCTTCTTCCTCTGGCAGCTGCCTTTCATTATTAAGATGAGATTTCTGCATTGCCGTCACCCCCCCTCCCCACCGTATTAGCAATGTCCCTCAACCGCTACACTTGATGTCACAACAATACATTAAACCATTGTAAATGCTGTCCAATTAAAACTGAGGCGGCTCAAGCATAACCCTGCCATCACTGTCAGAAGCTAGCAAGAATTAAGAAGGGTCTTTGCAATACTTCTGAAATATGCTCCAGTTAGGATTTTGGAGAGCAGGAGAGCAGGTTCACCAGGGATCACCAAGGTGGGGCCCATGGGCACAGTGGTGCCCTTCAGGTCTTCCCTGGGAGCCATGAAGCGTCTCTCTGTGTGTGTGTCCCCCCCCCATTCGCTGCCCCCTTAGTGAGGGTAGTTACCCTTTTCTCCCTGTAACGTACTTAAGAGCTGAAGGAGGAAGTTGGAAGAGTGACGCTCTTTCCCACTTCCTCTTTCAGCTCTATGTACTTTTCAAGGCTCAGATTAATTCTACTGGATTTGTTTTTTTATCCTGATTCTTTGGGAAAGTGATGTGTGTGTGTATGTGTGAAGGGGTACGTCTTTGCAAATGGATGTTGCAGGTTGCTGAAGGATACAACAGAACCATAACAGCTTCTCTTGTCTTCCAGACCTTCAAAACTCCTGCTTATGGAATCTGACTGGGGTGTATCTGGAGTGGCTTCTCCATGACAAAGTGGGGGAAGGCCAGTGACTTCTCCACTCATCAGCTACTGCACTCATTGTCCCAGAGTGCTTTGCTGTGTCCTCTCATTTAGATAGATCCCATCCCCTTGTTGTTGTTTTTTTTAAAGACTTGAGACTGAACAGGGGCAGTACTTTGCAGTAGGCATTGTCTGTCTTGTGCTCCTTGGAAGAAGTAGACTTGGCCGATAGGCTTCCCTCTGGCTGGAGGTGAGAGCTAGGCTGAAGCCCAAGGCATGGGACAGCTACTTTTTCTCTGCTGCTCCTGTGTGTTCTGAATAGCCATGGAAACAGTGTGCAAATTAATCACCCATAATCCCTACAAGGAAACATACAAGGAGGTGTGGGAGATGCTGTGCAGTGAGCCCCCAGCACTTGTGTTCTGGGGAGATACTTCCATCAATGCATTCTGGAATGCTATGTTTTTTAGGGGCTTATGCAACTTAGCAACCTAGCTCTCATCAGAATGGAGGCTGGAGCTGCTATGTGCATGTCTTTTATTACATGGTTGCCTTCCACCCCACTAGATGCACACAGGAATCCATGTGTCAGCTTTTGCCCAAAGAATTGAAAGGTTCTGTGCATTTCCCTCTGTGTGGCTAGGAGAGACAGGAGGAGGCTCTCTCTGTGTGCCTCTGTCTCACTCACTCACTCACTCACTCAATACATGCCCCTCTCCTGACGTTTTATTTGCTTTCGTGCATCCCTTGTCTTAAGAACATAGAACTCTACTGGATCAGGCCTAAGGTCTATCTAGACCAGCAAAGAGACCTCTGCTGCCCCTGATCCTGGATGTAGCTTATAACTGTAATGGCCGGTAGTAACTGATAACCTGATCCCATTCCATGAATTTGCTTAACCCTTTTGTAACAAACACAGGGTCCATTCGCCCTGTTCTTCTTCAGAGTCTCCTCCCCAAAGATGTCCTCTGTTCATAGTCCTCAGTGCAACCCCTCCTGTGCACACTGTGTGTGGAAAAGAAGCAGTTCCTTATCTTTACACTTTGTAGAGTTTCTTGCATGAATTCAACAACAAGCTGGGCATTTTCCTCCAGAGGTGCATATATGTGAATCCTGAGACAGACAGAATCTTAAATTATTGAATCCTTGACACTCTGTGGTGGGGAGGAAGCATTCATTCATTCATTCATTCATTCATTCATGAAGCAGTTTGTCTCAGTCTTCAGTAACTCATTTTGTCTGTCCTCTTCCACCAGGAGAACCCAAGTTTAGCTTACAAGAAGGCTCTACCACATTGAGTGACGCAGCTATTGTAGGCTTTTAGTTAAGTAAGTGTTAGCCACCTGATGATAGTGCCTTTATTTTTCTTTCAAAAGCAACATCACATTTCTTCTCTCACTATCTTAACACTTTAATAAGAATACGCTAATTGGAAGTACCTGGTGCATTGTAACTCAGAAGCTGTCTTAACCATTACTCATCCACACTTTGAAACTGGAAAGGAGCGGTGCTGGAGAAACCACCACTTAAGCTCTGACTGCTTATAACACAGGGAAAACAAGAGCAGCTAAAGCAGCTAAAGCAGCCAAAGCAAAACAAACTGTACAACTTGTTCAAACAACTTTGACTCAAGCACGTAGATCATCTGTCCCAGCTGTGCTGGAAGTTGATCAGCCTGTAGCAGAGGATATGGCAGTAGGAGGATCTGAAGCAGTCTTGAAACAAATTTTGGAGCAATTGTCAATCCTAAACCAAAAGGTGGATGATCAATCAACAAAAATTGACCAATCTATATCCTCGATTAGCAAATTGACTGACCAGGTCACCCAGCACACACAAGCAATTGAAAATCTGCAAGGAGCAACGACTGAAAACCGTAAACTAGCTGTGGAAGCTATTCAAAAAGCAGACCAAGCAAATAAGAAGGTTGAGGAGATCAAGGGTGAAGTTAAGCCTCTGCACAAACAGGTTAGTGAACAACAAGCCTACTTGTCTATGGTGGAATTGAAAAATCGGGAGAACAATCTCAGACTAAGAGCTATCCCAGAACTTGAACAAGGAGATTTGATTGGCTATCTGACAACAGAATTTTCCAAGTTCTGGGGTATAAAAGAAGACAAGGATTTTAAAATTGTATCAGCATTCAGATTGGGAAGAGTGGTACGGAAAGACAGATCCAGAGACTGCCTGATAATCTTGAGATCAAGAGAAGAGAGAGATAAGATACTAGGCCTACACTTCAAAAAATCACTTGAAATACAAGATAAAAGGGCTGAAATTTACAGAGACATACCGAAACAGTTATTGGATCTTAGAGCCACTTATACAGAACTAGCAAAATTGCTGAGACAGAACGAAATTCCCTATAGGTGGGAGTTCCCACAAGGACTATCCTTTACCCACAAAGGAAAGAAAGTTAAAATCAAATCACCAGAAGACCAGCAAAAGTTCCTGCACGAATACGGAGAAGACCTTCAAAAAGGAGCAACAGCACCTTGGCCACCACCACTACCCGAATCAACACCACCTGGAGCTGGACCTATACCCTCGGGATCGGAGGAAAAGGAGGAGACCCCACTGTAGGATTAACAAATTAGTACAGGATGTCTCTGCAGCTGTTAAGTTGGAATATAAATGGTGGAAATTCCCCGGAAAAAAGAAGGAAAATATTTCACATTTTGAAAAAAGAACATTTGGACATTATTTGTTTACAAGAAACTCATGTGACTAGGCTCCACAGGAAGGTGCTAATCAACAAAAGATTAGGCCAGGAATTTATTTCATCGGATAGAGTCAAGAAAAGAGGAGTGGTGATCTATGCAAAGGAGAGCCTGTCACCGAAATTCTTATTTAAAGATGATCAAGGAAGAATTTTGGCGATTGAAATTCAGACACAGGGAGAAAAATTCCTAATATTAGGAATATATGCACCTAATGATGGGAAATCAGAATTTTTTAAGAAGCTGCATGAGATTATGCTGGACTATTTGGACTATCCCAACATCATTATGATGGGAGATATGAATGGGGTAGTATCTACAAACATGGATAAGTCACAAAATCAAAACTTAACAAATGATGGAAGACTGCCTAAAACTTTTTTTGAACTAACTGACAATATGGACTTGATTGATATATGGAGGACAAAAAACCCCTTAGGTAAAGAAGGAACTTTCTTTTCTGAGGCTCATTTGTCATGGACACGAATCGACCAAATATGGACAACTAGAGGGCTGGCACCTAAAACTAGAAAAGTGGAAATCTGCCCAAAAACCTGCTCCGACCATAACGCCTTGAAAGTGGAACTGAGACTTACTCCAACCGGTTCCTTTAGATGGAAAATGAATGACACCTTACTAAGAGACCAGGAGATTGTGAAGAAGGCCCAAAAAACTTTAAGAGACTATTTTGAAATAAATTTGAATACTACGGTAGAAAAGAGAACAATCTGGGACGCAAGCAAAGCCGTTATGAGAGGGTTTCTGATACAACAAAATACGATTAAGAAAAGACTATGGAATGGAAAAAAGGAGAAGATCTTGGAGAAAATAAGAGAAGGAGAGAAAAAACTGAGAAACAAACCAAAGTCGAAGGAGGTGCTGAGAGAAATTAAATTCCACCAAGCACAATACTCGAAACTGATAAATCAAGAGGTTGAATGGAAAATTAAACAAATGAAGCAAAGATCATTCGAATCAGCAAATAAATGTGGAAAACTGCTAGCATGGCAGTTGAAAAAGAGACAAAAATTGAATACAGTTACAAATCTAGAGATTGAAGGGAGAATCGTTCAGAAACCAGAAGAAATAAGAAAGTGCTTCCAGAGATATTTTAAAGAACTTTATGCACAGGGGCCACAGAGAGAGTTTGAAATAGATCAATTCTTAAAAATCAATGGACTATCAAAAATAACTCAGGAAAAGAGAACAATCCTGAATTGCAAAATAACGCAACAGGAAATTGAAGGTGCCATTCAGAATATGCATCTAGGCAAATCTCCAGGCCCTGATGGACTTACCTCCAAATACTATAAGACTTTGAAAGACTATTTGATACAACCGTTGATGGAGGTTTGTAACCAGATTATGGAGGGGAAGAAGGCACCGGAGTCGTGGAAAGAAGCTTTCATCACATTGATTCCGAAAGTGGAAACTGAAAAGACTCAACTTAAAAACTACCGTCCCATCTCACTCCTAAATGTGGATTACAAAATCTTTGCAGACATTCTGGCAAGTAGACTTAAAAAAGTACTGAATGAAGTAATCCATAAGGACCAGGCAGGCTTTCTCCCAGGAAGACATTTGTTTGATAACACTAGGAACATTATTGATATTTTGGAACTTTTACAAACAAATATCAATACGAGAGCAGTGTTAATTTTTATTGATGCGGAGAAGGCCTTTGATAACATTTCTTGGATGTTTATGAAGAAAAACTTGGAAGGGATGGGAGTGGGACGGGGGTTTGAAAATGGCATAGAAGCAATTTATTCTGAGCAAAAAGCTAAATTGATAGTGAACAATGTGGTGACAGAGGAGTTCAAAATTGAAAAAGGGACACGACAGGGGTGCCCCTTATCCCCTCTTTTATTTATTTCAGTCCTGGAGGTGCTTTTGAACATGATTAGGGAGGACCGGTTGGTACAAGGAATACAGGTCGGAGTGAAACAATATAAACTGAAAGCATTTGCAGATGACTTGGTTTTAACATTACAGGAGCCAGAATCTAGTACAAAAAGAGTTTTAGAACTGATTCATGAATTTGATCGGGTGGCGGGATTTAAGTTGAACAAACAAAAAACCAAGGTTTTGGCTAAAAATTTAACACCTACAGAAACGGATGGGTTTCGGAAAGAGACAGAATTAAGTGTTGTTAAAAAAGTGAAATACCTGGGGGTTCATTTGTCTTCCAAAAATTTGAATTTATTTAAAGACAACTATGAAAAATGTTGGGTAGAAATCAAAAAAGATTTGGAAATTTGGTCAAGACTGAAACTTTCCTTGTTGGGTCGAATTGCAGCTATAAAAATGAATGTATTGCCGAAAATGTTATTTTTGTTTCAAGCCCTACAGATTGTGTAATGGCCGGTAGTAACTGATAACCTGATCCCATTCCATGAATTTGCTTAACCCTTTTGTAACAAACACAGGGTCCATTCGCCCTGTTCTTCTTCAGAGTCTCCTCCCCAAATATGTCCTCTGTTCATAGTCCTCAGTGCAACCCCTCCTGTGCACACTGTGTGTGGAAAAGAAGCAGTTCCTTATCTTTACACTTTGTAGAGTTTCTTGCATGAATTCAACAACAAGCTGGGCATTTTCCTCCAGAGGTGCATATATGTGAATCCTGAGACAGACAGAATCTTAAATTATTGAATCCTTGACACTCTGTGGTGGGGAGGAAGCATTCATTCATTCATTCATTCATTCATTCATTCATTCATTCATGAAGCAGTTTGTCTCAGTCTTCAGTAACTCATTTTGTCTGTCCTCTTCCACCAGGAGAACCCAAGTTTAGCTTACAAGAAGGCTCTACCACATTGAGTGACGCAGCTATTGTAGGCTTTTAGTTAAGTAAGTGTTAGCCACCTGATGATAGTGCCTTTATTTTTCTTTCAAAAGCAACATCACATTTCTTCTCTCACTATCTTAACACTTTAATAAGAATACGCTAATTGGAAGTACCTGGTGCATTGTAACGCAGAAGCTGTCTTAACCATTACTCATCCACACTTTGAAACTGGAAAGGAGCGGTGCTGGAGAAACCACCACTTAAGCTCTGACTGCTTATAAATAAGTGAGAGTTTAGTAGGAGTGTCTCCCCTCCTGCTTGGATTTTACCAACACTGCAAGGTTTGGATGCCTTGTTTGCCTAGGCGGCTTCCTGATGAAGTAGGGAAGGGCTGTAGCCCAGTGAGCGAAGATCTGCTTTGTATGCAAAAGGTCCCAGGGTCCCCCAACAGCATCTCCAGGTAGGCTGAAACCCTAGAGAGCTGTTGCCAGTTGGTGTATACAATAGTGAGCTAGATGGAGCAATGGTCTGACTCAGGAGAAAGCAGCTCCCTATGAAGTAGTGGCAGCAGGAATATGATATAAGTGCACAAAAGGTTCTCTCTCTTTCAGAATGCTAGAACTAAATGGGGTCATCCAGTGAAACGGAGCGTTGAGAGATTCAAGACAGATGAAAGGAAGGACTTCTTTTTACGCAGAAAGCCAAGGATCTAAATCAGGGATGGGGACCTGGTGGCTTTCCAGATATTGAGGGATTACAACTCCCATAATCTCTGGCCATTTGATGTGTTGGGTGCTGGGGCTGGTAAGTTTGGGAAGGGGTGGGAGTGGTGTTGGTAACCCATCAGTCCTGCCTGCCTGTGCCTGTGGATATGCTTCCTTCCACATCTCTTCTAAGTGTACTGGAGAATTTGCTCCTCTGGAAGCAGAGGACATATCTTGCCTGCAATTTAATGATTTAGCATGCTGGTGGGATCAACACTTGCTTGTTGTTGTTTTTTAATCATGTGTGACTGCTACAAGGAAGACCATTCTGGAACCAAGTTTTAATACACAAGTCCATTTGTCAAAGTCATTGGAATTCCCAAACAATCAAGTTGGAAACACAATTGGTGTGGGTCGCATGCTGGCTAAGTGATTGCAAGCACCAGAAAAATGGTCCCCTATAAACCCATCTGCCTGGTTATATTAATTAGTGGGGCATTTGTAGAGGGGATCCTGCCTCCAGCACATTAATTACATCCCAGACATATGTTATTTAGGGTAGTTTATTTAGGGTAGACTCAAGGCTTCCACCTCCCAGGAAGAGAGTTCTATGTTCGAAGGAAATAATTGACTGAACTGAAATGGACCAGAACCCATTGGGTGTTGGTCATGGGCCTACATATGCCCCTTTGAGCCTATTGACCGTTCATTTGTTTAGCTTATTAAAAGCTATCAAATAGATATATATATATATTTCAAATGCTAACCTGGATGCTCTGCCAAAGCCGATCCTGAATGGTACAATTGATTATATAGTCAATATTTGCCGCACCTTTCCTTATTGTTATTTATTTAAGAAATCTCCTCCAAGAAACTGGTATGTGGCATTAACTTCTAATGCTATTGTGTCCCCTCACCAATACTAAGTAAACTTTATCCTCACATAATAGTGGCTTTTGTGAGTGGACGCAGTATCTGCCTCTCTCACTCCAAATCTTCCAAGCTGTCTCCTAGATACCCATAACAGATTCATAACCCCAGTATTTATGTAAAGAAAGGAGAGAGAAAAGCTCTTTTCTTTGGAGGGAAAGGGGGGCACGAGGGGAAGAGAAAGAGGGCAGCAGAGAGATGCATTTGTGAGAGGGAAGGGAGAAGATCCGTGGTGATTAAAGACAGCTCTCTTCATATGAGCGGCATTAAATACAACTGGCATAATGACGACTCTGTGATCTGATAGAATATAGAAGGCTGGAAATAAAAGGGCTTGTATTTTTCCCTGATGCCTCATAATGGTCACATTTTTCTTGCACAATGGTTTTTCTGAGATAAAGAACAAATTAAACTGATTTTGATTGCTACTTAGAAATACTTAAAATTGAAAAAGGCAGCAGGTGGGCCTAGCTGGGAGCGATGGTTACTTTAGCATAACAGATGCTTGCATAAAACATCAGAGACCTTTTTTTCCTTCTTCATCCCTCTTCTTCCAAAGGGCCTAAACCTCTCGGGCTCCAGATGAGTCGAGGGCAGAAAATGCTCAATGCGCTGCGCCCAGGAATGATCAGGGGGTTTGTGGGGAGATGGGATGCCCCTCGCTTGCCAAATGTTCTTCACAGCTTCTCCTTTCCATGGTGGCAGCCTACATACAGCAGGAAGAGCGGCTGTGTTTAATGTACACTGAGGTGTTAATTGCCTCTCTTTCTCTGTGTGCGTCTGCCATGCTTCAGCTGGGAGGATGGAGCATCTCTCATAACAAAATGCAAAGAAACTTGTCATGGAAAGGCAGGCAGATTCACGACACCACCTTTATCTGGGGACTCTGCAACGAAACTGACGTTGAGCTGGTGGCTGTCCATGGAGGAGCCGGCTGGAGAGGGGAATTGAGGTGATGGAATCAACAGAGCACTTAAACTGCCTTGCTCCTCTGTCTACAGACCATCTCTGAAGTGTGTGTGAGGGGGTTAGGAATGGAGATGTTGGGTAGCTGTGCTGTCCCTGCTATGGTTCTTAGGTAGTGTGCAGCTGCATCAAGGTTGTTGTTGTTTAGTCATTTAGTCGTGTCTGACTCTATGGAACAGAGCACGCCAGGCACTCCTGTCTTCCACTGCCTCCCACAGTTTGGTCAAACTCATGCTGGTAGCTTCGAGAACACTATCCAACCATCTCGTCCTCTGTCGTCCCCTTCTCCTTGTGCCCTCAATCTTTCCCAACATCAGGGTCTTTTCCATGGAGTCTTCTCATGAGGTGGCCAAAGTATTGGAGCCTCAGCTTCACGATCTGTCCTTCCAGTGAGCACTCAGGGCTAATTTCCTTAAGAATGGAGAGGTTGGATCTTCTTGCAGTCCATGGGATTCTCAAGAGTCTCCTCCAGCACCATAATTCAAAAGCATCAATTCTTCTGCGATCAGCCTTCTTTATGGTCCAGCTCTCACTTCCATACATCACTACTGGGAAAACCATAGCTTTAACTATACGGACCTTTGTTGGCAAGGTGATGTCTCTGCTTTTAAAGATGCTGTCTAGGTTTGTCATTGCTTTTCTCCCAAGAAACAGGCATCAAGATAGTCTTCCCATTTCATCCTGTCACACTGCACACTCTCCAACATTTCTCTGGTGGAAATAAAAGGTAAAGGTACCCCTGACCGTTAGGTCCAGTTGCAGACGACTCTGGGATTGTGCGCTCATCTCGCTCTATAGGCTGAGGAGCTGGCGTTTGTCCGCAGACAGCTTCTGGGTCATGTTCTTCACTTGGGAGCTGCAGTGATGCAGTTCACCGCACAGGGCAGTGGCCAGCAGATCCTTTCTTCCACCTCTTGTGTATAAGCCTGCTTTAGAACTCAGTTTCTGAGACCCTTCCCCTTGTTCTCCCCACTCCAGACCAAAGTTCAGACTTGGCAGGGATGAGAGGAAGGACCCTTTCTTACAGTGGCCTGCAGATTATGGAATGCTTTTGCCAGAGAGATTCAGCCAGCATCTTCCTTGCTGGTTTTTAAGCCAGCATTGCGAACTCTATTATCTCCCCAGGTATCTTTTGATAATT
Source organism: Podarcis muralis (assembly GCF_964188315.1). Lineage (NCBI taxonomy): Eukaryota > Metazoa > Chordata > Lepidosauria > Squamata > Lacertidae > Podarcis > Podarcis muralis. Next base: position 18,133,622 of record NC_135669.1, read on the forward strand.
TCCCCTCCAATGTTTCTTTGCTGTGCTGTTTTAATGGTGGCATTTATTTCGTTTATGAATCACTTCCCATGTGGCGCCCTGAAATGATTTGCACTACAATCATATATAAAACAAGTTACATATGCAGCCATCTGTGAGGTTCTTTAGCTGAGATTCCTGCATTGCAGGGGGTTGGACTAGATGACCCTAGGGCTCCCTTCCAACTCTACAATTTTATGATTCCCAGCCTAACCTACCTCACAGGGTTTTGTGGGGATTGAATGAGGGAAAGGGAGAGCCATGCATGGCACCTTGAACTCCCTAGAGATAAAGGCAGGATATAAAATGCAGATAATATTAAAATAATGTAAAATAAAATAAATTGCAAGGCATATACAGTGGTACCTCTGGTTGCGAAAGGGATCCATTGCGGAGCCCCATTTGCAACATGAGCAGAACACAACTTGCGTCTGTGCATGCGCGGGTCGCGATTTGCCGCTTTTGCGCATGCGCGTGACATATTTTTGAGCGTCTGTGCATGCGTGAGCGGCAAAACCCGGAAGTAACCCTTTCTGGTACTTCCGGGTCACTGCAGGACACAACCTGAAAAGATTTAACCTGAAGCAAACTTAACAAGAGGTATGACTGTACCAGCTCAGATGACGGTTTTAGATGGTTTGTTGAAAGACTAGCATGAAAAAGATAATAGAGCAGGCACCATTATTGTGCAATTATACTTCCTAATGCCTTGTGCCGCTGTTATCGTCATGGTGTCCCGTTGCGCCAGAAGCGGTTTAGTCCTGCTGGCCATATAACCCCAAAAGCTGTCTGTGGGCAAACGCCGGTTCCCTCTGGCTGAAAGTGAGATGAGCGCCGCAACCCCATAGTTGCCTTTGACTGGACTTAACCATCCAGGTGTCCTTATTTCTTAAGATATTGCATGCTGTCTTAAGAAAGCATTTCCACAATGAAACTGGGACATAAATTTTAATATAAACAAACAAAAATCAATTTGTTTGAGCTAGCCCTCCCCAGGTAGACAAGGGCACAGGAGTCTGAACGCCGCAGCCATATCTGCCTGTCTCCGATGAGCTTGGTGGTAGCGAATCTCTCTGTGGCATTCCATCAGGCGGTGACTTCTTGGCAGGATCCAAGTTGATTTCCAGGCAAGAAATAATTCCACCTATAAATCATAACTTATCTCTGCATCCGAAGCAGGGAGAGTGCTCTCGCTCGCTCGCTCTCTGACGTTTGTCAAAGAGCTGGGCACTTACAAAAAACAACAACAGCAAGAACTCTGCTTTGAGCAAAAAAATGAATTCTGTAGGAACGGAATTTCGTTAGCCCTTTGCACACACTGAAAATTTATGTGAACTGAAATAGATGGAGGGGGAGAGAGAGATTGCACATCCTGCCCCTGCCCTGGCTTCCCATGCATTTATCATAAGAACACCAGGAGAACCTGCCCTGCTGGATCAGGCCCATCTAGGCCAGCATCTTGTTCTCACAGTGACGGACTAGATGCCTGTGGGGAAACCGCAAGCAGGACCTGAGCATAAGACCAGCTCTCCCCCATTGAAACTGATATTCAGAAACATTGATGTCCCTGATCATGAAGGCAGAACATGACCACTATGGTTAGTAGCCTCTGATATCCCTGTCCTCCCTTAATTTGTCTAATTCACTTTTCCTTTCTTTCTCTACAAGCTCAGGGAAATGTTAGGGAATGGCTTCAAGTTACAAGAAAGGAGATTCTGACTAAACATCAGGAAGAACTTTCTGATGGCAAGAGCTGTTCAACCGTGGAATGGACTCCCTTGGAAGTTGGTGGACTCTCCTACCTTGGAAGTTTTTAAGTAGAGGTTGGATGGCCTTATATCATGGATGCTTCAGTTGAGATTCCTGCACTTCAGGGAGTTGGACTAGCCTTGGGTTCCCTTCCAACTTTACAATTCTATGATTCTCTCTTTCTTCTTTATTACTAGGTGATTTCTCCCCTCCCTTCCTTCAAGTCACCCTTTAAGACACACTGTTTTAACACAGTCATCGGTTCCACCCACTCGACTGAATCATTCGGTTGAATCATCAGAACCCATCTCCTCCACTGGCATCTTCCCGTGGTTGACTCATCTTTTGCTTGTGGCACCTCTGGGGTGACCTGATGGGTTGGAGGTCAGTGGATGTTCCCGGCCTGCTACAAAGGGGATGGCTGGATGAGAAAGGAAGAGTCATTTGGCCCATTCCCAAAGAGTGCATATAATCGCTGTGATGTGCCGGGCTCAAATGCTCCCTATGAAAACAGCCCACATTAATCTGATTTATTGGCCTCTTCTCGATACCATCCCTTTATTTTTAAGCCTTTTATTTCTGGGGAGTGGTGGAGAGCAGCGTGTTGAGCTCCCCAGGAGGAGAAGGAGGCGAGAGAGCTGGATAAAGTGTGGTGATTAATTTTCCCCATGCCTCGGTAGCTCACGGTAAGCCGCCCAGGTAAATCACTCCTCCTCCCAAGATGCAGAAGGGCGCTGCTCATCCCCCACAGGAGGAGTAAACTTAAACAAGATCAATGACTGAAGCCAAGGAAGTGGCACGCTGGCGGCTGCAGGGAGAGGAGGACTTTGCAGGCCTGGCTGTTGCTGGTGTCTAGGCAATTTGCTGCATCTTCTACCTCCTTGCACTCTGTGTGGTCATCGTCTTTGTTTGCAGGAACAAGAAAGATCAAGGAACTTATCTAGGCTCTTTGTCGATGTAATCATCTGGCTTTTTAATCAATTAATTGATTGGGTTTTAAATACATTTGTGCAACACTGGCTTTGAGCTTTCCCTTTTGTGTGTGTGTGTGTGTGTCCTTTGGAAATGTAATAAGCAAGACAATTCCTCCAAGAAAGAAAAGTGGGAGGTGTCTAAAGAAACTGGTGTGGCTGCATAAGGAGCTTACAGTTGAGCTGAGATTTAAGAAGGGCATGTACAGAAAATGGAAGAAAGGGGGAATCATGAAGAAAGAGTAGCCAAGAGTAGCCAACAATTGCAGGGAGAAGGTCAGGTGGGCCCAAGCTCAGAATGAGCTCAGGCTTGCAAGAGAGGTTAACAATAAATTTAAAAGGTTTCTTCGGCTATGTTCAAAGCAAGAGGAAGAACAGTCAAGTAGCAGTTCCTCTGCAAGGAGAAGACAGAGAAATGCTATTGGGTGACAGACAGAAGGCAGAACTGCTCAACACCTGCTTTGGCTCTGTCTTCACCCAAAAGGAAAGCCGTGTCCAACCTGGTGATGACAGCATAAATGATGCAAGGAGAGAGATGCAGCCTACTATAGGAAAAGAGGTGGTAAGGGAACACCTAGCTACTTTAAATGAATTCAAATCTCCAGGGCCTGATGAGCTGCACCCAAAATAGCTTGTGGATATAATCTCAGAGCCTCTGTCTATGTTCATCAAGAATTCTTGGAGAACAGGTGAGGTCCCTGAAGACTTGAGGCAGGCAATTTTGTCCCCATCTTCAAAAAAAAAAAGGGGGGGGGAGAAGAGCCAGGTAACTACCAACCAGACAGCTTGACATCAATACCAGGAAAGGTCCTAGAACAGATAATTAAATGGTCTGTCTGTGAACACTTAGAAAAGGATGCTATTCTGCCTTGGTCAGACCACACCTGGAGTACTGTGTCCAGTTCTGGGTGCCACAATTTAAGAAGGATATTGACAAGCTAGAATGTGCACAGAGGAGAGGGACCAAGATGACCAAGGGTCTGGTTCACGAAGCCTTATGAGGAATGGTTGAGGGAGTTGGCTATGTTTAGCTTGGAGGAGAGGAGACTGAGAGGAGATATGATGGCCATCTTCAAATATCTGAAGGGCAGTCGCATGGAGGATGGAGCAAGCTTGTTTTGTTCTGCTCCGGAGAGTAGGACCTGAACCAAGTTGCAATAAATGAGATTCTGACTAAGCATCAGGAAGAACTTTCTGATAGTAAGAGCTGTTTGAGAGTGGAACAGAATTCTTCAGCGGGTAGGGGGTGGACTCTCCTTCTTTGGAGTTTTTGAAGCAGAGGTTGGATGGCCATCTGTCATGGATGCTTCAGTTGAGATTCCTGCATTGCAGGGGGTTGAACTTGATGACCCTCAGAATCCGTTTCAACTCCACAATTCCATGGTTCTATATGAGCTACCACTCATAGCTGATAGCGGCACTACTTTTAATGTACACTTTTCATCAAAATGGAGAACAGGGTGCCTTCCTTATTACAGGAGCTTATACCAGTCAAACTAGATTTAGGGGTGTGTGTGAAATTAATCAACTGCGAGGCCCTCCAGGATTGTGAAAACTCTGGGTTCAAAGACGATATTGGCATGGATTTTTTCCTGAGCAACTGAACTTCAGCTGCCTGCAGGACTAGCAAAGGCAGTGTGCTGGTTTCGCCCTGAAATTCAAACTATTCTGAAAATGTGATCTGCGGTTCAATTGAGACCTCGCTCATCTCGGTTTCTCACTTCCTCTCTCTCTCTCTCTCTCTCACCATAGAATGTTTCTTATAAAATAATATTCAACTATGATCTTATTTTGCATTCTTCTGATGTGCTCTCACCATTCTGCCACATATTATTTAGTTTATTTATATACTTACTTGTTAGATTGATATCCTGCTCTTCCTACCAAAAGATCCTAGGAATCCTGCGAATGCTAGCATTCCTAATAAACAAGTCATGACCCTAAATCACTCAGTTCATCAGCGAGAGGTGACATAGTTAGCTCTTGGTATTCTCCTTTTCTCCCCCCCCCCCAGGTGAACAGATGGTAGTCACTGTGGTGTATAAGAAATTTGCCTTGAAGGGGGAAGATGTTCACACACATGCATGCTCATGCACACACACAAAATACCCCTCCCCATACACCACCACCACTTATCAAAATGGATGACCTTTCGAAGGGGCGATATTACTGCTATTTAATTGATACTGGCACTACTCCGTTCATTGTTTATTTGTACCCCATTTTGTGTTCATGGAGGATACAAAGCATACAAACCTGTTTAATAACATGACCATAAATGCACTTGAAACTTGCCTCCTCCTCTTCCGATTTCTGACCTCATCCTTTTGACGTAGGAGAGCAAATTCATTGCTGCTATGCAGTCACATGCAGGCTGAGCTGAAATGTGATCCAGTTCGCAGGCTGTGAAATTGGGAGTTGGGGCATTGTAGACATTTTCAGGAGTGGGTGTGCACAAGAGCACTGACACTTCTCCTGGGTGCTGGCTACCATTTTTTCTTCTTCTCCCAGAATGCCCTCTGACAATTACATATCGTGACGTAGCATCATCGTTCCAGGGAAACTTCTGAAAACTGTCACAGCTAAAAATTGGCTGCTGTTTCTTTAATGCTAAAAGAACTAAGTCAGCATGAGTCAGTGGCCTACAATGACTCATGCAACCTTTCACCAAATTATACCTGTATATATAGAGTGGTCAGTGTTAGTGTTGGGTTGGTTGGATGGTAGAAAGCTGGTTGCGTTTGGTGTGCATAAAAGCTGTCGGTTGTGGTTGGAGAAGAAGACTTTTTAAGAATAAAAGCAGCAATACTCTGCAAGAGTACTCTTTCTCAAAGACTCTTTTGTGCCAACTAAGGTCTGAGGACTAGGCAAAGGAATAAAAAGGAGGTCAGGACCTTTTCTTTTTCAAACACTGACAAAACTGCCCCACTCGTCCTGAACATGCAGAAGAGGCAAGGCAGCTCACTTCCTCTTTCACCCACCGACTCTCTTCAGCCAAAATATCTTGGGGAAGATTCTTTGACCCAGCCCTACCTTGGGACTGGGATGGGTTCCTGCCTATCTGATACTGGAGGATGACCACCTGGCATCCAGGTATCTGAAAAGCTGAACCAACTTATGAGTTGTGCGGCACTTATGCATCACTCAAAAGAAAGAGAGGATGAAATATGGTACAGATTTTCATTAAAAATGTGCATGTGCTGATTGATATGGAAAGCTGCAAATTTAGGAATCATTGCTGTAATTTACATACAAATGGGGTCCCCTGGGGGAAGCTGTGTCCATGAGAGCCATGTGCCTGTTGTGCAGATGTTAACAGCTGATCAGCAACTCTGAAGTCTTGCTACTCTCCCTTAAGAGCATAAGAAGGATCAGGCCATTGGCCCATCAAGTCCAGCATCCTGTTCTCACAGTGGCCACCAGAGCCAGTGGGAAGCCCACAAGCAGGAGCCAAGCACAAGAGCGCTCTTCTCTTCTGTGGTTGTCAGCAACTGATATTCAAGAGCATTACTACCTCCAACCATGGAGGAAGGGAATAATCATCATGGTTAGTAGCCAGGGTGCCAACTTGTAGGGGCTGAGGTGACGTCAGCCCCCCACACCATGTAGTTGATGGGACTGAGCTCCCCCCCCCCCCAAAGTTGATGGGCAGTTGCTGGCACAAGGCATACCAGGCTGTCACCACTGTTAAGCCACTGCCGTGAGGCCTGCCAGGCTGGCGCGGCACTACAAGGATTGCCAAACTGCCAGCAGGCTTCCTAGGGCCGCCAACGCCGATGTACTTCTAGAAGTGGCTTGTGGCGGTTGCACAAGCCAGGAATGCAGTGGCTCCTACTCCTTTTCCTTCTCCTGCCACAGTGGGAAACAGCTCTCAGCCCGTGGCAATGGCAGGAGAAGGAGGAGGTGGAGGAGCTGCTGGCCATGGAAGCTGAGCTGATGTAACATCATGACGTTGTGTGTGATGCACGGATGCACATCATGGCTTTGTGTTGTCGTGTGTGATGTCCGCCACCCCATCTCCTACCTGTGTTGGCGCACCTAGTTAGGAGCTATAGAGAGCCTCCATTAATTTGCCTGATCCTCTTTTAAAGGCAACTTGGTGGCCATTACTTCCTCTTGTGGGAATGAGTCCCATACACACGATATGGAGGAACACTATATGGAGGAATACTTTCTGTTGTCTCCTGGATATCTGTGAGTTCCAGTGTAATGGGCGAGGGAGAAGAACTTTTCTCTATCCATTTCCAGTATGCATAAGCTCTTCGTCTTCTTTAGTGATCCCTCGTAACCGAGTAAGATTGTCTTCAATAAACACGGTTTTAACAGTGAGTCCGTAAGTGACTATGGAGGCCAGTTCTGGATCCACATGTCCTTCCACAGTGGGGACGTAGGTTTCCGGGCGAGAGTTGATCACGGTGAGGGTTTGCCAAGCGTGCCTTCCTCGTTTCTCCCTTCCATCCTGAGTTGGAGCGTTTTCAAAGCCCATGACACCTTTGGTAAAGGGGGTTCTCCAATTGGAGCGCTCGCAGGCCAATGTTTCCCAGTTGTCGGTTATACTACATTTTTTTAGATTTGCCTTGAGAGAGTCTTTAAACCTCTTTTGTTGACCACCAGCATTACGCTTTCCATTTTTAAGTTCAGAATAGAGTAGTTGCTTTGGAAGACGATAATCAGGCATCCACACTACATGACCAGTCCAACGAAGTTGATGTTGAAGGATCATTGCTTCGACACTGGTGATATTTGCATAAGTATATACATCTCTGTCATGCTTCCTCTTACTTGCCCTTTCTCTAAACCAAAAATCCCCAGATGCTCCACACCCTTGATCATTTGTTTGTCCCCTTTCCCCTTCTTTATCTGTAAACTCAACTTGGGCCATTCAGCTGTTCAGAGGACTGCCTTTTGCAAACACGGCACATGGCCTCCCTACCAGCTCATAACATTTTTTGGCCTGCATTGTCTGCATGAAAGAGCACATTAGTGTGCTGTCTTGGGCCAGGGCGCGCATGCCTCCACAAAGCAGGTGGGAGATCAGAGGTCTCTAAGACGGTGCCCTTCGAGACCTAACATTTTGGGGGCCATTGAGACGGCATGTTTTACAGCTTCTCACGGCAAGATTGGCGCTTGGCTTTGAGGTGACAAAACCCTCCGACGTGTGCGAGGGAGCTAATTTTAGCTCTTTGTTCTCGCTTTTCGCTTTTTCAAAAACCCGGCCTATCCGGCTGCATTCACCGGGGCCTTCGATGAAAGTGTGGATTTGTCTGGCATTTTGTGTTTAATCCCAAATCTGTCAAGGCTTGTTAAATTTGATGGGGCCTGAAAGGTCTGGTGTTAAGCAAATACACAGTGACCAGAGCCTTTGATGAGAATCAAACTGAACTGTAATCCTGTGGTAATGGCTTTTGCCGTAAGCCTGCAAGGCCTCAGGATAAATAGGCGGAGGGGAGGGGGGAGGCTGGGAACCTGAACGACTCTTGCCTGTTGGGCAAAAGTGTGGACATCACAGCTTCATCTCTGGCTCCCCGTCCCCATGGTTCTTAAAAGTGACAGAATTCGCACTCCCCCCCTGGCCCCCCTGGCCCCTGCAAAAGACTGACACACTCCTGTTCTGACCCTTCTAGTGACACCTGCCACTTCTGACTTTCTATCTTTGGAAAGCAGGGGAGCGGAGCCCTTTCTGTGGCTGGAGGAGAACCTGAGTGATCACCCTGGGATAGCCGAGGGCATGGAGTGAATTAAGGAACCAAAATGCACCATTCTGTCTTAGCTGAGGTTCACCCCTTTAGCTGGAAAGGAAGAGAGAGAGAGAGAGAGAGAGAGAGAGAGAGAGAGAGAGAGAGAGAGAGACTCAGTGAGAGTCAGGTCACGCTTCTAAACAGCTAAAACTGACTGCACCTGAAAACTGCGTCCTGGGAAAATTCAGAAGCCAGGTAAGGAACTTGAGGCATAAATAAATATTTCCAGCCATTGTAAGATCATACCCTCCAACATTTCTCTGTTGAAAATAGGGATGTCATCATCATCATCATTCTATTTATTCCCTGCCCATCTGACTGGGTTACCCCAGCCACTCTGGGCAGCTTCCAGCATATATAAAAACATTATAAAACATTTTTAAAAACTTCCCTATAGAGGGCTGCCTTCAGACGGCTTGGGGGGGGGTCAAATAACTCCATACCTTTCAACATTTCTCCAATGAAAATAGGAACATTTTAAGGGAAAGTGGGTCATTCCGGGATCAAATCAGAAGCCAGGACGGCTTCTGTAAATCTGGGACTTTGCCTGGAAAATAGGGACATGTGGAGGGTCTGTAAGATCTAGTGGATAGAGGTTTGGCTTGACAGCAGCGGTATTGCCATTTATAACTGCATAAAAGGAACCCCCAAGCTTGCAATGAAATGACATAAACAACTGTAAAACTGAAATCTCCAAACCGTGGGGGGAAATGCAGTTAAAAATGAAAACATGGACAGCAGTAGGTAATCTATGGGTCCTGGATGTCCTCTGACATATCAGGGCCTTCATGAGTGGTGAGAATTATTTCCTCTGCAGTGACTGGCCTATTGCCAGGCAGCTTTAAGGAGATGGTGCATGAATGAGGCGTGAGGTGCTTTCTGGGTGGAAACTTCCGGTGTCTTTTGAGCAGGGATGGGGAAGCTCCTCAGATGCTGTTGGATTCCAGCTCCCAGCAGTCTCAGCAGTCAGCAAGTTGTAGTTCAACAACATCTGGAGGGTCCCCACAGGTTCTTCATCCCAGCTTTTCATGGAATACGTTGGGTTAAGGCACTACTTTGAACAAAGTTTTTCAGAGGAAGGGGTGAACATTAATTATGTTGTTTACATTGGGCTGGGGGGAAATGGCTAGGGGTGGGGAGAAAATTGTTCAGTTTGTATTGTAGAGCAAACAGGACTCATCTGAGCTTTCCAAACCAAACCACATTTCTCCAAACTTTGAGATCCATTCCTCCCGCCGAAAAAAGGGTATATGTTTGGGGCGACATTTGCATGGCAAAAAATGCATTGCATTAGCAGAAATTGCTTGGATACAATCAATGTATACTGTGGTACCTTGGGTTACAGACGCTTCAGGTTACAAACGCTTCAGGTTACAGACTCCGCTAACCCAGAAATAGTACCTCGGGTTAAGAACTTTGCTTTTTGTTGTTATAAAAAACTTTTGAAACTTTAATAAAAAAACTTATTAAAAAAAAAAAGAACTTTGCTTCAGGATGAGAACAGCGGCAGCACAGCAACAGCGGGAGGCCCCATTAGCTAAAGTGGTGCTTCAGGCTAAGAACAGTTTCAGGTTAAGAACAGACCTCCAGAATGAATTAAGTTCTTAACCTGTGGTACCACTGTATATGCAAAGAAATGTGCATTAAAATGAATATGCATTTTCCACATGGACTTTTTAATCATTCTCAAATTGATATGCAGTATGGAACAAACTCTAACTTAAGACTGGAGAAATGTGAAACCGAGAGAAGCTGAAACTGACCATTAATCCCTAGATCTGGCGAGGGAAGAGGAAGCACAGGTGGAAGGTAGCTCAGGAGGCTCTGAAGCCTGGCTACGATCAGGGACAAGTTGGGGTTTTTTAGGTATAAGAAAAAGAATAATGTTACCCATAGTATCGAATGGAAGGCAAGTCAACTCTGCTTATGAAATTCACCCCACCCCTGTCTTCAAGGCTGTTTTGTTTTTGGTTCCCTCACCCCTTAAAAAGGTAAAGGTACCCCTGCCCATACGGGCCAGTCATGTCCGACTCTAGGGTTGTGCACCCATCTCACTTAAGAGGCCGGGAGCCAGCGCTGTCTGGAGACACTTCCGGGTCACGTGGGCAGCGTGACGAAGCTGCTCTGGCGAGCCAGCACCAGCGCAGCACACAGAACGCCGTTTACCTTCCCGCTATAAAGCGGTACCTATTTATCTACTTGCACTTAGGGGTGCTTTCGAACTGCTAGGTGGGCAGGAGCTGGGACTGAAAGACGGGAGCTCACCCCGCTGTGGGGATTCGAACCGCTGACCATGTGATCGGCAAGCCCTAGGTGCTGAGGTTTTACCCACAGCGCCACCCGCGTCCCTCCCTCACCCCTTGGAAAGTGTCAAAAACAGCTTGGCCATATCGTAAAAAATTGCAGAAGAGAATTATCGGGAGCAGCATACATTTAAAACAGTATCATACCGTTTTAAAATAGTTGGGGCTTCCCCAAAAGCACCATGGGGACTGTAGTTTGTTAAGGGTGCCGAGACTTGCTAAGAGACCCCATTCCCCTCAGAGAGGTACAATTCCCCAAGTGCTCTAACTATTGATCACTCTTCCCAGGGGAATCGCATCTCTGTGGAGGGAAACAAGAGTCTCTTAACAACTTTCAGCATCCTTAGCAAACTACAGCTCCCAGGAGCCTTTGGGGGAAGCTATGACTGTTTAAAGCAATAGAATCCTAGAATTGTAGAGTTGGGAAGGACCCCAAGGGTCGTCTTGTGCAATGCCTTGAAATGAAGGAATCTCAACTAGATCACACATGACAGATGACTATCCAATTTCTGCTTAAAAACCTCCAAGGAAGGAGAGTCCATCACCTCTTGTGGGAGTCTGTTCCACTGCTGAACAGCTCTTACTGTCAGAAAGTTCTTCTTGATGTTTAATCGGAATCCCCTTTCTTGTAACTTGAAGCCACTGGTTTGGCTCTAGGACAGTGCTTGAAATAGATGGCGCAGAGATAGCCTTAGTTGCCCTTTGATTCTAGTCTGAAATGCCCACCTTGGTCTGCCATATGAGATGGAGAAAGGTCATTAAGCCTCACAAAGGCTGGATCTTTGCAGGCCGTGGTATTTGGCCACAGAATATAAATGATCTCTTCTCTCTTGATGAATTTTTCCAAATAAAAGAAGAGGGGAGTTCTTCGTTTCCACATCTGCCTGTTTCCCAAGAGTGCGAGCTGCTTTGCTATCTGATGAAACATTCATGGAGAAGATATAAACACTTTGCAAAGAGATGCTTAAGCAATCAAACGCTCCAGGGGGCTGGGGGCTGGGTTCCTGCCTGATAACCAGAGAGGGGATGGCACTGGCAGACATGAAAGGCTGCCTTGTGCCTACCAGGTCCCTTTGCTGTGTTTACATATTCAAGCTCCTTTCCCCCAGCGGCCTTTTGCCACCAGAAGGCAGCACAAAATAGGCTCATTTGTTCAACCCCAGCCCCCCCCCCTCAACCTTTTGCTTTGTATTTTGTTACTGGTTTAAAGTTTAACTTAATGGAAGGAAGAGAAAAGACATCACACATACCTGCCAGTTTCTATGAAGAAAGAGAGTTAGGTTTGACTCTTCTGCCTTCATCTGATGCTTCCACTTGTTCCTTTTGCAAGACAGTTTGGGGTGTAATTTGATTGATTTGATTTAATATATTTCTATGCTGCTTTTCATTCCAATGGACCCCCCAAAGTGGCTTACAAACGAGAACTAAGAATAACATGATAGAACATAATAGAACATCACAAATACAGCATAAAGTATTATGCCTATAGGGACGTGGGTGGCGCTGTGGTCTAAACCACAAAGCCTAGGGCTTGCTAATCAGAAGGTTGACGGTTCGAATCCCCGCAACGGGGTGAGCTCCCATTGCTCAGTCCCTGCCCCTGCCAACCTAGCAGTTCGAAAGCACATCAAAGTGTAAGTAGATAAATAGGTAACGCTCTGGCAGGAAGGTAAATGGCAATTCTGTGTGCTGCTCTGGTTCGCCAGAAGCGGCTTAGTCATGCTGGCCACATGACCCGGAAGTTGTATGCCGGCTCCTTCAGCCAGTAAAGCGAGATGAGCGCCGCAACCCCAGAGTCGGCCATGACTGGACCTAATGGTCAGGGGTCCCTTTACCTTTTATTATGCCTATAGGATAACCAACAATTTATCAGTTATAATCTATAAAACACAGTTAAAGAACGCATACACACATACATACATACACACACACATCAATACGGCGTTTATAATCTGTAAAACAATATTAACAACATTAACAAAATGGCAACCCAAATGGATGGGGTATAAATAATAAATGATGATGATGATGATGATGATGATGATGATGATGATGATGATGATATAAAAAGAAACTAAGCTCTGTTAAGTTCATTCACACACGCTCCCCACCCCCATGACTCATAATCTTTCACTCTGTTCATCTCATTAAAATATGGATATACATAATGCCCATGGCAGCAACTCCCTTTTGAAGGTTCCTTGGGCACAGGTGAAACCAACCACCCCCTGATGGCAAACTGAGTCTAGAATCAGCTCCTAAGGCTGGAGGGTGAGACAAGGCAGATGGAAGAAGCTATTGCCTGCAGAGTCTCTCTCCCCTCACAACCTGAGTTGCAAGATCAGAGCAGAGTCCACACATTAGTCCCTTTACAAGTGAGCTGATTATACACTTCAGTGAGCCTAAGCTGCTAGATAACATTAAGGTCCTTCACACAGATCTCACCCATGTCCAACTCAGGCTTACAAAGTGGATAACAAATCTATTTGCAAGGCAGCTTTGAATTACAGTGGTACCTCGGGTTACAGACGCTTCAGGTTACAGACTCCGCTAACCCAGAAATAGTACCTCGGGTTAAGAACTTTGCTTCAGGATGAGAACAGAAATTGCACGGCAGCAGCAGGAGGCCCCATTAGCTAAAGTGGTGCTTCAGGTTAAGAACAGTTTCAGGTTAAGAACGGACCTCCGGATCGAATTAAGTTCTTAACCAGAGGTACCACTGTAGTTGCTCAGGTTCAACAATGCTTGCTTTAACCAGCTTACAAGGAACTCCCTTGTAAAGTGCTTTGCTTTTATCTAGGAAGCTCAGCTCTTGCAAAGCTTAGTTTAGTTGCCTATAGCTTTAGTTATAAAGGGGGAGGGGGAGTAACCAGTGACTCTCCAAATTAAAATGTTTAGGGGTACTCTCCTTTTCCTAAAAGGTAAAGGGAAAGGACCCCGGACAGTTAAGCCCAGTCACAAATAACTCTGGGGTTGCGGTGTTCATCTCACTTTACTGGCCAAGGGAGCCAATGTTTGTCTGCAGACTGTTTTTCCAGGTCATGTGGCCAGCATGACTAAGCTGCTTCTTGTGAAACCAGAGCAGTGCATGGAAACACCGCTTACCTTCCCGCTGGAGTGGTACCTATTTATCTACTTGCACTTTGATGTGCTTTCGAACTGCTAGGTGGGCAGGAGCAGGGACTGAGCAATGGGAGCTCACCCTTCGTGGGGATTCAAACTGCTGACCTTCTGATCAGCAAGCTCAAGGCTCAGTGGTTTAGACCACAGCGTCACCCATGTCTTTCCTAATCATATTTCCTTTACCTACTCATATTGAAATACTGCCTTTCAATGAGGCCAAACTTAGATTCACCAAATGTTTAGGGGTACCCTTGCGTCCCCCCAGAAAAAAAGCACTGCCAATAACCATTTTAAAACATGTGATATTGTTGGTTCTGTTTCACCTATGTGTTTTATCTTGCTTTTTTGTGTAAACTAAGCAGTATCATTTTTATTGATGGTCCTTGTTTTAATGAATTTATGGAAACAACTTCGTCTGCCTGGAACATAGTCTATAAATATCTTAAATGCATATGTTTTTTTACCTTTAAGTAACTTCCTAGCTAAATATGTGAATCTTGGGAAGCCATGATCCTGGTGGCTGAAGCCAGTGGTTTCACTATCTTTCTACTCCACATTGCCTTATTTTAATGCCTCAGCTTGCTTGTTTGGTTCAGTGAATGGATGGTGTCCCTACAGTTGCTTTTGCAAAGCCCATTATGCTCTGCATGTCAGAGGTGTGTGTGTGTGTGTGACTGGGAGCAGTCATTTGCTGTGTGGCTGTTGACAAAGGAGACCAATTTGCAAAGCCGAGTGAAAATGAAGATCTATCTTCCTCCCAACCTTTGCTAAAATAGTTTTTGTTGCAAATTAAAGTAATTCATTGTACTGTACATCTTGAGAAAAAAGTTATGTGCCTTTTGTTTTCTTGTTAATATGTCTTCTGCTTTTAATCGGCTCCCCCCCTTCCACTAACCTGTCAGTGAAAGAATAATCTACTCTTTTCATCCAATACAAGTATGGAGATGAGTAAAGGGAGGGATGTTTTGAGATTCTCAGGGGACTTGCTCAGTCCCTCCAAGTGTCCCTATTTTCCAGGGACAGCCCGAGATTTACAGAAGTCATCCTGGTTGCTGAGTTGATCCTGGAATGTCCCACTTTCCCTTAGGTAAAGGTAAAGGGACCCTTGACCATTAGATCCAGTCATGGCCGACTCTGGGGTTGCGGCGCTCATCTCGTTTTACTGGCCAAGGGAGCCAGCATACAGCTTCCAGGTCATGTGGTCATGACTAAGCTGCTTCTGGGGAACCAGAGCAGCACACGGAAACACCGTTTACCTTCCCGCTGGAACGGTACCTATTTATCTACTTGCACTTTGATGTGCTTTTGAACTGCTAGGTTGGCAGGAGCAGGGACCGAGCAACGGGAGCTCACCCCGTCGGGATTTGAACTGCTGACCTTCTGATCGGCAAGTCCTAGGCTCTGTGGTTTAACCCACAGCGCCACCCACGTCCCTCCACTTTTCCTTAGGACACCCGTATTTTCATCAGAGAAATGTTGGAAGGTATGGAGTTATCTGACTACCGAGCCAAGGAGGTAAGTAACTATTTAACCATCAGAAGACATCTGAGGGCATCCCTGTATATATATATTTGTGTGTGTGTGTGTGTGTGTGTGTGTGTGTGTGTGTGTGTGTGTTATTGTGTTTTTATATGTGTGGGAAGCCGCCCAGAGTGGCTGGAGCAACCTAGTCAGATGGGTAAGGTATTATTATTATTATTATTATTATTATTATCATTTGAATAGGACACCCCTATTTTCATAGGGGAAATGTTGGAGGGTATGCGAATATGGGAGGGGGACAGGGAAAGGGATAAAATTTGCTGTGTGCATTTAATTCTACATGATCCAATGTGGCACAGCGGGACACCCGGGCCTATCTCCTCCACTCATCACCATGATGAATGGGATTCATATCACATCCCCATTTAATATTTTCCCTGCTCTTCCTCACAGCAGCAGCTAAGTTTAACACTTTCTGTGCTGATCCTGTTCCTAAATTTCATGGGGATGGGTGGGGGAGAATGAATCAATTGGAGCTGAATTCAGAGAGGGATTTGGATTAGACCATGGCTGAGAACAGGGGTCAGCAAGCTTTTTCAGCTGTGGGCCAGTCCACCATCCTGCATACCATGTGGTGGGCCAGACTATATTTTGGGGGAAAGAATGAACAAATTCCTATGCCCCACAAATAACCCAGAGATGCATTTTAAATAAAAGGACACATTCTACTCATGTAAAAATATGCTGATTCCTGGACCATCCATGGGCTGGATTGAGAACGTGATTGGGCCGCATCCGGCCCCCAGGCCTAAGGTTGCCTACCCCTGGCTGAGAATGAACACCAACTATCAAATACTTTTGCTAGTTTATTTGGCTTTGTCTTGAGCCTGGGCTAAGAGAGTGTTGTTTCTGAGGCTAGTATATTATCATCCAGGGGGTTGTTAGCCGCAGGCACGCAGCAGACAGAGTGGCTTCCAGGAACTAGGCTGGAGAATCGAGTGCTATTGGATTCATCCTGGCTCTGGAAATTTTTATTTATTTATGTTTTTTCTGTTCCACTTTTTTCCAAAAAAACTTTGTCAAATGGCACAATCATGTCTTCTGCAATCATGTCCCTTGTACCGCTGAAAACCTTCATACCCTGAGGGTAGGCAGAAACAAGAGGCAGCCCAGGCAGGGAACAGAGAGACCATCATCTCCCAGTTGCCATGCGAGGACTCTGTCAGTCTTCGTTTTATATAATGCATTGGCAGGAAGGCAGAATATAGATCCAGTAACTAAATAACACACACCATACATTTAAAGCACATGACATCCCCCCAAGTGGTTGCTAAGTGCACTGAGCATAGCAATTCCGTGAGAAGTAAATGACATTACTATTATTTCTTAAATTTGCACAGCACCCTATACCCGCAGATCTCAGGGTGGTTCACAACATGAAATAACAACATAAAAAAGCAGAAAATACATAATAAAAAACAAATCCAACCCAATAATCCACAACACATTTTCAAAGGGCAACAGATGTCAATCAGCCAAAGGCTTGGTTAAAGAGGAACGTTTTTCGTCTGGCGCTTTAAGGTGTAAAATGAAGGCTCCAGCCAAACCTCCTTGAGGAGAGCTTTCCACAAACAGGGAGCCACTGCAGAAAAGGCCCATTTGTGTGTTGCTACCCTTTGGGCCTCTCATGGAGGAGGCACACAAAGAAGAGCCTCAGAAGGTGATCTCAGGGTCTGGGTAGGTTCATGCGGAGAGAGGCGGTCCTTGAGGTATTGCGGTCCTGAGCCGCTTAAGGCTTTGTACATTGCCTGCAAACAGGGTAGATGACCCATTCAACTTCCTCCAAGGGTCTCTTTAAAGAAGTCTTTGCCAGGGTCCAGAAGGCATACAGTGATGGTGGGCAGGTCTGGTGTCAGAATCCTGTATTCATGGGCAAATGCTGGGAACCGTATGCCCTTGTGGCGCTCACCTCTGACGTCGGCCCTGCAACCATGTTTACACACCGCCACCCTCCCCATCACTCTGTTTTGAGCAGCATCAAGCTGGTGATGGATGTAGCCACCACTGAAATTTCCCACAATGACAATGTGTCGTTCCGAGGGCATTACGGGAAATGAAAATGTCAGTGGGACCCAGGGTTCATGCAGAGCGTGCTCCTAAAGAAGGCAGTGATGGTCACCAACATGAATGGTTTTAAAAGAGATTAGATAAATTCATGTTCCGTAAGGCTATAAGTAGCTACTAACCACATGTCAGGGACCATGCTGAGGAGGGCTGCACTGAGGAGGAATGGTGGGAACCACCCCCCTCTGATCCTGAATATTCCCAGGAACAGGAGGACAACTTGGATTTGGAACAGTGGTTTGCAGAGGGGCATAGTTCAGAAGGCAGAAGCTGGGAAATAATGGATGGGGAACAGCTGGAAGAAGAAACACTGGAGGAGAGAGAGGGTTAACAGATTCACAGTCTCTGGACAGCATTCCCGCCCCATCCACAAGGACAAGGAAAGCTCAGAGAGTGTTAGAACAGAAAGCCCAGAGGGCACAAGCTCAGATTACAAAACGTCAGAGTGATGTAGATTAATAGGGACGGAGTGGGGAGTGAGCCTTAATTGGGAGCACTGCCATTTCTAAGGAGACATGTTCTTTGTCTCTCACTGTGATTATTAAAGAAGCTAACCGGTAAGACTTTCCTTTCGTGTGATCTGCTTATTTACTGCCACGGGGAGGAAGCTGATTCCCCGAAACCCGACACCACGACAGCTATGCTCCACCTCCACGGAAGAAGGCAGTAATGCATCTGAGTATCAGCTGCTGAAAACCACAGTGAGCAAAAGTGCTCTTGTGCTCAGGTCCTTCAGTTGGACTTCCAATTGGGGCATCTGCGGGGCCACTGTGAGAAGAGGGTGATGGACTTGAGGGACCATTGGCCTGACCCAGTAAACTCTTCTTATGTCCTTAAGGGTGGAGTCTTAACTCCAACCCATAAGCATCAGATACAGTGTTTAACTCTGCCATTACCCATTACTACAGATCCCACTTTTGGCCTTGCATTCTTACAACCTGTAGATAAGGGGTGGCTGTGATTATTCAGTGGTGTGGAGGAGAGTGTGCCCCATAGCCTGTCTGAGCACAAGACAAAGAACGTACGCACATCCCCGCCACAGCTCTGAGATTCCCCCGCTGCACCCGCTCCTGCCTCGGATTCCTCTGATGGATCCATTACATATAAATGCTCTGTGCTCAGCTCCTAGGCCTATTTGCTTTTGGAAACAGCTTAGAACCTCATCGCAAGAGACGAAGCTTCCGCTGTGTGTGTGTGTGTGTGTGTGTGTGTGTGTGTTGTAGAATAATGTAATTCTTCATATTTTATTAACCATAATAACCACAAGTCTCACCGGCCCTAGTAAATCCATATTGAGATTATTATTTTTTCACCCCCTCTTTTTCAGCTTTTGGAACAGAACTCTCAGAAAACGCATTTGAGCTCAGTTAGGCTGTTTGGAGCACAACGGAGACTCTCGCAGCACATTAAACATCAGCAGTGATGCCATAAAGAATGTGCAAGCCAGGCTCCAAATGGCTGGTATCCTCCCATGAAAGACTATGAGCTTGGCAACATGCTTCTGCCACCTCCCCTATATATACACACACATTATTATTATTTTGCTTTTTTTATTAACTCCAAGTATTTTGTTTTATCACAAGTTCCCACAGCCCAATAAATCCACTCCCCCATCCCAGTTGTGGTCATGTTGGAGAATGCTAGAAAAATTCCAAGTGATTTACCCTCCATTTTAAAAAGAACTGTTATGTCAAGTTGCTGCGTTCTGTTCTCTTGTCATTTCTTTTAACGGGTGATAAAATTGATGGACTCGCACAGCTTCCAGCATCTTTACAGAATATTAGGTGGGGTGGCGATTGATTGTGGAGGGCCCCTTTTTTCTTCCTCTCCTCCCTTTTTCTACTGAGGACACCCCTGATGGCATTAAGTTATGAACTTGCGTGTTAAATTATGAAGCTTTTAGCTTTGCATTAGAAAAAGGATCTGCGCTCTGGCTTGCTACTCCGAACCACATTAGTTGTGTTATGTTATTTTCCTAAAAACACATTTCGGAGGAATAACTCCAATCTGTGTTGCATTTTATAGAGCAAAATAATTGAATGGCGGCTGTTTGTAATTTTAGCAATCTCTTAACCTTAATCATATTTAATGGCTTTTCACTTCAGGCTAACAGGAGGGGGAAAATATTCCTGCACCATTCTGCGCAGGCACTTCAGCCGTGCGCTCCCCGTTCTCTGGCAGGCACCGTAAATTCCTACTATCTGAATTGTTGGTTCAGGACAATCATTCAGGAGGGAATTACTTTCTCATCTATGAAATAAATGAGATGTTAAACTAGTTTTCTGCTTCCTGTGGTACAAATGTGGCAACGCGCAGCCCCATGGAAGGAGCAAACAAACGCCAAGTTCACATTATGTCGAGAGAGGGGAGTTGAAAGGCACCCGGGGTGAGTCAATCAATGGCAGCTAGGGGGAGAGGAATCGAAATGAAACCCAAATAGATGAAATGGTCAGGCAAGCCTGGGAGGAATGAAGCCTTCTGACTCTTTGCAGGTGGAAATTGCGGTAGGGCTGCCCCTGGATTAAATAGATCTTAGTTCATTAATCAAATGGATTTAAATTCCTATATCAAACGTACATAATATGGCACTTTATTCAAAGCAAAAGGGGGGAGAAGCATGTTCACTTTCTTTCTACACGGCGCTTGAATATGTGGCACAACAGACCTTGTCTTAGAGCAGGAGCGGAGAACCTGGGTGGCTCTCCAGAAGGTTGCTTGACTCCAACTTCCATAACTCCTAACTATTGGGCCTGCTGGCCGCTGGGAATTGGAGTCCAGCAACCTTCTGGAGAGCCACAGGCCATGGTTCCCCCTGCCTATCTCTAGCTTAGAAGTGGCATTTCTTTCAGTGGGATGAGAGTGGAAGAGGAGGAAGAATTGGCTCCTCTAAGTTGGTGACAGGCACCTGCACCTTTGATAAACACATTGGAAATAATATAATTAAAAGTGTTGCCCAATTAATTGGCAATGCCCTTTTAAGCCAGGGGAAAAGCCACGCCGCCGCCCCCCCCCCCCGCTATGGAGAATCACTGAAGCTGAAATTCAGCAACATGGATATTCCATTTTCCCAGTGTTGAAAGATTTTCCATGGCGGGAATGTTGGCACAGTGGAATCACAGCAGCAGAAGCGCTGGGTTGGCTCACCTGGTGTGTTTCAGTGGCACCTACCTGCCTGACACATGGTCCCCTCCCCAACTTTCTCCCAATAAAATACAGTCCGACCCCCCCTGCTAGAAAATTAGAGGAGCAGCTATTCCCCTCCTGATGAGCTGCCTCCGCTCTCCAGAAATATTTCCTTGGTGCCGACTCTTTTATCCTCCAGCTGCAAGGTGAAAATTACTGGATTTGCTCAACCACACTCTTGCCACTGTTTGTCTCTGTGTAACCTGCATTCTGCGGTGTACAGTGGTACCTCGGGTTAAGAACTTAATTCGTTCTGGAGGTCTGTTCTTAACCTGAAACCATTCTTAACCCGAGGTACCACTTTAGCTAATGGGGCCTCCTGCTGCTGCCACACAATTTCTGTTCTCATCCTGAAGCAAAGTTCTTAACTATTTCTGGGTTAGTGGAGTCTGTAACCTGAAGCGTCTGTAACCCAAGATACCACTGTATTATTGTATTGCATTGACCCATGACAGGGCTTTTTCAGTGGTGGTTCCCTGGTTGTGCAGCTGCCTGCATCTCTCAGGAGGAATGGGAAGGCGTTCCTGTTTACCCAGGCATTTTGTGACTGAAGAATATTGTTCCCCAATGTCCTCTAGGATCATTGGGTGGAAGAATGGTTTTAAATAGAATTTAGGACTTTTCCATTGTAAATTATTTCTAGAATTTTGGCTTTGTTTTTGTTCTTAATCTGTGTATCCGCTTGCCACCCTGAACTCCTTGGGGAGGAAGGATGGGTTATAAATTCTAATAATAATAACAATAATACTTATAATAATTACAGGGCTTGAAATAGGCAGAAAATGAGATCTATTATGTGACCTGTACATTTTGATAAATACCTGGTTGATCGAGATGATGGGTGCTGCTGCAAATGGCCAGAATACAGTGCTCTGCTACAGGGATTCTTTGGCTAGATTCAAGCATTTTTGTCCCCTACACCAGTGTTTCCCAACCTTTTTTGGGCAAAGGCACACTTCTTTCATGAAAAAAATCTCGAGGCACACCACCATTAGAAAATGTTAAAAAATTTAACTCTGTGCCTATATTGACTATATAAAAAGTACAGTGGTGCCTCGCAAGACGAAATTAATTCGTTCCGCAAGTCTCTTCGTCTTGCGAGTTTTTCGTCTTGCGATGCACGGTTTCCCATAGGAATGCATTGAAAATCAATTAATGCGTTCCTAGGGAAACCGCCTTCAGACCAGGTCCGGGGACAGTCTGTCCCCCGACCTCTTCTGAAGGCTGGGGGGGGGGACAAGGGCTTTTCTTCCCACTGCCAGCCTTCAGAAGGCTGTTCTGAAGGCTGGCGGTGGGAAGAAAAGCCCTTCTTCCCACCTCCCGCCCCGCAAGCTCCGGGGACAGGCGGGCTTTGCTGCCGACCGCCAGCATTTTAAAAGCCCCTGCTGTCCTGGGGCGATTTTAAAATGCTGGCGGGCGGGAGCGAAGTCTCTGCTGCCCCGAGGAGATTTTAAAATGCTGGGGGTCGGCAGCGAACGCTTCGCTCCCACCCGCCAGCATTTTAAGATCGCCCGGGGCAGCGGAGAAGTCTCCGCTGTCCCGGGAAGGCAGGCGGGGGGAGCAAACCCTTGCTTCAAAAGAGGTCCGGGGGCAGCGCGAAGCGCTTCCCGCTGTCCCCGGACCTCTTTTGAAGCAAGGGGCGGTGGGGAGAAGCGATCTCGGGCGCCGCAGCGCGCAGGCGCACTGCTCGCTCCTCTTTCCGCGCAGGCGCCTTCTCTCGCTCTTTCGCCTCCTTTTCTTTCTCTCTCGATGGTCCGCCTACAAAGGAGCGAGGGAGGCGCCCGCCATGTTTGGATTTGCATCCAGCAGGAGATGCCGCCGCCGCCCCGCCTCTCCCGCCTCCCTCCCACGGCACACCAGGCAAGGTCTCACGGCACACTGGTGTGCCGCGGAACACCGGTTGGGAAACACTGCCCTACACACACACACACACACACACACACACACACACACACACACACACCTACCTCCACCAGCAGGCATTCAATCAGAAATTAGTCTTAAGTGTTTAATGGGATCCTTTTTCTTAATGGGAAAAGTTTTTCTAGGGATGGACTCAGATGCCAGCAAAATGCCAGGATGCTACAATTGCTATTTATTGGGTCATTCCATGTGGATTTATTTCTGCAATTTACAAAGTAATTTTTCCCTGCAGAAATATTTACTTCCACAGTATGTGGAGTAGATATGAGGAAGGTGATTGCTGTTGAAACGGTTCCAGACGCTTTGGCTGAAATCCCTCGTGGCCGTAATGTGTCATTCCTAACTATTAGAGGCATGTAATTTTAGAATAGCTCCCTGCCATCAGAGCAGTTGCAGGAGCAAAGATCCTTGTTGGATGTGAAGCAGAGCAGAATATGAAGATTACGAACGGTGATTTATTATTATCTAGATGCTTCGGTCAATCTGTTGTACTCGAAAGGGGATTCACACAACCCTCAAGCTTCCTGAGCAGAGATGTGTTAAGGCTGTGCCATGTGAAATTGGCCCCAGGTCTCTTCCTCAATCAGACAATCCTGGAAGAAAGGGTTTGGCAGGAGCTACTGAAGATGTTAGGGATGTGGGTGGCGCTGTGGGTTAAACCACAGAGCCTAGGACTTGCCGATCAGAAGGTTGGCGGTTCGAATCCCCGCGACAGGGTGAGCTCCCGTTGCTCGGTCCCTGCTCCTGCCAACCTAGCAGTTCGAAAGCATGTCAAAGTGCAAGTAGATAAATAGGTACCGCTCCAGCGGGAAGGTAAATGGTGTTTCCGTGCACTGCTCTGGTTTGCCAGAAGCGGCTTAGTCATGCTGGCCACATGACCCAGCTCCCTCGGCCAATAAAGCGAGATGGGTGCCACAACCCCAGAGTTGGTCACAACTGGACCTAATGGTCAGGGGTTCCTTTACCCTTTACCTTACTGAAGATTACAGACAGGTAGCAGTGTTGATCTGCCATAGTCAAAACAAAAAAAAATTCCTTCCAGTAGCACCTTAAAGACCAACTAAGTTAGTTCTTGGTATGAGCTTTCGTGTGCATGCACACTTCTTCAGATACACTGAAACAGAAGTTGCCAGATCCTTCTATATAGTGAGAAGGTGGGGAGGGGTATTACTCAGAAGGGTGGTGGGAATGGGTGATTGGCAGATAGCTGTGATGAGCCTGTTGACGACTCTTAACGACTGCAATAGGTCTTACAGGAAAAAGCAAGGGGTGAGAAGGTGAAAAATGGTTTTGTCATGTATAATGAGATAAGAATCCAATGTCTTTGTTCAGACCAGGTCTCTCCATGGTTTTAAGTTTGGTAATGAGTTGCAATTCAGCAGCTTCTCTTTCCAGCAAATGACCTGGAAGCTGTACGCCGGCTCCCTCGGCCAATAAAGCGAGATGAGTGCCGCAACCCCAGAGTCGGCTACGACTGGACCTAATGGTCAGGAGTCCTTTTACCTTTACCCTTTACTAGAAGTGACCCAGTTTTGGTGGGTGGAGGGACAACTTCCTGAAGTGATAGTGTGTGGGGTGGGGGGGGGTGAAGGGAGTTGGAGGATTCGGCTCCCCCCTGCATGCCTCCTTCAGTGTAAAAAAAGGAGGCCCCACCCACTATGTCATAAGTGAATGGGCGTTGGATCCCTGAACAGATGTGCCTGCCTGCCACCATTGTCTCAAGTATCTCCCTCTGCTCACTAGTGTTTTATTCAGGATCCGGTTGAAATAATTGTGTGTTGTTACCAGTACACATGAAAATACATTGAGTGCTTCAGAGGTGGCACCGCTCTGAAGGAAGGGGGGAAGGGGAGCGGTTCCTCTTTCTGAATTCCCTGCCGCTTTTCAGTTTAAGCCAGAATATTAATGCTGTTTTAAAACACTCTTTTATATTCCATTTCTATAGCAATTCTTTAAAGGGAAAAGTATGGTGCCATTAAAAGGAGAAATAATGTCCCTCATTTCCCCTGCCTTTAGCCTCTCCCGTCTCCCATCATCAGAGGCCTGCTAAAGGGCCCTTTGATATATATATAATACCCACTAACAGCTCCTGAATCAATCTGCAGCAGAGAGGAGTCAATAAGCTGAGAAGTCATCGTGTTTCTCATCTGGCTGCTGGGCAAAGCTGTGCTGAGGAGCAGCGAAGAGGCAAAGGTGCAGCAGGGATCCCATGGCCAGGAGATGGTTCTCGAAAGCAAAATCACAGCCCCACTGTTCAGCCCCATCTCACACGTTACATTTCCAGCTGCTGTTTACTTAGGGGCCTGAAGAGTTCAAAGTTATTCCAAGTCATAGAACTGAAAGGGACCATGAGGGTCATGGTCAATTGGGCATTGGGCAATGCAGGGACCTTTTGCCCAATGTGGGGCTCAAACCCACGACCCTGAGAGTCTCACGCTCTACCGACTGAGCCGATCCCTTGCAGTCATGGAAGTCATGACATTGGGTTGCAACCAGTGCTAGTCATAGTAGTCTCATTCATTTGGGTCCATTCATTTCAGTGGGTCTGCCTTGAGTGGACGCTTGTTGGAGACAACCCAATGAAGTCTTCAATGCATTTTTTTTGCATTGTAGGGAGTTGCTTCCGGGTAGACTAAGCTTGCATTCAGACATGGGGGATATTGCATTGGTTTTCCTGATTATAATGTTAGCATTTCTGTCCCATTTTCCAATGCTCCTTTCACACTGCAGTACCTGTTGTGCCATGGAACTGCAGCCTTTTGAGCTTTGTACTGGCATGCTATGCTTAATTTCATTTGCACCAGCGGGTGTGCACCAAGAAACATGATTGGACAATGTTGCTGCTCCCCCACCCTTTCCACACATGCATGCTTTTGTTCCCCCATGATTCAGTTAGATGACCCAGCTATGAAGCCCATGGATGAGGAGATAATGAGCAAAAGTGCTAAGTAAAGTGAGAAAATGGTCCAGGAGCAGAACTGCCAGTGTTAAAGAGCTAGTGTGGTAGCTCTGCGTCAGGACCACTGCTGGTCCATCTGGGCTACTCTTGTCCTCTGTGCCAAGCAGCCACTCTCCAGGGCCTTTCCTAGTCCTGTTAAATGCAAAGCTGTACCATTCAGCTGCCTTCGACCAAGACTATAGAACCTGCTATTGTCTCTACACTGATGGTTAGCAGTAATCCAGCACCTTGGAGAGAGGTACTTCCTATAGCTCAGTGACAGGAAGGACCATAACTTAGTGGCAGAGCACCTGGTTTGCATGAAGGAGGTCACAGGTTCCACCTCCAGCAAGGACTAGGACCATTTCCTTTCTGACATCCTGGAGAGCCACTGCCAGTCAATGTAGGCAGGATTGAGCTAGGTGGATTGATAGATTAACAGGCAGCTTTCTATGCTCTTATCACTCACTATATGAAGAGTTTGGATTTGATATCCTGCTTTATCACTACCCTAAGGAGTCTCAAAGCGGCTAACATTCTCCTTTCTCTTCCTCCCCCACAACAAACACTCTGGGAGATGAGTGGGGCTGAGAGACTTCAGAGAAGTGTGATTAGCCCAAGGTCACCCAGCAGCTGCATGTGGAGGAGCAGGGAATCGAACCCGGTTCACCAGATTACGAGTCTACCGCTCTTAACCACTACACCACACTGGCTCTGATCCTTTTAACAAGGATGCCAGGAGTAGAACCTGGGACCTTTGACATATAAGGTATGTCTTCCTCTTCCTCTTCCTCTTCCTTTTCCTCCTCCTTCTCCGCTTCCTCTTCTTCTTCCACAGCTACTGCTGCTGAGTTATGGTCCCTTCCCTGATGGCTGGTAAGCTCTGGATTCTTAACTTTCCCAACTCATTCCCCCACCTTTGGCCGAGCATTGTGCCCCCACCTTGCAAAATATGAGAAAATTGACCTACTTCATCAGTGAAAGCAGAAATGCATTTTGAGAAACAATTCCCCCCTTCAAAATCTCCTTAGCGGAACTTGTTTGCAGAAGGTTGCATTCATATGTAGCTTGAAGCTAATTTTGTATTATATATTTTCCCTCTATTCGCCTTCCCAAAAGTGGATGCTGTTGGTTCTGGGGGGCCTCGGGTAGGGCGATCCCAGAGAGTCACAGCCTGAGTTTTGCAAGCCAATCTGTGTTAAAGGACCAGGCTGAGATCCCTCGTGAATGTAAGAGCCTCTGCCAAGGCACCTGCAACAAAGCAGGTTCCATCTCGACACCTCTGGAGCTCCTTTCCCATGAATTATTGAGTCCTCCTCTGACAGAAATCCACAAACCCTCGAAAGCAGACGGCGTGGCCAATGACAACTGTGTGCTTAATGCCTCCCCTGTCCAGCCTCCGCTCTCTTCTCTTCCTGCTGATTCTTTAACGGGCAGCGGCGTCTGACGCTGTGCTGAAGGAAAGCAGTAATTGCCTTTTATTCATTTTGATAGCATCATGAAACATTAAAATTGGATTTGATGGGTCACATGGGAGCATCCTTCATCAGTGACTCGGCGTACGTGCCACGTGCAGGATTGCGTGGCGAGAAGGGCTGGCGCCCCCACCCCTCTCACTGCTGGCAGAAAGCATTATTAAAAGAAACTAATCATTTTCCCCAAAAAGTACAAATAACCTAGTTATCTGGTGAGCCTAATGGCCTTATTTTTCCGTTCTGCGGCATAATGAGTGCCGTCGGAGCTGCTTGAATCTGTCTCTCCAAGAGCCTAATTGTTTTTAAATGTCTTTCCTAACCACTTCACATCGAGACCATAAATCTGGTTTTCGGGTAACTGAGAGCCACGGTTTGGAGCTCTGTTTTTATGATGACACATTTTTGTGTTAATTAAAAAACACACTTAGGAAGATGCAATCCCTCAGCCTTTAAAGGCAAGGCTACTTGCCATGCCATGGAAGGGTCGCGGTCTTTCCTCTTTGCCACGCTGAGGTTCTCCGCCTGCCTGCAGGGCTTCTAACAAGGAGCGTCGCTCACCCTGCCGCTACCTTCTCAATGCCGCCGTCCCTGATACTCACTCCTTGCTCCGATCTATCTGGTTTATTATTTCAAAGGAGTCTGTGGAGGTTTGGCTGCCACAGTTGCTGTCTATGCCCCTGCAATTGCTTGCTGTTCTCGGCCACTCTGTCATTATGATGATGACGGAGAAGGCAACTTTACTTAATGGTGCCCTGTGGCACGACTCCAAAGTCCCTTGAACTCCTCTATTAGTTCCAGAAGTGCCTTCTGTTTCTAAATAGGGCCTCCTTTCCAAGCAAAAGGGATCTCGTTGAACTGCTTAGCTCACTGTAGAGACAGCTCCTCCCAGCCCTACAGGTCTAGAGATACATGCAGAGAGGTTGACTTCACATGGCCAATGGGTTATGGGGAAGCCAAGGTCTCCCCCAGAGTCCTCCACTTTTGTACAAACAGAGCAGCTTACCCGATTCCTTTCTACATATATTTTTTAAATTTTTATTAACAATTTCAACATAACGAATTATCAAAACAAATCATCTTCATTATTTCCCCCATTTCCCCCCTCCCCAACAAACCCTCCCGCCCCCTCAAGACTTCCCTCAGCTCCTCTCTCTGATTTCTCAACTCATGTTGTTCTCTGCATATTGTAAAATTGTATACATCCTTGTATTATCTATCTACTATATTAACCCTCAACAAATTTGTGTATGTTTATTCAAAACCTGCCAAGGAGTCCAGTTCATTTTGTGGTCTTTTTAAATAATTTGTAAAAATTTCCCATTCTTCTTTAAAATCACAGTTGTCTTTATCTCACAATTTGCTTGTCATTTTCACCAGTTCTGCATAGTTCATCCATTTCTCTTGCCACTGTTCTTTTGTCAGGGTTTCCTCATTCTTCCATCCTTGTGCTATCAAGACTCTTGCCGCTGTTGTAGCATACATAAATAAGTTCTTTATTTTCCTTGGCAGGTCTTGTCCTACAATCCCTTACCCGATTCCTTTCTAGGCCCACAGAGAGATTAAATGCACAAGAATTGCCCCCCCATCAAAACCCATCTCCACAATTCTGTTTCCCTGTTGTTGTTTAGTCGTGTCCAACTCTTCGTCAGAGCATGCCAGGCACTCCTGTCTTCCACTGCCTCCCGCAGTTTGGTCAAACTCATGCTGGTAGCTTCGAGAACAGTATCCAACCATCTCATCCTCTGCCGTCCCCTTCTCCTTGTGCACTCCATCTTTCCCAACATCAGGGTCTTTTCCAGGGACTCTTCTCTTCTCATGAGGTGGCCAAAGTATTGGAGCTTCAGCTTCAGGATCTGTCCTTCCAGTGAGCACTCAGGGCTGATTTCCTTAAGAATGGATAGGTTTGATCTTCTTGCAGTCCATGGGACTCTCAAGAGTCTCCTCCAGCACCATAATTCAAAAGCATCAGTTCTTAGGCGATCATCCGAGCTCAAAAGAGCAGAAGAAGAGGCCTGCTGGATCAGGCCAAGGTCCTATCTGGTTCCGCATCCTGTTCTCACAGTGGCCAAAAAGGTGCCTCTAGGAAGCTTACAAGCAGCCCTGATTTCAACAGTACTCTTTCCACTTGTAATTCTCAGCAAATGGTATTCAGAGGCTGATTCACTTTGCCTGATTCTAGGAACCCTGACTTTTACAATGTGGAAGGAATGTGGATGTTATTGAAGGTTTAGTCTGAGGAAGGCAGGAGAACTACATTCACCTGCCTATTATTATTATTATTATTATTATTATTATTATTATTATTATGCTACCCATCTGACTGGGTTGCCCCATCCACTGTGTGTGGCTCACAACAGAATATTAAAAACACGCTAAAACATCAAACACTGAAAACTTCCCTAAACAGGGGCTGACTTCAGATGTCTTCTAAAAGTCAGATAGTTGTTTATTTCCTTGACATCTGGTGGGAGGGCATTCTACAGGGCAGGAGCATCTACCAAGAAGGCCCTCTGCCTGGTTCCCTGCAACCTCACCTCTCACAATGAGGGAACCCTCAGAAGGTCCTCAGAGCTGAACAACGAGGGTGGAGATGCTCCTTCAGGTATACAGGGCCGAAGCTTTTTAGGGCATTAAAGGTCAGCAGCAACACTTTGAATTGTGCTCGGAAACGTAGGCAGGTCTACAGTGTGCACTTCAAGTCCCCCACCCACCCAGCCTATCTTTCTTCCACATCACAGTTCCTCAGGGACCAGGTTTAGGAGTCACGACAGTTCTGAGCATTTTCAAAAACCACAGCAACGTCTTTTAATTAAATAGATCCTGTCTTTTTCCCTGTGAATGAGCTTGGAACCTGGGTAATGTTGGATCTCAACCAGCGTGAAAACACCACATTTTCCCCTTTATTGCTGCAGTTGTTATTATTGTTATTGTTATTATTATGATTATTATTAAAAACTTAGCAAGGAAAACCAGAAATTTTATTAGCTGCTTGCATGTTTTTGTTCACTCCGGATCCCCTGGCACCCTGTGGTGAAATTCTCTGGTGAATCTAATACAGAGGGATGTAAGTCAGATTTAGCTTTATTGCTGGCAGCCCATTAGACGTTGATCTCTGAGACAATAATGTGTGTCTTCAAAGTGATCCCGTTTTCCCCCTTCTCAGGAAAAAGTCAAATTAACATAAATTTCTGGGAAAGAACAATAGGGGAGAAAGAAAAGAACAGTTAGTCATTGTTGAATGAACAGGTAAGTTTCATTAGAGTGATCTACTAAATATTAATGCAATAGGGTTTTTGACATTTCAGAACTCAATTATTGGTTGATTAATCAGTATTTTACAGCACATTATGTTTGCGATGGAAAAGGAGGTGCCAATAAGCCCTGGAGGAGAAAGCTATTCAGACAGATTTTGAAGATGGAGTGCAAAGAAAACCACAGGAAGTTTTGTAGAATGTTGATGATTTGGTGACCACAGTAATAATGGCCCAAATATGACTTTAGCCTACTGTGCAAGGAAATTTTCCATCTGTTTCCCTAGTTTGCACAGTGCTCGTTTTTTTAATTTTGGAGGTGGTGCGGATGGGTGTTCTCTCTCTCTCCCCATATCTCTTGGAACATGGTGGAGGAGACACAACTTTTGACTCACAGATGAAATTCTCAACAACTTTAACCTTCCAGATCCATCTGCATATACCATCTTTCTAAATGAACTGAGAGCTATAGGGCTGAAGCTAATTCAGAGTGCTGTCCTCTTCATGTCTACTCATGTCTTGGTTGTCTTTTATATTCTCTTGGAAGCCGCCCAGAGTGGCTGGAGCAACCCAGTCATATGGGCAGGGTACAAACAACAACAACAACAATTACTCAAGAGGAAGCCTCATTGTGCTCAGTGAGACTTACATCTGAGTAAGAATGCTTTGGGTTTTGTTTGCTTTATTTCTACCCCACTCTCCAGGAATCTCAAGATAGCACACATGTTTCTCTCTGAATCTTAGCCTCACAATAACCCCAGGCAGCAGATCAGACTGATGAAGAGTGACTACTTCAAGTTTGCTTGGTGGTCTTTATGGCCAAGGGGATTTGAGCCTGGTTTCTCCAATCCCAGGCTGACCCGCTAACTGCTATACTAGGGTGGCAGCAGGACTGTAGCCTACGTCTTGTTTTCCCCAAATACCTGGTCTCTCAACATTGGATGGTCAATGTACCCTTGGCTGCCAGCTATGGTCAATGTGATGGATGACAGACTTGGTCTTCTTTTGCCTGGACAAAGCAGTATCTGTTTGCCCCTCTCTCAATTCTTGGGGAGCAGAGTGACAGGCAAAGCCAAGGGGTTCCTGGCCTGCACTAGCATCCTTCCTCATGCCTCTTAGTTACCTGTATGCTTTTCAGCCTTGAAATGCTAATCTTTCTCCCCCTTGGGCTTCTCCTGTTAAATTGCAAGGAAATAATTGGGAGTGTCCTATTCTGCTGATGCTCAGTTTCTCTGAGGCTGCCGAACCCGCAACTTAAGAGCAGCATTTAAACTGGCTGCCAGCTTTAATAAGTGAATGTGATGAAGCCTCGCTGTAAATGGGGAAAAGAGGCACCCATGTTGACAACCCTACTCATCTTGCTTCCCAAACACTTTGTCCCCATTCTGCAATGAGCCTTTCCTGCTAGGAGCCTTAATTGACTCTCTTTTCTGCAGCCCTGGGCTTAATCACAAGACCACCCGCTGGGTTTATTTCCCTTTTCCCAGAGACAATTGTGCACCATGGTCTGCAGTTTCCATGAACATGCAAGAAACATTAACTTCCACCCACCCGTTTTCTCCCTACTGGGCAAGCAAATGGTATGAAAGAGATCTGGAGTTGGCAGGAGAATGCCAGGGGCCCCAAGCCTAAGCTTATTGACTCATGAGTAAGCATCACTGAAATCAATGACATTTGCTCAGAGGAGTGTGTTTAAAAGATTGCAGTCCTATTAAGGATATTTCCAGCAGTAGCAAACAGAAAATGTAGAAGCCCTCAGGCTCTATTTTTTTTTTAAAAAATCTTATCATTCTCTATGACTGCAATGAATGTTCACCCATTTCAGTTTATGGGCCAAAATGCACATATTCAGAGAAGCAGGAATAATTCCCTCCAAAAACTTAAATGTAAGAATAGTATCTTTTCTGAAGCCATCTCCAGCTATTTTTTCTCCTGCCTGCTGCTGGTTCTGTGTCATTTTTCTCCCCTTGGCTATATCGTCTTTCTTCTTCTTCCTTGATGGAACCTTGCCAGTCAGGAGTCATGTGCTGAATGTGATGACATCCCAACATAATGTACCTGATGAGGTTCAGCTTTGTTCCGACATCAATGAAGACAAACAAAGCTGATCTAAAACAAGAACAGTGCTGGGTCACAGAGGTAATTCTAGCCAATCAGGGATCACACAGTGAATGAAATAACTTCACTAAGGGTAAACAAAGCCTTATCGGAGAACACTTTCATTCCCATTGAAGCCCTTTAAAAACATATCAACAGGTGACAAATTTTTTTGGAAGGAATTACATTCGTACATTGTATTAGTGCATGGTGATGGTTTTATTGCTTTCAGTACATATTCCTCCAAACCATTTCTGTTTGCTAATATTCTGCTGACACATTTTTTCAGAGCAGGTGGTATTGTCGGCATGCAGAGGGCGAGGAGGCCAACTGACTAGCCCCAGCTGGGCCATCTCCTTCCAGCCGTCCCGCTGCGAAGACCATCACCTCTGCTCCGACGTAAATCAGCGACCTGGGCTTCACAGCTGGGGCGCACTATTAGCAATTCGAACTGCACACACAGAATAGGTGTGAGGTTTGTGGAAGCATACTACAACTACAGATGTATTAATCATAAATCAGGACAAAGAAACATGTCGTCTCTCTCTCTCGTCTTCTCAGAGAGAATAGGGAAAAACAAAAGCTATACACAACGGAAGTTCCCAGCAAGCTGTGCTGGAATGTAAACAGACATGTGACACGCAACAGTTCCACACGTCTGCTCCTTAAGGTGGAATGGAAATGTCAACAGGAATGTGAGCACATCGTGTTAGCCCAAACACTCAGCCAATGTCTCAAAGGGGTTTGAAAACGTGTGGCATCCTGTATCTCTTCCATCCAATGTGAGCCTGACGACCCTCCAGACAGTTTGGACTATAACTTCCATGAGTCCGAGCCAGCTGAGGGTTGTTGTTCTGCTATTATTATTATTATTATTATTATTATTGAAATTTCCCTTAATCAAAAGATCATAGGACAGTTTACAATATAAAACTACAAAAATGCATGCCGAAATAGCACACAAAAGCAATAACCTTTCACCCCTGCACACACATAATTTAAAAGGCCATAGATTGTTTAATTAGTCAAAGGCCTGGGAGAAGAGTTATGCCTGGCACCTAAAGTTATGTAACAAAGGCCAGGGGAGCCACTGCAGGAAATGCCCTTTCCTGTGTTGTCACCCTCTGAACCTCTCATGGAAGAGGCAGGCAAAGAAGGGCCTCAGAATGGTGATCACAGGGACTGGTTGGTTCATATGGGGAAAGGCGGTCCTTGAGGTATTGCAGTCCTGAGCTGTTTAAGGCTTTATAGGTCAGCACTTTGAATTGTGGGACAAGAAGCTACAGTTAGAACTGGATATGGAACAACTGATTGGTTCAAAATTGGGAAAGGAGTACGGCAAGGCTGTATATTGTCTCCCTGCTTATTTAACTTATATGCAGAATTCATCATGCGAAAGGCTGGGCTGGATGAATCCCAAGCCGGAATTAAGATCGCCGGAAGAAATATCAACAACCTCAGATATGCAGATGATACAACCTTGATGGCAGAAAGTGAAGAGGAATTAAAGAATCTTTTATTGAGGGTGAAAGAGGAGAGTGCAAAATATGGTCTGAAGCTCAACATCAAAAAAACGAAGATCATGGCCACTGGGCCCATCACCTCCTGGCAAATAGAAGGGGAAGAAATGGAGGCAGTGAGAGATTTTACTTTCTTGAGCTCCATGATCACTGCAGATGGTGACAGCAGTCACGAAATTAAAAGACGCCTGCTCCTTGGGAGAAAGGCGATGGCAAACCTAGACAGCATCTTAAAAAGTAGAGACATCACCTTGCCAACAAAGGTCCGTATAGTTAAAGCCATGGTTTTCCAGTAGTGATGTATGGAAGTGAGAGCTGGTCCATAAAGAAGGCTGATTGCCAAAGAATTGATGCTTTTGAATTATGGTGCTGGAGGAGACTCTTGAGAGTCCCATGGACTGCAAGAAGATCAAATCTCTCCATTCTTAAGGAAATCAGCCCTGAGTGCTCACTGGAAGGACAGATCCTGAAGCTGAGGCTCCAATACTTTGGCCACCTCATGAGAAGAGAAGACTCCCTGGAAAAGACCCTGATGTTGGGAAAGATGGAGGGCACAAGGAGAAGGGGACGACAGAGGACGAGATGGTGGGACAGTGTTCTCGAAGCCACAAACATGAGTCTGACCAAACTGCGGGAGGCAGTGGAAGACAGGAGTGCCTGGCGTGCTCTGGTCCAGGGGGTCACGAAGAGTCGGACATGACTAAGCGACTAAACAACAAACAACTTTGAATTGGGTCCAGAAACTAATTGGCAGCCAGTGCAGTCAGGTCAGGAATGACACTATATGCTCAAACCATCTTGCCCCTGTGAGCAACCTCCTGAACATCGGAAGGATACCAGTCTGACAAAGGCTGATCCACCCTGCAAGATTGCTTAAAGGTGTTGTCCAAGTACAAGGGATTGGATCCAGAACAAATTAGTCGAACTTTGGTCATAATTCAGTTCAATTCAATGGAAAACCAATGGGAAATCAATGGGGTTCAAAGTCAACTTTCCCCCCTCCTCCCTCAATAAAGTTATGTAAAGGAAAGGGACAGGCTATAAAGAACCTTCTTCCCTGCTTTAGCATAACCTTCTTGGCTGAAAGCATTAAAAAGCAAAATCCAATACATTATTTTACCATCTTGCAAAGTGACAGATATTAATAACCCCATTAAGATGATCATATTCTGTTCTGTGTAAGTAAGGTGCTGCCTGAATAGTCTCTAGGAATCAAAACGGCTACCCCTGACTTACAAAGTTAACAAGATGTTGGTTTTGCTAAGTCCTATTTTCCCTCTGTCCTTGGAGTTTTTGGGTTGTTTTTTTTAAACTGAAGGGACAGGATAGAAATAGACCAGTCAATCTGAAGATTCAAAGGCTCTATGTCTCTGAATGCTAGTTGCTGGGAATCACAAGTGGGCAGAGTACTGCTGCACTCAGGTTCTGCCTATAATCTTCCCATAGGCATCTGGCTGGCAACTGTGAGAACAGGATCCTGAATCGGATGTACCTTTGGTCTGATCCAGCAGGAAGGCTCTTCTTAGGTCCTTATGCGATTGCAGGAGTGTTGATAAACTGTAGGGCTGATAATGAACTAAAACCAGGATAGTAGATTTAGTCCCCCCCATGTCAAACAATCTTCAAGGAGCTCAGACTCTTTAGAAACTAGCCTCCCAGCTAACCTGCGCACAACAGATACAGAAATCAGTCCTGCTACTCTCTCGCTGCATTGATAATATGACTCATTTGATTGGCAGGGTTCTGCCAGTGAATGCAAACTTGTTTAAATGCTGTGCCCAATCCTGACTGTCTGATGAGTGGACCCGTGTGATTAAGGTGGTTCTAAACACAAGATGGGACGCGGGTGGAGTTGGGACGCGGATGGCGCTGCGGGTTAAAGTCTCAGTGCCTAGGACTTGCTGATCGAAAGGTCGGCGGTTCGAATCCCCGCGGCGGGGTGCGCTCCCGCCGTTCGGTCCCAGCGCCTGCCAACCTAGCAGTTCGAAAGCACCTTCGGGTGCAAGTAGATAAATAGGGACCGCTTACCAGCGGGAAGGTAAACAGCGTTCCGTGTGCTGCGCTGGCTCGCCAGATGCAGCTTGTCATGCTGGCCACGTGACCCGGAAGTGTCTGCGGACAGCGCTGGCTCCCAGCCTATAGAGTGAGATGAGCGCACAACCCTAGAGTCTGTCAAGACTGGCCCGTACGGGCAGGGGTACCTTTAACTTTACTAAACACAAGATGTGCTGCATCCACACATTACATTGTTCAGGTGAACCTTTTGAAAACACAATGTCCAGAGAGTCCATTTGAATGGCAGACCCTCCAAGTTTCCCTGTTTTCCAGGGACAGTCCTGGATTTAGAGAAACAGTCCCAGTTTCTGATTTGATCCTGGAATGTCCTGCTTTTCCTTAGGCTGCCCCTATTTTCATGGGAGAAATGTTGACGGGTATGCGACCCCCGAGCCAAGGAGATAAATAAC
Source organism: Podarcis muralis (assembly GCF_964188315.1). Taxonomy (NCBI): domain Eukaryota; kingdom Metazoa; phylum Chordata; class Lepidosauria; order Squamata; family Lacertidae; genus Podarcis; species Podarcis muralis. The sequence goes on from NC_135669.1 coordinate 18,169,982, forward strand.
TATACAACCTTTAGGAAAGGCAGCCATGTATAGGGAAGCGTTTAAAAATGTTTAATGTTTTCTTATTATTTTTATTATATGTTGGAAGCCACCCGGAGTGGCTGGGGCAACCCAGTCAGATCGGTGGGGTATAAATAATAAAATAAATTATTATTATTATTATTATTATTATTATTATTATTATTATTATTATTGAATAGGATGTCCCTATTTTTATTGGGGGAATGTTGGAGGGTATGGAATGTATCTCCAAGGAGCTCAAAGTGGCATACATGGTTCTCTTCCTCTCCATTTTATCCTCACAACAACCCTTTGAGGTAGGTTAGGATGAGAGATTGTGACTGACCCAAGGTCGCCCAGTGAGGTTCTTGGTGAGTTCTCTAAACACTACACCACACTGTTACAAATACAGTGTATCCTTTGCTCAGTTACAAGATGGTGTGATAAGGAAAGTGGAAAGAACTGAAGACTCTCCTGTTGGCTGGAGACTGACTGGGAGAGGACACAGGTTAGAAAAACTTGGGATGGTCTGAGTTCACACATGGATGTCCTTAACAGAAGAAGAAGAAGAGGAGGAGGAAGAGGAGAAGGAGTAGTTTGGATTTGATATCCCGCTTTATCACTACCTGAAGGAGTCTCAAAGCGGCTAATATTCTCTTTTCCCTTCCTTCAGAGAGACGTCAGAGAAGTGTGACTAGCCCAAGGTCACTCAGCAGCTGCATGTGGAGGAGCGGGGATGCGAACCTGGTTCACCAGATTACGAGTCTACTGCTCTTAACCACTACACCACACTGGCTCTCAGTGTGTTCCACCTAAGTCACATGGTGCATGCAATGACATCTCTTTTGCAATGTCCTGTTGGGGAGGAATGGCAAAGGGGTGTGTGTGTGTCATAGAATAATAGAACTGCAGATTTGGAAGGGATCTCAAGGGTCATCTAGCCCAACCCCCTGCAATGCAGGAATCTTTTGCCCAATACAGGGCTCAAACCCACGACCCTGAGAGTCTCATGCTCTACTGACTGAGCTATGCCAGTAGTCCAGGTTTGGGCAACATCTCAAATGCTTCCCTGCCTATTTGCCTCTTTTCTCTCTATCACCAATGAGAAATGCCTTCCATCTTCTCCTTTGCAGGGAGTGAAACAAGCACCTTTCCCCCTTGCAAATATATTTATTGTGCAGGAAGGAATCAAAGCACTCTTTATATGAGAAGATTAAACTCCCGTGCTATCAGGAGACCCTCATTTGGGGGCGTTTATTTTCTTTACACACACCATTCTCTCCTGATAGAAACAGCCGCCTGTTTTTCTTCTCAGGAAGCCAGACCCCTTGACAGACATCCTAGTGCCATTTCGTTGTCACATTTTACCACTCGGATGAACGGGAGGCATTTAGCAAAATAGTGTCCTCAGGAGCAGGAATTGCTATTGTTAGCAAAACAGAAGCGGCGACGTAATTTCCTCCCAATTCCTGCCTCATTTCTCACACCAGCCAGGAAAAAAAGAGGGACAATTTATTATTTGAAGGTAGGAATGCAGGGTTCTGCATCGGACCCTGAAACAGATTTCTCGGGGAACCAAAATGTCTTGGAGGTGGGGCAAAGGGTTCCAGAATAAAGAGCCAAAATGACCCCCGTATGTAATGTTTTATTTTGAAAACTTTATGATAATAATGTAGTTTCCTGTTCATTTTGTTGCTTTGAATGTATACTTTATATTTGACTTTCTTCGGTAATGTTTTATACTCGATTGCCTTATTTGATGTTTTAATGTACCGTATTTTCTGGCGTATAAGACGACTGGGCGTATAAGATGACCCCCCAACTTTTCCAGTTAAAATATAGAGTTTGGGATATACTCGCCATATAAGACCCTCTTACAATGCACACCAAATAAAAATTTAAAAAACCAGTCTCCAGTCCGGCTCGGAAATCCGCTCCACTTCCCAGTGGCCGGGGGCTTCTGGGGCCAATTTTCAAGCGTATTTCTGCTTCATCTAGAGAGCTTGGTGTCCTCTGATTTAATTTGCCATCCTTTTAGCCTTTGGTGGGGAGTTGCTGCAGGAGCTGCTGCTGTAGCCGGCGTATAAGACAACCCCTGACTTTTGAGAAGATTTTCCTGGGTTAAAAAGTAGTCTTATACGTCAGAAAATACAGTAGGTTGTAAACTGCTTTGAGACCCCCCCCCCCGCCAAAATATAGAACAGTATAGAAATGAAAGAAAAACAATAGCAACACTTTCTAATGCAATTGGCTTTGCATGCAGAAGATCCCAGCACCTTCAGTTAGAAATATCAGGTTACACAAGACAGGCAATATATCTGCCTGACTCTAGAGAGTCACCACTGGTCAGTGCTGGGCCCTAGATGCTGGCCACATGACCCGGAAAGCTGTCTGTGGACAAACGCCAGCTCCCTCAGCCTGAAAGAGAGATGAGCGCCGCAACCCCTTAGTCACCTTTGACTGGACTTAACTGTCCAGGGGTCCTTTACCTTTTAATTTTACCTTTAGTAATGGGTTGGACAGTTTTGTATTATGCAAACGTAAAAGTAACTAAGTAGCCTCAGTGAAGGCCTTTTCTATTACAGTGGTACCTCAGGTTACATACGCTTCAGGTTACAGACTCCACTAACCCAGAAATAGTGCTTCAGGTTAAGAACTTTGCTTCAGGACGAGAACAGAAATCGTGCTCCGGCAGCGCGGCGGCAGCAGGAGGCCCCATTAGCTAAAGTGGTGCTTCAGGTTAAGTACGGACCTCCAAAACGAATTGAGTACTTAACCTGAGGTACCACTGTATGCTACTTGCACTCTTCCTCATGACCCAAGACTGTGGCTGAAGCCACAAACACACACACACACACACATACACACACACACACACACACACACCGAATCCACAAACTTTCCTGATAGAAGCATCACTGTTCGTTAACATTCTGCTGTTGACAGCTTGCCGTAGCATCCCCTGTGATCTTACAAGGATTTCTGCTTCCAGATTATGCGTCGTTTTACTGGCACCTCAAACATATCGCTGCCCCCAAACTGTCCTGACAGCACAGGACTTTAATCTTCCAATATAAAGATAGCTCCGGTTCCTTCCTGCACAATAAACATGTTTGCAAAGGAGTCTCTTTCCTTTGCTGCAAAACAGGGGGATGGAGTGTACCTCTCGTTTGCAATAAAGAGAGAAATAGGTAATTGTCAGAGGAAGAGAAAGCTTTGGAGGTGCTGCAGTTCTTTCCATCATTCCAGCATTCTGGGGGGAAGGGGTGGAATTGCTTGTATTGTTGGGTCAACCTTCCATCACCTCAAGATGCCTTAAAAGTTTGCTTATATTTCTGTTACCATAAGGCCTCCCTCCCACATGCGCCCACCACATACGGAGATAAATTTGTGTGGCTTTTCTGAATATGGAAAATGTCTACCCTTGCTATAATACCAGCATCTCTTAAGAACCTGTGATATAATACACTGCATCTTCTAAGAGACCAGGAGTGAAGTTGTAAATGCAAATGTTGCCTCGTTTTTCAGGAACATGGGGGCGTCAAAACTCAGCGCTGCCATTCAGGAAACCTCAGCTCTCAGAAATGAGAGAGGAGGCGTTAACCTTCCCCAACTTGGTGCCTTCCAGATATTTTAGACTACAACTCCCATCAGCTCTGGCCAGCAGAGACCGATGGAAGTTGTAGTTCAAAACATCTGGGTTGGGAAGTTATTGTCCTGACAACTGAAGGTGTTTTGTTGTTTTGTTTTGTTTTGAACATCAAACACCAAAGTGTTTCTTTTGAAACGATGTATGTGTTTCCCCCGAAAGGAATCCTGGATAAAAATTCACAGGATTATAAAAAATGGAAGAAAATTGCCTACTTATGTTGTAACATAAGGGATTGAAATTGGGGACAGGAAAACATTGAGGCTTGGGAACACTTACCCCAAGGGCACACTCTACTGGGAGGGAGAACTTCCCAACCAAAAATGATAATTTTAGACTCTTGGATTCAGTAGAAGCAATTGGAATCCAATGGCCACACTGAGCAGAGCTGGGCAGCACTTTCAATCTCATTGACCCAAGGAAGTTGGGATATCTCTATAATGATCTTTTACAGCTAATGAACTCCATCCTAAGGTTTGAAACTGGTTAAGATTTGCATTGATTTCAGCTGCTGGACCCCCACCGCCACCCTTCCGAAGACGTTTGCTTTCCCATAATCAGCATGCTGCAATTGAGCAGGTGGTTTTGTTTTTGTTTTTGTTTGTTTAGTATGGACTGATTGAATGTGGATTTTGGAATTTTATTTTATATTCCTATATTTTAAAAAATATATATTCTTCCATTTATTGTCTTTTCTGTTAAGCAGGGTATGAAATTTGGTCATTGTAAGCTGACTTGATGGTTATATGGTGGAAATGCAGGAGTTCCACATACGTTAGGTTGCCATCTGGTAGTGGTGCTGGCCATGGGGATTGAAGGTGGGTGAATCACCTTATCCTGATGGTCTCACATTGGTAGCGCAAAAAAGCACTCTCGTCATTTTGTGACTTTTTAAAAACAAGAATGCCACTATTTTAAAAACATGAATTGGGATCAATGGGAGAGAAACCAGAGTTTGTAAAACCTGGCTTGTGGGCGGCCCCACTCTGTCCACAGCCTGGTTCCAGTTCAAAATGTGGAAGCAGCTGATATTAACTTCAATAGGTTTGCAAGAGCAATACTGCTCTGGCCCAGTGCACGAGGAAGTGAGGGGTTAGGATTGGGTTCCATTGCTATGTCCATTTCTTCCAGGAATGGGGGAGGCGCTGTGGTCTAAACCACTGAGCCTCTTGGGCTTGCCAATGAGAAGATTGGTGGTTCAAATCCCCGCAATGGGGTGAGCTCCCATTGCTCCATCCCAGCTCCTGCCAACCTAGCAGTTCGAAAGCACACCAGTGCAAGTAGATAAATAGGTACTATTGCAGTGGGAAGGTAAACGGCATTTCCATGTGCTCTGGCTTCCATCCTATTGTGCCAGAAGCAGTTTAGTCATGCTGGCCACATGACCAGGAAAGTTGTCTGTGGACAAACGCCGGCTCCCTCGGCCTGAACGCGAGATGAGCACTGGACCCTACCCATGGTCGCCTTTGACTAGACTTAACCTTTACCTATTTCTCCCCCCTTGACATCCCCCTTGATCAAAACCTGCTTGAAATAAACTTTGCACCCAGCTATCAACTCTGGGCAGCATCAGGAATAATCCCCTTGGCACACATTATAGTTGAGATGCTCTGCAAGACCCCTGCTATCAGCTGTGAAAATAAGCTGCCCTCTCAGTCGATGCTGCAATTCCCCCTTCATTCCCTTTCCCCGGAGCTCTAGGGAGCAATCATTCGAACATGTGCAGAGTGCCTTTTCTCACTGCCATACAACCTCAGCTTCCCCTAGAGCAGAGATTCTAGAGCAGATGACATGGCAGCTGTATGGGCTTCTTGCCTCAGTCCATCTCTTGTTTATAACGTAAGCAGCCGAGAGAATGTTCCTACTTCCGCCTGCTGGAGCTCGAAGCCCACCCAGCTAAGGAGCAAAGCGTGCCTAGCATCTGAGATCCTTCACTACCTACACAAGCCTCTCTGGGGGGTCTCTCTGGCAGCTTCCTCTGATGGTCCGACCACTTGAGCGCATCTTCAGTCATCATTAACAATTGTAATGTCGCCTGGACTCGGGTACCTCTTTCCTTCTCTCTCTCTCTCTCTCTCTCTCTCTCTCTCTCTCTCTCTCTAAGTGTAAGCTCCCTGATTTTAATTTTATTCATAGAGCCACTATTACTCCATCCAGATCATGTGGGATGAATACTAATGGCTCTCCGGATTGTTTTAAGTGCAGATCTGAACAAGATACTTCCTTTCATTTTGTCAGGAGCTGTCATTTCCTACAGAGGTTTTTTGGAGTATTCGTTCTAATAGATTCAGTTCTGCCTCAGCGCAGAGGCCTGTTGTGCATTTGTCAGGGGCATGTGAGCGCTGTACAACCAGGCAAAAAGGGAAAAAAAAGAAAGGAAGAAGGAGGGAAAGTCTTCTGTAAGGTTTATTCGGCTTGGGAGAAGAGTGTAACTTGTAAAGGACGAAGGAGGGATCCTTGTGGAAAGTCAACAGCGCTGGGTTGTGAAGATGGTAGCGTCTGCACCCTGCCAGTGTCTAGGGAAGAGAAATTTGACGCGGCTCACTTTTAAAGATGAACCTACAAAATTTGCACCTTTCAAAACAATCTGCAGCCTGAGACAAATCCATCCTTTGGAACTGGCACTTTTGAGAATTTTGAAAAAGAAAAAAAATGCAGTTCTCCAGCCAAACAATATGGGGGGAAAAGAGAGTGTATGTTGAGGGAAAGTGTTCATATCAATGCATATATTATGATTTATTCCTGATCTTAGCCCAAAGGCCGAGAAGAGTGGAGGTTCTTTTCAGAGGGAAAAAAATTATAGTCAAATGAAATCGTGAGCAGGATTTGAATAATAGGCAAGGAAATGAGAATAAATAAATGACTGCAATGTAAGTTATAATACAACAGAAAATAAATGGCATTTATGGCAGCAGATAAAGGAATACAACAGGAATATCATGGATGTAAGGATGAGATGTCAAAATGAAAGAAATTATGATACTGAAAGTGAATTAAATATTTTTTTTAAAAAAATGATTTTCACTTTTACACATTTCAATAATTTTACAATCATTTTAAAATTTTGAAACTCGGCTTCCTTCCCCCTCTTTCTGTGGTTCCTTAAATTTATTTTTTATATTTTCTGCATATTTCAAATTAACTTAATAATTTTTTCATCTACTTTAAATGTATACTGTTATAAAACTGCAGGTTATTACAATAATCCCGCCAATGTTCTTATCTGCTTACAGTTTGTAAATATTCAGTAAACCATTTCCATTCTTTTTTTAAAAAAGTTTGTTATCTTGATTTCTTATCTTTCCAGCAGGTTTCGCCATTTCTGTGTTTTCCATAAGTTTTTGTATCCATTCTCCTTTTGTCGGGACTTCTTCTTCTTTCCATTTTTGGGCAAATAACATTCTTGCCGGTGTAGTTACATATGTAAATAAATTTCTATACAGTTTGGGTAGTTCTGTCCCTATAATTCCCAAAAGGAAAGCTTATGGGTTTTGTTTTGTTTTGTTTTTTTACAAATGCTATTTTAAACATCTTTTTCAATTCATTATATATCATTTCCCAGTAAGCTTTAACCTTACTACAAGACCACCACAAATAATAAAAATAACATTCTTTCTCTTTACATTTTTCAGTGTATTTCAATGTGCTTATTTGATTTTGATTTATACATTTTTGCCAATTTACTCGGTGTTAGATACCATCAATATAACATTTTCATATAATTTTCTCTTAAACCATAGCATGCTGTGAATTTTATATCCGTATTCCACAATAGTTCCCATGCTTCCATATCTATATTATAGCTAATATCTATTGCCCAATGTATCACTGAGGATTTTACTTGCTCATCCTTTGCCTCCCATTCCAACAGTATCCTATATATTGTGTGGGTGGGGTGGGGGGTCTGAACTGAAGAGTTGGCAGAATGGTGCTTTCCCCCTGATATGTTCTGGGCCACTCCAGGTGGTTTACAATTCAGGTTGCGAGCAATAAAACAGCTGCAACGCTTTAAGACAACCAATAAAGAATTTGTCCCTAGCAGCAATAACACAAATCCAAAATTGCTTGCTTTCCCCTATAAGAGAAAACGGACCGAAGAGGGCAAATTATTTTTCATCAGGTTATTGAGAGGAACAAAAAAAGTGTGAATTTGGCAGGTTACACGAAACAGGCTTTGTCTAGAAAGGTCACAAAGACACACACAGTGAGAGCTGCAGCAAACAAAGTGATAGTTAACAAAACCATTTTTAGAAGCATTTTAACAATAAGAGCAGTGAACTTCTGGAATGACAACAGTTGTATGAGTGGAACAAAAGCCTTTGCTGGGCTCCAAGGCAGAGTGAGATCATTGATGAAGGGTTTTGTGCAAGGTGGTTGCTTTTAAGAACAGCAGGTCTGCTGGATCAGACCTTCCTAAGTACCTACAGGGAACCCACAAATGGTACATGAGCACAATGGCACTCTTCTGGTCTTTAAACTCTGCCACTTTTATTAATTTTGCATTTCTTGACCGCAGCATAAAACCATCAAAACAGGGTACACAGTGAAAACAGACCAAAACCCAGAAGTGCAAGATCTAAACAGAATAAATTTAATTCCACAAACTCTGAAACAAAAACACACAGAAGACAGCCATAGAAGCCTCCAAAAACAACGAAGCAGTTTCATCAGATATAAAATTAATTAAAGAATTGCTCAGGGAAAGCCTTCCTAAACCCACTATTGCCACACTGAGTCATAGCTGTCAACTTTTCACTTTTCTTGCGAGGAATTCTATTTGGAATAAGGGAATTTCCCTTAAAAAAGGGGAAAAGTTGATAGCTATGTACTGAGTTCAGCTGGCAATTGTTTCCAGAAGGCAGGAGCTGTAACACTAACAGCACAGTTTCTCGTACAGGTTAAGCATAACTCTTCAGTTAAAGGATGGCTAAACTGGACTCAGAAAGAGTTTTCCTTCTTTCGAGATGACTGTGGGTATAGCCCACTTTCTAGACATGACCTAGGGAGTGGGGAACCTTAGGCCTGGGGGCCAAATGTGGACTCCAACTCTCTGTTTGGCCCTTGAGACTCTCCCAAAGGCATGGTCTTCTGGGCCCTCCTGGAGTGCTTTTGCATGAGCTGTGATCATGACTCTTCCCTGAATGGATGAAGAAGAGATTGTACGTGTAGAAACCTTTGACTTTTGAATGGCCGGCATGTACCCTAGTGTACAATGTAAGGATTACATCTATTGCTCCACCCTCTTTTGCCTCTAGTCCCACCCACCACTGCCATGTGGCCCCCGGAAAGTTGCACACAAGGGAATGTGGCTCTTGGTCCGAAGATCCCCCCCCCATCATAAGCCATCTACTGTAAGTAGTTGCAATAGGGTCTTGAGGAAAGCACAGCGTGATCTGAGAGATTCACCACTTTGCAGAGGACGTGTGGCCTCAAATCTGCAATCAGTTGCCTCTTTGGTCTTAAATCATGCTTTTGAGTCTGGCTGGGCATCATCTCAACCCAGGCAGGGGCAGCCTATTTCCTCCCTTCCATGGATTTAAGCAAGCAGAATGAGAAAGAAGGAAGGTTATTTATGGCTGTGTCATATATATGGGATTGAAGCTCCAGAAGATTGCAGGCGCAACCCAGTTGGAAGTGGGAGGTTCACAGGAAAGTGCATGCTTGAACAAATAGCCTTTTTTTGTTATGAGACATTAATCTTATTTGCTTAAATGAATTAATTCCCATCTTGTAGCCATTCATTGAGCATCAGAGCACCCTCAGCACAAGTGTGTGCATCTTCCGCTCGTTTCATTAAACTCTGCACAAGAGAATTGTCTGCTGAATGGTGCCCATGGCCTTCTGTAGTTTCCATCTCCACCTTTCGCTCATTTTATTTGCCTAACCTGCATTATCTTACTTCAAAGGTTGTTTTTTTTAAATAAAAAATTAATTATTTCAAAAATACACCCAACAGCCTCCTGGGCATGTCTCCATCATAATTCAAATGAAACCCAGAGTAGGTCATTACTACTAGCACAAAAAGGGTAAATGATAAAATATTAAATTTGCAGGGAGTTAAACCGCAGAGATCCACCCGCTGCTACACACTGCCATCATTTGCAATTACAAATTATTTTATCTGAATTATTTGGATGCAAGCCGTAGATGTGAGGTGTTTGCTGAGTGATGCCTCTAGGAATAGTGTTTGCCATCCTTATTTTATTATCTCCATTTTATATATAATTCAACAAAATGGTTTTAATGTGCTTTTAACGTTCAGCAGATACTCTGTGATTTCTCGCCCTTCTTGGTGTCTCCCCCCCCCATCGTTTCCCCGTCTTTGCTTTCTGTATCTCCAGTGCCTTTGACTTGGTGACCTTTGTAGACCTTTGTATGTTATAGGCAACTCCTTGACCCGGCATCGCTCTGCTTGCACAATGACATGTTCTCATGTTCCTTTGGTAATTACGCCGAGTAGATGGATGCCTCTGAGCTTGCTCCAAGGCCACTCCAATGCTCACAAACAGATACGAGGTGGGAATTATTCCATTTAGCAAAGAGGATTAATGTTTCATAACAAAAGGTAATTTATTCAATTGTATGCAAAGAGAGGTCTTGCGTTAATAGCGTGTACAAAGCTTGCTTATTTCCGTCTATTGTATGATAAGTTTAATGCCTGTGAAAACACTAGCAGCTCTATTGTGTATCTTTGGGGAGGACTTGACCAGTCCCAGAATGAATTGGACTCCGTTAATTAAAGACACTTCAAAGGAAACAGGCAAGGTGTCTGGCAGGAGTGCAGACAGACGAGGACTCAGAATTCCTTTGGGAATTTTAATGAAGAGGGTCAGTTGTAATAGTGTCCAAAGTGATGATGAGCCTCGCTCATCCTATTAGTGTCAGGGCTTCATTTAGCTCAAATGAGACCCACATTTTACAGTTATAGCAGATACGATGGGCAGAACTTTGGAGCCATTATATTAGCCTAATTCATGAAGGGAAAGGCTATCAATGGATATCAGCCACAATGGTATGTTCTGCCTCCAGTTTCAGAGGCATCATGTCTGAATGCCAGATGCTGGGAATTGCATGAACCTGTGCCTAGAAAGTGAGGAGGAAAAGTGAGTGTGGATTAGTCCTAAGTGGTTTACAGTGGCATAAATATTTAGGTGCTAGGGTTTGTGAGGGACAGACCATGCGTCATCATGCTGTAGACCTTTAACCAATCATGGCATGGAGGAGAAATGGTCAATCAGAAGAGAGTGAGCATGGTAAAGATAGAATTTGGAAGGTCAATGGGGAAACAGAGCCTGGCTCCAGACGTAGCTAGGTGTGCTATGGGGTTTATCAGGCAGGATAAACCAGTTTGATTTCTTTATGTGGGGGGAAAGGACCCAGAAAGGGGTGAGGCATGCTTTTACAGGAAGAGTAAAAATGGATAGTCATTCTACGGGGAGACTGTTTTAATAGAAACAGTTCTGCCGTGGAGAATTCAGAAGTTCTTGTTTAAACCTGAAACAGAATTTCAGACAGAGAATAAGTGCCACTTCTTTAATATTGAAACCATCAAGCTTTATCTTGCTTTGAGTGTTTGTCAATAAAAATAGTGTTTTGTTTCCCATCATGAGTCAGCTTTAATTTGTACCTACTGTACTTCAGGGAGTAAGCTTTCACAAGAACCCCAAAATCAAGAGGCCTTGCTGAAGGTTTATATTATATGCTACCAGATACTGAGAACCCCCAATTTCTTGGTTGTTTATTGACAGGGAGTTGCTGAGGTTAAATCACCCCAGACTTAGTCATGTTACTCCACTCCCATCTTTGCTTAAAGTGTATGTGTCACAGGGTTCACTAATTTGGAGCAGACTCCCACATTGTCCCTTCTTTGGGGAACCGCTGCCTGAATTTCCCAAAGTATCAAATCTGAGGCTGCATCCCTGGGGCAGCCTTCACCAATCTGGTGTCCTCCAGATGTTTTGGACTACAATTCCCATCAGCCCTAGCCAGCACAGCCATCTGTACCGAACAACTGTTGGGCATCAAGTTGGTGGAGGCTACCCTCTAGTTTATCTCTTAGTGGCTTCCCTGATCTGCTTTTTGCTTTCATGACTAATGCAATTAAATTGCCTCTGTTTAAGAACCCAGTGAATTTTTCACATCTGTCTCTCCCTCTCCCCTCTCTCTTATTGTAGCCATAAATTTTGCACCAGATGTGAACACAGCCAAGATGAGCCATTTACCATCAACACAGTCCTCATTCCTGATGATGATGACAACATTAAGGAGGCAAAAGGTGACAGCTTGCTTGGTTGTTAGAATGGCAATTCAGACAATCCCTTTTTTTTTGATTAAGGCAGAAAGAAAGAGTGTGTGTACACGCGCTCTCTCTCTCTCTCTCTCTCTCTCTCTCTCTCTCTCTCACACACACACACACACACTGCTTGGTTGGCAAATACAACAACAACAACAACAACAACAACAACAACAACAACAACAACAATTTTTATTTATACCCCGCCCTTCCCAGCCATGGCCAGGCTCAGAGCGGCTTACAAGCAATAATAAAAACAAGTTGAATGATTACAACTTAAAAACAAAATTAAAATACAACATTAAAATATTGAAATATTAAAATGTGGCCTCATCGCAGGAGGAGAAGGAAAGGAAAAAAGAAAGAGAGGGAGGGAATCAAATTGGCTCCAAGCCAAAGGCCAGGCGGAACAACTCTGTCTTACATGCCCTGCGGAAAGAAATCAGATCCTGTCCTGCAGGGCCCTGGTCTCATGAGGCAGAGCGTTCCACCTGGCTCTGGTTGAAGCCAATCTAACTTCCTTAGGGCCCGGGACCACTAGGGTGTTGCTATTTATGGACCTTGAGGCTCTCCGTGGGGCATACTGGGAGAGGCGGTCCCGTAGGTACGAGGGTCCTAGGCCGTGAAGGGCTTTAAAGGTCAAAAGCAGCACCTTAAATCTGACTCTGTACTCTATTGGGAGCCAGTGCAGTTTGAAAAGCACTGGGTGAATATGCTCCCATGGCAGAGACCCCATGAGGAGCCTGGCTGCAGCATTCTGCACCCTCTGGAGTTTCTGGGTCAGCTTCAAGGGCAGTCCCACGTAGAGCGAATTACAGTAGTCAAGCCTGGAGATGACCGTTGCATGGATCACTGTGGCCAGGTCGGGGCGGGAAAGGTAAGGGACCAACTGCTTGATGCGGCGAAGGTGGAAAAATGTTGCCTTGGCTGTGCTGTAACTTGTGCCTCCATGGAAAGGGAGGCGTCAAGGATTACACCCAAACTCTTAACGGAAGGCAATGGCACTAATTGGGCCCCCACTATCTATCATATTTATGGTCATCTGGCTGGTTATAACCAGAAGAGCTGGGAGGATGTCTCCTTGGTGAATAATATGTTCTGTTACTGTACCTTAAGGACCCATTCACACACAAGCATCCAACCTTTACTTGTGTGTGTGTTACTCGATTGGCCCACACTTGACTGGTAGTTCAGCTGCACTCTACCTTGTAGCAACATCTGGAATACAGGCACAAGGGGCTGTACCCAGCTTTCTTTGTCCACTAGGGCAAGGGCTCTTGACCTTGCAAACAGGTAAGTTTTAATGGTTGTGCAACAGAGGAACCCTACGCAACAGTTGCAATAGCCAAAATTCAAGTGCAACAGATTGCGCAATCCATTATGCAACAAAGTTATCAGTAGACTGCTTATGCATTTTCTTGGGCTATAGTATTCTGTTGGTACAAGACATGTCACCAGCAAAACATGTGTACCACTGAGTGATTGTAACTTAGCACTACATTGGATGCAATCCAGTATACTGGGGTGACTTACGTCAGGGGTGTCGAACCCCCAGATCTTGCTAGACTCTAATTCCCATCACCCCAGCCAGCCAACAGGGCTAATGGTCAGGTGTCATGGAGTTGTGATCCCGCAACAACTAGCCACCCCAACCTAAGGCCACAATCTTATTAACTTTGGTTGTCCCTCCAGCTGCCTGCATTTGTCCTGACTGACTTTCACAAAGTGCCCACAGTGGTTAGACAATGGCTGGTCTTTATTGAGCATTCCTTCTGATTTCTTTACAGGAAGGTTGGTTATACAGCATTGAGCATTTGCCCTGCATTCATCCTGATTTGCTTGTGGGCTGTTCATAAGCCTTTCTGTTGGCCATTCATCTCACACTTTTCAATTCATTTCCCTGTCGTTTTCCAAACCACAAAAAGGTTCAGATGGGACAGGCATTTTATTAAGACCCTCACCAGCTCTATGAGAACCTTATCTGGCTCTAACCCTGGAAACACAGCACTGCCTGCCTCCATTCCCTCTGGCCACATCGTTGGGTAGGGGGTGGCTCCCTGCATCATAACTATCAAAAAATTGAGTGTGTGGCTCGGTCAAAGCCCCAGAGGTTCATTTCTGCAATCTGCTGGCTGGGGCTAATGGGAGCTGTAGTCTAAAACACCTGGAAGGCACCAGGTTGGTGAAGGCTGTCTTATGTGGTTGATGTGAGGATACAATAGCGAAGATCCATGCATGCCCTCCTGAGTTCTTTGGCGGAATCAAAATGCAATATTACTGTATGGGGCTGTCACACTGTCACAGCTGGCTTTGGACAGTGGGGTGCCTACCAGCCCATAGCTGACTGTAATACACATGCAGCCTCTGTTTGCCTCTGCAGAGAGTTGAGCAAAACTCTTGCCAGGCTGCACAAGGCACTTTTCCCTTGGAGTGGCAACACTTCCGCCCTTCCGCCAAGAATACCCTTTGGTATCTGTGTCATTAGCAAGGGGAGCATCTTACGTGTGCCGTGATTCATGCTGCTTTGCCGCTGTAGCACAAGGACAACCAAAGAGGTATAAAGTCATCCATCTGCCAAGGAGGCCATGCATAATACGCCCCAGCTCAGTGGCAGGCAGTTGTGAATGAACTTATCTTTGGATAAGTAACAACATGTTTGCAGAGGAGAGTGGGGAGGCGGGGAGACAGAGGGTCCAGGTCAAAGAGGGATGCATCTAGTCTAGCCTGGGATACCATCTGCTGAGAGTTCACCAGGTGTATAGCTTCCAATAGCTAGTTCACTGGAAGGTCTGCCTTGTTACTATTTTGAGAAGTGATCTACACTAGTAACCTTTTCATGAGAGACATGCACATAACGCTAAGTCATGCTTTTGTTTGAAAAACCCATATGTTGGCCCACAAATAATAAAGGAAACCATGGCTTGCTTCTCCAAAGTTTGTGTCATTTTTGAGCTGCTCTGGTCTCGTCTTTCTGTAGCTTAGTGAGCATATGTGGTGGGGTGGCCAAACAAAACTATGGTTAGGGTGTGTGTGCGAGGATCACGCATAATGGCAAACCATAGTTAAGGCAAACCAACATTTCTAAGCCAGCAACAATTCATGATTTCTGATAATGGTTTGTTGGCATAAACAAATAATGGTTAAGCTGGTGGGGAGGGTTCGCACATAACACTAAGCCATGCTTTAATATATCATAGTTTTTATTGTTTTACTAGAGGCTACATCCTTCCTCACTCCCCTCAACATAACAGTTCCCCATTTATTAATCCTCTAGAGATCCCCCTTCCCACTCCATGCAACTACTAAGCTCCCTTTTCACCTTCCTGTACCCATTTCTAAAGCCATTTCTCTCTTCTGCTCTGCAGACTTGTTTTGCACCCATTTTCACCTTCACACCCCTCTCCTTCCTTTTCTTTTGTGCATCTGGTGTGGCATGGTGAAAAATGGGAACTTTGTATACAGCTCCACATGCAGTAGCTGCAGCTTTATGGAGAGATTTATACTAGCCACTGCAAAGAAGCTGTAAGACAGTCTTCACTAAACTAGTGTTTTGGATTACAACTCCCTCCCACCCCAGACAGCATGACAATGCTCCCATCAACAGCAGCATCATATGGTCATACTGGCTGCAACTGGTGGAAGCTGTAGCCCCAAAACATCTGGAGGGAACCAACTTAGGGATGCTGAACATAGCATTTAAACTGGTCCTGGAGGTAAGGAGCAATTCAAATACACTCCTGATCCATGGTTGGTGCTTTTATTGGGTACAATGGAGAGTCACAGTAGTGCTCTCCTTGGAGGAAATTGCATTTATGTGTGCAGCTTAATCACTCTTTTACTCAGACCTTGATGTTGACAGCTGAATGTGTGAACAGACTCTGCTGAAGACATTACATTGTCAGCAACAGGGAAATTCTTCACCATACTTTGAATGGTGGTGATTTACAGTTCCTGTGTGTACATCATCCCTTGAGGCAGCAGCCATCAAGGGATAGATGCACGTGAACCAAAGGAAACCCAAATGGGTTTCAGAATATTGCTCCTGCAATCACTGGAACCACAGACTTCACATTTCCCATGTTGGTGGTGTTTGAGCAAGCTACTGCAACTCATTTTCTCTCTCATTCACACCCACAATAAACATTACAGACTGGAAACTCTTGGGAAATGACTATCATGTGCAAGAGTCACAGATGAGTCCACTCCAAGCCTTCAGCAAGCCTTGTAGTCTGTGAATTATTGCCCCAGGTGCAGAATGACTCTTAGTCATTGTCTCCTTGAGCAGCAACTGAACTAGTAGCCTAAAGGCTAAAGATCCTATTATCTGCCACATTATTAAAATTATCATAGGCACAGTGGATAAGATGGAGCAGAACAGCTGCAGAGGAGGGTGATACTTCTAGAATCTGGGTAAAATTCAACCCTAACTAATGTCAAATTTTTGGGTGCCATTAATTTTTCTCCCAGGTGCAATGTTAGCATCAAATACTGCATTGTTTAGCCCTGCCTCTCCTGCTATAATCTTTAAATAGTTCAAATGCTTAGATTAAAAACCTTTTCGTGGTAGGGCAATGTATGTATTTGGTCAAACGGCTGTTACCCATCCTAAATAATTAGGGGAAAGCTTGCTTTTCACTGGCTTTCTAGCTTCAGAGGGAAGGAGAAGCTTCTTGTTAGACACAGAATTATAGCAAGGGAGTGATGTCTTCTACCTGACTGACCCGGGTCTTGGGCCAAGTTCTTGAACATGTGTCGCCTATGATGTTCGACTCTCCCTCTTCCCAAAATGGCAGTGCCCCCAATTAAACTTCCAGCGTGGTGCTTGCAAAATACACTGAGGGGATTAGTTATCACTGTGCGAGATTCATGGTGCTGCTGCTCCCCCAGATAAAGTAATAATTCCAGAGCAACTTCCCGAATTGCAATTTATTCCCGTAGTAAAACATCGAGAAGGTAAATCACAGAGGGCATAATCACTTCTTTTCTTTCTTGTAAATCACGCCGTGTTTGAAAAACTAATGCCCTTTCTGCATGCAGCGCTGGAGTCTGCGTTTTGTAAATTTTTGGTGAGGCGCAAGGGAAGGGGAGGGAGGTGGGGAGGCATAAATGAAAGTGAACAGTGGTATCTAAAGCCAGTCCACGTCAGCACCATGGATGGGGGGTGGGATGCCCATGGAGAGTTAGCCAGCTTCCCTTCCTCTTGCTGAAATTCTTGACACCAGAGGATACCAAACAATAATCTGTATCACAGACCAGCAACTATATTTGCTGCAGGACTAACAGCACTTAAGCAATTCACACTTTGCTGAATTTTGGGATGCAGCAGGCATCTGACCAAAAAAAAAAAAAAAGTGTGCAAAAATACATCCATTAGGGAAAATTGTGCATGAAAATGCATATATCTGTGAAAATGCCTGCTGAAAACTTTCTATTCCACCAGGCCTATGCAGGCAATTAAAAATACATCCTTTAGCAGCAGCAGCAGCAGCAGCAGCAGCAGGGGAGGGAGTTCCACAGGGTGGGCGCCACTACCAAGAAGGCCCTCTGCCTAGCTCCCTGTAACCACACTTCTCTCAGGGAGGGAACTGCCAGAAGGCCCTCGTAGCTGGACTTCAGTGCCCTGGCTGAACGATGGGGATGGAGACACTCCTTCAGGTATACTGGGCCGAGGCTGTTTAGGGCTTTAAATGTCAGCACCAACACTTTGAATTGTGCTCGGAAATGTACTGGGAGCCAGTGTAGGTCTTTCAGGACCAGCTGATTTGTTTGTTTTTAACTTTTTATGGTCTTTATTTTATGGTTTTATGTTTCTATTTCTGTAAATCACTTTGATGCATTTTTATGACACAGCAATATACAAATATTGTCATATATAAACAAACAAACAAACAAACAAACAACAACGATGATAGGCTTGCTG
Source organism: Podarcis muralis (assembly GCF_964188315.1). NCBI lineage: Eukaryota > Metazoa > Chordata > Lepidosauria > Squamata > Lacertidae > Podarcis > Podarcis muralis. Next base: position 18,187,844 of record NC_135669.1, read on the forward strand.
AGATGTGTTAACTACAAGAATGTCACAGTTAAATGGTGATTAATTTTTGTGAGGACTTCCTCTTTCTTTTTAAAAATGCAAACTTATGTGGAAATGTGGCAAATGTGAACCTAAGTCTGCAAAAATGAGAAACCGAGAGAAACCAAAATGGGCAGATCTGCCCATCCCAGAGAAGAGCAAAAGGGGCTTTTCCTTTAATATTGAAAATAGGGAAATGTTTGTAATGCTCCAGTTTTCAAACCAAAGACCACTGTTTAAATTCCAGGATCAAATCAGAAGCTGGGTTGGCTTTTGTAATTCCAGGACTGTCCCTGGACTATCGGGAGACTTGGAGGGTATGCTTTCAGTGGGTCTGTTCTGACTATCATTGGTGGCAATGCGATGTCCAGATTTTCCTTGGTCACTGGTGAAATCCGATGTGAGGTGTTTTTTTATTTCTAATTTCAATGAAAAACAAGCTCATGTCTCGAAACTTAAGACAAACAAGGGCCATAATGAGTCTGACAACCCAGCCACGACTGTGCCATCGTCAAGCATGAGGCTGTAATGAATGGTAATTCTTCAAAGCGAGACGTTTGCTATTCTCTCCCCCCCTTCCTTAACAACTGAACTGATTAGAATGAAACTTTGACTTGATTAGCGATTATTGTCTCTGCATGGTGGTTGCATGGAGCCCTCTCATTTTCTTGGTTTGTTTTTTAAGAAACATTGCCAAGGCGTCTCGTCCCCTGATTTACTGCTTAGATTCTCTGTTCCATATTCATTTGTTTTGTCCCCCTCTCCTATTCTTTTCTCAAAAGCAAAAGCTCAAATCATTCCTCTCTTCCACCCTCCTTACATCTTAGAGATTTCGTGAAACTTCATGCAGCCCTGGCCCAAGATGTTTTGCAGGCTCGGCAGAAGGAGAAGACAACTCCCTCCGCTGTCAGAGGCAGGGTGCTCTGTATCCTGCCAGAGGGCTTCACATGGACACCTGCATGGCCTTGGTGATAACAGGATGATCCCGCAGCCAGAGTCTTCTTTGGTTCTTAAAGGTAAAGGTAAAGGGACCCCTGACCATTAGGTCCAGTCGTGACTGACTCTGGGGTTGCGGCGCTCATCTCACTTTATTGGCGGAGGGAGCCGGCTTACAGCTTCTGGGTCATGTGGCCAGCATGACTATGCCGCTTCTGGCGAACCAGAGCAGTGCACGGAAATGCTGTTCACCTTCCCACCGGAGCGGTACCTATTTATCTACTTGCACTTTGATGTGCTTTCGAACTGCTAGGTTGGCAGAAACAGGGACTGAGCAACAGGAGCTCACCCCATCGCGTGGATTCAAACTGCTGACCTTTTGATCGGCAAGCCCTAGGCTCTGTGGTTTAACCCACAGCGCCACCCACGTCCCTTTGGTTCTTATTCCACATAAAAAAGCAGGCTGGACTGACAGTTGAATCAGACTTCAACCCTGGTTGACTGGGCTAGCGTCCTCCACAGTCACTGGGGTAGCTGGCTACTTTAGGCAGCCAGGGCAGGACTTATAGGAAACACTGTGAAGTCTAGGTGGGTTCCCACGAGGCAAGACCCAGTGATAACAGCAAGAACCTTTATTGAACTATCAGAACTAGGCAACAGGGGCAAAGCAACTTCATCTATATATACATTTCTGAAGGTCTTGGCTACTCCCAACGTGATTGGCTGTCTAAACTTCCAAGCTGCGAATCACAACTCGGAGTTTAAGGGCCAATGGCAGAGGCTCAAATCCTGAAACATTCTGTGATTGGACATCATGTAGGTGTTATGTACTGAGCTGAATAGGATCCAAATGCAGCAGTCTGATTGGTCCTAGAACAATAGGATCCAAAATGCAGCAGTCTGATTGGTCCTAGAACAATAGGATTCAGAATGCAGCAGTCTGATTGGTAATAGAACAATGCAGCAGTATTACTGGTCCATAGGAGCCACCCAATCCAGCTCCAGGTGGAAATGAATCCACAATCTGATTGGCCTACGGGAGAATCCTGGAATTAGCCAATCACATGCAGCCCATTGTGTAAATAATGTATGTAAAGCAGATATTTGGGGGGAACATTCATTCCTCCTCACCACTATGAGCTGAATAAAGAGCATGAAATCCACTCTCGACTCCGAGTATATTTCAGTATCGAATCAGAATACAGGAGCTCAGAATCCTTAGTCCAGGCTCAAGCTCAGGCAAAGACAGACCACTGAATACATAACACTCCTCAGATCTTCCCAGCAGCATCTGCTGCCTGAGGAGGTCACTTCCCTTTTCCTAAGGTTAGGGTCAATCCTGACTTCATGGACCCTTGGGACCAGGCTTTACCTTGTTTGAGGGGTGTGTTGCTCCTGTGTTTAGTTTCCAAAAATGCATCTTTGCTTCCACAATTGGATTTTGGATGGCTTGCCTGACTTCCCTGGGTTATTGTTAGATGAAATCAGCTTCAAAGCAACCCTTGCTGTTCCCTGGTGCAGAACTCACTGTGAAATTACTCAAGTGTGTTTGTTTTTGTTTAAGATATTTATTAAATTTTCAAAAATTATACAAAAAGAAAAACAATAATACAAACAAAAAACACAAACAAAACAAGTATAATTTCATTCCCTTATTTTCTTATAACTTACTTCCCCGACCTCCTCATACCTCCCCTTTCTGTATTCCAATTTCTGATTCATTAGTTCAGCAAATCCTCTCCCTTAATTTTTGTTTAGTTTTTAACCTTTCTTTTCTTTTTACTTAATCATTACAGCTGAGAACCACTTAATTTCAAAAATCAACATCGTTCTAACATTCATTAATTTTGCAATGTTTCCTGAGATAATCTTTAAATTTCTTCCAATCTTCTTCCGCCGTCTCTCTTCCCTGGTCACGGATTCTGCCGGTCATTTCTGCTAGTCCCATATAGTCTATCATCTTCATCTGCCATTCTTCCACGGTGGGTAAATCTTGTGTCTTCCAGTACTTTGCGATGAGTATTCTTGCTGCTGTTCTAGCATACATAAAGAATGTTCTATCCTTCTTTGGCATCAATTGGCCGACCATACCTAGGAGAAAAGCCTCTGGTTTCTTCAAGAAGGTATATTTAAATACCTTTTTCATTTCATTATATATCATTTCCCAGAAAGCCTTAATCCTTGGGCATGTCCACCAAAGGTGAAAGAATGTACCTTCAGTCTCTTTACATTTCCAACATTTATTATCAGACAAGTGGTAAATTTTTGCAAGCTTGACTGGGGTCATGTACCACCTATAAATCATTTTCATAATATTTTCTTTTAAGGCATTACATGCCGTAAATTTCATGCCGGTGGTCCACAACTACTCAAGTGTGTTGGTCCATCAAGCTCAGTACTGTCTGCTGACTGGAAGCAACTCTCTAGGTTTTCAGGCAATGCTACCTGAAGATGCTGAGGGTTGAACCTGCGGCCTTCTGCATGCAAAGCATCTGTTCTACCACTGAGCTGTGGTCCTTACCCTATTACAAAAACTGTAGAATAATAGATACAGTTCCCAGGCTACGTAGTTTGAAGTTGATTGTCCTTTTTTCCAGGACACATCCTCTTTTTCAAAGGTATGTAAAATGAAAGTTATCATAGAGACCTATATTTTAAAGCAGAAGTTGGCAATTGTGTCCTCTTTTTTGCTCTTCAAAATATGGCGACCCTAATTTGAAAACAAAAGCATGAGGTAAGAGCAGAGAGGGGGTAAATTCAGAATTTGACTTGGAAACCCAAACTATCCCACCCCCTTAGGGGTGAACTTTTTAAAATGTGCAGTTTTTTCTGTGTCAAACTGGATTCCATCACGTTCCAGATGAAGTCTACAGGAATGTAATGGGGCCCCAGCTCAGGATATTCCCCCAATGAGCCTCCTTCCAGCTATTTGCCTATTTACTTAGTTTATTAATATTTTATTGGATTTATATCCTGACCTTCCTTTCCAAGGAGCCCAGGGTGGCAAACAGATACATAATTTTAAAACAAAACAAATAAAATTCTGAGACAGATAAAAACACACAGCTACAGCTGAAAACATTGCCATTGAAAACATGCTTCCATCCAATGATTTTGAGGTTGCCATGAATTGTATTCTTCAGCTAACTAATGCCTGAATGGACAGGGATGTTTTCAAATTCCTCCTGAAAGTTAATATTGATGGAGATAGGTGCACCTCACTAGCGAGGGCATTGCACAACATGGTGTTGTTTAGTCGTTTAGTCATGTCCGACTCTTCATGACCCCATGGACCAGAGCACGCCAGGCCCTCCTGTCTTTCACTGCCTCCCGCAGTTTGGACAGACTCATGTTTGTAGCTTCGAGAACACTGTCCAACCATCTCACACAACATGGTAGCCACCACCAAAAAGGCCCTGTCACTGGTCACCACCAACGAGGCAGCTCCCAGTGGTGGCAGCACCAACAAGGCCTCACCAGCTAATTGTAGAGTCTGAGGGCTGGCTGTTGTAGCATAGCGGGGGGTTATAGAGGATAGCAGAGAGGTCTCCCCCCTTTCTTCTACTGGGAGTGCTGGCTTGCAGACGTTGCATTTTGCAAGGCACCCTCCTTCCTTCTATTTCCCTACCAATGGAGCAGCAATAAATTGCGCAGGAGGCTTAAGTGCTTCAATGACTTGAGGTAAAATCTGAGCCAGAGAAAAAAACGGGGGACGTTAATTAACACTTACCTCATACCTGAGGCAAACATTGCAAGCAGCCAAGATTGCGATTTCCAAGCCAGGAATAATGAAATTTGGTCACAGCATTACGTTGAGGCTATAATAGTCAGATTAATAAGGGTGATCTCTATTCCCAGCTGACCTTGTTCTTTTCCTCTCCTGCCATAATGAGCAGAGATGCACACCAGTGATGCTCAGGCAGCTCTGTGGGGACTTGCTTGCCATCAGCCAGCCTGCAAAATATTTAGTCAAGGCCTGCTCCTCTCCCCACCCGTTCCTGGAAACGTGGCCTAAATGGGGAACATTTCAATCACCGCCTCTTTATTAAATAATAAGTGATATTTACTTAGTGTCTCTTTATCCTCCAAGCTCCTAAAACTTGGCAAACTTTAATTAATAGTTGTCTTAATAGTTAAATAACCTTCAGAATGGCTTTTCATTTACTCCAGGCCCCTCTGAAATGAAGTCATAATGATCTGAGTCAAGTGATAAAAACACAACATATGGTGGAATGTTTGCAGGTTATTAATGAGACGAGTCAACCAGCAGTGGCAGAATATATTTTATTTTTCACATTCCCTCTGCTGGGAGAAATAATATATTCACATACAGAAAAATGAGTACCATTTGCCTACAACCATGTCCATCCTCTCTGCCTGGATCTCTCTGTTTACCTTGCAATTCTAAGCCCGCTTCTGATTCTCCCATTTAGCATTGATGCAGGGAAGGCCTCCTTCGCACTGTTGACCTGTTGCTTTCCCATAGTTAAGGTATCCTCTTAAATATACCCCAGCAGTAGTGAGGCCTCAGATTCCCAACCCCTCCAGGAGAAATTCACCTTTCTGTTACTCTCCAGGATGTGGGCCATCATAGTCTTGCTACTAAAGGATGCTTTCAGGACCAAGAAAGGGACGCGGGTGGTGCTGTGGGTTAAGCCACAGAGCCTAGGACTTGCCGATCAGAAAGTCGGCGGTTTGAATCCCCGCGACGGGGTGAGCTCCCGTCGCTTGGTCCCTGCTCCTGCCAACTTAGCAGTTCGAAAGCACATCAAAGTGCAAGTAGATAAATAGGTACCGCTCTGGCGGGAAGGTAAACGGCATTTCCGTGCGCTGCTCTGGTTCGCCAGAAGCGGCTTAGTCATGCTGGCCACATGACCTGGAAGCTGTACGCCAGCTCCCTCGGCCAATAAAGCAAGATGAGTGCCGCAACCCCAGAGTCGGTCACGACTGGACCTAATGGTCAGAGGTCCCTTTACCTTTAAATTTACCCCAGCAGTAGCGAGGCCTCAGATTCCCAACCCCTCCCGGAGAAATTCACCTTTCTGTTACTCTCCAGGATGTGGGCCATCATAGTCTTGCTACTAAAGGATGCTTTCAGGACCAAGAAATGGATAACTTACTTAAAAACAGAATAATTATTTCTTATTGTCGAGAATGATATTAGATTGTAAGCCTGCAGGCAGGGGGCCATTATCCGAGTTTAATTTCTCTACAGTGCCTTGTTCTTATGGCACTTTATAAATAATAAATATTTATTATTTATTATTATTTCTGAGAGGCTTCGGTACAGACTTCCAAAGGACTTGGCTAAGAACCAAACTACACATTACACTGGAGTTTTCTTTTTCGGAAAGCTGCCCCTGGATGCGCTATTTGGAGTGGGATCAAGGCATGTGGGGGGTGGGGCACAATCAAACTCTATGCTTCCCCTGCCCCACAGCCCCGATCCAAACCACCTTTCTAGAGTGGTTATAAACTGTGGAGAGGGGAAATGGTGGTCACATCTCCATCTGTTGCTATCAACGGCTTATGGGGGCAACAAAGGGTTAAACCAGGGGTCGGCAAAATTTTGTTAGCTGTGAGCTGGTCCGCTGTCCCTCAGACCTTGTGGCAGGGCAGAAAAGTAGTCCTCCTCCCCACCTGTCAGCCCCAGCCCCAGCAGCTGTGTTTACCTTCCCAGGGGCTGCTGCCGGCGCCGCCACCACCGCCACCACCGCCATTGCTTCTTCTTCTCATGGGTAGGCAGAGCGAGCTCATCCACTCCACTCTCTGGCCCACAGGAACACCAGGGGAGCGGCGGCGGCAGAGGGAAGATGAGTGGCGCAAAAGGGCTGTCTCCGGAGAGGCGCTGCCTAAAAAGATGCTGTGCCAGCTCAGCCCAGCCCCCTTCCTCCTCTAGGCAGGGTGGGGAGAAGCTAGGAGGAGGGAGGGAGGAGGCGCCACCGCAGTGTGTGTGAGGGAGGGGGGAATGGAATGGCATAGGGGGGAAATGGTACAGCCCGAACGAACAGAATTCACATGCCGATCCATGGACAGTCCGTGGGCCGGATCCCGAAGGCAATTGGGCCTGATCCAACTAGGTTAAACTGCCTACCCCCTGCCCACTGCACCAGGAACCCAGTTAATGTTTCCTTCTTTTTAAGGAAGGAAAGTATGTTGGAAGTCACAGAACACCAACATATTGTGTAGTTTCTCAGCAGATCACTTTTATACAGAATCTCAGAATTGTAGAGTTGGAAGGGACCATAGGGTCATCTAGCCCAACCCCTTGAAATGTGGAAATGTGTACATATGTTGTCACATGTAGACTCTGAAGCTATGTCCACAAGACTACTTGTTTTAGCACAGCAAATTCTCGTCACGCTTCAACTTCAGGGGATGCTTGAGTGCTTTAGTGTTTCCACAACAGCTCGTACCCCTGACGGCTCAGCCATGCTGCCATGTAAACATGGCAGCTTTCTCTCCCCTTCCATCATAGAGAAAGAAATTACTTTGAAGTTGGGAACCAGAGTAAAGGAGAAATCCATGCTCCTCTCATACTTTTCTTTTTTCTTTTTTTAAAAAAATCATGTTTAATGAGTGATGTTCAGTGAGGGTTAAAAGAAGAGGAATATGCTTGTGTATGCAAAGTGAGTGTGAGTGGAAGAGATTTGACATGCATCTTTCAGGAGTATAATTTGGTGCATACTGGCACATGCAGCCAAGAAAAAAGCACTGAACCTTCACAATTTGCACCAAATCCTTCGAAATTTGCACTTTCCTGAAATTTGCAACACACTTCTCCTGCCAAGTAATGGGTAGAAAAAAATGTGTATATTAGGGAAAGTGTGCATATAAATACATGTATTAGTGAAAATAACGCGAAAAACGCATTCCGTGAGATAAAATGGCTCTGCAAAAATGTGTACATTATGCAGAGGTGTGTACAAAACATCTGTATATTAGGAGAAATTTGCTGGTGACTTTTCAGGGTACTTAAATAAACAACAACTAAATTGCCCAGGCAGTTCTGTGACCCTGCGAGAGTGGCAAAATAACTGACCTGAGACACCAGGTGTTGGGTGAAAGTCAAACCAAATCTTTATTGACCACCAGAGGCAAGAGGGGTTGGCATGGCAGCAGAGCAAAGATCAATTTCCATTTGGCACTTGCTGATGTGATGAACCTTGAACCAGGCTTGGCAGAAGAGGGCAGTCAGTACAGATAGTTTTACGAACGGTGTCACATGATCTTGGCCTTATGCCCCATCAGCAGCATTCTGCACCAGATAGAGCTTCCAAACCATGCCCAAGGGCAGTCCTATCTTGAGCGCATTGCAGTAACCCAGCCTCAAGGTTACCAGTGCATAGACTATGGTGGTCCTTCATCTCAGGCAGCAATATGTATTGTCCTTCAGTGCACCTCAGGTGTAGGTTATCCTAGCCAGGCATCTGTCTTTAGATCTTTCCTTGGTCCCACCATCTCCTTCAAAGCGCACTGGGCTAATAAAATCTTCATTGTTTTTGCACCCTCAGGAGCCTGTCTCTCCCCTTTCCCACCCACGCCACCTACTCCTCTACCCTTCTACCAGATTGAATGTACTTTTGTCTCAACTTGGGAGTCTCAGACATGTCCACAGACCAAGTGGCAGGAGTGCCATTGATTTATCACTCGACGCCGTCTTTGCCATCTGTTTTTATATTGCTTTCAGCACAAGATAAGTGGTTCCCAGATAGTGCCGAGCTTGAGAGATTGCAAAGTTCATGAGTTTGCAGAATTTATGATAAGGCAGAAAATTGTCTTAGTGCATCATTCATAGAAGCAACGTCCAGAACAAATGGTGCCACCTCCAGATGTTTCCTTCAGTTCAGAAAGTTTTGAAAGCTGCTAACCTACTGGCTGGCCAGCCAGTGATTTAAGACTCTGGCGCCTATTAACTTGGTTCACAATTTGTCTTGTGGAGTTCAAAAAGCTTTCCCTGTCCCTTCCTACTAAATACACCCATTATGATGAAAAATGCCATGACAATGCAAAAGCCAAGTTCTCTTGGTCAAGGTCTTTCTGTGTTGCACAATGGGCATCTTATGAAACAGATAAAAGGTGGTCTGCTGGCCCATCTTCCCTGCCAGGAAGTGTTTTCAAGATGGTTTAAAGCAGCCTCCCCCAACCTTGTACCTTCCATATGTTTTAGACTCCATCTCTCATCATCCCTAGGACCTGGATACCTTAAGGAATATCGTTTTCCATCTGCTCTTTCCTCCATTCTCCAGTCCACATATTCCCACAATTCTTGATCACTGAGTGGTAAAGTGGATGGCTTCTAGGATCATGTCCATTTGGGTAGTGGAACCCACTTGGGGAACCCACTTGAGACCCACCAGGATCTGAGCAGCTAATGCTGTCCATTTTCAGTCTCAATGGCATTCAGTACTAGATCTGTTCCATCCTGTTTTCTTCCAGGGCACACATTTGCATATACATTTGGAATGTGTTTTGTGGAGCACTTTATATGATGTAAAATGCAACGCTTTCAATGCTTCCCAGCACATTCACCAGTAAAATATGCAATATATATGTATATTTGCATAAAATGCAGGAGAAGTGTGTGAATTGAGTAGGAGTTGCATTCCAATTTGCAAGCAAGGTTGGGAGCATTGTGTCAGTTCAGAGGAGAAATGACTGCTGGGAGGAGCACAGAGAGAAGAAATGTCGTCATACATCTGCAGCAGCGTAACCGGACGCCTTCATCTGCCCCAACCGCAACATAACCTGTCTCTCCGATATCAATCTCTACAGCCACAGCAAGCGCTGCAACCTTCCAACAGTTTGACTTCACCCCCAAAGGCTCACTCCTCCATTGTCTCCCAAGACAGACAGATGCCAAAAACAACATTGTAGGCCACATTGAATCCATTGGGTGGGGTAGCGGAGGAGTGGGATATAAACTTTTTAAACAAGTACATTTAAATAAAAGTTTTTAAATGACTGCACCTCAAGTGCATTCAAGCAGAGAAGCAATGTATTAATGCTTCGTTAGCCATGCGCACCTCAGAGAAAGTTTGATTAGCCCTTACCAGGATTTGATGTACTCAGAACTGAGCAAAGGGGAACAAATGGCCCTCTCTAGCTTCATGCTTTTAAGTTTCACCATTTTATCGCCTCCCCCTCTAGAACCTCTCCCTCCTTCTGTCTGCTGGCTAATGTTGCTTAACATGACGCTCTGGTTCCCAATGCAGCTTTGGCACAATAAAATTAGCTTTGTTGGGTATACTATGACACTCTTCCTCCTGCCAGCTTCCCCTATTAACTGTGCATGGAAAAATATTCCAGAAATCCACTTGCGCCCTTGAGCTATAATCGTGTTTATTTCCATAACTCTTTGATAAAATATTTGTCTTTGCCTTGAATAATCTGCCAAAAGGCGGGGTGGGGGAGAGAGAAGGGGGGAAGAAGAAGAAGAAGACACAGTCAGAGGAATCCAATTTCTTCACATCTGCTTTTCTTTCAGCATCCCATATGGGAAAGCATATTCTTCTCTCCAGAATTCATTAGAGCTTTCATGAAATGTGCCACCACATATATCTTTCGTTTCTTGTGCATATGTGTGTGTGTGTTTAAGTCTAGCGATGTTTATATTTAAAACAGGCACAAACAGACCAATTTGTGGAGTGCTTAGAACACAGCGGATGGGAGGGTCCTTTGAAGGCCGAGTGATGATGGGGTCCCAAGTTGTTCACTGCGGAATACATTTATAAAGCAAAAAAGGGGCTGGAGGGCTGATTCATATCAGAGGTGCCAGGTTCTCCAGAGGATCTGAAGGGGTGGGGATGTGACATAGCACAATGTCCTGACATCGCACACATGATGTTGCACAATGTTCTCTGCATATTGAGAGGACCTGACCCCCCAAAAAATATTTGGGGGTCTCAAACTGCCATGGCCCCAAGGAGTCAGCACCTGTGATTCATATCCAACCCCAGCAAACATTTGTGATTCAAGGACCCGACACCCACTTGAGGATAAGAAAGATACATGGACACGGTATATTAGGTTAATGGGCTAAAAAGGCCATAACTTTATTGATTACAGCATGTGACACGTTTTGGCTTAGGCATTGGATAAAACAACAGAGCGTGACTCCACCCCCTCAGGGAGGGGTGAGTCTATCAAGGGTTAACCACCAGTGGGAGGAGCCCGTTGATGCAAATACAACTGAAAGCTGCCCCTGATGTCACCGGGGATCATGCCATGGCCCTAGCCACCAGCAAGGGCGTCGGACAGGATCCACGACCGCCAGATTCCTTTATCGGCATGCCCATAAAATGGAGGGTAGGCGATGGCCACACCCTGCCCTCCAACACACAACCATATTCCAATGCCTAACCACCAATACCCAAAAGTTGTGACGATTTGCTGCAAGGTAGGCGAAAAACCAAGCGGCCGGTGCCAATTTGCCAGCTGGATAAAAATTCCTACCAGGCCCCTTGGCCAACCAAGGCGACCAACCACAGGTCCATAGCAATGTCAAGAACCAAGCAATGAACTAAGGGAGGGTGGGTGGGTGATCCGATGAAAACCAGAAGCACAACTGGGAACAGTTATGGACCACAGGTATGAAGTTTACGGCATGCAATGCCCTAAGAGAGAATATTATGAAAATGATATACAGGTGGTACATGACCCCAGTCAAGCTTGCAAAAATCTATCACTTGCCCGATAATAAATGTTGGAAATGTAAAGAAACTGAAGGTACATTCTTTCACCTTTGGTGGACGTGCCCAAGGATTAAGGCTTTCTGGGAGACGATTTATAATGAATTGAAAAATGTATTTAAATATACCTTCTTGAAGAAACCAGAGGCCTTTCTCCTGGGCATAGTCGGCCAATCGGCGTTAAAGAAGGATAGAACTTTCTTTATGTATGCTACAACAGCAGCAAGAATACTTATTGCAAAGTATTGGAAGACACAAGACATACCCACTCTGGAAGAATGGCAGATGAAGGTGATGGACTACATGGAATTGGCGGAAATGACTGGCAGAATCCGAGACCAGGGAGAAGAGTCGGTGGAAGAAGACTGGAAGAAATTTAAAGACTATTTACAGAAATATTGCAAAATTAATGAATGTTAGAATGATGTTGGATTGAAATTAAGTGGTTTCTAGCTGTAATGGTATAAAAGAATATGAAAAAAATGGTTTTTTTAATAGGCAAAAATTTAATACTATAATAATTTAAGATTAAAGATCAGGATAAAATGAGGAGGAAAAGGAATTGCTGAACTAATAAATTGAACTGGAATACAAAAAAGGGAGGTATGAGGCGGTCCGGAAAACAAGTAAATGAAAGATAAGTGATGAAAAGATTGAATTGTTTTTAACTATTTTTATTTTTATTTTTATTTTGTATTTTTTCTTTTTTCTTTTTCATTTTGTAATATTGTAAAAACCTCAATAAATATTTATTTAAAAAAATATGAAAGGGAAGCGCTGCTGCGGCCATGTTTGAGTGGCTAAACCCCGCCCCCAAGCCTCCAGCCGATTGGCTGGCCACCTGGGGGTGTGGCGCAGCAGCCGGAGCAGTTGGGCAGGGGGCAAAACACTCCCTGCCAATGTGGGAAACGGCTCCTGCTCACAACTCCTCCCCTCCTTGAGGAGGAGAGGTTTTGGCAGAGAGAAACTTAACTTTAAATCTGCAAGGATAAAGATCATCTGTGTCATTTCCAGGAATGCATAGGAAGCTGCCTTATACCGAGTCAGAGCACCGGTCCATTTAGCTAGGTACTGTATATGCTGGGGGTGGGGGCTAATCTGCAGTCTGGGTCTTATCTAAGCCAACTCACAAGGTCAGTATAAAATGGGGGAAGAGTTATGTATGCTGCCCTCTGAGCATCCTGGAGGAAAGGTTGGGATCAAAATCTAATTGATAAGCAAGTATGGTTTTAAACTGGTAGGGAGGAAACATTTTCACCCAGAGGGCCACATGCCAGGGGCCATGTGCCAGGGGTGGGCGTGGCCAGAGGCAGAAGTGGGTGGACCACCGATTGTAAATATTACGTTTGTACAGTAAGTGTCAGGTCAGAGTGAGGAAGGAGGAGAGGAACGGTTGGATGCTGAGGAGGCAACAGGCTCCCGTGAGCAAGGGGAGCCAAGGGCAGAAAGCAGTTCAGACTAAGCTGATGAAGATTGCTGCTCCTACTGTGCTAAGCTCCCATCCCCCGCTGTCTCCAAGGACAAGGAGGGCTATGCATGTAGCAGAACAACAGGCACAGATTCCTTCCCTCTCCCCGCATTGTTGGAGCCTGCTTGGAAAACATCTGGCTGTGGAGGAGACTTAGGGGGAAGTAGGAGGCGAAGACCTTCAGACCTGGCAACTGTTTCATTGGGGCCAGTTCTGTTTGTAGGCATTGCTGCCTGGCATAATGTTTTCTTGACCAAAGAGCCGACTTTTCTGCTTGTCTCTTCGTCCCAATGACCAGAAAAAGAGGCTTGGAAGGTCATGTCTGCCCACCCCAACCCTCTGTCCAAATAAATAAATAAATAAATAAATATACAAACCCTTGAAATCAATATGAGCATCGTGGTGCTTTTTGCACCCACTACAGCAATGTTTTAATGCTGCTGTATAGACTGTTTATGTATTATTTATTTATTACATTTATATGCAACCTTTTTCTCCAATGAGCTCAAGGTGGCATACCTAGTTCACCCCTCATTTAGTCTCCACAACAACCCTGTGAGGTAGGTAAGGCTGAAAGGCAGTGACTGGCCCCAGGACACCCAGTGAGCTTCATGGCCAATGGGGTTTTGAAGGCTGGTCTCCCAGGACTTAGTCTGACACTCTAACCACTGCACCACCGTTGGTTCTTTAATGTGCCATGAAATATCCTTCCTTCCTCTCTCATCTCTCATCTGAGCTACATGTTGGGCACTATGGTTTCTCAGGACTGAACATGTATGCTAACTCAAACACTTTTCTCTGTCAAAGCTGGTCCTAAAAAGGAGTGGGTGAGACTCACACCACATCTCCCCGTCAGATGTCGTATTTCTAATTCGCCTGAATTCTATTTTCCTGCATATTGAAGAAGAAGAAAAATATTCTCTCCCCTGTCTCTGTGTTTCATTAAATGAACAAATTCAGTATCTAAACAAGAATGGATTCAGAGGTTTTACAAGTGAAAGGTAAAATTAGACGCTGAAAAGAGCTAATCCAATTCGATTAGTTGCTTTCAGACTTCAGTGCCTTTCATTTGGTCTACTTGATCTGGATCTTTATTAGATAAGCTTGAATTGGCAGCATCATGGGTGGTGGTGGTGGGCTGGAGGAAGGCTGCAGCCGTGACCGCCATCTGAAGAAGTCAGAGAGAGGACTCCCTCATCCCCTCAAAGTAGCTCGCAGCTCCAGCTCGCTGGCCTGCCTGGAGATAATTTCATTTAATCTTGGCAATCTTCCGCAGTAGACTTAAGTAAACAAAGATCAAGCTACTCACAACCTTAATTAGGCTACATATAAATAATGGATTGCTGGATTAGCTGGGAGTACATGTGATGTTTCAGAACCGAGAAGCCCTTAACTAGGACGCTCCTTCTCTGTGTACCTATGCACAGTACACAACTGTTTAGTAGGGCTGCAACGTGCAGTCATTTAACTGGCTATATGAATCCATTTTAAAAGCTTGTAATTGGCCAAACAGTTAATTGGGCTGCAAAACAATGACACAGAGTTGTTAAAAGTCTCAAAGCAACATGTTTGGGCTTTCTCCTTCTTCTGCTCCTCTCTCCTTCAGCTGTTAATATATCCGTTTTGCTCGTTACTCTGATGAATATGTGAGCAGAGTGTCTAACTGTATCCTCCTGAGATTCAGAAGCACCACGCACACACCCACCCATGGAGTTCCTCGTCTTAAGAGTGTACCTGCTAGGATACACAGCAGCGTGATCGAAAAGAAAGTGCTTTGGAGCTACTGTTTTTAGAGAGCTCGTGCACCTCTTATCAACTGCAGCCAGAATGGAAACTGTGTGTTATTGGAAAGTGTCTAAAGGTTTAACTGTGAGGGATGGATTGAACAGACTTGGCAGATAGCCCTGGCCGAAAAGCTATGCACAAAATCTGATTGCTTGAGCAGTTGGAGAAGCAGGATTTGTCACGACCTGACACCAGTTTACTGTACACGCAAATAAGGAATCAGCAGCTCATGAACCACACTCTTCCCAGCTCATGAACCACACTCTTCTTCAGGTGTGGATTTTGTTGTTGTTTTATTTGATCATTACACCTGAAAATGAAATTTAAAACTTAATATTTTTTTTAACCCATATTGTTTACACCCCTAAGTAAATTTGTGAAAATGTAGTCGACGAAATCTCAAACAAATTAATCCACTAACTTTTCTTAAATTAGGTCAAAGTCCTGCCACTCACACAGCTGCTTTGGGAAGAGGTGCACTCACGGTATTAGCCACAATCCATATCTACCCTGTCATTTCTTATGAAATACTGCAAGCTGATGCCATTTTCCCCAAGCCAGTTTCGATCCAAACTGAGAAAAAGAACATGCATATTAAGCTGGTAATGGGCGCACAGCCCCAGTATTACTGCTGCTACTATGGATATTGTCAGCAATATCAAAAGCAACAGGATGGCCAGAAACAATAACAATGTGAAAAACTTAATGGGATAATTGAAAACATCAAAACTAACAAACTGAAGTCTCTGAAAGTCTCTGAAAGTCCTTAAATAAATCACGGTGCCAGACTTTACCTGGCAGAGAGCAAGCTGTGAAGCTTTGTATAATCAGCAAATGTCCAATTCTGATGTTTGTTTGTTTACTACGGATATTGTGGTAGAGCTCACTTAATGTGTCCAAGTACAGCAAAGGTACCTACCGACAGCATTAGAATTTCTTTTTATTTGTATCCTACCAGAGCTGGGCTCCGAGCAGCTAACATCATATAAAGCACAATATACATAAAAACAAACAAACAATCAATTAAAATGCACCCCAAAATTAATTAAATTCAATTAAAATTAAAATTAGACTGGACAAATTAGGCCATCCTGACAAATGACAAATTGAAAGCGGTTAAAACTTGCCAGGACCAACTATTCCCACTGTTATTATAAGGACCTGTGAGCAGGCTGGGAAAACTCCTTCGTACTTGTTCATACAAAGAGAAAATGAGTCAGACTGAACCCTGGCCAAAGGCCTGGCGGAACAGTTCTGTCTTGCAGGCCCTGTGAAAAGATGTCAAATCTTGCAGGGCCCTGGTCTCTTGTGAGAGAACATTCCACCAGGCTGGGGCCACGACTGAAAAGGCCCTGGCTCTGGTCGAGGCCAGTCTAATCTCCCTGGGGCTCAGGATCTGCAGGGTGTTGTTATATGTAGACAATAAGGTCCTCCGTGGGGCATACCAAGAGAGGTGGTCCTTGGGAGCAGGGGTGGTAAAAGGGCTTTATTTGGACAAGGGCTCCCTTGAGTTCAAATTTTCCATAAGGAAAGAAGCCACAGTACTGGCAGAAAGAGCACAACTGACAAAGCTACACCCTAATCCCTTTACACTTCATTTTCCTAGGAAAACTTAGAAATGTACCACGCCCTCTGTTGAATTGGCTGAGGATAACCTAGACAACTTTTTATATCTTATTTCTCACCCCCCTTGGTTTCCAAATATACTTGCTAATTCGTGTTATGGTTTGCATTGATTTGCATGTAATAAGGTACTGACCGCAGCTCTATAGCCAGGTGTGAACAGGATAATTCTGCATACACTCCCTGCCCGTGAAGTTATTCAGGTGATCTCCTTGAATGTGGAGATGGCACAGTGAGATCAGGTTTCATTTTAATGGAGGACGGGGCATAATTCGATAGGAGGTAGGAGACTGCCGTGACAATTTCTTTTCCTGCTCGGAATATGCAGGAGCAACTGGCTGCTGCAGTATCGACAAGCGGCAAAAGTGATTGTTCACCAAGACCCCTTAGTCACCGGCATCCTCTGCCTTCGAAAGCTAAAGGAACTTGACGAAGTCACAACTAACTCTCTCTGTGTGCGTGTCTGATAGTTCATCTTGGACTGCCAGCCCATGTGGTCTCCGTCTATCAACGCGTGTTCTACACCAGAGGTGCAGCAGCTCTGCCAAGTTGAGCTATTTACACAAGGTCACTTTATTAGTAAGGAAGTCGCTCCTTATGACAGATGAGCGCTTGGGGTGGGATCAGTTCTGCTACCTTTGCTCTCCAGCACTTGACAAAATTAAATTTATTCCCAGATAAAGCTAGCAGGTGACACGGATGGCAAAAAAAGGGAAAAGCCAGGTTGTTTGATTTTTTAAAAAGTGGTCCCTCAAGGGAACATACTTTATGGCTGATGTTTCCATGCATTAAATTTTTTTTAAAAAATTTTTGGCTAACCAAGTGAATATTTTTGATATATTGCTTCAGTATCAAGCCCAACCTTCATCAATTCACAGTTCCATGGCAGATTACAGCAGAAAACATACACAGCAGAGCACACACGCAATCGTTGCAATAAAGGTTTCAAATAAAAATTAATACCTCAAATAAAACTGCAGAGAATCCATTAGTTAGTTGCATTGCATTGCATTAAGGTCTGAGCAAAGAGGTCTAGGGGGGCATTCCATAGATGGGGTGCCAACACAGAGAGGGCCCTGTTCCACCTCACGGCACAACATAATTTGCCCAGAAATGGGACAATGAGAAGACCCCCGTCCTGTGCATTGTAAAACACAGGTAGAATGAAATAGGGAGGGGTATTTCTACAAGTGTTTCTATTGGGTTGTATTCCAACCAAGTTCTCCTCAGAGTTAGACCCACTGAAATTCATGAACATACGTTAGTCATGTCCATGAACTTCAATGGGTCTACTCTGAGCAGGACAAGCATTGGATACAACCCATTGTGGTTATTGTATTTATTAATTAAATTTATATCCCACCCTTCATCATCACTGCTGTAATTCCTGAGCAGGGAGGGGCTGTTTATAATGCTGTAATAAACCATTCCCGGTAAAACATGGTACAAAACAACCCACACCAGTTGTTAGAACTCGAGCCCCCAGCACACGCAAAACACAGCAGCCAAAAGCAACGTTTTCCTCCAACAACAGCACAGCAGGAAGTACCTCCAATAAAATATCTCCCCTAAAAGCCTGGGACAATAACAAGGGTTTTAACATGTGTCAAAAGATTCTTGCCATATTTCGGGACGGAGTTCCATCATGAGAGTGCTATTGTGGAAAAAGGAAATTTTTGAAAATGGCTGGGATAGGGAAATAAAACAGACCTTTTGAAGATCCCACTGCAGCTATGGGAGCCAGCCCCCCCCCCCTTTTATTTATTGCTAATGAATGTTGACCTTTACATGAAGCTCAGAGAAATTGCTGCTTTTAGCTTCGCTTCCATGGCTGAACCCCTGTCCTTTCCCGAAGCTCTTCCCCTTTTGCTCAGTCTACAGGTGATGCCGTTCATGGAGGATATTACTGTGACAGTAGCCAAGGGGGATGGGGAAGGAGAAAGCTGGAGCTACGGGTGATATATGGTAACCTGGGCCCATTACCGAAAGGCATAACATAATACAAAAAGTTATTTTTCAGCCAATGTGCTGACGCAGCTCCATTTTTGTTTCTTATCTGAAAATGATGCATGAATTATCTTCAGCCAAAGCCTGAAATTCATATTATGGACTGCCTCTTTCTGTGTTTTATTTGGGCTGTAAAGTGGCACCTTATTATTCCTTCCTCCTGGGCTACTTTTAATGAATCTAAGATTTGAAAGTGAAAGATTTATTGCATTTTGAGAGAGGGTATCCACATCTGAATGCTGGTGGGGAGGAGGAGGAGGAGGCAGGAGAAGACTGGTGGAGGGGAGGAAAGTTGATCTGTTCACAAAGGAAAATGCCACCTTCCAGCATTTTAAAGCCTTCCTAGTTTTGTTGCTCAGACGAAGCAGTTTGAAGCAACTCCAGAGATCACCTAGACTTACAGCCAGGAGAAACATACCTTCGCAGAAGCAAAGGACATTGAGAAGGGAACTGTGAGCATTGCCAGGTCAGGTTAATAAAATTAGCAATGAGACACTCAGTTGCTATGATCCGGTTCCAGCCTTGTGTCTATCTCCATCGGAAGCAAATAATAATATAGAATTAAAACTGAAGTGAGATGGTACCTGTTCCTCCACCATATCAAGCCACATCTTCCACCAATATTAATTCACAATACTGGTATTAATAAACCACTCTGACCTTTGGAAAAGGGCAAAATGAAAGGCAGATTTATAAATTATTTTAGCCCGCAGAGCACTTTAGAGTGTTAGTTTCCCATCACTGCAGCCGTGTGAGCTACAGGTGGAACCAGAGTCAATGGGCTTCTCCTGCCTAACACAATGTTGAGGCTAAGGAAGAGGAAGCTGGCAGCTTGTGCTGCCACCTGGACTGGTTGTAAGTAAGGAGATAGGCATGGTGTGTGTGTGTGCTGAGGACAGATTGAGGTTGGTGGGGCAGTGCCACATTCACCCTACTGGACCAGACTCCCCTGGAGCCTGCAGAGCAAGAGAGTACAGGGTCAGGTTTAAGGTGCTGGTTTTGACCTTTAAAGCCCTATGTGGCCTAGGACCCACGTACCTACGGGACCGCCTCTCCTGGTATGCCCTGCAGAAGACCTTAAGGTCCATAAATAGCAACACTCTAGAGGTCCTGGGCCCTAAGGAAGTCACATTAGCCTCAACCAAGGCCAGGGCCTTTTCAACACTGGCTCCAGCCTGGTGGAACGCTCTGTCTCATGAAACCAGGGCCCTGCAGGATCTGATTTCTTTCTGCAGGGCCTGCAAGACAGACCTGTTCCTCCTGGCCTTTGGTTTGGACTCAGTCTGACCCTTATGTTTCCCTCCCTTTATGTGATCTATGGGCTACTTTTAAAATGAGGCTGCATTTTAAATTGCATTTTAACCTGTATTTTAAATTGGGTTTTTTTTCCTATTATGTTTTTACTGGTGTTAGCCGCCATGAGCCCAGCTCTGGCCAGGGAGGGAGGGCTATAAATAAAAATTATTATTATTATTATTATTATTATTATTATTATTATTATTATTATTATTATTATATTGCTGCATTGCAGGGGGTTGGACCAGATAACCTCCATCGTCCCAACTCTACAGTTCTATGATTTACTGCATTGGATTGTTCAATGTTCAATTTGAAGGCTCCTCTCTACCCATGAACATAAGAATATAAGAGTAGCCTTCTGGATCAGGCCAATGGCCCATCCAGTTCAGCATCCTGTTCTCACAGTGGCCACCCAGATGCCAGTGGGAAACCTACAAGCAGGATTTGAGCACAAGAGCGCTCTTCCTTCCTGGGGTGCCCTGCAACTACTACTCAGAAGCAACCATGGAGGCAGAGCATAGCCATGATGGTATTTTAAAGCCATCGACGTTGGTGGCCATCACTCCCTCCTGTGGGAGCAAGCTCCAGACTTTAACTATGTGTCATGTGAAAAAGCACTTCCTTTTATTTGTCCTGAATCTTACAACATTAATCTTCATTGGATGTCCATGAGTTTCTGTGTTATGAGAGAGGTAAAAAGAAGAAGCAGCATTTTTCTACCCACTTTCCCCATGCTGTGCATTATATTACATACCGTATTTTTCGCTCTATAAGATGCACCAGACCACAAGACGCACCTAGTTTTTGGAGGAGGAAAACAAGAAAAAAATATATATTCTGAATCTCAGAAACCAGAACAGCAAGAGGGATCGCTGTGCAGTGAAAGCAGCAATCCCTCTTGCTGTTCTGGCTTCTGGGATAGCTGAGCAGCCTGCATTCGCTCCATAAGACGCACACACATTTCCCCTTACTTTTTAGGAGGGAAAAAGTGAGTCTTATAGAGCAAAAAATACGGTACTTCTATTATGTCACCTCTTACTCAACTTTTTGCTAAACTAAAAAGTCCAAAACTCTGTAACCTTCCTTCATAGGTGTCGCTGCATCCCCTTGATAATTTTGGTTGCCCTTTTCTGAACCTTCCCCACCTTTAAAGGTAAAGGTAAAGGTACCTCTGCCCGTACGGGCCAGTCGTGTCCGACTCTAGGGTTGTGCGCCCATGTCACTTAAGAGGCTGGGGGCCAGCGCTGTCTGGAGACACTTCGGGGTCACGTGGCCAGCGTGACGAAGCTGCTCTGGCGAGCCGGCACCAGCGCAGCACACGGAAACGCCGTTTACCTTCCCGCTATAAAGCGGTACCTATTTATCTACTTGCACTTAGGGGTGCTTTCAAACTGCTAGGTGGGCAGGAGCTGGGACCGAAAGACGGGAGCTCACCCCGCCGCAGGGATTCAAACTGCCAACCATGCGATCGGCAAGCCCTAGGCACTGAGGTTTTACCCACAGCGCCACCTGCGTCCCCACCTTTACAGTATACTTTTTGCAATGAGGCAGCCAGAACTGTATTCAGTGTTCCAATTGCGGTCACACCATAGATTTGTACAGATTCGAAAAGTGAACTGCAAAATCTGCAAGTTTTATATGAAAACCACAGCCCACAATGCCGGTGCTCCTGAAACAGAAAGGTCCCGGGTGTTCTCCTCACAATGCATTTCCCTGCAAGGAAAGCGCCAGCCCAGCAGCCAAAGGAGAACATAACCAGGAGGCTCTCTTTGCAGTTATAAACATTTTCTTTTCTTTTCTTTTCTTTTACAAGCAATATCTCTGTGGTACATTTCACAGCTCTACCTCAAAGCATGCTATTTTCACCTGGGTCTCCTCGCTGATGGCCTCCTCATCCCAGTATGTAGCAAGACAGTCTCGATCAGGACCACGGACAGCAACACTGCCTCCTGCCTCCTCTTGATGGCCAGATGTGGGAATCAAGAAAAATATTGAGTCTCCAGAGACAAGGAGTCCCCACTGAGTGGCATTTTCTCTGCTTGATTTATTGCTTTGCACCTGTTGCCAAGTAATGAGGTGTGAGGCTGCCAGACTGTTTGCGGAGCAGAGCTGGCACGGAGGGAGGGAGGACTTGCATTGTTCATCATCAGGGAGGGACAGAGGGATCAAGAATTAAGACCCAGGGCTAGCAGAGGTGGACCCGAGGCATTTGCCAGAGTTTCCATAGCTTACTTCTGTATCCCTCAAACTTTTCCGTATTTTCTGCCCAACTTGTGCTCACATTTGCAGTATTTCACTGTTTGCTTCTTTAGAAGGAAAGACACCATAGTTTAGAAAATTAATGGAAGCCATAGTTTCTGTAACTGTGTTGGAACCAGCAGAAAGAGGACAGAACACAAATGTCTGACACATTTGTCTAATACTCCCAAATGGAGCAGAAGAACGTGCTCAATTTATGTGTTTCCTGCTCAGTTTGAAGTTCCTGTTATAATCTGCCGGATTTGAAATGGAAGAAAGCAGCAAACAAACAAACAACAACAACAATAGAGGTCATGGCTCACAAGTCTTCAGAGGATCATCCCTTGCTAGAAAGCTGTCTAATAATAATAATAATAATAATAATAATAATAATAATAATAATAATGGGGCTGAGATGCAAAGAACACTCACTACCTGACACCTGCCATTCTCTATTTCTCTTTCCCTCTCCAGAGGCCAGGAAGTCTCTTCAAACAAGAATGGAAATGCTTTTAAATATTAAAGGATTAGGCTAAAATCAACATATCTGGGGAAGTTTTGTGTAAGGCAGGATTAAGATCTGATCCTCCCTGCCTTTGAACATTTATTCAGGGTGCTCCTGTAAAGATGCGTCATGTGCCCCTTGTATATTCAGAGGTATGCAGTGTATGTCCCTGTGTCTCAGTACTGAGCTGTGTTAGAAGTTGGGGGGGGGGGGCAACTCTACACCTAGAAGGAAAGTATACCTCTTCTTCACTTAATGAAGGTGTCCTCATATGCTCTCATGTTTTGTGAGTACAGGAAATCCTCAAAAGAAATGTGGAGGCTCCAGAAAGGTCTCAAATATGGCAAGGTGGATCGGGGATCCCCATGGCCTTTAATCTGTACAGAACCAATTGGGTCTCCAGACACACAAAGTGGCCGTAGTGTTGATGTGTAGAGACTGAAGTCCAAAGTGGACATGGCATTAAGGTAAAGGTAAAGGTACCCCTGCCCATACGGGCCAGTCTTGCCAGACTCTAGGGTTGTGCGCTCATCTCACTCTATAGGCCGGGAGCCAGCGCTGTCCGCAGACACTTCCGGGTCACATGGCCAGCGTGACAAGCTGCATCTGGCGAGCCAGCGCAGCACACGGAATGCCGTTTACCTTCCCGCTGGTAAGCGGTCCCTATTTATCTACTTGCACCCGAAGGTGCTTTCGAACTGCTAGGTTGGCAGGCGCTGGGACCGAACGACGGGAGTGCACCCCGCCGCGGGGATTCGAACCGCCGACCTTTCAATTGGCAAGTCCTAGGCGCTGAGGCTTTAACCCACAATGCCACCCGCATCCCTGGACATGGCATTAACTGGTTGTTAATTGGGGCATTGGGGCCAGGACTTATGTATCTCACAGGTTTGTTGTGGGGATTAAATGAGGAGGGAGAGAACCATATATGCTACCTTAAGCTCCTTGGAGAAAAAAGGTGGATATAAATTTAAATAAATAAATAAATAAATGGGGAGGGAGAGTTTAATCCTTTACTCCATGGGGAGTCATTTTGGACTCACAGCTGTCCATGGAGGAGCGGATCAATTCTGTGTCCAGGGCAGCTGTTTACCAGCTCCATCTGGTATGCAGGCTGAGACCCTACCTGCCCACAGACTGTCTCACCAGAGTGGTGCATATTCTGGTTATCTTCCGCTTGGACTACTGCAATGTGCTCTACGTGGGGCTACCTTTAAAGGTGACCCCGAAACTGTAACTAATCCAGAATGCGGCAGCTAGACTGGTGACTGGGAGTGGCTGCCAAGACCATATAATACTGGTCCTGAAAGACCTACTTTGGCTCCCAGTACATTTCTGAGTACAATTCAAAGTGTTGGTGCTGACCTTTAAAGCCCTAAACGGCCTTGGCCCAGTATACCTGAAGGAGCATCTCCACCCCCATTGTTCAGCTCCAAGGTCCAGCTCCAAGGGCCTTCTGGCGATTCCCTCCCTGCAAGAAGTGAGGTTGCAGAAAACCAGGCAGAGGGCCTTCTCGGTAGTGGCACCCACCCTGTGGAATGCCCTCCCATCAGATGTCAAGGAAATAAACAACTATTTGACTTTTAGAAGACATCTGAAGGCAGCCCTGTTTAGGGAAGTTTTTAATATTTGATGAATCACTGTATTTTAATATTCTGGCTGAAAGCCACCCAGAGTGGTTGGGGAAACCCAGTGTGGAGGCTGAATGTGGCTGTCTAGGTCTCTCTACCTGGCACTGCCTCTCAGTGCCCATGCAAACAAAAGTGACTTTGTTTGTTGATCAGCACATGCCAGCCGTTCTCCCTGGGCTGTTCACAGACACCAAACTTATTTCTGTGTTGGTAGCGAATGCTGCACTTTCCCCATAACAACTTGAGGGCCCCCAAGATCAGGCTGAATTTCCTCTGTCTCTCTGTCCCATCTCATGAGATG
Organism: Podarcis muralis; assembly: GCF_964188315.1. NCBI lineage: Eukaryota > Metazoa > Chordata > Lepidosauria > Squamata > Lacertidae > Podarcis > Podarcis muralis. Next base: position 18,212,346 of record NC_135669.1, read on the forward strand.
ACATACACTTCTATAAGGAAACATTACCTCCTGCATTTAGTTGTGATAAATCATTCTGTGTTGGGCGTGATGTTTCAGCATATAGCGATTCTAACCCCTCGCCCCTTTTGCTGCAAATTTATTTCCTCTGGAAACGTTCAGGGGGTTTGCAGGCACCAGCACATATTGGAACGGCGCATTTCTGTAATCAACACAGTCCGCACTTTCACGCTCGTAGCTTGTCTCAATGACAGATGAGAAATTGATAGCCAGTTTGGAAGTTGGCAGCGGTTCAGAGCGGTGGCCTGTTGCATCCTGGACTTGTGGCAGCTGCATCATTCCTGCTCTTGTGCTGATTCCCTCGTGGTACTTTACTTTTTTTTTTTTGTTCTTTAATTTGAAGCTGGTTGTTTCTCAAGAGGAATTACTCAGAACGCAACCATACCAAATGCTCTCTAATTAGAAGACGAAGAAGAGATGTGTATGGGAGGGGGCTCACGGGGGAGGGAGAGAGAGAGAGAGAGCGCGCGCAAACATTAGCCAGACTCGTAATCTCTTGTGAGTAGTGGTGGTGGCAGCTGCTGTCATCACAACTCCTTCAGGATACTGTTAGATCCAGAACGCCTCCTTTTCCCCCAGGGACCCCTTATTCTACCTTCTCACAATTCCTGTATTGTCTCCTTCACACACAGAGAGAGATGGACACACACAAAAACACACAGTTTTCTGTCTTTTGCTCTACTCCAAGTCCTTCAACATGTGTGAACAGGAGCACTACAATTAACTATAGTCTGTTAATTCCCCTCCCTTCCCGCCTCTCTCTCTCGCACACAGTCTTGGAGGCAAAATGACTAAAGTGGAGCCAGCCCCTGACAGATGCTTATCCAAACTGTTGTTTGGAAACTCCCCACCGTGTGGCCTCCACTGCCTCCCTTGGCAGGCCAACTGCACAGGCCACCTGCCCTTCCAGTTGGAGCCCCTCCCTCCAAGCCCCTCCCTCAGCTCCATAAGAGCCCTTCTGCTCTGCTTCCCTCATTGCAGATGCTGAAGCAGTTGCTCCTTCTTGCACAGAGGATGCTCTGTACAGACAACTCTGGATGGGAGAGGCAGCTTCGTCCCCCTGAAATGGAAGCCCGCAGTGTGCTTTCTGAGTTTCCCAGTACATCTCATGGGTTGCAGTCTCCATAAAAGGTTGAGGGGTCACATTATCTCCCCACATGCACACACTTCCAAAGCTGTGGCAAATTTATCCCTTCTGTCTATGACAGTGTGGGAGGATCTCATCTCCCCCTCCATCCATCTCAAGGGCAGCTCTGGCAGCCAGTCCTCAACATCCACCTGGTCCTCTAGACTTAGCTCCCCATTGGACGAAAAGAGTTGGAAGGGCAAGAGGAAGCCATTTGGAAGTGAACAGGGCTGCACTAGACTGAGGTGGATGGTGGAGAAGACTGGGCAGTTCTCCAGTGAGCCAGCCTTCGATAAGAGGTTCACTCACCAGTCATGCCCATGGAGATGCATATTAGGAACACAACTTCCCAGTCCATATATCATTCGATCCCCAGCCTGGCAACACCTCCTCTTGCACCTGTTTGTCCTCATTCTTCTCTTCTCCTTTCCCTCCCTTTTGCACATTTGTTCGTGGTCAGTGATAGATTACTCCGAGCAGTTGCTTCAGCAGGAATTTTTCAGCCAGAGACAAGCTACAAGCTCTCCAGTTTTGCTTTCCCCTTTTTACTTTCGGACGGTTCATGCAGCTCTGTCCTTTTCTTCTTAAAAAAGCTTAGTATGGCTGCTCAGATGTACCTCCAGGATCAGAGGAAGTAGGCTTCTGAACACCAGTTGGTGATGGCTGTCGTGTCCGGATTGGGACTGTGCACTGGTCTGGATTGAGGAACCTGTGACCCTGCAGATGTTGCTGGACTCCAACTCCCAACAGTGCCAGCAATGACCAACATCTAGACAGCAATAGATCCTCCACTCCTGTTGTATACCAGATGCTGTGGGAAACAGTGTGGTTCTGGGCAAGTAGGTTCTAGGCAGTTGGGATGCAGCAGGGTTTGGTTTGGTTTGGTTTTATTATAAATCACCTTGTCTTCCAAGGAGTTCAAGGTGGCCTACATGGTTCTCCTCCTCCCCATTTTATCCTTACAACAACTCTGTGGCACAGTTTAGGCTAGGGGTCAGCAAACCTATTCAGCAGGGGGCCAATCCATTGTCCCTCAGACCTTGTGGGGGGCCAGGCTATATTTTTTTTGGGGGGGGGGAATGAATGAATTCCTATGCCCCACAAATAACCCAGAGATGCATTTTAAATAAAAGGACACATTATACTCATGTAAAAACATGCTGATTCCCGGACCATCCGTGGGCTGGATTTAGAAGGCAATTGGGCCAGATCCAGCCCTCCGGGCCTTAGTTTGCTTACCCATGGTTTAGGCTGAGAGACAGTGACTGACCCAAGGTCACCCACTGAGCTTCATGGCTGAGTGGGGATTTGAACCTTGGTCTCCTGGGTCATTGTCCAGTGCTCTAACCATTACACAACACTGTCTCTCTGATGGCAGATAGAATTGTGTCTCTAAAGTGCTAGATCCCTTTCTCATTTTGCTTTCTTACCTCTTTTGAAGAGTGGCGGGTTTACCCTTGTGATGGGATTTAGGAAAGGGGTTGCCAGCTCCATTACTACAAACTGCATGTGATTACTCTAGTCCTTCAAGCTGAAAGTTGTATCCAAGGCTGCTGTTGACTAAGTGGGACATGGACAATGGGGAAGAACAGTAGCTCAGTGGTAGATCACTTGCTTTGAATGCAAAAGGCTCCTGGTTCAATTCCCAACAACTCAGTGTAGGGCTGGGGGAGATTCCCTGCCTTAAACCCCAGAGAGCTACTGCCAGTCAGTGTGTACAGTACTGAACTAGATAGACCAAGGTTCTGACTCTGTATAAGGCAGCTTCTGGTGTCCTATGACTTTCCCCCACCCCGACTCCTGTACAACCTTCAAAATCTTCTCCAAATGGTTTGGAGACACCCTGGAGCACATTTTGTGGGTGTGGCGGCTGAAGGGGCAAAGAGAGGAAGGGGAAGCCCTGATGTCATGAACTGGTTGGACACAGAGGAATGGTGGGAGGAACCAGTTGGGGAACCACCAAGGGAAGAAGACAAAGAACCTGGGGATTGATGGTGGTACAACACTGAGTCATCACAGGGAGAAGACCAGGAAGAGAAAGTGTCAGAAGCTGAAGGGATAACAGGGCTTTGTGAGCTGGGAGAGTCTGGGGCAGGGAGAAGTCCAGAATCAGAAGCATGAGGGAAGCCAAGAGGCAGAGATGGTAAAGGGTGGTCTCTTCCAACTCTACAATTCTATGACTTCTATGACTTCAATTATTTTCTCCCTGCACTACCACTATGGCTCAAGATTCCAGCACCACCACCACCACCACCATTGCAATGAGTCCCTAGCCACCCATTGGTCTCTCTCTCCCTCTTTGCATGCTCTCTCTGAGACCATCCGTGTGAATTGGAAACCTTGGTAGCTGTGAGTGGCTGCATCCGTCAGGTGGTTAACAAGCAGCATTAAAGCTCCTTAGCGGAAGAACAGAGACATCAAGGTCTGAAGAGTGCCAAGGGGCAATTGGGTTGAGGGAGAATACATTTTTAATAAACTATATTTGACTTCAGTGACGAACAAATGATTAAGCAGGTTGACAGCCAATGGCACAAGGAAAGAGGAACATCCCTGGAAGGTAGACAGTCCCTGGCAGATAAGGAAAGGAAAGCGGGTGCGGGGAGAATGAACCAGAGGGCCAGAGGGGATGGAAGTCAAAGTGCAAATAAAGCTTTGAGACTTTGACTTTCATGCACACAGAGGAGAGGGGAGGGGAAAAGAATCAAAGTGATTTTAATAAGACTGTGCTGAATGTTTGTCTGTCTTTTGAGATGAAAGTGACGCTTCCAGGGAGACCCAAAATGTTTCATGGGGGCAGTAGGGAAGCTCTACCCTACACGGCAGTTACCCTTCACTTGGCAAATGTTTCTTCCATGGAGCAAGCCCAATCAATAAGGGATCATGTAATGGACACGATGACTACATAGACATTGCTGAGTGTTCGGTCCTTCAACACTGGGACTCTGCTGGGTGCAGAGGTGGTTTTAGGTGGTGTGACCTAAAACTGCATGCCGTGCTGATGGGGGCACCAAAACAATGCTGCAGAATGGAGCGTGAGAGGTGGGGGGGATGGATGCCAAATTTTAGCATTGCACAGGGTACCACTGAAATTTTTGAGAGCCCAAAGTCCACCGCTGCTGTGTGTGGCATCTCCATCTCCCCAGCCTCACAGAAGTCAAAGACAGATGAGAACAACCCAGTCAGCTCCTCTAGAGAAGTAGACTCATGCCCTTTGCTTTTGGTAGATCTCAGACAGTCCATACAGGTCAAGAGAGGGTCAGTAACTCAGGGGTAGAGCACCTGTTTCACATGCAGAATGTCCAGTTCAAAGCATCTCCAGGCAGGGTTAGGAATGTTCCCTGTATGAGACTCTGGGGGGTCAGTATTGGTCAGTGTGGGCAATGCAGAGCTAGATGAACCAGTTGTCCAACTTAGTATAAACCTATATTCATTGGGTGAGCAGGGTAGAAGTTAGTTTGAGTGAGCTCCCATGTGGTCAGCTGGAATCCTCAGCTGCCTTCCCTCCTGCCTTCTGCAAGTGCCCTGAAGTCAGCTTTGTGTATTCATACCAAGGCCTTTGTGACAAACACAATCAAGAACCAGGGAGCTGGAAGTCAGTCACACAAATGCACATCGCTTGTGATAGAGGCTGAGATGCAATCAGTGATGGCAACTCCTGAGCATGGGGATCTCTCTCTCTCTCTCTCTCTCTCTCTCTCTCTCTCTCTCTCTCATTCCCCAAGGAGCTTTACAAACATCAAGTTAGATCAAGCCTTGAGAAAAAAAATGTTTTGGAGGTTTGCTGCAAACTTGCAAGAGAAGTGATTTGGTTTTATTAATTTTTCTAAAAGTTGCATTCCAATAACCCTGGAAGTCCTGACAAGTATTATTGAAATGAGTTTGTAAGCGGTGTTCCTTTGCTCTGACTGGGCAGGGTCCTCTGTGTACAGACACCCCAAAAGTCAAACAGTGCTTCCCCAGCTACAAAACATTTCCCCTCCAAGTGAGTGGAAGAGATGGGCTTTGCTTCCGTGTGCCATTGCATGCACAGATCCAATCCTTCTTATTGTTAGACTGGAATTCACAGCCACAGAATGCCATGATAGCCACAAACTTGGACGTCTGTAAAAGTGGATGACACAAATTCATCGAGGAGAAGGCTAGCACCGCTACCAGCCATGATGACTATGTCCTGTCTTTATTTGTTGAAGGCAGTATGCCTCTGAACACCAGTTGCCGGAAACCTCAGGTGGAGGCAGTGCTGTTGCACACAAGTCCTGCTTACAGGCTTTTAATCAAGGCATCTGGCTGGCCACTGTAAGAACAGGACTATATGGGTCTGATCCAGCAGGACTCCTCCTGAGGAATATAAGGGGCCTTTTAGAATTGCAATTACCCCCTAAACCTGATGTTTTCTTGTCTGGCTTTCTTGCTCCAAATGTTAAAATTAACCGAAAACCTGATAGTTGGAAGCAGAATACATTATGATGCGGAGGTAAACTTCCTATGTATTATGAGATGGAGAAGACTTCATCCTTTCTCCCTCTTGGACAGCATCAGAATCAAGGCCCTCCCTTCCCATTCCACACTTGCGCACAAGACACTCCTTTCCTCTATTTATCTCAATGTCATTTTCTTCGAGATGTGAGCTGGAACAAATGTCGAGCAGCTGCTGGCTTCTAAGTGCCCTTTAGGGACCCCCTCAGCAGACACTTGGCAGAATATAATGATGACATTCTAACGAGCATTAATGCACATGTTGTCATTTTTTCCTATATTTACACTTCCCGCAGGAGGCATCGTTCTGAAAAGGGAAGAAAGAGAGGGAGAGAGAAAGTTTTGCTGTGTAAACTTCAGTGTCTGGGCTTCGCTGGGCAGCCATAGAATCCGTTTGGAGTAAGTTGTGATAGCATGAGATTGCATTTATTTATTTTGATGTGAGATAATGGATTTTTGTTGTTGTTTATTTGTTTAACATTCAGATCCCCCTCTTTTATCCAAGGAGCTCAAGGTGGTATACACATTTTATCCTCGCAACAACCCTGTGAGGCAGGTTAGGCTGAGAGGCAGGGACTGGCCCAAGGTCACCTATTGAGCTTCAGGACCAAATGGGGATATGAACCTTGGTTTCCCAGATCCTAGCCCAGCACACTAACCACTGTGCCATACAGCTGAGAGATTATCTTTGCCAGCTCTTCAAAGCAGCAGTGATTGGGAAGGGAGAGGCCACTCCAGGGTGGATTGCTAACCTCCACTGCCATCTCCATACAACCTCCATGGCCTTTACTGCTGCCACCCCAGCTGAGTGGGTGATGTGCAGCTGGAGCAAGAAGATCCCTGCTGAAGCAAGTAAGAGATCAATTAATCTAGTTTCTCACCATGTGCCGCCCCAGGGAATCCTGCTGTCAGGGACTGGTCTGAAGAGGAGGAATGGTGGAGCCCACCCTCTCCTCCTGCACTTCCCACAGAAGAGGGAGACCACAGTATAGATCAGGGGTCCCCAAACTAAGGCCTGTGGGCAGGATAAGGCCCGAGGGACTCGTTTATCTGGCCCACGGCGACCCCCACTGCCGCCACCCGCTCTAACCAGCGCTGCGCTGCACAGCTGCCCACTTCTGGGTCAGAGGAGCACCAGAAATAGCTTGTGCGCATGCAAAAGCGTTATTTGCACATTCACAAGCATTATTTCCGGTGCACATCCGGGTTGGAGGAGGCCCGTGCACATATACACAAGCTATTTCCAGTGCTCCTCCAACCCGGAAGTGCGCCGGAAATAGCATGCGCATACGCGTATGGGCACGCACTCCGGCCCACCACACAATCGGCGCTGGAGACACCAACCCGAGGCACGGTAAGTTTGCTGACCTCTGGTATAGATTTAGAACAGTGGATTGCAGAAGGGCATAGTTCAGAGGCTGCAAAGGGAGAAGCTGGGAAATATTGGGAGGGGAGCAGGAGCAGGAGCAGGAAGAAGCAGCACCAGGGGAGAGACAGCTAACAGACTCGGTGTCTCTTGAAAGCATTCCTGACCCCCCTCCCAGAACCAGGCATGCTTTGAGGGTAGTAGAACAGAAAGCTCCGAGACAGAAAGCACGGATCAGCCGGCGCAGGGGTGACGTAGAATAAGAGGGGCTGAGGGGGGTGGGACTTTACTTGGAGCAACGCCATTGTTTTTGGGAGACTGCGTTCCTTCGTCTCTCTCTGTGAATATTGAATAAATTACTTGGTAAGAACTCCTTTTGTTTCTCTGCTTCTTGGCTGCCACAGTGGGAGGGATAGGATTCCATGAAGCCTGACACCTGCAAGGACTCTTGAAGGAAAGAGCCCTCTCTTACTTTTGCTCCCAAGCAGCAAGGTGCTCAAGAGTAGACTGCTTCTGAGCACGGAGACTTCATATAGTCTTAGCACTCCTTGATAGACGCATCTCCATCAATTTCTCTAAGCCCCCTTTAAAGCCACCAACCGACAGATTATTGGTCCACCTAGTCCAGCGTCATCTGTTTTTACTGCCAGGAGCTCTCCCATTATTTTTTTTAAGGAAAAGGATGCATAATCAGAAATTCTGGGGGTTGAACTTGAAACCTTCTGCATGCAAAGCAGGTCCTCTACCACTGAGCTATGGCCTCAGACCCCACCACCTTGGGGTGTTAGCAAGGTTTATCTCACATCAGAGTGGGTCACTTGACCCAAGAGTCCCAGGTACGTGCTTCATCATTCAGACACCATGGGTGCTCTAGTGCATGGGTAGGCAAACTAAGGCCCAGGGATCCGGCCCAATCGCCTTCTAAATCCGGCCCGCGGATGGTCCTGGAATCAGTGTGTTTTTTACATGAGTAGAATGTGTGCTTTTATTTAAAATGCATCTCTGGGTTATTTGTGGGGCATAGGAATTCGTTCATATTTCCCCCCCAAAATATAGTCTAGCCCCCCACAAGGTCTGAGGGACAGTGGACCGGCCCCCTGCTGAAAATGTTTGCTGACCCAGGGGTGCATGACTATAGTTGCTTGGAATCACAGGCTCTTCCTCCTCTTAACTTGCACTTGTGGAAGGGTGAACTGAGCAGGGGACCCACTGCATACCCCCTCCACATATATGCTCTGCTACCAAACAAGCAAATAAAATTAAAATGGAGGGAGAAAGTCGATGCACGGTATATTTCACATTATGCAGCTGAAATGGATAAGGTCGTTGCTTTGTCCTCTGCTTACTGATTTTATCAGGGGGAAGATTGTATCAAATAAATAATGCATCAAAAGATTTTTCTTTCCTCTCCCCCCTCCCACCCTCGGCTACATTATCCCGATCGGGAACGTGAATCCAGCCGCTATGATAAACAGTAATAAATGGTCGTGCTTGTCTCTGAAATTTTTTTGCCAGCAAATTTCTGAACCAGATTAAAAAGTAAATTAGATTTCTTCTGGAGAGGGTTTTTTTTTTTGGGGGGGGGGGAGGATGTTGTCTGTTGGTGTTCTTGTGCAAGATTGCAGCTTGGGGGTAGTGGATAAGTAGAGTGTGGAGGAATCTATGCAGTAATGATCTCTCCTATAGGAAGCATCTTATCAGGAAAGTCTCAAACTTGCTTAAAATATAATGTGCAATGCAGAATTTATTTACAAGGGGCCTTGCCCACTCAGATAAAATTGTTTCCAAAGCTTAGGTGATTGCAGGAGACAAGTTGTGAAATGCAGCAGATAGGAACAAATCAGGTATTAATAACAGCAGAATGAAGTAAAGAAATGCATTTTCTTTATCCCTTTTGGAGCAAAACTGTTCTGGTTTTGTTTTTTTTACCTCCAATTCCTTACAAAAATAACTGAGCAGACTGAAGGGATTCCAGGTACCTAGGACTGCCAGGTCGCTTTCTGAGAGGTGCAAGGAAGCAGGTTATGGGGCAGCTAAGTCGCTCCACGTCCTAGCTCTTGGTGCTTCTGGGCATGAATACTTTCTTGTTAACACAAGAGTGCCATAGAGGTGCTCTGCGGCTGCTTGTTGCTTGCTGGAGCTGTCAGTCCAGGGAAGGAAGTGACAGCCACTTACTGTAGCAACAGCCACTTCTGCGATCTCCAGTGTCTGCTTGCTCCACCCCATCATGCCTTAGCCAAAATGCTGCTGCCAGCATCTCTGCTGTGGCAGCCAAGGGAAGGGGCAGGCACAGAGAGACAAGCGCCACCCATCCCTTGGTCATACTGAGTTGTGACCAAGACACGTAGGCATAGCAGAGACATACAGCCATCATGCAAGGCAAACGCCTGTGTGTGTAAAAGTGTGGAAACAAACATCACCTGTGCATTCTGTATTATCATGCACCTATAATTTTTGGACCTGTGCACAATTTTTCAAAAGCAAATGAAACCCCCGAAGGGTGTTTTTTTCTGCAAAATGCAGGCACAGCCTCTCCCTCCAATTGCCCACCCTACTTGCTTTCCCACCGAGACTCTGTGCCTTTCCCCTCCCCCACCAACCTCTTTGCATGCAATGCCCTTTCCTGTCCATGCATTTGGACAGCCAAATTCCCAGGGACTGAACAGCTGCCTGGCTGATCTGAACAGTGCTCCAAGCCCCACATGGCCTGACTTCTATAATTGGGGTCAATCATAGAAAGCATCCTGAGCCTGAGACGTTGGAGAGCAGGCCGGCTTGAACATTGGGAGCTGCTGCTGCAGCAGCAGCAGACAGGGCTCTGGGGATGGCAGAGAAAGCCTCTGGGCTGCCCTTTCCTGCCCTTGCCCTCTGCTCGCTCCCCTGCTCTTGCCTGCTGCCTGTTTTTCTGTTCACGTAGGCTATCTCCTTGTCACTCACAGTTTCTCTGCAGTCTCTGTGGGTGCGTGCGCATGCATGTGCTTCTCACATGTCTGGTGCCGGCCTCCAGGCCTGCTGGTGAGTAAAGGCTCCTTTGCCAGCCACAGGAATGACCGGGGCCTTTTGGGTGCCCTCTGTGCCCTTGACATTCTCTCCCTGCCAACCCAGCTCAGTTTCATCTCTTCTGTAGCCCAGAACAGGGATTCTTCTGAAATTCTCTATATTCTGATTTCTCCCCTAGATTTTAGATTTCCAAACTGCTTTATTCCTGAAGTGGAACTGATGCCTTAGGAATGAATTTGGCACTCATCTATTTTTCTTTATGTTCCAAATGTTCTGCAGTAAAAATTTTGCGGAGGGGGAAAATAGAATCCCTATGACCCGTGTGTGGGGGATAAATAACAAAAGGATTGATGGGTAACTGAATTCAAAATGCAGGGTTAAAGCCCTCAGTAGCAGAGTTTAAACACACAAAATTCAAGCAACGGTATAGTATTAGGAATATAGGTTGTTCTATGACATTTAGTTGCATAAAGCACTCTCCTCTTTCTACTCCTCTTGCAATGAACAAACCACACACTGCTAAGTAAGCTTAAAACAATTTACTGACAAAACATTCCAAAGGTCAGATTCATGCATTTATCCAAACAGCAGCAAAGAGAACTCAAGCAGAGTAGAAAAAACAGAAAGATAGCTTCAAACACGTGCTCTAAGTTGAAACTTGCTTAGGCACATCTTTCTCGGTCAGTTACATGACATTGAGAGAGAAGGAACAGGAAGAGGAGGCTTCACTTCCTCCATCATCAGAGTAGAAGGGGCATGACCTAGCTGAGTCTAGGGAATCTAACTCTGTGATCTTAACCCCTTCCTGCACTAACCAGCACTCGAGCACAATTATGTTTGACTGCAATTTCACACAGATTTTACCATGGCTGTTAGTTCTTCAACGTTCTCCACACCTTTCTCCATTTCTCTCTCCCTCTGTGTTTTTTAAAAACTAGGGACTTCACTCATCAACTCCCTTCCACTCACCCTATATTAACCCTCTAGACACTAGAGCTTCCCCTTCCCACTCCACCAACCTCATTTTTCATCATCTCAACCCCATTTCTGAAGATACTTCCTTCTTCCATTCTGCAGACCAACTTTGTGCCCATTTTAAACCCCATGCCCGTGCCTCCTGCCTCCTCTTGTACAGCCTGCAAATCCAGGATTATTATGTGGCACAACAAATCCTCCAACAGAGGCTGAACAATGACTGCCTTACATTTTTATGTATATAGGAATTGTACATATGCGCTCTTGTAAGACACCACACACACACACACAGAGCCAACTCAATGAAATTGCCCTCTGTGATTGTTAGCCACATACTAGAGCTCACATGAGCTCACATATATTAACCCTTTAGACCTTCAGGCCCTAAGGCCATTTTGGGTCAGAACCAGCCCCTTAAACTGAGCCCAGAAACAAACAGGAAACCAGTGCAGAGTAAACAGCACCAGAAGGATGTGCCCTCCTCAATCAGATCCTGCCAGCAACCTGGTGGCTGCATTTTCCACTTGTTGAAGTTTCTGGGTGATGTTTATCTGAAGGCAGCCCCAAGCCAGTCAAGAATCCATGACTGTGGCCAGTTCTGTTTCTAAGCTTGGATCTAAACATACTTCATGTCCTTCGCAGACCCTCCAAGAATCCTTATTTTCCAGGGATTTCCCTGATGGAGAGAAGCCATCTCAGTTTATTATTTGATCCCAGAATGTCCCGCTTTTCCTTGGAACGTCTCTATTTTCATTGGATAAATGTTGGAGGGTATGGAGTGATCCAACCCCCAAGCCATCTGAAGGCAATACTGTATAGGAAAGGTTTTTTAAAAAAATGTTTAATGTTTTCTTATGTTTTTATATATGTTGGAGGCTGCCCAGAGTGGCTGGGCAACCCACTAAGATGTGTGGGGTATAAATAGTAAAATTATCATTATGGAATGGGGTGGCCCTATTTTCATTGGAGAATTGTTGGAGGGTAGGGGCAGTGAGAGATTTTACTTTCTTGGGCTCCATGATCACTGCAGATGGTGACAGCAGCCACAAAATTAAAAGACACCTGCTCCTTGGGAGAAAGGGGATGGCAAACCTAGACAGCATCTTAAAAAGCAGAGACATCACCTTGCCAACAAAGGTCCGTATAGTTAAAGCTATGGTTCTCCCAGTAGTGATGTATGGAAGTAAGAGCTGAACCATAAAGAAGGCTGATCGCAGAAGAATTGATGCTTTTGAATTCTGGTGCTGGAGGAGACTCTTGAGAGTCCCATGGACTGCAAGAAGATCAAACTTATCCATTCTTAAGGAAATCAGCCCTGAGTGCTCACTGGAAGGACAGAACCTGAAGCTGAGGCTCCAATACTTTGGCCACCTCATGAGAAGAGAAGACTCCCTGGAAAAGACCCTGATGTTGGGAAAGATGGAGGGCACAAGGAGAAGGGGACAACAGAGGACGAGATGGTTGGACAGTGTTCTTGAAGCTACCAGCATGAGGTTGACCAAACTGCGGGAGGCAGTGGAAGACAGAAGTGCCTGGCGTGCTCTGGTCCATGGGGTCACGAAGAGTCGGACACGACTAAATGACTAAACAACAAAATGCCTTCTACCTTGAGATCTTTGAGGAAGGGCAGTGGGGAAGCAGAATAAAAGAAAGAGCTAGGAAGCCGGACTCAGTTTTGTGATTGCACAACAATGTCGGTTTCCCCCTCCTGTTGGCAAAATCTGTCTGGATGAACTCATAAAGGCTGAAATCAGGAAGATGCTTCCCCAACAGTAGAGGCCGGTGTTGGTGTCTCACTGTCTGCTAGGAAGGATAAACAAACACCTAGATCATTCCTGGCCCTTTCTGCTCACCTCAGCAGTTCATGGCAAAGGAGCAGCAGCCTTTTTCATTGAGATAAATATAGTGTAGGAGGGTCATTAGAGTGAGCGATTTCTCAGCTGTTCATGGTACGCCTGCTTTGGCTGATATCTTTGCATTTAAACTCAGGAATAACAGGCATAAAGGCTCACAGCTGAAAGTTTGTAAGCTGCACCATAGCATAGAGCTATGTAGAAGATAAAACACTCCTCTCTCCCTCCCTCATTTTTTTTAAAGACTTCCTCTGCACAATTGCACCATAGAGTCAGAGTCCTAGCTGAGAGATTACCTTTTCCTGTTTGAGCATATCAGCATGCTGCTAAGACTGTCAAGTGAGACTGTACTTTGGAGTCTGTCTATATCATAATAATAAGGTAATTTATTATTTGTACCCCACCCATCTGACTGGGTTTCCCCAGCCACTCTGGGCGGCTTCCAACAAAACACTAAAATACAATGACCTATTAAACATTAAAAGATTCCCTAAACAGGGCTGCCTTCAGATGTCTTCTAAAAGTCAGATAGTTGTTTATCTCGTTGACATCAGGGAGGGCGTTCCACAGGGCGGGCGCCACTACCGAGAAGGCCCTCTGCCTGGTTCCCTGTAGCTTTGCTGCTCACAATGAGGGAACTGCCAGAAGGCCCTCGGCGCTGGACCTCAGTGTCCGGGCAGAACGATGGGGGTGGAGATGCTCCTTCAGGTATACTGGGCCGAGGCCATTTAGGGCTTTAAAGGTCAACACCAACACTTTGAATTGTGCTCGGAAACGTCTAGGCTGAAGACTGCAACAGCAGGGCTTTTTAGGGGTGGTGGTACCTCCCATTCAGAGGTGTACCTAGGCTTCTTCATGCCTTTGGCAAGGAGCTATTTGTGTGCTCCCCAAATCGAATGTGCTCTAGGCAAGGAGATGTTTTGATGCCCCCCCTACCCCACTGTGGTGACTAGATTCCTTCCTGAAGGACCTGGAGGAGCCTCTGTACCTTGCTTGACCACCCAGAGCAGCAGAGAAACAGCCTGGGGGTATGCAGGCAGGCTCCTACCCACTCCAAGCCAGAGTGGAGAGGCACAATTTATGTGCCCCCTGGGCCTGCACCTTTGGCAGAGGCCAATTTGGTCAACCCCTAATTACACCCCTGTTTCCACCAATAACCCCTTGAACTGTGAAGCACGACATTTTAAATCTCCCATATGGTTAGATGCATTAGCGGGCTCCATATCCTGATGCCCTATGAGTCACGTACCCAAACCAGCATGCCTTTAAATCCACATCATTGGCTGGCAGGAAAAGCCTAGACATCTTCATCCTACTTCTCACCTTCTAGAGACAATGGCTGGTATTAATTGCCCTTTCCTCCAGAATTTTCAGCCTATATGGGTCTGCCTTCCATGCACACCCATTGGTCAATTGCCTTTCCATCTGTCCGTCATAATCATCCTGATTAAACAGCATTAAAAACATGGTGCCAGACCCCCTAGTCTACCGGAGGTGGAAGGGTCTATCTTTGCTACATTAGTTTGTAGCAACCTATGTCTACTAAACTAAAATGTGGTATGTATCTTCTGCATTAGTTTGGCTAGTATGGGACTAGATAGACCAGTATTCTGGTTTCCTGTGCCTAGTGCACGCTCACCTTTCCACCCTCGTCACCTTTTTCCTTCTTTTCTTAAATAGACTTCTCAGTAGGATTCCTGGGCTGTACTTGTTTCTATTGACAGGCAAGAGCCGTCAATTCCTCCATTGTGCTTAGATCGCTTGCACTATATTGCTGGGTTCAAGAGCCAGGAGAGGTGACAAGTTGAAGGTGCCTAGCAGGAGACTTGGAATTTGGCTGGCAGCCCCCTCCTCCAATGTAGCTAACCCCAAGTTGATGGGATTCCTGCAACCACGGACCTAGGTGGCAAGTGGGTAGATACAATAGTACTCTCATTGTCAGTGCTACTTAGTGGGTACTAGGACAGTGTCACATCTATCTCCCCATAGAGGAGCAGGTGGCACTGTGATCTGAACCACTAAGCCTCTTGGGCTTGCCAATCGGAAGGTCAGCAGTTAGAATCCCCAAGTTGGGGTGAGCTCCCGTTGCTCTGTCCCAGCTCCTGCCAACCTAGCAATTTGAAAGCACACCAGTGCAAGTAGATAAATAAGCACCGCTGTGGCGGGAAGGTAAACGTTTTTTCCGGGTGCTCTGGTTTCTGCCACGGTGTCCCATTGCTCTAGAATTAGTTTAGTCATATTGGCTGCATGACCCAGAAAGCTGTCTGTGGACAAACACCAGCTCCTTCGGCCTGAAGTGAGATGAGTGCTGCACTCCATAGTTGCCTTTGACTGGACTTAACCATCCAGGGGTCCTTTACCTTTTTTCCTTTACACTTCTTCCTAGTGGAGTTATTTTCCTAAAACGGCTCATCATGCCATTTCTACATGCCATTTCAACTGGGACAAGGTCAACCAGTGGGCTTCCTGGCCAAGTAGGAGGAGGTCCCCTAAGTCCTAGTCGGACACTCTAACCACTATACCACCACTGTCTCCGTAATGGCCTATTGGCTGCTGTATTATTTTGTATTGTGTATATGCACACACGCACACACACCACACATCCTCACAAGGCATTGTAATGGAAGCTTTAATGTTGTTTGCATGAATCCATAATATGAAAATAGAGAAAATAAATAATAAATAAAGCAAATATTTGACCGACAGTCCCGATGCTTATACAGGAGGGTAGGCTGAGAGCAAAGAGATAATAAATATTTCTAATTGAATCTGTTACAAAACTCCCAGGAGGCCGTGCGTCTGTACACTGTCTTGCCCTTCGTTATTCTAATGCATGATGAACAGTGACCATTTTCCAATAAAACTTTTAGTCTCTTTCTGACTTTCTCTATTTTTGGTAATATCAGTCAACTTCAGCTTCTCCCGGATTCTGTTTAACCATTCTCTTTTGTGATGGAAATTTTCTCTGTTTCCACTTTGGGGTTATTATATACTGCAATTTTAATGTGTTTTGCACCGTATGGGGCCTTGTGATTTCAAATGAATGGTGGTATATTTGCAGGATGTAAGCAGTCTATAAATGGAAGTTTAATAAATAATAATAATAATAGTAATAATAATACACGTGGGCATCCCAGTGTGCATCTGGTTGTCCACTGTGGGAACAGAACTGGACTATTTATTTATTCACAGAATTTGTGTTCCACTCTTCAGCTAAAAAAGTCTCCCCGAGCAGCTTGCATACAGTCAGTCGGAACAAGGCAGTCTCTGCCTGCAGGAGCGCAATCAAAACAAACAGGACACACAAGGGGAAAGGAATAGGGAGGCTAAAGGGTGGGATTCAAATTCAGGCAGCGGTTCTTAAGGACATGTTCTTATAATGACCACCTTGCATAGCTCAGGGGGCAGGAGGTGCCTGATGGAGCAGGGCTTTTTCGGCAAAGCTGATGGGATGAGCCTTCTGCTTCCCATCTCTCGCACTGAGACCGCCTAGTGGAATGACTTCTCCCAGATGATAGTATACTCTCCAACGGTTCTCCAATGAAAAGAGGGACATCCTATATCCTCCAACATTTCTCCAGTGAAAATAGGGACGTCCTAAGGAAAAGCAGGACATTCCAGGATTAATTCAGAAACAGAGACGGTTTCTGTAAATCCAGGGCTGTCCCTGGAAAATAGGGACCCTTGGAGGGTCAGTGAGGGAGAAGAGACCTGACGGAGATGACCTGTCACACCAGAGATGAAGGAGTGAGCATGACCAAGTCCACTACAGTCCAGCTTCCTTTAAAACCCTTGCTATTTGTTTTTCCATCCACTGCAGCCAAAACTAACGATGCATTTCAATGGACGTCAAAAACAATGCAGACAATAAAGCAATTATTTCCATAAAAATTGTGGCTAAAAAAACCGGCCCACTAATCACTAATGTGATTTCCCTTTCTGACTGCTGGCAGACATGTGGTTTGTGGCAATTTCTATTTCTGCTTCTGGTGGAATTCTCCAAAATCCCTAGCCGGGTGTGGAGTGGGGGTTGGGTGAGGACCCAAGCAGGCTTTGTATCCTGGGACTCAGCTACATTAGTCAAAAAATAGCATTTTGAATGCGTTATAAACATGCAACACCAGATGGTGCTGGAGAGCAAAAAAAAGTTTCTATGTGATTTTCCATAGCAGTTTTTTTATTTTGTTATAACGATTTAATTTCTGACTTATTTATAGAATTTTCCCCCTGTGTGTAGATCCATCCCTGAACCCAGTCTACCTCTTCAGCCAGCAACATGGCAGCCTCAAGCTCATCTGGCTCACCCTCTGACTCTGAATCTGAGCCTGGAGCTGGGACCATTACATCAACCTCCAAAAGTTTGATCCGCTTCATTTCTCACATATCCCAAGCAGAGAGAGTGGTACCCAAGAAAGATCAGTGGGAAGCAAATGTTTCTAGATGACTCAATCAAGTGAGCTAAGCAAGCTCCTGGTGAATTGGGCGTGCTTCACAACACCAGCAGGTTCTTTCTCTCAGCCTCACTCTTCTCCCCCACCTGCTTCCTCCTGTGAAAACACCACTTGGGAGGGAGGGAGTCGAGAATCACAGCTTTAAGCTGACTTGCCAGCTTTTGCCCTCAGCTGTTTTCCTCCTCTCCTAAATCCAAGGACTTAGCTTTGGTGCTGTCACAGCTGTTGAGCCGACTGACAAATCTATTTTGAAGGTGAGATGCAGAGGTTGTACAAATAAGGTTCACAAGGAAGGTGGGGCCTTACAGACATGTAAAGTTGGAGGGAAGCCCTCGCTCTAAAAGGGGGGGGAGGACCCAGAAAAGCCTCTGTGGGTGTACAGATATGTGGAATAACCAAGGGATCGCTTGAGGGCAGAATAAAATGTGCAAAGCAAGTTCTTCTGCATGAGTGAAATTTTATGAAATTGCTGCTGCAAAATTCACATTTGAATTACACAGCAGAGGAGTTGAACTTTGCAGCAAATGTTGCCTTGTCTTCTTTTGTAGTTGAGAAGTTCTACATTTTTTATTTCCATGTTTTGGAATTCACATTCCGTTATTTCAATATTAATGCAACAGGGTTTTGCATTCTGGCTCTGAAGTACATCTCCTGCTCAGATGGAAGACTTCAGAATGATTGCCTTAGAATAGGCAACAGAGAATCCAAAACAGTCTTATGACCCTCATTTTACTCTCTATACTGCATAGTTAGTACATAGATTGCTCCGTGTCAACTGTCCTGATCTAGGTAGAAGTACCAAGGGCATGTTTCTCTCCTGGAAAGCATGGTCTGCTCCATTCACTTCAGTTGCAGGGGATTATTCCATGCACTCACTGCGAATTGTGGCCATCAGGAGTAATGTAGAGCTTTTAATGCATCAACTGATTTCTAGCATATGGATAATACCATGAGAACATTTATAAGTTTCAAAACTAGATCTTCTTCATTTTCTAGTCAATTAATTGCAGCAAATCCATCTCATCATTGCTGAGATATACATTAAAGTCATCCAGTAGAATAATGCATAATTTGGACTATGCATTTCAAGTGAGGAGAGCGCTGACGTGGGGAGATGCACTCCTTAGGCAACTGGATAAAATCTACCTTTCGTATGTTTATGTAATGCTCTAAATTATTATGGAGAATCATGGTGTAATTATTAGTGTGTTGCATCAAATGTTAGTCATAGCTGAATTGAAATTAATGGGCATGATTAACGTAGGTCCATTGATTTCATTTGGTCTGCTCTGAATAAAACTTAGTCAAACAGAGCCCTAAATGAACAAAAAATAAATCCTTGCTGATATTTAGAGATGGTCAGCCAGCTTGATTCCATCACAAAAACAAGCAATTTCACGATGTCATAGAAAAGATGGGGAGCGGTCGGTAGTTTTGCTGCTCTGAATTCCCCTCTCAAGTAAACATTTTGGAGCAGCTTTGCTAATTTGTTTTCTGATTAACAAGGCACAGATGGGCACCAGATGAAATCAGGATCAAATCTGGATTCAAAGCCTAATCTTGTTTTGTGCCGCCTCAGATGTCATTTTTGCCAGCAAACTGAATCAGTGGTATGAACAAATAAATCAAGCCCCAAATCTGCCCTGAGATAATAAGGTAAAGGTAAAGGTACCCCTGCCTGTACGGGCCAGTCTTGACAGACTCTAGGGTTGTGCACCCATCTCACTCAAGAGGCCGGGGGCCAGCGCTGTCCGCAGACACTTCCGGTTCACGTGGCCAGCGTGACGAAGCTGCTCCGGCGAACCGGCACCAGAGCAGCACACGGAAATGCCGTTTACCTTCCCGCTAGTAAGCGGTCCCTATTTATCTACTTGCACCCAGGGGTGCTTTCGAACTGCTAGGTTGGCAGGCGCTGGGACCGAACAATAGGAGCGCACCCCGCCACGGGGATTCGAACCGCCAACCTTGCGATCAGCAAGCCCTAGGCGCTGAGGCTTTTACCCACAGCGCCACCCGTGTCCCTTCCCCTGAGATAATAGTGGACTTTAATGCCATGCATTGCAGGGCTGGCTTTCTCTGCAGCAACTCCAAAGAGTGAAGGTGACTGTGTGCTGGCTGCTCAGCTTGGTGTGAGTCCTGTGCTTTGCTGAGTTACAGGCTGAGCAAACCTCTGAGATGTGCTTCAGGCACGTGCAATTCTCTCCTCCCTCTTCTCTTTATTTTAATCCTTTCCTGGTGTCTCTAAGTGGCTCCATTAAGGGTGCCCCCACTGCTTATCATAAGTGAAAATACGTCTCACCTTGTTTATGAACAATAAATGGTTTACATAGCACATGTTAATCACGGCTCTGCACCTTTAATCTGAAGTGTTATCCCTGGCTTCAACAGGCACTCATTTAGATTTCCTGTTTGTAGCAATAATTCCTTTTTAATATGCTAATTGAGCAAGCCAATGAACCTGCCGCTCACTTATGAGTTTTTTTAAATGGCCCTTCCTTGCCGGCTGAAGGTCATTCTTTCAGCAGATTTATGAAGAACCCTTAGGCCCCTGGTATCATGTGGGGGGAGGTCAGCGCTGTGGTTGTCTTAGCATATTAACAAGCAGCAACTTGAAGTCGCAATGACACGTTCTAGGTGGGAGATGCTGAAAGGCTGGTGATTCACTTCTGCAGACTTTTCCTTTAAACTTTGCTGCTGCAGATATTAAGGGATTAATTTGTTTACTCTAATCCCTACTATGCCGCAAATAAGCAGGGTTTCCTTACTTAGGCCATTCAGTTGTGACCCCCTCCTGCAGTTTGCACACTGTTGCCCTGCAAAAATAAATGTGAACCGTATTCCTTGATGCCCTCCAGATGGCACCATCGCCGCCAGTTTGTTTCCCACTGTAAACCATTGCCAAGGTGGCTGTCTCTCAAAAATAAATAGGAAGTTGCCTTTTCCCAAGTCAGACCACAGGAGCCCATCTGGCCCAGTATTGTCAGCAAGTGACTGGCAGTGACTCTGCAGGATTCTGAAGGCGGTTGCAGGATGGATGGTGGTTAATGGATCGAGGTTGAATCCTGACAAATCAGAAGTACTGCTTCTGAGGGACAGGGGGTGAGCAGGGGTGGGGGACTCCCTGGTCCTGAATGGGATAATTGTGCACAGCCTGGGAGTCGTTTTGCACTCACAGCTGTTCATGGAAGCATAGGTTAATTTTGGGTGGAGGGCAGCTGTTTACCAGCTGCATGGTGGTATGGTGGTATGGTGGCTGAGACCCTGCCTGCCTGTGCTCTGCCTCACCAGAGTGGTGCATGCTCTGGTTATCTCTTGCTTGGACTACTGCAATGTGTTCTCTGTGGAGCTACCTTTCAAACTACAACTAATCTAGAATGTGGCAGCTAGACCGGTGACCGGAAGTAGCTGCCAGGATACATATAGCACTGGTACCTAAAGGATCTACATTAGCTCCCAGTACATTTCAAAGCACAATTCAAAGTGTTCGTGCTGACTCTTAAAGCCCTAAACAGCTGCGGCTTAGTATACCTGAAGGAGCACCTCCACCTGATGTCCAGCTCCAAGGGCCTTCTGGAGGTTCCCTCACTGTGAGATGTGAAGTTGCAGGGAACCAGGCAGAGGACCTTCTCAGTAGTGGCACCCCCCCCCCCATGAAGCACCCTCCCATCCAATGTCAAACAGATAAATAAGTGTATGACTTTTAGAAGACATCTGAAGGCAACTCTGTACAGGGAAGTTTTTAATGGTTGCTGTTTTATTGTGTTTTAAATATTTTATTGGGAGCCGCCAAGAATGGCAACCCAGTCAGATGGGCAGCATTAAAATAAAATAATATTAAAATATAATAATAATAATAATAATAATAATAATAATAATAATAATAATAATAATTCCATGCAGGAATCTTTCCTAGCACTAACTGGAGATGCTGGGGATTGAACCTGGGACTTTTTTCATGCAGAGAAAGTGCTCTTCCATTGGACTATGACCCTTCCTTTAACATCAGATTAGGATGATAACAGTGGCACAAACTGCTGACACTAAAGAGTCCTTCCAACTGACCCTTATACATGGCTCATGGGGATCACTCCCTGTTTTCCTCTGCTAAGCTGATTTGGGAGACAGGGACCTATGAACACCTGCCCTTGGGGACCCATGATCATGGCGATGGCCTAAGGAGGTGGTCCCTCAGAGATGCTAAGCCTAAGCCACCCAGTGTTTCATAGGCCAATCCCAGCATTTAGGATCAGAGCTAGAAGCCAACTGGAAGCCAATGCTAATTTGTATTATCAAAAGTAGCACCATATGTTCCCTGCAGCCCACTCCACTCAACAGCCTGGTGACTGCATTATCTTTCAGCTGTAGCATTCTGGCAATTTTTCAAATGCAGCCCCGCATGGGGCACATTACAATAATTGTCTCGAGTGAGTATCTCCAGCTTCCCCCTGCCCAGATGCCAAAACCCAAAACAGAGGCTTTCCCTGCAGCCCTCAGTATTTATTCATTATCTTTGTCCAGTTCTGAAACAGGAGCACAGATCCTCCCCATTGCTCCATAGTGCTTTAGGTCTTCCAGGAAAGAAAGAAAGAAAGAAAGAAAGAAAGAAAGAAAGAAAGAAAGAAAGAAAGAAAGAAAGAAAGAAAAAGTTGCAGAAAAATCAAAGTCCAGCTTTCCAATATAGCTGGAGCGGGACTTTATTTAGCATAAATGATGCCTTGCCCTCAGTGTTCATCAAGTGCCTTTCCTGCTTCTTCTTCCATACAATCCCTCAGCAACTTGCCACTGCCAAGGTCCACCCAGATCTCAGCCTTTGATAAGGAATCCCTTTGCTTCTCCTGGGTGACAGAGCTGTCTCTGCTGATGCTCTTGCCCATTCCTCTTCCTGCTCTTCTTAGAAGCCAACATTCGGGTGATCTATGAGGTGTTTGGAGAAGGAGCAAATGCTGCTTATGCATTATATACATGTCTTGTCTGTTCCACTTGATAATGTCATTCTTTAATATGCACAGCAGTAGCTTTTTTTAGCCGTTTCTGGTTTTTTCCCCCTTCCGAGTCTGCCAGAAGCGTATGGTGAGGTCTTTTGTCTCTCTTCCCTCCCTATAATTTCAGGGACGTCATTGTTTCACAAACTTTGTTTTACAAACAGTGGAATAAAAAGGCACACCACCAACAATAAGCTGTCACATATAGCACTAGAGGACCTTCAAAGTGATTTGTGTACATTGTTTCAGCAATCTTTACAGCAGCTCTGTAAGGTGGGCCACAATTCTCGACCCCATTCTGCTGATGGGAGCAGGAAGAGTAATCAATGTTCCTTAAATGAACTTCTAAGCAATATAGCTCTGATATTGTTGGTAATATAGTTTTTATATTGTTACATGCTTAGGTGTGTCTACCTCAGGTATCAGAGCATCCCTTCAGTCTTCCTCCAAGGGAAACCATATTGCCTGTTCCCACATACACTTGGGAACTGCAAGGAATTTGACGTCCAAATTCTAGCTTAGATTTGTTTGCTAAATTGCTAAAGTTTTGATTTTAGGTAGTTTCTTTTGTATATATTCCACAGATAGAGTCTTCTTCTTTGGCAATCATTTGTAGCCAAGTAAGATTGTCTTCCATGAACACAGTCTTAACAGTGAGTCTGTAAGTGACTGTGGAGGCCAATTCTGGATCCACACGTCCTTCCACAGTGGGGACATAGGTTTCCGGGCAGGAGTTGATCATGGTGAGGGTTTGCCAAATGTGTCTTCCTCTTAGCTTGTTTCTCCCTTTTTTCCTGAGTTTGAGTGTCTTCAAAGTCCATGACACCTTTGATAAAGGCTGTTCTCTAATTGGAGCGCTTGCAGGCCAGTTTCCCAATTGTCGGTGTTTATACTACTTTTTTTTAGATTTGCCTTGAGAGAGTCTTTAAACCTCTTTTGTTGACCACCAGCATTACACTTACCATTTTTAAGTTCAGAATAGAGTAGTTGCTTTGGAAGATGATAATCAGGCATCTGCTCAACATGAGCAGTCCAACAAAATTGATGTTGAGGAATCATTGCTTTGACACTGGTGATCTTTGCTTCTTCCAGTAAATTGGCATTAGTTTGCCTGTCTTCTCAAGTGATGTGTAAATTTTTTGGAGACACCTTTGATGGAATATTCAAGGAGTTGGAGATGGTGTTTATAAGTGGTCCATGTTTCACAAGCATGCAGCAAGCTTGGTAGTACAATAGCTTTGTAAACAAGCATTTTGGTTTCCATGTAAATGTCCTGGTCCTCAATCACTCTGCATTTCAATTGCGAGAAAGCTGCATTTGCAGAGCTCAGGCAATGCTTGATTTCGGCATTAGTGTTGGCCCTTGTGGAAAGATAACTGCCCAGGTAGGAGAAGAGATCGACACTTTCCAATGTTACACCATTGAGTTGGATTTGTGGTGCTGCAGAGGGGTTGTTTTGTGCTTGCTGGTGCAGCACTTTGGTTTTTTGGATGTTGAACGATAGGGCAAGCTTTTCATAAGCTTCTGAGAACAAATGGGCAGGCTTCTGTCATATATGTGTGTCCTGTATAATACACTAAAGACAGAAATGAATTATTTTCCCTTGCTTTCCAGATCAGTAGCTGTATTGGTCTGCTGCTTTTTTTTTTTTTTTTTTTTAAAGCACAACAACAACTGATTAGCTCCAACAGAATACAGCTGTCAACAAAACCAACAAAAAGTTCCAGACCCCTGTTAGAGAATTTAGGGGCTTCTCCAAGGTGAAAAAGAAAGTGGGAGAAAAGCAAGACATTAAGTTCTGTATTCAGCATAGCCTATTTATTGTAGTTCATCAAGATTTAAACAAAAAACAACCAACATGTTCTTAATACAATTTTCAGTGGTGCAAGTTTCAACCTATTTTTGGATTGGTGCAACACTTTTCATATTGCTTCCCCTTCCAGCCACCAAGGGCAAATGCAGAGTGTGGGGCTGTCTGTCCCATCTTCAGCCTGGGACGGGCTGTCTGGGGAATTGGGTTGGGTCCAGCTTCCTTTTCACTCTGCAAGAACAGCAGACAGGGGAGCAGAACTCCCTCAGGGTCCCTTTTACAACCTCCAGTCCACCCTAGCTTATGCCAGGGAACTGCTGACTTCTTTACAGCCTCCACTGCTTAGACTGCACTTGTATTTTCCATCAGAACTGGGTAACTGCCAGCAGGCACATGGGGTGATTGCTAAAAGTTCAGGGACACAGAGGCTTCCTATGATTGGCAGAGATGCGGTGCACTTAAACAAACCCGCAGGAAAGGAGATGGAGGAGAGAGGCAGCCTGTCTGATTCATAACAACAGCTGCAAGCCCATTGTAGCTACTGCCTCTATTCAGTATCCACAGGGACCTTGCCCTCAACACTGAACTTCAGTATTTCATTCTCCTCTCCTCTCTCAAAATCCACTGAATCAAGCACTTGATGTGCAGTACTTACCACTCTGTGCCTCAGCTAGTCTTACCCCTGCTGGCCTGTTCTTATGCAAATACCTGTGCTCACCTCCTCTGGGGTGTACAACTGGATAGCTCAGTCGGTAGAGCATAGGACTCTAAATCTCAGGGTTATGGGTTCTGGCCTCACTTTGGGTGAAAAATTCCTGCCTTGCAGGCGGTTGGACAAGAAGACCCTCCGGGTCTGGGATATTTACAATGCAGTCAGGCCAATAATGCATGTTTGCTAGATAGGCCCATGATGGGAACTGAAGCTCACAGAGTTTTCCTGCAAGTTTGCTAGAGGGAACTCAGAGCCCCTCCCACTGCACCCTGACAGGGGGAGGGCAAAGTCACACATAATCTTCTCACCTGGCTGGGCACTTCTTCTTTGTCCTTTGCTCTTTTTCTTCTCTTCCCTCTTCATCTCATCACTAAGCCAGAAATGTAGAATATCTGCTTGCATGTTTGCCACCCTGGGCTCCTTTGAGAGTAAGGGCCAGGTGTACATTTAAAACACTGGTATTGATAGTAATACTGAAAATAATAGTGTCAGACCTCCACCTGCAGTGTCCTCTGAAGACCAGATTCTGGAGAAAAACAGCTTAGGGAAGCTGCTGCAACTACATCTGGATTGTAAGCTTTCATGGGAAGCTGCCTTTCCCTAAGTCAAACCATTGGTCCAGCTAGTTCAGTATTCTCTACTCTGACTTGCAGCAGCTCTGCAGCATCTCAGGCAGGAGTTTTCCCCAAACCTACCCAGAGATCCTCTTAGGGATTGAATCTGGGAACTCTGACATGCTTGGTCACTGACCTGGACCTCCTTCATTCTGGTCGGCCACTGTGGGGAGCTGGATCTTTGACTAGATGAGGCTTTTTTTTTTTAGTTCTTTGTTTTGAAAACAGTTAAGATATGCAGTGACTTGCGATCTCAATCACAGGCAGTCTGTAGTCCGCTGGCAGTAGGGGTACAATATGGGCATGTCTTTAAGTTAACATCTTACATTAAAAACCTGACAGTACCAAACTATCGAAGGCTTTTCACCAAAGCCAGACTAAACGTCTTTCCTTCTGCAGTGTTGGATGGCAGATTGAGAGGAGTTCCCTACCAGGACAGACTTTGCTCATGTGCTCAAGTCATCGATTCCATAAAACATACTTTGTTGCACTGTGCAAAATATGAGCAAGCCAGGGCTGAACTGATACTACCCTTGCTGGTACCTTTCCCAGGAAAATCAGAGGCTCACTATGTCAGGTTCCTATTGGAAGACAGGACAAATGCTAGAACATTAGCAGTGGAAAAGTTTTTATCAGTAGTTGCAAGAACCAGTGATCCCCATATTCTAAACAAAATGCTTGTTTAACCTGGAGGTAGGCTGTATGAATTGTGTATTGCTTTGTAACGATTTGTTGGGTCTCTGGATCGTAATAAAGATTGTTGTTGTTGTTAAGATGTGCAAAAGGTCAGAAGGTCTCTCTCTTCCTCCAGATGGTGCTGTGGGGCTGGAGATCCAGCCAGGGAGCCTCCCACTTCTGTCCTTGGCAGATATGATATATAAAGTGTGTGGGAGAAGCAGCAAAATGATGGAGGCGCAAAGCTTCATGTGTAATGAGCCAGTGGTGGCAGAGAAGAGGCTCTGCTGTCACCTGTGGGCAGGTGGTATGAGCTGGAAGCATTCTCCCTGCTTTGCCTGATGAAATGCTCCCTTGGGGAAGCAGCTCGAACTTCACGGTAGAAAAGAGTGGGGACCCACCAGTTTTTATCTTTCCAGCTCAGGAGCTCAAAGGAGCATCTCTCCAATAGATGGGTGCTGAGACGATGTGGTGCAGTAAAGCCCTTTCCTCACACCCCGCCCGCTATCCTTTTAAAGTTAGCAGTTGGCAAAGAGTTATCTGCTGCCTTATTCTGAAGGAATAAGGAAGGCATCCGAGCTCCCAGTAAATAGATGGCTCCATAAATAAGTGATGGAGGAGCGCAAAGGGATCCCTTGAAACAGCGGCGGAAAGAACAGCACATGAAGCAATTGGTGCGTTCCCTGCTTTTGGCTGCAGTCTCAGTGGGACACTGAGTTGCAGGAGTGGCGAAAACGACACAAAGAGGGAAAACTTAGCCCCCTGCCCCCTCCCCAGTCCCCACACGCGGAGAGATATGAAAGCCCGCGGAGAGAGGGAGGGGGAGTCGCCGAGGGACGAGCCCCATGGCTGCTCTAAACAGCGGTATAATTTCAGCCCGACTGGGGATCCAGCTTTTCCGGCAGAGCGCTCTGGATCCGGAGGGCCTCTCTCCGGCTGTGCATAAAGGATCACAAGGCAGAAAGCGGAGGGGCTCTGAACCAGCCGGTTAGCAAAAGAACTGAGAAATCATGTTCTGCCTCAGAGCGCTTTTCAGCACCGCGGACAGCTCTGTCCTCTCGTCTCGCCGCAGGCAAGAGGAATGAAAGGGGGAACGGCTGCGGGGAGAGAAGAAGAGCCCAATCTTTTTCGGGGAGGAAAACGGAGGAAAGCCCGCGTATGGCCACATTAGAGTTTCCCCGCGTCTCCCTTTGTCAGAGAGGGCAGAACCCAGGTAGCCGGGGTCAGCTCATTTAACCAGCTTCTCCTTGTTCCAAGTCTAATTCAACAAACTCCATAGCAACGCATGAACCACTCTGCTTACCTGACCTTGCCCGACCTCACTGTTAACATCTTTTTCCTACTAAGTTGCTTCTAAAACAAGCCTGAAATGCCGCTAAAGCTCCTTTGACTCGGAATTGATGCTGGAGCCAGATGAAACGCAGGCCTCTGGCAAGAGCAGCGAGGAAGCTGGGGCGGAGAGAGAGAGCAGGTGGAGAAATTCCTGACTGTAGCCGCCCCCCCCCCAGTCCCGCCGCTGTCCTTGCCTGAGCATAAAGGCATTTCCAAATGCTGGGAAGTACTGGGAAGTTTTTTACTAGGGAGGAAACCCCCACCCCCAATGAAAGAGTCTTCCGTTCTTCTGCCTCACTGGAATTTCTTGATAATTTTTTCTCGTAGCCCAGAAGCTTGATCTACCCACCCCCTCCAGCACCCATTGCGTCTCATTCACACGTCACCAGCATTGCTTAAAAAGAGTAAATAAAACACGTGAGCCCAAAGGTATTACTGAGCCTACATGATGGTGCTCAGGGGTACCAACCTGGGGGAAAAATGGGGGGGGGGAGAGGTAAGCTCCACCCTGTATAACCAATCACATGAGGAGGCACACCCACACCATTTGAATGGAGGTGCCCATCAATTTTGGGGAGGCCCATCCCCCTCAAATATATTATTGGGGGGACTGAAGGGACCTTGGCCCCTAGGACTTTGCTCCTATGATGTAGCTAGTTTCTCATAGTTGCTTCATGTAGGAGGGAGAGAGAGAAAGTGCACACAAGAGGAAGGGGTGGAGCCTTTAGGTTTTATGAGACACCATGAAGTATATTTCCCCCAACTATCTGTTAGTCTCAACTCTGTCCTCTGGTGACTGGAGACAAGCAAGGTTACTTATACCCAGCATTTTGGTGGGCAGCAGGATTTCATTTACTTTATCATTGTAAGGTAGCCAAGGTGTTGCATGTATTTCCAACATTTCTCCAGTGCCCCCACAGCCTCCCCAGCTGCCTGCACTTCCTGGTCTGAAAAACCCCAATGGGAGGAGTCATTGCATGACATTTTCCCCTGGGTGTTAATTGGATCTTGTTCTTAGAAGGAACTTCTTTCCTTGGAAACTATCCAGCTAATCTTCATACTCTCATATTTTTCCACTTAGGAATTGATTTTTACATTTGCACTCTACCTTTCAGTCCTTTTTAAACTGCTGTCATCATTGCCACTCAATCTTACATATATTTGATTTAAATCATCATCACCTGCTCTGAGAATCTGGCATCAGTTAAACTAGGAATTTAAAGCAGAGGGGCAGAAAATACGTCCAAGGATTCGCCTTGAAATCACCAACTGAGAAGCTCAAGAGGAATGAATCGCAGCGCGAGCAATGTCTGTATATTTACTCAGAAATAAGTCCTGTGTTCATTTACTGTAGACTTTGCCTACTTTCCTAAGCAGGTCACAGAAGCGACCAGTTACTACCATTGCAATGGGAGATCATTTATTTTGACACCCTTTTGTGAATGGGGTGGATGCCAAGGTGCGAGGAGAGAGAATGAATACATCCCCATTGCCAGGGAACTTGGATGGAGCTCCTTTATCTGAGTCAGAGCATGTGCAATAGTCTAGCTGAGAACATTTGGTCACACTTTCTGGAATCTGCATGAGATGAAAGTGCTCTTGTGCTCAGGTTCTGCTTACATGTTTCCAACAGGCATCTGGTTGGCCACTGTGAGAATAAGATGAGCCATTGGCCTGATACATCAGGCTCTCCTTGTGTTCTTATGCCTTATCTTCTGTGGATTTGCCTAAACCCCCTTAAAGCCATCTAGATCAATGACCACTACTACCTCTTGTGTTATCAAATTCGATGCACTGCATGAAGAAGTCCTTCCTTTTGTCTGTCCTGAATTTTCCAATGTTCAGCTTCATCTCTCCCTGGTGGCATTCTCACACGACCTGGCAACTGGCAACATGGTGCCCTGCCATTGTCAAGTATGCTATGTGATTCCTGATTGGCTGGGATCGTGCGGTGAAGAAGCCCTTCAATTAGTGCCTTCAGAAACAGCATTGAGTATCAGCAGCAGGTCAGGGGAGCAATGGCTGTGCACAGGCAGGAAAACATTGCATGAAAAGAGTGGAAAGGGAGACTTTCGGAGGACCCTTTTTAGACCTGCTCTACAAAACAACTTCTGCATCAAACAGGAAACCCATAAAAATTCAGCACACTGGAAAATGGTTGGGATGTTATGAGAAAAACACATACTGTGACTTTTTAAGAAAAAGGTATCCTAAGGGCCCTCCTTTCCTACTGTTGGGGGAATCTTGATCTTATTTTATTATTTACCAGCAAGCTGTTTCTATGCAGCCTCAGGAGTGACTTCTGCAGTTCTCCAAACAGCTGTGGAAAGCTTTCAGCTGCTCGCTTGCTCTCCTCCACAGCATCCCCTGTGGAGACAACCTGGGGCGTCTTCCTCCCACACCCACCAGTGGCTGAGGGAGGGCAGTCAGTGTGGGTGGATTCAGCAGCTGCTGCTGCTGCCATTCAAGGCTCAGACCAAGTCTTTTGCACATCACCAGGGAATCAGGGATGGGAGGTGAGAGGGGATGAGGGGGGAAATTCAGATAAAGCCCACTATGCTTCCTTTGTCTTCAAACACCCACCCACACACAACCTGACACAAATATTCAGTGGAGACCAAAGGCATTTCCATGGGTATTTTATTTCTAAAGAAGAAGACATTCAGGCTCAACATGCACAGGGACACCTAAGCTGTGGTTTCTTAGTGGTGATGGAAACACATGTATGGTATAAGAACATAAGGAGAGTCTGCTTGCTCAGGCCAATAGCCCATCTTGTCCAGCATCCTGTCCTCCCAGTGGCCAGCCAGATTGCTGCTGGAAACTCGCAAGCGTGGCTTGAGCACAGGAGCACTCTGCTCCACCACAATTTCCTGCAATTTGTATTCAGAATTATACTGCCTCCAGCAGTGGAGGTAGAACACAGCCATTGTGGAAAGTAGCCTTCGATAGCCATATCCTCCATGCATTTGTCTAATCCTCTAGAAAAACAACAATCAAGGAGTTGAAGGACACAATTTCTTAGCTCAATGCATTTCACTGTCTCCCTCTCCAAGGTCTGTAGCCCTGCCATGGAAAACAGGTGCTTGGGCTAGGGCCAGCGAAATACACGAAACTCCGCAAGCAATTTTTTCCCATGGTTTGTCACTGTTTATCATGCCACTGCACAATTTAGGTTCATTTGAGAGCTTCCTCTTGACAAAGCCATCACATTGGCTGGTCCCATTTTGCAAGGGTGCCAAGATCTCTGTGTCATCATATACCTGATTGAGATAACTGTTCCAAGCTAAGAAGCACACAGAGAGAGCTTTACTGTTTGGAAAAGGCTTCCCTCCTCTGTTTGGAGGAGTCTTCTGCAGTGGCGGGTTGGGGTACTATTGTGCCCTGTGTGAGGAAAAAGATGGGCAGCCACTCCACGCCCCCTTCAGTGCTTGTGCTGTTTTCCCAGTGGTTGATAAGGAGATGCCTGGCTTTGGGAAGGAGGCATGAGGGCTCTGACTGGGTCCTAGAGCCCTCCCAACTCTCTCCCACAGCTGGAAAAGCACTAACCAGGCTTTGGGAAGGAGGAAGGAGGAATCTAGGACCCTGCCAAAGCCTCACACCTCCTTTCCAAAGCCCAGTGCATGTCCAACAGAAATACATGGGTATCCATATATGGAAAGGTTTTGTTGGACAGAAATGGATCTGCAAGTCTTGGGTGAGAAACACATGCATGGAAACAGAACTGCAGTAGGTAACAACTAGGTAAAAAATGTTCTAACTGGTTTTTGTGGTTTTAGATATTTCTAATAGTTTCTAGTATGTTTTTAAAATATATGTTTTTGTTTTTTTTATTGTATTGTTTTGCCACTTTGATGTCTGGTGCCATGGGCTGTTTTGGGAGGAGAGGAGACATAGAAAAAATAATAATCACTAACTGGCTTTTATATTTTAAGACATGAGTGATCAGCCATCATGTGTTTCTTTTCCCCAGGCCTTGATACAACCTCAAACCTGCATCGTAGCACCTAAAAGGACCTTATGATCCTGTCAGCTGCTTCTGCTTACTTTCTGCCTTGGTTCCAGATGCAAACATGTGACTCTACCCCCCTTTTGTTCTTCCTCCCCTCCCAACTTGCTTTGTTTACCATCTTGCATGATGAAGAGTTCTGCAGAACTCAAATGTTTGCACACTATTTGGCGACATTTTGCCTGACCTGATAAAGATATTGCTGCAATATGCATCCTTTCCAAGACCACCTAAGAGAGTTTTTGCAGCCTTAGGGCTCTTGGGGGGGGGCAACCTCTGAGGCCCACAAAAGTAATAAAGTCTGTCCCACCAAATCTTTTTGTAGCAGGAGGTGTTGTTTTTTCCATTGTGGTTAGTTCTTCCCTGTGTTTTTGCTTCCAGCTTGCAGGCAGACTTATAGACTCTGGCTACCTTTGCCACCCAGGGAGACAAACCTGTCAGTTTTCTCTTCCTTTAAATAATAATTTGGATTCGAATTAAAATACCTTAAAGGCCTCATTAAAGCTAAATTAAATGTGTAGCCAAGCATCCTTTATACATTTTAATCAGATCTTTGCCCATTTCAAGCAAACATTACTCTTGACTGTTTATACTCGAGGTGTAGCAAAGCCACTCCTGACAGCTCATTTCCCTTGTGATCAGATCTGGCTTGTGGGCTTCCCAGAGGCATTTATTTGGTAGGCTAATAGGAGACCAGGATGCTGGGCTGGACAGGCCATTGCCAGTTGGGAGCTCAAGTTCCTTTCCCAATATGGACGGTTCTGTTCATACCATCCATTGGCTAGCTGGGGCTATGAATGTCTTGATGATATCTATACCAGCTTTACCCAACCTGGTGCCCTCCTGATGATGATGAACTACAACTGCCACCATCCCTTGCCATTGGCTTTGCTCTCGGGGGCCAATGGAAGTTGCAATGCAAAACATCCGGAGGCCATCAGATAGTGTATTGTCTCCACTAGCCAATTCATTGTCTGTTTAGACTGGGAAACCTTCAGGTGTTTCTGGATTCCAACTCCAGCCAGCATCCCTGCAGTTGGCTTTGCTGCTCAGGGCTGAGGACTGTTGGTCTCCAGCCCCAAATGTAGAAATTAACTTCATATGTTCAATATGTATGTATTGTCACCATGCAGAGCTTCTGAATCAGCAGTGGTCTTTGTGGACTGGCATTCACTTATTTTATTTATCTCGCAACATTGAAAGGTAAAGGTAAAGGGACCCTTGACCATTAAGTCCAGTCATGACCGACTCTGGGGGTTGTGGCGCTCATCTCACTTTATTGGCAGAGGGAGCCAGCATACAGCTTCCGTGTCATGTGGCCAGCATGACAAAGCCACTTCTGGTGAACCAGAGCAGCGCACGGAAATGCTGTTTACCTTCCCGCCGGAGCAGTACCTATTGATCTACTTGCACTTTGATGTGCTTTCGAACTGCTAGGTTGGCAGGAGCAGGGACCGAGCAACGGGAGCTCACCCCGTCACGGGGATTTGAACTGCTGACCCTCTGATCAGCAAGTCCTAGGCTCTGTGGTTTAACCCACAGCGCCACCTGCGTCGCAACATTTATTTACTGCTTAATCATAATAAAACTTCAGTGGGTTTTCAAAAGTAGATTACTTCATCAGATGCATAAAATGAAATTTTTGGTTGCAGGTATTTATGCTGAACAGTGAAGGAATAATAAGTAGTGAGGTCAGGAGGGAGTGAAATGCATAAAGTATAGATAATGGCAATTCAAGTAGAACTAGAACATGTAAAAAAGTAAGCACCATTACCCTAACCCTTTACAATAGTGATAGTTGATCTGCCAAACAACTTGACAGCACAGAAGTGGGATATGGCTGTCCTTGCCCAAAGGAGTAAAGCTGAACTTCTTGATGAATTGTGATTCCACCTTTTCACATTGCAGCTTTTTACCCAAGCTGATGCAATCTGAAATTCAAATGTGTTTAAGTATGGCCAGCTGAAGATCAGGGGCAGAGGGTGGCATCGAATGCCCTTGTTCCATTAGCACAAGGATTTACAGTTGTGCAACAAAACACCCTCTTTCCTCTCCCATGTGCTCTCCATACCCTCCCCAAATCTGCTCCAGGGGTTAGGGTGAATCCCCAGAATAGATTTAGGGAGTGCATGGAAGGGAAAGGGAGCAGTGAAAGTTTCATTGTGCAAGGGTAAATTCATGAGCTGATGGAACAAGACTTAGCACTACTTTGGAAACAAGCCAAAGATTCCTGATAAAATGAAATGCCTCCATTCCGGTGTGTGTGTGTGTGTGTGTGTGTGTGAGAGAGAGAGAGAGAGAGAGAGAGAGAGAGAGAATAGTGCCATTTCTGATTTCAGATTTCTGATCCTTCTGCAGAGGGACTGGCCTGTTTCTCCTCTGTAGGATTCAGAAGGGTATTTATGGCAGACTGTGGCATATATCAAATTAGAAGAGGATCAGGTGAACAAGCCCCTATTGTTGTGGATGACATTATCAGGTTGTGTGATGGTGTTATCCATTGCTCCCCCCCCCCCAAAAAAAATATGTTTAGGGGTACTCTCATTTTGACTCAAGAAATTCACCATTTTGTAGTTCAAATCGGGGGAAATAAATACAGTAAATGGACAAAAGGCCGCCATTGGGGGTAGCAACGGAACTGATGATTCACCATGCTAGAGCATAAACCATTTAAAAAAACAGTTTCTTCTCCCGTTAGATTCACAAAATGTTTAGGGGTATGCGTACCCCTGCACGCTCCCCCAAGAAAAGAAAGCACTGGTGTTATCAGAAAATATTGTGGAGGCAGAGTTGGCCAATGAGTTTTGTTGCAGGGTCTGATTCCTGTGCCTAACTGATGTGGTTCCCTGTTCAGATCATGACTCAAGCTAACTGTTACCTTCTGTGTGTAGTGTGTCAAGGCAGTATGCATGCGTGTGTGTGTGTGTGTGTGTGTGTGTATAAACATCAGGCTAGGGCATCAGCCTGGGGCACACTAACCTGCCTCATTGAGGGCTCCTTTGTGTGCACTCATTGGATTTCTGTTCCTGCTGTCCTTCCTTTCGTTCTGATGGAGGCTCTCTAATTTGTAAACATTAATAGCCATTATTATTATTAAAAAGGGACGAAAGTGAGTGGCCCTGTGACTAATTATTTTAAGTGTTTTCAACGAGCCTCGGCTCAGCTCTTTCATAAAAAAATATCCCCCTGCTGCGAAGACCAGATTGTTATGATGATCAGATCTTTCCTTAGCCCTATTAATTTTACCCAGAATAACAGCAGAGCAGATGTGGGAAAGAAGGCTAGCCTGATTAACATAATTCTTTCCAAAGACCATTTCCTTCCCTAAAGGCCACCGTAGCCACACTCCTATCTGCTTTCTGATCTAATTACATCCAGGAGAATTCAGACACTGACGGGCCTCTGCAGCAGATGTCACTTCTCAGATAGGAATGCCCCCTTCAGGTTATGGAAGCAGATCAGAGAATCAATTGAAATTAACAGCCCTATTGTCACATCTCCCCCACCTCCCAGCCACCTCTCTCAATCCTTGGAATAAAGTTGCTTTGCAAATAAGTGAGTGAACACACCTCTTCTTAACAGGTGTGGACACACAGCCACTCAGCAGTGCTTCATCACTGAATGCCTGTCCAATCAGAGGGCTGTTTCACCAATGACAATGAAGCATCCTGAGGCAGCCCACTAACCAATCCAGAGCTAGCAACCAAGCAACTGACCATAGGCCCAACTCTTGTGCAAATTAGCCCTAGACAAGAAGATTTTGCTTCAGTTAAAGCTTTACCCCTTCCATTTCAACTGGGCTTGTGCAGCTTTCCCTTTAAGAGTTTCTCTATAGCAGCAGCTCGGGTCAGGAACTACATTTTATTATCCGCCACAAGCCTTCCTTTGCTGTATGATGAAGGCCCAGTAGAAGGAGCATTGCTTAAAAGAATCATTTCCAGTCTTACCTGTGTCTTGCCCATCTACAGCATGGGTGGGGGACCTAATGCTCTCCAGATCTTTATTTGGATCACCACTTTTCCCCAATCAAGTTCAAGGTGGCACACATGGTCCTCCGTCTTCCCATGTTAACCTCACCACAACCTGTGAGGTAGATTAGGCTGAGAGAGAGTGACTGACCCAAGGTCACCCAGTGAGCTTCATAGCTGAGTCTCCCATGTCCAACACCCCATCAGTTCCAGTCAGCATGCCCAGTGGTCAGGGTGATGGGTGTTGGAATCCAGACATACCTGGAGGGCCACAGCTATCTCACCCCACGCTCCACCTCCTGTGGGGTGAGGGAGCTGTGACCCTCCAGATGTTTCTGGATTCCAGCTCACATCACCTCTTCTTCCTGTGGTTTCCAGAAGCTGGTATTCAGAAGCATTAGTATCTCCACCTGTGGAGGTAGGGAAAAGCCATCATGGCCAGCAGCCATCAATAACCCTCTCCTCTAAGAACTTGTCTCATCCACTTTTAAAGCTATCTAGGTTGGTGGCCATCATGGATGACGGCCAGTGAGTTCTACAGTTTAACAATAATAATAATAATAATAATAATAATAATAATAATAATAATAAATTATTATTTATGCCCCACCCATCTGGCTCTGGGCGGCTTCCAACAAAACACTAAGATACAATGACCTATTAATCATTAAAAGCTTCCCTAAACAGGGCTGCCTTCAGATGTCTTTTAAAAGTTTGGTAGTTATTTTTCTCTTTGACATCTGGTGGGAGGGCGTTCCACAGAGCGGGTGCCACTACCGAGAAGGCCCTCTGCCTGGTTCCCTGTAACTTGGCTTCTCACAGTGAGGCAACCACCAGAAGGCCCTCGGCGCTGGACCTCAGTGTCTGGGCAGAACGATGGAGGTGGAGACGCTCCTTCAGGTATACTGGACCGAGGCCGTTCTACTATGTGTTGCACATAGAAATACTTTCTTTTCTTTGTCCTGAATCTACCAACATCTGGCTTTGTTGTGTAATATATTGATCTGCCAATCTCAACAATATATGTATCAGCCTCAGACATAACTGTAAATTGGTTAAGATGTCAGGCACAGACCTTCACACATGTCAGCGACTGCAAAGGAGGAAAGCATGGAAAAGCGAGGCTTAGCAAGATATGTCCAGTATCATGAATTGTATAATTGGAGTGTGGGTGTGGGTGTGTGAGTGTGTGTATTTCATTGTAAAAATGTCAATTAGCTTTCAAGAAAGAATAACACCACCACCAAAAGTACGCAGTTCCCACTTGGGGAAATAGCTCTTGCGCCTTCCATGAACACACAATCCTGTCTTTCTGAGTCTACTGTGCACTGTCCAGAGCTCTCCCCCCCCCCCTTGCACATCACAATGCAATAGTGTGGTTGGGGTGACAGGCCAACCAACCAGCCATTTACTGTTGCATTAAATCCATGTCTCAGCGGAGGCGGCAACTTTAGAGTCCATTTGCTGGCTGGCTGGCAGTTCCATTTTTTTTATTATTAAAAAAACCCCCAACATCTCAAACATTTGTTTGCTGAATGTAATGTTGTTATTACATTAACTTTCCCTCACAGGAGCACCGAGCCTTCATTACTGCTGATGCTAGGATCGCCAGCGTGTGGAAGTCTCCGAACAGCGGGTAATTTTTTTTCTGCCATATGTGCTGGGCTTAGCAGGCACAGCAGAACCAGCGAAAGATGGCACGGCCACACGTTTGCAGTCGCCCGGATCCTGAAAGAGGAAGCGGTGTTTCCTGTGGCTTTGGGAAGAAAGCATCTTGAGACAGCCCTGTAAAAAAGAAAAGAAAAAAGGAGGCAGTGTGGCACAGTGGTTAGCGCGTTTGGCTAGGACCTGGGAGACCAAGGATCAAATCTCCATTTGGTCATGAAGCTCACTGGGTGATCTTGAACCAGTCATTGCCTCTCAGGGTTGTTGTGGGGTTTAAATGGGGAGAGGGAGAGCCCTTGGAAGAAATGATGGCATATGTAAATGCAATGAATAAATGAAGGTGTAGGAAGGCTAATGAACATTCCTCTGATATTTCATGACATAGGGGTATAGAAACACTTTACACACTCTCTCTCTCATATATATATATATGGGGTTTAGGCAGCAGTTTCTTCCAGCCCAACCTGG
Organism: Podarcis muralis; assembly: GCF_964188315.1. Lineage (NCBI taxonomy): Eukaryota > Metazoa > Chordata > Lepidosauria > Squamata > Lacertidae > Podarcis > Podarcis muralis. The sequence continues at coordinate 18,249,867 of NC_135669.1, forward strand.
ATATACCACCTGAAACCTTCTGCATGCAACACAAGTGCTCTACAACTGAGCTATAGATCAAATCTTTCTGGGCAGCCTGAGATGGATGAGTGATAGGTACACTGTTTGGCAGTAGAGATGTGAAGGTCTGGGGGGGTGGGATGGAAGTGTTGCAGAGGAAATTTCAACCTTTTTTCTATTTCTCTCTATTATTTTTGGGAAATTGGGAGGCAAAACCAGAAAAAAAAGTGTGGGAGGAGGACATTTTCCAATTTTTGCAGGCCTTCATATCTCTCTGTGGTCGTGGTTCTGTTCCTACCCAATGGGTCAGTGCTAGAGGCTGATGGTCTGCCCTTTGAGTTTTGACCTGTGGGGTACTGCAAGATTTGTCCTGGGTGTTTTTTGAACTTCTATGTGAAACTGCTGTTAGGGTAACTAGGGTGGTAGCTCAGTGCTGGAACATCTGCTTTGTATGCAGAAGGCCCCAGGACCAATCCCCAATACCATCTTTGGATTGGGCTGGGGGAGAGTCTCTGCCTGAAATCCAGGAAGGTTGTTGCCAATTGGTGTAGACCAGTACTGAGGCTACATATGGACCCAAGGTCTGATTCAGAGTAAGGCAGCTTCTTCTGTTCTGTGCTGGTAGAGAACAACCAGCCACTGCAGATTGTCCGGTGCTGGATAAGCTGGTGCCTGGATGCGGGTGGCGTTGTGGTCTAAACCACTGAGCCTCTTGTGCTTGCTGATCAGAAGGTTAGTGGTTTGAATCTCTGCAACGTGGTGAGCTCCCATTGCTCTTTCCCAGCTCCTGCCAACCTAGCAGTGCCAAAGCACGCCAGTGCAAGTAGATAAATAGGTACCACTGCAGCGGGAAGGTACTGTAAATGGTGTTTCCTTCTGGTTTCCGTCATGGTGTCCCGTTGTGCCAAAAGTGATTTAGTCATGAGGCCACATGACCTGGAAAGCTGTCTGCCGACAAACGCCGGCTCCTTCGGCCTGAAAGTGAGATGAGCGCCACAACCCCATAGTCGCCTTTGACTGGACTTAACCATCCAGGGGTCCTTTATGCTTACCTTTTTTATGCTGGTGCCACCTAACAGGACTGGCATTGGGATAGCATATTCAGGCCCTTCTTTGGCCACAGTGTCCCAGGAGGATGTACCATTGGTCCCTCCCTCTTTCTCAGGCTATGGTAGCAGTGAGATAGGGCCCACCCCAGGAGGATTGGATCCTATCCCCTCCCCAGCTACTCCACCTCCTCATCTTCACTTCCCCCTGCCAGTCAGAAGCAAACACTGCTCACCACCAGCCTAGTGCTCTCCACTATCTAAAGCAGCATATAAATCCCAAGGATAACAAACGATCAGCCACCTGTTAATTCAAACATCTCCTGGCGATAAGCCTGCAATATATCTGAAAGAGGCAGTTGCTTTGCAGCTCTGGAATTCTGATCAACCTTTATTTACGAGGATGAAGACGGAGGAAATTTCCTGAGCTTTCTGCCACGCGCTCTCATATGTCTGTGCTTTATATTGTTTTTTCCCCTCTAGGTCTTAAACCCACAAGGATAAAGTCCGAATGCACAGTGTGAATAATATAGAGCAAAAGACGCTCTCACACATACAGGGCAGAATGTTGGGCTGTCCCTTTCAGCGCAAAAAAGCATTTGTTGCGTCTTTCATGTCAAAGCGAAGCATTCAGCTCAAAGTAAGCAATATATACATTTCCCCCCTCTGCAAGAAATAGGGGGTGGGGAGAGAGAGAATCCCTGGAAAAACACAAGCCTGCGGTGCAAGAGGGGGGAAAGGGAGAGAGGGAGAGAGCTCTAGTTTAAATGTTATGAGTATCTTTAAGTCACTAATGCCTCCCTTTCCAAATGGGTATGTTTCTGTTGCTGAAATTGGCAGCAATCAGATTTACAAGTGCTGAGAAAAAGATTTCTTTGGACAGATGAAAGAGAAGCATTTCCTTCTAAATACCGGTGCCTTGAGCCAAAAAATACGGCTCTCTGTAGCTTTGCATAAGGGCGCCTGCATTCAAAGAGCTTGTTTTCACATAAAATATAGCTATTGCGAAAGGAAATTTGAGGCTGGCTTCGGTGGGTTCTTTTTTTCTTTTTTTTTTTTTTGAAAAAAGAAGGCTGTTGTCGGAGTTGTATGTTTTGTAAAAAGGTGTGTTTAAAAAGGAACTAGTGAGAGAGATAATGAAGGAAGGCAAGGGAGGAGGAGGAGGAGGGCTAAATCAGTGGTGGAGGCAGCATTGGGACTGAACTGTGGAAGGAAATAACTGCCTTTGACAGTGCCTGTGTCCCCTGTGTGTTTCCAAAGTCCTCTCATGTTCCTCATGAAGATGTAAGCTGAAAGAGGGAGACAGTTCTGGCAGGCCAGTGTCACAAGGAATATCAGAGCCCCAGAGGGAGAGGGGGGCAGTTAACCATTAAGAGTGCAACCTCAACACTCCCCAGCCTGTCCTAGTTGCTTAGCATCACCACTTGCGCTGTGCAAGGAAAGAGGATGTGGGAGATGGAGGACCCACCTGGATGGAATGGAAGGGCAAGTATGGCAGGTGGGAGAGGATGATGCTCCCCACCCTCTGGCTTAAGGACTCTTGCTGTTGGCAGAAAGAATAGATCAATGCTCAGTTGGTGGGGCACGTGCTTTGGATGCAGAATATGCCAAGGTAAATTCCTGACATTTCCCATTAAAATACCCATCACTGGAATACAAGTTGCTGGGGACCAGAGAAGGGGAGAGGGCTCTTGTGCTCAAATCCTACTTGGAGATTTCCCAGAGGCAATTGGTTAACCAATGTGAGAACAAAGATGCTGGACTAGATGGGTCACTGGCCCAATCCAGCAAGCTTGTGCCAGATACCTTGGAGAGCTCCTGCCAGACAGAGTCAATGATACTGGGCTACACAAGGACAGCCAAGAGATCTATACTATACAATTAAATTAAATAAGCCTGCTCACCTTTTCTGGTTGGCGGCATTGCAGCCAGGCATCCGGGACTCAATAGTTATTGAGTGCAGGGGTGGAGAGTTGAGCCCCCCCCCCATGTATTGTCCCGGCCACATCACCGGCACTGGGCAGGGCAACGCCCAGTGTGGTCACGCTGGCCAAACAGCATTGGTAGTGGCTGTGGCTGTGGGAGATTTAACCATGGCACAGCCAGTGGGGCCTTCCTCTCTTGCCCTTTTGCTGGATCTCCCTACCCACCCACCCTCTTTTCATGCTTTGCTCTGATATGACCTTGCTATGGACAAATGTCGGCTGCCATATTGTTGAGACTTAGTAGGAATTTTTCCCACTTGGCAAATTGGCACCGGCCATTTGGTTTTTGCCTACCTGGTAGCAATCGTCACAACTTTGTGAGGTTAGGCATTGGGTAAGCCTTTCTTTGGATGGAGGGGAGGTTGTAGCCACCGCCTGCCCCTCCTCATTAAGGGTACCCTGTTAAAGGGATCCAGAGGTGTGGATTCTGTCTGATGCCTGGATGTGGGCTAGGGCCATGCCACAACCCCAACAGGGACTCCTCAAAGTGCCACTATTTGATGTAAGTCATAGGGCTCCCCCTATTGGTGGTTTACCCTTAGTTGGACTCCCTGCAGATGGGCGAGAGTCAAGATACAGCCTAGCTTCACCAAATGTCTAAGCCAAACAGCTCACATCTGTAACCAATAAAGTGTTGGGAAATTCTATTCCACCTTTAGTTGCAGACATGGAACTATTACATGTCACATGTCTGTTTACATACCAGCACAGTCTGCTGGGAATTTCCATTGTGTGTATGGCTTTTGCTTTTCACTCTCTCTCTGAGGAGAAGAATCAGAGACAACATGTTTTCTTTGTCCTGATTTATGCTTAATAAATCTTTAGCTGTTAGTATGTTTCCACAAGCCTCACGCCTGTTCTGCTTGCACAGTATCCTCTGCTAATATAGCGTGCTCAGGCTTTTGAAGTCTGAGTCGCTGATTTTCATCGCACCAGAGATCAGGGATCGTCACGGCTGGAAGGGCATGATCCAGCTGGGGGCTAGTCAGCTGGCATCTCGACCCCCGAAGGATGCCGACATAAAATTGTGGCCTATTTGAACCCATAAACCAAAATACTTGTGTCTCTGTGTTTATTATCTACTAGGGAACTGTGGGCCTTGGCAAACACATATCATCTTCATGACAGTCATGGCTTCTCCCAAAGAATCCTAGGAAAATGAAGCTTGTTACAGGTGCTGGGAGTTGTTAGGTGACCTCATTCTCCTCGAAGAGCTACAATTTCCAGAGTAGTTTATTGACCAGTGCCTCTACTCAGGGAACTCTGGGAATTGCAGCTCTGGGAGAGGATTAGAGCAACCTTAACAATCTAAAGTTTTCAGGGTGCTGGAAACGTAACAAACTAAAAGTTTCCAGGAAGAGCTGTTCAACAGTGGAATGGACTCCCCCTGGAGGTGGTGGACTCTCCTTCCTTGGAGGTTTTTAAGCAGTGGTTGGATGGCCAGCTGTCATGGATGCTTTAGCTGAGCTTCCTGCACTGCAGGGGGTTGGACTAGATGATCCTTGGGGTCCCTTCCAACTCTACAATTCCATTATTCTATGAGGGAAGCCATGACCGTTTAAAGTGGTATTGTATTGCTTGAAATGGTGTGACACTGGACTAACTTAGTGTGAGGCATGTTCCTATGTAGAGAGAGGAGTGACATGTCCAATTAAAGCATCAAAATTTTTAGTTAGGCCAAAAGGAGGGTTACAGGCACATGTGAAGTCGACAGAGACTTTGGGTAATCACTAGCTCCATGCTTAGGTTCCCATTGCAACATGGAAGGTGCTGTTAAAGTGGTCCCTTGCCAAGGCTGCAGATCCACTAATGGCTCCAAACATTTGCAAAGGATTGCCGCTCAGAGTTTCTCAGAGTTTGCTGTCTGCTGCGAGAAGCCACTTTCCTCCAGCTAATTGTATGTTTGCTCCCCTGGAAAGGACACCAACTCCTTGCAAACAGATTGTATTTTGATGCCCACAACATCCCCTCCCCTTTCAGCCTTGTTGGTGTTTTGATCAGGGAATGATGAAAGACTGAAATCAGATTTCTTTGTGGGCAGCCCTCGTTTATCACGATGGTTTTGATCAACAAAACAGCATTCTGGATCTCTCTCTCCACCCCCACCCCCCACATCTCTTCTCCTAATAAAAAAATTATAACTTAGAAGTGGGAGAGTGAAACCCTGCAAGGAGCTGGCTGACTGGGCTCCATAAAAGTAAGGGGAAATAATAATAATTATCTCTCCCCAAAAGGGAGCTGCTTCTGTCCGCACCATCAAAGTTAGGCTGCATCCTCCAGATGAAAGCTTTCCCTTTCATTTGCTTCCTTTTAACACCTCATTTGTTTCAAATAAGTGTGTGTACCTAAATCACCAAGAGCAGCATGAAAACAGAACCCTTCCATGTGGCCTGTGCCTAGCACCCAGGGGGGTTTTCTGAGCCCCCATGGAGGAGAATAAAGGTGGTGCAAGACTAAGGGGTAGAAGCATCTTTCCACTTATTAATCAGCTTAATGAGGACAGAAGTTGCCAGACAGCCCTGCCCTGCTCTGCACACACCCAGACCCCTCCTCACCAGCATAGTTCTTAGTGTTGTGACCATTTGTTTCAATTGGGCCTACATAGGAGAATTTCCAGCTGGGTTGCGCCATGTGGCTGGCTGAAACACTCCTCCGAAACAAGGCAAGCGAACGCCTTCATTTATTTTATGCAGATCATTTCTATGCCATTCACCATCACCATCATCATTACATTTATTGTCTGCCCTTCACCAGCAGGTGCCAGGGTGGATTACAACAATTAGGTAAAGGTAAAGGACCCCTGACGCGGGTGGTGCTGTGGTCTAAACCACAGAGCCTAGGTCTTAACGATCAGAAGGTCAGCGGTTTGAATCCCCACGACGGGGTGAGCTCCTGTTGTTCGGTCCCAGCTCCTGCCAACCTATAGCAGTTCGAAAGCACATCAAAGTGCAAGTAGATAAATAGGTACCACTCTGGCGGGAAGGTAAATGGAGTTTCTGTGTGCTGCTCTGGTTTGCCAGAAGCAGCTTAGTTATGCTGGCCACATGACCCAGAAATCTGTCTGCAGATAAACACCAGCTCCCTTGGCCAGTAAAGCGAGATGAGCGCCTCAACTCCAGAGTCGTCCGCAACTGGACCTAATGGTCAGGGGTCCCTTTACCTTTAATGGACTCCTGGACAGTTCAGTCCAGTCAAAGGCAACTATAGGGTTGCGGCACTCATCTCACTTTCAGGCTGAGGGAGCCAGTGTTTGTTCACAGACAGCTTTCCGGGTCATGTGGCCAGTATGACTAAACTGCTTCTGGTGCAATGGAACACCGTGACGGAAACCAGAATGCATGGAAATGCCGTTTACCTTCCCGCTGCAGTGGTACCTATTTATCTACTTGCATTTTAACATGCTTTTGAACTGCTAGGTTGGCAGAAGCTGGGACAGAGCAATGGGAGCTCACCTTGTCATGGGGATTTGAACCACCAACCTTCTGATCGGCAAGCCCAAGAGACTCAGTGGTTTAGACCACAGCACCACCTGCATCCCTATGATTACAGCAATTACAAACGCTTAAACAGATTACAATGACAGGAATAGGGTGGGCCCTGAATACGCCCATCTCAGGTGTTGAAGGGCTCTGTAAAAAGGTGTGCTTAATATATAAAAGAATTCAAACTGTGTGCATTAAAAAATCAAAAGTGTCAGGGACCGGGCAGAGGAGAAATGGTGGAGACTGCCTCCCCATCCTGACCCTCTCAGAGAGGAAGAAGAGGAAGACAGTATAGATTTAAAACAGTGGTTTGTGGAAGGTCACAGCTCAGAGGCAGATGAGGGGGAAAGTTGGGAAATAATAGGAGAAGAGGAACAGGCAGAACCAGAGCAGTTGGTTGACATGGTGTCTTTAAAAAGCATTCCAGACCCTCCATCTCTCAGAACCCAGCGAGTCTTAAAAGTAGGAGAGTAAACAGCTCAAAGACAGAGGGCACTTAGCAGCACCCATAGAGGAGGTGATGATGATGATGATGAATGAAGATGTGGGAGAGAAGGCGGGTGGAGATGCACTCGGGACAACACCATTATCCAAGAGGCTGGGCAGCGGCTGAGCAAGCCGATTGGGCATCTGGGATGGCACGCGTGCCCTGAGCCCAGGGGCGGGGCAAGCTGGGGCAGGACGCTCCATGAGGCCTCCAAGGGGTCTGCCTGCCTCCTCCCACTCAGCTACCCTACAGCCGAGGGGGGGGGGGCGACAGGAGGACCATTTAGGGCAGTGCGGCGCCTGGGGCCACCCAAGCCACTGCGTCACTCCCAGGAGAGATGCGTGGCTCGGGCTTGCTGCTGGCCCCACGGTGAGTGCGCCTGGCATTTTGTCACCCCCCTCAGTGGTGACACCCGCCACACACCCCTTCCTCCGCTCCTGAGGCTGGGTTCTATGGTATCTCTCTGTAAAGTTTGAAATAAAAAAGGACAGTAAGAAACTTTTCCTTGTCTTTATACTTTCCTGGGCAACTAGCCAGGAGCCACTGACAGCACCCTGACAAAAAGGCATTAATTACAAAAATGTTCAATAAAAACAATAGAATGACATACATTCTACATACAGTGGTACCTTGGGTTAAGTACTTAATTCGTTCCGGAGGTCCGTTCTTAACCTGAAACTGTTCTTAATCTGAAGCATCACTTTAGCTAATGGGGCCTCTTGCTGCCACCGCGCCTCCGGAGCACGATTTCTGTTCTCATCCTGAAGCAAAGTTCTTAACCCGATTAGCAGAGTCTGTAACCTGAAGCGTATGTAACCCGAGGTACCACTGTACATACATACTAGTTAATATATCCTTCTATCAGTACTTATTCTTCCAACATATACAGGTTACCCCTAAAATCTCACACAACAATGGGAGTCCCCTAAGATGTTGGCATCACCCTGGTCTCCCACTCCTTGGTTATGGGTGAGTATTAAGGTCTGATGGAGCTTCCTCAGGCTGCCCAAAGCTGTGGTTAGCAGTCACTCAGGCACTGCAGTCACCCAGCTCCAAGCCACATCAGGCTAAATGATGGCAAATAGGAGACCCTTCCACTCATAGTTCTCCCTCTTGCCTCTGTATACCTCTGTTCTTCCAGCTGCCTCACCCAAATGGCTCAAATTGCTGCTTTGTGTTGCATGCTGTCCAGTTTGGAGGGAGCTTGAGGCTCTCAGGAGAAGCAGGCAGTGTCCTGGAAGACCTGTTCTCTGCCTTGCTAGCCCTTTCCCACCTAGCCTGGGAGGGTAGGGCCCTGCTTGACTCCAGCTACAAAGCTGAGACTGCTGAAGATGCCAAAGACCATCCTAGCTGTCTCCTAGTGCAGACCCAAGTCACTGAGTCTGCAATTCCGCTTTTGTGGCCTGCCATGAACCATCATTGGTAGGATTGACAGCAACAGCAGCAGATGTGTTCTATGCTTTAAATAATATTTCATTCTCTTTCAGATTGTGCTGTGCATTTTATATTTGACTTCCTTTAGCAATGTTTTCTTTTGAAATGTTAAGATTTTTTTGTTAACTTTGTTGTGTTAAATGTGCATTCTGTTTGAAATATTTAAGATGATATTTTAGTTTTCTGTTAATTATATGTGTACTTTATATTTGACTTCATAATGTTTTACTCTGGATTGTTTTATTTGATGTTTTAATGTAAGTTGTAAACCACTTTGAGACCCCCCCCCTTTAGAAATATAAAGCAGCATACAAAACGATATAAATCATCATCATAATCATCATCCACCTGCCACCGTTGGATATTAACTTAAAATAAATTTGTGGTTTAATGGTTGATGTCACCAGATTCACTGCCTTTCTGAACAAACCTTAGGTAGAAGTACTAAGGAAAAGATCAAATACAAAACACTTATCAGAAGGACTCAGCTACTAACTCTGAAGACAAAGTGTACGTTTTAAGAACCAGCGCCGAGTGAATTGTAATTGGTTCTGGAAAAGTTTTGCTTAATTGTCAGAGAAGGTTCCTTCATTTTGATGCCAACCAGCAGCTTCCTGAATTTGCCCAAACTGTTTCTTTAAAATGTGTTAAAGTGAAACAAATGTGGGATGCTAAGGATTGTACAAGGTGGTCCAAATATGCTGAAATAGTCCATCCTGTGGCCCTTCCATTTGCTGGCTGGCTCCAAGTTGGTTGCAAACCTCCAGCCATTCCAACAACCACCAGAAGGTGCTAATCTCACCACATCTGACAATTCCAAAATAGAAAGAATAAAGCAAATGGTAGCAAATAACAGATGTTCTGAAAAGTAATTAACAGCTAAACAGTTCTGGATTCCCACCACCATCCCCTCCCTCCATTAAAGACTTAAAATAGTTGCAAGGTTCTGTGAGGCATTTATACAATATGTACAGCACTGAGGGAAAGTGAAGCCTGGGAAGGCATCAAGAGATGAAGAAACATGCAGGTGATTCAGAAGCACTTCATATGTTCTCAGCAAGGAGGATTAAGAGATGAGGAGCAGATGGTTTTGCTTTCTGCTCCCTTGCTTATTTAGAACATCCAAAACCGAGCCAACATAGCTCCCTGCAAAAGGAGGTGTGTGTGTGTGTGTTCTAGATGTGAAGGAATGGCTTTGTGTAGCAACAGATCAGATCCCCAGAGCCACTCTCAGTAGTGCACGTTGTGAGATGGCAAATGTCATCAACTTGCAGTGTGTGTGTGTGTGTGTGTGTGTGTGTGTGTGTGTGTGAACAGGCTAATCTGTCACGGCAACAGCAACCAAAAAAAGCAAAGAGACTTGCAGCACTTCAAAGTCTAGAAGATTTATAGCAGCGCATCCTTTTGCAGACTAGGGTCGACTTCATCAGATTACAGAATGCAATGCTCAACTGGAAGATCTGTGGGCATGGTAGGGGAGGGAGGATGTGGCCATACAGTCAGAAAAATAATAGTAACACCCCACAATATTTTTTCATAAAGTTTAAGATAAGCCAGGCGGCCATTCACTACAGCAATAATTGGTATGCAATCATCTTGCCATTGCTAAGTTAATAAGCACATGTGCTGAAATGGGAGTCCATTGTCTCGATCAAGTTTAAATTGCTAAGATCCAACTCTGAAGCCAGCCGTCTGTGCAACATTTTGCTTTCCGTGGCCATTCGACCTCACTGATTAGATATCCCCCACTTTATACTCAGGTGTCTGTGTTTATGTACATGGGTAACCACACACCTGCCAATGGAGACTAACTTCCTGCACCCGTAGTCCACAAAAGCTTATGCCATAATAAATTCCTTTGTTTTTAAGGTGCCACAAGATTCTCTGTTTGCTTCTAACCAGTTTTATGTCAGTTGTAGGAAGGCTGTTTTGCCATTTTCCTTTGAGCTCCGTGATGGAGGAAACATGGAATAGGGATATAATTATAAATAAATTATTAACCAATTAAAAAAATAAAATTATAATTATAAATAAAGTTACATCTTCCCCATAACTAACATGGATCTTTCGGTGGGGTTTTTTATGATTATTATTGATTTTAATTGCTTCTCCCTCCCCACTTTATTTTTCCAATAGGGACCTGAGAATTATGAATAAATTCTTTAAAGAATGAGTAGTATCTGAAGGGATTCATCCCTCTGCTTCTGCTTTTGCTTAAAAGATGCATCACATCAATATCATTTGTTTGTTGAGAGCTTTTGTATGCTCCTTTCCATCACAGGTGACCTCCAAGTGGTTTACATAGAATACTTCATCATTATCAATGCAAATCATAAAATACTATTAAAACATCAAGCAGGAACAATGATAATCAATTCAGCAATGCAAAAAGAGACTTCGGGCTGAAAATGATCTAAGCATGGCCTTCAAACGATTTAGAAAACAGATGTATCTTGCAACAAAATTGAACAATGGCATCCTATGAAGCTGATTTATACTGAAATGGACCATTAGTCCATATGATCCAGTGCTATCAGCTTTGATTGGCAGGGGCTCTCAGGCAAGGAGAGGACTTTTCCATCACCTGCAGCCTAAACTTTTAACTGCCCCTGAGACATCCAGCATGCAAATTATGTGTTTTGCTACTAAGCTGTAGTACATAGGAAGCTGCCATATACTGAGACCACTGGACCATCTAGTTCAGTGTTACGCCATACTGACTGGCAGAGATTCTCCAGGATTTCAGATAGGGCGTGTTCCCAGCTTGGGGAATGAACCAGAGACCTTCTGCATGTAAAGAAGATGCTCCAACACTGAGCTATGGTCCTTCCCTGGGGCGTTGTCAGGCACTGAGCTCATGACTCCAGGTACTGAAGCTGGAATAAAGAAACAGGCATTGGCTGCATATGGCAAGGAGACCAGGGTAAATGGGGCAGAAGCAGTTGGTACCTGTTTTCAGATGCAATGGAGTCAGATTGATGGTGACAGCAGCCACCTGTAAGTCATGGGACAGGTGGCAGCTCCTATGTCAGCTGATGGTGGCTAGCTGATCCCACAATCTGTATGAACCCATCCCAGAAAACCTCCAGTAAGTTGAAACACACGTGTTAGTTTCATGGTGTGCTCTGGCCACCCCAAAAGGCAATGTGGCAACTAACGGCAGCAGCCAAATCAGCTCCCTTCCCCGAGAAGGATCTTTCGTGGGTCTCCTTGCTGCAGATCACACTGACATACCGTGCATATTGCCAGCATGTTGAAACAAATGCTCCTGGTTAGCAGCAGCTCCCGCTTTGATCTTAATCCCTGACGAGCACGTTGCGGAGGTGGGGAGGGGGAGGCCCAGAGGCGACCTTCTCTCCCAAATCAATACTTATCTTCTATCTGTGCTTCTCTCTCAACATGAGCTTTGTCGCACATCAGAGAAGAGTGAGGCAAAGAAAATTTCAGGGCCCAAGAAAATTGTTTCTCTCCATCTCTCTCTCTCTCTCTCGCTATGAAGCTCAGCAGAGTGAAATAGGAGGTCTCTTTATGAAATTGAAATGAAAATGTTTGATCCTTTAGACAAAGCTTGCTATGTATCTCCGTCCTGCAAAGACCAGGGTGCTCACTGATGCCACTCTTGCACGTCACCAGAATTTGCTGCATCGGTCCCTAGGGGTGTGGCTAGGTAATTAAACAACTCAGGGCACAGACCCTCCGATACAAATTTGTGTGACATTTGCATATGCTGATTTATATGAGCAGGTGTACATTTAGGTTCCTGCGCAAAGATGCGGGGAGGCTGGAAGCTCACTGCCATTTTGCAGCATGACCTGCAACCCCCTAAGCAAAGCAAAACAAAGCCAGTAGCTATGCAGAGTGGATGGAATAGGGCAGGTGATCTGGGGGAGTAGAGATGGAGGGATGGCAATCCATTCTGATTTCCCAGTTTCCCATCCCCCCCCCCCCAGTCCTATGCTTGGCTCACAACATTTCCATGTTGTTTTGCTTTTAAAAAAATGTCATTATGGAATTTTGCCTGCATCCTAGTGAACTTTCTTCTCATATATGCATTTGTGTACAGGCAAACCCCTGAACTGCGCAGGGGTTGCATTCCAGGTCATCGTGTGCTTTCGGGAAATCACATGTAATTGAAAAATCCTGCAGAAGCTTGGAAACACCCCGTCCCATCCCCCCCGCCCCTGCCTTGCTCCTGCCCAATCTCTGTTCCACCCTTTTAATGACATCTTTTATGACATTTGCAGGTCACTTCTGGGTTCGATGCAATGAGCATATACACAGTCGTGTGCATATGGAACACATGTAAATGGGGCGGGCGGGTTTGCCAGCATATAATATTGCCCAATTTATTTATCTGTCAAATTTATCTATTAATTACTGCACACATTGTTGCAAGTTCCCTTAACATAATGCATTTTGCATGCTATTTGCACTCCTCTATGCATTGTTGGGCACATTTTCCCCTACAGACATATTTTGCATGCCTATTTGGGATGGAGGGCTGCATCTCAACATTTAGAGAAGTGCAAATCTCAAAGGACTGGTGCATTTTGGTTTCCATATCATTTCAGGGAGTGCTAAGGAGGTAAGTTTGCGTTAAACTGTGAACCAAACCAACTTTCTCTCTCCCCTTCCCTTTATTATCTGAAACCCAGTTTGGAGGAAACAGTAAACTATTTGGACCTCCAGCTGCCTCTGTACAGTTGTACCTTGGTTCTCGAACGCCTTGGTACTCGTACGTTTTGGCTCCTGAATGCCCCAAACCCAAAAGTAAGTGTTCCAGTTTTTGAATGTTTTTCAGAAGCCCAATGTCCAACACGACTTCCGCTTGAGTGCAGGAAGCTCCTGCAGCAAATCGGAAGCCATGCCTTGGTTTTCGAACAGTTTCGGGAGTCGAATGGACTCCCAGAATGGATTAAGTTTGAGAAGCAAGGTAACCTCTGTATGGTGATAGGAACCCCGTTTGGGGGTGCCTCACTTCAGCTCCCCAACACCCAGTCCAGAAAGACTTGAGATTTGCAGGGCCCAAGGCCACCCCCTAAACAATACCTCAATCAGACCTTCCTAGTGCAAAGAAAACCTCTGTCCCCAATTCATGAACAGGAAAATGTCACCACATGCTCTGCCCACCTCCCTGTGGACTGAGAGGTCCTGGCATATGCAGTGACAGCGATGCTACAGGGCTTAGTTTCCTTTGCATGAGAGAGCACTGGAGGCTTACTGCATCTGAAATATTTGCTTTCTTTATAAAATGATACAAATAGAACACAAATGGAGGCAAGCGAGTACTCCTCCTTCCAACTACCCAAGAGAGTGGCAGAAGGACACCAAGCTTTGGAGGAGCAACCTGTTTTGTCGAAATGCGCTTATTTCTATTCCATTTTTTAAACAACAGCCTTCAGTTGTTTTATTCTGCTTCTTATTCTTCTTTGGCAATCACTCATAGCTGTAAACAAGATTTTAACAGTGGGTCTGTAAGTGACTGTGGAGGCCAATTCTGGATCTACACGTCCTTCAACAGTGGGGACATAGGTTTCCGGGTGGTAGTTGATCACGGTGAGGGTTTGCCAAGTGTGCCTTCCTCTTAGCACATTTCTCCCTTTCATCCTGAGTTTGAGAGTCTTCAAAGCCCATGACACCTTTGATAAAGGCTGTTCTCCAGTTGGAGCTCTCACAGGCCAGTGTTCCCTAGTTGTTGGTGTTTATACTGCATTTTTTTCAGATTAGCCTTGAGAGAGTCTTTAAACCTCTTATGTTGACCCCCAGCACTACACTTTCCGTTTTTAAATTTGGAATAGAGTAGTTGCTTTGGAAGACGATCATCAGGCATCCACACAACACTGACCAGTCCAATGAAGTTGATGTTGAAGAATCATCGCTTCAACACTGGTGATCTTTGCTTCTTCCAGTACACTGGCATTAGTTCGCCTGTCTTCCCAAGTGATGTGTAAAACTCATTGCGACTGTGCTGTCCATTGTGAGAAACAGCTATACCTCTGTACTCATACTTGGAGCAGTCTTCACTTCTCAGGTCCAGGCACAGGCTACCTGCCACCATTTTCCTACCTGCCTGACACCTGCATTTCAGCATCGGGGATACCAAAAGAACACAGGGCGCACCAGCCACAGTATGTCAGCTCCTTGCTCTTAGACTTCAAGATGCCTTTCTAGTCAAGGCATATAGCACAGCAGGACCTCTTGGACTGTCAAGGCTGATCAGCTGCTGAAAAGCAAATTATTTTCCCAGTTAACATCAGATGAGGCAAAAGTGAGGAAAGAACCCCTGATCATTCAGGGGCTCTTTGCCACCTTTTGCTCTCCTTCAGATTCCATTCCCGCTCCATCTTGATTATGTAAATGAATGCAAAACCAAAGTTGCTTGTTTTTTAACCCTAAACAAGGCCACACAGAACCACGATGTCCCATTATTCTCATCAAGAAGAACCTTGAAGGGCTTTTAACTTTGATACAGCTTCCTCCCCTCTCCCTTCAGTTTCCCTCCTTCTCCCAAGACTGCACAGAAAGACACCAATTAAAGGAGAAATGGCAGTTCATCTTCCCAGTTCACGTCTTTGGGTCTGACACATCTCTGGTATTTGACAGCAATTCTAGTTTGCAAGCTCTTGTCTGTTGTTCAGGAACACACACACACACACACACACACACACGTCTGCAGACAAATCCCACAAGATCTGTCTGTCTTGCCACCGTCCACAATGGTTTTTTTTTTTAATGAGGACATGCAAGAAAAAACTTCACCATTTAAATAGTGTTTTTTGCCCTCCCCCCCCCCCATTTTTTATTGTGCAGTTCAGAGCAATCACTAGAGGCTTTTTCTCCTCTTGCATCTCTCCTCCCCCACCCCCCGCCTGTCCTTGCAAGAGTCTTTCAAGTTTTGTTTCGATTAAGATCTTCAAGCCAAGGGATCCTCCTCAGATCAGAGCAAAAGTTGATGGAGGCACTCCCTCCCCACCCCCCTTTCCTTTTTGATATTCAAAAATGTCATGTTTTGTAGTTCCACATATCCAACACTGTTCAGTAATGATTACATTTTGTGAACATTACACCAGGAAGATCTGAACCAAGCTCAGCCTTTCTTTCTTTCGAGAACACTCTCTTTCTCAAAATGTACAGCAAACAGGAGATGGGGAATGGTTTAGGAGACAGCTTGAAAACCTGAGCTGTTAGAATTAAGCACCCTTGTTTGCATTCCAGTTTGCAGTAATGCTTGGTATAAGACAGAAGTGAGGTACTTTACCTCTGAAGTGAATGCGAGAGGCAACTACTGCTGTTTGAAAAGTTGGGGGTGAATAGGGTGAATGACTGCAAAAGGGGAGTGGGTTTAATAGAATTGAATATCCATGCGGAAGAGAGGATTTCAGCAGCTGCTATCCTTCTGCTTCTCGCATGACTAGCAGTCTCAGCTGAATATTCTTGGCTCCACCCAACCCTGAGGGCAGAACTGGATGTGATGCCAAATCTTGAGCAACCACATCATCGTGATTTAAAAACAAAACAACAACAACAAGCATTTGGGGGCTTGATTTTCCCTTGGGATTGCGGCATACGGTAAAGGGGGCTTGAAGCATTTCTTCCTTCCCTTCAGTCCCAGGATAGCTCAGTCAGCAGAGCATAAGACTCTTAATCTCAGGGTTGTGGGTTTGAGTCCCACATTGGGTGAAAGACTCCTACATTGCAGGGGGTTGGACCAGATGACCCCCATGGTCCCTCCTAAGTATACAAATCTGTGAAAATAGGTCTGTTCTTATGCTCAGAAGCGAAGCCCTTAAGTTTGGTTGGTCACTTATTTGCACATGCACACGCACACACAAAATGCTGATGCAAGGAGCCGGAGATGCCCTAACAGTTAATTAGGCTTATCCCTGCAAATGACTATAGCCCAGCAGCAAAGAATTAATCATATAGAAATAATAGATTCAGCCAGCTCATAAACTCCATCAGCACAACAGCCCCGTGAACTCCCGTTTCCCTTACTGAAGAGGAAATCTGTCCAGCCCTCGCTTGTAACCCAGGCCATCAAACCCCCTCCCCACCTCCCCTCTGTAAGCACAGACAGGCAGCTTTTACCATGGAAGCAGGGGGGTTTGGGGGGCAAGAACTCAGGGGAGCTGAGTTCCCTTACCTTTTACAAATTAATTACTGTTGTTGTTGTTGTTGTTGTTGTTGTTGTTGTTGTTGTTGTTCCGGGGTGGGTGGAACAACTGTAACAACACAGTAGAGTCCTCTGGTTTGTTTTAATCCAGCTGAGATGTTGCTGAAACTGGCCACTAGCTCTGCACTTCCCTCTCTAGCCTCTGCTTCAGGGGTGTGGGCTCCTCCTCTGGGCCTGTCTGGCCCATTGCACAGCAACATGCAGGACTCTCCTTGAGTGGTTTATCAGAGCGGGGTGTAGATCCAGCTGGACTGGGACTGTCTTGCTGCAAGAGCAACCTCTGACTCTCCTCTGTCTGAGTCTGCGGTCACACTGTGACTCTCAGCCTCTAACCCTGTCCTGGAAGGGCCTCCTGCTCCTGACCTGCCTTGATCACTCAAACCACCTGCTTCTAGCACCTCCCAGCTCATCCCTTCCCTAGACTGCTCTTCAGTGTCCCACCACCAAGATCCAGGATCTAAGTTGTCTTCTTCTGTGTCCTCCCTGAGGGGCTTTTGGGTGGGCAGCTCCCACCACTCTTCCTCATCCAGCTAGTCCCTGACACTTTGCAACCTGCATAAAATTTCTGGAGAGGGCTGCTGGTTGTGCGCAGCCTTATTTTAAACAAACAAACACTGATTCCCTTCATGACACGGCACAGAAAACACATTGCACCTTGAGATCACCCCAGCAGGCTCTCACCACTGGTAGCTTTGGGGGGAAAGAGAAACTGAAGAACATTTTTAATTCAGGAAAGCCTTTGAGGAGTCTCATGGGGTGGTGGAACGTCTCCTGAGAAAAGAGAAAACACCTTGATCATTCTAGCCTGCTCCCCTCCCCTCTGCAGCTCTCTAGAGGCATTGCAAATGTGAGGCCCTGCACTTAGAACGAGGATGAAACTTTATGAGGCCAGTTCATCCATGAGGCTGGAAAGAGGCCTATGAGACTATCAGGTCACTGGCATTATTGGTGCGCCGTGCTTTCCTCCAAATCCTGCTTTAGGGGTCTCCAGAGAGAGAGAGTGAAAGAGAGAGAAAGCGCTCTGAGCTCTGCTTAGCTGGGAGTTTCTCTGAAGCATAAAGAGAGCATAAAAGCATCGTGCGGTGCTTGGAGCTGTGTAAATCATGCATGTTTACTGCTTTGAAATCCTCATCTTCCAGCCACGCCTGCCCATTTTCTCCAGGCCCTTAGTGGTAGGCAGGCGAGCTTGAACAGCACGGCTGATTTACAGGCAAGAACCTCCAAGCTACAGCATCTAATCTCAGCTCAGAAGGAGCACCTTGCCAGAATCACCGCAAGGCTGGTGGGTGTCGCTGGCAGATAAGAGATGAAAACAGTGATTACACCTCTCAGAGGCTGGTACAGATGATCCTGGAGGTTTGTGCTGGCCTCTGGCTTGGGATTTTCTTCCTGATGAGGGCAGCAATTACCGCAATGCAAAGGGAATGGAGGAAGGGTCATAGGACAACCCTATCGCCCACATCCCTTCCTTAATGGCTATTGGAAGATGGAGAGCTTTCCAGTTAGCAACAGGGCGGAGATGCCTTCGTGCCTCACACACCGCTATTTATAGCTTCCACGTTGATTTTTCGATGATTACCTTTCAAAATTTTAAATGTGAGATCTGCTTTGTAGAAATAACATGGTGCAAACTAATTACAGGCTTCGCGGTTTTCGATGAAGGGAAAGCGCCCTCCTCCTCTCAACCTGATCATTTGGTAGAGAGACGCTTCCAGGGATTGCGAGGGGGAAAAGAGATGTTTATGGTCACAGAGACCCAAACACTTAAAGGGGTGGAAAACTGGGTGCCTATTCCAAGCATTCGGAAATGACTTAATTGGCCTCTCTCAAGCAGGGACGTCTTTCTCCTAAATGGCAGGTATGCGGAAGATGGATGGAGTGGCATTGACTGAAAAACAAGCCTTTGCATTGGGGGAAATGCTGGGAATGCCAGCAAGTTCACACATCAGTATGCCTCATATGATAGCCTGATGGTTGGCAGGTGAATGTGAGAACTGACTCCATTTGGTAAGCATTTATGC
Organism: Podarcis muralis; assembly: GCF_964188315.1. Lineage (NCBI taxonomy): Eukaryota > Metazoa > Chordata > Lepidosauria > Squamata > Lacertidae > Podarcis > Podarcis muralis. The sequence goes on from NC_135669.1 coordinate 18,268,495, forward strand.
TTTGAGCTGCTGAAACTCTGTGGTCTGTGGCATCAGATCTGTCTTGGCTCATTCATACCTGCAAGTTGCCACTTGATGCTGAGAGGAAAGAGTGCAGGAAAAGGGCCTGCCGCTCAGAGTAGAGCACTTGCTTTCCGTGTAGAAGATTGCATGCAGTGGTGTGTGGCCAGTGGACCCGGGGAACTAGGCTAGTACCCTAAATGTTCCCCTGGAACCTCTTTCCCAAAGTCCGGGAACCTTCTGTCTGGATTAGGGAGGGAGGTGTGATACTCTGATAGGTCCAAGAGCCCCACCACTACCTTCCCAAAGCCCACGAAACTTCTGCCTGGATTAGGGAGGGGGCGCAATGCTCTGATAGGTCCAAGAGCCCCACTACTACCTTCCCAAAGCCCAGGAAGCTTCTACCTGGCTTAGGGAGAGAGGCTTGGTGCCCACCATTGTGACATCATGCACATGACGTCCTTCCCAAGTTGCCCTCACAAACTGGTGCCTCTGACCCTAACTGTTCCTCTATTAAAATTTTCACTACACGCCACTGGTTGCATATTCAGTCCCTGCACCCTCTCCAGATAGGGACAGGAAAGACTACATTCTGGAACTCTGCTAAGCTGCTGCCAGTCACTGAAAACAATATATAATGGTTATGTTCTACTTTGCTGTAGGAGGCATTGGGACATCTGGTTGGCCCCTGCAAGAAAAGAGTGTGTGATTTAGATGTGCCTTTGGCCTGAACCAACAGCCAAGCTCTTCTTACACTCTTAGACAGATCAGTGATCTGACTCATTGAAAGTTGGGTTCCTATGTGCATGCATTTGGGAACCAGCCTGTAGTTGGGAAGGATAAATTAGTCATGTGGTCAGCGCCCATGAGTTGTTTTGCAGCACAGCTCAATCTGCGTTCTAGGTGCAATTTTACATTAGAAGCCATCATGAGAGCCTTTCTAAAAAGCAGAAGATAACAAAGGAATAATCCCAAAGCATTGTTGGCAGATGCTTATTCAAACTTGCAATCTAATGTTGCTTTGTTTCCTGATTCGAGCTCCTTTCATGAATGAGAAAGCTACCAATCACTACTAGCCATGATGAAGATATGCTGCCTCCAGGATCAGAGGCAGTATGGGATTAAATACTACCTGCTGGAGATCATGAATGGAAGAAAGCTATAGTGCTAATGTCCTGCTTTCATGCTTCCCATTGGGGCACCTGGCTGGTCTGTGTGGAAACAGGATGCTGAACTAGAAGTACCTTTTTTCTAATCCAGCTGCAGGGCCCTTCTTATCATTTTCTCTAGTTTCTGGCTAGAGAGGTATTTACAACCTGTGTCCACCAGTAAGCTCAGTCCAGTTGTAACCCAGTGAGTACAGTCCCTGTTGTAAACCTCCATGATAAAAGAACACCGGACTTGATCAGGTTAACATTAGCTTGAACTGCAAGGGATATCATTATTTGTTCAGCTGTTTGTTTATTCACTGTGGACTTGAATGCCCATGGGCAAGGAATTGACTGGTTATCTCAAATCAATATGTGAAACTCAGCTACCCCACCCCAGAGTTTCTTGGCCCTCTTGGCTCTCTTAGGATCAATAAGCTACAATATTGAAGCCATTTCAGAAACCACATGTACCAGAATTCTCTTTGTTGCACAAGGCCTAAAGCTTAAGGAGACCTTTCAGAGAGAAATCTGGCAATGGTGTGCCACCTTGGCTTCCTAGCTTGCAGTCCCCAAGTCCCCCCCCCCCTTTCATTGACACCTGCTCTTCCTTCAGCTTCAAAAGCCCCACTGCATGTTCAGTCCCCTGATGGATGAGAACCAGATATGGTTCCTGGCTTGGAAGAAAGGCAATGCAGTTGCCTCCAGCAGCAGCAGTAGCAGCAGCAGCAGCAGCAGCAACAACAACAACAACAACAATTTATTATTTATACCCCGCCCATCTGGCTGGGTTTCCTCAGCCACTCTGGGCGGCTTCCAACAGAACACTGAAATACAATAACCTATTAAACATTAAAAGCTTTCCTAAACAGGAGTGTCTTCAGATGTCTTCTAAAAGTTTGGTAGTTGTTTTTCTCTTTGACATCTGATGGGAGGGTGTTCCACAAGGCTAGTGCCACTACCAAGAAGGCCCTCTGCCTGGTTCCCTGTAACTTGACTTCTCACAGCTAGAAGGCCCTTGGCGCTGGACCTCAGTGTCCGGGCAGAACGATGGAGGTGGAGAGGCTCTTTCAAGTATACAACAAATAATAAACAATTCATTTCTTCATTCATTCATATTGCACTTCAAAGCATTCCAAGTGCTCCACAGCCATTCCTTTGTAAGTCTTTCAAGGAGGTGAGTGTTGCTACCACATATTAAAGATAACAGGGGAGGTGGGGGTGAGGCCGAGAGAGTGTTTTGCTCCAAAGCCAGCTCTCCTGCCTATCATGTTGTGTTACATCTCCAGTTGCTCCAGCCTCTTGGATCAATGTAAGAGCCTCCTGTCTCAGTTCAGGGATTTACTGTAGGCAAGGAGGTTTCCGTGTGTGCAGAGTCTCCCTCCCAAGCTTGCAAGAGCTGCTCCATCTGTGTCAATAGGGCATGCTATATTGCTGTCCCTTTGAGAGCTGAACATGCCTTTGAAGAGAAATAGGCAGCCAGTGTGGAAAGGACCTTTGTCAGTGTGCAAGAGAACTCACACACAGAGCACTAGATCAAGATATGCATATGTGAGAGGGGACGCCAAATTCCACAGCTGGGCATTGCTTTTAATGGGGCCATCCAAAATGTCACAAAAGAGACTCCCATATAATTCTCTGCAACCACAGCAGGCTCTGTAAACTTCCGACAGTTTGCCTTCAGCCCAAAGACGCACCCCTGTCTCTCAAGACAAACAGATCCCAGCCAACCAATGGCTATTAGTCATGACAGCTAAATGAAGCTCCATGTGCAGAGAGACAGTATACCAGTGAGCAGAAAAATTTTGAGTACCAACAACAGAGTGATTACCTTTTTCTAGCACAGTTTTGCAAACTTCCTAGAAGCCCCTTACTGGCTTTGACAGGCAACTGCATTGCATAGGTCTTTGGTTTGATCTGGCAGGGCTGCTCTTAAGGTCAGTGCCAACACACTCACACATACACATGAGCTTCATAGCAAGAAAACTTCAGCCTGGTGCAGCCACCAATAATGGTTGTGTGTATAACTGGGGTGGTGGTGAAGGAGGAGGTGTTGCCCTGAGTGCCCAGAACCAGAATTATAAAGGAGAGGGACCTAAGAGCATTTACACAAAGGGTTTAAGCCATTTATTGTTCTGCCTACCCATGCTGCAATATGAATGGAAAACATGGATTACTCAGAATGCTAATCTGCATTTATACTCCCTTCGCTCATCTCCTCCTCCTCCTCCTCCTCCTCCTCCTCCACATCATGCCCAGAATTAACAAAAATAGTGCAGGAGAGGACTAGAGTCAAAGTAAGCCTCATGTGTGCTAAATGCCCAAAAGCCCTAGTAAAACAAGGCCCGTTCTTTCCCTTGGTGCTTGTGTGTCTTGTATGAAAACCCACTTTATGAAATCACATACCTTTTGTGTTTGCTTTGACATTCTACTTTCTGCCTCAAATGCTATTACAAAGCAATCTCGCTCTCATTTTAGTTTTATCTGCAAGATATACATTTAATAGTTGCCTTTGGACTGCACTATCCATATTGTCATAACACAAGGAAGCTGGAAATGAATTTGGAGGCACTTCAATTAGCAGCGCTGTTTCCTATTGTTGTTTGTGTTCTGTTATTTGGGGGGAGGTGGGGCTTACACTGCCCCCCTTTACTGCCACACTTGTGTTTGTTTCATAAGAGAATGGCATATCCTTTAACTGTGTACAATAAACAGAAAGGGGGCAGAGTTATTAGTGAGCAAATCTAGCTGTGACAGACGGATCAGAGATTAGATATTGAATTGCCATTACCTTGCAAACAAATGAATGAATGAATCAAAGGCTACTACTTTTTTATTTCTTATTAGGTGGAAACAGACAGCTGGCAATAATATAGTAACCACTTAAAAGCTTAAAGCTTGGTTGCTGGTACCGTCTGTGTGTGAGCACACACATGCATTTGTGTAGACACCTGTGGCTTTTGGCAACATAGTAGGCTATTTGCACCCTACTTGCTTATTTTCAGAGTCATTGCCAGTGGTAATAGCAATAACACAGAGGGCTATTAAAGCTGGCTCAAGGCTCTTTGTTTCCACCCACAATTTTGGGAGGCAAGTGGAAAGTTTCTGAATTTTCCATCATTAGCTTAGCCACCGCAGGGATGGACTACTGGAGATCAGGAGAACCCTGCTCGCTCATATGCAAGGTCTACGAGTTCCTGGATCCTATTTCCATAGTAGCCAACCAAATACCTCCAGGAAACCTCCAGTGTGTTCCACAAGCAACGGCCTTCACTTGCTAATACCCCTCAGTAACTGGTTTTTGGAGACACATTACTTCCAATCATGATAGATGGCTGGACTAGGAATCCTCAGGTCAGATTCTTCTGACACAGTTGCCCTGAGGAGGAGATGGATGCACTTGCAAGCCCTTCCCATGTGGATTCACTGGCACTGGAGCCCACAACTTAACTCCTGAACCCGGAGGAGCACCTGTGCTGTCAAGGCTCCAGTGACCAGACCATGGGCTCCTCAAAGGGTCAGGAGAGCCCTGAGAAACACCCTCCCCTCAAAGCAGCTTGAAACCCCCTGCCTAGAAAAAGCCAGCCACTGCAGAAAAAGGGTCCAGCCCTTTAAGAAGCCACATGCAGCATTCAATGAGGTGGGACTTCCATCTTGACTACCTAGCCCAGACAAGAAAGCTATAGCTGTTGATCCAGGAAAGTGCTGAGACAAGTGGCTTTTTCTGCATCAACAGCAGGGTTGCTAGCCATGGTGCTGAACGTATTGAACCTTGTCCAGGGTCCTGATTTTGTCTTTTTCTCCAGCCCTGGAGCCTATTGGTCTTCATCTTCTTTGCACTAGCTACTCTCTCAGTTGTGAGCATCACAATTGATCAGGACAACAGGTTCATAATTATATGTAGCCCTTTTCAGGAATCATATTTGATTAACAATCACATGGGTGTGTGTGTTTCAGGACTGCTCTAATAGGCAGGGAGTTCCAAAGTGTAGGTGCTGCCCAAGATTCTTCTTCTTCTTCTTTTGGAGACAGGACAGGATATGCTTAAATGGTGTTTTAAATGTATGATGTGTATGCAACCATAGAGACAAGGGAGGGAGGGAGGGAGAGCTGAAGAGGGGTGGGGATCAGGGACATTGCTGTTGCATTTTGTGTCTCTGAGCACCATAAGTGGGCATCAGGCAGAAATAAACTGCAGCAACAGTCAAATGATGGACAGCAGAGCAGGGACAAAAGTGCTCTGCTCCAGGGAACTAGTGATGGGCCTTTCTGATTCAGCTGCTGCTGCTCCAGTGCCTGAGAGTGGAAAATGTCATTGATTACAGGCCTATCAAATTAAATCCTCTCCTAAGCAGTCAATTATTAGTAAGCAGGAAAATGCTGGAAATTGGTTATTGGCTGGCAGGTTTTTGTTTCCTCTGACAGTTTCCTGTTGGACTCATTTACAACAATGTGCATCACGTAGAGGTACAGACAGCAGTGTATGTATGCTATTAGTTCTTCTTTCAAAAGCACATTGGAGGTATTCTGAGTATTCTTGCAACATGCTTGCTTTGTTGTTTGGAGCTGTTTGGGAACTGGAGCTCAGGTTCTCCTCTTGAACCATCTCTGAAACTGGGACTTAAATGCCTCGGGAAAACGTACAGAGCATACAGGAGTGTGGGGGATGTGGCTTTCTCATTGCTTACCCTTGAGATGCTCCCAGGGTCTTTAGGAGCCATTCAATGATCAAAACATATTTGGGGCCAAACCAGATGTTTGATCTTTCTGCCCCTCACTGTCTCTGCAGGGGAAATTCTGTAAATTGTGGAGTGACTCAGTCTAGCCAAGAAGGCTGAACAGGATTTCAAGTGACGGGGGGGGGGGGGGGAGCAAAATTAGACTGCCACCCCCTTGTTTTACATGTTAATACTTGTCATCTTCTGCCAAATCATCTCAATTCACCTTACAATAAATGTTAGAAATATTAAAAGACAGGATAATAAAACAAAAACAAAATAAAAACACAAATGATTAAAACAACACATGCAGGATTTTGCGGCAGCAAACTATGTAACTGCTGACATAGCAGCTCATTTGACAGACACACAAACCTCCCAGAAATGCCCTCTGAAGCAAAGGCAGCTTAACCTGCTGTGGGAAAACCAGCAACAAGGGGGCAGATGTTTGAAAACGTTTATGTTTCAAAATGCTGATGATTCAGAATTGGGCATTGCATGTTCTCTACCACCCACTACAGTCCACAGTCTGGCGCATTCGTTTTCTACCCACTGCAGTTTTTGAGAACTCTTCAAAGGTAGCTCCATGTAGAATGTATTACAGTCTGTGTATCTGGATGTGACTAAGGCATGACTATAATAATGTCTCGGTCACTTTGTTGCATTTTCCAACTTTGGGTCATAGAATCATAAAACTGTAGGGTTAGAAGGGGCCCAAAGGATCACGTAGTCCGACTCACTGCAATGCAGGAATCGCTGCTAACTTGTAGTGCAATCTGAGCAAATCTATGCCAATTGGTTTGGTTTCCACATTTCAACTGGGATTCACACACACAACAATTCTTGGTGCATGCACACACGCACACAAGTACACATGCTTGACCATTTTAAAGCAAAAAAACATGCAGAGTGGTGTTTTAAAAACTGTTGCCTCCTCATTTCCTATGGCACCCAGGAAGAAGCAGCTGCCTTGCCTACACTCAAATATGCAATACCATTGCAAGTTCCTGAAACACACATACACACACACACAGCACAGACATGGTGACTTTGTGGTGCCTCTTTCATGGAGCCACTGTTATCACATGACTACAGAGGGGAGAAGGCACCTCGTGATGTGTGCCCCCCGACCCCAACTCCAGTCTGGTTGTGTGAATACATCTTCTGATCCCTGCATCCAAGAATGCTCTGTGCTAGATGTTCTTCTAAGCAGGCTGACTTCCCCACATGAGTGGGAAACCATTAGAGCAAAGGAGAGCATCTGCAGCAGTTCTACACCCTGGTTTTCTTTGAAGAAGAAAAGCTGTCGTTTAGCATCCGGGTAGCTTTCCCCTCCAGTCCACTGCCTTCTTCATGCTGGATATCCCCTCCTACCACCAGCAGGGCTTGTGCAAAAGGGAGAGAGAGAATGTTCCTAGTCATTCTAAGAACCTCCACTTCTTGTTGTACAAAGACTCAGGTCAAGAACAAACTCGACAGAAATGAAAGAGCAGGAGGAGGAGAAAAAGAGAGGGGGAAGAAAAGAAAGGTGCTCCCAAGGTTAGGGATTTTTATTTTTATTTTAACTCTCTGATATTAAGTTTGTATTATATAGGTTGGTGGATTCTTTCTGGAGTATCATCCCTGACTACAGAGGAGGAAGGGCTGCTGGTGAAATGTGCTGTGTGTGCACTGCAGATAGGGGAAGCTGGAAGACAGAGATCTGGGCACGGCAGGGTGGGGGGAGAAGGAGGTCTTTGAAACCTGTTTGGATTCTGTGTTTCTAGCTAGCCGTGACACAAGGATGCATGAAAGAGAGACAGAAGAAGGAAGGATATGCAAGCCCCATCCCTGGTGCATCAACGAGATATCAAGCAACAACAGGAACTTCCCTGTGTGGGGCTTGTTTGTTGATTTAGGGGGGGGGGGAGCAACTGATGGTGTGGGTAGGAGATGTAGGCGGACAAAATTATGTGCGGTGTGGAGAAAGTAATACTAGCACCCAGTAGCACCATCCAGTGAGAGTGAATGTGGGAGAGGGTGAGTCAAGACAGGCAAAATGAAGGACTTCTTCAAGGAGCACAGAGTTAAACTGTAGAATTTGCTCTCATAATATGTAGTGGCGGCTCCCAACATGGATGGTTCCAAAATGAGGATTAGACAAATTTAGGACAGACATAGCTATCAGTAGTTACCAGTTATGGTGGCTCTATATTTTGCCTCCGGGTATCCAGGGTGCTTCTAGACCAGGTTTTAATATTTCAAATGGTTGTTCAGGGATCTCAAATGGGTCATTGGTTGGCGTGGAAGGTTCCCTCTTCCTTGGAAAGAGTGAATCCAAGTTTAAGGAGGGGCGCGCGGACACAAACTGGCATTTTGATGCTGACAGTGGATGCGTGAGAAGCACTCATCCCACAATAAATGCCCACCTGGAAGAACCTCAAGGTGGAAGGGCCATAGCTCAGTGGTAGAGCATCTGCTTTGCATGCTGAAGGTCCCAGGTTGAACCCTTGGCATCTGCAGGTAGGACTGGGAGATAACTCTTTCTCAAACACTGGACAGATTCTGCATGCTAGTGAAGACCATACTGGGCCACATGGAGCAAGGGTCTGACTTGGTTTAAGGCAGGTTCCTGTGTTCCTATGTTTGCTGCGGAGTATAAGTTCCTATCTTTGCTGGGAAGCACTATATTGCTGGTGCTGCAACCTTCACAAATGCCAAATTGTTTCTCTATATTCTATAAATCTGGGCTCTTGCTCTGGGGCTCCAGGAGGTCACTGTTGCCATGGACTGAAGAGGAAAAGAAGATCTTGCCCCTGAGAATTCTCCTTGCAAGATGACACCTTCCTTCTGGAACGAAATGAGATGAGAATCCCCTCTCAGATCCAGCCTGCACTGCCAAGGACTGCAATTCAATCCAACACCTGCAAATTGAAAAGTCTTTTAAAAGGATGTACAACCAAAGCCTTTGTTTTCTTAGCAGAATGTGGCTGCTATTAATAAAAGTTGAATTAGAAACGGTCCTCTGCCTCTCCCTCTTTTTTAAAAAAGGAAATTGTTCCTTTATCTGTGCAAACGAACATTCGTCATATTTGACTGAAGACGTAATGTGACAAGACAAGCCCTAGCTGTCAGTCAAATCGCTTCGCTATAACACGAGGCATATGCGCGACCTAAGAACGCCTGGCTGTGCCATCTCTTGTTTGTTTGAAACTGTCACCCGTACAGCTTCAATCCCCGACCAAGAAGGGAAGAGACTATTCCACTTTTGAAGGGCATATCTGAGAGATTGCAGGGAGACATTTCGTTATGTAGAAATAAAATATGAATTTTAATGTGAGGCATTAACATGAACTCTTTTAGGAATAACTACAGGACTTTATGATGAACGTATTAGAGCACTGTTCTGCCATCACCGCCTGCCACTCTTCATAAATCAGCTCCAACAAGTTAATTCTTCATAAAAGAGGATGAATTTGATTCTCAAGGATGGATGGAGGAATGAGAAGGAAGAATTATACCGTCACCCTGAGAGCTGGGCGGCCATTAAAGAAAAACAACGCAGAGAACATACAGATTGAGTTTGTTGGTCCATTGGGAATCTAGAAAATCCCATTCTCCAGTTCACTGGGGGATTTTGAACTGGGAAAGAACATCAGACAATCTTGCCAACACTAAAAAAAGATACAATCTTCTCCAGTTAAATTTTATGTATGTGTGGATGTTACATAGCGCTTAAAGGACTGAGCTACAGAGGAAATGAAGCATTATAGCAATGCTTCTAGCAGGTCAGACTCTTTCTCCATCTAGCTCATTATTGTCTACACTGACTGGCAGTGGCTCTCCAGGGTTTCAGACAGGGAGTCTCTCCCAGCGCTATCTGAAGATGTCAGGGATTGAACCTAGGAACTTCCCTAACCAAAAAATGTACTCTGCGATCAAACAGTATTCCTCCCAATCTGGAACCTCTGCCGTGAACTTACAATGGAGCCAAGCCATGGTATCTCATTGTCTGCCTCCCTTCTGCAAAACAGAGATGGTGATACTAACCCACCTTACAGGGTTGATAAGGGACACAAAAAGATAATGCATGTGTAAGAGTTTGAGGTTCTATTAATTTGCAAATGAGTGCAAATTAAGCCATGTTCTATTCTGCTTGTGGAATACCAGGCTCCCTGCAGCAAAATGTGGATTATGTGTGTGCATGTATTCTCTTACTCTCTCTCACACACACACCCATTGAATACGAATAGCCCGTACGAAAACTCTCTATTTTGCAATATGCCCGAGTGTTTTAAACTTCAATCTCTTTTGCTTGAGTATATCTGGGGTTCTTTTCTCTGCGGATACTTCTTTGCCATGCATCTCTTCTCTGTCTGTGGATAGCTGTTGACGGGATGTCACAGCTTCACCAGCAGAGTCTTTGATCTGGGGGCGGCAAATGTGCATATGATGGCATTGCCTTTGGGCACTGGCAGCAACCAGTAGCTTCAAACCTGCGTTGGGAGCAGAGAGTGGGAGAGCCAAGGCAATGTCAGTGTCAGAAGCAGGACCATGGACAGCTCCCAAGGCAGCAAACGACTCAATAGTATGGGAGCTCAACAGAGCCCTAGCGTCCTACTGCAGGCCTTCATGTGGGGCCTAATCACAAGACCTACCACCCGCTATGTTGCCTGCCACTGAGTCCTCTTCCTTTCTCTTCCTTCCTTAGGCTCTTCGCCCACACACTGGGTTTCAAGTAAGCCTACAGGATTTGGGGGATCCTGGATCAGTATCAGTGTAGGCTGCAGAGTCACTGTTTAGCCCAGGAGTCATTGGCAAGGATATTGTGTTCAGTGGCATTAGACCCTTGCAAAGGCAGGACCAGTCTCCATCCAGCAAGGTTCGACAGCCCAATGTGCAAGGCTGCCTGTCGATCCATGCAGGAGAGAGGCAAGTATGTGGCCCACAACAGGAGGGGTCAAGCTTCAGAGCAGGGAACAAGGAACCACAGGGCGGTACAGGGTCAAAACTAAGCAGCAGTCATGATCTAAGGTAGTAATTAGGAAAAGGAATCAGGAACCCATGACAGACTCATCATCAGAACTGAGGTGCAAGCTCAGAGGCCAGGTCAGCCATGGGCCTGGTGGTCAAGGAGTGGCCCTTGAGGTGAGATGTCTAAGTACTTAAGCAGGCTGGTGATTCAGCCTAGTCCACCCCACCCCCTGCCATCCCCAAAGACCAGCAGATGCATCAGAACCAGATCAGAATTAAGCAGGATACACCTAAGAGTACATAATGGACTATACCACTTCAAGTTGTGAGTTGGAGGAGAGAGAGCGCAGGTTTTTAAATGCTCCTGAACACTCATGCTTTTCTTCCTGTTGCATTAGTTCCACATCTCTGTTAACTTGCAGAGGTTATTTTCCACAGAGGAACACTCATAAATGGTGCCTGCCTTCCAGTTTGAAGTGCCCTGGCCCATTCTACCCTGTTGGGAGTCAGCCATCTCACTTTGCTGCCATGTATAACCCAGGCCTCCACCTGTCAAGCTTGCAGGGGTGAACTGGGAAGGAAATCATTGGGGCATGACCACTGGGAGCCCCAGTTCAAGACACACTCATGGACCCTCTGCTGCCTCCCTGCCCCTTCCTGTTATTGAGCAAGCCCTGGCTGAGTAGCAAAATCCTTTGCTTTTCCCACTACTGTACAGTTTCAGATCATTACCCCCCTCCTGCTCCACCTCCTCTCTCTCCCTCCCCCTCCCTCCCTCCCTCTGTGTCTGGCTCTCATCCAGCCTCTCATTTGTCATTCCTATGTGCAAATATTTCACAAGGCAGTGAGATGAGTGACTCCTGACGCTCTTCAGTTGCACACATGTCTGGTCAGATAAGTTTCAGACGGGATTTTGATCAAGTAGTCGGATGGAGGACAGCAGAGTGAGGGAGCTGCGGCTGTAATGATGTGCTTGTCAGCCCTGACAGAGGTGCTGGCGATATCAGCAGCTTTGATCACTTGCGCTTGCCACGCAGACACTCCCGAAGCAGTGAGGATGCCTTTCAGAGGGGTCCTGTGCTTTCCGCCTCTCAAATAGGTGTTGTCTTGCAGAGATAACTGGATTCTGCTCAGATGGGCCCCTATAGGAAAGGTCCAAGAGTGGAGTACGTTAGGCAGAGCTGGAGGGATGGTGCTTGACATTTGAGCCAACAGAAGAGGATCCAGCCCTCCTGCAAGCAGAAAAGAGCATTCAAAGTCAGAGGTGCCCACAGCAATCTTGTATGGTTTCTCCTGAGCAGGATTGTTTTCGGCACCCTTTCCTGAACGAAGATGCCCACAAACAGAGTGTATAACATGCAAGCTCTCCACACACAAACATCCAGTCCCATCTTCATCCTTGGCCTTCTTTGGTGCTATTAAGACAAGTCCAGCCTCTATCCATGGGGAAATGCACATACCCAGCAGGATCAAGTTATTTTGCTTAGGTGGTACCACATCAGCCTTCAGGTGTACGGGTGTTGATGTAGGCATTTCTGAATATGTCCCCCTCTCAGTGGCGCCATCTAGGGGGGCAACAGAGGGCCAAGGCACCCCAATATTTTCAAGAAGGGGACCAGCCCTCCCAAATTCCACAGCGATCCTCAAAAGGACACGCCAGGGTGTAAACACTTTTGAGGATCGCCAGGGAGGTGGCAGGGCAAAGCGTCTTCCCCCCGCACGTCCCGTTGACAATCACCAGAGGGCCTTCCTGGAAGGTGCCCTGGCAGTCTCCACCAGGGACGCAACAGGGAGAAGCATCTTTGCCCTGCTGTGTCCTTTCACAAAGGTAAGGGGGCGGGCAGTGGGTGGATGGGTGGGAGATGGTGAGTCGAGTTGGTCTGGCTGTGTTGGAGGGGTGTCATGTGTGTGACATCATACACGCATGGTGGCTCTCCCCCCCCCTCCAATGTTGGGTGCAACTTGGTGCACCTGCCCCCTCCAGAATCAGAGGAAGGGTGCCCCCCCCCAAATTACTAGTTGTTGGGAAGCACAAATGGGGAGAGCGCTGTTTCGCCCTGCTTGCTGTTGGCTTCCCAGCCAGAGGCATCTGGTTGGCCATGACAAGAAAAGGCAGCTGAACTAGATGGGTGTGATGGCCTGGGATTCGGACTCGGAGGCTGAACCTGAGGAATCCCAGCCTGCACAGGAGTCCCCGCCTCCAGAACCAGCTGAGCCAGGGCTGGGGCCTGAGCCTGAAGGGTCTCACCTGTGCTGGATCCTCAGGTGCAGACACCAGCTGAGTCTGCTCTGGCCCCTGAAGTGATGGAGGACCCATTGCCTGCAGGTGTTCCCCTCTCAGCCCCATCAGAGGAAGCTGAGGTTGCCTCTGGGTCCAGTAACCCTCCAGCCTCTCCTGAGCTGCAGAGGCTCAGGGCAGAGAGGCAGTTCCTGCAGGAGGAGTGCTCGCCTCCAGGCCATGAGAGGCGAGTCACCTGTGGACCGGGGCCGCCCTATGCATCGGGGCAGATAAAAGCCAGTCAGCCCCAGTCCCAGGTTGCGGGAGCAACATTGTTGGTAGCTTGTTCCTGCCAGCACCCTGTCCTGCTCCTCTGCCAGAGTTCCTGACCTCACCTGATTCCCTGCCTTAGACCCTGCTTCAGCTTTGACAGACAGCGTCTATAGTGCACCCTCAACCTCGGACTGAACTCGGACCTCGCCGCGCGGTTAGCCCTCGGGACCAAAACAGTGGTCCTTTGGTGGCCTGATCCAGCTGCAGGATTCTTCCTATGTTCTTTAAAACACTATGCAAAACTAGAAGTTTGGAATTGGCTTCCTCCATCCCCCCACCCTGTTATCATCTAAACGCCCACTAAAACTGTAGCGTTCCCAGGACTTTGATGGACTGCTGCTGCCGCTGATGTGGCCTGGAGCCAGAGCACCACATCAGCCCCTGTGGTCACAAGAAGGACGGCTCTCTCCGCTAATGTTATTTATTTTCCGTGGCTTCCTTTCTTCTGGCTCCAGCTGGCCTTTGTCCTGGCGGCTTCCCGGGACGAGGCCTTTGTGCGCTAAGCATGTTGCAGAGGCAGCTTAAAATGTTCCCTTTCGGCTGTAGCCGGGAGCCAAGCTGTGCGGCTTTTACCAGTGTTGATTTTATTGATGGCATTGACTTTTTCACAGTGGCACTTTGGGACGGTTGCGTCGTGGTGTGCCTGTCCGCGTGCCTTCAGAAACGGCTTTGTGTTGTCAAGTGCTGAGCTCCCACCCCCAGCTTTGAGGGGAATATATTTTACGAAGGATATTTATTTTTTTGTCGTTTCTTTTTTTTGCTCCGAGGATAAAAATATATCACACGCAACACCTCACCGCAGCCCCTTCTGAACTGTTGCATTTTTCTCTTGGCGGAGCCTCTTGAGCAGGGAGGAAATAAATGTACATCTTTATGTTCCTTTCTGCCTTCAATATGACAGTCAGTAAAGCAGAAGCGTTTGGGGCAATGCCGCCGAGACCAGATGCTCATATCTTTCGGTCATCCCTGTGGCATAGGAGGCGGTGCGGGGAGAAAACATGTCTTTCTCCAAACACAGTCCCTCTCACTCAATCTGGATTCAGAGCCTGCCATCTCGGGGCTGCTCCCTTTTTCTCACAGATCAATTTTTTATACTGGAAATCCAACACAAACGCAACCCGGGAGTTGCAGGTATGAGTGAGGAAAAGGCCTTGCTTGGATCATTTGTGAGGGGGAAAGAGCTGAGTGTCCTGTTCAAAGAGGCAGGGTGTCAGGGGCTGGACTGAGAAACTCCCCCCCTTCTCTAGAACCTTCCTGAGAACAGGAGGACAGTATAGATTTAGAACACTGGTTTGCAGAAGGGCATAGTTCAGAGGCTGCAGAGGGGAGAAGCTGGGAAATACTGGAAGAGGAACAGCAGGAAGAAGGAGGAGCACCGGGGAGAGACAGCTGACAGACTCAGTGTCTTTGGAAAGCATGCCAGACCGCCCCCTCTCCCAGGACCAGGCGTGCATTGAGAGTAGCAGAACAGAAAGCGCAGAGGCAGAAAGCTCAGATTAGCCAAAGCAGGGGTGACGGAGAATAGAAGAGACAGACTGGGTGGGACTTTACTTGGAGCAACACCATTATCCTAGTTAGACTGCATTCCTTCGTGTCTCTCTGTGCATAGTGAATAAATTACTTGGTAAGAACTGCTTTTTTTTGTTTTTTGTTTCTCTGCTTCTTGGCTGCCACCGTGGGAGGGATCAGATTACCTGAAGCCTGACACAGGGAAGGAGAATGGAGAGTGGCTGGGGCAACCCAGGCAGATGGGTAGGGAATAATAATAATAATAATAATAATAATAATATTGCGGGATCAGACCAAGAGCCATTTCTTGTTCAGTACTTCCCCCCTCCCATACGCAGAGTGGCCAGCCAAATGTCTCTGGGAAGGTCACTGGCAGGCCATGGTGGTTATGGACTCCTGACACACCCACCCATTCTGTGCATCCCCAGCTAGCCATCATGGCTAACAGCAGGCGATGGCCATCCCATTTCCAGTGTATTCAGAGCCCTAGACTCTCACGGCTGAGTTGATGATGATTATATTTACACCCCATCTTTCCTCCAAGGAGCTTAAGGTGGCCTACATGGTTCTCCTCCTCTCCCTTTTATCATCACAACAACCCTGTAAGGTAGGCTATGCTGAGAGACAGTGTCTGGCCCAAGGTCACCTTGGCTGAGTGGATTTGAACCCTAGTCTCCTATGTCCTAGTCAGACACTTTAACTTCTACACAAAACTGGGTTTTTATTTGTTTATTTGTTTTATTTGTAACTTTATTTGTAATTTTAGTTTCAAAACCCTAGGCCTTGCTTTTCCTCTCCTTCAAAGGAGTTGCTCCAAGCAGCTTACAAACAGAAATGCAAACATTAAAAAAAAAATGATCCAACCATTGAAACACACACGATCAAACGAAGAAGCACAGCACTCACACCTAATTCCCTGAGCAGAAACTGAGTCAAAAGCTGGTTTGAAACAAGATGGTTTCATTTGCCGGCGAAGCACAAGGATCAAAAAAGTTGACTTATTTTCTTGGGGTGCCATTGCAAAGAAAGTCCACCAATCTTTGCCTCAGGTATCAACGAGACAGGGGCAGAACAGACAATATTAAAGGATCTTGAAGGCTGTTGTAAGCAACAGCCAACACTTTGAATGACCCATGGAAAAAGACAGGGGTAGCCGTGCAGGCAACATGACAAAACATCAGTTTCCCCAGGCCAGAAAGGCTGGAGCAGTTGAAACACAGTTACTAGCTCAGCAAAGCAGCAGCTCGACATGGGAGCTTATATTTGAACTGGAGGCTCCACCCCTTCCTGTCTCTCAGAGAATCGGAGGAGGTGCTTCCATGCGCTTCCCCATCCTCCCAAGTAGCTTCGCATGGAATTAGCCAGGCACTTAGGTGATAGCCAAAATTTTAGCAGCAGCATTCAGACCAATTGCAGCTTTACAGTGTTCCAGTTGAGATGTAACTTGTGTACGAGGCACAGTGGCCAGTTCTGATTGTATTAGAAGTGGGTACAGCTGATGCACCAGCCAAAAGTAGGCAAAAGCAGACAGGGTCACAGAGAAGTAAACCAGGACCCTTTACTCCCTCCTGCACCCCTGACCACAAAAGAATCAACCCATCGGCCTATTTTTATTTTTGTAAATTTCATTGCTCCTACTTTTCCCAGGCATATTTCTATGCATTTTAAAGGGGACCATGATGGTTTATACCTGTGTTTTTCACCCACTGGCTTACACACCTGTTTTCTACTCATCTGCCTGTTCCAGGGCTGCCCCTTGGACAGCAATGTTTGGGTGCTGAGTTGGATCACAATGTTCTTAAAGATGGCCTGTGGTCTGCCTTGTGTCTGGTTGGCGTTATCTGCTCAGTAACTAACTGCCTTGCAGAACAATATTCTCTGTTCCAGCCTTCGCCAGCCCCTTCAGCCCTTGGAAATGCATGGTTAGGTCAAGCTTGCATGGATGGTGAAAAATGAGGATGTTTATCTTTGCGCCCGTGACCTTAGGAGTGTTGGAAGTTGTCCTTGAGCTTCACAGCACCTCGATCGTATTCTGGAGGACTCCCAGACACACACAACCCCTTCCGATTTCTTCTTCAGTTTGGTTGACACTGTCATTCTTCAATTTGATAAATGCTTCAGAGGGAAAGGAACAAATTGAGGAGGTGCAACACAGGGAAGAAAACAGCTTCTGAATGAGCACGGGCAATGGCAAGGGGGGACACCTCAAATCTTTGCAGGGGCACCAAGAGAGAGGGAGCAAGGTCCTCACAGGAGGCTGGAAGCCCAGGTAAGTGGAGAAAATTCTGTCGCAAAATGGTGAGTTCCAGCAAGTAATACCCCGAGGGGAATTATCTAGAGCTCAGTGCAGATTTCCAAATATCTGCATTCTGCCACCCTTTCTGACCCCATGACCCTAGTGGCAGAACACCTGTTCTGCATGCAAAAGTTCCTCAGCATCTCCAAGTAGGGCTAGGAGAGACCCCAGTCTGAAATCTTGAGAGTCACTACCAGCCAGTGTAAAGAATATTAGGCTAGTGGACCAACAGTCTGATTTGGCATCAGGCAGATTTCCATGTTCCCAAGTCTTTGTGTGGATTACCAGAGTATCCATGTGGCACTGTCCTCCATGCTCTGGCAAATTCCAGACTGCATTATTGCAATGCACTCTATGTGGAAGATGACTCAAAAACTTCAACTGGTCTGCAGCCAAGTTGCTGGCTAGGGTTCCATTTAAAACTCATATAACCTCTATGTTAAAACAGCTGCATTGGTTGACAGTTTGTTTCTGGACCCAATTCGAGGTGGTCACATTCGAGTTTAAAGCCATAAATGCCATAGTCCCCAAACATCTAAAAGAGCCCCTAGAAGACCCTCCTGGATATTAAGATCAACCTCTTTGTAGTTCCACCACTCTCAGAAGTCCAGCGGGTGGTAGCCCAGGAGAAGGCCTTCTCTGTCGCAGCCCCTATGTTGTGAAACTCACTCCCCACAGAGGTGCATCTAGCATCTTCATTATCTGGTTTCTGTTGTATGCTGAACATCCAGCTCCTTACCCTGACCTTTGGTGCTAGAGATATATATATATTTTTTCAGACACACCTGAGTCTTTGTAATACATTTTAAACGTTTTGTTAAATGAATGAATGAATATTTCAATTGCTATGACCTTTGCTTTACGGTGAAGGGTGGGCAAGAAATCAAATTCATCATCATCAGTGCTTTTTTCTAGAAAAATAGGTGCCAATATGCACCATGAAGTTGCTACAGTAAGTGCCACACTTTTTAACAACAACAAAAAGAGGTGACAATACTGTACACCCTTGCATAACCCCTGAAAAAAGCACTAATAATAATAATAATAATAATAATAATAATAATAATAATAATACTGAATGCAGAGACTGTATGCAGAGAGATGCCTGCACCTAGCATGCATATGGCAGAGAGAGTTCTGGTGATGAGTGTCAGGATAAGAAAAGATTCCCCCCTCCCAGTCTGGTGCATAATTGACCAACCCAGAATCCCTTGGCAGAGCCCTTATCAAAGGTAAAGATGGAGAACCTGTGGCCTTCCAGATCTTGATGGACTATAACTCCCATCATCTCTGACTATTGCTCGGGATTCCTGGGGCTGATGGGATTTGAAGGGACGTGAGTGGCGCTGTGGGTTAAACCACAGAGCCTAGGACTTGCCGATCAGAAGGTTGGCAGTTCGAATCCCCGTGACAGAGTGAGCTCCCGTTGCTTGGTCCCTGCTCCTGCCAACCTAGCAGTTCGAAAGCACATCAAAGTGCAAGTAGATAAATAGGTACCACTCCGGCGGGAAGGTAAACGGTGTTTCCGTGCGCTGCTCTGGTTCGCCAGAAGCAGCTTAGTCATACTGGCCACATGACCCGGAAGCTGTACGCCGGCTCCCTCGGCCAATAAAGTGAGATGAGTGCTGCAACCCCAGAGTCGGCCAGGACTGGGCCTAATGGTCAGGGGTCCCTTTACCCTTTAACAACTGGAGGGCTCTCCCAACCGCCTTATAAGGGCTCCCCCCACCATAAGGGTTGACATTTATTGTGGCCAGGAAGCTGTGGTGCCTCGCAGGAGTTAAACAATGCCCAAATACTTTTGTTATGAACACAGAATGGCAACTTTATTTCATCCTGAGAGCTTGCAGGCTTTTTGCCTACATATACAGCACCCTCCTAGGACCATTTAAATGGAGGGCATCTGAAGAGATCTGACTTGGGGTGGGGGGCAAAAGGGGGCTGAGCATTTGCTTTGTCACTTTAGGGCTGGTGGTCCCCATGAGGTGGGGAGCATTTGGGATCTGAACCGTCACCTGGACTGTCACCGCTTTTCCTTTTTTCTTGTGACAGGCCGAGATGAACCATTTTCCGAGCGTGGCTTTCCAATTTTGCTATGCTTACCGTTTCAGCAATAAATCAAGAATAAGTCTGTTTGCAAAAGCCGATCCCCCTCTGGGTGTCATTTGAGCCCTGGGAGGCGTCAGGCAGCCTGGGAAGAGCATCGCTGTGTCTGTGTTATCCTGAAAATGCCACATCAAACGTACACAGAATTCTTAGGCTTGGAAATATGACCACCACTAAAGTGTCTATTATATTCAGGAGACTGGCAGAAACCTTTGCTCTGTGTGATTATCCAAGGTGGTTGTCATGCCATTCTCTGCACTAATGCTATGTAATTATGTATTAAGACACGCCACAGGTAGGGCGTCTGAGGGCAATTAGAGCACACCTCACACGGTGCGATAAAGACACAAGGCCAAGGGACTTTTGTGTACCCGGGAAAGAAATAATTGCCTCCCAAATACAGTGTCTGGATTATATCTGTCTATGACAAGAATGGAGTTCCCAATGATAAAAAGAACAAAAAAATATCGTTCCGGCAGTATGTCTTGTTTCCAGAGAGGATGTGCTTAGATCGGGCCAAGGATACAGGAGAGATCTATTGTTCTTTCAGCTGCATGAGAAAAGACCTACTAGATCAGGCCAAAGAGGACCCATCTAGTCCAGCATCCTGTTCTCACAGCAGCCAATCGGATGCTCCATTCAAAGGCCACAAGCAGGACCTGAGTGCAACAGCAACTCTCCCCACTCAGTGGCGTAAAATTCTGAGAGGGGTGCAACCAGGCCCCCCCATGACAGGCTGAGCTCTTGTCACCTTTTGGAGCGATGGGGAAGCAAGCAGTGCTTGGGCCAGGCCTTCGGTGTCCAGGGCAGCTGTCTACCAGCTCCATCTGGTACACAGGCTGAGACCCTACCTGCTCGCAGACTGTCTGGCCAGAGTGGTGCATGCTCGATTTTTTTCTCACTTGGACTACTGCAATGCGCTCTATGTGGGGCTACCTTTGAAGGTGACCCAGAAACTATAACTAATCCAGAATGCGGCAGCTAGACTGGTGACTGATGGGTGGCCGCCGAGACCATATAACACCGGTCTTGAAAGACCTACACTGGCTCCCAGAACATTTCCGAGCACAATTCAAAGTGTTGGTGCTGACCTTTAAAGCCCTAAACGGCCTTGGTCCAGTATACCTGAAGGAGTGTCCCCACCTCCATCGTTCTGCCCGGAAACTGAGGTCCAGCGCCGAGGGCCTTCTGGCGGTTCCCTCACTGTGAGAAGTGAGGTTACAGGGAACCAGGCAGAGGGCCTTCTCGGTAGTGGCGCCCACCCTGTAGAACGCCCTCCCACCAGATTTCAAAGAGAAAAATAACTACCAAACTTTTAGAAGACATCTGAAGGCAGCCCTGTTTAGGGAAGCTTTTCATGTTTAATAGGTATTTTGGTGTTTTGTTGGAAGCCACCCAGAGTGGCTGGGGAAACCCAGCCAGATGGGCGGGGTATAAATTAATTATTATTATTATTATTATTATTATTATTATTATTATTATTATTATTATTATTCAAGGGAGGTGCGGCACCTCCTTCTCTTTTTGGCCGGCGAAGGGACACCCACACACCCCACCCTAGACTGGCCGAGCCAGAAGGCGGCACTGGCAGCCATGTGCCTCATAGGCTTTGTGTATCCCCCTGGGGCACACCTCCACCCTAGATGCCCAGTGCACCAGGGAGGTTCAGCACTTGCCCCGCCCCGGGCTCTGGCAACCCACGCTATGTCACTGTCCCCACTTGTAACTCCACCCAACTGGTATTCAGAGGTATTGTGCCTCCAATAGTGGAGGTGGAACATAGTCTTCCTGGCTAGTAGCCATTGATACTCCTCTTCTCCATTTTTGTAGCCATCACTCCTTCCTGTGGGATTGAATTATCAACTTAATATTGACAATCTATTCTATACTGTAATAAGACCTGTTCAACAATGGAATGAACTGCCTCGGAAGGTGGCGGACTCTACTTCATTGGAGGTTTGTTTAACATGAGATTGGATAGCCATCTGTCAGGAATATTTTAGCTGTGATTCCTCCGTTGGTCGGGGTTGGAATAGATGACCCTTAGGATCCCTTCCCACTCTGCAATTCAATGGTTCTGTCATTATAAATATATCTTATATACCAGCATCTGTTTAAGTCTCAGGGTAGTCCAGAGAAACATTTTTAACTAAAGGGGACCAAAGTATTCAACCCATCTTTCCCCCGCAATTCTTAGGGGTGAGATGGGATAAAGCTTTCTCCCGAAGGTCAGTTCAATCTCTAAGGGGGCAGGTTACTTTTCTTACCTTAAATAAATTCGAGATAAGAGCTTTATTTTTCCTTTTACTTAAGTAAAACAACAACAATCTTGCCACTTCTCCAAGCAGTGGACTACCTTCTGCAACAGCTCGGTGGCATTCCACCCTGAACATAGCGCCCCTTGGGAATGCACAGCATCACTTTTTTTTTGAAGAAGAAGAGTTTGGATTTGATATCCCACCTTTCACTCCCTTTAAGGAGTCTCAAAGCGGCTAACATTCTCCTTTCCCTTCCTCTCCCACAACAAACACTCTGTGAGGTGAGTGAGGCTGAGAGACTTCAAAGAAGTGTGACTAGCCCAAGGTCACCCAGCAGCTGCATGTGGAGGAGCGGGGACGCGAACCCGGTTCCCCAGATTACGAGACTACTGCTCTTAACCACTACACCACACTGGCTCTCCAGTGACAAGAATGGTTGACAAAAATGGCCCCACAACCCTGTTATTCATTGGACCATTTGGTGATTGCAGGGAGGATGCCTTGTAGCTGACTGGGGAGTGAAACAACAACTGTTGCTATTATATTATTAATTTCATTTATGAATCACTTCCTACACAGCATCACAAAACCATTTCACTGTATAATAAAATCCACTTGCAAAATATTTGCATGTATAAAACAGCAAGAACAACTGTATATATGAAACAATAAAATACACATCTATAAAATGTAAGCCATTACATATATAAAAGCAATTTCAAATAAATTCAGATACCGACTAGGATAAAAAAATCTCCACTTAGAAGGTTGGTTGATACATGAGTATCTTTTTTAAAGCATTAGATGTGCTCTCAATTGTTATCTAGTCTCGGGGATGACTATAATGTTTCTCCCAATTCTCAGAAGATGGGGAAGTGCTCTTTTACAGTCTTGTTATGTTACCTGGATGAAGACAGGAGACCAGACTGTGAATTTACAGAGATCAAACAGCTAACAAGAAGGACATCATTTAATTATTATGACCTTCTTTTCGGCCAGACAATTCTGTACCACCCACTGAGGGGATGGATCTGCCTTCCTGAATGTGAAGGTTTTAAATCCTTTACTATCATTCCTCTGCCTTTGATGGTGACGATGATGATTAGATAAAGGAATATAGTAGCAATCTGCTTATTTTGAAAATCTGGATTTTCAGAACCTCCACCTCCGATATTTATTAATTTATTTCACGAGATTTAGACACTGCAATAAAACCTCAATGTAGTTTTCAAAAAGAAAGAAAGAAAGAACGATCAGTATTTTTTTATTTAAAAAACCCCCCACTTATTTAATACTTAAAACTATTCAAAAAATAACCTGCAATATGCTAAAAACACACACACATTAAAACACATGTCAACATTTTACATGTCCGGGCAGGGCACCCAAATGTTTTAGCAGGCACCAGAAAGAGTACAGGGAAGATGCCTGTCTAAGTGTCAATAAGCAGGGAGTTCCTAAGTCAATTTCTTACAAGTGCAAAGAGAGTATTACGTAGCACCTATAACAGTGCCAGTTCCCAGTGGTTAGAATTGGGTGAATGAGAATTTTCTTCCTGGTCCCTCCATCACATCCCCATTGCCTGGCCTCACACATTGGAGCCCCAGTGTCTGTAGGAGGGAGCCAGCTCTGCTGGGACACAGTTGGGGTTCCGAATTCACACAGTGAGCTTTGAAAGTACAGCATGCTCCCTGCTGCAGACATTCCCCCTCCAATCCAAGGCGGGTGGTGGGACAGGGCGATTGTACTGTGATAGCAGGGGGCAGGGCAAGTGAGCCCACCCCTGTTCTCTTTCATGAGATTGCCCACATAAAGCTTTGGCATATATACTTATGGCAAGGGGATAGCATCACATCAGGTTAGATCCCTATCTAATTCTAAGGCCCTGTGGAACCCCAAAGGAGATTTTTGATTACCTGAAGTTTACTGCATTGTGCAGTGTGGGTGTGATCCTTGGCGATCTCTGGGCTTTCTGAAGGATAAGGTCAGACCACCTCAAAGGGTAGGTCGCTCCCATCGTTGTGTGCCATGCAATCATTTTGTGACCTCTCGGAAGGGAGAAGTAAAAGTCTCCCTAGGCAACTTGAGTACAGCACCGGAGAGCAGAGATGGAAGACAGAGATGATGTATTCATCTCGGAAAGGTGGGAAGATAAATTGTGGGGAGCTGAGAGGTGCAGCTCCTTAAATGGATGGCCCCTGCTCAGCTGTTTCTCTTGCTGAGGAGCTCCCGGTTTGTCACCTCAGCCAAAAACAGACAGCAGAGAGGAGAGTGAGCGAGCGAGGGACATTCTAATAGCCCAGGGTCAAAGTCAGAGCTGCTGGTTTCGCTCTCTGCAACACTTAGGTGCTTAGGTAAAGGTAAAGGTACCCCTGCCCGTACGGGCCAGTCTTGCCAGACTCTGGGGTTGTGCGCTCATCTCACTCTATAGGCCGGGAGCCAGTGCTGTCCGCAGATACTTCCGGGTCACGTGGCCAGCGTGACAAGCTGCATCTGGCGAGCCAGCGCAGCACACGGAATGCCGTTTACCTTCCCGCTGGTAAGCGGTCCCTATTTATCTACTTGCACCCGAAGGTGCTTTCGAACTGCTAGGTTGGCAGGCGCTGGGACCGAAAGACGGGAGCGCACCCCGCCGCGGGGATTCGAACCGCCGACCTTTCGATCGGCAAGTCCTAGGTGCTGAGGCTTTAACCCACAGCGCCACCCACGTCCCTAACACTTAGGTGCTTAGCCTGTTGCAAAAAGCCATTGTCATGCTGGAGATCAGAGATATCCAAACTGATTCACATCTCCATAGGACCTTGGCTGCTTTTGTAACAGGGAGTTGGGGAAATGCCCCCAAAGAGCTTTTCCCCTGAAATCTGATTACCTGAGTCTAATGAAGCCACCTCTTCCATCCAAATTAACTTCATAGAATCAGAATCATAGAATTCTGGAGTTGGAAGGGACTCTGAGGATCATCTAGTCCAACCCTTTTTACTGGTGATTGACCAAAATTATATACAGTGGTACCTTGGTTTGCCTATGTCTTGGTTTGCATCCGTTTTGGATTACAAACATGTCAACCCCGGAAGTGCGTGTCCCGGTTTGCAACCTTTTTTTGGATTACAACCCATTTTTTTGGGATTACGAACAAATTTTTTTTAGAGGCCCCATTGGCGAAAGCGCACCTTGGGTTACAACCTGTTTTGGTTTACAAACAGACCTCCAGAATGATTTATGGTTGTAGACCAAGGTACCACTGTATATAGTTCACACCCCTGCAATGCAAGAATATGCAGCTGTTTCATACAAGAATCAAACCTGCAGTCTTGGTGTTATCACTACCACACTCTAACCAACTGAGCTACCCAGGCTCATACTGTACACCCCGGATGATGTTTAGGTCTCATGGCTTAGGTTCTCATGGGGGCTTGTGGTCCATTTAGTTGCTGCTCGGTTCAGAGAATCCAGAATCTGCATCATTCCTAACATGTCCAGCCTGTGCTTGACAACCTCCAGCAAAACAGAGCACACCCACCTCCAGCAGGCCACTGGTTTCAATGCCCAACCTGTCTTACCTTTAACATGTCTCTCCTGATGGTCAACTGAAATCTGCCTTTCTAAATGGCCTCAGCCCAGTATACCTGAAGGAGCGTCTCCACCCCCATCATTCAGCCAGGACACTGAGGTCCAGCACTGAGGGCCTTCTGGTGGTTCCCTCCCTGTGAGAAGCCAAGTTACAGGGAACCAGGCAGAGGGCTTTCTTGGTAGTGGTGCCCACCCTGTGGAATGCCCTCCCATCAGATGTCAAGGAAATAAACAACTATCTGACTTTTAGAAGACATCTGAAGGCAGCCCTGTTTAGGGAAGTTTTCAATGTTTGATGATTTATTGTGTTTTTAATATTCTGTTGGGAGCCACCCAGAGTGGCTGGGGAAACTCAGCCAGATGGGCAGGGTATAAATAATTATTATTATTATTATTATTAAGCCCATCCCATCTAGTCCTGACCTCTGGGACAACAGAGAACATATCTTTGCCAGCTGCTTGAGCAGCACTCCAGATATTGGAACAGTCGTCGTCTTCGTCCACCCCCCCTGCAAAAAACCCTCCTTCAGGCTAAATTTAATTTGCTATTACAAGTGTAGCAACTTTTCCTCCCACTGGTGGTGTACATGGTGGTTCTCACTTCTTTATTTTATTCCCACAAGAACCCTGTGAGGTGGGTCAGGCTGAGAGACAGGGACTGGCCCAAGGTCACCCAGTGAGCTTCATGACTGAGCCAGGATTGAAACCCAGACCTTAGTCCTACACTCCAACCACTAAATCACACTAGTAACATATCTGCTTCCTTTGCCCTTTCTGCCGATCATTTTTTTTTTGGGGGGGGGGTCAATATGGGGTGTTTTAATTGTTTATGAATTGGTTGTGTTATTTTTAAAGAGATGAATACATCTTCTTAAACTCTTTGATTCCAGCTTGAATACCGGCCTGACCCTCCTCATGCTGCCTGCAGAACCCTGAAGCGTTATAGTAAAGGTAAAGGTACCCCTGCCTGTACGGGCCAGTCTTGACAGACTCTGGGGTTGTGCGCCCATCTCACTTAAGAGGCCGGGGGCCAGCGCTGTCCGGAGACACTTCCAGGTCACGTGGCCAGCGTGACAAAGCCGCATCTGGCGAGCCAGCGCAGCACACGGAACGTCGTTTACCTTCCCGCCAGTAAGCGGTCCCTATTTCTCTACTTGCACCTGGAGGTGCTTTCAAACTGCTAGGTTGGCAGGCGCTAGGACCGAGCAACGGGAGCGCACCCCGCCGCAGGGATTCGAACCGCCGACCTTTCGATCGGCAAGCCCTAGGCACTGAGGCTTTTACCCACAGCGCCACCATAGTAGCCTTTGACAACTAAATCAACAGGAGTAAAAAAATAAAAATAAAATGACACTTCCTAGAGTTCAGGTTAGCCATGTAGGCTCCGAGCATGCTCACCAACCTTCCACCACAGAAAGTCAGGGACAAGGACCTTAGACAAATCTCTTGTCTTCTTTCCATCCTTTCAAGAAGAGAGTGTGAGGAAAGGAAGGAGGAGAAGGGAAAACGGCCTCGGTCCTGTATACCTGAAGGAGCGTCTCCACCCCCATTGTTCACATTGAGGTCCAGCGCTGAGGGCCTTCTGGCGGTTCCCTTGCTGTGAGAAGTGAGGTTACAGGGAACCAGGCAGAGGGCCTTCTCGGTAGTGGCACCTGCCCTGTGGAACGCCCTCCCAGCAGATGTCAAGGCAATAAGCAACTATCTTATATTTAAAAGACATCTGAAGGCAGCCCTGTTTAGGGAAGTTTTTTTAATGTTTAACGCTGTATTGTGTTTTTAATATTCTGTTGGGAACCGCCTAGAGTGGCTGGGGAAACCCAGCCAGATGGGTGGGGTATAAATAAACAAATTGTTGTTGTTGTTGTTGTTGTTGTTGTTGTTAGGACAGATGAGGAGGCGATGAAGCATTGAAAGCCAAGACTAAGTTGAGGGGGATGGGCTCGGTTCCTAATGACCCAAAATTGGAGACATTTGTTTCGAAATCTCACACACATGTCCAACATGCTTTTCCACCTCTCCTCGTTCTTTGCGTACAGAAGCATCTCCCAGTGCTTCCACAGATGGCTGGGGTGGATTGTTCGGCAAGCTGGCTATCAGTAGGGAAATGTAAGTAGGAGCTAAGAACAGGTCCTGGGAGGTGCTCTATTATATCTACAGTGAGAAACTTCTCTTTGTAAACATGTTTCCCATCCATTATTAAGCACCTAGGTCTCATGAAATATTGAAGGCTTGTGCATATGAGGGAAATAAAGGAAGGTGGGCAGGTGGGGTGGGGGTGGGGGGACCGATCTATTCCATCCCCGGCTCCTATAGCAGATTCTTTGCAGGCAAACCAAACCATTATATGACTCTTAAGGATGGCTTTGCTGGATTGGCCAGAGAACCTGCTCAATTTCTGTTTGTGTCAGAAGCTGCTAAGTTGGAACTGGAAGCCTCTTGCTCCACGTGCAGGAGAAGGAGAAGAAGAGTTTGAATTTGATATCCCGCTTTATCACTACCCTAAGGAGTCTCAAAGCGGCTAACAATCTTCTTTCCCTTCCTCCCCCACAACAAACCCTCTGTGAGGTGAGTGAGGCTGAGAGACTTCAGAGAAGTGTGAATGGCCCAAGGTCACCCAGCAGCTGCATGTGGAGGAGCGGAGACGCAAACCTGGTTCCCCAGAACCAGTGGTGAGGCACCTGAACTGCAGATTGGAACATTGCCCCCCCCCCCGAACTACTCTTTAGCTCTAGAACAGGGTTTCCCAAACTTGAGTCTCCAGCTGCTTATGGACTACAACCCCCATCATCCCTAGCTAGCAGGACCAGTGGTCAGGGATCATGGGAAGTGTAGTCAAAAAACAGCTGGAGGACCAAATTTGGGGAAACTGTGCTCTAAAATGTCCCCACCCACCCAGGCCGGCCTCCTGAACAGAAAGGAAGAGTATAAAAGACTTCCTGTTTGGTCTGTGGCTGGAGCAAGGGTAGAAGAAGAGACTTCAGAGAAGTGTGACTGGCCCAAGGTCACCCAGCAGGAATCTCCAAGCGGCTAACAATCTCCTTTCCCTTCCTCCCCTACAACAAACACTGTGAGGTGAGTGAGGCTGAGAGACTTCAAAGAAGTGTGACTAGCCCAAGGTCACCCAGCAGCTGCATGTGGAGGAGCGGGGAAGTGAACCCAGTTCACCAGATTACGAGTCCACAGCTCTTAACCACTACACCACGCTGGCTCCCGTCTGCTTGGTATGGCCCTCCACTCCAACTCTCATTTTCTATCTCCTGGCTGACCTCTGACCAGAGGTGTCAGCTTCTCAAGACAACTGAGGGGGCGCGATGCGACATCCTGGTGTCAGGTGCATGACATTGTGTGACCACCTGACATCGCACGTGAGGAGCCAGGGGGCGGAGCCAAATGCCTTCTGAACACTGAAGGGGCCTGGGCCCTAAAAGAAACATGAGAGGGGGGCATAGGCCTTGCCCGCCCCCCAAACTGGTGCCTATGCCTCTGGCAGTTTCCAATAGCAGTCGTCAGACTACTCAACCTCCACCCCCAATGCTTCTGGGAAGCTCAAAACTCAGAGCCTTGGATTCAGGGTGGCTATGCAGAGGATCCAGTGTGGAAGGCAGAGCTGCAAAGTGGAATCTGGTAATGGCTAAGAAATTGACGTTTGGGTTGCACTTCAGTTATCCCTACCTCACAGGGTTGTTGTGAGGATAGGATGGGGGGCGCACACACACATGCAGCAGCACCCTAAATTCTTTGGAGCAACAGGGGTATGAAATGCAATAAACACAAAATAAAATAAACTGCAACGTCAAGCATTCGATTGACGTTGGAGAGAGACGGAGTTGAGAAATAAGACCAAGGGTACATATTGATATAGGAATGTATTAGATAAAATGTAAAGAAATATACAATAATAAGAGTACATTCATTTGTAAAAAAGGAATAGGTATACAACGGGATAGACAGGAAGTCCAAAGTGTTGGTATATATATGATTTTGGAATACTGTAGTTTTTTGCCCTTGTTGTTTTTCTTTTCTTTTCTTTTCTTCTCTTTTCTTTTCTTTTCTTTTAGTATATAAACTTTGTATACATGTTGAAAATTATAGTATAATAAGCCTCGTGATGTAATATGATAATGTTTACCGATGTTACATAAGAACTTTAATAAATAAATAAAATTCAAATAAAAAAATAAAAAATAAACTGACCTACCTTACAGAGCTGTTGCAAGGATTATAGGGTAACCTGCACGATGTTTTCTTTTCTTAAAACAAAAACAAAACACACCTCAAGAATGTGAGATAAAGGGAAAGCATTTGGGTTACTAAGTTACTCCAGCTAATGTTATTTTTTCTCTCTCTTTTTGGGGAGGAGAGGGTGGGATTCTCATGAAGGCTCCCCTAGTTTGAATTTATCTTTTTATTTATTCAGAGAGGTTATGAACCACCCTCCAGCATCCACTCCCACAGCGCCATACAGTTAAAGGAATAAAACAACACTGTAAAAATGCGACCGTAAGACAATATAAAACACAAAAACAGCAGCGTCACATGACAGCAAACCAGCAGGACTGTAAAGCAACAATTAAAGCCAGCTGCTCAACATGCTAGAAATTTGCTTTCAAAAAAAAAATCATTTAAAGGAAGGAAGGAACCATAGCTTGACCAATTGCAGCTAGGACCAGCTAGAAACTAGGTGGAGTCGTAGATCTTAAAAAAGGTAAGATTCGCAAATGCTGGCCAGCTTCTGTGTTGACTTGAAATGTTCATTTTGGGCTTCTCAGAAGTATGTAAAGGCAAGAAGCGGTCACACAATGGTGTCCAGCGGAGAGATGCTGGAATTGCACTCTGGCATGTTCTGGCTGGAAAAAAAAGCACTGCCTTCTTCTTCAAATTTTATTTTGGAGGCCCTGGCCCTAAAGAGCTGCCCGGCTGGCCTCACCAGTGGATTGTTGTCAGAAAAAGGACCCCAAAAAATGAGCAAGCCATGCTGGAAACTGACAAATCTGTACAAACACATGGTAAAATGGTAAAGGACCCCTGGAGGGTTAAGTCCAGTCAAAGGCAACTATGGGGTTGCAGAGCTCATCTCGCTTTCAGGCCGAGAGAGCCGTTGTTTGTCCACAGACAGCTTTCCAGGTCATGTAGCCAGCATGACTAAATGACTTCTGGTGCAACAGAACACCATGACGTAAACCAGAGCGCACAGAAACGCCATTTACCTTCCCCACCACAGTGGTACCTATTTATCTACTTGCACTGGTGTGCTTTCAAACTGCTAGGTTGGCAGGAGCTGGGACAGAGCAATGGGAGCTCACCCCACTGCAGGGATTTGAACCACCGACCTTCTGATCGGCAAACCCAAGAGGCTCAGTGGTTTAGACCACAGCGCCACCCGCTTCCCTACACAAACACATTGAGTTCCAATGCAGCACACATGCACACCCCATCTCTCTCTCGCTCTCTCTGGCAGGCATGGAGCATAAACAAAAATTTCCTTTTTTTCTTTCTTTTTTTTGTAAAGCAACCTCATTCTATTTCAAAAGGGGGATTATACCTGTAACGATAATGTGTGCCTTTAACACCTCCATTTGGGCCCAGGTGTTCCTGCATTTTAAAAAATCCTCCACCAACCCGAAACCTGCAGAATACAAAATTGGGTTTGCCCACCCTTCTTTTGGTTTCCACGGAGGAAAGCATCGCTTTCTCTTCCCCCTCCCATGCAGCCACCACCTCTCCTGCCATTCATCAGCATTCTGTGTTATTTGTGCCAAAGAGACACCTGAAGACCAACTGCTGCAATAGCAGGCCGGCTCCTCTCTCAGCTTCGGGCTGAGCTGACGAGGGAGGAGGGAGGGAGAGAGAGCAATCCAGCTGAGTGAGTCTGTGCTTGTTGTTGCTTTAAGGTTCAGGTTGTGTGGGTGGCAGCAACAGCACTGTGCAGCGGAGAACTGTTTAAACCAGCAGAACCTGTGGATCCCAGCACTTCTTTGCAAATGGAATCTCAAGCTCACGACCAGTAGACTTCAAGACGACCCCCGGCCATTCCACATGTGTCAGCTTGTTCAAATCACCTGTGTACCACATGCCCATGCATTACACAGTTTCTTACTGGCTCAGGGATGGACGCGGGTGGCGTTGTGGTCTAAACCACTGAGCCTCTGGGGCTTGCCGATCAGAAGTTTGGCAGTTTGAATCCCCGTGACGAGGTGAGCTCCCATTGTTCTGTCCCAGCTGCTGCCAACCTAGCAGTTCGAAAGCACGCCAGTGCAAGTAGATAAATAGGTACCTCTGCGGCAGGAAGGTAAACGGTGTTTCCATGTGCTCTGTTTCCATCACGGTGTTCCGTTGCACCAGAAGTGATTTAGCCATACTGGCCACATGACCTGGAAAGCTGTCTGTGGACAAATGCTGGCTCCCTCGGCCTGAAAGCAAGATGAGCGCCGCAACCCCATAGTCGCCTTTGACTGGATTTAACTCTCCAGGGGTCCTTTACCTTTTACATTTACCTTACTGGCTCAGACACATGCACTGTTAAAAAGGTTGATACTTTTGCACACGACTGACTGTGCCTGTTATCCATGCAGTATGGTTCCCCTAACTATGTGGCATAGCTGAAGAGCCACCCCCCTTACCCTTCAGCTCCATTTAAGCCAGCATTACACAAAGTAGGTATAGAATCACAGAACTGTAGGGTTCAAAGGGACCACAAGGGCCATCTGATGCAACCCCCTGCAGTGCAGGAATTCTTCATGTGGGCCTCGAACCCTGAGATTAAGAGTCTCATGCTCTATATTGACTGAGCCATCTCAGCTTGTATATTTTCTTTCCTTCTTTAAAAGGGATTCCTTCTTGTTTTACCCTCCCCTCCTGCTCTGCCAGGCAAAAGGTGCTGCAAGCAACTAACACAGAATTTGCAAACAGGAATGATATTTAAAAACTGACTGTGATTAAACAAAGCAAAACAGAGCAACTTTGTGAACCAGCTTTATAAACAGTGCTTCAAAAAAAACAGCAGCTAAAGGGGATAGGGGAGCCCTGGCTGAATCAGGAGGTCTCTGCTTGGCCCCAGAAGGCATGAGGCTTGGGCCATGAAAATAGGCCAGTGGAGTAGAGTTCCAGTGTCAGGGTGCCATCACTGAAAAGGCTCTATCAAGGGTCCCTGCCTGCCTATTGTCTGAAGGGGTAGGTGGGCTTAAGAAAGACCTTTGAATAAATTTTGACTGGTATAGGGCAACCTCCCCCAACCTGGTGCATCCCAGCTTCCATTAGCACCAGCCAGCATGACCAATGGTGAGGGCTGGTGGGATCTGTAGTCCAATAACATCTCTGAGGACATCTACCTGGGAAAGACTGATGTAAGGAGCCACCATTTAAAGACACCCACTTCGTACATTTTTAGCATAAGAATGTGAGAAGAACCTGCTAGATGAAGGAAGGGGCCCATCTAGTCCTTCCTCCTGTTCTTGCAGTGGCCAACCAGGGGCGTGTTCTAGGAAGCCAGCAAACAGGACATGAGCACAACAGCGCTCTGCCCACCTGTGATTCCCAGCATCTGGTATTCAGAAACATAATTGCTGAAATTTGCCTTTTTTAAGAGATTACACCAAAGTGGACCGCAGACAAAAAGGGGTCGAGTTCTCTTCTAAGTGAGTTCTTCTGGAGGTTGACTACATGTGCCTGAAAAGTGAAAATCTGGGATTCTGGGATTTTGAAAGAATTTTTTTGTTTTTTAAAAATCCTACTTGCGATACTTCTAGGTTTCCCCAGACATTTTGCTGATTCACCATTTTCAAGCCCATTTCCTGACTGTATCCGGGAAAATCTTGACCTATGGCAGCCCTAGTATCACTGCAGATGAGAGCAGACATGGAATACTCCCCCCCCCTCTCTCTCTCTCTCTGTGTGTGTGTGTGTGTGTGTGAGAGAGAGAGAGAGAGAGAGAGAGAGAGATCTTTGCACAAGGAAAACTATTATGTCCTAGCCTAGACATGTCACAAACATCCTGTTTTTGTGTGTGTGCACATGGATCTATCACTCAGACTATATTATGAAGCAGAAAAGGGATCTGGCAGATTCATGGAGGACTGGTCCTTCTCAGTGTCATCAAGAAGCTACATGGTGCATCACGGTACCCATTACTCCATGAGGCGGGGGGGGGGGGGACAACAATGGGGAAGGACTTTTGCCGTTGTGCTGGTAGCTTTCTTAGAGTTTACTGGTTGGCCAGTGCAGGAGACCGGATGTTGGACTGGGTGGGTTGATCCAACATAATTCTTCTCAGTGACAATTAGACCTGAGAGTCTTGGGGACACAGCCTGGGGTCTTGTCCAGAGAAAACATCTCACAGACCCACCAAAGGCAGTCTCACTGTAGTCCTATGGGAGAGGTCTTGCTTAGAAGCTGGTGCAGTCAGCACACCCAAGAGACTCTCTGCATCTCGAAAAGACCTGCATTTGTATGACGAGGCAAGTATTGAATCAGTGGCCACCCATTCCATCGTGGGCTGTGCTTTCTTTTTGGTCCATTTTCTTTTCATTGAATTTTTTTTCATCATTTTATTTTGTTTTTGTTTTTTTGTTCTCCGGCCACCATATGATGGCATGCCAAGCTGTGGCACTTACTGTAATTTCATACAGTTCTCCAGACAGATATTGAAAAGGCATCTGGAAAAATTGATAGCGTATCAAGCCTGAGATTTCATAGAAGTCATTTTCAGAATACCCAGCCGTAGGTGCAGTGATGGTCTGCGCCTGTTGTTCGCGGAGGCGAGAACGGAGGCAGCAAGGGGGTCTTGTGATCTTAGAGCTCCACCTGCAGAACTGCAGTGAGCAGTGCAGACTGGCAAAGAAACAGTTCCCCACCGAGAAAGGACATTGTGCAGTGACTTTTGTGCCTTTGCAAAACAGCAACAACTCTTTACTTAGTCCTACAGATGGGCCGTTTGAGGTCTTAGGGGAGGGGTAGTACCTCTGGTAGGGGACACATTGTGTTCCTTCTGGGCTTGTCCACCTTTGGTCCCCACCTGGCACTCAGCCTCACCTGTGGCTCCCAAAATCTGTCAGCATGCAACAGCAGTCACACCCCAGGAATGGCTTCAACTGACTGGCTAAACCAGGTGTAAGTAGCTGATTGGTCTCAAACCCTCAGTGAATTTGGGACTTCCCCTGCATGCAAAAACAAGCTCCAGCAGATTGAGCGGACAAGGCTAATAGTGGAGTCCCTAAGACCGTTGCACAGTGCCTTGTACTCCTTCCGTCAACTCATGCAGCCAAAGCTGGTGCCAAACGTATTGCTCTGCTTTCCTTTGGACCACATCAGAGAGGCCAAGAGGGGGTTTTGTCATCTGGGCAGCCCAAGACATCCATTTATATTGGCCAGGCTTGCACCCTAGAACTGGCTCCATTGTCTCTCAAGACAGATGCCACAACAACAAATTGTGCAGAAGAGGGAATTTCAGCCAGTATAGGTTGTCATGCAAGCTACACCTGCTGAAATCCTCCACAATTATTAAAAGGTGCAGGAATCCTGGCTTCTCCTTCTCTCTTCAACTTACGACTCTAACCCATGGCTTCTCCTACCCATCCTTCCCTTGGCCTCTTGGTCCACCAACACTTCATTTCCTATGTACGGTAGCTCACCTGGAGCTCGGATCAATTACAGCAGGGCTTTCTTGGGGGAAGAAGGCACAACAGGTAACCCTTTGTTGTTGTTGTTTAGTCGTTTAGTTGTGTCCGACTCTTCATGACTCCATGGACCAGAGCACTTCAGGCACTCCTGTCTTCCACTGCCTCCCGCAGTTTGGTCAAACTCATGCTGGTAGCCATCTCGTCCTCTGTCGTCCCCTTCTCCTTGTGCCCTCAATCTTTCCCAACATCAGGGTCTTTTCCAGGGAGTCTTCTCTTGTCATGAAGTATTGGAGCCTCAGCTTCAGGATCTGTCCTTCCAGTGAGCACTCAAGGCTGATTTCCTTAAGAATGGATAGGTTTGATCTTCTTGCAGTCCATGGGACTCTCAAGAGTCTCCTCCAGCACCATAATTCAAAAGCATCAATTCTTCGGCGATCAGCCTTCTTTATGGTCTAGCTCTCACTTCCATACATCACTACAGGTAACCCTACCTGCCAACAATGTCCCTCATCTCCTGTTCTTCTGCTTTATAGGGTCCCCCCCCTACTCCATCACCTTTCTAACTTTCCCCTCCTTTTCTCAACTTCCTTTGCTTCCTTGGACCTTGCTGTCTCCTCCACTTCATATCCCCTTCAGGGCTGAGTTTTGATTCAGGTCAGATGAGGGTGGAACGAGGGGAGAACAGGCTTATGCATGACCACTGAACCCAACCCCCCTGCAAACAATTGCCCATATAACAAAGGAGATTTGTTCTCTGCCAAAGAATAAATGGGTGGCCCCTTTCTTCACCTGGCTGGTGGTGA
The DNA here is from genome assembly GCF_964188315.1 of Podarcis muralis. Taxonomy (NCBI): domain Eukaryota; kingdom Metazoa; phylum Chordata; class Lepidosauria; order Squamata; family Lacertidae; genus Podarcis; species Podarcis muralis. The sequence continues at coordinate 18,304,021 of NC_135669.1, forward strand.
GGAGAACAATTGCCAGAGTGGTGTGGTGTGTGGCACTGCTAGAAGCAGGCAGACACCAGAGAGGGAGAGCCATGCTTGATGTCTGCTTGAATCCAAGACTTTGATGATGGGGGAAGCAAGACCTTCTGGGATGTTAATGCTGAGAGCCCCTCCATTGTAGGCTACAAGAAAGGAGATTCTGACTAAACATCAGGGAAAAAAACTTTCTGACAGTAAGAGCTGTTCGTCAATGGAACAGTCTCCCTCGGGAGGTTGTGGACTCTCCTTCCTTGGAGGTGCCTTAAGCAGAGGTTGGGTGGCCATCTGCCATGGATGCTTTAGCTGAGATTCCTGCATTGCAGAAGGTTGGACTAGATGTTCCTTGGGGTCCGTTCCAAGTCCACAATTCTATGATTCTAGTTTGTATAGACATGCAAACAAACCATATACAGTCATACCTCGGGTTGAAGTAGCTTCAGGATAAGTATTTTCGGGTTGCGCGCTGCAGCGACCTGGAAGTAATGGAGAGCGTTACTTCCAGGTTTCGCCACTCACGCATGTGCAGATGGTCAAAATGACGTCACATGCATGTGCGGAAGCGGCGAATCACGACCCGTGGACGCGGGTTGCGTTTGGTTCTGGATACGAATGGGGCTCCAGAACAGATCCCGTTTGCATCCAGAGGTACCACTGTATCATAAAGACACCCCAGTCTCTGCTGTCCATCAGTCCAAGGAAACCGAACCTGGAAGTAAGGACCTAGAATCTCGCACTGCTCAGAGACTGGGGTGGAACGCAACAGTATTCTCTAGAATAAGCACAGATTAGAGGACGTGGGGACTGGGTGCTGAGGTGCACAAACATTCACAGGACCTGGTCCATGGCCTACAAGCAATGCTTTCTCTTTTCCGAAAGTACAGAGGCACTTTCCACAAGGCCTTAGAACATGCAGCCACACACAGAGGCTCCCTCGCTCTTATCCTGCACTCCTCTTGCAATCTTCTTGTGACGTGGATAGTTTTTCTGCTCTTCATGCTTGGCCAGGCTATCAGTTTCCTTGACTTGCCACTGGGCATCCGGCAGCTCACAGTGCCCGTCTTGTGATAAGGAGACAGCAATCATGCTGACTAAGTTGCAGAACATTTTTTTTAAAAAAAAAATATTGCAGAGCAAAACCTTGGAATTTGGAAAACAGTGCTTCTTATTCAGGAAGCAACCAAAAAAAACCTTCAAAGATCAGGCAATTGTAGCAAGTTCAGTGGGGCGGGCTTCTAGATCAAGAAGTGACTTGCATGTGTGAATGAATGGCCCATTGCACATAGAATACCTAAGGAACATTAGGGCACCACCTAACCATGCTTCAGCAAAAATGTAATGCTCTGCAGAGGACTCAGTCTGTACAGGCTGTACAACAAGGGCATGTTCACACATGCATGTCCATCATGAGATTTCTGTAGATGTGTTAACCTGTGCAGACGTTCAGTGTCACTTCTGTACACATGACATTGTGGACACAGCTATACAGCTGCAAATAAAACTTTTAAATGTGTTGTAAAGTGCAATATACAAATGTGACACTAGATGGCAACAGGGAGCTATGCCAAATTCAATGTATTTTTCAAAACTTTTGTTAAAAAGCATTTTTCACAGCATTTTTTTATATGTGTGTAGATTCCACCCTGTGAAAAAATTAGCCCTTCCCTCATATTGGCTTTCTACACCTGCAGGAGGAAATCTTCAGAGTGGCCCATGCATAGAAACACTATTCACATGTACTCATGGACCTCAGGCATGCAAAGGAGAGGAGCCTCTCACCAGTATGCTCCTTTTCCTGAAGAGAGAATAATGTAACTAAATGCCTGCATGGGGCTTCTTTCAACGTGCAAACCAGCTGCTGAAACAAGCATTGTGCTTGGCGTGACAGATCTGTTGGTGGCATTACCACCAGCATCCCATCACTGCCTGATGTGATCGCCAAGTGATGACTGTGTATGTGTGTACAAGTGTTAGTGTACAGCGATCAAGTTGGTGCACACGGACTTTATATGATGGCTGGCCCAGAATCATTTTGAAATGCCATTCCAAAAATGGCACTTGGCTGGACTATGGGACTTGTGTATCAACTCAACAGCTTGTCCGACAAGCACCCTCTAGCTGGTCTGCCTTCCTTATGCGGATTCCTTCGCTTCCCATCCATGGCCCTGGCCTCTTCCTTCCTCCAGGTCCTGGCTGCATCTCCATTTGTTGCTAATCCTCACTGCTGCTCCCGCCCCAGCGTTGCTTGACACTTGATTGTCATTTGGCACTGCTCACTCCAGACAAAACTCATACATACACCGAAAGCTCCTTCAGAGCCACAGATAAAACACCGCTCTGACACCTGGCAATTTATCCGCATCTCCTTCTCATCTGTCACTCAAAAACCGGCATGGAGATGTAAGGTTGTCAAGGGTGAGTGATCCCTGATGCTTCGAGGAGGCTGGATACGGCCTTTCCCCACTCGTGCGGGTTGGGAACCTTGCAAACAGGCAAATGAAAGCATTTACCAGCCTGCTCCCAAATGACCAGAGGTCCCCATGCTTACCAGGGACCGGTGCCTTCTATGAAATGTCCTTGGAAATTACAGCTGCCCTGGAAATGTCACCTTCTTTATCTGTTTCAGCCTAGATGGGCTCCCAAAGCAGCTTACTCTCAAAATGCATACAAGTATAAAAGATATACAAGTAAACACAACTCTAAAGGGATCCATGGAGGGATGTGCACACAAGCAAAGCCTCCTGGTCCTTGCAGTTGGTGAAGACGACAGTCCAGGTTCCAGGATCTTCCCCACCGTCAACGGGATCAGAAGGTGAGCTTGGACTGGCATGAAGGAAAAGATGTTGACCCACAGAAATTGCTACCCTTCTGTCTATCTGCACTGCAGAATCAAGAGAAATGCAAAATTGATGTTGAGGTCCCTCTTCAGAAAGAAGCCCAACGAGTCTTGATATGAGGGAGATTTTGCAGAGGAGCTTTGTTCATTCCTAAATGCCCACTGAACAGTCCTTTGAGTACCTGCCTGGGGGAAGGGTTTCCCCAGCCTGGCTATAACTGTATCTGCATCTTGAGTGCATTGAGACATGGGTAATACTGCCTCAGTTTTCCTCGTTATAATGCTAGTGCCTCTGTCCTGTTTCCTAATGGTCTTTCCACACTGTCGTGTTATGGATCTGTGGCTTTTTGACCAATACAAAGGCATCCCATGCTAAATTTCATTCACAGCAGTGAGCGTGGTGGGACAAAACAACTAACGTCATTGGACATCGCCACTCCCTCACCCTTTCTGCACATGCTTCTGTTCCCCCATGATTCCTCCAAGAAAACAGCAGGGGGGAAATTGTATGCTGTGATATCGCCCCAAATTTTGTCACTTTACTCCCAGTAAGCGGGCTGCAAACAGGTGTTGTTACTGTTGTTTTTGGAACCAAATAACACATAAATGAGTGCTAAGCATGCACTCTGTTCCATTAGTTTTCTTGAAGTGGTGTTTACATTGTGCAAAATCTCAAATATCATGCAGAAACTTTGGAGAAATGGAATAAACTGCTGTGCAAATGCAGCCCTGCCTCTTCAGTCCCCACTCCCTAGATTCTCTTGTGTTGCTTTTTATCTATGTACCTCCCCAATTCTAACCACTTACAGGAAGTGTCACACTTTTAACATATATTTTTTAAAAAGTCGGTACTGAGTACCCCCAGAAAAAAGCACTGCAGATAGATAACCATTTGCCTCCCACCACTTCACTGCCTGAGGATCATTTTGCCAGCAGCACATCCAGTCTTCCTGCAGGGCATCCATACAGACACCACAACATTGGTAACAAGTGTTGTACCTTCCTTAGTGTTTCCAAGTCTTCCAGGCCTTCCAAGTGATTCACCCAACAAAATCGAGGTGCTGCAAGTTCAGGACCTACAAAGAGAGCACGTCTCCATTCAGTGCACTTTATTTAGCAGAACAGAGCATGTCCCTGTAAGATGTTATCAGCAGAATTTCCTTGGCCCCACCATCACCATGATCTCTGAGCTTGTCACAAATTTCACAAAAGCGAGCGGCTGAAGCTGTTCAAGAACCAAATGCATAAGCTATATAGATCCCAAAATGCTTTGTGTTTCGCAAATCAAGAGTATCTTGGATTTCCCTGCTTAACCAAAGCATCTCCTGGGAGCCATAATTAGTGGTTGCTATGATATTGTTATTTTGAGGGGGTTCAGAAGAAGCTCCACCTTCCACAATGCGCCTTGTATTTCTTGTGACAGATAGCGACAATCCCCCCTCGGGAATTTGCTGAGAGAATTCAAAAGGATTTTCTATCCTTTTTTTTTTTTTTTTTTTGGCCAGGAAATTCAACTTTAGGCCAAGAAATTATTCCTTTATTCCTTTATTACCTTCCTTCTTCCTCTGGAGCCTTTTGCACACACCCATTCCCCTCCCTCCACAATTAACCATGGCAAGGACAAAGCATTCAGGGCGTTTTTTAATCTCTTCCATTTTAATTGGTGAGGGGGGGAAAAGCAATACTCACTCATCAGGCCTCCAAGTCTTAGGAATTTAATTAGATCTAATGACCAGATAAATTGAGGATTTTGAATAAGGACCTTCAGGGAATCTGTTGTGTGAGCAAGATCAGGCTGTTCCATTTCCTTCCCGGGCCTCTCTAAATCACTTCTGGAAATGCATTTTAAGTGGAGGGGCTGGGATGATGGAGGAGGAGGAGGAGAGATCCTCTTGGTGATGCACAGGGAGGGGAGTGTGCACGAGGGACCCCCAGATTTTGAAAAGTCACCTCAGAGTTTTCCTGCAAAGAATGGCAGGAGAGGAGAGAGGGAGGGAGGGAGGTGATGCCGTTCTCCAAAGAGCCATTGCAGGTGATTACTTGACAGACCTGACAACCACTTTTGAGGAAGGTATCATAATGATAGCCCCACTGAGTGGGTGGGAAACTTGCCCATCAGCAGAAGGAACCTCAGTTCCCCCGCGACATCTGCGCTTTTGACAAGCCTGTTGTGTGGAGCGTGTGCAGGGTAATTTTTCACGTCCTTGTATTGTCATTTGGGGCACTTAAAGTGTCACCAAGATTTCACTACCCTAAAAGCTTATCTGTCAGTGTTGGTGAGTTATTCCAGCAAAAGGGTATCATCAACACCAACAATGGGAAACAAAAGGCGCCCGAGGTTTCAGATTCTATCGTGGCGAGTTCTTTATTTTCCAGGCTGCGTCCGCTGTCTTCCAAAGGACAGCCACTCCACAAAGGGATGCTTCTCCAGGCTGGCTGGCTGGGAGAGGGTGGGGTCCATGCTAAAACCTGGAGTTTATTTAGTTTTCCCAACTGGAAAGACCTCTTGATTTTTCAGCCTCTCTTAGCTTGGGTGGTGTAATTCAAAAGGTTCACAAACTGCAGAAGAACAATCCATTTCCTTTTGTGAAATTGCAGATGAAACAGCTGGGAAAGTCAGGGAAAGAAAATGCCCAATTATTTACTGGTGTGTTTGTTTGTGTGGTGGTGAGGAGAATGCTGAACCCAAATCCTCAAAAACACCCTGGTGCCCTCCAGATTTTAATTTAGTTTTCTTAGTTTTATTATTTCAACCATTTATATATCTCTTAACGCCGCAGTGGCTAGGCAGCATGCAGTGAAGATGCAAAAGGTGCAATGACTATAAAGTCAGTTAAAATTAAGCATAATATTGGGGAAACTGACTTAAAATGCCTGCTGAAAGAAAACGGTCTTCACCAAGAGCCAGAAGTTCAGCATGGAGGGAAGCCTGTTTTGGACTCCAACTTCCATCATCCCCTAGCCATTGGCTGTGCCAGGTGGGGTTGGTGGGAATGGGAGTTCAACAACAATTGGCAGGTGTAAGTTCGGAGAGGGCTGGTCTGTGCTTCCTTTTGCTGAAGCTGTAGATCGAGCCATGATGGTTTTATAAATTGGAACTTCAAAGAACAAACTGACACACAAACACACACTCACATTTTTTTTATGCAAAGGGTCCTGGACTATGTCTTTGTCATGCATATCTAGAAGGATTGAGGTCCATTTAACTGACACAATGGTGTGTTGAAGTGATAAGAGGTTTTCTTGATGAATAATCTCATGCATTTTGAAACAGAGCGGGGATGGGGTCCCTTCCTTTAATGGTATAATCCCTTCAAAAGTATTGTTATCCCAGGCCTGTGATTTGGAATCAAGGAGACTTAGAATCTAGTTGAAAAAGCTACTGAACTGTTCAAACCGTTTCTTCGTAAGATAATGGCCTTAGCTGGCCAGTTAAGTACCACCATTTCCATGTCCAAAAATGAGCCCTGTCGCCATAGAGACAAATGAGCAGGCTTTTCCCACCACAACTGGCTGGATGCCATGTCATCCTAGGATGGAGTACAATAAGCCAAGGGGGACAGTATGTGCATGAGTTTTGGATGATGCTGTAAGCTTGTTTTGCTCTGTGCTGGCCTCTGCCTTCGGGATCTCCTTGGGAACCTAATGGAAATACAAGACCTGCTAAGGTATTTATTAGTGCTGTGAACCCCTCTGTCCAGGACTGTCTTAAGCATATGCGGCGCCGGGGTGCAAAGATCCACCTGGCACCCCCCCTCCGGTTGCCCAGTCCCAGGCGTGCAGGAGGGTGAAGCCAGCTGGCCGCCTTAGCGTCTCGCTGGCTCGGTCGCCCCCGAACTCGTGGTGCAGAGCCACGTGCAGCAGAAGAGCCTACTGCAGTGCTCCGACAGACAGATGGGCTCTTCCCCGGACTCAACTCTCGGGCCCTGGACTCTCGGCCTGCCACCCCTGAAAGTCTGACGCCCGGGTGCCCTGCACCCCTAGCACCTATGGGTAAGACGGCCCTGCCTCCATCTTGTAATAAATACAAGTGTAAATAAAACTATATATTGTGAGGGCACCACAGCCTCCACTGGCCTTCATTCCAATGAAACTGAACTCTGGATAGATGTAGGCATTCCTGAAGTCTTTTGCCACTCAGCGATTGGGGTGTGCACAACACTATAACCCCCTTTTCTCCCTGCCCCACCAGCCTCCCAGAGAAGCTCAGCCAATCTCCACCCAACCACCTTGCAAGCCAAGGCTCTCCTATGCAGCTTTGTGCCATGCTTCCTAAGGTGCCAGGAGAAGAATACCAAAGGAAGAAGCCTGCTTTTGTGAGCTAAACAGACCCTAACATTCTGTTAACGATATTTATATGACACTCTGTCCAAGGAGACGGATTTACATATGTATTAAATGCATGTCAGCCCACTACAAGACTGCCATGTCGTATTTCATTTACACTGGGAATCTAGTGCCAGCACAGGTCATAAACAAACAACAACAACAAATTGTATAAGCATGCATAAAATATTTGTTGCAAATGCAGAAGTGAATAAAACAGGCCCTGGATGGATAGGGAGCCCAGGGGGCATATCAAGCCGGGCCGAGTCAGAGGGGAATCACTCAAGTGCCATTTGCAACTCATAATCAATCGAAAAATATTTTATTTCCTTACAACATACACAGCAGCCGCCTGCACCTCCCACCAGACTGAGTGTGTAGTCCCTCTGTGTAAATTGATTCCTGTCTTTTTGATTCAGCTTTAGCTGATGCTGGAAGCCATGGGGAAGTCTTTCAGAGTTTCTTCCAGTCAGGGAAGGGATATCCTGGCAGCATTAGCTGAGACTCTAACTGAGGAGCTCTTGTTTTGGGGTCTTTGGGAAGGGTGGGGGGGAGAGGAAGCCACACAAGGCTACGTAGCAGAGTCTAAGGATATAAGAGTTATTCATTCAGTTTGCATAGTAAGGCAAACTTACCAAATTGGCCCTTGGCAAATGGAAACGGAGCTACTCTTCAAAATGTGCCCTTCTCCAAGGCTGGTGACATAGTTTTCCAACCGAAAAAGAAGTGTGCACACAAAAGAATGTTTATTTTAGTGGAAAATAGTGTTCAAAAATGCATTATATTGAAGAAAATTGCTTGCAAAAATGCATTTATTAGACAGAATTGCACACAAAATGTGTATAGATTCTCTCTCTCTCTCTCTCTCTCTCTCTCTCTCTCTCTCTCACACACACACACACACACACACACACACACACACAAATATATATATATATTCATGATCTAATGTGGAAATGGGGATTAGAGAAAAAAATGAGAAACCTAAAGGAACCAAAACTGATAGGTCCCTCCCTCCCTAACATAGACAACACAGTCCTCCCAAGAAGCAGACATACATTTCATTTCAGTTAATGCAGAATGAAATCATAGCATTAGCTCATTCCACCTGGGTGAAAGAGGATTTGAAGGGGTAAGGTGGCCCATGGTTCCCTTAATAACATGTACCCAACATCCTCTACCCCAGGCATGTCCAAAGTCCATTTGGGGGGCCTAATCTGGCCTGCCGATCAATTTAATCTGCCCCCCATGGCAGTATAAGTCCTGGGGTAAAATCCCAAAAATACCCTCAACAACAGCATGTTCGCTTCATGGAATCTGGCCCTCTTTGAAGCGTTCTGACAAAGCAGGAAAGGCCATTTCACTTAACAGTGTCCTAAAGGGGTGGGAAGGTCCTAGGCGCTGTCCAAGGTCCAGGAAACTTGCTTCTTGACCTGGTTTCTGTTGGCGTACTCATTGATCCTCAAGCTCCCACAGAACTGGAGGTATTGTTTGCAGACTATTGGCAGTGGGGCCCCACTACTAGATTCTCTGGTCTGAAGCTTTGGGGGCCTTTCCACCTCTCTTGGGAGGCCCCTTCCAACCTTTCCCAAAGCCTGACACAGAATGGCCACACCCCCAGGCCCTGCCTTTGCATTGCAGAGGAGTTATGGGGAAGGGCCAAGACCTCACACTTTGTGAGCGATGCTGGGCCTCCTCTTCCTCCACCTTTCCAAATACCTCTGCACCTTCCAGGTGAGTCAAGAAGGAGGAAAGAACCCTAACATTGTGAGGAGTGCCTGGGGCTTTGCAGCATGAGAAGTGAGGATGGTGGTGGAGTCAATTCAGTGGATTTCTGGCCCTTGGAATTTGCTCAGTCTGGATCATCTCTGGCATAGGACACAGGCAAATGGACAAATGTAGAGTGGAGGGGCAACCCTTTGTTACACTTTTTGATACACTTGTGGGAGGGGTTGTTTGCTTGCCTGCACCAAAAGCTCACAAAGAGAAATTTCTGGAGGTTCTCATCCCAGGTGACACCTGCAGGCAATGCAGACATTCTTGTCAGAATGTTAGGGGAGGATGTGAATGGGCCGGTGACCTAGAAAGGAATCCCTACCTCTCCCAGGGTGTCAAAACACTTTAGCAGAGTGACAGAGGCTTTGCATGCCCACGTGTGCTCTAAGCCCTTTGGACAGATGAAGCAACCTCGTACTCCTCACGCTCCCGTCCCTTGTTATCTGCCACCGGCAACTCCTTGACTCCTGCCAATCTGAATCTTCTCATCATCTAGCAACATCTCTATGCAATCTGACAACGGAATCCCTTGCTAAAGCACATGGCCTATTTGTTTTGCTTTGTGTCTCAGTGGAAGCAAAGGCCGCTGCATTCTGTCCCCAAAAGCATGAATCGCCTGGTGACAAGCAGAGAACATCCCAGTCCAGTGAGAGCAATCTGTGGGTGGTGGGTGGCTTTTCTCTGTATATCCAGTTGTGGGAGACAGGGTGCAGTCCCACTGAACTGGCTGTCAGCATCTGCTGATTTGGATATGGAGGAACATCTGCAGCTAATAGAGTCATATGGTTGCCCAATGGTGCCTTTGCACTAGAGGGCTGTGTTTACCCAGACACAAAATGAGTCATCCAGTTCTTTCCTATCCTCTCTACCTACTGCAAGGGGTTGCCCTTATGTCCAATCCTCCTCATCACCAGAGATGCCCCCAAACCCCAGGAGCACCATTTATGGGGTTGCAGGAGCTTTAGTGGGTTGAGGTGATGGGTGAAAATCAGGTGCTGTGACTTGCACTGCCTCCGTTGCTGGCCGGCAAGACCAGCAAGCCTTATCCTTCCGCCCTCTCTCCTGCTCTGGAACCATTTGTGGGAGCAGCAAGAAGAGACATCTTTATTGCTAATTCATTAAAAACACATAAAGAAAAATCTAACAGCAGATTAGCTTATGAGGGCAGTTTTTACAAGTGCACTGCAATTAGCGTATATAGAAAACAATTATTTCCTAGTAAAACTCTCCACTTAATCTCCCTCCTTATTTGCCCTCTATTGGATCTTCAATCACTCTCTTGCCTTTTAACGCACACAGGAACACAAACCCCTCTGCCAGTACTCTCACCTGCTTTCCCCAAAGCTCTCAGCCTTCACTGCCCAACTTGCACTTCTGTTACTGCAGGGAACATGGACCCTTGCGCCAAATGGTAATAAACAAGGGCCCATCATTCAGTGGCAGTGTGTGTTTGGGTTGCAGAACGTTTCTGGTTCAAACACTTGCCTTCCTTATTTCACAGGAGGACTCGGCAAGTAGCAGGTTTGGGGTACATCTCAACCCAAGATTCTGCTGCCATCAGTGCAGACTAGGGATAGCTAGTGTGTTGTCCTCTACATGGTGCTAGACTACAAGCCCCACCATCCCTGGCCATTGGCCATGCTGGCTGGGCATGATGGGAAATGGAGTCCAGTAACCTCTGAAAGGTGGCAGGTTGGCTAGACCTAGTACAGATAATAGACGGCCAATGATCTCACACTGGGTGGGAGAAATTTCACATCTTCTTTTTCCTTTTCTAAACATTGCTGCCATGCCTCAAAAAACAGGCACTCTGGACATGCTCGGAGCAGTCTCACTTTTTCACATTTCTATTGAAGTCAAGAAAACTGTGCAGTCGAACAATCAATTGGCCTCGCCCAGTTCTCTGCTTGATGTCTGTCTTCATCCAATGGCTCAACAACAGCAACAAAAACCCTGACAAGAAGCAAACACATAATTACGGTGATGCGTAATTCACTGACAAGACAATGGAGATTGTCTCAAACCACTCCCAGGGACGGAAGCTTGGGAGCAGAGAAAACAGAAGTGTTATTAATCTGTGGAGGGAAGGAAAACAAACAAATTAACAAGCTGCTCAACCCTTTCTTGTAAGTATCTTAGCAGAGAGAGAGAGAGAGAGAGAGAGAGAGAGAGAGAGAGAGATGGACAAGTAGCCCTCTGGTTGCCCATCTGTCTTTACTGCTGGCCAAGAACGGCTTCTTGAAGGCACACACACCTTCTGCAGCAAGTGAACAATCCATGGCTCACAGACAGGGGTCTGTAATCTTCATCCGTGCCCCCGCCCTAAGCTCTGCTGATGTTGTTGTTGTTGTTGTTTAGTCGTTTAGTCGTGTCCGACTCTTCGTGACCCCATGGACCAGAGCACGCCAGGCACCTCTGTCCTCCACTACCTCCCGCAGTTTGGTCAAACTCATGCTGGTAACCTCGAAAACACTATCCAACCATCTCGTCCTCTGTCGCCCCCTTCTCCTTGTGCCCTCCATCTTCACAAGGAGAAGGGGGCGACAGAGGACGAGATGGTTGGATAGTGTTTTCGAGGTTACCAGCATGAGTTTGACCAAACTGCGGGAGGTAGTGGAGGACAGAGGTGCCTGGCGTGCTCTGGTCATGATCCCCCACTTCTTATGCAAAGAACTGCTTGCTTACATTTCAGTAGCTGGGAATTTAACCATTACTAGAGGGGAGAGATTGCGGCAGCAGCAACAATGAAGAGTCTTGTGGCTCCTTAAAGGATAACACACCCTGACTCCCTCCCTTGAATTCCACAGTACTGATCTGGCCCTGCCCTCTTCATCTGCATAACCCCACCCCAAATTAGATTAGATGCCAAAGTGTGGTGGAACATGGTAACTGACCTTTGGCAATGATGTGGACCCCATTCTAAAAAACCTTGCATACAGCAAGCACATAGCTCCCCACAAAGATTTTCAACCCCATGCCTCTTCCTCCAGCATATGCAGTTGGTGTTGATCAAGGATGGAGAAGCTCAGGACCTGGGAATGAATGTGGCTCTCTAGACATCTTTATCAGGTCCTTAGGCTAGAACCAGCTTGAATGGCTTTGTCTTACAAATCTCTGTGGACGTACTTAAGTAACTTATTGCTCCAGATCTTCCTTGAATTTCCCAACTCAATTGTTACCTAGGGCATGACCTTTTCATTAGAGGGTTATTATTACACAGCTTTCGAAAACAAAGGAGGGCAGGTTAAAGCCCATACCGTTTAATTAGGCCAAACCTAATAATTAAGGCATAATTAAAGTTCGTATCAAGTAAAGATTCTTCTTAAGATTTTGGTTTTAGAGGCAGATTTTGTTCAATAACTCAGTTTGTTCTATCTTCAAAGATCCAAGACACGATAAAAGGAGATCTTATATCACTTCCAGAAGCCACTCAGGCCTGACTTTTTTGATCCTATGGAAGAAGAGAGTTGCATAAGCACCAAGTTCAGCCACCAAGAATGGTTCTTTAAAGCAGGTATGGGGAGACTTCTCTAGATGGACCACAACACTCATATTTCCTAGTCACTGACCAAGCTGGCTGGAGCTGATGGGAGATAGAGTCCAGTGCCATCTGGAGGACTGTAGATGTTTCACCAGCCCTACCCTACATGGGACCACCCTTCAAATCTGCCCCATGAAACCAAGACTATGACCTGCTCTAGGCTTCTCAGGAAGACCAGCGTAAAACACAGGGACAGTGTCAGATTGCTATCAGCGGCTCCCGACTGGTTGCCCAGGAAAGTATAAAGACAAAGGAAGTTTCTTACAGTCCATTTTATTTCAAACTTTACAGAGAGAGGCTATAGAACCCAGTCAGTTGGATAATGGTGTTGTCCCGAGTGAATCTCCACCCCCTCATCATTACCACCTCTGAGGGTGCTGTTATGTGTCCTCTGTCTTTGAGCCCTTTGCTCCCCTACTTTTAAGGCTCGCCATGTTCTGGGAGATGGAGGATCTGGAATGATTTCTAGTGACACCATGTCAGCCAGCTGCTGTTCCAGCTCTGCCTGCTCCTCCTCTCCCATTATTTCCCCACTTTCCCCCTCATTTGCCTCTGAGCTGTGACCTCCCGCAAACCACTGTTGTAAATCTATACTGTCTTCTTCTTCCTCCTCCCTGGAAGGGTCAGGATGGGAAGGCGGTCTCCACCACTTCTTCTCCTCCACTGCCCAGCCCCTGACATACAGAGGTCATTGTGAAGGCCCATAAAAGCCAAGTATATATGAGCCTTCATAGGGTTAAGCACAGCCAATTGAATTGTGCTTGCAATGTTGAAGGAAGCAAGAAATGCTGCAGCAATGGCACAATACATTCCCCTCCCCACAGGAAAGCAAGTTAGCACATTCTGCAGCAGCAGAAGCCGTTGAACCGTCTTCAAGGACAGAAGAACATCATGAAGACTCGAATCCTGAATGATGGTTGCCAAATCAAAACCTGAAATAAAAGACAGATGCATACCTGAAGCATAACTATCCAAAAATTGTATTAAAGGCCTTCAGTGATGGATACTATCTATTGATACAAAACCCTCTTGCAGATACCACCAGCTTTTTAACTCCTGCTCTTGCCATTGAAGGAGCTTCAGCTATGTGAGTTTTATGACGAATCTGGGGTGTCATTATGAGAACATTCATAAGAAGTGACAGCACTTTGGCTCAAAGATGCAACAATAACATACCTGAACAGGCCTCTTGATGGAGGATTTTGGCAGGGGTGCAGGCAATTTTGCAACCCCACCTGCGTCCCAGAGCAAGCAATCCATATTGCCGGCTTCCCGAAAAGCACACGGAAGCAATCACCACCTTTTGACAGCAGACAATTAACTCCTCTGGAAAATGTGTGGCCAGATAAATCCCATAATGCACGGCTGCTGGACAATTCAACTGATGGATGGCATGAGACAGAGTCTTTTGACTTCTGAGGACCCTGGCATCAAGCCAGTCTGCAGCAGCAACGATGGAAGGATGGATGCCACCAACCTGCCGCCAGTCTAACGGCTGCTCAGTGACCTCTGTGATGTGACTAATTTCCCACTGGACAGATGTCAGGGCTGGGGGGGAAATGCCTGGGTCCCAGTCACTAATTGCCCTTTCATTTGGAGAAGAGTTTTGGCTGCAACAAAGCCTGGGAGGCTAATTTGCTTCTAGGTCACATTTGAGTAACGCTGTTGATACAGCCTGTCCTGAAGCTCCTGGCCTTCAGCTTCATTGGACGACCCTCACTGGGTTCTCAAATGATGATGAGGGAGGGAGAGAGGAAAACAAGAACTCTCTGTCCGCTTCCTCTACGCTATGAAATTGTGTACCAGTTTGGAAACCCAGCAGGCCTTCAAGATGCAAATCCAGATCTTGAATATTCAAATGTCAAATGTAATCAGTGCTCACTTACAAGGGACTAAGGCTGGGACCCTGCTCTGAAGCTGGTTCTGCAGCTGCCTGAAGAGACCACAACTTAAAATTGGGTAAATTCATTCATAGCGGAGAGAAAGTTCCGTTATGCAGCAGGATATTGTATAATAATGGCAACAAGGGAGGTCTGGGACTTCCCCATTTGCTTACATGTTATAAGGTGTTCCAAGTCAGGAATTTTGTGTCTTTCATTCAAGTTCCAGGAGGAAAACCATGGACTGATATAGAACTGGAAGACCAGAAGTTTAGGGTATGGCCTTTTCTTACTATTATTTAGAATTAATTTGCAAGGTGAAAACCCCTTAATTTGACAGGTTTAAGCAACATGGTTGTGAGTTATGTTGTTTTATGTGTGATGTGACAAAAGAATATTAATAAAAACTTTTTTTATTATTTTAAAAAAGGGGGGAGGGGGGAAGAGACTGGCTTCCACAGTGTTCCAGACCAGGTAGAAATCCATTAAGCAAAACCACTAGGAGGTTTTATTACAACCAAATGCTGTGAAATAAATAAAATAATTTTTTGTTGATATGAAAGAAGGCTTTCAAAGCCAGTTTAATAGGGCTTGTCGTGGCCGCTGTTTAAAAGAAAACACCCACTGGGAATGCCTTAAGCATTTTAGATCCCATTCCAAGCGTTAAATCTAGTGGTTAAATTTTAAGTCAGCAATATGAATGCACATAATACAGGGTTGTGCTTTTTTAAGAGAAAAGAAAAGAAAAAAAGTTTAGATCAGACAGAATACATTGTTTGGAGTGGTGTAAACATTAAAATTAGGATAACCTCAACTTGTATGTAATGACATACATTTCCTTGGCTGCCTACCTTGACTACCCACTTCTGACTTGCCCACCTGTTTCCAGGTGTCCCTGTGTGGCTTCTTCCTCATCTCCAAGGAAAGGCTTTTCCATTCCTTTATTTGCAAACTCTAGAACTTCTTAAGGGCACAATAATTTGCAAAAAAAAACCCACCTGTTTGCGGGTTTTGCTGGCTCCAAAGGTATGGGAAATGGAAAGGGTGCCATCTGCTGACAGTCAATAATATTTCACTTGCATTGCCAACCAGTTTAGTGCTTTTCAATGGTGAAAGGGTGCAGCTCCTTTGTGCATTAATAAAGTCTTGCAGGACCACTAGCCCTTCAAAAGGGTGGTTGTGCTTGATTGCTAGATGAGCCACCGGTCCTTCACTTACTTTTTTGTACACAGGCTGACTTCAAGCGCTTGAGGGACGGTCTCTCTCCCATTTTTGATGTGCACAAGAAATGCAGTTTTAAATATGCTTCTAGAAGGTTTTTAAATTGCTTGGTAGCCATATGAGGAAATCTGTTTGGAATGAAAGAAAAAAGTAAATTGTTCATTTTGATGAATTCACAAGGTAAGCTGTTGTCTTTCAGTCCCTGAACACTCTAATGAGCATAATAACATTGACCCTGGTGCCACAGGGCACCATAAAGCTATGTTGTTTATATGCTAACTGGCAATTCCTCTGGTGCCCAGAGGTTATAACATCTTTAGGCATTTCGTTTCCTTGTGACATTTCTCAAATGATTAAATTGAATCTAAATAGATCGGTGACAAATCTCTCTCTTGATTTGGAAAGATGAGCTTTACTTGGGCATAGCGTTTGGGGTAAGGCTAATATAATTTAAGAGGAACGTTTTATCACGGATAATTTATGTGTTCTGTGGTATTCCTTTCTATATCCCCCAAGTGTATTTTCAAAGGCATTTCAGTTTAAATGGGGAGGGGGGTTCCTGCTCACCTCGTTTTTCACTTTAAAAGACGCCGTTGCCATTTTAAAAGGGAGGTTCAGTTTTCCAGATCTTATTTTATATTGTACCGCTTAGTGCATGCAAATGGTTGGAGAGTTTCTCTTTCTACAAATAAGTAATCTTGGAGATGGCCTATTTTGCACTTCTCTTCAGATGAATGGTTCATTCGGGTTTGCACACACATTTCCACCTGCAATGACATCAGACAGGGAGCCATGGGGTTTAATGCTTCATCAGTTACATTCTCAGCCACCCCCTGAAGATCCCACTGCCCTTTCTATTTCAGAATGCATGCTCGTCAGTTTCATACATTGGTTTAATTTAGATACTTATTTCGACTTTTGGAATGCCTATATTGATGCACACGTTTAAAACTGATGGAATATTATTATTGCCAGTGTCGTGGATTTTGTGATTGTTGTGAATAAACACAACCATTTTGCCAAAGGCAAAAGAAAAACACACACCAATAAATAAATTTCAGAAAGGGGCAAGATTGGACGTAGATGCACAAAGCATCCCCCCTCCAAATCAAGACTTCTTTGTGCTCCACTTCGCTCCACCTTTCTTCCCACCCAGGACCACCCTTTCCTCTGCCTGCCCCTCAGAGCCAGTGTATCACACAGGACTGTGGACCTCAGCAGCCACAGCCTCTCCTCCTCCTCGCCCACTCTCCAGAAGCTGCTATGAGCTGCCCAAGGGAGGAAGTTCACAGCAGAAGCCATGGAGAGGCAACAAGATGTTCCCTCACAGCTGGCTCACCCTCCTTTCTGAGGCTGGCAGTGGCAGCACTGGCAAGGGAAAAAGGGACATACAGTGGTACCTCGGGTTACAGGCGCTTCAGGTTACAGACTCCGCTAACCCAGAAGTAGTACCTCGGGTTAAGAACTTTGCTTCAAGATGAGAACAGAAATTGTGCAGTGGGAGGCCCCATTAGCTAAAGTGGTACCTCAGGTTAAGAACAGTTTCAGGTTAAGAATGGACCTCCAGAATGAATTAAGTTCTTAACCCGAGGTACCACTGTACTGGGATCAAATCAGCAGCCAGGATGGCTTTCATAATTTTAGGACTGTTCCTGGAAAATTGGGACAGATGGAGGGTATGCCCTTATGTTTTCATTCTCTCTCTCTCTCTCTCTCTCTCTCTCTCTCTCTCTCTCTCTCACACACACACACACACACACACACACACACACACACACACTTTTAAACCACATACATATCCTAAAACCCAGCCCCCATCATCTTAATTTGTCCAAAGGCAAATTTGCATCATGGGCCTGTGCTCCCAAGTCCTTTAAGTACCCCAGGAATCAGCTTCAATCGCTCTTCAGGGAGGGAAAACCCATGCATTAGTTGTCATTGCGCCGCTCAGCTTCAGCCCCTGGTGGAAGATGACAAGGAATCGGATGTTTCTGGGAGAGAAAATGCAATGATGAATCATATTAGGCTATTTCATTTCATTTCGTAAGCAGAGGATGCTTGGAGTCATATGTCTTGCCCAATGGGTGTTGTCTTTCGAGCTTTCCAGATTTTCTTGATCGGCTTCAAGTAACTGTCATGTGAAATTGTAATGGATGTAGGAACTTGCAATTTGCCTGGCTCCGCGCCAGACTCCAGACCCTGGGATAGATGACCCAGCCTTCGATTCCAATAGGAAAATGCATTATAGATGCAAAGGATTCCACTGTTCATGAACAAAACAGGGGATGTGGCATGCCCTTCTTTCAGATGAAATTAAGAGTTTTGAGAGGCATCTGTCTTACAGGCACCAAATAAGGTTTCTTTAGGATTGTACCACTGAAAAGCCTGTTCTGTTCCCCTTCTTTTCTTTGAAGGTAGATTGTGCCTCACTGAAGCAATCTCCAAGCGCAGAACATAGTACACGAGTGTACTTTAAATTGTCGAAAAGCTATTTTGCTTTAAAATTTGTCTAAAATATCTCTTTCCTCCAATCAAATGCATTTGCTTATCCATAACATAGAAACAACAACAACAACAACAACAACAACAACAACAACAACAACAACAACAACAACAACAGTTTTATTATTTGTACTCTGCCCATCTGATTGGTTGCCCCAGCCACTCCGGGAGGCTACCAGCATATACAAAAGCATAAAAAAATCAAACATTTATAACTTTCCTATACAGGGCTGCCTTCAGCTGCCTTCTAAAGGTTGTATACTTACTTATCTCTTTGACATCTGATGGGAGGGTGTTCCACACAGTGGGCACCACTGCTCAGAAGACCCTCTGCCTGGTTAATAATAATAATAATAATAATAATAATAATAATAATAATTTGCTATTTATATCCCACCCATCTAGCTGGGTTTCCTCAGCCACTCTGGGCAGCTCCCAACAGAATATTAAAACACGATAAAACTCCCCTAAACAGGACTGCCTTCAGATGTCTTCTAAAAGTCAAATAGTTGTTTATTTCCTTGACATCTGATGGGAGGGCATTCCACAGGGTGGGAGCCACTACCGAGAAGGCCCTCTGTCTGGTTCCCTGTAACCTCACTTCTCGCAGCGAGGGAACTGCCAGAAGGCCCTCAGCGCTGGACCTCAGTGTCCGGGCTGAATGATGGGGATGGAGATGTTCCTTCAGGGATAGGGGGCCAAGGCTGTTTAGGGCTTTAAAGGTCAGCACCAACACTTTGAATTGTACTCGGAAACGTACTGGGAGCCAATGTAGGCCTTTTAGGACTGGTGTTATGTGGTCTCGGCTACCACTCCAAGTCACCAGTCAAGGCTATGCACATGGGGCAGTAAATAAGAGATTTATGTTGTTACTAATCATAGAATTGCAGAGTTGGAAGGGACCCTGAGGATGATGTAGTCCAGCTGAGGATGATGATATACAGCTGTCACCTATTGGGATCGAACCTGTGACTTTGGTGTTATCAGCACCACGCTGTTACCAACTAAGCTATTGCATCCACTGAACTAATTATGATTAAACAGAAGCTGGCTCCATCAGCAGAGAGGTCGGTGTCCAAAGTTGTCTAGCATAATCCTGGCTTCCTTTAAAAGTCTAACTAGACAAGATGATGGATATCCATGATTCCATCTCCTGTCTCCTCAAATTGTAAAGATTAGCATTTACATGAAGCATGTCAGTTTCTTATAATGGCTGTTATAAAGCACAGCCTGTCCACCAATTCAGCAGAGCAGCCCTGACTTATAGGCAGGCGAGGATCTTTTCCCTTTTGGTATTTGCTTTCCTTCACTCGAGCACAGATCCAAAGGAACTGTTGCGAGCTTTACTCAAAGAGTAAAGCTTTACTCAAGCATAGAGCTGAAGAGATAAA
Organism: Podarcis muralis; assembly: GCF_964188315.1. Lineage (NCBI taxonomy): Eukaryota > Metazoa > Chordata > Lepidosauria > Squamata > Lacertidae > Podarcis > Podarcis muralis. The sequence continues at coordinate 18,323,509 of NC_135669.1, forward strand.
TGCCAGGGGAACAGCTGCGTTCTGTGTCGTCGCCGTTCCTTTGAGATTTCCAGCATGCTCAAACAGCTACTCCCAACAGGGCACTGCATGAATTAATGCGTTTGTGGGGAAAATATTATTGCTCGTGTGTATTTTTTAAGCAGCACCAGTGTGCCTGCCTCTTCACAATGAAACATAAGTCAACAAAGGACAGGTTCTAGGCCTTGTGCATTTACAGCCTAGCTTCCAAGAATGTTTGAGGCAGCAAAAGAAGGGGAACGGAGGGAAAGGTGGAAAAGGAGAGACCAGTTGGAACAAGTGCAGTGACATGTCCTGAGGGCTTGCTTCCACTGTGTGAGGGCTACCAGATTTAGCCAAAGGAAAACATGGGTTCTAAGTAGGTGTGGGGAACCTTTCACCCTCCAGATAATAATAATAATTTACTATTTATACCCTGTCCATCTGGCTGGGTTTCCCCAGCCACTCTGGGCAGCTCCCAACAGAATATTAAAAATAGAATCAAACATTAAAAACTTCCCTAAACAGGGAAACATCTGCCTTCAGATGTTTTCTAAAAGTCAGGTAGTTGTTTATTTCCTTGAGATCTGGTGGGAGGGTGTTCCACAGGGTGGGTGCCGCTACCAAGAAGGCCCTCTGCCTGGTTCCCTGTAACATCACTTCTCGCAGTGAGGGAACTGTCAGAAGGCCCTTGGAGCTGGACCTCAGCGTCTGGGCTGAATGATGGGGGTAGAGATGCTCCTTCAGGTACACTGGGCCGAGGCCATTTACAGCTTTGAAGATCAGCACCAACACTTTGAATTGTGCTCAAAAACATACTGGGAGCCAATGTAGGTCTTTCAGGATCGGTGTTATATGGTCCTGGTGGCCACTCCCAGTCTAGCTGCCACATTCTGGATTAGTTGTAGTTTCTGGGTCACCTTCAAAGGTAGCTCCATGTAGAGCGCATTGCAGTAGTCCAAGCGGGATGTTACTGAACTACAATTCCTATCAGCTCCAGCGAGCATAGCCAATGCCCAGGGATGATGATGGGAGTTGTAGCACAGCAACATCTGGAAGCCAAAGATTTCCCACACCTGTTTTTCAAGATGGTTTTGAGAGAAAAGAAGGGAAGGTGGTATCAGGCAGATATTGTGGGAATCAGCTCCAGGAATAAAGAGCAGCCAAGCAGCAAGGACCTTTTGGGTGGCTGAAGGAGGTAGAGTAGTAGGGTCATGGGCAGAGAGTGTATGAGAAATAAAGGCATAAATTTTGGGGGAGTAAGGATGTGGAAGGAGATGGGGAGTTAGTTCAAGGACTTGGGCAAATAAGCCAAACCACAGCCATGAGATTACTGCTGCCTTGACCAGAGGAATGTCCTGACCCCAAAGAAAATAATGAAAGAGTTTCTGTATCTTGCACTTCATTCAAGTGCAGGATGCTCCTAATTCCCCAGAGGAGTTACAAGAAGATGAAAGATTGCAAGTTCGAAGCTCAACAAGCACACACACACACTCAGCACTTCAAGCCGGGGAGTCTGATTTTGTTGTTTCCCTCAGTTTGCTTTTTGCCAAGATGCATAACAAATTGGTCATAAATCAAGAGCCTAAATGATTTGGGAGGCAGGGGAGAGAATCTGCTTTGCAAATGACCGTAAACAAATTTCATGACAGCAGACTCAGTAGATGTTTTGGAGGAGTGAGCTTAGCATCCCTGCACTTAAGATATATGATAACTGTATGTCACCGGCTAATGAGTCAAACATTGCAGAGATGCAGGAAGTGGACACCATCCTTTGCCAGTGCAGAAAAGAAACAAGCTGGCAACAGATTTCTTTTGCTAGAAGTATTCCACCTGAACCGAGAACTTTAGAACCATACAGGGCAAGTTTAGAGCTCATTTCTGTGTTCTTTGCTTCCAGGAAAAGAAAAACCAGTTTGCAAATAATATGGAAACGAGTGCTAAACCTGCACTGCATTCCATTATAGTTCCAGGCGTGACTTTTACATTGTGTGAAAGCTCAAATATATGTGGAAATTAACAGTTTGGGGAATGTTGTGGAAATGGAATAGACCGCCATGTGAATGCAGCTCACACACAGAGAGGTCTCTGTACATAGGTCCTCCTTCCACATCTTAGTTTATTAGTTAAAAAACAGATCTGTACTATTCTGCATCTTGCATATGAAAGAAAATGCAATGGTGTGCCTATAAAAAGCCTTCTACATCCCAACGGTTGCTAGCACTGTTTGTCAGTCTAAGGCTGGTCCTCCGAGAAAACAGCATCTCTCAGAAACCTGCTGAGGTTGCCCAGGTCCTCCAGAAGCAGATGAAAGCTGAACGTGCTGCTTATATCCCCCAGACAATGCTTTTCCCCTCCCAATATTGGCTTCTGTTTTAGGAGAGGAGCTAGACAGAAATGCCCCAAGGAGAGATGTGTTTCCTGGAGACCTGCTTTGAATCTGTTGCTTTGGTAACACCCCACACACACACCTCCCCAAAGAAGAAGCTGTGGAAGGGACCTTCCAGCACATTGTATAGCACATTGACAGAAGTTGGGAGGCTGCGTGCAATTGTTTTGGGCTGGCCCTCATTCGCTACTCAGGTCTCGGTCTCAAGGAATCAAACTACCCCTGACTATGGCTTAGCATTCTTCTGGGACTGCACAGGTGAGTTCTTCCCAAGGTGTGCCAAAAGTTGTGCTAGCCATGCTGGAGACAGAGAGCTGGAGAGAGAGAGAGAGAGAGAGAGAGAGAGAGAGAGAGAGAGAGAGAGATCAAAAATTTGAGTTATACCTTTGGTTAGGCACCGTGCCTTTTTACATAACCCACTTTTCGATTAAGCAGTGTAGATATAGCCTGTTAAATGAAATAAACAAATCAGTTTGGACCAATTCAGCTGCCGCACAGTAGCAAGCAAGTTTAGGGGTTCCTCCAAATGCTTCCCCATGATAGAGCAGCAAGGAATGATGAGACACAGGGCAGGAAGCCTACAGTTGCATGGAAACCATTTTTATATATGAGAGCCAGTTTGGAGTGGTTGTTAGAGTGCTGGACTAGGACCCGGGAGACCAGAATTTAAATCTCACCAAGCCATGAAGCTCACTGGGTGACCCTGGGTCAATGTACCCCACTGCGGGTTCCTTTAGGGAAAGGAAGGGGTGTTGATGTAATAAGGAAAAGTGCTGTTTTTCCAGGAAAAGAGGTGCTGAAACTGTTAGAATTTCTATTAACCTGTTGGAGGATATTCCAAAACCCCACAACCGGGATTCAGTCCAGAACTTTGGATCCAGTACACTTCCAAGAACCAGGCCTCTTAATCAGCAGAGCATCATGTGGCTTCCAGGTCAGTGTAGAAATAAATCACAGGATACATTCAAGTACAGACAGAAATATTTTACCATTGTTCCTAAGCATAACCGACTGAGCTCCAGAGTGATTTGTGTGTTTTGAGCAATAAACCTGAGTTAACTACTGCCGGAGTTGTCTCGCTTCTGTTGGAGAGACCCCACCATTACATGTGACTTGCCTTGGGACCTTGCCATGGAGGGCAGTCAAGAATTCTAATTGTTTGAGTGATTGATTGATTAATTGATTGAGCGGGAAGAATCTAGCTGTGATGGAGAAGCATCAAAGCCTGCACCTTAAAATAGTCTGTAACTTGCCACGCCAATCTCTGCCAAGGAGGCAGGGGAAGCACAAGCGACTTCTTTGGATATGCTACATCATGGTACTTAACTAGCCAACTGTTACTTCACCAAAGGAACTGGTTTGGCAGGCTTCCTCTCACACATTCTACGCTCATGTAGAGTGGTGCATGCTCTAGTTATCTCCCGCTTGGACTACTGCAATGCACTCTACGTGGGGCTACCTTTGAAGGTGACTAGGAAACTGCAATTAATCCAGAATGTGGCAGCTAGACGGGTGCCTGGGAGCGGCCACCGGGACCATATAACACTGGTCCTGAGGGACCTGCATTGGCTCCCAGTACATCTCCGAGCACAATTAAAAGTGTTGGTGCTGACCTTTAAAGCCCTAAACGGCCTCGACCCAGTATACCTGAAGGAGCGTCTCCACCCCCATCGTTCAGCCCAGACACTGAGATCCAGTGATGAGGGCCTTCTGCTGGTTCCTCACTGTGGGAAGTGAGGTTGCAGGGAACCAGCCTTCTTGGTAGCAGCGCCTGCCCTGCGGAAATAAACAACTATCGTACTTTTAAAAGACATCTGAAGGCAGCCCTGTTTAGGGAAGCTTTTAATGTTTAATGCTGTATTGTGTTTTTAATATTCGACTGGGAGCCACCCAGAGTGGCTGGGGAAGCCCAGCCAGATGAGCGGGGCATAAATAAATTATTATTATTATTATTATTATTATTATTATTATTATTATTATTATTCAAAGATGCAAGGTCACAGGTTCATTCAGACTGACCACCCTCAAACTCATAACAAGTCTTAAGTTCAGGCACAAGAGCTATTATGCAGGCTGAAACATTAGTACCTCCAAGCCTCTTGGGCTCACTGATCAGAAGGTTGGCGGTTCGAATCTGGGTGATGGGGTGAGCTCCCGTTGCTCTGTCCCAACTCCTGCCAACCTAGCATTTCGAAAGCATACCAATGCGAGTAGATAAATAGCTACCACTGTGGCAGGAAGGTAAATGGCATTTCCGTGCACTCTGGCACTCGGCAAAGTGACCTGTCGCACCAGAAGTGGTTTAGTCATGCTGGCCACATGATCCGGAAAGCTGTCAGTGGACAAACGCTGGCTCCCCCGACCTGAAGTGAGATGAGTGCCGCACCCCAAAGCCAAGTCTGACTGGACTTAACCATCCAAGGATCCTTTACCTTAACTTTGCTATGCAAATAAGATTTCAAGTTGCACCAAAGAAACAGCATGGCTGTTCCTCCCCTCCCCTTTTTAAAAAAATCTAGGAGCCAGCAGTTATTTGCGTCTTTCCCCCCAGTGCTAAGTGGCCCATCGAGGGATCCTTTGCTAGGCACAAACCAGAGGGAAGAAAAACAGACTGGGCCTCCATTTAGCAAGGTTGGCAGGTCATTTCAGGTGGCTGTCGCAGAGATTAACTGCCCATCCTTTACATCAAAGAGAACAAAGGTGAGCAAATATTTCCACCTGCCTGCTACCCACAATGCTTTGACTTCATCAGTAACCATTCCAAAGGGGTCATGTTGCCAGAAACATTCATCTTTTAAGGCGCTACACACTCCTTGGGCTTCTCCACACAACCTGTTTTATTCATTCTGATTTGCTCTCACAAGCCCTACACAATGGTTAGCTCTTTACTGTCAGGTGTTTATTGAGGATTTGTTCTCATTTGTTTACAGAGTGGTTATATGTCAATGAGCATTCATCCTGATTGGCTTGTGGGTTGTTTACACATCTTTCTGCTTATTTATTTATTTATTCATTCATCCCACACTTTTAAATCACTTTCCTAGCTGCAAAAAGCCCAGAATTTGTTACAACAGAATGCTTTAATTTATTTCAGATGTGCAACCCTAAAGTTTTGTTATGCATTTGAATTCCTCCCACAAAATATTGGCTGTCTGGAGGCACTCAGTGTTAGTTTTGCTGCAGAAAGCGAAGTCTACCCTTCCAGAATCCAGGAGGGGAAAGTCCTGTTAATCCTTAGGATGCCATATTTTTCTGTGTTGCTTTCAGTGCCACAATTAAACAGATTTATTGTGACATCATGGACTGCAGGCCATATCAGATGGCACACAGACTGTTATCCTAGGGTTGCAATATTTCAAAAAGTAAAAACCGAGACACCCCAAAAGTTATTGAGCTACACACACACAAAAATGCCCCCCCAAAAGTGATTTTCCTATTGACTTGTCAAAGATCCAGGGCAAAGTGCCACCTTTCAGAAGTTCTCCCCGGACATCAATTCCACCTTTGAAAACCCGCTAATGTCCAGGAAAATCCAGACATATGACAGCCCTATGTTATCCTCAACAGACAGAAGGAGACAGTGGAATGAAAATCATCAGACCAAAATGGTATGTGATGCAAGAGGTGCATGGACGTCTGCGATATTTATATGCAAAGCATATATGTATACAAGATAAACACAGCGAGGATTCTCAACATCAGTGGTTTGGCGATAACACAATCATCTTAGCTTTGCTATGATAATTCAACATCGGTAGCAGGGGATAAATCCATGGTTTTGATTGGAATCTTAATGGATTCAAGATTCTTGTTCAACAATTTCATACTGAGTGCCCTCTTTTGAAGGTTTTTGTGTGCTTGCTTTAGGGCGGTAATTTCAGGGTCAGCCGCAGAGATTCAACAAGAGCACTTTGCAGGGTTTTAGAAATGAAGAAAGCATTTGGGCTTCAGTCCTATGCCCACTTACCTGGGAGTAAGTCCCATGAACTCAATGGGTAGCCATGCATAGATTGCACTACGAGTGTATCAAAAAATGTCCTCTTATGATGATTCGTTTATTAATAATAATAATAATAATAATAATACCCTGCTGGGTTTCTCCAGCTCCTCTGGGCAGCTTCCAGCACATATAAAAACCCTGTAAAACATTTCAAATGGGTAGCTGGTATCTTTGATGCATTTTTTTTTAAAAAAAAGGTTGCTTGAGTTATTGTTCCCATATTTTGAAGAGCAAAAAAAGGGACCCATTTGCTGACTTCTACTTTTAACCAAGGGACGCGGGTGGCGCTGTGGGTAAAAGCCTCAGCGCCTAGGGCTTGCTGATCAAAAGGTCGGCGGTTCGAATCCCCGCGACGGGGTGCGCTCCCGCTGCTCGGTCCCAGCGCCTGCCAACCTAGCAGTTCGAAAGCACCCCCGGGTGCAAGTAGATAAATAGGGACCGCTTACTGGCGGGAAGGTAAAAGGCGTTTCCGTGTGCTGTGCTGGCTCGCCAGATGCAGCTTTGTCACGCTGGCCACGTGACCCGGAAGTGTCTCCGGACAGCGCTGGCCCCCGGCCTCTTAAGTGAGATGGGCGCACAACCCTAGAGTCTGTCAAGACTGGCCCGTACGGGCAGGGGTACCTTTACCTTTACCTTTTTACTTTTAACCAAGGATCAATATGATGACTCTACCCATGAAAAAGAGGATGTGTTCTGGAAAAAGAGGACATATGTCAACCCCAATTGTGAAATTTGTCAGGTGGACATTTCATATCCTATCACTGGATCTTAGAGGTAAAAAAAATAGATTATTATTGAGCCCAGGACTCAAAGCACATTCACACATGCAATATGTGCAATATGGGTTAACCCCTCCCCTAGTCGCTCTCGGGACACGGGTGGCGCTGTGGGTAAAAGCCTCAGTGCCTCGGGCTTGCCAATCGAAAGGTCGCGGTTTGTTTTGTTTTTTTTATAAAAATTTTTATTGCGTTTCTTTCCATAGTTTTGTACATTGCAGACACATACAATAGATACAAGAAACATTTTTTCTTTTTTAGCAATACAAAAAGCACAGAAAAAAAGAAAGAAAAAGAAAGAATTAGATACATTTGGACTTCCCCACCCCTTCCGGATCTGCGTTCTTTAAATTAACCATGTCAGCAATTTGTTACCTTATTTCATACCTCACTGTAACTTTCAATTGTTATGTATAAAATCAATGTATTATATCTCAGTTTTAATACCTTTAAAATAAACATAACATATTCAATTCAATTTGTCTCCTTTTCTCTTTTATCACTTATTTTACCATTTACTTAATCATAATTGCTAAAGCATAACATTTCCTGATCGTGCACTATCTTAAGATTCGTACAGTTTGTAATATTTTTGCAAATAGTCTTTAAATTTTTTCCAGTCCCCCTCAATTGTTTCTTGATCCAAATCTCGGATTCTGCCGGTCAGTTCAGCTATCTCCATGTAGTTCATCAACTGCGTCTGCCATTCCTCCAGCGTGGGCAAATCTTGTGTCTTCGAAAGGTCGCGGTTTGAATCCCCGCGGCGGGGTGCGCTCCTGTTGTTCGGTCCCAGCGCCTGCCAACCTAGCAGTTCGAAAGCACCCCCAGGTGCAAGTAGATAAATAGGGACCGCTCTGGCGGGAAGGTAAACGGCGTTTCCGTATGCTGCGCTGGCTTGCCAGATGCAGCTTTGTCACGCTGGCCACGTGACCCGGAAGTGTCTCCGGACAGCGCTGGCCCCCGGCCTCTTGAGTGAGATGGGCGCACAACCCCAGAGTCTGGCAAGACTGGCCCGTACGGGCAGGGGTACCTTTACCTTTACCTTTTACCTAGTCGCTCTCAGCTGAATGAGTGCAGTAAATCCACTGAAAAGGACTGGAGTTGAGGTGATGTGTGTGATATGGAAGTCCTATCAATGGCATTTCATCTGTGATTACCCCTTCAACAGAGAATTTGTCCCTTGACCTTGCAGTGAATTGATGTGCACGTGTGAACTCACCCTGACATAGCTGCCTAAGTTGCCAACTATTCAAGAAAACCCACCCAAACTGGAGTGCTCCAGAGTTTCCAAGCTTAACAGCTGCTCTTCTGGAATCTACATCATGATGTCTCTTTTGCTTTTAAAAGACAACCGAAAGGCGGCCCTGTTTAGGGAAGTTTTTAATGTCTGGCGCTGTATTGTTTTTAATATTTGGTTGGAAGCCGCCCAGAGTGTCTGGGGAAACCCAGCCAGATGGGCAGGGTATAAATAACAAATTATTATTATATATTATTATTATCATGGCTAGTAGCCAAGTTCCAACAATGCACTGCGTGAAGAAGTACTTTCTTTTATCTGTCCTGATTCTTCCAGCATTCATGCACACATGCATGCACACAAGGTTGTAAGGAGGGGGATTGTAAGCAACTGGGATCAGAGGAAAATGAAATGCAGGGAGAACAGTGACAATTCAATTAGAGCCAGAATGTATTGAAAATAAGCACAAAAGCAGTGTTAAGTGATAAAATAAAAATGGCAGTGCTGAGTTACTCAACATCTTTACAGGGGAAGGAAACCATTTGTCTGTTCAGACCGCTATATCTTTATACAAAGAATTACATGACAAAAAAGGAAAAATGATTGGGAAGGAAGAGGAAGTGAAACTCGAGCACTATTTCTTAGTTACGTGGCACTTTGTTAAACTATGGAACTTCCTACCACAATATGTAGTGATAGCCACCAGCTCTGACAACTTGAAAGGGGAATTAGAAAGATAAGGCTATCCACACCTACTAGTCATAATGAATATATATTGCCACCAGTAAAAAGGTAAAGGTAAAGGTACCCCTGCCCGTACAGGCCAGTCTTGACAGACTCTAGGGTTGTGCGCCCATCTCACTCAAGAGGCCGGGGGCCAGCGCTGTCCGGAGACACTTCCGGGTCACGTGGCCAGCATGACGAAGCTGCTCTGGCAAGCCAGAGCCGCACACGGAATGCCGTTTACCTTCCCGCTAGTAAGCGGTCCCTATTTATCTACTTGCACCCGGGGGTGCTTTCGAACTGCTAGGTTGGCAGGCGCTGGGACCGAACAATGGGAGTGCACCCCGCCACGGGGATTCGAACCGCTGACCTTTCGATCGGCAAGCCCTAGGCGCTGAGGCTTTTACCCACAGCGCCACCCGTGTCCTGCTTGCCACCAGTATCAGAGGCCATATGTTGCTGAACGCCAGCCATCATGATGTCTCTTTGGAAGAAGATGTGGTCAAGGTCTATGGCTCCCTGATCCTGGAGCCTTGTGGTGAGGCTGAGCTATTAACCTAACGTCACATTTTAATTTCATCTGCTGATGCTGCTTCAAGTCCAATCAGAGCTCAAAGAGTTCAGAGCCAGGACATGTTTGCTGCATCTGCTCAGGAGCCCAGGAAAGATTTATGAGAGGTGTGCATTGTTATGGCATCTGGCTGACAACCCTTTTGTTAGGTGAATTGCGGTTAATAGCGGGGGACAATTGGGTTAATGCTTCACCTGGGAGAATTGCATTAAGAGGTGGAGTCCTATCAGCTGGGGATCTCTCAGCAGTGTCTTGAAGAAGACAGGCAAAGAAGCAAGGAGAAAGTGACAGTTCAAGGGAAAGACTGGGAGACAAGAAAAGGTAAGATTTTGACTGGAGCCAATGCTGGGGTCGAGCACTGGAGCCAGTTGTCTGTGAGTCTGAAGCAGAACTGATAGCAGCTGACCACACTCTCTGCTTTGAAGAGTCTCCTTGCCCCATTGTGTGCATACCTACAAAATATTTATCACAAAGGCAAGGCACCATCACTTTCTAGAATGCTACAACCACAGGCAAGACCTTAGAGAGCAGGGTCCCTGCCCCTCAGAAGTGGTGAGTGTGTGACAATATTTCACTTTCTTTCTGGGAATGAAAGCACCATTCGCATCCACCATGAAGGGGCTCTCTGGAGAACTTTAGAGCAGATGTTTATGGGGTAGGTGAGGACAGGAGTGGAAGCGAGCAGGACAATCTGCTCCTTTGTTAAAGTTTGCTTATTTACTATATTTCTGAAAATATTTATAACCCAGTGTTCAGAGCAGTTTACAACAGTTATACATACACTGTAAAGTGTGTGTGTCTCTGTGTGTGTGCGTACACTTTAATCCAGACTCCAGCCCTAGCCAGCTCCACTCCCTTGACCAGAAGAGAGACAGTGGCAGGAGGGCTTCCTTCCCCTAGAACAGGCATAGGCAAACTCGGCCCTCCAGATGTTTTGGGACTACAATTCCCACCATCCCTGATCACTGGTCCTGTTAGCTAGGGATCATGGGAGCTGTAGTCCAAAAACATCTGGTGGGCCGAGTTTGCCTATGCCTACCCTAGAAGCAGCCAGGCTGCCTGCAGCTGCACCCATGTCCTTGCAAGGAGCAATATCTGCAAAGCATAATAAAGCAAAGCACAATAAGAAGAGTTCTGCGTGCATTCTGTAGCAGGAACCCCCCCACCCCAATCATTCTGTTTGCACAAACTTCACACACACTCACACTCACACACTACATACGCCACATTTCTGTTATAAATTCATAGAAAATCAACCATACATTGGATTTGCACTGTTCCATTTTTATTTTACTCCATATGACAAGAACTAACTAAAGGGGAGGGGGGTTTGACCCTGGTCAGCCATAATCCCTTCACTGTCTCAGCACATCTGCAGGAGTCCTGCCCAGATGATCCCAGACAGAAGACAATCAAAATCACAAAGAACTTGCATATGGGAGTGGATTCAGCATGGACTGAAACAAAGGACAATGATCAGATCTTCCCTCAGGGGGCAGGAAACTGCAAACTCCCCTTTGTCTCCTGGAAGTGACTCATGGGGAGGGGGGAAAGGAGGAACCAGCCAGGTGACAAGATACTCAGGTTACCACCAACTCCTCCCTCAACCCCTCCTTTCTGTAATATATGCATGATGTTTCTGGGGGTGGGCTTGACCTAGAGGAGGGGAATTTCAAAAGTTTTTATAAGACCTGGCACACTATTTTTCTGGGTCTTTCCTCTCTCCTGCAAGTGAGGGGAACACCCTGATGCATCAGTTCAATAAAGGCCAAGCCTACAGGCTGCTGTTTTGCTCCAAGTTATCCTGGTTGGTGTCTTTGTTTTTGTCCAAGAGAGCCCTCGGATTTTTCCGTTAACAGTTGGCGACCATTCTCAGGGACACTTGGTTCTCCTGCAGAGGTGAGGAGGGAGATAGAGGGGATCAGGCGCCACTGGGCAACCTTAGCCCAGGGATCCTTCTTCCTCTCCCTGCCTCCTCTTTGTGGGCGGTAATCAATCGTCACCAAAAGCTCAACCAGGGGAGCAAAGGCGAGGTCAAGCCGGCTAAAAAGAAAAGGATCCGCGGGGGACATCTTCGAACGTGAGTATGGTTTGAAGTAAATACATTGGGAGGGGGGTGGAAAAGGAACATCTCCACGACAGCCAGACTTTCCTTCTTTCATTTCTGACGTTGCCCTTCGGAGTCGGCCGGGAACGTTCTAGCTATATCCTTTTCTCCCCCGACGCTCCCCTTTCGGAAAGTGGCCAGGGAGGTCGGGAACTTTACTGTCTGACGTTATCTCTCGGAGTCGTCTAGGTACGTCAAAACCTTTCTCTGTCTCTCCCCTCAATTTCTTACGCGGAACGTGTCCGGGGAAATTGTGGTACTTTTACTGTTTTCCGGCATTACCTCTCGGAGTCGTCTGGGTATGTCTTAATCTATCTGTCCTTTTCTCCCCCGTTTTCCGTCTTGGAATTGGTCCGGGAAAGCGTGGCCCTTTGTTACTTCTCTGACGTCCTTCCCTCGGAGTCGTCCGGTGGCGTCTTTTCAAAAGTATTTCAACGCAAGGTCATTTGCTTCCTTTCAAACCTTGGTTGTTTTCTCGGACCCCGATCTGGCACTGCATTGCACAGGCGTCCAGTAGGGAGCCCGAACTTAGTCCAAAAGGCTAGGCAGGAGGCTGTTGTGGAGGGTAGAAGGGGTGGCAGAAACTTTCTCGGGTCTAGGTGTCCCGTGGCAGACGGGCCAAGGTGTCCCGTGGCAGAAACTTTCTCGGGCCAAGGTGTCCCGTGGCAGACGGGCCAAGGTGTCCCGTGGCAGAAACTTTCTCGGGCCAAGGTGTCCCGTGGCAGACGGGCCAAGGTGTCCCGTGGCAGAAACTTTCTCGGGCCAAGGTGTCCCGTGGCAGACGGGCCAAGGTGTCCCGTGGCAGACGGGCCAAGGTGTCCCGTGGATGAAGTTTGAGTTCATGTATAAGGCTTCTTGAAATGGAATTGCAACTTGAAGATAGGTGAAAGCTGTGATAGTCTAAGGTATTCCAAACACTGAGGATATTCTCTATCCCCCTTTCTTTCCCATTGCCCCTCCTCCCTTGTGTGTGTGTGTCCACTCTTTCTGTCTTTAGCGTACTTCGTTAACGAAAAAAAGCCCAATAATAACATATGAGAGAATGGGAGCTCACTAAACACCCTAGCTGGACTCCTCCTGGCAACAAAGCTTCCATGAAGCCTTTTGCCCCAGAGAGGATTCTAATATGCCCCTCCAGCTTGTCATCTCCAATTAGAGAAAAATAGAAATAAAAATAAAGGGGCAATATGGTCTTTCAAGTACAAAGTACGAGACCATTGTAACTTTTAGTGGGATCCTTCAACAAAATCAGGGTGTGAACCCTGAGGGAGAGCTGAAAACATCAAATTTGTGTTGTTAAACTATAACCTAAAGCTAGAACAGGAAACTGTAAACTTAATGGTGATCAGAAGGCAGTAGATATAATAACAGCCCAGCATTAGAGATCTTAGTTTCTCTTAAAAAATAAAAAAATAAAAAAATAAATAAAAAAAAATGAATAAGAGATGTACTCAAAGATTTAGAAATATTTCAAGGGTTTGTATTTACATTGGCCTTGGCATCCACAGACTGTTCTTAAATGCACATAGTTTTAAATTGCAAGCTTGCTTCAAAATTTTAAATCTAAGGAAGCCATGTTGCGCCTTATCGATCTTAAACAAAACAAAATGGAGAATGGAGTGCGCAAATGTTTGTTATTTGAGAGAGGCTCTAAAAGAGAGTTTCCCTCCCAAGTGGTGAAATCCTGTATACGTGCTACTTGTGTTCTGAACGGGGGATTACCCCACCTCTTTCTTCTAGTTTTAAGTGAGGAGGGCGATTTTAAGTCTAATGGTAAATGATGTTGTGTTGTAACTTTTGAGTTTGTGAGTACACCTGTGTTCCAGTCTATTTTGGAAGGTGAAGTTAACCTAATGTTTCTGCTGCAAAAGCCTAGTTGAGCGCAACTGCTCTCTCAAGCTAAAATGCAGTGTATGTATTTCATTAAGCGTATGCCCATAAAAGTATGGTGTTCATTCTAAGAAAAAAATATGTGAGTCCAGTTTTAACTTTGATTTGGTTGGACAGAAGAGTTATTGTAAGGCTCCTGATATCAGTCTATAAGACTTCATGGCCTCTTTTGTTAGAAAATGCCCCCCCTCCCCCTTGTTTCACTCTGCCTCTTTCAGTTGTTTTCTCCCTTCTTACTTCTGTGCCAGGTAAATTTACTCCCGAGTAAGCTTCCTTTAAAGGAAACTGCAAAGAGGGGAGGGGGGCAACACTTGTGTATTTCCTTTAAAAAATCAAATCTAGGGCTGCTTTAACTGTGCTTTATAAGAGATCCTCTCCCTATCTTACAAAAACTGTTCACTTCAACCTTCCTTAAATATCATTTCAAACTCACTCAAACTATCTTAAAATCTGCAAAAAGGGTTCTGTGTAAAGTTATGTACTTTTATTTTCCTCTTCTTTACTACATGATATGAGCATAGATGTTTCCTTTCCCAGCTGTAAATCTGTACTTAAATGTGTGTGTCTCTTTGGTAGTACAAATCTTGCTGTGAGATCTTGTTGTGAACCCTATATTTTGGAGGGTTGGACTAGATGACCCCAGGGTCCCTTTCAACTCTCCCAATTTGTGGCTGTGTGGAAGGACATGTGTCTGCAAGCATTGGAGGGTACTTCTTAAATTCTGGTGAGGTGATGGAGTTGAAATTCAACCTAGCTTTGCTCTTTAGTTTTAAAAGGTGAGAGGTGAAGCCCAACTGGTAATATCAAGCATTTGAGTGATTACAATGTTTATCATTTTGTCTACTATTTAAAAATCAGACTTAAAAGTCTACTCAAAAGTTTAAGCACATACAAATGAATAATCAAGTAGAATTAGCCTTGACCATTCCTGTAAATAAAGGGCAGAAAATAATAATATTAATAATAATAATAATAATAATTTTTTGTCTGCAAATGGTAAGGCTGAAATGACTGAGAATGTTAAAAATCCTATGAATTCTGACCCTCTGGCCATTTTCCCCATATATAACGGCGTGGCATTGTTCCGCGAATAGCCAGAGGGATATTAGCCCTTTCCTGTACATAAAGGAAGCAGTCTCTTTTGCTTGGGCTAAAATAGCTAGTTTTTGTGAATACGTAAAATGCTGAGTTTCTCTTTTTTGTTTAAAAATCTAACCCTATTTTTAAAATCTACTCCATACCCTTCCCTTCCCTTATTCAAATGGTAATTTAGCCAAAGGATGCAACATTTTCAATAGTATAAAAGGTTTGCTGAGACATGAACTCTGCACATGCACAGAGGCTAGATCAGCTAGAGAGAGAGAGAGAGAGAGAGAGAGAGAGAGAGAGAGGAAGGGGGGAACTGTAAGGGGGGAGAGGAGGTTTCTTCCAAATGTAAAAGAAAACTTGGAACCATTGAGGGAAATCACCCTTAATCTGTCTTTGCTCCAGAGGCTACTTAAGACAAAAGGCTTTAAAAAAAAACAAAAACAAAAAAACTAGCCCATCAAAAGTCAAGAGCTTTCCAGGTTCCAAATCTTAACATGCCAAATTCTTTTCACAGGTAAATATCAAAGCATCCCCCCCCCTCGATGAGAATTTTAGGAACAGCATTTCCTCACAGGCTTCTCACATGAAATAATTTTCCCTTTTAACAGGATATGTGAACCCCGATAACAAAGTGTTTGTCCCTTTTTTCCCCTCCCACAGCAACTTTCTTTCTGTTCTGTGAAACAAGTCTGAATCCCTGCTATATTAGTGACTTCCATCTCTTTGTGGCTTTGACACTTTTTAAAGTTACAAATAATCTGTTTTCACTTATTTAATCCGTTTCTCCATGATATCTATGAAGTTAATCGAAGCACAACCAAACATTGTTTCTGGAATGGTACTTGTTTACCTTTGGCCTGAGCATCCCTTATTAATTCTGTCATTTTGGCTAGTGCAAGGTACTTGCACAACTTTAAATTGCCATTCATTTTTCTTGGTATTAACTCATTTCCCAGTATTCCACTATTAACATTACAGCTGATGTTGTCACATCATTTAGGATGTTAAAATGCCAAAACAGATTACTTCAGGTTACTTCAAGTTTCTTATTAATTGTGTGTCTTAGCATTTATTTATTTTTGGTTCCTCATAGGTCATTTTGTATCTGTGTGTTCTACTTTGGGGACATGTTCATCACATGTTGAAAGTCAGTTTCATGAAGTTCTTTTATCAGATAGCACATGGTGAATTTAAAGTTTTTTCCCCATGGTTTTCCCATTTTTTCAGTCTAGTAGTAATCTGCGTGGTTTTGATAATATATTTAATAATAATTCTTTTCTAAATCTGATGTCTTTGTGTCAAGTTTGTTTTCATCTGACTGGTAATCTAATTTTTTGCTTTCTTTGTATTTTTTAACCTTTGTATTTTTTACAGTTCTCTTTCTATACATGTGGAGTAATTTTTATTTTATAATATGAAAAGAACAACAACAACAACAACTAAGTGAAGGAAAGCAAACAAACTTAGCAGATAATAACAGTAATTATGTGGAAATGTGATAATAATATTGAAATGAATAAAATGCTTAATGTGCTAAGATTGTTATTATTTGCAGCTTCCCATGGAAACTGGAGGACATCCTTTTTGCCTTTTGCCCCTTCCTTGTCTAACTGTGTCTTTAAGTCTCCCCAAAAAAACCCTGCCTCCTTACAGGATATCACTTCTACAGATGTGCAATGATGAAAAGCAGCAACAACCCCTCAGTTCTTCGCCATCACAAGACCTGCAACACCAGAGTTTTCAAAGTGGCCACAGCTATCTCTTTAAAATGATATAGACTGATGGGGAGTGGGGCTGACAAAGGGGGGAGGACTTGAATTGCAAGGACATTTTCCCACTTTTGAACCTTAAGACTGTGCTCCAGGATTCAAAAGATACATGTGTAAAATATCACAATTGTGTCAAGATATGCAACTGATATTTAATTAGTTTTTTTTTTGTATTATGTGTTATTATGTAAGAATGTTGAAATGTGTCTGACAGTGTGATTTCCACAAAGGGGGGCAATTTTTGTGTGTAATTGTTTTTATGTTTAATGTCTTATTGCTTACACACCAATGGAGAATTCTCATGCATTTTATACTTTCTAATAGCTCACACTATTGTGTAGTCCAATGTTTAGCTCAATTTATAACCACATTTCATTGTTCCACCTGGCACTCTGCCAACTTTCCCTATCCATTTTAAAATGTGTTAAACCTCGTTTTGCCAAGGACAAGCTTCTGGATCCATAAAACACCAGGTACATGAAGGTGCAAATGCTTTGGTTTAGCAGGAATGATCCCTTATAGAGTTAAATTGACTTATTTGGACAAAGTGCCCTTTTAAGAATGGTTTTCTTTTAACAGATTGGTTTGAAGAGTTGAGAACCATGGGGCAAGATAAATTAAAATTGGACTCAGTTTGAATTGGGCAAGTGTATCCAGGCTGCAATTAGCTTTTTGGTCCTTTAAGTGCAAGTGAGCAACTTCCATGAGTGCAAGACCACAGCCTATAATAAAATCCCATAGCTAAAGGCCAAGGCAAAGGCATCTCCCTCACGAGATGCCCAAACCTGTGCCAGCTATGGTGAATGCCAGGCGACATGGTTAATTGAAAGCCCTGAGGGGATTCAACAGACAGGATGTGTTGCTGTAGCACTGTCGGTGTGAGACCACAGAAGAGCTACCTTGACACCTGAGAAACACACAAAAATGGCGGGGGGGAAGCAAACTGCACTTTTCAGTCATTAGTGGACCTTCCTGCTAAATGTAAAGCATAGACCACTATTGAGAAAAGATTTCTTCCAAGGTGCTAGAATACCACAAGTAACTGAGCAACAAAATATTAATTTACGTGATATCCTATGTCTAACTATGTGCACTGTTACACCATTATATTTCTATGCAAATATCCTTAAAGTAGCTTGATATCCAAGTCCCTTTCAGGTTCACATGGACACACACATCTGGGACGGAGAATACCAGGTTATTATTTACCACCTTAAATTGTGCGGAGAAAAGGATTGCAAAGTAGCCACCCTTGCAATCTTATCTCCGAAGGGGGGAACTGTAGCAGGAACCCCCCCACCCCAATCATTCTGTTTGCACAAACTTCACACACACTCACACTCACACACTACATACGCCACATTTCTGTTATAAATTCATAGAAAATCAACCATACATTGGATTTGCACTGTTCCATTTTTATTTTACTCCATATGACAAGAACTAACTAAAGGGGAGGGGGGTTTGACCCTGGTCAGCCATAATCCCTTCACTGTCTCAGCACATCTGCAGGAGTCCTGCCCAGATGATCCCAGACAGAAGACAATCAAAATCACAAAGAACTTGCATATGGGAGTGGATTCAGCATGGACTGAAACAAAGGACAATGATCAGATCTTCCCTCAGGGGGCAGGAAACTGCAAACTCCCCTTTGTCTCCTGGAAGTGACTCATGGGGAGGGGGGAAAGGAGGAACCAGCCAGGTGACAAGATACTCAGGTTACCACCAACTCCTCCCTCAACCCCTCCTTTCTGTAATATATGCATGATGTTTCTGGGGGTGGGCTTGACCTAGAGGAGGGGAATTTCAAAAGTTTTTATAAGACCTGGCACACTATTTTTCTGGGTCTTTCCTCTCTCCTGCAAGTGAGGGGAACACCCTGATGCATCAGTTCAATAAAGGCCAAGCCTACAGGCTGCTGTTTTGCTCCAAGTTATCCTGGTTGGTGTCTTTGTTTTTGTCCAAGAGAGCCCTCGGATTTTTCCGTTAACAATTCTTAATTGCCTGCATAAGCCTGGCAGAATAGGGGGGGGGGGAATTAGTAGGCATTTAAAAGTTGAAACAGAAGGCACCTGCTGAATATCTATTGGCAGAGTATTTCACAAGCAGGGCCAATAACACTAAAGGCTCAGTTCCTTGTTGTCAAATGAGCCTTGCCCACTTGGGAAACGACCAACGACGCGCCTCCTGAGTATGATCTCCGTGATCAACCTGGGATATAAGGTTCTAGGAGATCCCTGAGGTATCCTGGACCTAAGTTGTTCAGGGCTTTGTAAATTAATAAAAATTCAGAGGATAACATCACAGATGTCTGAAGCATCAAACTTGGGAGCGTTCTGTGAAGGATAGGGCATGAAGTAGGGAGAGCAGAGAATTCCAGCGAAAAGAGAAATGGGAATGGAAGTTGCCAGTGTTCACTTCTTTGCCCCATATCTGCAACATAAATCAATCCAGAGAATACAAGCAGTATTCAGTGTCGTCGTTGCTTTCAGTCCACAAATGATACGTAAGAGATTGTGTCATTGTCCCCGCATTTGTATTGCATTTCATTTGCATTGAAATGATAATATAATGACAAGATAAATTTATGTAATTAATGATGTGACTTAGGACATGAGTAGCATCATTTTGCCATAAAGAACAGAGAGTTGATTTTTGCCAGAAGATGAACTGCAGCTGCATGGAGGAAGTGCTGCATGCGATGAATACAGGGCAGAATGGGAAACAATGCTTTCTTACTTCCATAGTATGGAGAGAGAGAGAGAGAGAGAGAGAGAGAGAGAGAGAGAGAGAGAGAGAGCTGAGAATCATAGAACTGTATACTTGGAGACACCATGGGTCATCTAGTCCAACCCCCTGCAATGCAGGAATCTCAGCTAAAGATTCCCTTGCAGGTGGTCATCCAACCTCTGCATGGAAACCTCCAATAACAGTCCACCACCTTCAGAGGGAGTCCGTTCCATTGCTCCAATAAAAGTCCACCACCTTCAGAGGGAGTCCGTTCCATTGCTCCAATAAAAGTCCACCACCTTCAGAGGGAGTCCGTTCCATTGCTCTTAGCATCAGAAAGGTCTTCCTCATGTTTAGTCAGAGTCTCTTTTCTTGCAATTTGAATCCAATTGGTTCTGGTCCTATCCTCTGGAACAGAAGAGAACAAGCTTGCTCCATCTTCCATGTGCCAACCCTTCAGGTCATTGAAGATAGCCATCATATCACCTCTTGGTCTTCTCCAGGCTAAGCAGACCCAGCTCCCTCAACCATCTCTCGTATGGCATGGTTTCCAGGACTTCTGTCATCTTGGTTTCCCTCTTCTGCACCAGTTTGTCAATACAGTGGTACCTCCGGTTGCGAATGGGATCTGTTCTGGAGGTCCGGCCACATCCTAAGGAATTCGCAACTGGAGGACCACTTCTGCGCCGCCTTTTTGTTTAATAAGACTTTTCCTGTTTGTTTGATCAACTCTTGTCTGAGGCACTAAGTTTTCCCTCATGCAGGTCCCACACACGAAAGCCTGTGGTAAATTTTAAAACTGTGCAATGGGCATACAGTGAGTTGTGTGTGCTATATTTAATTGGGGGGGCAGTTAGTAGGGTGAGTCCACCACACTATTAATTGGTGGTAAGCGGTGGATACACTACAGATACTTTTAATATAAGACTAATTAAAGCCATTTTTAAAATCTACAAACATTGAAAAAGCATTAGGAACATTATAGACACACGTAAAACAGCCACATACCCTCTCAGTTAATAGTTTTCAGGGATGTCAGGGACAGTATATTTCTGTCATCAAGTTCCTTAGTGAATAGGAACATTTCTAAGTCAATCCAGAAAGATAATTATGAGGGAGGCAGACACATCTCACTAAGGAGGGCATCCCATAAACAAGGAACCACCACCAAGAAATCCTAGGTCAGCATCATATCTCCCACATGCAATAAGAGTGCATCTTCATAACCCACTGCCAAAAAAAAACAACCCCTACCTGCCCTCCCCAAATACCAGGTAAATGGTGATTAATAGAATGACAGTACTGCAATTGTGTGCAAAAAATAAAATAAAAAATCCACTAAAGAACAAGAACATGCCTGACTTTTTGACATAAGAAAAATGATGGAAACTCGCAGTGGAAAATGCAGGATAACAACCACATGACGTTGATTTTTTATATTGTTTATTATTGATTTATTAATCACTTTCTATACAACCGTCTCAAGGTGATGTACAGTACAATAAAAACAATTAAATACAATAAGTACCTTTAGAACAAAGCTGAAACCATTCCGAATCGACACTCATGACAAAGACCCATTTTTCCAGCTAGGAAAGCCTGTCAGAACAAAAATGTGCAATTGTTTCAGAAAGTGCAGATAGTGTGCTCCTGTCATAGCTCAACAGGAAGGCTATTCCACAGAACAGGGACAGGTTACTGCAGAACAGGCTTCGGAGATCCATGGAACTTGCAGGAGACGCTCTCCCACAGACGTAACTTCCCAACAAATTCTGTGAAAACGAATAAGCACCATTGCTCAATATACACTCCAGCTGGAAGTGATCTTAGTTTCTGAGAATCTGAGTTAGCTGAGTCATGTTTCCAGGAGCACGGCTGACTCCACTTTATCAAGCTTGAACGTATTGAATTAGCCGAACATTGCAAACACACCAAAAGTCTACAGTGTTCTCTCACCCAAAGCTGGGTGTAGCGGGATAGAGAAGGATAGATCACAAAATTGCAGAGTTGGAAGGTACCCAGGGGCCTCTAGTCTCTCCCCTCCATCAGGCAAGGCCTCCTTCCACCTGCCTTGCTCTACCCACTAGTCTCTGCTTCTCAATGTGCATTGTATTATTTTAGGTACTGTGGCTTGCCATTGTTTTACTGATTTTAGTTTAGATGTTATTTATTGTAACTGTTGAGTGGATTTCTGTTTAACTTTTATATGTTGATATTATTATACGCTATTCTAATGATTGTTGAATGTTACTTTTTTGATGTAGGTTGCCTATTTAAAAGTTATGTTTTATTATCACATTTTTGTATTGCATTAGATTGTTATAAGATGTACATTTTTTGTTTCTTCAGCTTGTAAACCGCCTTGAGTATTGTAAGATAGAAAGACAGTACAGTGGTACCTCAGGTTACATAGGCTTCAGGTTACAGACTCCGCTAACCCAGAAATAGTGCTTCAGGTTAAGAACTTTGATTCAGGATGAGAACAGAAATCGTGCTCTGGCGGTGTAGCAGCAGCAGGAGGCCCCATTAGCTAAAGTGGTGCTTCAGGTTAAGAACGGACCTCCGGAATGAATTAAGTACTTAACCCAAGGTACCACTGTATACAAATTAAAAATGATGATGATGATCTAGTCTAACCCTTGCAAAGCAGGAAATCACAGATAAGTGATTAGCGGTTCCTTTTCCAACAGTTACTATTCCCTCTTGCGGGTCATCCAAAGGTCTGGGTTATGCTGCAACCAGTCCCAAGGAAGCCCCCAAAATTTGAGGTTTCCTTCTCCTTGCTGTCTTTTGCCAGCTGGACTTGGGCTCCTGACCAAGTGACCTGTTGCTTTGCTGCCAAACACTAACTCAGCAACCACCCCTTTCCTCCCGAAATGAAGTGCACGCTTCCTGGGCTTAGGACAGCTTGTGGAAGCATTCCCTTGAAACTGTTTCACTTGGCAGCTTCATCCGCAGGGCTTGCTTTGCTTACTCGCCCCACAACTATATGCAAGGAGGATTTCACGAGATCTGAGGCACCTTAGTGAGTGTGTTCTCCATTTCCCTGCAGGCAATCCTCATGATGTTCTTCATCACTATCAGCAGGAAAGGATTCCTTCTGACATTGGGCTTGGCAGGCTTCCTCATCCTGAGCTATACTCTGTACAGGAGGGTGTTCAAGGTAAGGGAAGGGGGTGTAAGTTGCAGACAGAGCATTTTCTGTGTGTGAAAGAAATCCTATGTTCATAACAACAACAACAACAGCAGCAGCAGCAGCAGCAGCAGCAACAACAACAACAAAAACAACAACAACAACAACTTTATTATTTGTACCCCACCCATTTGAGTGGGTTGCCCCAGCCACTCTAGGCAGCTTCCAACATATATAAGAACATAAGAAAACATTAAAAATTTCCCTCTAGGGGGCTGCCTTCAAATGCCTTGT
Source organism: Podarcis muralis (assembly GCF_964188315.1). Taxonomy (NCBI): domain Eukaryota; kingdom Metazoa; phylum Chordata; class Lepidosauria; order Squamata; family Lacertidae; genus Podarcis; species Podarcis muralis. The sequence continues at coordinate 18,346,214 of NC_135669.1, forward strand.
AAAGGTTATATAGTTATCTCCTTGACATCTGATGGGAGGGTATTCCACAGGGAGAGCACCACTGCTGAGAAGGCCCTCTTCCTGGTTCCCTGTAACCTCACTTCTCACAGCGAGGGAACTGCCAGGAGGCCCTCAGAGCTGGACCTCAGTGTGGAGGCTGAATGGTGGGGGTGGAGACGCTCCTTCAGGTATACTAGGTCGAGGCCATTTAGGGCTTTAAAGGTCAGCACCAACACTTTGAATTATGCTTGGAAATGTACTGGGAGACAATGTTGGTCTTTCAGGACCGGTGTTATATGGTTTCAGCGGCTACTCCCAATCACCAGTCTAGCTGCCGCATTCTGGATTTGTTGCAGTTTCTGAGTCGCCTTCAAAGATAGCCCCACATAGAGCGGATAGCAGTAGTCCAAGTGGGAGATAACCAGAACATGCACCACTCTGGTGAGATAGTCCGCGGGAAGGTAGGGTCTCAGCCTGCATACCAGGTGGAGCTGGTAGACAGCTGCCCTGGACACAGAACTGACCTGTGCCTCCATGGACAGCTGTGAGTTCAAAATGGCTCCCAGGCTGCACTTGGTCATTCAGGGGCACAATTACCCCATTCAGGACCAGGGAGTCACTTGTTCAGCCCCCAACCTCACAAGCGGCAGAGCTGGGAAGAGCTTCTCCTTGCTGCTGGTCAGAGGGAAGGGGAGATGAACCAAGGGTCTTATTTGGAATCTGACATCTTTGTATGAAGGGCACTTTGTTCCTAGATACCCCAGCTCATATATGCCCTGTTGATATTACAGAGGACCCAGTGTGTGTGTGTGTGTGTGTGTGTGTGAGAGAGAGAGAGAGAGAGAGAGAGAGAGAGAGAGAGAGAGAGAGAGAATCTGAATTCTGTTTCCTTATCATTTGCCTTCTCTTGTTTCTCTTTAAAGATCACTCTCTTTGGAGATCACATGAAGGAACCAGAGGATTTTCAAGATGCTTTGGAAACAAATGAAGACTTTTGCCTTGGATTCATGGGGAATAGGATTTGTCAGACAGAGAATGCAGCCCAGTGCAGGACTAGGGTGCAACGGTGGAAAAAAGAGCAGGAGGTGAAGGAAATCCTTACAAAACTGGACCAGATAATGCCCAGCATCACTTTCACAGATATAATGACCACCACAAGTGCCAGGAACAGCAAGGCCACCATATTAAACCAAAAGGGTTCTTATTGCATTGGAGATCCCTTGATAGTTCGACTGGATTTGTACAACCACTTGGGTAAGCGAAAGGAATATGGAGGAGACTTCTTACGAGCAAGGATCTACTCTTCAAGTCTTAGGGCTGGAGCTTCTGGGCACATCACAGACTATAAAAATGGGACATATCTGGTCAATTTCACTTTATTTTGGGAGGGTGATGTCAGAGTGTCCATCTTGCTCATCCACCCCAGCGAAGGAGTTTCAGCACTGTGGGCTGCAAGGAAAAAAGGCTACGACAAAATAGCTTTTACAGGCACATTTTTAAATGGAACATCACGTGTCTGCACCAAATGTGGTTTTGTCATAGAGACAAACGCGGAACTGTGCGAGTATCTGGATGAACGAGACCAAGAAGCCTTCTACTGCGTACAACCAAAGAATGTGCCCTGTGAAGCATTTGTTCTCCTGACGACTGACAACAAGCCCATCACCTACCTCACATCCTTGGAGCAGAGCCTTTTTAGGAGGTGTTTGCAATTCTATATCAGACCTATAGCTTAGACAGCAACACACTGGTTGTGAATGTGGGAAGATTTATTAGAACTCATTTGGCAGCTGAATATAAATATTGGTGGAAAAGGGGTAGGTCGGTCCCTTTTGTGAGGACCTTGGAGCAGTCTGGGAATCACAGAGGTAGAAGTCCAAACAAAACTGGGAGAGAAACCTAGAAGCTTTATCACATCTCGCTACACGAGTCATCTGCACCATTAACTTCTCTCTCTCCAGATGTTGTTGGACTCCAACTCCCATCAGTCCCAGCTACCATGACCAATGGGATGATGTGAATTGGAGCCCACCAACATCTGGAGAGCTACAGTTTCTATTTCCCACACCTGGGTTAAAAGGTAAAGGTAAAGGACCCCTGACAGTTAAGTCCAGTCGCAGACGGCTTTGGGGTTGCGGCGCTCATCTCACTTTACTGGTCGAGTGAGCCGGCGTTTGTCTGCAGACAGTTTTTCCGGGTCATGTGGCCAGCATGACTAAGCCACTTCTGATGCAACCACAGCAGTGCACAGAAACGCCATTTACTTTCCCGCTGGAGTGGTACCTATTTATCTACTTGCACTTTTCTTTTTTCTTTTTTTGGCATGCTTTCAAACTGCTAGATTGGCAGGAACTGGGACCGAGCAATGGGAGCTCACCCCGTCGCAGGGATTTGAACTGCTGACCTTCTGATCGGCAAGCCCAAGAGGCTCAGTGGTTCAGATCACAGTGCCTCCCACGTCCCTTCACACCTGAGTTAGAGACCCTCAAATATAGTGTGGAACAGAACCATTTCCAGAAAAGAAGCTACACAGTATTTGGGATCTGCCAGGGCCAATCTGGCTTTCAACAACTGCAAAATGCTACAAGTTCGCCAAGGGGTCCTTTGGCTGTTTCAACCCCCCTTCCCCATAAATTTGCTTGCAATTATTTCATTCTTATGCAAGTGCCCTTGCCAGATTTCCTGCAGCAGTCTCCTCCAGAAGATGGTCTTATTTCTTATACCTAGCAATAGGTACCCAGTGCTGGCCCAAGATGCTTTGCTGTCTGATGTATGAGACAAGACCACCCCTCTCCCTCCATAACCTGCAGAAGCCAACCAGACTCGCCCTTGAATGGTGGCAATGGGACAGAGTCCTCCATCATACCCAAGGACACTTTTTGCCAGCATGATCCCAACACATGCGTGACGCACGTGTACGGTAAAGGGACCCCTGACTATTAGGTCCAGTCGTGGCCGACTCTGGGGTTGCGGCACTCATCTCGCTTTATTGGCCGAGGGAGCCGACGTACAGCTTCCAGGTCATGTGGCCAGCATCACTTAGCCGCTTCTGGCGAACCAGAGCAGTGCACAGAAACGCCTTTTACCTTCCCACCGGAGTGGTACCTATTTATCTACTTGCACTTTGACGTGCTTTCAAACTGCTAGGTTAGCAGGAGCAGGGACTGAGCAACAGGAGCTCACTCCGTCGTGGGGATTCGAACTGCCAAACTTCTGCCCTGTGGCGCATGTGTAGAGAAGGTCAAATAGAGGCAAAGAAGCATTCTTATTTCCTATGCACTCATTTGCCATTCTCTTCTGTCTTTGAAGGGACAGCATCGGGATCGAGATACCACAGAGTTTTGGGGAGATTCGTGTCCTATCCTGTAACAGTAAGTTGTCTTTTTAACCAACACGGGTTTCTTTGATGAATGGTGCACAGCTTAGCACCAGTTGTAGTGACACTTTGCCACCAGATCTGATGTAAACTCGCCCCATTCCTCAGAACTATTTCTTTCAAGCATGCTAAACACTTTTGGAGAGATTGCTGCTCAGTGGCAGAGGATTGGCTTTGCATGCAGAAGGTCCCAGATTCAATTTGTGCTTCATGTCCAGATAGAACCAGGGAAAACTCCAGTATGAAATTCTGGAAAGCTGCTACCAGCTAGTTTAGGCAATAAGGGCGTAGATGGACCAATAGTCTGACTCGGAAGACTCTGGGCTGTATTTAGTGCTAGTGTTACTCAGAGTAGACCCATCGAAGTCCTATCTGCAGTGCATCTAAAAAGAACAAGGCTTTGGAGGAAGAGGGAAATCCACAGGAGTCCCTAATCTAAGCAGTATCTCAGAACTCAGTCTCTCACATAGTTCTTCAATGATATTGAATGGTCCTTTGGAACTCAAACTGGTGGTGACCATATTCCAAAGATGCTTAAATCCCATATAAGGAAACTGAAGCTCCAGAAACCCAGCTCTCTCCATGTTCACCACCAAATATCCCTCATCTGTTTCTGTTAGGAAGTGCGACGATGATGGCAAGAGACAAATGCACAATTGGGATGAGCTTGCCCGTTCCCAGCGGCTATGTCTTGCAGGAGGTTTGGCACCCACAGCTTTGCTCCGTATCTGATTTTAGCACTCTGGATCGAATCCAGGAATGCCTGAAGAAGAAGAAGATTTATCTCATGGGGGATTCAACGTTAAGGCAATGGATCTATTACCTTACTGAAAAGGTGGCAAGTACGTTCTCCTGGTATGCGGGTTGCCTTCAGATTTGCTCTGAGCACCCTTCACTTTTGGCTTCAGCTTTGCATCCCATTCCCATTCACATACACATTGGTTGCAGTTGGTAATTTACAGCATGCAATTAATGGATAGCTCAGTTTATTAGCGCATGATAACGCCATGGTTGCAGGTTTTATCCCTGTATGGGACAACTGCATTTTCCTGCATTGCAGAGGGTTGGACTAGAATTCAGGCATGGCCAAACTTGGGCCTCCAGCTGTTTTGGGACTACAATTCCCATCACCCCGTCCACTAGGTCCTGTTAGCTAGGGATGATGGGAGTTGTAGTCCCAAAACAGCCGGAGGGCCAAGTTTGGCCATGTCTGGCCTAGATGATCCTCAGGGTCCCTTCCAACTCTACGATTCTATGAAGTTGTGGCCAACTTTTAAACCCTCCCCATGGACTTGATCTGCAGAGTCCAGAGCCCACATGCTCTTTCTCTGGTACACATTAAACACAGACTTAGCTACAATGAATGAAGAAGACTAAAAGTGCTCTCCCCATTGAGGATCCAAAACTGCCATTAAAAGCTGGGTCCACATCAATGCTACCAAGTAACACCACTTTTCAAATACAGTGGTACCTCGGGTTACATACACTTCAGGTTACAGACTCTGCTAACCCAGAAATAGCGCTTCAGGTTAAGAACTTTGCTTCAGGATGAGAACAGAAATCATGCTTTGGTGGCGCAGCGGCAGTGGGAGGCCCCATTAGCTAAAGTGGTGCTTCAGGTTAAGAACAGTTTCAGGTTAAGAACGGACCTCCAGAACGAATTAAGTATTTAACCTGAGGTACCACTGTAGTAGGATGCCTGATTCCCTTTTTTAGGTGCAAGAGCTGGTTGACCCCCTTTCCCTCTTTCAAACTCTCTTCCTTTTATTGTTTGCTAGCATTGAAGCTCTTTGATCGCCACAGTGCTGGGCCATTCAAAACGCACATAGTTTTGGATCTGGAGAGGAGCACTTTCATTCAGTGGAAAAGACACGGGAACCCTTTTGTCTCTAGGAAACTTTTCTCCGTAAAGGACGGCAATTACATCACCAATGAAATTGACAGGCTGGCTGGGGACAAAGACACGGTCATTGCCATCACTCTGGGCCAGCACTTCCGCCCTTTCCCTATGGATCTTTTTGTGAGGAGGCTGCTTAACATCCGCCGAGCCATCCACCGCCTACTTCTGAGAAGCCCAGAAACAAGAGTCATCATCAGGACAGAGAACACCCGGGAGATGGACACAGACATGGAGCGGTTGGGTGATGTCAATGGCTACCCCCAAAACCTTGCTGTAATGGACATCTTCCAAGGTCTCAATGTTGGTTTCATAGATGCCTGGGACATGAACATTGCTTACGCCATTTATGACGTCCATCCACCTGACCATGTGATCTGGAACCAAATCATTATGTTTTTAACATACATCTGTTAGTTTAGGGAAGAGAGGGTTGGAGACAGAGACAGTACAAAGTTCCAGTCTATCAGGAAACTTAATGGGGATGGGGGAAGGCGGTCACACTGATTTATATCCCTAAGTCCTCTTGACATTTGATCACTTGGAGAGCGAATATCAGTTCAGGTCTGGGTGTGAAGAAGTCAATCAAACTTACTAAGCACTTAGGTCCAAGGATGGGTTGGTACCCCAAACATCCTCTGTCTACCCCCACAACAACAAAAATCCCACAATATTCACAGATTCATCCCATGTCTGGAACAGAAATCAATCCAGTGACTGCAACTGCTATTTGCTGTTGCTTCCAGTCAACAAATGATACAAAATTTGATGAGAAAGTAAAGCTGGTTTTGTCTGCTTCTGAGCAACTGACCATTGGCCTTGCTGGATGGGACTAATGGAAGTTGCAGTGCAGCAACATCTGCTAAGGCACTAGGTCTTGTAGCCTTATTGGATTTCACCGATTGGGTCTGCGTTGCTCCGGGGCAGGAGGAAGGAAGTCAAATGACACCGAGGTTGGTTCAAAGAAAGAGTTTATTCTGCTCTCCGGATAGCAGAAGGCACTTGCATGGTGAGTCCACAGCAAGTCCAAAGAAATCAGAGATTACATGCAGTATATATATCCTCCAGGCACCCTCTCCCTCCTTCCCCAGGAATCCAACCACGTCAGCCTATGTACGCAGGTTGACATCACATATGTTCTTGCTCTGGTATTCTTAACCATAAAAGGGTATTCCTTCCTGTACTTCTGACCATAAAAGCATCTTCCACTTCCTACTCTTATCTTGGAGGAAGAGGTCGTCATCTCCAAGAACACGCTCTGGCGTTGTTCCTGGACTTAGGTCTGTGCGTCTTTTGTGGTCAGGACATAAGATAAGGCACAGACGTGTCTTCTCTGTTCTACTGGTACAGTCAGGGTCATCCCTTGCCGCAGCTGATAAAGGAGAGAGTTTGTTTATACAGCTGTGTCCTTGTTACGCATTTGCTCAACAGCTCAAGTTTTATGCATTTTAGAGTGCTCTCTTGCAGAAACAAGAAAAGGGTTGAGTCAGTTTTAAACTGACTGCACAGAAACCCATTCCTTCAGTCTGAGGAAAGCTGCCTGGAGCAGGGGTACCAACTCACCCTCAGTATTGTGGGTGCCCACCAATGCAACATGGTCATGTCACATCACACACACGCCTGCACATAGTGAGTGTGATGTCACACGCACCATGTACAGGTGTGTCTCTGTGTGTGATGTTGCTTGCCCGCATTTCGGTGGCAGCGGCGGCTTCTCTTCCTCCTCCTCCTCCTCCTCCTCCCTGCAGCCAGCAAGGCACTCTTTTCCACAGGGAGGAGCTCTGATGTCCAGGCCTGCTCCCTCAGAAAAAGGTGCTTCACTGGCTGGCTGCAGAGGACAGAGCTGAACTACTTCTCTCCCAGAGGCAGCACAGCTGCCGCCTGCCAGCTTTTCTCACTGACTTTGTGGGTACCATGCACCCACAATTATATTTTTGTGGGTGCCCAAACACCCACGGCCCCCTGGAGTCAAAGAGAAGTGTTTAACTTGCAGCAGGTGCATAACTCACTGAGAAAGCATCTGTTAACACGTGACATGCTTAGCCCCATAGAACAATTGCACTATAAATATTTTTCCGGAGTGCTGTGAACTTGCCTTGCTATAATAATAATAATAATAATAATAATAATAATAATAAAATTAATTTGTACCCCGCCCATCTGGCTGCTTCCACTGTGGGCGGCTTCCAACAAAGATGAAAAATACATTAAAATGTCACACATTAAAAACTTTCCTAAACTAAGGTTACCAGATTTTTTTTCAATGAATCTGGGGACACTTTTCAACTTCAATGGATTTTGTATGGGGACTGATTTGTAAATCCAGGGACTGTCCCTGGGAAACGAGGACGTCTGGTAACCTTACCCTAAACAGGGCTGCCTTCAGATGTCTTCTAAATGACAGGTAGTTGTTTATTTCCTTAACATCTGATGGGATGGCATTCCACAGGGTGGGCGCCACTACTGAGAAGGCCCTCTGCCTGGTTCACTGTAACCTCACTTTTTGCAGTGAGGGAACTACCAGAAGGCCCTCGGCGCTGGACCTCAGTGTCTGGGCAGACCTCAGTGTCTGGGGGTGGAGACGCTCCTTCGGGTATACAGGACTGAGGCCATTTAGGGCTTTAGAGGTCAGCACCAACACTTTGAATTGTGCTTGGAAACATACTGGGAGCCAATGTAGGTCTTTCAGGACCGGTGTTACATGGTCTTGTATGTTATACAAACATAGCCTTGTGACAGCATTGTATCTCTCAGATTTGACACCCTCCATTTCAACTGTGCAAGAGATCCTCTCCCTCCCTCCCTACCCCACACAGTTGTGCAAGCATCGCCCCTTACAAAATCTGGATAGTGGGCAATTGCTTCAAGAAGGAGACCATTTCATGTTTATCAAAGGAGCACCTCTCACTTTCAGTGTGCTTTCTCTGTGCTTCATCTCCATCTCCTTCACTTTCACAAGCATTTCACCAATTAGTTGTGACATTGCATGTGATCACACAAATACTGCTATTGGACCCCTGAAAACAAAAGTTGATGGGATGCTACAGCCAATCACATAAGGCAGGATAGAGAGGAAGAAGGAAGGGAAATGAAGTCAGTGAAAAAAGGTGCTAGCAAAGGATGCTAATCATCTTGTGCAGCTGCACTACAAGGTGCCAATTTCTAGGCAGATACCAAAATGTGAGATTCCCTGGCATTGCCCAACCTGGTAGCAGTGGTGAACATCTAAAGTTAGATGTTCTAGAGCTGAAGGCTCCTTGGAATTCCGAAGATGGGGATGGTGGTGGAAAATATGCAGAGGTCTTCATTTTGGAATTTACTTTCACAGTCTGCATCTGTACTAGAATTGTTTTTGGGTGTTTTAACTGTTAAGTCATTTGGGCTCCCTTGGGAGGAAAAATGGGATATAAATTTAAAAGAATTATAATACTGCAGAGCTGAGCCCTGCCATTGGAAAGCAAGAGTGCTCCTGAGTCAAATGTCAGATCTTTAAATAAAAAAAACAACCCAATGGTTAACTTTCTAGCATGTTAGAATTGTGAAATGTTTTGGAATTGTATTGCGAGACAAGGTTGTGCTGAGTATAGACAGCTGTTGGAATTAAATAGGGAGAGTAAAACTGCAAAGAAATTTCTGTTGCTCAAGGAAATAAAAACAAGGGATAAGTGAACTGAAGTCTTTTTCTTTTTTCCTTTAGTACCAAATAAGTGATGCTTTCACACAGACTTACCTGGTTCCTATAAAAATCCATAGAGGGAAATGTTCAACTTAGGCTGGATCTACACAGTCCTGTTTAGCATTATTAGAACAATATTAGATACGTTGTTCTAAAACGTCACAGGGCATACTTGTAAACTAAAGTGTTTTTTACCTTTTTTGTTCAAAATGCTGTCTCACTACTGCTGGTTGCTCTGTAGCACCCTTTGTGTCTCATTTTAATATCGCATTGTGAACGTTAAAAGTCCTGTTTCCATATGCGTTATCAAAACTATTCCTTAACCCTTCCTTAAAGTTAAAAACCGTGTGTAGATCTGCCCTCAGAAACATGTGTTGAAGGAAAAGAAACAAGGGTTGATAAGAAGCAGCTGAGCACTCTGTCCTTCTACACCTCTGCAGGAAGCCAAGGTCTGCAGGGCTTAGACACCCACACCCACCCACAAGCTTCTCTTGCACAGGTAGTTTTACAAGTTATGAGCTGCAGAAAGGCCCAGGTCCAATTCCTGGCATCTCCAGGTAGAGCTGGGAGACAGTCCTTGCCTGGAACCCAGGAGAGCTGCTGCCAGTCAGTGTATGCAATACTGAGCTAGAATGACCATGGCCTGTCTCAGTAGAAGACATCTTCCTATGTTGCAGCAGGCTCCCCCTGTTGATTGGCTTTAGAAATAACAATTTGGGGAATTTTTCTTTTTCCATAGATTGTGGTACATAGATCGGGTTACAGACGCTTCAGGTTACAGACTCCGCTAACCCAGAAATAGTACCTCGAGTTAATAACTTTGCTTCAGGATGAGAACAGAAATTGTGCTCTGGTGGCGCGGCGGCAGCAGGAGGCCCCATGAGCTAAAGTGGTGCTTCAAGTTAAGAACAGTTTCAGGTTAAGAATGGACCTCCGGAACGAATTAAGTACTTAACCCGAGGTACCACTGTATGTGGTTTTGATCAAAACCAGGAAGAACAGCTGTTTGATGCTGTTTGCATATAGAGTTTGATGCAACAGCAGAAGCTAGCTTTCGTTAAATGAATACTTGCTTGAAGCACACCTTTAGCTGAAAGGTATTCAGACTTGGCAGAGCACAAGAAAGCTTATGTTTATTAAGGGAAGTACATTCTGGATTGGAAAGAGTTCTCTAGTCCTAGCTAACTAATGAGTTGGAGAAACAAAGGAGCCACACTTGCCCCTTTGTTCTCAGAAGGTAGATCCAAGATCACCTCTCATCTCAAGGTCCAGAGCAAGTGTGAGCAGAGAGGAGGAGGGAATTGAGAACAGGATGCCACCTGAGATGTATTCGCCTAAACTTTAAAGGATGGAGAGAAGTCAGCATAGAGATAAAAGTACAGGGATGCTCTGGGAGTCTGGAGGTCCCTTTCTCTATCCATCTAAACTCCATGGAAACCCCTCTCAGCAAGCTTAATGCACCAAAACCTACCGGCAGATGCAACCATCCACTCAGCTGTTTTTGTTCTCATTGTTTACCAGGGAGCAAGATGGCGCCAAGCCAGAAGTGCACCGTCGGGATGAGCTCCGCATTCCCCATTGGCTTTGTGTGGAAGGACCAGTGGCACCCCGTCTTTTGCAGAACGTCCAGCATGGGGACTGCGGATGAGATTAACACTTGCTTGGAAAAAAAGCGGGTTTATTTCATGGGAGACTCAACGGTGCGGCAATGGCTAGAACATCTGGAAAACACTGTGGACAGTAGGTTCCCTGCAAAGCTGGCAGAGCACCCATCACCATTTGCTCAGACACAGACTCGATGTTGCCGCCTCCTGTTACTCCAGATCCTTCCCAGGAACAGCTCCTGCCAGCAGGCAGATGCTGTCTCTCACAAATATTGGTTTTCCATTCTCCATTATTTATTGCATTTATTTCCCACCTTTTTCCTCCAAGGGGCTTGAGGCATGCAGAGTTATTCCCCTCCTCATTTAATCCCCCACAACAACCCTGTGAGGTAGTGAATGGCCTAACGTCACCTAGGGAGCTTCAGGATTTGAACCCTGGTCTCACAGGTCCTAACCCAGGCTTCCTCAACCTCGGCCCTCCAGATGTTTTGAGACTACAATTCCCATCATCCCTGACTACTGGCCCTGCCAGCTAGGGATCATGGGAGTTGTAGGCCAAAAACATCAGGAGGGCTGAGGTTGAGAAAGCCTGCACCAGTAAAGTACCACTGGCTCTTTGAGGAAAGCGGTTCTACAGATTTGGGGCTGCTGCTTTGTGACTGCTTGTCACAGAGTTGGTTCATGCCTGGAAAGAACAATGCCCAAACTTGGAGTCAATGGGACCTAGGCAGGGAAGAGTTCCCCAGCTAATGAGAAATCCAGGCTGGAAGCAAATATAGGCTTAGATAATCCTTATAACCTTACAGTGGGGACAAATTAACACTTAACAGATTTTCCAAGGTGGTTCAAGCCTCTGTGGAATTGAATGGTTGTTCCCGAAGGTCCAGTACCCCCATTTTTGGAATACTGAGAGTAATAATGCAAAGGTGCCCTGGAATCACCCATCATGCAAGAGCCGAGTGAGTCATTTGGGGGCAAGGCAAGACTAGTGACAACACATTTTGGAATTATGCTCAATTTAAGGACTTCAGGTGAGATTTAACATGTGCTCCAAAGGAAAGCAATTATGTCTCATGGGAAATCTCACACAGATGATGAGCAGCTTGTTCCTCACTAGGTGAAAAGGCAGCAAAAATTTGTGGGGAACCTTAGCCCCTTTAGATGTTGCTGAACTATAATTCCCATCACCCACAGAAGACTTAGTCAATAGCCAGGAATGATGGAAATTGTAGTTCAGAAACATCTGGAGGATTGAAAGTTTCTCACACCCAACGTAACAAGGCAGACTAGGCAGTTAGCGGGCTTTGTGTTAGTCGAGATACTTTCCATGAGGCCTTCAGCTCACCAACCACAGCCATCTGCCTCAAGCATCCATCTGCTGTTAATCCGGGGGTGGCTACTCTGTGGCCTTCCAGATGTTAGACTTCAATTCCCATCATCTTTGGCTACTGCCCATACTGAATAGGGCTTCTGGGAGTTGAAAGTCCAGCATTAATCCTTACAGATCATGGCTGTTATTTTTTCATTATCAAAAATGTCTTGGCACATGAGAACAGCTCTCCATGACAAAATGGCACCCACTCACCTGTGGTAAACGGTTGTGCATATGGCTTTAACTCCCTAGTATCAACTTGCACTGATCCTATGTCTTTATTTTGTTGCTAGCCCTAAAACCTTTTGACACCTATGGGACTGGAAAGCTCTGGAATCTGCTTTCTATTGACACGGCCAGGAACATCCAAGTCCAATGGAAAAAACATGGCCACCCCATCATTACGGTCCACGAATATACCACAAAAGACCACAGCTATGTCGCTCGAGAGATTGACAACGTGGCAGGCGACGGAGACACGGTGGTTGTCATCTCCTTGGGCCAGCACTTCCGTCCCTTCCCCATCAAGCTCTTCATTCAAAGGATGATCAACATCCGGGGAGCCATCCAGCGCCTTCTCCTGAGAAGCCCAGATACAAAGGTCATCATCAAAGCAGAGAACACCCGGGAGATAGACATCGACCAGGAGAGATTTGGTGACTTCCATGGCTTTGCCCAATACCTTGCACTAAGGGACATTTTTCGGGATCTAAAAGTGGGTTTTGTTGACGCCTGGAACATGACGGTTGCCTATGGCACAAGCAACGTCCACCCAGCAGATCATGTGATTATGAATCAAATTAATATGCTTTTAACTTACATCTGTTAAAACCTACATCTATAAAACATCATCAATTAAAAACTTCCCTTCTAAAAATCAAATAGATGCTTATCTGTTTGACTTCTGATGGGTGTGTGCCACTACTGAGGAGGTGAATAGATGCATCATATTGAAGTCTTGGGCATGGCTAAAAATTGTCTCCTTGGATTCTGACCTAAGTGCCTATACCAGATGCCTACACCAAGGTGCCTGCAAACTTTTAAGCCTGAAATCATCAAGCTGGAAAGACAAGCGATATGTCACATGGCAAGGGGGAGACACAGTGAACAGCACCTTGCCTTGGGCTGCTTAGGTGACCTTGAACTAGCCACGATCTTTTGGCTTCTGCTTCCGAGCTCCAAAATGGGGCAAGTGCCGCAGCGAGATTCCAAGGGGCTGTCAGAATAAAGGCACTACTCCAGTGCCACTCAGTCTGAATCCTGCTAGCAGCCCCCAAATGCACACACACACACAAAAGAAGAAAAGAAAAGCAGAAATGCTTAAGTCTAGAAAAGAGGCAAGCATCTTTCAGCAAGGCTGGCTTTATTGCATAATAAAAGAGGGTGCCTAGAACCAAATTGGGGTTCTTTAACTACAAAAGGTACTCTGTACGCATGAACCAAATGGCTGCGGTTGGTTCAAGGCACTGGCCTGCAATTCAGATGTCAACGACCCGTCACATGTGGTAGTCAGTAACTGTTAACAATCTTGAGGAAGCAAAGTAACAGAAAGCAGCCCCTTCCTTAACCAACAGTGAACTGAAACGGCAGGCGGAGACACTTCTGGTGCCTTGTGCTTTTGCTAAAGAACCAGGCTGCAAGATCAACTGGCCAGCTTTTCATTGTCACCATTTTCCACTAGTTTTCTTTTCTTCTCGTCCGTTTTCCTCTTGAAGATGCTATTTCTGTAGAACTGAAGCTCTTTGATACTCTCCCTGATGTCATCCAGGGCTCTAAAGGGAATTCAGGAAATGTTAACATTCCTTTAAAAGAAGGCTGCACCATACACACTCGCCTCCAAACGCAAGGGCAGGCTAATTTTAAAAGAAGCTGAAAAAGGTATGACTTTACAGTGTCCCCCAAAATGCTGCAAACAGGTTGTGTATTTCTATGTGCTGTGGAACCCTATAGAAGCAGAACTGAAGGAGAGATTCAAAGCTGGTTGGAGGCAGGAGAGAAAAATGCCCTTACACACATGCCTTCTTCCCTGCTGGAATGAGACCAACAGAACTTTGGATTTGGCATCTTATTCCCTCTTGGTTCTCCACCCTTGCCACTTCTGAACTGCTCTGTAACACACACTTTCTCCTAGGGAAATAATGTAAATAAAGGAGGAAATGTTCTTCTAATACAAAACATGCTACCCATCTTGGCGATAAACTTGCGGGCTGAATTACTATGATCCAGCACAATGAAAGAAGGTAGATAATAACAGCACGTTCATCTTGCTGAGTAATGACCAAGAGGCAAGTTCTGAGATGGACAGGGAAAGGTTCTTAACAGCACAGTTAACGGATGAGAAAAGGAAATGTCACACAGGAAGCTGCCTTATACTTGAGTCAAGCCTGATGGGCCATCAAGGTCGGGGAAAGCAACTTCTTGACCACCCAGTATAGCTGGACTACAACTCCCATCATCCCTGACCATTAGTCATCCTTACCACACTGCATAACCTGATTGTTGATGCTTGGTGATACAATCCGACACACACAAAACAATCACTCTTCAAAGCCAAAAAATCAGCGTTACCTATGAGACGCAGCCTTCTTTGGAGCAAACTCGTAGTCTTCTGGGTACCAGCGTCTGCACACACAAAACAAGTCCCCATGATCCAAAATCTAAATTATCCACCAAATGTGGTGGACGCCATAGGCAAGAGAACCCAGAAACGCAGGACTCTGGAGCCGCCTCCAAATATAAAATCACCAGAGGCCACAGACGCACCAAATTTGAAACGATCTCATGCAAAAATCAGGACTGTGAGAATTCCAGCTTTAATTTTTTAAAACTCACGGAACCTAGTTATTACATTGCAAAGAAATATTTTCCACTTCCCAAAGTTCCATGTTACTCAACAATTTTACTATAGTTCAAAACCTCATGTTCGTAGAATCATAGAACTGCAGACTGAGAAAGTACCTTGAGGGTCTTTTAGTCCATGGGTAGGCAAACTAAGGCCCGGGGGCCAGATCCGGCTCAATCGCCTTCAAAATCCAAACAGTGGACGGTCCAGTAATCAGCGTGTTTTTACATGAGTAGAATGTGTGCTTTTATTTAAAATGCATCTCTGGGTTATTTGTGGGGCATAGGAATTCGTTCTTTTTTTTCTTTTTCCAAAATATAGTCCGGCCCCCCACAAGGTCTGGGGGACAGTGGACCGGCCCCCTGCTGAAAAAGTTTGCTGACTCCTGTTCTAGTCTAACCCCCTGCAATGCAGGAATCTTCTGCCCAACATGGAACTCAAACCCACAGCCCTGAGATTAAGTGTCTCATGGTCTACTGACTGAGCTACCAAATAAATAAAAAATAAATGCAAATATATTTTGCGATTGTAGAATCTGAATCCTTCAGAAAGCTGCATCTACTGCTGACTGTAGGCATCTTGGTGGTCACCTATTACAAGTAAGACCCGCAAGATTTCCTCAAAGTCTGTGGCATGCCATTCGCTGCCCGAGGAGCCACCCACATATCCAAGCTCTGCCAAATGATGTAGTGGGTATTGACCTGCACAGTTCTTTGATGGTGCTCACATCAATGATCCTGTAGTGAAGGTGTTTCATGAACTGGGGCATGTGCTTGTCGAGGAATTTCTTGTCCGCATGAACCGAGTTTCCTGAAAAGGGTGGAAAGGCACAGATTCTGTTCATGCACTCAACGTGCAATTCTCAGGTGGGTGGCGAAGACACCCAGAAATCCCACCCACCCCGAAATCTCAATCTCAGATCCTTATTACAGTCGCAGACCAGCATACGTAGTGTGGGGTACAGTCCTTTAAAATCTATAAAATGTTTTGGAAAGCTAAAAAGTATCATAACAGAACAGAATAGAATAGAAGCTAAATAATCTAAAATATAAATATAAAAGAAGCTTAAAATAATCTAAAAGAAGGGTTAGGAGCATTAAACAGATGTGGAAGAGCATAAAAGGTTAGTATATACAAGACTATGGCTAGCACAACTTCTCTATAACACAACTTCTCTAAGGTGCCCAGCTGGGCCCCTTCTCCGACTTTGCACCACTAGAACTTGTACAATCTAAATTTTTAAGATCAGCCCTTCACGTCCGAAAATGTGTCTCTAATGCCACTCTGAGACTAGAGACAGGCTTCACAAAAGTGGAGGCTAGAGTGTGGGTGACCATACTCAACTACTGGCCCAATTATTTTATTTTTATATGAACACATGAATCTGCCTTTGACAGAATCAAGACACCCGCCCAACACCACTATATTTCATCTGCAGCACTGCTACAGCCTGACCAAGGAAGGTGCTTGGCCAAATGTCCAGGAAGGTGACGTAAAATGGGGCAATTGGGTGCTGAATTTGCCCCTCTTTCCACTCACACTAATTCCAACAAATCTGAAGCTGCTGCATTTTCCCACCTGAAACTTCCCAGGCTCTACAACCAACATCATAAGATGTGCTGTCCCCACATATACTTTCAGAAGAAAGAAGGAGGGGAGTCAGGGATTAAACCATCTGAACCTCAGTCTCCAGAACTCCCTTCCCATAAAGGCACAGATGTCGCCTTCCCTTCTCTCAGTTAAACTTCTTATACCAAATGATGTTTTGGAAAAATGAACATCTATTAAGGGATGGTCTATTGCTGATTCTCAAACTGGCTTTGATTAACCATATAGGGTTGCACCCAATGTTACACATACTCAGAGCAGAGACACTAAAATTAATAGACCTAGATGACTGGGGCCCATTAATTTGAATAGCTGAAGTTCATTGCATACAACAAATTATGATTTGCTGATGTAAAGAGTGATTCATAATGGTTTTGTATATATACCGTATTTTTTGCTCTATAAGATGCACCAGACTACAAGACGCACCTAGTTTTTGGAGGAGGAAAACAAGAAAGAAAAAAATATTCTGAATCTCAGAAGCCAGAACAGCAAGAAGGATTGCTGCGCAGTGAAAGCAGCAATCCCTCTTGCTGTTCTGGCTTCTGGGATAGCTGCGCAGCCTGCATTTACTCCATAAGACACACACACATTTCCTCTTACTTTTTAGGAGGGAAAAAGTGAGTCTTATAGAGCAAAAAATACGGTATACTGTTTGCATTTTCATTCTTTTGCTCTATTAGCTGCCTCAGGCCCTTTGAGTGGAAAGGGATGGTACAAATCAATAAAAATGACTATCTTTCATAAATGTTAAAACCTCCTACCGGCAAGGGGGCAGAGTCCTGGAGGTGTCTGTTGACGGACAAAAGACAGAAATTCGTACTCTGCTTGACGCAGCGAGATTTTGCTCTCCTGCACTGCCTTTGTAAGGCCAGACTAGAAGAAAGAGAGAAGCCAAAATTACATCATGTTGCCTGTGCCTTAAAAGGAGTCAGGCAGTTAAGATGTCATGCAAGAATCAATACTATTATTAGTTTTTATTAAACCTGTGGTCACTTCTTACTCAAAGGCCTCCAAGCCAATTACAACACATTTAGAACATAAGTATCAATATATTATACCATAAAAACAGAAAGAAAACAACCCCCTTAACAGCCACAGGAAGGTTTGGCAGCACACTACTGAGAAAACAACATCATCTTAATGGATAGTCGAGGATTTGCACTACTAGACCAGGCCAAAAGAACCATTTAATCCAGCCCTCTGCTTCCTACAGACATCGGCCCAGATGCCCCAGAGAAGGCCAGAAAACAGGGCATGGTGCATTGGCACTCAACTACTAATATTCAGAGGGAGGCTGAAACTGGATCTGGAAGACTCATACAGCCATCAAGACTAGTAGCCATTGATGAATGTGGCCAAGACAAGTCACTGATCTCATTCCCTTGCAGGAACTGCTGGTAAACAAGGAAGCGGTCTCCCCACTCCCAAACCCCAGCCAAAGGATGCAGCAATTTTAGCACAACAAAAAAAGGTTTAATGTTAAAAAGTCTTCATAATGGACATGGGAAACTCTAATGCCATGCTAAGGACACACTGTGAAGCTGGGTGAAGCTGGCCCGTTTTGCACAGATGAGATAAACCTCCAGCCATCCTTATCAAAGAAGTGCTTCATGTAGACGGCAGGGAACATGGCACGGTCAAGATAAGGTTCTGTGCATGTGGAACTGTAAAAAGACAAAGGAGGTCTCCTCAAGGGAGTGTGAGTGATGAAGAAGCAGGCCCCTACCTTGCCGTGATGCTCTTTGCACCATTCTGACATGCTGTCCAGCAACTCATCTGGCTGGTTTATTATCAGGTTGGGACCCTGTCAGCAAAATAGGAGAAAACAATGGGGAATCAGATCAGACTGTTACATCATTGATGCTCATTTGTTGCTGCAATTATTAATATAGTAATACTAGCATTTTATCCTGATTCTCAGCCAATAAGGGTTCCCAGGATTTCTCTCACATATATCAGTGATGTGATAGCCACTACCCACAGGCTGACAATCTAACCCAGGCATAGGCAAACTTGGCCCTCCAGATGCTTTGAGACTACAATTCCCATCATCCCTGACCACCGGTCCTGTTAGCTAGGGATGATGGGAGTTGAAGTCCCAAAACATCTGGAAGGCCAAGTTTGCCTATGCCTGATTTAACCAGATATGACACAGAAGGAAATGGAATTGAGAGGGAAGAGGAAAAAGCAAACTCAGGCACTTCTTTTTAAGTTATAGGATTCTTATAATGACCTGATAGAGGAGTCAAAAGTGGCTAGCTTTTTAAAGAGTCAATGGAACGGCCCTGCAGCTCCACCTCTCTCTTCAAAACAGTCCAAAACAAGAGCTGCTAAAGGACAACAGTTCAGGAAGGAAGGGATGGGTGGTGGGGTGGTGGTAGCAATATAAGTGGAACTGTTCAAACAGCAGTATGTATTATGAATAGAAATAATCACCTTTGTTTGAACACAAAGGGATGTAAACTTGTAGCGCAATCAGATTCATTTTTACTCTCAAGTGTAATAGTGACAGTTTGCACCAGGTAAAATCTGATGAACTTTTAGATTTGATGGAAACAGGAAGCAGTCGTAATTTGGTCACCTTTCGAGTTCGCAATATTCAGTTGGCATTCACTTCCCTCGCTAAAAACATTCGGAAATTGCATGCATAAAAGGGGCTTTTCATCAGCCAGCTATGCGGCAAAGAAGTCAGTGGAAATTATGAGTGACTAGTTGGCCACTCACAGCAATTAGCTAACCAGCTGGCATTTAAAAAATACATATTGAAAAGAAAAAAAGGACTACAAACTTAAAATCCTCTCTTCCCCCCTTTCCTCCATCCCAAAGGCATAGTTCAGATGTAAACAAAAATAGTACAGTTAAGACAAGCACTAATATGGAGAAAAACAGAAAGTTACTAATGTCAGTATATTAACACAAACAGATATTATGGAATGCAGTTTGTCCTGTAAAGTATTTGTTCAAATACTGGCTCAATGGCCACAAGACCGCCAAAGAAGTTTTTTGTACCAGTTTTTCAGAAATGGCTGTCCCAAATTACATTATACCATTTTTGCACATTTAAACCCTTCGTTTCCTTCCATTTTCTAGCTATCAATATTCTTCTTACCACTAATAAGTAACCAATTACATGTTCATATAATAACCCTTGGTAGTCTGCACTGAATATACCCAACAATGCTATTCCAGGAGGGTGGTTTTTTTAACGGGTTTCTCCAGTATTTTTGTTATTTCTGTGCTAGCTGGCATTTAGCAGGCACCAGCCCCCAAAAATCAGCAACCAACATACCTCAGCCAAGATGTTCAAGTCCGAATCTGTTATGAGACAGGCCATCTCAATGATCTGGTCTTTTTCAATGTCGAGCCCCGTCATCTATATCAAAGTCAAAATGTTAACAATGTTAACTGATGCTGGTAGGTTAAAAAAGCATTCACAGCAGCCAAAAAATGGGGGGGGGGGGGTGAGGGAAGACCCACTGAAGGTTTGAACAAATGTGTCTGCCTCACAAAGAGCTAGGAAATAAACTCGGAAAATTGCCCTGGAGCGCAGTTTATTTCTTTAATGTCAGGCCATAGCAGTGATGTTCTTCCTGCTCACTTAAGCCAAGTGGTTAAATGTTTAGTTCGGGTTGGTGGTTATTCTAAATTGGGTATAACTGTAAACTGTTTATTAATGCTATTGTTGTTGGTTTCTATTGATTTATTGGTTGGTTTGTTGCTCGCAGAGGATATTTTGTTTTTTTTTAATGTTTGATACTTTGTTGTGTTTTTATACATGTTGTAAGCCACCCAGAGTGGCTGGGGAAACCCAGCAAGATGGGCAGGATATAAATTTTAAAAATATTATTATTATTAAGTGTCAATTGTTTTAGGACCTCAAGCCTATACAAGCTGATAAAATCTAGGATTGTGAATTGCTTTGCTGCAAGAGGCCCAGGGGAGGAGGTCAATCTTTTTAAAGTGTGGGCGCATTTGTGATAAATAGGCTTCTCGATGACTATTAAGAGCGATAAATGGCTTCCATATTCAGTGGCTTCTGGAAGCCAACAGTAAGAAATGACATCTTGTCTGCCACTGCTGGTTGCACAGAACTGATCCTCAGTCTGGTCACACATGGAGCCAACAGAGCCCCTTCAAATAAAATTGTGAACTTGAAACCTCATTTCCTCATAGCACAAGGATGCAGCTTCTCCTAGGATAGGCTTTGTCAGCCTGGTGCCCTATAGATGGTTTGGATTGCAACTTCCATCAGGCTCCAGTTGGCCTACTTGAGGGCACCCTGCTGGTGAAGGCTGTCCTAGATCCCTTGCAAATTCCCGCACTTCTAATGCAGATATATGTTGTTGTTGTTGTTGTTGTTGTTTAGTCACTTAGTCGTGTCCGACTCTTCATGACCCTATGGACCAGAGCACGCCAGGCACTCCTGTCTTCCACTGCCTCCCGCAGTTTGGCCAGACTCATGTTTGTAGCTTCGAGAACACTGTCCAACCATCTCATCCTCTGTCGTCCCCTTCTCCTTGTGCCCTCCATCTTTCCCAACATGAGGGTCTTTTCCAGGGAGTCTTCTCTTCTCATGAGGTGGCCAAAGTATTGGAGCCTCAGCTTCACGATCTGTCCTTCCAGTGAGCACTCAGGGCTGATTTCCTTAAGAATGGAGAGGTTTGATCTTCTTGCAGTCCATGGGACTCTCAAGAGTCTCCTCCAGCACCATAGTTCAAAAGCATCAATTCTTTGGCGATCAGCCTTCTTTATGGTCCAGCTCTCACTTCCATACATCACTAAGATATATGTTAGAACACTCCTTTCCAACCTACCAAGGGTCCCAGCTGCCCTAGGGTGACCAAATTTGATTTTCTGCTCCCAAGATCTCATTTCCTGTGAAATTAGGCTGCTTCTTCCCCCACAAACCAAGCTTTCCACATTTCCTAGAAAAAACACTTAAAGGGTGAATGGTCTTCCTTCTCTCACACACATCCACCTACAGTGCCTATGTATCGTGGGGGATAATATGGGATGGGGGCACACACCAAGGCTCCCAGGAATAATAGGATGGGCACCAATCTCCTGCACATGTCCTGTAGTACATGAGTCGGGGGGTGGGTGACATTATGAGATGTGACCCCCGTAGGATACACATCTCCTCAAAGGATATTCTAAGAGAGTCCAATCTTGCTCGTACACAGGCATACACTAACATTGCACCTGTCTCTTTTGGGGAAGGAGGATGAATCCTGCACCTACACTGCACCAGTATCTCTTGCGGGGATATTATGGGCTGCAGCTCCTTTGCAAATAACCCAACAGGCACATCTCTTGAGAACGTTGCCTTACATGGTGTAGGTCTTTCTACATGAACAGATATTAGAAAATGGATACTATGATACTATAGGATTGCAATCCTCAAGTATTCACTCCCAGCTGTCTCAAGGGGTAGAGGGATTTTGCGGGACGCAGCCCCGCCCTCTCCTGACACATTGATATTGAACCATATATATATATATATGATTCATAAATATGATATGATCCTGAACCAAATCTCTCATTCATATATATATATATTCAAATTAAAGTTTTGCAATCACATATCCAGCATACATCATAAAAACAAGATTCCAAAGAACCTCTTGGACTTCCCTCCTTCCCCTTTCTGGACCCTATTATAAATCATTTGCACCTGCATCTTCTATAATAATCTGTTTTATATCTCCATTATATCCAAAATTCACCATTAAACTACAAGTGTTATTCCGATCCTAATAACGATTTTAACTGTTTACAATGATTTTTTAAGATAAATGATAAATTTTCTGAACTAAATTTCATGGGGGCATATTATGGGATAGTAGCTATTTGTATAACTGTTTCATACTTCTTCGAAGGCAATGTTCTGGGGCAGCGGGGAATCACGGGATGGATCCTACTCAAAAGGAGCTAAACCGCACTTGCCGCGGGGAAGGGGGCATATTATGGGATGGAGCGCCCTTTTTTACACTCCCCCCCCCCATACCGCACCCAATGCCAGGGAGCAGGATACTACGGGATGGAGCCCTCGCATTGCACTCCACATGGTGCAAGCGTCTCGGGGGACGAAACGGACAGGATATTATGGGATGCCCCTTCGCAGAGGCCTCGTTACGGGCTGGGCGCCTCACCTCCAGGTCTACCCAGACCATTCTCTGCCCCATGCCGGGCTCCGCCGCCCCTCCGGCTCCTGCCATGGCTCGCAACCCGCTCAGGCAGCGCCCCGACAGCCACCGCCTCCCTGCCGGCGCGCCGAAAAGCCGCCAAGCCCTTCCGCCAGCGCGCATCATCTGGAGAAGCCGCAGACTACAAATCCCAGCAGGCCCCGCCCCAGCCCCGCCCGCTGGGCCATAAGGGTAAGCCGCGCAGCCTCCTGGGATTTGTAGTTTTGCGTGGCGACAGCGGGAGTGAGAGCGTCCCTGCGCGCCTAGTGCCTCGCTTGGCATGCTGGGGGTTGTAGTTTGAGGGATGAGGCTCCGGCGGCGGAGGCGATCGGTTCCCACACTGTAATGCTGGTTCGTGCCCCAATCCTCCAAAACGGGAGGCTGGCCCAGTAAAAGGGTCAGCTGGGCTTGCGTTTTCCCCCCTTCCCCAATACAAAGCTGCATTTTCTTACCATATTAATAAAGCAAATACTAGCCCTTTTTAGTGAAAGCACTGAGCCGAAAGTTAACACGTGTTATTCTAAAAACACGCAATATGTGGTCTGTGCAATAAAGGAAAATCCAAGGCCCCTTCTTGAGACTCGTAATCTTTTTCTTTCTTAAAAAAAAAATATGCAGGGAGCAGGATTCCCGCCCCCCCCCCTCAAGCTTGGAAGTAACTGAGTAAAAGGATGAAAAAATATATATGAATACCACAATTAACTCAGGAATAGACAGGAAATAAAAGTTAAAATAATGCCTCAAAGTGGGGGGGGGGGGGGTAAGAGACCCATCAGTGTTATCAACACTCACAGGCAGGTTTCAGGTGGGAAGCTATCCCAGCCCTAACTGAAGAAAATGCCAGAGATTGTTGGTTTCAGTCCTTCTGCATGCAAAGCATGTATCATAGAAAGATGGCCCCAGTTCAAAGCCACACCAAGAAACAACACTGGCGCATGAACAATTTTGTGTCTGACATAGTGGTACTTGGAACAGAAAGAAAAATCCTTCTCATTGGCTCCTGTGTCACTTTCTGCATTTCAGGGATTCTTTTAAAGAGTGAACTTTGTGAAGCACTTACCTAGACCCAGGAAGGTTTAAGATGGAAGCCCTCATCTGACCCCATGACCTAAATCCACTGTACTTGAGCATTATTATGGCTGTCCACAGAAGCAGTATGCAGGTATGAAAAATTACATTCTATATTTGAAGAGGGCAATGCTATTTAAGGAAACGTCATTACATGACAACTTTGCGCCTCAAAGCTTCTTTACACATTGCATTTGCATCCTGCACACGCGAAATGCCTTACACATTAGGAGTGCTACAGTATGCAATGTGTTTACACCAACCCAAACACACGTTAGGTTCACAGAATACAAAGCTAGAACTGGAACATGCAGACATGGCGATGGAACATGCATTTATCATTGCAATATAAGAAACAACCCTCGGCAGCCGCCCCCCTTGTGTCCTCTTGAAAACCAGAGAAAATCTAGATTCCCTTTTGTTTTTAAGTCCTAGTTGGCCTCATAATATGTTCCACTCCCCACCAAAAGAGAGACAAAGCACTTTAAAAAAATGCATTTAAAAAAATTTATAGACTTGGGCTGCGATCTGTAACCTGGCGTGCTGATCAAGACTAATGCGAGTTGCAGTCCAAAGTATCTGGATGGCACCAGGTTGCAAAAGGCTGGGTTAGGGAATAACAAGGAACAGGGGGGAAATCAAGGTTGCCTTCTGGTTTTTAAAACCCTGAGGCTGCCATCCTAATGCCACTTACTTGCGAGGAGACCCGATTCAATTCAATAGAACTTACTTCTGCATTTACATGGTTAGGATTGCAATCTTTGAGGTTTTGCCTGCTTGTGAATGAAAGAGAACCCCACTTACTGCAGACAAGACACTGGCAGCAAACCCTCTGCTTTAATGGAATAGTCCTCCTGCCAAGAAACATCACTGGATGTCTTGCTCTGACCTATGCTAGTAATGTTAGTCAATCAACTTTGATATACATTCCCCTGCCCCGCACCAGGTGTAATGGGAAAAAAGGAGATTACAACTACCTCTGTGAATACAAAGCAGGTTGAAGAGGCACAGCACATGGCTGATGTGTGGACAGCATGTGTACAATCTGTCTAAAAAATACAGTGTGAAGACTGATGGCTAAGCATCTGGTGTAACAGCTTTAAGAAATGTGTCCTATTTAAGATGCAGGCTGAGCCCGCAACCCGTCAAAGCTTGCTGGGCATTTTCACACATTCAGTCACTCTGAAAGCATCAAAGGCCTCTCTCTCTAATACAAACTTTCCAATGAGAAGATTAAAAAAAAAAATCACTTTTATATGCAAATATAACAACTACCTGTAAAGAGAGAACACCAGCTGTAAAATTTAGTTCTTAGGAAAATTTGCTTGCACACAATATTTTGAAAGAACGAGAATTTATTTTAGAGAAAATAAAAATATAGCTAACCAAGTGAGTTTTTTAAAAATACTATTAACAGTATTGCTTGAGGGAGTTCTGAATTATGTAAACTTTTTTTTTTTAAGACGGGTGCTTGTTTTTGCAACAATGCCATAAATATGTAAGCCAAAAGGTAACAATGAATCCTTTTATATTAGTGTATATTTGACAAAAATATTATATTTTTTAAAAGATGTCCCATTTAGGCATGCAGATAGAGGGTCACAAGCATCTCCCTCCTCTAGCCCCCCCCCCCAGATATAAACCCAAACAGCACGGAAGAACAACAGGGGTTCAAGAAACCACAATTGATTTGGATTAGAGTAAAAGAAAGAGAAAGTGTGTGTGTGTGTGTGTGTGTGTATTTCAAGAGAAGTGACAGAAAAATTAAGGTAAGCCACATTTTACTGCTGCTGCAATTGCCCCCTTGTCAATTTTGTTGCAGCTGAAAATGACGAGGGTATGAATACTTTTCAAAATAAAATACTTTGCTGTGCAGAGCAGACAAGTTTTGTTTTCTTAAAGAAACAATTTGACACTGTCCAGACAATGCATTTATACATTGCAACTTAACATGGGAGTTATGGTATGTTCCAGGGATTGTTCCTAAAGCCAAAATTGTGTAGTCAAAAGACATTAGGTACAAAGGCAGGTGCGATTACCAAAGTCTTTTTTTCTGGACGCCTGCTCCCCGCCGCTTTTTTATTATTATTTCTTTTGACAAGCACGTAAACCTGAATGTGCACGAGTAAAATGTGCACAAGTTGTAGGCTTGCTGCACTCCAGTTGCTACAGAGATTACTAATGTTCAAATGGAAGCACTGTGAACATAAGCGGAAGCTACTGGAAACCATTTAGCTGCAGAATCTTTTTAAAAATGGCACCAAAAGTTCCCATCTCAAAAATCCCACCATGTTTCAGTATAGGGGGAATCATAGATAAAGACATTGATGGCATTTCAAATACACAAACTTCAGAAGGATGGATGTCACAAAAATCCACCCTATTGAAAAAGCTCATCTCAGATTTATGATTAGTTAAAAGCTATTCCAAATTTAGCTGTACTTGCAAGTGGAGGCTAGCAGCTGCACTTCTGGGCAAGACCAGCCAAACACTGTAGGCCAATGGCCCCTCCCCCAAAACATTGACTTTATTTAATTTAATTTTAAAGATTAACCAATGCTGCAGGCTGGATGAAATAAAGCACTTGGCCAGACAACGCCCATGGACAAGAAGTTCATAGATACTCACCTTCGTTTCTCCTTTGTATTAAATATCAATTGTAATGTCTAAACTTTTCTATTCAATGAGGTTTTTAAAAAGTATGTCAACTATAGAAAGGGAATGGACAGAGGCATGCAATGATTTCCTGAGAGGTTTTAATCGCTTAAATTGTTGGGAAAGTCTTTTTACGATACTGTGGGCTCTCTTGCTCGTAATATAAAAATCAAAGGACTCTCAATGAAAGCAGCTGGAAAAATTAACACACCATTCAATACAAATCATCAAGTCATCCAGCAAATTTGTTTCACTCTTAATATCTGAACAGGATGCATGTTTGCTTAATACAAGTATTTAAAAGCAACATTTATTCCAGTAGAAAAACACTGTTACCAATATTTCCATGTGCCATTGAGCCTTCTACTCTGTGGCATTCATTTTTTCCATGGGATTACTTACTACCAGAACCACCTCAGGGGCTCTCTTCCTTTCTCATTAACACTCTACAAAAATACCAATGTTCATTTTAAAATACAACCAAAGCGGCACCTTTTTTTTCCCCCTTACAAAATTAACTACATTGATTTCTCTTTTGCTTGTTTAAAAGCGTGGCACCTTCTCTTTTTTTCTCTAAACCCTGAGAGAAAGTTAATACAATTGAAACGAAGCCACTTCTCATGAAATACATACTGCAGGTGATTTTTATAAAACAATTTTTAAAAAGCAACTCGTGCAGTTACTCGTTGCAAGCTCTCTGTAAAAAAACGATTTCTTAAAAAGGAAAGAGCCACTCCATTTCGCCAAGGAAAGGTATGCAAAATCTGCTCTGAATACTTGCTAGTGGCGGGAGGGGCGCCATTTGCCATCTCGGTAGTTCTCCCTCCGGTTATCGTAATCGTGACTCCAGCCTCCATAGTGCCTGTCATCGTGACCATATTCCTCCCGAATGCCCCTGAAATGATGCTCCGAGCCATAGTCGCTGGGGCGCTGAGGTTCCCGGCTGCTATAATGCCTGCTTTCAGTAGGATACGGATGGGAGCTCACTCTGTTCTTGCGCTGGGCTGCACTTGTCTCTGAGCGCCACTGCATGGATGAAGCTGACGACTGGGTGAACGAGTAACTCGGGTGGTGCCCTGGCGAAGCAAATCCGGATGGCTCCGGGTGCAAGGAGTTGTGCCTGCCACTGTACTGCGACTGCTGCCACATATTATTCATCTGGAAACAGAAAGCACTTCTGTTAAGAAGAGGCATGGCCAATAGTCAGGGGTGATGATGATGATTTGTTCAATTCCTTACTTGCCCTTCACCATAAGGTCCCAGAGTGGCAGTGTAAAAATACAAATCAGTTAAAACTGTTTACATTAGAAAGAATAAGGCTGGTTTTAAGAACATCTCTCAGGTTGAGAGGTGTAGTCCAGCAACATCTAGACAGCCACAGTGTGCTGTGCCAGCCAGACTGGTGAATGAGAACAGCCGCAGGGACTATATAACTCCAGATCTACATTGGCTTCCAGTACTTTTCTGAGTGGAATTCAAAGTGTTGTTATTGTTAACCACTCAGCTTTTTTGTCTGAGGCATGCACCACTCCACTCATTTGCAAACCCTTTCCTGCCTATTTCCTGTTAACAGCCAAACAAATAACTCTCACCACAGCTTGTCTCTGGAGGTTATCTGGGGATGAGAAGGATCTCTGCACAGTTGGCGACTCTGTTGAGATGTTATCCACATTCCTCTCATACCTGCTAAGTGAAAACCAGAAGTCAATTGCCCAGAAGAAGTCTCAGATCATGGAATTCTGCACTAACAGTAATCACAGTCAACAGTATTCAATTGAAGAAAGTTATGCTGATGGTCAAGGGTCTGGAAACCAAGCCTTATGGAGGGCTTTGGGTATGTTTAGCCTGAAAAGAGGAGACAGTGAAGAGATAGGATAGCCATCTTCAAATATCTGAAAGGTTGTCACATGGAGCACACTTGTTTTCTCCTGCTCTGGAGGGTAGGAGCCAAACCAGAATCACAATTCTGTGATTCTGTCACTAAACTTTCTGATGGTTGGAGCTCTTCAACAGTGCAAAGGACTCCCTCATAAGGTGGTAGACTCTTCTTCACTGGAGGTTTCTAAGCAGAGGTTGGATGGTCATCTGCCATGGATGTTTTAGATGAGATTCCTACATTGCAGGGGGTTGGACTAGATGACCCTCAGGGTCCCGTCCAATTCTATGATTCTACTATAGGTGTTTGTGAATGGTTTTCCCAGGGGTGGGGAAAAATAGGTATCATGAAAATAACCAGGAAGCAAAGTACCGGGTAAACACTGGCATTAGCAGCTTTATGATTATAGCTATATTTCTATCCTACTCATTCTCATAGACATAGACAGTTATTTGTTCTCCTAGCCTCAAAACAAGGTTGTGAAATATGCTAGGCTGAATGACAGAGATTGTGATTGGCTCAAGGTCACCCAGTTTGTGACTGAGCGGGAGATTTGAACCTGGGTCTCCCTGGTTGCAGCAGAACACTTCTAATCTAACCACTACATCATAGTTTTCCTTTGATCCATCATCGTAAACTGTTATTGAATATATATTTTTCTAAGCAGAGTATAACTGAGCAATCTGTTTTCAGTTCATCTTCATTTTTATAACTGACACACTTGTCAAAGCAATACAGAAACACAGATCGCAAGCCTCAGGAGGTTTCTAGTAACAGCTTCT
Source organism: Podarcis muralis (assembly GCF_964188315.1). NCBI lineage: Eukaryota > Metazoa > Chordata > Lepidosauria > Squamata > Lacertidae > Podarcis > Podarcis muralis. Next base: position 18,375,158 of record NC_135669.1, read on the forward strand.
TTAATCTACTCTGCATCTCAATTTAGAAAATTCTGAAAAGACTCACAGCTTTCCCTAATGGAAACTAATTTGCTTGTCCATCTGTTGCTTTAGAAACAAAATTCCTGATGTGCCACATCAAAGTTCTCAATACCATTTGATTTTTGTAGTTGCTCTAGAAAGAAAAGCTAATAATAGTAATATCTTTTCTCAGTGCTAGAATTCAGTTCATATTATTCTTTCCCACTTAAAGACAAATAATAAACATAAAGGTAGAAAGGGGAGCTCAGACATAAGCTATTGTATTATGCCCACTTTGGAAAGCAGTCACAGAATTTACCATATGGTAATGAATGCTAAGAACACAATCCTACGCACAATTAATCAGAAGCAAGTCCCACCAAGTTCAATGGGGTTCACTCCCTAATAAGCTGCAATTCTAAATGTACTTAAATGATTTACCACAGGCTTCCTAAAACTGGTGCCCTTGAGCTCTTTCAGACTCAGGGTTGTAGTCCAAAATATTTGGACGACACCAGGTTGGGGGAAGTCTGGCTTAACATTAAGAACTTACCTGCTACTGGCAGTTGTTGTTGGCAGTTGTTGTATACTGGAGGGGCTTCCATTAGCATATCCAGGTTGAGAATAAGGTGAATTGTTGTCTTGAGATGCATGACTGCTCCCTAAAGGTAAAAGGACGTGTTTGAAGTGTAACTAAAACAAGTCATTTACATTGAGAAAGGTTAAGCCGACGCAAGATGCTAACAGATTGAAAACATGGCACATTACTTAATGGGCTCTGGAGTATCACACTAGAGAACCATTAAGACATACAAACAGATTTCCAAAACAAGTGTTGCAACCTACTGGAATACCCAGTGGTGAAGATGCAATCAAGATGCAACGCTAAGGACACTAAACTTAAGTTAACTGCAGATGAAACTCAGCTTTCCTAAAGTGAAAAACTTTGGACACTACTTCAAACAGTCCAAATAAGCACCAAATACTGTTTTCATTTCCTTTATTTAAAAAGAAATTTTAGCAATTCCAAGGCTCCACTCTAGAACCAGCTTGAGTGCCGGGGCTCATTTCAGAAATAATCTGAATTGATAAAATAATGCTTCTAGACACGTGCAAAGTGCATTCCTCTGTGATCATAGGAGCTCAGAATACACACAGATCTGTTCTCAACTGAAAAGGGTACAGCAGATGTGTAGAATGTGTGGCCCTCCGGATATTGTTAAACTACAACTCCCATCAGCCCCAGCTAGCATAGCCAATTGTCAGTGAGGATGGGATTTGCAGTTCAGCAACATATGGAAGGCTAAAGATTATACAAAGCTAGAGTAGGACATCCCTTCTAAAAACAGATGGTTTGTCCCCAAACAACTGAAACTCTTTTGAGAAGTGCATTTCAACATCTTTTAAAGTTCCTTTTAAAAAAGATTCTAACCGATTGTCTTCCAAAAACTGACAGAAAGCCCCCTTCAAATGAGTTGGCTCCTCAAGATAGCATACAAATATGCAGCAACACTATGAACACAAGAGTGGTTTACAGGCTCAGTGAAATTTTAATCTGATATATAATTCAACACAAAAGATGCACCCAGAATAATAAGTTTTACACATCAGAATTTTAAGCATAAAAGGAATATGAACCCCCTTCAATTTTGCCTAGATGACCTAGGCTGTTTTAACGGTTTTGTGGATACCTGATCGAAACTGAATTTTGAGAGGTCTCCCAAAAAGTTTGATCCCATTAAGTAGATCCATGCCATAGGGGACAGATTCTTCATGTTTGAAATTCACAAATGCAAACTGCTTTGGTTTCCCATCCCTGTCCTTCGGAATCTTTACTTTAATGACTGGACCTGCCTGCAAACCAAAAAACAAAGCAAAACATTAAAATAAAAAAATGGAGCAACTTTCCCTTGAAGGTTATTTAGTTGCATGCATCTGCATTCTAAGGTAAACCTGTATTTGCATTCAAGTACAGTGTAGGGTGTTACCAATTAAATGAAAGATATGTATTGTCAGGCACGTTCTAAAACAACTTTCTTAATAGTTGGCATTTTACATTTTTACTCTCCAAAGGACTGGAGAGTAGGACATAGTTCTAGATTCACCAGGCAGGTGAAGGTGGTTCAAACTAGGTAATGGTCAGTTTACTGCTGGTCTCTAGGCATCACTTCAGGTAGGTGCTATGAAGGTAGAAAAGTACATGCCCCCATGTGAATCCAGAGCCATCAGGTCTGGGTGGGTGTACAAGATGGCCACAGGGACACCAACTTGGGTTCCATGATGGAAGAATTGCACAAGAGAAATGTAAATAAAACAAAAATAAAGACTTTGGTTGGTACTCAATATTCTCCAGGGAAGAAAGCAACAGTAATGGATTCAGCCACATGCCAGCATGGAACAGAAAGTTAACATGCACTGTGAACCTCCTTCCACTCACAAGAATGCACCCCCAAAAGCAGAGGAAAACTCATTCACCTTTCAGCCATGCTGATTTTACATAAGCAAGGAGCATTGAAGCATTCCTTTCAAGTCAGCCTCACAATGTCTTTCAACAGATCCATTATTAACTTTCTGTGAGAACATTACAATGGTTCAAATCACCCTCACCCAATAGAAATGGACATAGAGATTGAGAAGAGGAGGAGGACAGTTTTTCAGGAAGCCTACAAGCAGTGCATGAAGGCAACAACCCTCACCCTATTTACTCCCTCAAAGTTTGGCATCAAGGAGTATCCTGAGCTCCAACTCAGTTATTGGAACTAACAGACCAGTTCTCAAGGACTTCATCTAATCTCCATCTAATCTCCTCTGAATGTCACTGAGTGTCTACACTTTTGTGTGTGTCCTAAACTTACAGCCAATCTACTTAATCATAAGACCCCAGGTTCCAGCATTATGAAAGTGGTTGGAACAGTTCCCTAGGTGCTTTTGCCACTCCATATCTACATCTATAAATGTCTATTATAGCCTTTTGTTCTACTTGAGCCTTGTAGGAAAGGTGTACGAACAGCCAACTGTGTCCTTGTCAAACCTTTTCCAGCTCTACAATTTCTTCTTCTTCTTCTTCTAGATAGGAGCAGACAGAGAACAGTACACACCACATTCCGAATGCAACTGCACCATAAAAGACATGACAATTCTGGCTGTCTTACTTTCACAGCAAATGTGAATATAAACAAATGTGATGGCACAGGACGATGTGGCAACTTTTTGCTTACACGTATGCTGAGCCTGACATCAATAGCCCTTGCATCTTGAAACAAGGGATCCACTACCTCTTAGAATTAGGTCTAGGATAGCTTCTCCTATGACTAACTGTTTCAAGGCAGAGTTGCTCACAATCTACACATTTTGCCTCCTGGTTGTAACCTTAAGTACCCTTAGACAGCCTGGGCAAACATGACAGAGGCAACCCATTCTTACAACACATTCCCCATTTCTTTCTCCCCCTCAAGACCACCCTTGGCATTTTGCTCAGGGGATGAGACTACATCCCCAAAACTAAATCCGTTTTCAGGACTGGTACATCCACGGTGGTGCTATAGGACGAATTTCCAGTTCCTGAAACATTATGCTTCCCTTGAAATATAGAGCTAAACCATCCCCAGTCTACCTTTCCCGTTTATGCACCTCCTGGATTACCACTGGAGTTGCCCTCTTCTGACAACCCAGGGCGCCCAGATCAAAAACGCATTCCTGTTCATTTTGGTGCTTTTGTTGTCAATTCTGCAAGCTGCTTGTTTTTGTTTTTGTTGTTTTAATATTCTGATACTTATTTTTAAATCTTGCCGATCTCACCCATCCACCCCGAAGTTCCCATTTTTCGGGCAGGAAAACAGCTAACGATCAGACCTGTTTGCCGCCAGCGTTTTACCTTTAGAAGAATTCGCACCTTGCCTTGTTTTAAGAGGGAAACGGAGGGAAGGAGAGCATCCCGAGGGGGCTTTTCGCCTTGCAAGGGCTTCTGAACGAAGCCAAGCGAAACGGAAACCCGTTCAAAGGTAAAGGAAAGCGAGGCAGGCGAGACCCAAACAAAGCCAATGCCTCCCCGTCTCCCTTCCCAGATCCGATTTCGCTCGCAGCGACACCAAAGAGATGCCAGTCTTTTTTCAGGGCAGCCGCCGCTCCTCTATAGCTCCTGGGCATGTGCAGAGGGCCGGCAAACTAAAACGCAGGCAAAAGGAAACGCCCCCCTCCCCACACATACAACAAGGCCGGCGCCCCCCTGCGAGGTAGGCCGCTCTGAGCCCCGGCCCCTCTCCGCGGCCGAGTCAAGCCAGGAGGTGAGGCCCTGCCCGCCCCGTTACCTGGTGGAAGAGCTCGAAGAGCAGCTCCTCGGTGACTTTGGGGTCGAGGTTCCCCACGAAGAGGGTCCGGTCCGCCTCGGCCGCCGCCGCTCCCATCTCCTCAGCTCGCAGCTCGCGCAGGCGCGCGCGTCCTTCCGAGCCGAAGGGAGGAGAGCCGCCCCCGCGGTAGGTGCTATTCAGGCCCGCGGGCCTCTCGAGTGCGCAGGCGCCGATCCGGGCCTTGGGCGTGACGGACTCTTAGTCTCACTGCGCATGCGCTTCTCTGTTCCTTCCTCGGTGCCCAGGATTGTGCCCTCGACGGCTCAACTGCGCAAGCGCAATACTCTCGGGACTGTGATTGGGTATTCCTTAATTATTGCTAATATATAACGTTCAGCCTTAAATGCGAACGTGCTTCTGCAGCGTATCAAACCCACTAAAAGCCTAATACTCGCGCCGAAGGGAAAGCACAAGTCGTTTCTAAGATACTTAAAAGGCGACGGCAAGCGAGAAGGGACAAATCGAGAGATTGACCGATCTTCTTTCCCCTTTTCGCTGCGAGACAATGTGCCGCCCCCCATTTACGGTACATAAGCAGTTCCAAGGCTGCAAACTTCAACCACGGCATGCATTGTCCCGGTCCGTTTCAAAACGTGAAAATTCGGAAACAAAAGTTGTTCAGCTATTTTTTGTGGGGTGGAGAGGGAAGCAAAGTTGAGCTTTTTTCTTTTTGCCAAAGTTGTACTTTTTGCGCTATTTTTTTAAGGAAATTTGTCCAAAAATGCAACACTTCCTTCATACGCCTGGGTTTTCCTGGACATTTTACCTGATTTTTTGGAAATTCAACCTGGACGCTATTTTTCACTGGTGAATCCCGTATGTGTCTGGGAAATTCCGGACATATGGCAGCCCTAACTGGACGTGCATGAGAATTGGGTTTGATTTTGAATCCTCCAGAGGAAGGGCCAGATAGAGCAAGACAGATCCTTCGACCCTGTTGCAGACTCCCCAAAGAGATCCTCGATGCCACCCCTAGGTGTCTGCCTTGTGTTGTCTCTATTTACGGCCTCTGTCCACGGTGCTGCAGAGCATGAGAGACAGGAGAAAACAGACAGGACACAAGATGTAGAGGAAAACAGCCTACCCTGGTGCCTTATGCTAAGAATTTATAGCATCTGTTGTTACTATTATGTCCCATGACCTGGTCTCTGATGAGAGGTGGGCCCTGCCCTCCAGGAACCCTGGGGATAGAAATTCATGGTGAGAATTTCCATTTCCTCCTGGAAGTTCCTATAAAGGCAATCCTTGTGTGGGATGTAGCAGAGCTGTAGTATAGATGGGCAGGAGGGAGCTGGGTCATAGACTGAGTACCCACTGAAGCACTTTTCTCCCAAAGGCTGAGTTGCCTGAGGCACATGAATTTATCATATAGTGTTCACCAGACACAAAGGTATTTGTGGAGGCCCACATGACTGCTTTGCAAATGTCAGTGATGGGAAAACTTCCTTTATATGTGGCTGATGGGGCTGCTCCCCTGAGGGAGTAAGCCGGCAGTCCCCTTGGAAGGGACTTCCCCAAGGCCTGATAGGTCTAGGCCAGACATGGTCCAACTTGGCCGCCCAGATGTTTTAGGACTACAACTCCCATCATCCCTAGCTAACAGGACTAGTGGTCAGGGATGATGGGAATTGTAGTCTCAAAACATCTGGAGGGCCAAGTTTGGCCATGTCTGGCCTAGGCAATAGTCTCCTTAAGCCACTTGGAAACAGCAGAGGTGGATACTTCCTATCCCAGTGCGACACCCCCAAACAAAACAAGCAGAGCTTCTGATTTCCTGAATACCACTGTTTTGTCTAGGTAGAAGCAGAGAGCCCTGAGGACATCCAAGGTGTGCCTGGCCTTAGCCAAGCTGCTAGGAGGCAGTAAAAGGAGCAGAACCTGGAAGGAAGAAGCTTTTAATTAAAGACACACTATCCCCAAGAAGCTTCAGCACCTGTACTGTACACACTTGAGAGGCTGGTGCTGCAATTGCGTTTCATTGCCAGCTGGTGGTGACGGAGAACAAGCAATAAATCATCTTTCAAAAAGGCCCAAGGAGACAGAAAGAAAACAGGTGGCTCCATCTGCCTCCCCTAACATTCCTCTCCCAGCAGAAAACAAATTAAATCACTAGTGAGCCAGGGCAGAGGAAGCTGGGCGGCAGCAGCTGTCAAGCAATAAAAAGCCAAGTCTCTACCTAAAAGGCAAGATGCAGGAGTGTTGGGAGAGAGGCCCTAGGAAACTTGCGGGTAGAAGGGAATAGATGTTGGGAGAAGAACACGACAGGGAAGCTAGGAAGAAGACTGGTTTGGGTCTGATCAGCCAGAGAAGAATGTGCTTAATTCCGGGGGTAACCCCCAGTGAGGAGCGACTAAGGAAATACAGTGGTACCTCGGGTTACATACTCTTCAGGTTACAGACTCCGCTAACCCAGAAATATTACCTCGGGTTAAGAACTTTGCTTCAGGATGAGAACAGAAATTGTGCAGTGGCGGTGCAGCGGCAGCAGGAGGCCCCATTAGCTAAAGTGGTGCTTCAGGTTAAGAACAGTTTCAGGTTAAGAACAGACCTCCAGAACGAACTAAGTTCTTAACCCAACTGTATGCCGTGTGGGAAGGTGAAGGGAGACAATGCAGTCTAGAGAATTAGACAGGAGTATAGGAAGGAAGTCCCATGGACTGCAAGAAGATCAAACGTATCCATTCTGAAGGAAATCAGCCATGAGTGCTCACTGGAAGGACAGATCCTGAAGCTGAGGCTCCAATACTTTGGCCACCTCATGAGAAGAGAAGACTCCCTGGAAAAGACCCTGATGTTGGGAAAGATGGAGGGCACAAGGAGAAGGGGACGACAGAGGACGAGATGGTTGGACAGTGTTCTCGAAGCTACCAGCATGAATTTGACCAAACTGTGGGAGGCAGTGGAAGACAGGAGTACCTGGCGTGCTCTGGTCCATGGGGTCACGAAGAGTCGGACATAACTAAACGACTAAACAACAACTACATAGGAAGGAAAGCCCCACACGTTGGAAATAAAAATAGAAAAGGGTTCCTGCGAAGAAAAAGGGATTTCCAAGTCCCATTGGTAAGCGACCCACTTGGCAGTCTCAGAGGCCAAGAGGCCTCTGAGACTGCCAAGTGGGTCGCTTACTAATGGGCTAAAAGAATCTCTCCTGTTCCAGAGAAAAGGAGCAGCACTATCTTGCATGAGCAGCTGTGATGTGGCAGTGTAAAAGACCACAGCAGTGTTTGGTTGTGACCAGAAGACGGGCCTCTTAAAGACACCAGAAGTCATAATGCTGACACTGAAGATCAAATGTACATTAAAGGTAAAGGTAAAGGGACCCCTGACCATTAGGTCCAGTCGTGGCCGACTCTGGGGTTGTGGCGCTCATCTCACTTTCATGGCCGAGGGAGCCGGCGTATAGCTTCCGGGTCATGTGGCCAGCATGACTAAGCCGCTTCTTGCGAACCAGAGCAGCGCACGGAAACGCCGTTTACCTTCCTGCCGGACCTATTAAGCTACTTGCACTTTTGATGTGCTTTCGAACTGCTAGGTTGGCAGAAGCTGGGACCGAGCAACGGGAGCTCACCTCGTCACGGGGATTCAAACTGCCGACCTTCTGATTGGCAAGTCCTAGGCTCTGTGGTTTAACCCACAGCGCCACCCGCGTCCCATCAGATGTACATTACAGGTCCCCCAAATCAGGAATGCAACCACGTACTAGAAGGGCAGGAGTGGAACAAATGTGGGTCGCAGCTAGCCTGCGGGAGGCTTTCATCCACATCCCAGTGCCAGCTCTTCGAACAAGACCCTTTCCATAGGCCACTCTCCCACAGCAAGTCCTACTCCACAGTGCTTGTTCACACATTGTACTGAAGATTGGTACAAGCTGTCTGTACACATGTACAACTGTTTGTTTGAGTATGCACTTGTTGATTTGCATAGCTCAACTATGCAACTATGTGGACGCTCGGGTTGCAAACGTGATCCGTGCGGGAGGCGCGTTCGCAACCCACAGCGTCCGCAACCCAC